>NC_142064.1:12975000-14307500 GCF_059756535.1 Pantherophis guttatus
CCGGGGGCAGTTCATTCCACAGGGCTGGGGATCCCACAGAGAAGGCCCTCCCCCTGGGTGTCGCCAGCCGACACAACTTGGTTGATGGCACCCTGAGGAGACCCTCTCTGTGGGAACGGACTGGTCGGTGGGAGGCTATTTGAGATTTGAGCGATTCATAACCGGTGGATTTTATAGCAACCCCACCATTTGCACACTTCGCAGCCAGTTTCCAATCAACTGAACAATCAAAGGTCACAATCATGCAATGTCTTGTTTAATAGTGGGGCGGAAGTGAGGACATAAATCCATTGTGGTCACGGGATTTCTCATTTAATGACTCTACAGTAGAATTGCCAGGACCAATTGTGGTTATTAAGCAAAGACTGCTTGTATTCTCTCGGTCAAATGTATGTTTAGCTGCAAAAATGTGTGTGATTATACACTGGTGTATAAACCAGTCTACAAAATTGCAAATCAAAATACCAGGAAAAATAGAACGCTCTGAAAGACAGCATTTACAAACTTGTTTTTCATGTACGTCAAATTCTCTGGAAGAATTAGAATTGCTTGTCTCCCACTCAACTAATAATGTTTAGCTTGAAAACTGCAAAGTATGATAATTGTTAGCAGTTTCCAGACATGGTGATTATCTACCTACCAGAAATGTGTGCTGTGATAAGCAGGAAGCTACCAACTTTTATGTCAACACTTAAAGCCTGTGATTTTTGTAAAAAAAAAAGAAAAGAAAAGAAAAAGAAAACCGTGAAATCTGATCCGTGGATAAGCTGAACCCAATTTTTTCCATGTATTTTGGAGTCAAAGTTCTTAGTTTATATGCGAGTATACAGTATATAGCAAGGATGTCAAACCTGATCGCATTGTGGGCCGTATCGCAACGTATCAGGATGTTTTTTGCCTTTGCGGAGCTGGGGTGGGAGTGGCCTGTGCAGGCCCAGGCGTGGCCTGCACTGGTCATATCCAACCCGCAGGCCGCCAGTTTGACAGGCCTGGTATACAGTATTGGTGGCGCAGTTGTTAGAATACCACATTGCAGGATGACTCTGCTCACTGCTAGGAGTTCAATTCCGACCAGCTCAAGATTGACTCAGCTTTCCATTCCTTCCGAGGTGGGTAAAATGAGTATTGTTGGAGGCAATATGCTGATTCTATAAACGGCTTAAGAGAGGGCTGTAAAGCACAATGAAGCGGTATATAAATCTAAGTGCTATTGCTATTTACAATTCTGGGTCTTTATCGCAGTTTTGGATTCCTCGGTTCTTAGAAATGTTCTGCTTTTCCTATGTAGCACTGGTTGCCATCCAGAAAGATAACTTTGTACATGACATTAGCTCTCTCTTTGGTTGGGAGTGTGTAGTTGTGCGTTTGCACAGACTTCTTCATTTCGTGGTCCTGAGAGATGGTCATTCAGTGTTTCCACCCACTCTCACACTCCCTGTTTCATTGCTGAAAAGATCCTAACATTTTTTTCCCTGATATCCTACCAAAATCTTCATTCCTGTTATAGATAGTCCTTGACTTATGACCAGTCACTTAGAGACCATTAAAAGTTACAACAACTCCCCAAAAGGTACTTACGAGCCTGACTGACAGCTGCTCCCACTGCAGTCATATGATCGGATTCTTGGAGCTCAGCAACCAACCCACATATGTGGTTTATGCAGCATCCCATGGTCACATTAGTGCATTTTTTTTTTTGCCAGAAACTGGTATCTACTTCTCGTTTCCAGCAAAACTGCCCATTGTGGAAAATGTATTTGTTTAACAACCACTACATTCGCTTAAAGATCATCACAAATGTTGCAAAATCGAGTCAGTCACATGGATGCCTCAACTTACACCCGTCAAGATATACAATGGAAAATCCAAGCATCATTATGGTTGTAAGCTGAGGACTTCCTGCATTTAATCATGTCTTCTGGAATAATTCTCAACAATTATTTTACACTGCAGTCTTCCAGATATCAGCAATAACTCCAATGCCTCCTTATAGTTTTCTCATCTTCAGGTCAAACATACCAATATCTCCAACCAATTCTCCCTTTGGCCCCCCCAACCCCCAAAAGAAAATGGGACTCAGTTTCCAGAGCTCAGTCAATTAAAATTTAAAAATTTAAATCTCACCTTTTGTGGGTTAAACAGGAAACATTAATCGTGTTACAATTAAATTGCTTTTAATCGTAACACGTGTTAATTCAACTCGCCAGGGAATGGATGCTGTCAGCTCATTGTTTTGTGAACACTATTAATCCTATAATTATCACTCTGTAATATCTAAATATCATTTCTCTCCAATTTCACTACCTTTTTTTACAGCTTCTCTGGAGCTGGAGGGACCATTTTGGGAAGCTATCTGATACCAGCTTCAATTAAGGTTCTCGTGGGGTTAGACAAGGATGACAAAATTTATTATTATTTATACTGATAGATCTTTCATTCAGCGACCATTCAGCTACAACAATGCTGATTGAAAGGTATTTAGGACCGGTCCTCAGAGTTACACCTATTGTAGCTGAAGAAGCTTCTTGGATGAGAAGCAAAATGTATTCAAAGGAAAACGAGAAAGTCCAGTTGCCTCTTGAAAAAGCATCTTTCGGACAACATATACAGTACTTCATGCGTCTGACATTACTGTTGTGTTACTTCTAACTTATGTGCTATTTCACATTTGATCAATGTAATAGAATTGGATTTGGGGGGTCATCATTTTAATCTGGTTATTGTAACTTTGCTTTACAGTTGGGGTCTCCAAACTTGGCAACTTTTAAGACTTGTGGACTTTAATTCCCTGAATTCCCCAGCAAGCACATCTGGTGGAGGAATTCTGGGAATTGAAGTCCACAAGTCTTAAAGTTGCCAAGTCTGGAGAACCCTGCTTTACAATATGGTTAGTTGTCTAATGTCCTCTTTTTGAAGGAAAGGTGGAATTTAGGTTGCAAGATACAACAGATGTAGAACACCATAATATTTAAGGTATCAAAAGGGCAGGAGTTGCTCTTGCTGCAAATAGCTAACATGGAAATAAATAATAATGATAAGGTGACCAATAATCCTCCTTTAGGGAGGACAGTCCTTCTTTTGTAAGTTCTGTCCTCTCTCGAAAAGTGTCCTCCTACATGTCCTCCTTTTTGATATTTGAAGACTAATCTTTAAATCTCCGCATTGGATCGATGCCGATCCGATCCGTTGTGTCGATGTGACGTATTTGCATTTGACATGACGATTCGTCAAGGCTCGGTACAGTGTGGCAAGACGCGATTAGGAGATGCATGCGCTCCGCATAGGAGAATTGTTTTGAGAGAGTGCGCCACGCGCAAGTGGCTTTGTTTACTTCTTACCGAAACACGACACGGCATACACGCACGCATTAGACTCCTTGTTGCAATGAATAAAATGTTTCTTTTATTTACGATATATTTTTTCTTCAATTTATTTGTGTCCTCCTTCTCATTGTAAAAAAGTTGGTCACCTTAATAATGAATTTAATGGAAATAAAGCTATGGAAAGAAATAATGATGAATTGCAGAGACACGTGGTGGTGGGAAAACAACACATTTTTTCTATCCCTCAGGATGCAGACACTTACTAAATAACCTTGGGATGACACTATCATCTAAAAAGATGCCTTTTCCACAAGACCACTAAAATCCACATTTAAATCTCATCATGTGCTGAATCATATTTCTGAACGTCTTAGTCAGCAGGACCAAGAGTTATCAACTAGAAAAACAGGATGTGGCTGTCCCCACATCAGCCATGTCCCCAGCATCAGCCATGTTCAATCAAATTATGTACTCAACAATGCATGATGCAGACAAATTAGAGCCAGTTCCGCGGCTTCCCACACAGTGGCTGGAGCTGCTCCTGACACTTGAAGCTGTGCCGAAAGCTACTCATTAAATGCTATAAACAAGCCAAGTTTCTCAGTTTATTCTGCTACCACCTCCCTTTAAAAAAAAAACAAAAAAAAAACAGGTAGATTCGAGAGAAGTCATGATTTTCCTAAGATTAAAGTTCAATCCTTTTTTTTTTAACCCGCTTGCTTTCCAGATCCATTCTTGAAAATCTGGGGCTAACCGTGGAAAATTTCCAGTCAAATATTTATTATTTATTAATTCAATTTGTAAGCCGCCCCTCTCCGAAGACTCAGGGCGGCTCACAATGCATTTAAAATCATTATAAAAAACATATTTTTTTAAAAAAAATTGATTTATATGCCGCCCTTCTCCGGAGACTCAGGGCGGCTTACAATGCGTTAAGCAATAGCCTTCATTCTTTTGTATATTTTATACAAAGTCAGCTTATTGCCCCCACAAACTGGGTCCTCATTTAACCTACCTTAGAAAGGATGGAAGGCTGAGTCAACCTTGAGCCTTGGAGAGATTCGAACCAGCAGAAATTGCAGGCAGCTGTGTTAATGACAGGGTGCACTAAACCACTGTACTATCAAGGCTCTTTAATTTAAGAATTAAAAACATTAAAAACATTAAAACTCATTCACACCATTCATGGCCGGATCTCGCCGGATCACAAGAGCGAGATCAATGGCCCCAGGCCTGCCGGAAAAGCCAGGTCTTCACCGCTTTTCGGAAGGCCAATAGGGTGGGGATGGTCCGGACCTCAGGAGGTAACTGGTTCCAGGGAGCTGGGGCAGCCATAGAGAAGGCCCTCCCCAGCGGGCCCGCCAGCCGGCATTGTTTAGTTGACGGGACCCGGAGGAGACCAACTCTGTGGGATCTTACCGGTCGCTGGGAGTTATGCGGTAGAAGGCGGTCTCGAAGATACCCTGGCCCTGAGCCATGTAGGGCTTTAAAGGTAATAACCAACACCTTGAATTGTGACCGGAGACCAATATTAATGGACCAGTGCTTTAGCCCTACTCAACAGTGTCAAACACTGTTGTGTCAAACACTTCCCCCGGGAACACTGTTCCCGGGGGAAGAAGAAAAACAGAACACATGTGATGCGCCAGGGCAGTGAGGACTCGAATCAATGACTTATGTAAGCTAATATTCTCTGGCAAGGTTGCCACATAGAGGAGGGGATCAACTTATTTACCAAAGCACCTGTAGGCAGGACAAAAAACAATGGATGGAAACTAATCAAGGAGAGAAGCAACCTGGAACTAAGGAGAAACATCCCAACAATGGGACTATTAACCAGTGGAACAGCTTGCCTTCAGACGTTGTAGGTGCTCCATCACGGGAAGTTTTTAAGAAGAGACTGGACAGTCACTAGTCTGGAATGATAGAGGGCCTCCTGATTGAGCAGGGGTTGGACTAGAAGACCTCCAAGGTCCCCTCCAGCTCTATTCTGGTTGGTTGGTTGAGTTCCTGGTAGAACTGTTTTAGAACTACTGCCCAATTATAAAGTGACTTTTAGCCAGATGACAACCCCTCTAAATCATGTATCCTCCCCAGCAATATATCCAGGTGGTCCTTGACTTACAACCGATTGTTTAGTGATCATTTGAACTTACAATGGCACTGAAAAAGGGGGCTTTACAACAGGGGTGGGTTCTAATTTTTTTTACTACCGGTTCTGTGGGCGTGGCTTATTTTGTGGTCATGGTTTGATGGTCATGTGACAACTATTTAGGATTTAGCAGAAGTACTGGTCTACCAGGCTTTTAACTGCTTGCAGAGCTGTACCGGTCTACCTATTTGTTCTTGGAGTGTTCCGGTCTACCTATTTTTTTTTGGAGGCACCGGTCTATCCATTTGTTTTTGGAGGCACCGGTCTACCTATTTGTTTTTCGAGCGCACTGGTCTACTACCACACTGCCTTTTAACATTGATCAGCTGTAGGGCGGTCCTTTGAAGCCCCGTGGCAAGAGTTTAAACAGTTTTTTTCCTTCTAGCCGATCAGCTGGGACTCGGGATCCAGCAAATAGATTGGGGTCGGGGCCAAATAAAAGATAAGAATAACGCGGGGGGGGGGCGGGAGGGTCCAGCTCCTGAACAAAGAGAACCGGTTTGGTGACATCATATCGTCACCGCTGCCGGCTCGGCAGAACCGAGCCGAACCGGGAAGAACCCACCACTGCTTTACAATCATTCTTTGCTCTCATGACCACTGCAGCCTCCCCATGGTCACGTGATCAAAATTTGGGCCTTGGCAACTGGCATGTGTTATTATGATGGGTGCAATGTCCCAGGATCATGGGATCCCCATTTGCAACCTTCCCAGCCAGCTCCAACGAGCAAAGTCAATGGAGGAAGCCAGATTCACTTCATGGCCACATGATTCATTTAACAACTGCAGTGATTTGCTGAACAACTGCGGCAAAAGAAGGACATAAAATAGGGCAAAACTCACTTAACAACTGCCTGGCTTAGTACACAATTTTGTGTACTAATGTGGTCGTATGTCAACCTATATTAACTAAGCTTCTCAGTGGAGCATTTAATGTCAACACAGCCTACAGCTTCTATCGTATACATTATACATTGTACTAAAAGCTGGATTAAAAGATTATTTTTCTTTAAATCAGTCCTGAATTTCCTAGTATTCATTTGGAATGCATTGTGAATATTATGTGTTGTGCTCTGATGTCAGAGAGCAAATTACTCATTTATCCTGGCCTATTACTTCTTAATATATGTTAACACAGATGGCAACATTACATCACAGCCAGCCAAAATGATGACTAATCCTCGGGTTACAAAAATAATCCAAATTAGGGTTAGGTTGTCCAAAACATTTTCCTTCTGACCAGGATACTTCCAAAGAGTCCAACACTCCAGCATATAACTCTGCAACTGAAGAAGGAATAACAAGGGCAGCTTTGTGAATACTAGTTTAGCCAGGGGTGGGTTCTAAATTTTTTTACTACCGGTTCTGTGGGCGTGGCTTATTTTGTGGGCATGGCTTGTGGAGAGGTAATGTGACTGGGTGGGAGTGGCCAACTTTTTTTTTTCTTTTAAAAGCATTTTTTCTACAAACTTAAGAGGTTGCAGAAAAAAATGCTTTTAGAAACCTCTGACGATCAGACAAGTCAGCTGGGATCGCCAGAGGCTTTTAAAGGCATTTTTTTTTTCCTACAACCTGTTCTGCTGAAGAGGTTGCAGAAAAAAATGCTTTTAGAAGCTTCTGAGATCCCAGCTGAGCCGCGTGATCGTCAGAGGCTTTTTTTTTAACTTTTAAAAGCATTTTTTCAGCCGAAGAGGTTGTAGAAAAAATGCTTTTAAAAGTAAACAAAAAAAAAAGCCTCTGATGAGGTGGGTGGGATAAGCGAGCAGCGACCGGGCCGGGGACCGGTTCGGGGGCATGGCCAGCCAATGTTATTACCGGTTCTCCGAACTACTATAAATTTTTACTACCAGTTCTTGCAAACCAGTGCAAACCCACCACTGAGTTTAGCCCTGGAGAAGAAGTGAAGTGAGAAAGGAACTCTAGATTTCATTTCATTGATTCATTCATTTGGGTATAAGTGGTGGAAAGAGAAACTCGGGCTTTCGAGTTTCTGTTATTATACCCTAAAACAGGGGTGTCAAACTCAATTTCATTGAGGGCCGCATCAGAGTTGTGTTTGATCTTGGGGGGGCCGTGGTGTGTGTGGCCAGGGTGGGCATGGCCAGCTCAACGTCACTTGTGTTGGGGGCGCCTGTGGGGGCCCAAATGCTCTGCCAGTGAAAATGGGCTTGTGAGCTCCATTTTCGGCTGCGACGACTTCCTGCAACCCTCTGCCAGCGAAAAAGGAGCTCGGGAGAGCCGCGGGCCGGTTCTTTGCTGTTTCCCTTGGGCCAGACCTAAGCATCCTGCGGGACAGATCTGGCCTGTGGGCCTTGAGTTTGTCACCCTGCCCTAAAACAATAAATTACACTTCCAGCAGTTTTTGATTCTGTTTCCTGACTAAGCCTACCTCAAAGGGCTGACATCTTCCCAGTTACACCTGACTGCCATGGTTCTCTTGTACAAACACAATTAATAAACCATTAATTGCATTCATTTTAATAAGTGAATTCAGGTGACCCCATCTGCAACAATGATTGTTTGATGCAATTCCATCCACTGAAGAAAAGATAGCATGGTACCTAGGGGTGAAATGCTACCGGTTCGGACCGGGTCTCCCATAGTAAAAAAAACGCTACCAGTTCAGGCGAACCGGTATTTCCAACGATCAGCTGTGATGCACGATTTATATTAGCTAAAATCATCGGATTTCATGCTTTCTAGCTAATCTAAATTGCGTGGCCCAGCGGATTCCTCCTCCCTCGCTGTTCTACTTACCTTTACAAACTCAGAAGGCGTCAAAATGTGCTCAGTAGCAGATTCACAGAACCGGTAATACACTTCAAAGGATTTCACCGTTGATGGTATTGTACAGTAGTCATCAACTTACAAGCACACTTGGGCCCAGAATTTCTCTCGCTAAGGAAAGGTGGTTGTTTACTCAGTCGTGCCCAAATTTATGAGCTCTTTTGCTATGATTGCTAAGTTGAGTCATGCGGTTGTTAAGTGAGCCCAGCTTCCTCCACTGCTTGTCGGAAGACAGCTGGGAGGTCACAAACAGAGATCACACAACTACAGGACATTACAACCATTGTAAATACATTCCCGTTGCCAAGCACCCAAATTGTGATGCTGAAACAATCATTAAGTGTGAGGACAAGCCCTAAGTTATTTTTTTTTTTCAGTGCCATTGTAATTTCTCAGGGCCCCTAAACAAAATGTTGCAAATCGAGGACTGACTCTATAAAAGCAAGCTGTCTACTGTACTTTGGCAAATGGCTTTGCTCGCATTTTTGCATAAGTTTATTACATTACGTAAATTTGGAGGAAAGATTTACTCTCAGTTAATTGTCACCAAATGAGGCAGCCAGGCGATTGGAGAACAAGAGAACCTAGAAATACTCAGAAATAATAAAATGAATCCAGTTGCTCCTTTAATAGGGATTTCATATTAATGGAACAATTAAGGGGGCATGATGGTTTAGCGGTTACACACACTGAGCTTATCAGGTGGAAAGCTGACAGCCCAGGTTCGACACCTGAGCGCTATGTGACAGAGTGAGCTTCCATTCCTTGCCCACCTAGCAGTTGCATGCAAGCATGCAAATGCAAATAGGTAAATAGGTACCACTTTACTGGGAAGGTAACAGTGTTTCTTTCACCTTGGGACATAATCATGCTACATGATAACGAAAAGGGTCTTCGCATGACGCTAAAGAGTCAGACACAACTGGCCACAACTCAGTCACTCACTCACTCTCTCTCTCCCCCCCCTTTTTTTCCCCTCCCTCTCTCTCCCCAACCCACCTCACAGGGTTGTTGTTGTAGGGAAATCAGGAGGATTGGATATGTTTTTCACCTTGACTTATTTATAAAAATAATAAAGGAGAGATTAAATTAATAAATACGTAATCAGATGTACAGCTGGTAATACTGCATATTTGTTATTCAAATTCTGACATCAGCTGCAACCTTCACTTGTGGGGCAGGTCCAACAAGTCTCATCACATAGGAAATGCAGATGCCTATTTTTCTTAAAAAAACACACGATATGCTACTATTTGTTATGATTGGCACCCATGGGATATTTAAAAACACTCCAAAAAAAGAGAAAAATTCAAGATACACTAAATTCAAGATTACACTAACTGTAAATACAACAGTTCTAAAAGCATTTAAAAAGCACTATTAAATCTATCCATAGCAAAATAAAATAACGCCAAATAAATTAAACAATCTCCAGTCGAAGAGTTAGTTATTTGAAAGAGAGATTCAGATTCAAAATCAGGGGAGCTGTTAAGCAGTGGAAGAGCCAGCTTTATGGAGTCTGGGGGCTGCATCACTGGAGGTATTTCATTTACAGGAAGTCCTCGACTTACAACAGTTCCTTTAATGAACGTTCGAAGTTCACACTTATGACCATTGCAGTATCTCCATGGTCACGTGATCAAAATTCGGATGCTTGGCAATTGGTTCATATTTATGAACCAGTTGCAGCGTCCCGGAGTCCTGTGATCACATTTTGCGACCTTCTGACAAGCAAAAACAATGGGGAAGCTAGGTTCATTTAACAACTGCAATGATTCACTTAAGAACTGTGGCAAGAAAGATCATATATGGGGCAAAGCTCACTTAACAAATTGCAAGTGTGAGATTGTATGGGTACAGTATGTCAATTAAATAAATACATCCAGAAGGTAGATTCTCGCTTAGCTCAATTGTGGTCATAAATTGAGGACTGCCTGTATCTGGGATTGTCCTTTTGCGCTGGGCAGGGGTCACACTAGAAGCCCTTCAAGAGCCCTTTCAACAATACATCCAAAAGGTAGATTTCAATTCTATGAAATCTACCTTCTGGATCTAATTGACACAGCCACACAATCTCACATTTGCAATTCTGGGTGGCGCACACAATTAAAAAGAAGAAAAAAATAAACAAAAATAATTAAAAACAAGGATCGTTAAATCCACAATTAAAAAGACAAAGCTATAACAACACACACACACAAAAACACACCAACAGAGTGCTTTACATGCAATACATCCACTTTTCACACTTCCATGACAGCTTCAGGCCTGATGAAAGAACCATGTTTTAAGACTCTTCTGGAAAGCCAACAAGGTTGGGACAATCCCCCTTGGGGGAAAATGATGTGCCACACCATAGAACCGTGATGGCAAACCAATGGCACGCATACCACAGATGGCACACAGCGCCCTCTCTGTGGGCACGTGAGCCGGCGCCCCAATTCAGCACTGCTGCACATGAGCCTCCCGCCGGTGCTGGCACCTTCCGCTAGCCAGCTGGTCGGGTTTCTGTCGTGCATGCGGTGGGGGCAGGGCGTGTGCGAGGGATTGCATATGCATGCGTGGAGGTGGGGCACATGTGAGGGTCGTGCATGCATGCACGGGGACGGGGCGCGTGCAGAAGATTGTGCGTGCATGCAGGGAGGCGGAGGCAATGTGGGGGTGCATGCGGGGGGCGCACAGGCATGCACAGGGGCGAGCATGCATTGCATTTTGGGGGTTCAGGGGCGCGTGCACCCATTCGCACGCACACACGCTTTGGGCACTCTGTCTGGAAAAGGTTAGCCATCACTGGCATAAGGTTCTCCTCTTAGGTCCCACCAAACAAAGTTTCTTCACCAACAGCACCTGCAACATGTCCCACCTGCCAGAGCTGATCAGACAGGTAGAAGCCACCAGGGAGAGATGGTGCCTCCAATAACCCAGCCCTTAGAGTTCGTAAGCATTGAACTGCATCCAGAAGTCAGCTGGCAGCCAATGCAGCTGAGGGAGCACAGGTATAACAAGTGTTGCAAGCACCCATAACTGTTGTATTTTGTATCAGCTGAAGCTTCTGGACCCCCTTCAAGGGCAGCCCCGTGTAGCTGCTGTCCTTGCATTACAGTAATCCATTGGGGAGGTGATGATGGAATGAGTGATTCGGACTCCTAAGCCAAGAATGGATACAACTGGTGCATAACACAAAGTTACACAAAGGCTCTCCTAGACTTGGCTACCACTTCCTTTTGGCAGGAATCATGAGTCCAGAAGGACACCCAATATTAAAGACGGTAAGAGCCTTGGTAGTACAGTGGTCTAAAGCACCCTGTTATTAACATTCAGCTGCCTGCAATTAGTGCAGGTTCGATTCTCACCAGGCTCAAGGTTGACTCAGCCTTCCATCCTTTCTAAGGTAGGTAAATTGAGGATCCAGATTGTGGGGACAATAAGCTGACTTTGTATAAATATACAAAAGTATGAAAGCTATTGCTTAGCGCATTGTAAGCCGCCCTGAGTCTCCGGAGAAGGGCGGCATACAAATCAAATTTAAAAAAAAAAAAAAAATTCTGAGATCTGAAAGGTCCTAAGCTCCAAAGGCACTCAGTCTTGCCCAAGTTGAGTTGGGGAACTCTATTTGTTCCCCATCCAAACCGCTGTAGGCCCCCCAGGTATTGAGACAGAACATCAACAGTATTGTTTATTTTGCCAAAGATGGAGATGTACAGTTGGCTATCACCAGCATAGGGATGGTACTTTGTCCCCGGTGATAAATGACCTCACTGGGCGGCTTCATGCAGACATGAAACAGGAGTGGAGAGAGAACCAAAGCCAGCACTTTAGACTCTTAGCCCTTTATCAAGAGTCCCGGAAGGATTGCATAGTTGATGGTATCAAAGACCATTGAGAGGTCATGAAGAGCAAAGATGGATGTACGACCCTCATCCCTTTCCTGCCGGATGGTCATCCAAAAATGCAACCAATTCCATCCCATATGGAGGGATAAAACCTGACTAAAAGGCATCCAGATAATCCATCAAGGATCCTCTGAAGCTGTGGCATGATCACCTTCTCAACACCTTCTCTAAAATGGAAACATTGAATTGTCCAGTTCAATGAAATCTAGCAATGACTCTTTGAGGAAGGGCAAACAAACACCTCTGAAGGTAGAGGAACAAACTCTCCTTCTCAAGAAAGACTTCATCACCAGAACTCAACCACAAGTCCTTAGCTAGTGGGTGGCTGAGGAATTCTGGGAGTTGGAAATCCACACATCTCAAAGTTGCCAAGAGTGACAGACACTGATCTAAGGCACATTCCGGTTCAATTGGGCATTCCAACCATTGCCTCCCATAAGCTATTCCTGATTTATTATCAAAGAATTTATTGGGCATAAAGGTAAAGGTAAAGGTTCCCCTCGCACATGTGTGCTAGTCGTTCCCGACTCTAGGGGGTGGTGCTCATCTCCGTTTCAAAGCCAAAGAGCCAGCGCTGTCCGAAGACGTCTCTGTGGTCATGTGGCCGGCATGACTAAATGCCAAAGGCGCACGGAACGCTGTTACCTTCCCACCAAAGGTGGTCCCTATTTTTCTACTTGCATTTTTTACATGCTTTCAAACTGCTAGGTTGGCAGAAGCTGGGACAAGTAACGGGAGCTCACTCCATTACGCGGCACTAGGGATTCGAACCGCCGACCTTTCTGATCGACAAGCTCAGCGTCTTAGCCACTGAGCCACCGCGTCCCTTTTATTGGGCATAAAGAGAGACAATGATCAGCAATGGAGGCAGTAGAATTTTAAAAATCTAATCCAGTGACCATCTCTTCCTAATTTTTCTTTGAGATATTCTTTCAAGCTTATTATCCTACACTTACTATTCTCCATGTTACAGGTAGGGAGGGAGCATAATATTTTAACCAGGTTTCCTGGAACACAGCTCTCTTAGAATTAAGATTCTCCTTAGGGGTTTTTAGAAGGTGTCTCCAAATGAACGCTTCCTTGCCTCAGGACATCAACAAGAGAGCAATTAGAGACATAAGTATATGAAAAGGTGTTATGGAATGTGGGGAAGACCTTGGGAGACAAAGCAAAGAGATGCTGCCAAGGGAACAATCAGATAAGAGACAGCACAGCCTGCAGCTGGACAGTGGGCAAAGCAAGAAGCCCAGAAGAGACCTTCCCTAGATTGTTGAGTAGTAAAAGAGATGGAGGGGGGAACTGTACTTTCAGACTTGCAAGTTTGAAATTGGCCTCGTGGGTAAGGAGGGAGGAATAGAATAGGAATCATGGCTAGGTAAACCATTTCTATTTTGTTGCAATGCTACACTGACTGAATCTTGCAAGTCAAAAAATAATCCTGAAGGTGCTGTTCAAAAGACAACTGGACTCTGTTGTTGTTTTTTCCTTGAAAATATTCTGCTTCTCATCCAAGAAGCTTCTTCAGTTCTTGGATGAGAAGCGAAATGTTTTGAAGGGGGGTAAAAAAACGAAGAAAATTCCAATTTACCTTTTGGAAAAGCATCTGTGGGACAACCATGACCTGGATGACTGAGAATCTCCATAGATAAGTTGAAGAGTACAATTCTCTACCCCCCCCCACCATCTTCTTTACTGCCTGAGAAACTTGGGAGGGTCTCTTCTGGGCCTATCTAAAGACTGCTTGGTTGGGAACACTGATCTACACTGACAGGTTGCCCATCAGAGCATCCACAACCGAACTGAATGAAAGGAGGCTTAAACGCTTACATCAAAATATTTGGTGCCAGTGGATATCTGCCCATCTGGTTTTTTTTAGGGATTAAAAAACGGCCCTTTTAATTACAACAAATTACGTGAATTTTCAGGATGCATATTATCACGTTTCCAAATAGGCTCCTGGTCCCCAGTAGCATTGTGAGAAATTAACACATGGGGCTCCCCTTGGGGTGCACCCAGAGGCTCCAGCTGGTCCAGAATGTGGCCGCGCGGGGGATTATGGGAGCAACGGGGCGCTCTCATGTGACACCTCTCCTGCGCGAGATGCACTGGCTCCCAGTGGTCTTCCGGGTGCGCTTCAAGGTGTTGGTGACCATCTTTAAAGCGCTCCATGGCTTAGGGCCGGGGTATCTACGAGACCGCCTTCTGCCGCCAATAGCCTCCCACCGGCCAGTATGCTCGCACAGAGAGGGCCTCCTCAGGGTGCCGTCGGCCAGACAATGTCAGCTGGCGACCCCCAGGGGGAGAGCCTTCTCTGTGGCGGCACCCGCCCTTTGGAACAATCTACCCCCAGAGATACGCACGATACCAGACCTCCGGACTTTTCGTCGAGCCCTGAAAACTCATTTATTTCATCTAGTCGGGCTGGCTTGATCCCATCCTTTCGGTTTTAATTTGAAATTGGTTTTAACTGGGTTGTTTTAAATTGTGGGCCGAAATTATTTAATATCTTTTAAACTGTTTTTAAATTTTATATGCTATGTTTTATTTCGGCTGTTCACCGCTCTGAGTCCTGTTGGAGAAGGGCGGTATAAAAATAAACTAAATAAAATAAAATAATAAATAAAATAAAATAAAATAAAATAAAATAAAATAAAATAAAATAAAATAAAATAAAATAAAATAAAATAAAATAAAATAAAATAAAATAAAATAAAATAAAATAAAATAAAATAAAATAAAATAAAATAAAATAAAATAAAATAAAATAAAATGAAATGAAATGAAATGAAATGATAATAAAATAAAATAAAATAAAATAAAATAAAATAAAATAAAATAAAATAAAATAAAATAAAATAAAATAAAAAATAAATAAATAAATAATAAAAAAACTGTGGGCAGTGGCATCATAGAGCCTTGTTGAAACAAATGTCCATTAAAGTGGCAGGGAATTTTAACAGGATAGGGAGCATCCCAAGGATTAGTGATGGAGAACCAGCCTCCTGCTAAATGGGTGTTTAATGACCAGTTAGACCAGTGTTTCTCAAGCTCTTTCTGCCCAATCCACCTAGCAGGGCTGTTGTGGAAAAACTAGATGGCAAGAGTATTATGTAAGCCACCTCAAATTGTGCAAAATAAAGGTGGAATATAAACCAAATAAATAATCACTGCAGGACCAGCCTGCTTTTAGTTTTCCTATATTTCTTACCTGTTTTAAGCATTTCTATACTTTTTATAGTGAAGAGTTTACTCACGACTTGACTATTCCTAAGGCTAGGAAAAGAGTGCAAACAAACTGGAAAAATGCACAGAAAACGGTGGGCAGATTTTCATGCTGACTTTTTTTAACTGGTATCTTTTGCAGATAGATACGGGAGCCCCTTAAAAGCAGGGGTGGGTTCTAAATTTTTTTACTACCGGTTCTGTGGGCGTGGCTTATTTTGTGGGTGTGGCTTGGAGGTCATATGACTAGGTGGGCGTGGCTAGCTGGTCAGAGTCATTTCTGGAAGGTCCTCGCACTTACGACCAGTCCTCGCACTTACGACCCGGCTCATTTGTTTGCTTTTAACACTGATCAGCTGTAGGGCGGCCCTTTGAAGCCCCAGGGCAAGAGTTTAAACAGTTTTTTTCCCTCTAGTCATCAGCTGGGACTCAGAAGGCAGCAATAGATTGGGGGTGGGACCAAATAAAAGGTAAGAATAACGTGGGGAGGGTGGAGGGCGGGGGGGGAGAACCGGTTCGGTGATGTCATATCGTCACCGCTACCAGCTCAGCCGAACCGGACCGAACCGGGAGGAACCCACCACTGCTTAAAAGGAACATCTACTAGGAAAAATGAGAAACGACACAAAAACCAAAACTAACAAGATTCGCTTTTCCTAGCGCCACCTCTGTTATTACTGTGATTGTTTCATTATTTCAATGACTTGTCATTTGTTGCTTTGATTCTGCAGTATTCCCCAAGGGGAAAGAAAATATAGAAAACATTTGAAGTACATTAATTGCATTTAACTAATGACATCACCATGCAATAATATAGTTCAGGCTTCAAGTACTGTATATAGACGTGATGGCGAACCTGTGGCACGTGTGCCCGAAGTGGCATGCAGAGCCATGTCGCCTGGCACGCAAGGCATCGCCCGTTCCTCTTCCGGGTTTCTGGCGCGCATGCGCGTGCTATGATCAGCTGCCCTTTTTGCATGTGGCAGTGCCGGAAACTAGATCTTCTAGTTCAGGGATCTGCAACCTTAAACACTCAAAGAGCCATTTGGACCCGTTTCCCACAGAAAAGAAAACATCGGGAGCCACAAAACCCTTCCCATGCCTGACTATTTCTTGAGCAGCCACAAAACTAGCATATGTAGTTGAATTAAACATTCTGTTTTCTTCTGAAACTTTTCTTTTCTTGGATTTAGACATTCTTGGCCTACCAGGGGTTGAAAAGATCAATAAATCGTGTGCCGGCAGGTGTCGCACATTGGCGGTTGTGACGCATATTTTGAGTGACAGGGAGCCACAGCAGAGGAGTGAAAGAGCCACATGCAGCTCCAGAGCCGCAGGTTGCTGACCCCTGTTCTAGTTAATCTTCCGTTTTCCTGCGTGAGCAATCACGCCAGCCAGCTGATTGTCCCATGTGCATGCATGCTAGAAACCTGGAAGAGCAGCTGACTGAAATCGGAAGTTCAGTAGCTGAAACCGGAAGTTCATTTTCAGGCGCGCACATGTGCCCTGGGCAGTTCCTCTTCCGGGTTGTGGCCCAAACACGCACACACACTCTCTCTTTTCGGAACTCGTTGCCGAAAAGGTTTGCCATCACTGGTATATATAAGCTGACTTTGTATAAATATACAAAAGTATGAAGGCTATTGCTTAACGCATTGTAAGCCGCCCTGAGTCTCCGGAGAAGGGCGGCATATAAATCAAATTTATATATATATATATATATATATATATATATATATATATATATATATATATATATATATATATATATATATATATATATATATATATATATATATATATATATATATATATATATATATATAGAATAGGAAATGCTAACAATCTTCACAGTTCTTTGGATATTGGCACAAAATTAGACTGGCAGTCTTTAAATGCTTCATGATTTAGAGGAGAATGTCGGTTTATAAAAAATAATACACATAGAATTTATAAAGAAAACCCAAGCAATTTCCTCTTTTTCACAATGACAACAAACCTATTCATCCCATTTTCAAAGTATCTGAATCTGAAGTTTGCCTGCACGACCTACCTATCATACGCCAACCTTTCCTTGGATAAGTAAAGCCAGTCCTCAACTTACACCAAATGGATGTCTAGTGACCATTCAAAATTACAACAGCACTGAAAAAAGTGACTTATGACCGATTTTCACATTTATGACCATTGCAACATCTTCGTGGTCACGTGATCAAAATTCAGATGCTTGGCAATTGACCCAGGGGTGAAATGCTATCGGTTCGGGCTGGTTCGCCTGAACCGGTAGTAAAAAATGTTTTTAAAAAAATTCCAACGATCAGCTGAGTGACGCGTAATCGTCAGAACTTTTTTAAAAACTTTTTTAGCATTTTTTTTTTACTACCGGTTCTCCGGAACTGGTAGTTAAAAATGCTTTAAAAAGATTTTTTTAAAAAAAGTTCCGCCGATCGCGCGTCACTCAGCTGATCGTCGGAACTTTTTTTTTTTTTTTTACTTTTTAGGCATTTTTTTACTACCGGTTCAGGCGAATAAGTAGTAAAAAACGCTTTAAAAAGTAAAAAGGCTTCAACGATCACAACTGGGCCGTGCGATTGTCGGAACCTTTTTTTTACGTTTCTAAAGCATTTTTTACTACCTATTCGCCAGAGCAGGTAGTAAAAAATGCTTTAAAAAAGTTTTTAAAAAGGTTCCCATGATTGCGTGCCACAGCTGATCACCCCCTATACGCTGTTCTACTTACCTTCCAAAACCTCCTTTTGGCGTGCACTGTGTATGCGCGTGCACAGCTTGTGTTTGGTGCACACTGCACATGCGTGCACACCATGCGCATTTGGCACACAGTGCACATGTGCGGCCAGCGAATCGGTACTAAACTGGTTCAGATTTCACCACTGAATTGACCCATATTTATGAAGGTCGCACTGTCATATGATCCCCTTTTGCGACCTTCTGATAAGCAAAGTCAAGGGGGAAGCCAGATTCACTTAACAACCGTGTTACTAACTTAGCAACTGGGATGAATCACTTACTAACTGTGGCAAGAAAGGTCAAAAAATGGAGCAAAAGTCAATTAACAACTGTCTCACTTAGCAACATTAAATTTTGGACTTCATTGTAGTTGTAAGTTGAGAACTACCCGTACTTTGGAATGTCCTGTATCCGATGATCTGTTTAGAGATGTGCAAAAAATACAGGTAGTCCTCGACTTACAACAGTTTGTTAATTGACTGTTCAACGTTACAACGGTGCTGAAAGGGACTTATGACCATTTTTCACACTTACAACATTGCAGCATTCCTCTAGTCACGTGATCAAAGTTCAGGAGCCTTGGTAGTACAGTGGTTTAATGCACCCTGTTATTAACACAGCTGCCTGCAATTTCTGCAGGTTCGAATCTTACCAGGCTCAAGGTTGACTCAGCCTTCCATCCTTTCTAAGGTAGGTTAAATGAGGACCCAGTTTGTGGGGGCAATAAGCTGACTTTGTATAAATATACAAAAGTATGAAGGCTATTGCTTAACGCATTGGTGAGTCTCCGGAGAAGGGCGGCATATAAATCAATAAAAAAAAACAAAAAACTCCCAGAATCCCCCAGCCAGCAGCACTGGCTGGGGGATTCTGGGAGTTGAAGTCCACCCATCTTCAAGCTTCCAAGTTTGAGAAACACTGCTCTAAACGAATGGCTGTAAATTGTGGACTACCTTTAATAGCAATAGCACTTAGACTTATATACCGCTTCACAGTGCTTTACAGCCCTCTCTAAGCGGTTTATAGAGTCAGCAAATTGCCCCCAAAAATCTGGGTCCTCATTTTACCAACCTTGGAAGGATGGAAGGCTGAGTCAACTTTGAGCCTGGTGAGAATCGAACTGCCCGCAGTACCGCATTCTAACCACCGCGCCACCATGGCTCTTGCAAAATGTAATGCAAAATCTAGAACAAATCCAGCACTATCAGCTGCTACCATCTTCAACCAGAAGGTAAGTCTTGAAACATCACAAAAATAAATCTGAAAGAAATGTTTAGTCACCCAAGAGGAAGCAACGTTCAATGCTGTGCTCTCTTACAGAGGAGGAAAAATTCGGAGAAACTGCAGGCAGATTTTCAGCCCTGGCTTAATTGCTTCTCTATCCTCACCTGCTCCAGGTGTTCAAACAAACTTGAACAGTTGCCAGGATGACTAAAGCTGAACTGTGAAAAGCAGAAATGTTTTTGTGATTGCGAGCATCTTCCAGGGCGGAAGCGGTTGTGAATAAACTGAGGGCTCTGCTCGCCAGAACATTTTTAAAGTAACTTCGCAGTGAGTTATGAGAAGCGTTTTCTCGTTGATTCATTCCTTGGAAGCTGCAGTAGGTGTCCTGCGAAGCTGGCCTTTGTTTCACTTTTCTTGAATCAATCCCCAGCCGCTTAACAGCAAAGCCAAGCTGCAGCAAGAAGGGATTTTCCATAAATAACATTCACATTTCTGAGTTTTAAAACTCAGTTCTGTGGTGGGTTGCTACCAGTTTGCCCCGGATTGGACGAACCGGTAGCGGTTGCATAGGGAGGCTCTGCCCACCCACCCGGATGTCTCTGTGCATGCACAGAAGTACTGCGCGCACGCGCGAGCGCCCACAAGCGAACCAGTATTGGCCAAAATTGAAACCCACTACTGATACAGGTAGTCCTCGACTTACGACCATAATTGAGCCCAACATTTCTGTTGGAACAAGGAATTTTCCATAAATAACATTTGAATTTCTGCGTTTTGAAACTCGGTTCCGAAATCATTCATACAGGTAGTCCTCGACTTACGACCAAAATTGAGCCCAAATTTTCTGTTGCTAAGCAAGACAGTTGTTAACTGAATTTTGCCCCATTATACAACCTTTATTACCAGAGTTGTTAAATGAATCACTGCAGTTGTTAATTTTCCAGTGCCATCATAACCTTGAACAGTCATTAAACGAACTGTTGTAACTCGAGGACTTTTCTGTATTTAGAGCAATATTTCTCAACCTTGGTAGCTTGAAGATGGGTGGACTTCAACTCCCAGAATCCCCCAGCCAGCAGCGCTGGCTAGGGGATTCTGGGAGTTGAAGTCCACCCATCTTCAAGCTACCAAAGTTGAGAAACACTGATTTAGAGGCAGCTGAAGAGTAGCCAATGTAAAAGAAGTGGGGTTTTTGCACATGAGATTAAAAAACGGCACACTTTCTAAATATACAGAAACTCATCTAAAGGGAGAATCTCACATTTTTTTAAAAAATTCACGCCTGGAATTTTAAACGCAGTTAGTTAGAATGCCAACTGCCAGAGGGACAGGCGTGTTAATCTGGTGCTTTGACATATTAAAGACCGGCAAATGTACTGCAATCATTTATAAACAAGCTCGACTTGAAAGTGCCACAAAACTGTCGGTTGTAGTTACAGAGGTATGTGTTTCCCGGCAATTTGTAGCATCTTCAATCACGGGCTTATGACACTGGAGTAAAAATGCAATCCATAAAGTGTCCCAACCACTGGAAATGACAAATACATATTTGCACTGTGGATACTATCCAGAAAGATAGCGTTCACAGACACCAAATGCGACATCTGTCCAATTTCTCTTGAAAAATATTAATTTAATGTAAATAAATACATGTACAGCACAGTTAAAGTGTAGAGCTTAAAAGCATTCAAATTGAATCAGTTATCTAATCAATAATCTAAATTGAGCAGCTCTTGAAATCCAAGCCAATCTACCAATTCTTAGAAAAACTAAGCTCAAAGTCTACTTGCAATGAATCTTTTTCCAGTCAACGTAAGGATTACAATATTTAATTATGGAAAATATCACAGCAGGTTGTGATATTACAACACCTACTTGAAGTTGCCTGATCACAAATTACATCGGACTCTAAGCACGTCAGATCAAGTTAGTTCGTGGATGGAAGACCACCAGTAAATCCTCGAGTGTGGGAGGGTCAAATAGATTATTATAGGTAGGAAATAGGGAAAAATTCCCAAAGAAAGGCACTGGCTGAATACTTGGAAATTGTTGCCAACAATGAACCTAGTAAATAACCAGGAATTAAGCTCAACTTTTAAAAAATCTTAATATTTTATGGATGAAAATACAGATAGTCCTAGTTGAACAACTGTTTGGAATTAATAACAGTGATGAAAAAATAATTTCACAGCCAATCCTCACATTTATGACCTCCATAGGTCTGTAAAGTAAAGCTGAAGTCAAGTAATCAGCATCAGTCATGGTTTCACTTAGCGACCGTTTCGACTAACAATCAAGGTGCCTGTCCCAGTTAGTTCCTGCTAAACAAGAACTAACTGTATGACAAAACACCCACCCCATTTCTTGCTTGGTGGGGGAGGGAGTGTTACTGACACAATATCGAGATGAAGTCATTATCACTTAGGAAAGAGACTTGGGAAAAAGCATAGTAAGAAAAAAACAGAAGAATGACACCATAAACTCCAAAGAACCCAGATACTCTCCATAAATATCAATACATTCTCCATAGATCTTTTTTAAAAAAATCTTTCTGTATGATGTGTACAGGTAATCCTCAATTTACGGCGATAATTGAGCCCAAAATTTGTGTTGTTAAGTGAAACATTTGTTAAGTGAGTTTTGCCCCATTTTATGAATTTCTTGCCATAGCTGTTAAGTGAATCACTGCCTTTGATAGGTTAGTAACCCGGTTGTTAAATGAATCTGACTTCCCCATTGACTTTGCTTGTCAGAAGGTCGCAAAAAGTTATCACATGACCCCGGGACACTGCAATCGTCATAAATATGAATCAGTTGCCAGGCATCTGAATTTTGATCACATGATCATGGGGAAGCTGCACGGGTCGTAACTGTGAAAAACGGTTGCAAGTCACATTTTTCAGTACTGTTGTAATTTTGAACGGTTGCTAAATGAACTGTTGTAAATCGAGGACTACCTGTATAGGAATGTCAGGCACAAGGAACCAGGAACGTGAGTTGAGTTCAAAGGATTAAGAGTTTATCACATGCTACCTATACACAAGAACTTGGCTTGGGTCAAGTCAAGTTGGCACTAGATAAGGATCCACAGAATTGACTGGAGCCAAACTGCTGACACCTTTAATCCCTCCTTCTAGCTCAGCCTGTTCATCTACTACAAAGAAATAAGAATATTCTTCATTTTCCAGAGGAGAATGCCTCAATCAGTGTCTGCTTGTACAACATCAAATGGGGGCTGATCGGTCACCCCACTCTGAGACCCCACGCCTTGCATATTTACAGAATCATCCTTGGCTGAACCAGAGAATGAGCTGAAGAGAAACAACAGAGCCTTCTTCCAATTTGATATCTAAAAGCAATAGATAAGTAGTCCTCGACTAACAACCATTCTTCTAGTGATTGTTTGAAGTTACAACGGCGCGGGGAAGAGCGATTTATGATCAAGATTGACTCAGCCTTCCATCCTTCCGAGGTCGGTCAAATGAGGACCCAGATTGTTGAGGGCAATGTGCTGACTCTGTAAACTGCTTAGAGAGGGCTGTAGAGCACTGTGAAGCGGTATATGTCTAAGGACTATTGCTAATGACCGACCTTCCTTCCTTCCCTCCCTCCTTCCTTCCTTCCTTTTCCCAGTGGTTAGAATGCAGTACTGTAGGATAATCCACTGCTCACTGCCAGCAGTTTGATTCTGACTGGCTCAATGTTGACTCAGCCTTCCATCCTTCCGAGGTCGGTAAAATGAGGACCCAGATTGTTGGGGCCAATATGCTCACTCTGTAAACCGCTTAGAGAGGGCTGTAGAGCACTGTGAAGCGGTATATACATCTAACTGCTATTGCTATTGCTATCAGTCCTTGTACTTACAACCATGGCAGCATCCCCATCAGTGGTGGGTTCTAACCAGCTTTACTACTGGTTCTCTTCATGCGCGCGCTTCCTATAAGGTAGCAATAATGCGGGGGCGGGTAGGAGGGCCCAACTCCCGGACAAAGAGAACCGGTTTGGTGATGTCATATAGTCACCGCTACCAGCTCGGCCGAATCGGGCTGAACCGGGAGGAACTCACCACTGATCCCCAAGGTGATGTGATCAAAATTTGGATGCTTAACCACCGGCACGTATTTACGAGTTGCAGTGTCCCAGGGTCACATAATCACAATTTACAATTTTCTCAGACGGCATCCAACAAGCATATCCAACAGGTTTGAAGCTTGATTTACTTAACAACTGCAATGATTCGATTAACAACGCGAGCGGTTTGCTTAAGATTCGTAGCAAAAGAGGTCGTAAAATCAAGCACGAATTCATTTAACAACAGTTAAACGTTTAACAATGGAAATTCCAGTCCCAATGATGGTCATAAGTCAAGGACTAGCTGTACTACAGATTTCACGGACCGAATCCCAGGAAATCAATCGAGTTATCCTGTATAGATTAGTTTTCAAACAATTTTTTCAAAAGCCACATCAAAAGGTGGGATAAAAAGGAAGGAATTGCGGACAGCTGGATGGGCAAGATGATGTACGAAGGAAAAGAACTAACTCTTCACTACTTCACAGCCCTGGAAAATATCTGCTCCCTGCCACAACCATGAGGATTTCTCCAACCCATACTTCTTAAGACTTTTTATTCATCAATGTGGGTGCGAAGCCTCAGTAAGTAAATCTCCAGAATCTTATTCATTGGAATACTGTCTCATGCATCCCATCCAAGTTTCTTCTAGCCCAGTGATGGCGAACCTTTTTGCCATCATGTGCCAAAAGCGGGGGTAGTGGGTGGGATTGCATGCGCGCGTGCCCACACCCATAATTCAATGCGCCCGTCCCCCACGCATGCTCGTGTGACCCCCCCCCCGCTCCCCCACGCTTTTGGCATGCGATGGCACGGTGAGCCCAGTAGGCCCATTTTTTTGCCCTCCCCAGGCTCCAGAGCCTTTCTAGGAGCCTGGGGAGGGCGAAAACAGCCTTCCCCACTCCCCCGGAGGCCCTCCAAAGGCCCGGAAATAGCCTCTTGTCAGGTTTCAAGGTTGTCTCAAATAAATTGCATTTCAAACAAAGTCTTTGAAGAAAAATTCCCATTTATTAAGCACGACATTCTACCTCCAACTCATCGCAGCCAACACTGACTTCCAGACCCAAAACCCTCCCTTTCCGTTCCCCACTCCCCTGCACTCATTGGCCATCTTCCAAGTCATTCTACCCCAAATCTACCGCTCCAGCTCAAAGGAATTTCCCCCCTCCCATCCCATTTCCTAGGGGATATTATCTCCAGGGAAAATAAGTAGGTGAAAAGTCAAACGTCCCTTTCCAGACGCCTCCGCTTCTCCTTCTTATGTCAGCACTAGAGTAAATGCCGCTTGAAGTGTTGACATCTGTTTCCCGACTTCCCGTGGGCCCGGAAGGCCCGAAAATCACTTGGCCAGCACGTGCATGTGCGCTGGACTGAGGTAGGGCAACGCTCACGTGCCCACAGATATGGCTCCGTATGCCACCTGTGGCACCTGTGCCATAGGTTCACCATCATGGTTCTAGCCTTTTTCTAAACACACAACTCCAGGTAGGTCTGTAATTTAGCAAACAGCTCCCAAAGTGCGTATCCAGACACAGAGTGATAAAATACCAACTTTAGCAAGGCAGGCAAAAAAACAAACAAACAACAACACGTGGGATGTCCCTGAAGCTGCTGTCATTCTTCACTCTCAAAAAGACCAGAACGATGTTCTCAAGAACCTCTCAAAACTCAAGCTAACAATTAGAACCAGGAAAGGTTCAAAACATAAATACCAGAAAAATAATTACAATGGAGGAAAGTGAGTTTTTCTCCCCCAAAATTATTACCTGTGGCTTGGGAGGGGCAGTCATCTTGCATTCCCAGATGAGAATAGGAGAAGCTGTTGAAAACAAAGGAGCAAGGAAGAGGTACAAATGACTTACAAGCCTCTTTGCTACAAAGGGTGGATACTTTTGAAGATTACTTTGAAGTGGCTGCTCCTGGGAGGAGCAGTTTGCCTGCTGATTTTAACCCTTTAGTAATGCCTGAGCAGTCTTCAGTTGTCTCTTCCATCCTTCTCAACTACTCCAGCTTAGCTCCTCCTTCTTTGTTCCTTTCCTTATCTTCCCAAGATAATTACACCTTCCTCCCATCCCATCTCCATCCTGTTTTTCTTTCTTGGTTCTCCGGGAAAGGAGGAAGTCTCTCTGTATGTGAGAGTGGTTGACATATGCAGATAAGTTATCTTGCAACATAGGTAATCAATTTGAATGAGAAGCAATTAATTCTAGTTCTGTTTGTTCTGGTTGAACCCCATTTTGGTTTCAAGACATACCCAGCAGGTGGCAGCACTTAGCTGACTTTGGTCTCAAAAAAAAAAAAAACCCAGGGTCAGACCTCTTTGACAGCTGGATAGGAGACCACTAGGAATAGACTGTAGGTTAGATTTGAAAACTGGGGAAAATCCAAAGAAGGAAATGTCAAACTTCTGAATCATTGACAAAAACACTAAATGGCCAGGCACATGAAGTCAAAAGGAGTTCAGCTCAATGAGGGTAAAAAAACTATATTTTTCTCTGATAGGTATAAAAACACAGACACTTTATTTGAACAGACAATTGTGGCTCATGCTAATGTTTTGTGGGAAGCAGAAGACATCTTAAAGTTCAGAACTATTTTATTCTCATATAAATAAATCCAAGTTTAGCAGTATTATTTTAAGCAGAACATACAAAAATCAACTGCTGAACACCTTCTAATATTTTCTTCATTTAATATATCCCCTTTTTGAGCCACATAGCCAGCCAGGTTCAACCGAAGATTCAGAGTCAAGTCTAAATGCTTGCTTAATGCAAGGATCCAGATTACGCCTTTCTCAACAAATTGCTACCTCGATGTCCTTTCAACACATCCAAAGAAGGAAAGACTACTTTTAAGGATGCCATGAACTATAGAAAAAAATCTTGTTTTTCTTCTGTGATGCATGCTTTCACCTATCTGAACAGTGCTCTTATTCTCACTCTTTTTTCTCATAGTTACACATTTCATAATTACTCATGACACATGTCATCTGCACCTCTATAACTGTCTGGTTTGGTTCTGCAACCCAACAAGACAGACAGAGACTTCAGAGGATAATTAGAACTGCGGAAAAAACAATGGCTACCAGCCTGCTTTCCATTGAGGACCTGTATACTGCATGAGTCAAAAAGAGGGCTGTGAAAATATTTACAGACCCCTCGCATCCTGGACATAAACTGTTTCAACTCCTACCCTCAAAACAACATTATAGAGCACTGCACACCAGAACAACTAGACACAAGAACAGTTTTTTCCCGAACGCCATCACTCTGCTAAACAAATAATTCCCTCAACACTGTCAAACTATTCACTAAGTCTGCATTACTATTACTATTAGTCTTCCCATTGTTCCTATCACCCATCTCCTCCCACTTATGTCTGTATAACTATAACTTGTTGCTGTATCCTTATGATTTATATTGACTGTTTCCCTATGACTATCATTAAGTGTTGTACTTTATGATTCTTGACGAATGTATCTTTTCTTTTATGTACACCAAGAGCGTATGCAACAAGACAAATTCCTTGTGTGTCCAATCACACTTGGCCAATAAAGAATTCTATTTCTACTTCTTTCATCTTTTGATGTACAGGTAGCTCTCATTTAACAACATAATTGTAAACAGGATTTCTTATCAGTAAGTGATGCAGTCATAAAGCATGACCCCACATGACCATACTATTCAATGATGAAAATTCCAGTACTGGTTTTGGTCTTTAAGCGAATCCCATGCCATCATTAAGAGTGACATCAAATCGTTGCATTTGTGACTTCCTGCTAGCTTCCCCAATGACTTTGGTTGTAGGAAGCTAGCAAAGATCGCAAATGGTATCATGTGACTATGGGACAATAGAACATGATACCAGTAATTACAAACTGGTCACTGGGTATCTGGATTGTAATCTGTGACTGCAAGAATATTGCAATGGTCACAATACTACTCATTCAGTGCCATCATTAAGTCTGAACAGCCACTTAAAAAGTAGTTGTTCAGTGAGGACCACCAATAATTTCCTGCACCTTCAACATCCTTGTTATCCTTTCCTGAATCTGTTCCAATTTTTTTTTAATCTTTCAGGCACAGTAGACGAGGTCTACACCTGACAGTCCAATTAAACTGATTTAAACTGATTTTCATCCCCCTGCATTCCCTCTTCCTCCCCCATCTTTTAATCTCATATTACTGTGTTTTAATTGTCTTCTTCATTGTTTATTTTGTTTCTCTATCTTGCCACTGTTGTGTTTACACTGTTCATTTATTCGTTTTTACTGTTGTGAGCTGCCCTATGGTGAGATACATTTATTGCTAAAGAGCCTGTATACAGAAATCTTCTCTATTAATGGTCAGCACCTGCTTTGAGTTAAATAAGGGTCAAGGAATTCAAGGAAGGTTGGACTTAGTCCGCTTGTGACTACGTAGGGATTCTAGGCTGATCGTTCTTTTAACTCCGCCCCTGCTTCTCCTACAAAATACTTCTTAAAGTATGGTGTCCAGAACTAATATTAAGATGAGATCTGATTAGTACAGAATAATGGGGAACTATTATTTTCCATGGCTTGGAAATTATGCTGAGGTTGATGCAATCTAAAACTGCATTTAATTGTCCCTTGCCTTTTTTTTGCAACCACATCAAACCCCACTGATATTAATATTTCACTGAAATAACGATTAGTGTTCATAATTTCATTACTGTCTGTAGGCATTACCAGGGGTGGGCTCATGGGGGTTCGGCAGGATTCGGGCGATCCTCTAGCCAAGGACTGCCAGGGTTTGGCGAACCCCTAAATGCCACCCCTGGCTGGCCATGCCCACCCCGCCCCACCCCTCCCAGGAATCTCCATGCGACCCGTTCATCATTCCAGATAAGTGCAGGGGCCGAGCGGAGGGTCTGGGAGGGCAAAAGATGGGCCTATTGGAGGTTCCGGAAATCTAGAAACGGGCCTGTTTCTGGCCTCTGGAGGGCCTCTGGAACCCGTGAGAAGCTGTTTTCACCCTCCTGGATGCTCAAAGAAAGCCTCTGGTGCCTGGGGAGGGCAAAAAACCCTCCGCCGCCATGGTGCAGGCGGCTGACTAGGCCACACCCACCATGGCCACGCCCACCCAGCAACGGGGCAGCAAACCCGTTGCTAAAAGATCTGAAGCTCACCCCTAGACATTACTGTTCACAGAATATGAAATCCTCTTGAATACAAAGGGTCTAAGTAAATATAGATGATATATACTGTACACACCTGTCATTTTTTTCACACTCTGCATGCTTGCACCCATAACCAAGCAAATGACTAATAAAACCATGATTTGTAAACTACACAGCAGGCAGGAAAAAGGACACCTATTACAGTAATATTGGATAGTCTCAAGATTTGAAAACATCACATGATAATTGAAGGCAGTGCTAATGACTGCTCTTTAATTCAAAATTACAGTCACCCAGAAGAAATTGTTTCCTATCCAACACATTATCCTTGATAGAAGTTATTAAAATAATAATTTTGGTATCTTGCTTGCCTTAAAAGCGAGTGAAGAGAAACCAAGTGGAAACACTTTACAGCCCAGGTCAGGATAAAAAGTTGAATTAAAGTTATGCTCTACAGCATAATGCATTTAAGGCTGGTGGGAAAAAAGATTCCAGATGCTTACAATTTCTTTGCAAGTACCTTAATATATCATTAGCTGGAATTTTTGTGGGTGAAGAAAAGGAGATCAGCAAACTGCTTGACTGATTCATAAGGAATTAAGATTTTTTTTTTTATGAAGAAAAGGGATGTACTAACCCTTTGATTTAACAGACTAAAGGAGAGTAGCATTTATTAAAACAGAATCTTCATTAAAGCTGAATACAATCCTATACACCTGTGTATATTTATGCCAAATATCAAATGGAATTTGAAACACTTAAAAACACTTTAAAAACCACTCTTCTTCTGCCAATGCCAAAATTAGAACTGTCAGAATATTTTAAAATACTTGAATTACATATCACTAGTTTTAGGCACACAAATCCTTTTTTTTCCGTTATGTAAATATACAGTAGCAATACAGACATGCACCCAAATCTGGAAATAATTTATTTTGCCTTTGATCCAATGCTATTAGGCTCCTATGGTGCAGGTAATCCTTGACTTATGACCACAGAGACTTAGCTACTGTTCAAAGTTAAAACGGATCTACCTTGTGGCTACTTACAACCTGGATTTGAAGTTCTGACTGTCAGGCCCAAATCCTGGTCACGTGATTGAAGTTCAGGCACTTAACAATGCAGCTACAGTTGCAAGAAAAAGTATGTGAACCCCTTGGGATTACATGGAGTTTTGCACGAATTGGTCATAAAATGTGCTCTGAACTTCATCTAAGTCACAACAATAGAAAAACACAATCTGCTTAAAATAATACTACACAAACATTAGATGTTGCCATGGTTTAATTGAACATAACATGTAAACATTCACAGTGCAGGGAGGAAAAAGTATGTGAACCTTTGGACTTAATAACTGGTTGACCCTCCTTTGGCAGCAATAACCTCAACCAAACGTTTCCTGTAGTTGCAGATCAGACCTGCACAACGATCTGGAGTAATTTTGGACCACTCCTCTTCACAAAACTGTTTCAGTGTAGCAATATTCTTGGGATGTCTGGTGTGAATCGCTCTCTTAAGCTCATGCCACAGCATTTCAATCGGGTTGAGGTCAGGACTCTGACTGGGGCACTCCAGAAGGCGTATTCTGTGCTGTTGAAGCCATTTTTTTGTTGAATTACTTGTATGCTTTGGGTCATTGTCCTGTTGCATCACCCATCCTCTGCGGAGCTTCAGTTGGTGGACAGATGGTCGTACGTTTTCTTGCAAAATGTCTTGATACACTCTGGAATTCATTTTCCCATCAATGACAACAATCCGTCCAGGCCCTGAGGCAGCAAAGCAGCCCCAAACCATGATGCTCCCTCCGCCATGTTTTACAGTGGGGATGAGGTTTTGATGTTGGTGTGCTGTGCCTTTTTTTCTCCACACATAGTGTTGCGTGTTCTTCCCAAACAACTCAATTTTGGTTTCATCTGTCCACAGTATATTTTGCCAATAGTGCTGTGGAACATCCAGGTGCTCTTTTGCAAACTTCAAACGTGCTGCAATATTTTTTTTTGGACAGCAATGGCTTCCTCCGTGGTGTCCTCCCATGTACTCCATTCTTGTTTAATGTTTTCCTTATTGTAGATGTGTCAACAAAAATGTTAGCATGTGCCAGAGATTTCTGTAGGTCTTTAGCTGACACTCTAGGATTCTTCTTTACCTCATGAAGCATTCTGCGCTGTGCTCTTGCAGTCATTTTTACAGGACGACCACGCCTAGGGAGAGTAGCAGCAGTGCTAAACTTTCTCCATTTGTAGACAGTCTGTCTTACCATGGACACATGAACATCAAGGCTTTTGGAGATACTTTTGTAACCCTTTCCAGCTTCATGCAAGTTAACAATTCTTGATCGTAGGTCTTCTGAGAGCTCTTTTCTGCTAGGCATGGTTCACATCAGACAGTGCTTCTTGAAACCAGTAAACCCAAAACAGGTGTGTGTTTTTAAAGGACAGGACAACTGTCAGCAACACATCCAATATCATCACACTGATTGGAGTCAAGGTTGGCTCACTCCTGGCTCCAATTAGCTCTTGGAGAAGTCATTAGGCTAGGGGCTCACATACTTTTTCCTCCCTGCACTGTGAATGTTTACATGTTATATTCAATTAAACCATGGCAACATCTAATGTTTGTGTAGTATTATTTTAAGCAGACTGTGTTTTTATATTGTTGTGACTTAGATGAAGTTCAGAGCACATTTTATGACCAATTCATGCAAAACTCCACGTAATCCCAAGGGGTTCACATACTTTTTCTTGCAACTGTACATTTATGGTGTCCCATGACTGAGTTTTGAGATGGTTGCGCCCAAAACTGGCACTACTGGTTTTTGGCAAACCAATGATTTGCTAAATAACCACCACAGAAAAAAATTGTAAAATATATTGGTCATGTGACTGGCCCATTTTATGACTGTCACGGCCTATGACTATGATGGGCAGGCTCCATTGCAGTCATAAGTCAAGGACTACTTTTATTATCTACAGGTCCAATTGTCAATTATCAAACAATAGCAATGGAAGGCCAAGATAATACTGTGCCCATCAAAACAGTCATACTCACTCTAAGTCTTCAGGAAAAAATGGTTTTATTTTAAGCATGGCATCTAAAAAAAGAATATAGTTTCTTCACGGATAACACTAATAAACTGGATTTAGGGGTCCATGTCATGCTCTTTAATATGGAGTTAAAAATCAAAATCCAGGTTACAGTGTGTCGACATAACACCATGCCACACAATCCTAAAAAAAATCTCATTTTCCAGCTGACGTACGTAAAGACATTTGAGACAGATTGATTGACTGGGAGTTTTCTTTTGTTCTGCTATTTTGGGCTAAAACACGGAGCAGCAACCTGCGACTCTGGAGCCGCATGTGGCTCTTTCACCCCTCTGCTGCGGCTCCCTGTCACTCAAAATATGCGTCACAACTGCAAATGTGCGACACCCACCGGCACGCGATGTATTGAGCTTTTCAACCCCCAGTAGGCCAACCATGGATAAATCCAAGAAAAGAAAACTTTTAGAAGAAAACAGAATATTTAATTCAAGTACATATGATAGTTTTGGGCCACTCAAGAAATGGTCAGGCACGGGAAGGGTTTTGTGGCTCCCGGTGTTTTCTTTTCTGTGGGAAACGGGTCCAAATGGCTCTTTGAGTGTTTAAGGTTGCAGACCCCTGGGCTAAAACATACCCTACTTTTGCAAACATGAGATGTTAACATTTATTTATTAAATTTATTTTCCGCTCATCTATAGGAGGTTCCTAGTCAACAATAAAAATGAATATTGTATTTTCTCTAATCAAGGAAGTCAATTTAGCTATCTCTGTAATTTTCATCATCTTCACCGACTAGTTCTCTATTGTGGTTAATGCCAAATCTTTCCACTTTGCACAAATAATAATCTCCCTCTTAAGTTATCCTATATAAAAGCAAATGTCTTTTTTCCAGCTGTTTGTCTATCAATCTCAAAAGAGAAACATCCGGTTTCAATTGTATATTAATCTTTAAATTCCTCCAAGTTGGTGTATGTAGGCTACTTCTTCAGGGAAATGCAGTGTTAGCATGGCACAACAAAATTAACTGAGTCTGCAGTCTTCAACAGACTGACTTGAGAATATGTCTATAAATGTTTACATCATAGTAACCATGCCTAGGATTATACTGAAAGAGCTTGCTGGCACTTATAAGAAATTAAGGGTTGTTTTTTTTTAAAGTAAAGATGTTTACAGGACAGAGGCCACATTTTGAAAATGCATGAAATATTATTTTTGTAGATGACTGTGTCTACAGAATATATGGGCACAACAGAGTTAAAAATTGCAATAGCTAAAACCTAAAAGCAATAAAATGCATGTAAGAATTTCTGATGTTTCTGTACCAATCTTGAAACTTACAAAATAAACACAACAATACAAAATAAACACAACAATTGTGAGCAAGCATGGAAAGTAACGATGTTTTATCACTGCTGTTTTAATTTTACTTTATAGACACCGCAAGGCAGAATACCGCTGTAGATTTTCAAAATCTACATTAAATCACACATTAAAATCTGTGCTATTTTAAATGGATGTGAAAACATGTCAACTGAGAATAACATTTTATGCATTTACAGTACTTTATGAAAGTTTCCCATAATTCGTTAAAACAATCTGGCTGCCTCCAGGAATATTTGGACTACAACTTCCATTTATGGCTTTACCTCAAAAAAAAAAAAAAAGGCTATTAATACCTGAAAGGAAAGAATAAGGAAAACTGAGGATCGTGGGCTAAAGTGCAAAGTAATAAAAAAAAAACTTGGAGGGCAGGACAAACCACTTTTAACTGTTAAAACAGCACAGAGTTTTTTGTGTGATGGTAACATTGGTGGAATAGAAATTGAGAGATTGTGAGTTCTAGTCCTCTCTGGCTGGGTGATTTTAGGCCAGTCCCTCTCTCTCAGCCCCACCTCATAGGGTTGTTGGGCAGAAAATAGGAGGAAAGAAAATTATGCCAAAATAAAGCTGGGATGTCAATTTAACAATAATAATGAATGTCAATCCTCATCAAGTCACCAAGGGTTGAACTTATCCCAAATGAAGTTTTTGCCTTTTAATTTGTGGTTCGGTTTGCTAGACAAATCCAGGCAATCAATTTAATTCAGAAAGCAGGGGTGCGTTAACCATGGTTAATCATAATGTACAACGACTAATTATGTGAGGAATTCCAGAACTGGGAAGCCCAACATTTCAGAATGAGCTCCAGACAAGTTTAAAATGTATTGGGAAATATTCTCTCTCTAGTATAAAAATGTCTGTAATATATTAAAACATATTTATTACAATTTTAATATACATTATATGTAAGTTATATGTAATATGTTTTTTCATATAATTACACTCATTTCCCTGTTTGGTAGCCGAAGCAAAAGTAAAATTGGACTAAACACTCCATGCATTTTATGAACATAGAACAAGAGAGTTGGAAGGGACCTCAGAGGTCTTCTAGTCCAACCCCCTGCTCGAGCAGGAGACCCCATACAATTTCCGATAAATGATTGCCCAGTTTCTGTTGGATAGCTTTATGAACAAGCTGGATTCTTTATGAACAATGATTTGTTCATTTCTTTATGATTTCTATGTATATTATTCTATTTATTTATTTAGGTTCCAGGTTCAAATCCAGCTCGTTCATAAAGGGAATTCTTTATGAACAAGCTGGATTTGAACCTAGATCTTCCCTTCATAAAGACAAAGCAGATGGTGTAACCATCCCAGTTCACATTTATCCTGGTGGTAGAATTTTACGTCTCCAAACAGGCAGCCCGGCTGCCACAGCCGCCAACACAGAACAAGGAATAGTACACTGTTACTGATGCTACACTGACAGGTAGTCCTCAACTTACGACCACAATTGAGCCCAGAATTTATGACGCTAAGTGAGGAATTTGTGAAATGGGTTTTGCCCCATTTTATGACCTTTCTTCTCACAGTTGTTAAGTGAATCACTGCAGTCGTTAAATTAGTCACAGGGTTGTTAAGTGAATCTGGCTTCCCCGTTGACTTTCCTTGTCAGAAGGTCACAAAAAGTGATCACGTCACACACACACACACACACATGGACACTGCAACCGTCATAAATGTGAGTCAGTTGTCAAGCATCTCAATGTAAATCACGAGACCATGGGGGATGCTGCAACGGTCATAAATGTGAAAAATGGTCGTAAGTCACTGTTTTCAGGGATGTTGTAACTTTGAACGGTCACAAAGGGAAGTCGAGGACTACCCTGTATTCTACAATTTCCCAGGTTCCTGAACTAGAACAGGGAGCTGCGCATTGTGACAACCTTGAGTGTCCTGTTCTTTTAAAAATCCTGGAGAAAACAGTAGTAGCAAAAACTGCAGAAAAGCCAGCAATCAAAGGCAGAGGGAATCAAGCTATTCTCCAAAGCACCTGAAGGCAGCACAAGAAGTAATGGATGGAAACTAATCAAGGAGAGAAGCAACCTAGAACTAAGGAGAAATTTCCTGACAATTAGAACAATTAATCAGTGGAACAATTTGCTTCCAGATGTTGTGAATTCTCCAACACTGGAAGTAAGACCACACCTAGAGTACTGCATCCAGTTTTGGTCACCACACTATAAAAAAGATGTTGAGACTCTAGAAAAAGTGCAGAGAAGAGCAACCAAGATGATTAGGGGACTGGAGATTAAAACACACGAAGAACGGTTGCAAGAACTGGGCCTGGCTAGTCTAGTGAAGAGAAGGACCAGGGGAGACATGATAGCAGTTTTTTCCAATATTTGAGGGGCTGCCATAGAGAGGAAGGGGGTCAAGCTATTTTCCAAAGCACCTGAAGGCCAGACAAGGAATAATGGATGGAAACTGACCAAGGAGAGATTCAACCTGGAAATAAGGAGAATTTTTCTGACAATGAGAACGATCAACCAATTGAACAGAAGTTGCCTTCGGAAGTTGTGGGAGCTTCATCACTTGAGACTTTCAAGAAGAGATTGGACTGCCATTTGTCAGAAATGGTGCATGATCTCCTGTTTGGGAGGGGGGGTTGGACTAGATGACCTACAAGGTCCCTTCCAACTCTGTTAATCTGTTAAATTTTTACAAATAATTCAAGGTAGGTGAAATGAGGACCCAGTTTGTGGGGGCAATAAGCTGACTTTGTATAAATATACAAGTATGAAGGCTATTGCTTAACGCATTGTAAGACGCCCTGAGTCTCTGGAGAAGGGCGGCATATAAATCAAAATTTTAAAAAAAAATAAGGCAGTGAACGTATCCAACACCCCTTCCTCTTCCTCTTCCTATTTTCCCCACAACAACCCTGTGAGGCGAGTTGGGCTGAGAGAGAATGACCGGCTCCAAGTCACCAGGTTTTCATGACTGAAGTGGACTTGAACTCATGATCTCTTGCTTTCTAGCCCGGTTACCTTACCCACTAGTCCACTAGGCTCTTTTGTTTGGTTTCTACCTATAACAGGGTGGATAAAAATCAATGATTTTTTTAAAAAAAATCAAAAAAATCAGATTTTTTTGATTTAAATCGGATTTTTTGATTTAAATCGTGTTTTTTTTATTTTTATTGAATTTATTTTAATAAAAACGTTTTGGGGTAAAAATCTATCGTAAGATAGTTTTCTATTTAAGATACATAAATAATTTAGTTTATTCAGCATGAAATGGAGCTTAGTTATGTAGAATGAGGCTGTATATTCTGCAACACTGGGACTATCGGTGAGTCAACAGTGGGTCAAAGGAGTAGCAGAGATGACAGTTGCTCTTTAAAAATTATGATTTAAATCGAGTTGATTTAAATCAAGCCTTTTTACTAGTGATTTAAATCATGATTTAAATCGTGATTTAAATCAACTCGATTTAAATCAAATCCACCCTGACCTGTAAAACAATGTACTTTGCACTTATCCTAGAGAAAGAGAGCTAATTAGGGCCACATATTTCAACTGTCAAAGGAAAGCCATCCCAACTGAAGGTCTAGCAACAAAAACATAAAAGGCAATAAAGCAATCAAAATCCACTTCCTTCTCGGCACCCAGTCCTATGGGAAGTAGCACCCACAAGCCACAGTTTAACTGGCCAGGTGATGACTTGTTACAAGCAGGATTGACAGAGAGAGAGAAAAAAAAAAGACAGTGGAATTTTATCGTTGCGTTTATCTTTAGAAACTTCTTAACTTCCAGCTTTAGGGATGCTTTTCAAAGGAATAATTTTGTTTGTGTTTGTAAATTGTTTTAATTGCTGTTTTATTTTGTAAGCCACCCAGAGTCAACTGGAGTGGGTGGTTATCTTTACACCTAAATAATAAAAGTAATCACTTGCGCTGCTGTTTTTCAGCAACGCTAAGCAAAAGCTGAGGAAATGAACCCAAATGCCAGTGAGCCAGGGTGGATAAAAATCAATTATTGTTTTTTTAAAAATCAAAAAAATCAGATTTTTTTTATTCAAATCAATTTTTTTTATTTAAATCGGATTTTTTTGATTTTTATCGAATTTATTTTAATAAAAAACTTTTGGGTAAAAATCTATTGTAAGATAGTTTTCTATTTAAGATACATAAGTAATTTAGTTTATTCAGCATGAAATGGAGTTTAGTTATGTAGCATGAGGCTGTATATTCTGCAACACTGGGACTATCGGTGAGTCAACAGTGGGTCAAAGGAGTAGCAGAGATGACAGTTGCTCTTTAAAAATTATGATTTAAATCGAGGTGATTTAAATCAAGCCTTTTTACTAGTGATTTAAATCGTGATTTAAATCAACTCGATTTAAATCAGATCCACCCTGAGGTGAGCCACTAATCTGGAGAGGATGGGAGGAGAAAAGGTCCACCAACCTCCAATGGTAGTCCTCTCTGAATGATCTGAAAAAAAAAAGCCTCTGATAAATTGCGTGGCTCAGCTGGGCAATGGGGGGTGGGCAGGGATTTTTGCTACCGGTTCTCCGAACCACCGCCCGCCATCACTACCGGATCAGGCAATCCAGTCCGAACCGGGAGCATTTCACCCCTGAACTAAGGCCTGGAGACTAAAACATACAAAGAACGGCTGCAGGATTTGGGTTGGGCTAGTCTAGAGAAAAGAAGGACTGGGGTGTGGGGACATGATAGCAGTATTCCAGTATTTGAGGGGCTGCCACAAAGAAGAGGGGGTGGTCAAACTATTCTCCAAAGCACCAGAGGGCAGGACAAGAAGCAATGGACGGAAACTAATCAAGGAGAGAAGCAACCTGGAATTAAGGAAAAACTTCCTAACAGGGAGGACAATTAACCAGTGGGAACAGCTTGCCTGCAGAAATCGTGGGCATTCCATCACTGGAGGTTTTTAAGAAGAATCTAGATCAGTGATGGTTAACGAAACAGAAGCCCGTGTGCCGGAGCACCAGAACCCGGAAGAGCAGCTGGCAATGGCGCGTGTGCCCACAGAGAGAGCTCTGTGTGCCACCTCTGGCACATGTGCCATAGGTTCGCCATCACAGATCTGGACAGTCACTAATCTAAAAATAAACTAGGTGGCTCAGTGACTAAGACGCTGAGCTTGTCGATCAGAAAGGTCGGCAGTTCGGTGGTTTGAATCCCTAGTACAGAACTCCTGCTTGAGCATGGGGCTGGACTAGAAGACCTCCAAGGTCCCTTCCAACCCTGTTACTGTTATTTATTTATTTATTTATTTATTTATTTATTTGTTTGTTTGTTTGTTTGTTTGTTTGTTTGTTTGTTTGTTCGATTTATATGCCGCCCTTTTCCGGAGACTCAGGGCGGCTTATAATGCATTAAGCAATAGCTTTCATACTTTTGTATATACCTGCTTAGTAGGGCTTTTGGCCTCCCCCAAGCGGTGTTCAATTTTATACAAAGTCAGCTTATTGCCCCCACAAACCGGGTCCTCATTTTACCTACCTCGAAAGGATGGAAGGCTGAGTCAACCTTGAGCCTGGTGAGATTCGAACTCGCAGTAGTTGCAGGCAGCTGGCAGCTAAGTGCTACTTTAACAGCACTTAGTCCACTGCGCCACCAAGGCTCTATTAAACTGTTAAACTGGTATAGGTTCTCCTGCTTGAGCATGGGGCTGGACTAGAAGACCTCCAAGTTCCCTTCCAACCAGTGGTGGGATTCAAATAATTTAACAACGGGTTCTCTGCCCTAATGACCAGCTGGGTAGGTGTGGCTCAGTGGTCATGTGACTGTGTGGGCGTGGCCAATTCAACATCATTCACGTCTATGGGCGAAGCGCCTTAGCTGTTACAATGTAATAAGGGTTAACTAGAGAGGCAGTTTCTGTAAGCAGGGCAATAATGATTAGGCTAGAAACAACACCAGAATGTTTCCTTCCTGCCTTCCTTACAGGATTAGCCCTGTAAAGTGGAAAAAAACCAAAATAAGATTTCTTCCAACAACCGGTTCTCCCGAATAGGTGCAAACTGGCTGAATCCCACCACTGCTTCCAACCCTGTTACTGTTAAACTGTTAAACTGGTATAGGTTCTCCTGCTTGAGCATAGGGCTGGACTAGAAGACTTCCAAAGGTCCCTTCCAGATCATTCTATTCTAAATTCGAAATCACTTATGAAAAGTCTCACCTGCCACCCTCTGGGTGAGTTGGGACTGCAATTCCCAGAATTCCAATTCCTGCCCAACACCGGGCTGGGGGGGGGATTGGGAAAAGTTATGGTCCCTGGGCTAACCTGGAGGGATCCATCCAGATCCACGTGGGAAAAGGTTACTTCTTGCATCTTCTATTGGAAGATACGAAATCGGACACCCTGCACAACCAGCAAAATTCTGGCCGCGGGAAGGCGTCATCCCCCCATCCCAAGAGCCAGAAGGGGCAAGGGGTCTCTCCAGGGCCCGCCAGACTCCTAGTCAGCAGAGCAGGAGCTGCAGGAGGGCGACCCGGGAACTCCTCCACTTCCACTCGGGTCCTAAGGACAGAACCCGCCTGCTTCCTAGCCAAGAAGTTGGAAGGTGAAACAAGCCAAGAAAAGAAAATGTGGGAAAATGTGTATGATCTTTTGTTTGTAAAGAAGAAACGATATAAAGTAGAAAATGAACGTCAAATAAGTTTAATACTTAAATATCTGTAAATATTGATGTATAGAAAGAATAGACCGCTGTATGTAGCTGAAAAGAAAAGTGATCTTTTTCTTTGTTGTGGTACTTCTTGTTGTATGTATATGTTTGATTTTTAATGTGTTTTAATGTGTTTAAAATAAAAAACTTTTTAAAGAAAGAAAAGAAAAGAAGAAAAGAAAAGAAAAGAAAAGAAAAGAAAAGAAAAGAAAAGAAAAGAGAAAAGAGAAAAGAGAAAAGAGAAAAGAGAAAAGAGAAAAGAGAAAAGAGAAAAGAAAAGAAAAGAAAAGAAAAGGAAGGGAAGGGAAGGGAAGGGAAGGGAAGGAAAGGAAAGGAAAGGAAAGGAAAGGAAAGGAAAGGAAAGGAAAGGAAAGGAAAGGAAAGGAAAGGAAAGGAAAGGAAAGGAAAGGAAAGGAAAGGAAAGGAAAGGAAAGGAAAGGAAAGAAAAGAAATCAGGGAAGCCCCGGAAAGAAGAAGGGGCTCAAGTGGCTAAGACGCCGAGCTTGTCGATCACAAAGTTCAGCAGTTCGAATCCCTAATACAGATCTCCTGCGTGAGCAGGGGGTCGGGCTAGATGACCTCCAAGATCCCTTCCAACTCTTGTTACTGTTACTGGACGAGGGGAAGAGCCGGGATAGCTCCCACCACCACTACCCCGAGGCTGGAGATCGGCCTTAATTCGAGCCGCACCTATCCAACCCCCCCCCCCCCACACACACACACACACACACCCGACCCGGGACTTCGGAAACTCGCGGGTCAGGCAGCAGCGCTTATTCTCACAACCACCCTGGAAGAAAGAAGAGCCAAAGCAGCTTTTTGTGAAGGAGGCGTCCGCGTTCAGCGGGGATCACACACACACACACACACACACACACACACATATACCCCACAACCGTGCCTCAGTTTCCCCCTCCGGGAAATGGGAACACCACAGATTTCCCACCCCGCCGCCGCCGCCGCCGCTGCCGCCTTTCTCAGCCGGGCTGCCCTGAAAGCAAGCGGGCGAGGGCGGACTTGCACTCTCCAGGAACAAACTCAACCGGCCGCGAAGGAAACCGCAGGGCGCGCCGCAGGCGGCTCCGGGGAAGGAAAGGAGACGGAGGAGAGGAGAGGAAAGCAAAAGCGATCCAGGGAGCCCCGGCCCGACCTTCCCCCCCTTCTTTCCCTTCCCTTTTTTACCTTGCTGTACAGCTCCGTCACCGACATGTCCCGGCCGCCGATGCGCAAAGCCGAGCGCGGCGCTGGCGCCCCGGAGGAAAGTCCCGAGGCAACTCCGAAGCATGCAAGCCCAAGCCGGCGTTCCAGGCGCGGGGTGGTGGTGGTGGTGGTGGTGGAGATACCCAGGGGATCCGTCGGCCGAGGAAGCTCCGACGGCCGGCGCGCTCCGGTGGAAAAGCGCCCCGCGCGACCTTTGCCCGGCCTCTCGGCCCCGACTTATTTACCCAACGGCCGGCGAAGAGGCGGCAAGGCGGAAGGTGGGGGGGGGGAGAGGAGCAGCCGCTGCCCGGCGAGGCGAGCGGGCGGAGCCGGGCGCCGCTCCCTCGTCGCCAGGTAGGGGAGGCGCTGGCGCTCGGCGGGGAAGGTGGGGGAGAGGCGGCCGCCCGGTTCCGCTTTCCTGGCGCTCGCTTGGTTGGCGCAGGTGGGAGAGAGCCGGGCGAAGCCCGCGGGCACGGCTCGCCCTCTGCCGGCCGAGGCCTGGAAGCAAGCGCCGCGCCGTCCGGCTTTCCGTCGTCCCCACTCCTCTCACCCTCCCGCCGCGATGGCGCCTCGCGGTGGCGCGGCCGAACTGCCGAGGGACGGCACGGCTAGATGCCCTCGGGGGGGACCCCTTCGGCTCTTCAGCACTCTCCGAGGCTCCCTCCCTTTCCTTTAACTTCTTCCCGGGGCAAAAGCTGCGGTTTCACCACCGGCTGTCTTGGCTTCTCCGGAAGGTGCCTGGGGGAAGAGCGGCAAATTTCCTTCCCTTTTTTTTTTTAATATATAAATAAGGCCTGAGGATGCGACGTGTTGAGGAAAGTTGGGGAGATGCATCCTGCACCCCGGTCCCATCTTTTTTTTTTCTTTTTTTTCCTCATCCCTCTTTTCCCAGCCAGGCTCCAAAAGATGATGACAAGCCCTGATTTGAGGATCTACTTTGTTATAGTAAAAGATGGCATCCTGAGTAAGTCCTTGGAGAAAATCCCACCACCACCACCACCACCTTTGTCCTTCTGGGAGAACATCAGGAGCTCTGGCAAGATCATCAGATGGTTCTCCAGGTAGTCCGAGTCCCACAATTCTTCTTGGCTGGTGAGATGCCAAGCCCACCCATGGGAGGCTGCCAGGTTTAGAAAGCTACATTATCTTTTCTTTTCTTTTCTTTTCTTTTTTTTAAAAAAAACTCCCCTGGAAAGGATCTGTCAGACAATTTTACCGTCTGACCGAATGGAGAAGGGAGGGAGAGGGAAAGTAAATGAATGGGGAAGGGAAGGAAAAGAAATAAATGGATGAAAAAGAGAAGGGGAAGACAAGGGAAGGGAGAAATGTGAGAGGAAGGAAGGAAGAAGAGTGGGAAAGGAAGGAAGAAGAGTGGGAAAGGAAAGGAAAGGAAAGGAAAGGAAAGAAGGAAAGGAAGATAAAAGAAGGAGGGTAGGGAAGGGAACATAAAAGAAGGAGGGAAGAGGAAAGGAAAAAAAATAATAATTTGTTCAGCCAAATTATTTAATTCGTTTTTATTCTATTTTAAATTTTTGTATTTATGTGTTTTATCCTGTGGCTGTTCACCGCCCTGAGTCCTTCGGGAGTAGGGCGGTATAGAAATTTTAAAAAATACATACATACATACATACATACATACATACATACATACATACATACATACATAAAAGATGGGGGAAAGGAAAGGAAGATAAAAGAAGGAGAGTAGGGAAGGGAAGATATAAGAAGGAGGGAAGAGGAAAGGAAAATAAAATAAAAGATGGGGGAAAGGAAGGGAAGATAAAAGAAGGAGGATAGGGAAGGGATGATAAAAGAAGGAGGGAAGAGAAGGAAAGGAAAAGAAAATAAAAGATAGGGGAAAGGAAAGGAAAGTGGGGAAAGAAGGAAAGAGAAAGGAAAGGGAGAAAGGTGGAAGGAAAGGAGGGAGGGAGGGAGCTTCTCTCCCTCTTCCTTGGATGACAGTAGCACAGATAGGACTTTATTTTTTTATTTATTGATTTCATTTTTATTTATTTAGTTTGTCAAGCATGTATGAGAAAACAAGTATAAATATGAACATAACATATAAACATAAACAGGTATAAATATATACATAAGAAATGAGTACGAATAAATGCAAACAGTAGGACAGGGACATTCCTGCAATTTTTGAAAGATTTCTAGGCAAACGAAAGAACAAAAACTATAGTTTGGCCTCAGTTTTGAAATGTGTACGTACAGGAGGCATTTCATGAATATCAGAAAGTGTGCCTTTATTAAATCAATTGCTGCTTCATTGCATCACAGGCAGTGAGTAACTGAATTAAGCGTGGGAAAAATCAATGAATAAGAGGATCCCACGTTTTGCCTGACTTGCGTAGATGTTACAGCATATGTTCGTATCGAAACCATTGTTTGCTGCTCTTTCTAGCATTTTTTTCTTTTTAGTGTGAGTGTGCACATACGCACACCCACACCGCATGGTAAGCACTGGCAATAAATACGGATTGTCTCAATCATATGCCAAATGGCTAGGAGAGTTTAGAAGTCAGAGATTCTCAGTCCACCTTACCTACCGAAGGCTAATCTCTCTCTTGGCTGTGTTTCCGTGACACAGTGAATCGCAAATCAAGGAGCCATATTTTAGCCCAGTGTGCTGTGTGATTTTTTAAATTTATTTTTATTTTATTTTATTTCGAATTTATATACCACACCTTTTCCCGAGGGACTCAGGGTGGTGTACAGCCAGATAAAAACATACAATACAAACATTAAAAGCAATTAAAAAGATATATATTAATTTGGCCCCAATTTAAAATAACAAACCAATTCAAAATTTTTAAAAAATATATTAAGCCAGCCCAGCTTGCTGAAAAAAGAAAGTTTTAAGGGCACGGCGAAAGGCCCCGAGGTCTTGGATTCTCCTTATCTCTGGGGGCAGCTGATTCCAGAGGGTAGGTGCCCCCACAGAGAAGGCCCTCCCCCTGGGGGTCACCAGCCTACATTGTTTAGCTGATGGCACCCCAAGTAGGCCCTCTCTGTGGGAGTGCACAGGTCGGTGGGAGGTCATCGGTAGCAGCAGGCGGTCTCGAAGATAACTAGGTCCTATGCAATGGAGCGCTTTAAAGGTGGTAACCAACACCTTGAAGCACACCCGGAAGACCACTGGGAGCCAGTGCAGCTCACGCAGGAGCGGTGTTATGTGGGAGCTCCAGGCGGTTCCCGTGATTACCCGCGCGGCCGCATTCTGGACCAGTTGGAGCCTCCGGGTGCTCCTCAAGGGGAGCCCCATGTAGAGAGCGTTGCAGTAGTCCAGGCGCGAGATTCCAATCTATGTGTGACGTTATAAACCACAAGTTCTTGCACCCCAGGGGGTTCGTATCTGTCTTGAAGGCTGGCAAGATCTCAAAAGTGTAGAATCTGTGATATTATATTCCTTTGACTTCAAATTGCTGCTTCTGGGTTGCATTGGAATCACACAGCGCACTGGGCTAAAACATGGCCCACTGATTTTGAGAGAAGTCATGGATTTAATAAGGGGAAACCCACAGGTGTTCAGGGCCGGATTTTCCTATAGGCTAACTAGGCTTCAGCCTAGGGCCTCAAGATCAAGAGGGGCCTACATTCAAATTATTAGCAAAATTAAAATTACACTTTCACTATAGGTGAAAGGGCCTCATAAGTGGAATAGCCTAGGGCCTCTTTTCATCTAAATCTGGCCCGGCAGGTGTTCCTGATATTCATGGAACACCTCCTGTACCCACACTTTCCAGAACTGTAGCAAAGCTGTGTAGGGTTTTTGTTCTTTTGTTTGCCTGGAAATCTCATTCATTACTTTAGCATGTGCAATAGTTGGAAGGGACCTCAGAGGTCTTCTAGTCCAACCCACTGCTCGAGCAGGATACCCTATATCAGTGATGGCTAACCTTTTGGCTGTCGCATGCCAAAAGCAGGGGGGACCGCGGGGGGATCGTGCGTGTGCGTGCCCATACCCATAATTCAATGCCACCAGCATGCTCCCCCTGCACATGTGCACGTACCCCCCCTGCACCCCGTTTTGGCCTATTAAGCCTACATAAAGCCTCCGAAGGACGAAAGTGGCCTCCCCCCCCCCCCGAGGCCCTCCAGAGGCTAGAAACGGCCTGTTTTCTGATTTCCGGTGGGCCCAGTAGGCCCGTTTTTCGCCCTCCCCAGGTTCCAGAAACTTTCCTGGAGGCTGGGAAGGCTAAAAATGGCCTCCCCCCGGTCCCCCGAAGGCCCTCCAGAGGCCAAAAATGCCCTCCTAGAGCCTCTGTGCGAGCCCTGTATCTACCTGGCATTCAAAACAGGCTGCGTGGAGACTCCTGGGAGGGGAGGGGTGGCGTGGGTGGGGCCAACCGAAAATCAGCTGGCTGGCACGCACATGCACATGTGCGTGTCCACACCCATAATTCTATGCGCCCCACCCTCACGCATGGGCTCACGACACCACCCCGCTCACCCCACTCCTGGCACGTGATGGCCCGGTAAGCCCGTTTTACTCTCTTACCTGGCTCCAGAGCCTTTCTAGCAGTCTGGGGAGGGCGAAAACGGCCTTCCCTCCCCCCCCCGGAGGTCCTCCGGAGGCCGAAAACGGCCCGTTTGCCAACTTTCGGCCTCCAGAGGACCTCCGGTGGGTGGGTGGGTGGGGGAGGCATTTTCGCCCTCCCCAGACTCCTAGAGAGGCTCTGGAGACTAGGGACAGCAAAAAACAGGCCTTCCCCACCCCTGAGGCCCTCCGGAGGCAGGAAACAGCCTGTTTCCCTACTTCTGGTGGGCCCAGAAGGCCCGAAAATCAGCTGGCCAGCGTGTACATGCGCATCGGAGCTGAGCTTGCAAGCGCACTGATATAGGGGGACTAGAAGACCTTGAAAGTCCCTTCCAAATCTAATTGTTATTCTGAAGGCAAGCTATTCCATTGGTTAATTGTTCTCTCCATTAGGAAATTTCTCCTTAGTTCTAGGTTGCTTCTCCCCTTAGTTAATTTCCATCCACTGTTTCTTGTCTTGCCTTTCGAGAGCAATGCACCTCTTACATCACTCCACAGTGATTTCTGTACAGGTCCTCAAAAATCATTCCAGCCCAAAGCCTGAATTTCATGAGACGTCAGGCTGAATTTTGTAGTTCAGTGGTTAGAAATGACCAGGCATCTAACCACTAAAAATGCTTCTCTCTGGTTTTAACGATATGCCGAGTCAGATATTCTTTTCATTCTGCATCAGTGTTCCTTACAGATGCTTTTAAATTAGTTCTCTATTCTAAAGCGCTGGAGTGAGACGAAACCCTCTGAGGTTGACTTCTGGGAACAAAGAGAAGCATTTAGAAATTGCTTTGATTTGGGGGGTTAAAAGGTCTACCCATCTGCCCAGAGCCATATAGGAATATTGAACGTGGCAGGAAGCTCGCTACTCATTTGCGGATACCAAGGACTGTCACCAAAGGCATGGAGGGACCCTGGTTTATGATGAACACAGCAAGAAACCTCACAGAATAGAAGGTGGAGGAATTGCTAGGAGTAGATCAGGGATGTCGAACTCGGTTTCATTGAGGGCCGCATCAGAGTTGTGTTTGACCTCGGGTGGGGTAGGGGGGTGGGAGTGGGAGTGGCCAGGGTAGGTGTGGCCAGCTCGGTGTCACTCATTGAGACTCTGTTTTTGGCCACAATGGCCCGCCCGGGCTCAGTTTTCAGCCGAGATGGCCTCCTGCAGCCCTCTGCCAGCGCAAATGGAAGTTGGGGAGGCCACATGCGGTCTGTCCAGGCTTAGTTTTCACTGGCAAAGGATTTTCTGTTTCCCGATGGCCTCTGGAAGGCCTCGGGGGGGGGGGGGGGGAGAGGCCGTTTTCACCCTTCCCAGGCTCCAAGAAAGCCTCTGGAGCCTGGGGAGGGCGAAAAACGGGCCTTCCGGGCCATCGCATGCCAAAAGCGGGGGGAGCGTAGGGGAGTCGTGGAGCGCATTCAATAATGGATGTGGGCCAGTGGTGGGTTGCCCCTGATTCGGACCAGTTCTATAGAACCGGTAGTAAAACCGGCGGGAGGCTCCACCCACTGACCCGGACATCATCATAAGTGAACTGCGCATGCGCAGAAGTGCGCACAGGCACGATGTGAACCAGTAGTAAAGGTAAGTAGAACCCGCCCCTGTTGTGGGCGCACGCGCGACCCCCACACATTTTTGGGACGCAAAGGCAAAAAGGTTAGCCATTACTGCTATATACCATGTCCAGTCTCTTCTTAAAAACTTCCAGTGTTGGAGCACCCATGACTTCTGGAGCCGCTGTGGCTCTTCCTTAAACGTTCGGCATCTTTTGATACTGTGGGTTGTTGTGTGGAATCAAATGCAAGACACACACCCCTCCCAGAAAAAAAATAATCAAGGCTCATTACGGTAATTATTTATATAGGAGCAATTCTCTCCAGGAAATAATGGGAGGGATTCCTAGAGACAAAAGGATGTACTCATAGTTATGCATTTTAGGAAAGGAGGAGAAAATGATACAATCCTATATATGCATAGATATTAGATGGTGTAAGCATAAATATTCATAATTAATAAACCTCAAGTTTCTTCCCCACCCCTCTATTGTTGTTATACTCGAGAATTTTTGTCTTAATAAAAAGAAACACATCAGTTACATTGCCATAGCAGTTTTGATGACGCGTACAGAGACTCAAAAGTGTGAGAATGGAGGACTTCAAGGCTGTCCCACTTAGCACACATTCCTTCTGTGTTTCTATCTTGCCAATACATTCCGTTCCTCCAAGAACGTGTTTTCCTCAACAATTCAGTCATATTGGGCCAACTTGAGACGTTCTTATCTGTGGGCCAGTCCCCCAAAAGTAGCGTTAGAGTAGGAGTCTCCAAACTTGGTAACTCTAAGATTTTATGGACTTCAAGTCCCAGAATTCCTCAGCCAGCCATTCTGCTTGGGGAATTCTGGGAGTTGAAGTCCACAAGTCTTAAAGCGGCCTAGGTTGGAGACCCCTATGTTAGGATATTGAATTGAATGTAGTAGCTGGAAGAGTAAAATACAATAGTCCAGAACACACAGTTGTAGTCGATTAGTTAGAGAGTGCTGACTCATGCGTGAGGCAATCTACACTGTGTTTGGTTGCTGTAAGTATAAGGGAGTGTGTCCTCTTTTTTCCCTCCTTTTTCTTCTCTGTGTTCTGTATACAGGTAGTCCTCGACTTACAACAGTTCATTTAGTGACCATTCAAAGTTACAACGGCACTGAAAAAATACAATTGCTATCTCCATGTAATATGTCATATTGAAACAAATAAACCATAATATAGTTTAATTTGATGGCCTGTTCACTTGGGATACAAAAATAATTGCTGGGTTTCACATAAACGCCATTTTAGACTAAAAACTACCAAGTGTCTTTCTAATGTTACACACACAGAAAGAGAGAGAGAAATTTCGAACTATGAAATGTGTAAAGTTTATTACTTCAGTTACTATGGAATACTCCAGCCTAGTTTTGTCATTTTTAATAAATTTAATTTCCCTATTTTGCAGAAGCAGTAAATGAGCGGTTGGAGAGGAAGGCAATATAAAAAGAGCCTTGATAGTACAGTGGTCTAAGCACCCTGTTATTAACACAGCTGCCTGCAACTTCTGCTGGTTCGAATCTCTCCAAGGCTCAAGGTTGACTCAGCCTTCCATCCTTTCTAAGGTAGGTGAAATGAGGACCCAGTTTGTGGGGGCAATAAGCTGACTTTGTATAAAATATACAAAAATATGAAGGCTGTTGCTTAACGCATTGTAAGCCGCCCTGAGTCTCCGGAGAAGGGCGGCATATAAATCAAATTTTTAAAAAAAGGGGGGGGATGCAATTGAACTTTTTAGTGTTGGAACTATGAAGCACAAAATGAATTACGGGTATAGGAGGTAAAAATTTAAGACACATTTTAGAATGGTTTAAAGGACAAAAGGACAATGTTTATAGTATTTTTTTTAGTAAGGCTGTGATTTTCTTGTAAAGTGGATTTTTGAGTAGGCTGAACCTGTTTTTCCAGACTGATCCAGAGGTACCGGGTATCTTCCCTAGAAGTCTGGTGCCTTAAAGATACGTTTAATTACTGTTCCCATCATCCTTAACCACTAAAAGCAATGGTTACGAACACCAAAATATTGGTATTACCATCTAATCTGTTTAGAGAGATCCCAGGTTGGGGAAAAGTTATATAAAATGGAGGAAGCAGGAGTAATTTATAGCACATAACTCTCAGTTGTAATGTGGGGAGCTGAGAAAACCAGATAGGGAAGAATGCTGATAAAACTTCACAGTAAAACATTTGAGAAGGTTTACTTGTTAGCTGTAAATTAAATTCTAAGGTAAATCAATCACTTAATACAGCAACAGAGTAGATGCACTAACAGACACATTTTCTTGTGGGACATTTTATGCTGCCATGCTACACTATTTAACAAGTTTTAAAATGCAATAAAAGAAATAAACTTTGATACCTATCAGTGCCTAAAATAATTTTGGAGACATATTCTTTAAGGTTTAGGATCCTTACATTTTGAAGTCTAAAAGTGAGCTGCTAAATGGAAGATACATTTGGTGGTACAGTATTTATCAGACCTTCCCAGGGAAGGTTCGAATCTCGCTAAGGCTCAAGGTTGACTCAGCCTTCCATCCTTTCTAAGGTAGGTAAATTGAGGACCCAGTTGTGGGGGCAATAAGCTGACTTTGTATAAATATACAAAAGGATGAAGACTATTGCTGAACACATTGTAAGCCGCCCTGAGTCTCCAGAGAAGGGCGGCATATAAATCAAATTAAAAAAAAAAAAAATAGCTGGCAGGATTTTTTCTTCTTAGCAACACCTTAAGGCTTTTTTTAAAAAAATCGTTATTTTAAAAAAATCTTTGCAAAGTGAAATTAATCTAATCTTAATATAAGAGGAAATAGTCTGCTAGTGTCAGTTAGATCTCTGGTATGTTCACTCCGAGCCTTGCAGTAAGGAAGCATGAAAACTGTGGCACAAAGTATAAAACCATTTTAACCTTTTCTACTTTTAGGCTGATTTTCTTTTTTTTCTGCATTTTATCTGGACGCCAGGGCTTTGAATTCTGTTTTCTCATATTGGTTTCAACATTTCACTCTGCACTGTGATTGCACCCATACTTTATGATCATCCCATCATTCAGACAAATATGTATATTCAGTCAGATTTCCCAAACGGCGCACTTGCCAGTTTGACAAAATCAATTAGAATGGTGCTATTCACACAGAATTTACAGATATTACATAAATTCAGAATAAATGAACATTTGCCTTTAGCAGACTCACTTTGTCTTACTGCTTTCGTTCTACCTACTGATGGGATGTTGAGATGATAGTTCATGTCTTTTCCAGATAATTTTTATTATTTGCTGGGACTTCTCTGTTATTTCATAGATAGAAATCTACAGGGCAAAGATTTATATTCCTCCAAATGTAATTAGCATGATTTCTGTAGATCCCTGTTACTGAGCAACAGCTCACAACGCTTTTCAAATCACAATGGACTTGTTCATGTGACATAATCTGCTCTAAATCTTATTTTGCAAATGGTTAGATTCTCACAGCATGCTAAGCTAGATGTTCCAAAATGCACAGTATGACTGAAGAGTTGTGTAAATGCTGCTCCTGAAATAACCACTTACTAGCAATAGATCAAGGTGGATAATTTAAAAATGTCAAATTTAGATTTTCAAAAGCCAAACCGAACAAGATTTAAAAATGATTTACAGCAGCTCTTCTTTTAGGTTAGTATTTATTTCTTAAAGTTTTAATAGCTGGAAGACTTTATTTAAGATATAATTATTTTAACATTGAAAGAGAAAAAAAGTAGTGAGGAGAGAAGCGTTTACCTGGACAAAATAATAATAATAATACTGAAAGATATTCCTTCAAATTCCCGCCCTTTCCTTTCTATCCCTGGGCTCAGTTAGCATCGACATATCCATATAGGGAACCAATAATTAACTCCTAGAGCTAACGACTAGCTGCCTCCTTAAAGGGTGAAGAAATTTCAACTTCATGTATGGTCTGGAAAGGATATCTGCCAACTTTTGATGATAAAGCTTTTCCGCTTCCTCTGCCAGGGCATATTCACGGCGCTCCTCCTCCTTTTCCATTTCACGGGCTTCCTTGAGGTGATCCATTTGAGCACGGAGTTCTTCCCGGTATTGTTTCGATTGCTGCAAACGCCTGCAGGGAACATGTACAGGAGAAAGGAGTTTAGCACTTGGCACGTTGAGCACTTGGCATGGAGGTTCAGAAGGCCAAGAGCTGGTTCCACAATTGCCTTTCATCTTCAGGAGCCGTGGTGGCACAATGGTTAGAATGCAGTACTGCAGGTTGCTTATGCTGGCTGCCGGCTGCCAGCAATTTGACAGTTCGATCCTAACTGGCTCAAGGTTGACTTAGCCTTGCAGCAAACAACAAACAGCTTGGTCAGCTTCAGTTATCGCAGCCCCAGCATGTGGCTCGTCAGGGCTCCGCTCCATTGCAATCACCACCAGTCAATTCTGCTGAGCTGCTGCCGCTGCCAGAGAATACTGGAGCCTTCGCTGCCGAGCAGCTGATCGGCAGTTGGATTGGCCTCCCGGAATACCACCAGTTAACTGTTTTAGGCAGTGGGGATTGCCGCCGCCGCCGATCGCTGCCACCTATTGTCGCTGTCGCCATTTGGCAGCGGTGATCGACAGCAATTGGCAGCAGTGATCGGTGGCGGTGATTCCCGCCGCCTAGAACAGCTGATTGGCAGTATTCTGGGAGGCCGATCCAACCACCAATCAGCTGCTCGGCAGCTAAGGCTCCAGTGTTCCCCAGCGGCGGTGAACGGCAGCAACGGTGACACCAACCCCCCTGCCCCCCCACCACAATATTAGCTCTATAAGATGCACAGACATTTCCACCCACTTTTGGGGGGGATGAAAGTGCGTCTTATAGTGCGAAAAATACGGTAAGTCCAAGTGCTATTGCTATTTCCCCAATCTGGTACACCCCAAAGGGTTTGGAGCCCAACTGCTTTCTTCTCTAGGAGCACAGACAAATATTATACTGGTTTCCAGTACAAGTAATCCTCCATTTCTGACCACAAGGAGACCAGAATTCCCATTGCTAAGTGAATCATGCCTGATTTTATGAACATTTTGCCATGGTTGTTAAGCAAATCAGTGCTGTCATTAAGTGAATTGCATGGTTGTCAAGTGAATCCATCTTCCCTCATTGACTTTGCTTGTTGGAAGCCAGTTGGGAAGGTCACAAAAGGCAATTTATATGATCCTGGGGCACTGCAGCTGTGCTAAATACAACATGCTGGTTGCCAGGGGTGAAATGCTCCCAGACCGGATCGCCCGATCTGGTAGCGATGGAGGCGGGTGGTTCGGAGAACCAGTAGCAAAAATCCCTGCCCCCCCCCACCCCATGCCCAGCTGAGCCGCACAATCATCAGAGGCTTTTTTTTTTACTTTTAAAAGCATTTTTTCTACAACCTCTTTGGCCAAAAAATGCTTTTAAGAGTAAAAAAAAAAAGCCTCTGATGATTGCGCGGCTCAGCTGGGATCGTCAAAGGCTTTTAAAAGAAAAAAAGCCTCTGCTGATCAGGCAACTCAGCTGGGATCGTCAGAGCCTTTTGAAAGCATTTTTTCTACAACCTCTTCGGCGAAGAGGTTGCAGAAAAAATGGTTTTAAAAGTTTTAAAAGTTTTAAAAGTAAAAAAAAAAATTGGCCATGCCCACCCAGTCACATTACTCCCCCCCACCAAGCCGCGCCCACAGAACCAGCAGTAATGAATTTTAGATTTCACCACTGCTGGTTGCCAATTACCTGAATTTTCATCATGTGACCATGGGGATGCTACAACAGTTATTAGTGCAAGGATTGTTTTTAAGATACTTTTAAGATACTTTTAAGATACTTTTAAGATACTCAATGCTGTTGTAACTTCAAACCTGTCGCTAAACAAATAGTTATTAAGTCGAGGACTAGCTGTGCACATGGGCATTCAGCAGAAACCACAGTGACATCACATCATCTCATGACATCATGTGTGTGATGGTGCCCGTGACATCATTTCCCCCTCCTTGAAGATAACCTTGGGAAAGTACAGGTAGTCCTCGACTTACAACCACAACGGACCTCAAAATTTCCGTTGTTAAGTGAGACATTTGTTCAGTGAGTCCTGCCCTATTTTATGACCTTTCTTACCATAGTTCTTAAGTGAACCACTGTATTAATACGGCTGTTGTTAATCTGGCTTCCCCATTAATTTTGCTTCTCAGAGAGCGACCAAAGATGATCCCATGATTCAGGGACACTGCCAACCGTCATAAATATGAGACAGTTGCAAACATGTGAATTTTGATCACATGAGGCATGGGGATGCCGCCAGGGTCGTAAGTGTGAAAAATGATCATGTCCCTTTTTTCAATCCCGTTGTAACTTTGAATGGTCACTAAATGAACTGTTGTAAACCGAGGACTACCTGTAGTAGGAAATGCCCCTTGATTGAGAAAAGTCAGGCCTGTTGACAGGGCCATGAGCAATTACCTTGTGCAGGTCTCTTGTTCTATCTGTTGGTATTCCTGAATGGCGGCCTTTAATAATTCCTTGTCCTGTAGAAGATCTTCCTGCTCCTTGGCGTTTCTCTGCACTGAGAGGTGGAAAACGGCACAAGTCATTGGCTAATGTCGAAACAGAACACGGGGCTCATTGGACAGCCATGCTCAGTAGTTCCACCCCACTTTCTTAATGCAGTTTTGGTCATTACAAGATTTAACTACATCGTAAACAGACAATCCATGCACCGTAGGGTCCTTGTTTCAAATATACGGGCAGTCCTAGGGTTACGGCTGCAATTGAGTCCAACATTTCTGCTGCTAAGCAAGACAACTGTTAAGTGAGTCTTACCCAGTGGTGGGATTCAGCCGGTTCGGACAAACCGGTAGTTAAAATTGCTGACTGTCCCCAAAAGTTCCTTACATTTATCCTCAATCTGAAGCTTCCTTGTGTCCATGACTTCTTTGAGTAACCGATCTCTGGCTAGTTTCAGGGCCCTTTCCTTCTCAGCTCTCTTGGCCCACATTTTGGCAGCATCCTCGGCCCGCAACCTGTCCATCTCTTTTTCCTGTCGTTTGTCCTCTTCCTTCTGTTGAGCCAGGTAAGCCTGATACATCTGCTGCTCTTTAAAGAGTTCCCTCTGAAAAATGAAAAAAGGGGAGAGATTTTAAAAGGGAGAAAAGAGGGAGAGAAGGGGGAGGAGTAGGAGGAAGGAGAAGAAGAAGAGGAAAAAGGAGAAGAAGAGGAGGAGAAAAGAAGAAAAAAGAAGAGGAGGAACTGGGGGAGGAAGGAGGAGGAGGAAGGAGAAGAAGAGAAAAGAAAAAGGGAGGAAGGAGGAAGAGGAAGGAGAAGAAGGAGAAGAGAAAAGAGGAAGGAGAAGAGGAAGAATAAGAGGAGGAAGAGAAGAAGAGGAAGAAGAGGAGAGGAGGAGGAAGGAGAAGAAGGAGGAGGGAGAAGAGGAAGAACAAGAAGCGGAAGAAGGAGAAGAGGAGGAGAAAAGAAAAAGGAGGAAGTGGAGGAGGAAAGAGGAAGGGGAAGAAGAAGGGGAAGAGGAAAAAGAAGAAGAGGAGGAAGGAGAAGAAGAAGAGAAGGAGGAGGAAGGAGAAGGGCAGGACCTCCATTTCTATGAATTACTTGATAGCTTCCCTGCTTAAAAACCTGCAAGGTCTGAAATTCTGATGGATTTTTCCATCCCTTTTTTGACTTTTATCCTCTTAGTCTTCCATATTTCATAACTGGCAAACTGAAATGTTTTCCTACAACTACATAACTTCAGGAGCTAAGGAGAATCTTTCAGGCCACCATTTACCCATTCAACCAATCTGCAGAAGAAATTTAGTGGTTGACATTAAAGGCTACTTGAGGTCAAGGCGTCTGAAAACCACTGGAGTGACCTATCACATGGTGGACGAGCAGACTTTTCCTCACGAGGCCTATTTTTATGCATCTGCCTGGCCTCATCATACTCAAACCATGCTTTCACAACAGTACTGCCATCCTTACCCGAAACAAGGCCCGGGAAAAGGGAAGATGAAATAACTACACAGTTAAAAAGGAACATTCCGTTTGTATGGATATAATAACTTTTAAGTTCCACCATTTTTTTCCAGATATATGTTTGTGTAATACAACAATCTGCAAAGCTTCAAGTACGAACGTATCTCCAACTTAGTGGCACTGTAGCTCCTATTGCACAAATCACTCTTCTAATTGTGGCTACATAGTCATGTGGCAATAGACAGACAGACAGACAGACAAATGATAGAGAGAAAGGCAGGCAGGCAGATAGGGAGAGAGAGAGATGATAAATGATCAAAAGTAAGTAAGTAGAGATGGATTGGTGGTAGATGATCAGTAGATAGATAAGTAGATATAGACAGTAGATAGCGAGAGAGAGAGAGAGAGATGAATGATGGATGGATGGATGGATGGATGGATGGATAGATAGATGAATTATAGTTATCTTCAGTGGTGGGATTCAGCCGGTTCGGATCGGTTTAGGCCGATTTGGGAGAACTGGTAGTTAAATTGCTGGCTGGCCCTGCCCCACTCCTTCCAGTAGTCTCCGCGCGCCACATTTTGGCTCCCAGGTAAGTGCAGGGAGGCTTCCTAGGCCCAAAACAGGGTGCAAGGGGGTGCAGCACCCCCCCTGCCCACCGCAGCCCATTTTCACTCCCAGGAGACTTCAGGGAGGCTTCCTAGGCCCAAAATGGAGGGGGTTAGCGCAGGGAGGGGCGTGTCCCCTGTCCCATCCCCCCACGGCCTGTTTTTGCTCCCAGGGGGTTGCAGGAGGCCGAGTGCTGCCTCTCACATCCCTTGGCCATGCCCACCCAGCCGGTCATTAAGGGAGCGAATGGGTTGTTAAATTATTTGAATCTCAGCACTGGTATCTTGCATAATATATCAAGCTTACAACCAGGTGCACTGTTGGCTTTACCTTCCTTTGTCTTTGGCTCTCCGTGTCCTCCAGGGATTCTTGCAGGACGTGATCTAAGATCTTCATTTCTAAAGCGAGCTCATCCTGCCTTTCTTCATTGAGACGCCTCGCTTTCATCTTCATGGAATCCAGCAACATGTCTCTGCATTCTCTCAGTTTCTCTCGCCTTCTGATCTCGGCTTGTTCGTTCTCCAGTTTCATCAGCTGCCGTTCTTCTTCCTGTGCAAGAGGAGCAGCAGTTGGTTACTCATCACCTTCTGCCTGACAAGTTCCGAAGGAGCAGGAGTTGGACGTAATGACCCACAACATGCTAAAAGGAGTTAAGTAAGCATAATAGATGAAGTAAGTGGGAATATGGAAGGCTGACTTCATCAAGAGGTTCTGATGAATCTGAGAGTCAGCACACAATTTCCATTGTTTTGAGATGGACAACAAAGTAAATGTAGTGTTAATTCTACAGAGGTTTAATATAGTTTAAAGTCTTCTGGGTACCCTCAAACTCCTCGCTAAAATCTAAGGAAGAATGAAAATTCTTGGCTCCAAACACACATGATCCTTTCCTTTCCTTTCCTTTCCTTTCCTTTCCTTTCCTTTCCTTTCCTTCCTTTCTCTTCCCTTCCTTTCCCTTTCTTCCCTTCCCTTCCATTCCCTTCCCTTCTCCTCCCTTTCTTTCCTTTCCCTTTCCTCCCTTCTCTTCCCTTCTCTTCCCTTCCCTTCCCTTCCCTTCTCTTCCCTTCCTTTCCTTTCCCTTTCCTCCCTTCCCTTCCTTTCCTTTCCCTTTCCTCCCTTCCCTTCCCTTCTCTTCCCTTTCCTTCTCTTCCCTTCCCTTCCCTTCCTTTCCTTTCCTTTCCTTTCTTTTCCTTTCCTTCTTTCCTTTCCTTTCCTTTCCTTTCCTTCCCTTTCCCTTTCCCTTTCCCTTTCCCTTTCCCTTTCCCTTCCCCTTCCCTTCCCCTTCCCTTCCCTTCCCTTCCCTTCCCTTCCCTTCCTTTCCTTTCCTTTCCTTTCCTTATTACCTCTGTGTCCCAAAATGATTGGGCTACCCCTGTGCATAAGAGGCTGCCCACCTGTGATCTATAGGTGAAATCCATATAACCAATGATATAGCCAACTAACATAAATTATCATCCAATCTAAACCTGAGTGCAAGGACTGCAGAAGGGAGATAATTATGCACAGCAGATTATAGCAAGCCACAATAACTCAGGTTTAATTATAGGCCACTGTCAAATTGAGGGGCTACCAGTTTTTCTTTTTTTTCTTTTTTCTTTTTTTTAATTTGATTTATTTGCCGCCCTTCTCCGGAGACTCAGGGCGGCTTACAATATGCTCAGAGGCCAAGCTCTGGCTTCTCCCTTTTAAATCTTTTGTCATCTTATGGAACATGGAAAGTCTGTCTTTGTTGTGATTGTCACAAGTCTACAACAGGCTCCAACTCTCCTCCTGTTTAGGAAAGCTCTTCAGACCAGCATTAGAGGCTGATTTAGCCTCTCCTTGTTATCTGCTTGGTCAGCATTTTACAGTTATTGTTATTAACAATTTTCTTTCTTTTTTATTCATTTTAGCTGTTTTTATGCAGTACAGCCATCTGCCATCTTTTTGAATCTTAAAAGTAAACAAATAAGTAAAGACCTCTAAAGGTGTCGCTAGAATAGATGAGGTGGCTTTTAGCATTGACAGCTGCTTTCAAAGCAGAGAATAAAATAGAGTAGAGTAGAGTAGAATAGAATAGAATAGAATAGAATAGAACAGAACAGAACAGAACAGAACAGAACAGAACAGAACAGAACAGAACAGAGTAGAATAGAATTCTTTATTGGCCAAGTGTGATTGGACACAGAAGGAATTTGTCTTTGGTGCATATGCTCTCAGTGTACATAAACAGAAAAAATACATTCGTCAAGAATCATAACGTACAGCACTTAATGATAGTCATGGGGTACAAATAAGCAATTATGCAAATTAGTAAGTGGGAGGAGATGGGTGATAGGAACAATGAGAAGATTAATAGTCATAGTAATGCAGCCTTAGTGAATAGTTTGACAGTGTTGAGTGTTAACTAAAACTTTCCATGAGATATAAATCTGAGGACTTTGGGGTCTACAAGGAATTTGTCTTGTAGAGAGCCTTTGTAGCAGGGCCTACTTTGCTACTTTGTAGCAGGGCCTACTGTAGCAGGGCCTTTGTAGCAGTCCCACTTCCTCCACCCCACAATTGTGTCCACAAAGTCCTGGAAAGATGCAAAGAGGATGCTAAAACACCCAAAAGGTCCCCGACAACAGAACCATACTTGATTGGAAAGCAAGAAAACACACGTCAGAGACCTCTGGGAAAATGCTGGCACTACAGAACAGCCCTGGGAATAGCTACTCGTCTCTGCCAGGCAACGCGGAGTAAGATTGCTGCGGGAAACAAGCCTCCTAAGGGAGATCCGTAGCTAACCATGGCATTTCCATCAGAAGGAAAAGCATCAAGGTAGAAGGATTGGTCATACTCTTGTAACGGGAACTCTGGAGAACTGCTGCCAATCAAACCCAAACATACTGGGCTTGACAGCAAGTCTTTGGGGAGGTGTCGGAAGCAAGACAAGACGATCTTGGGGAGCTGCTCAGCTAGTCCTCGACTTAAAACCATTCGTTGAGCCTTAACTAGTCTCCAGGAACACAATGTATTGGGCTGCTCTTATTGATGTCAGCAATATAATATTCATTAGCTAGCATAAAAAAATACCATGTTTCCCCGAAAATCAGACCATGTCTTATATTTTTTTGAACCCCAAAAATAAGCACTTGGCCTTATTTTCGGGGAGGTCTTATTATTTTGGGGCGCGTGGAGCAAGGCGGGACTCCTCTTGCAGTCTTACCTGATTTCCAGCTCTGTCTCCCTAACCCTAGCCAGAGGAAATGGCGGGGACCGTCTGCGCATGCATTTAAATATTTTCGGGGGGGTCTTATTTTCAAGGGGGGGCTTATTTTAGCGCATGCACTCAAAAGGCTGATTGGGCTTATTATCAGGAGATGTCTTATTTTCAGGGAAACAGGGTAGGTTCTTATTCATCTGGGCCCAATCTTGTGTAAATCTGATTTTGACATGTGTGCACTCTAGTTCTAATTGAGGGAATAACAAGCAAGGGGAGTGTGACTTCTAACCGTTCTCAAAATGGAAAGGTAAAGGCAACAGTAACCCACATTCTCATCACCTCTGGGTTGGATAGCTGCAGTGCACGATATATGAGGTGGCTTTGAACAATATTCAGCAACTGCAGCGGGCAGGAAGCACAGTGGTCTAAGAGCTGTGTCGAGTGGTGAAATGTAAAATTTGTTACTACCGGTTCTGTGGACGTGGGTTGGGGAGGTGGTAATGTGACTGGGTGGGCTTGGCCAACTTTAAAAAAAAAAAAAAACTTTTAAAAGCATTTTTTCTACAACCTCTTTGGCTGAAGAGATTGTTTAAAAAAATGCTTTTAAAAGGCTCTGGCGATCAGGCAACTCAGCTGTGATCGTCAGAGCCTTTTAAAAGCATTTTTTCTACAACCTCTTCGGCATTTTAAAAAATACTTTTAAAAGACTCTGACGATCCCAGCTGAGCCACGCGATCATCAGAGGCTTTTTTTTTTTTACTTTTAAAAGCATTTTTTCAGCTGAAGAGGTTGTAGAAAAAATGCTTTTAAAAGTAAAAAAAAAAAGCCTCTGATGATCGTGTGGCTCAGCTGGGCATGGGGGGTGGCGGCAGGGATTTTTGCTACCAGTTCTCCGAACCACCCGCCACCATCGCTACCAGATCGGGCAATCCGGTCCGAACCAGCAGCATTTCACCCGAATGTCCCTTTGCATCACTTCCCATATTGCCAGATTAGGATCCCACTTGACAGATAGTCCTCGACATACAACCATTCCTTTAGTGACAGTTTGAAGTTACAACAGCAGTGGAAAAAGTGACTTATCGCCATTTTTCCCCCCTTACACCCATTGCAGGATCTCAGTTAACGAATGTTTCGCTTAGGATCATAAATTTTGGGCTCAGTTGTGGTCCTAAATCAAGGATTACCTGTACCATGGATGGGGGTTTAAAGTTGATTTATGATGATTTTTGCTCAAAAAAATGGCATGGTGATCACCTTTAAAGCGCTCCATGGCTTAGGGCCAGGGTACTTACAGGACCGCCTTCTGCCACCAATAGCCTCCCACCGGCCGGTTCGCTCCCACAGAGAGGGCCTCCTCAGGGTGCCGTCAGCCACACAATGCCGGCTGACGACCCCCAGGAGGAGAGCCTTCTCTGTGGTGGCACCTACCCTATGGAACAATCTACCCCCGGAGATACGAGTGATCTCCGACCTCCGGATTTTTCGTCGGGCTTTAAAAACTTATTTTTTTCAGTTAGCCGGTCTGTCTTGATTTTAGGGTTAGTTTTAAAATTTTAATATTGATTTTAATTGACAAGTTTTAAATTATGGGCCAAATTTATAAATTATTTTAACTTTATTTTTAACTGTGATGTTTGTATAGATGTTTTTATCTTGGCTGTTCACCGCCCTGAGTCCGAAAGGAGAAGGGCGGTATAGAAATTTGAATAATAAATAAATAAATAAATAAATAAATTTACTTCCAGTTTCTGGCCCCCCAAAAAAAACCCGCTCATTGTGAACCTTGGATTCACTTTATGACCACTGCAAAAATGTTATAAAATGGGGCACGGTCACAGGGTGACCCTCTTGATGACCAGTATGATGTGCGACCATCATTCCAGACTCAGCTACAGTCGTAACTCGAGGACTCCCTGTAATGAGGAAATGAGAAGCTACTACCTTACCATCAGTTTTGCCTCTTCTTCCTTCAGTCGCCTCGCCTCTTCCCTTTGAGCATCCGCGATGGCTTTCTGGGCATTGAGCGTGTTAATCATTTCCTCTCTCCAACCGGATCGTTTGTTGGCCTCCTCAAAGGCTCGTTTCTCCTTGGCTAACCGGTCCTCTTCCCAGAGAGTGGTGTACATGGCCTCCTCCATCTCCTTCTGCTTGTTCAGCTCGTCCTTGAGGGCCAGCTGGGTCACTCGGTCTTTACAGACCTCCTTCAGGTGCTGCTGGCTTAATAATAACCGCACCTCCTCACAAGTTTCTCTGAAACACAAATAAAAAGGAGAGAGATTGTAATTTTGAGTTGCAAGATTCAATCTGGATCGGTCCCTGGAACCAGAAGTTTTGTCTTCCGAAGCTTTCGGACTTGTGCTGGAGCCCATCCTCAGGGAACTTCTCTCTACTGGAATATGCGCTTTGGGCTATTCTATGTTTCATATTTATGTGATGCCTTCCTATTGCTTGATTGATGTGTTGATGGACGGTGATTTAATTTTTACTGCATATGAGGAGAGAAGGTTTTCTATGCAATTGGGCAAATAACAGGGGTGCTATTCAGCAGGTTCTGACAGGTTCTGGAGCAGTGGTGAAATCCAATTTTTTTTACTACCGGTTCTGCGGGCGTGGCTTGGTGGGCGTGGTGTGGCTTGGTGGGCGTAGCTTGGTGGGCGTGGCAGGAGAAGGATACTGCAAAATCCCCATTCCCTCCCCACTCCAGGGGGAAGGAGATTGCAAAATCTCCATTCCCACCGCAGTCTGGGGCCAGCCAGAGGTGGTATTTGCCAGTTCTCCAAACTACTCAAAATTTCTGCTACCGGTTCTCCAGAACCTGTCAGAACCTGCTGGATTTCACTTCTGTTCTGGAGAACCGGTAGTGGAAATTTTGAGCAGTTCGGAGAACTGGCAAATACCACCTCTGGCTGGCCCCAGACTGTGGTGGGAATGGAGATTTTGCAGTATCCTTCCCCTGGAGAGGGGAGGGAATGGAGATTTTGCAGTATCCTTTTCCTGCCACGCCCACCAAGCCACGCCCATAGAACCGCAGTAAAAAAAATTGAATTCCACCACTGGAAAATAAAATGTTATGGTAGGATATATAAGTATGGGTACACATTAGGCCCAAATGTATTTATTCATTGTGCTGTAAACTACCAATACTAGGTTCCAAAGGTGTCTTTTTCGAAAGACACCTTTGGACTTTCTTTTTTTTTCCTTGAAGACGTTTCGCTTCTCATCCAAGAAACTTCTTCAGTTCTAAAGGGTGACTGAATGGTGGAGAATGGGAGGATTTGTGTTCTTGCAGTTGTCTGGTTGTTAGCACTCTCTCTGAGAGTCATTGAGCCCACTTGGAGATCACTATTCAGGTGATCCTGAGGGCACAGATAAGGCTCCAAGTGGCCTCAATGACTCTGAGAGAAAGTGCTAACAACCAGATGACTGCAAGGAATATAAATCCTTCCATTCCATTCTCCACCAATCGATCAGAACTAAAGAATGGATGAGAAGCGAAATGTCTTCAAGGAAAAACAAAGGAAGTCCAGTTACCTCTTGAAAAAAACACCTTTGGGACAACCATGATCTGGGCGACTGAGAATCTCCATAGACATTTGATAATAACAGTTTTCTGGGTCGAGGTAGGAGAAGAAGAAAGGATATGATTTCTTCAGTGGAAAACTCATTTAAATTTTAAGCATATACAGGTAGTCCTCGACTTATAACCACGATTGAGCCCAACATTTCCACCGATATGCGAGAAAGGCGTTAAGTGAGTTTTGCCCCATTTTACGATCTTTCTTGCCAGAGTTGTTAAGTGAATCCTAGCGGTTGTTCAGTTAGTAACATGGTTGTTAAGTGAACCTGCCTTCCCCCATTGACGTTGCTTGTCAGAAGGTTGTAAAAGGGGATCATATGACCTCGGAACACTGCAACCGTCATAAATACGAACCAGTTTGCTAAGGATCCTAATTTTGATCATGTGACCACGGGGAGGCTTCAATGGTCGTAAAATGTGAAAGCCGATCATAAGTCACTTTCTTTAGTGCCATTGTAACTTTGAACAGTCACTAAATGAATGGTTATAAGTCAAGGATCTGTATCTGAATAGCAACTGTTTCTTGCTGGCACCAATCTGGGCGATTCTAGGTTACAGAAGATCAACAGAAGAAGCCCTACAAGAATGAGGGTGAAACCAGGAGTGAAATGCTCCCGGTTCGGACCAGCTCACCCTATCTGGTAAAGATGGTGGCAGGTGGTTCAGAGAACCGGTAGCAAAAATCCCTGCGTCCTCCCACCATGCTCAGCTGAGTCACACGATTATCAGAGGCTTTTTTTTTTTACTTTCAAAAGCATTTTTTCTACAACCTCTTCCAACGAAAAAATGCTTTTAAAAGTAACAAAAAAAAGCCTCTGATGATCATGTGGCTCAGCTGGGATCCTCAGAGGCTTTTCAAAGCATTTTTTTTCTGCAATCTCTTGGCCGAAGAGGTGGTTAAAAAAAAAGCTTTGAAAAGTCTCTGATGATCCCAGCTGAGTTGCCTGATCGCCAGAGGCTTTTCAAAGCATTAGAAAAAATGCTTTGAAAAGTTAAAAAAAAAAAAAGTTAGCCACGTCCACCCAGTCACATTACACCCCCCTCCACCAAGCCATGCCCACAGAACCGGTAGTAACACATTTTACATTTCACCCCTGGGTGAAACCCTCCCAGGTGTTCTCTAGGACCATATCCAAGTTCTCCTTCAAATCGGACTCCCAATATGGAGAGGGGAAATTCAATGTTTTCGTTTTTCTCTTGTCACAGCTTTCGAAGTGGCCCTGAAAGGGTACCGCCAAAAGAAGAAGTAAAAAACAAAGAAAAGAAAGGAACCGTTTAGCCCCTTCGGTTATTGGCATTTGTGGCCAGCAAAACAGCATTTGGCTCCTCTGCATTTACAGGATGCTCCCTGTCCAAATTTTATCCTTCCAACAAGATTATTAAACCAGACTATAACCAACTCTGTGGCTGATTTGTGTCACTGTCAAAGGACATCTGGGAATATATTTTCAGCATGTCGGCTTTGTCTCTTTCCAAATGAGAAGCCCAAACAACCACAACACCAACGTAAATTACTGACTGTCTAAGAACGAACCGTCACTGAAAAGAATTCTGTCAGAAATTACTTGGCTCTTGGGATGCAGGCTGGTATCTCTGAAAGAGATTAACTCAGCTGGCAAAAGAGTCATTTTGCCCATCAGGAGAGACAATGGGCATAGGAGATAGGCAGGGCCGGATTTTCCTATAGGCTAACTAGGCTTCAGCCTAGGGCCTCAAGATCAAGAGGGGCCTCAAGATCAAGAAGGGCCTACATTCAAATTGTTAGCAAAATTAAAATTACACTTTCATTATAGGTGAAAGGGCCTCCTAAGTGGAATAGCCTAGGGCCTCTTTTCATCTAAATCCGGCCCTGGAGATAGGAGTGGGTGGGAAGGGAGGATGGAATGGCTTAACAGGAGTAATGGCTGCCTTTCTGTCCACAAAATTCAGAAGGCTTCCATGCCAGTCCCTGCTACTTCTGTTGCTCCTCTGAATCTTAATCTCCTCTCCCAAGCTAATAGAGGGAAGAAAAGGGGCCCTACTGGATTCTGCACAGCTAAATCTAAACCCCTAGTGCAGGGGTCAGCAACCTGCGGCTCTGGAGCCGCATGTGGCTCTTTCACCCCTCTGTTGCGGCTCCGTCACTCAAGACGAGACTGTTATTTGCCACCAATAGCCTCCCACCGACCAGTTCGTTCTCACAGGGAGGGACTACTTGGTACCGTCAGTCAAATCATGCCGACTGGCGACTCCCAGGGGGAGGGCCTTCTCTGTGAGGGCTCCAACCCTTTGGAATGAACTGCCCCCGGAGATACGGAATATCCCTGATCTCCGTGCTTTCCGTCGTGCCCTCAAGACCCTGATGTTCCGACAGGCGGGGCTAAACATGAATATGTGAATGTTTTTAAAATGTTATCTAATTTTAGGTTCTATTTAATTGGGCCAAACTATGTTATAATAATAATTTTAATTAGCAATTTTATGATGTTTGTGTATCTATATTTTTCTTGACTGTACACTGTCTTGAGTCCTACGGGAGAAAGGTGGTATAGAAATAAATAAATAAATAAATAAATAAATAAATAAATAAATAAATAAGTAAATAAATAAGTAAATAAATAAATAAAATATGCGTCACAGCCACCAATGTGCAACACCCACCGGCATGGTAGGCCAACCATGGATAAATCCAAGAAAGGAAAAGTTTCAGAAGAAAACAGAATGTTTAATTCAGCTACATATGCTAGTTTTGTGGCCACTCAAGAAATAGTCAGGCACGGGAAGGGTTTTGTGGCTCCCGGTGTTTTTTTTTCTGTGGGAAACGGGTCCAAATGGCTCTTTGAGTGTTTACCCCCTAGAGCAGGGGTGTCAAACTCAATTTCATTGAGGGCCGCCTCCGGGCTGTGATTAACCTCGGGGATTGACTTCTGACTCCCTTTGATGCAATAGAATAAGATAATAGCATCAAATCTCAACTTTTTTACTTTTAAATAGTCAGATAAACCAGCCATTTCTATAACAACAAGCCTATCTAGTTGGCAAAATGCAAAATCAGAGTTTCGGTTTTTTTCCATCTCAAGCACAAAGTCCAGAAGCGGTTTCCAAGTAGAAACAAAAATAATTGTGTTTTTTTTCTTTGATCAAAGCAGTCAATTTAGCCATCTATGCTAACTCTATAAACTTTTGCAGCCATTCCTCCATTGTGGGAATCAACACTCTCCCTGAGAGCTCTTGAAGCCACTTGGGGGTTTATCTGTACTCTCAGGGTCACCTGAATCAGGATGCCATTGCTTGTGGAATCTTCTTGGATAGAGAGCTATCCAAGGCAAGTCAAATATCAAGTCATATTTGAGACAACAATGACCTGGATGACTGAGAATCTCCACAGACATTCCTAGAGGGACATTCCTAGATTTGGCTCACTTACCGGAACTGCAGTTCCCGTTTTTCCGCCACTAGGTTCCGCCGAGCCTCTTCCCTCTTCTCCCTCAGCTCCTTGGCTCTCATTCTCATGCTATTCCTACGACTGTCGATGGTTTCTTCCTGCGATTCCATTTCGGCAATGAAGCCCTTCTCTTCAGTTTCCAGGAGATCCCGAAGTCTGAAAAGAGACAGACGCAATTGGGCTTTTCTTGAAATCAAGCTAATAAAGATTTTACAAATGTTTAGCTGTAAGATTTTAAACTGTAAGAACACCAAATACAAGCTGGGCAGATATGACCTCGTAGACGTCCCCCACTCTGTCAAGGATCTGGGACGGGTGAAATCCAGCAGGTTCTGACAGGTTCTGGAGAACCGGTAGCGGAAATTTTGAGCAGTTCGGAGAACCGGTAGCAGAAATTTTGAGTAGTTTGGAGAACTGGCAAATACCACTTCTGACTGGCCCCAGAGTGGGGAGGGAATTGAGATTTTGCAGTATCCTTCCCCCAGGAGTGAGGAGGGAATGGGGATTTTGTAGTATCCTTCCCCTGGAGTGGGGAGGAAATGGAGATTTTGCAGTATCCTTCCTCTGCCATGCCCACCAAGCCACGCCTACCAAGCCACACCAAGCCCACCAAGCCACGCCCACAGAACCGGTAGTAAAACAAATTGGATTTCACCACTGACCTAGGAGTACTCATCTCAAATGATCTAAGCCCCAGAGCTCACTGTAGCAGTATTGCCAAAAAGGCATTAAGAGTTGTTAATCTAATTTTGCGAAGCTTCTTCTCCGGTAACATCGAACTGCAAACTAGGGCATACAAAACCTATGCCAAACCAATTCTCGAATACAATTCGTCTGCCTGGAATCCACACTGTATATCGGACATTAATACAATTGAGCGGATCCAGACGTATTTCACAAGAAGAGTACTCTACTCCTCTGCTCACAATAGAATACCTTATGCCACCAGGCTTGAAATTTTGGATAACCTGGAACTACGCCTAAGTATAGTACACAAAATTGTCTGCTACAACATCCTACCTGTCAACAACGACTTCAAGCTTCAATCACAATAATACACGGGCAATCAATCGATACAAACACAAGGTAAACCGTTCCAAACTCGATTGCAGAAAATACGGCCTCAGCAATAGAGTGGTCAATACCTGGAATGCACTACCTGACTCCATTGTTACATCCTCAAACCCCCATGGCTTCAACCTCAAACTGTCTACCGTGGCCCTCACCCCATTCCTAAGAGGTCCATAAGGGGGCGTTCATAAGCGCACCAGCGTGCCTACCATCCCTGTCCCGCTGTCCCATTTATTTGTACTCATTACCTGTGCTCATTCCATGTTTATACGTATACCTGTTATCTCGTACATGTTTGACAAACTAAAGAAATAAAAGGAATAAAATAAAGATGGTTGGACTTCAACTCCCAGAATTCCCCCGTTTTCCGAATTTTCAGATAAAGGATCTTTGGTACATCTCAACACCTCAGTGGTGAAATGTAAAATTTGTTACTACCGGTTCTGTGGGCGTGGCTTGGTGGGGGGGTAATATGACCGAGTGGGCATAGCCAACTTTTTTTTTTTTTACTTTTAAAACCATTTTTTCTACAACCTGAAAAAATGCTTTTAAAAGCCTCTGACGATCTCAGCTGATTTGCCTGATCGGCAGAGGCTTTGTTTTTACTTTTAAAAGCATTTTTTCGGCCGAAGAGGTTGTAGAAAAAATGCTTTTAAAAATAAAATAAAAAGCCTTTGATGATTGCGCGGCTCAGCTGGGCATGGGGTTGGGAAGGGATTTTTGCTACCGGTTCTCCAAACCACCCGCCACCATCGCTACCGGATCGAACGATCCGATCCGAACCGGGAGGATTTCACCCCTGCAAGACCCTATTGTTAATTAAACCGAAGCAAACCACATAATTCTTTAATGCTTGTTTCTTCCCCTGTGGCTTATGAATTATAATTTGTGGTTCAACATTTTAGGTGAACGTGGCTTAAGGCTTTCCAAGATCATTGAACTACAGATTAAATGTGTGCAGTCTGCTAAGGTACTACAATAGTCCTCATTCTATGACTGTAAGTGCCTAACACCTACCTCTTGTTAAGTTACAGGTAGTCCTCGACTTACAACCACAATTGAACCCAAAATTTCTGTTGCTCAGCAAGACAGTTGTTAAGTGAATTTTGTCCCATTTTATGACCTTTCTTGCCAGTTTTTAGTTGAATCACTGCAGTCACTCAGTTAGTAGCACGGTTGTTAAGTGAATCTGGCTTCCCCATTGACTTTGCTTATCAGGTTGTAAAAGGTGATAACTCTGGGATACTACAATCGCCATAAATGTGAACCGGTTGCCAAGTATCCGAATTTTGATCCTGTGACCATGTTACAGTGGTCGTAAGTGTGAAAAAATGGTCATAGAGGTTACTTTTTTCAGAGCTGTTGTAACTTTGAATAGTCACTAAATGAATGGTTGTAAGTCAGGGACTACCTGTATTCTAAAGTATACTTTCTCCTTTTTGATGTGAAGGAATGTAGCAAAAATAAAGGGTGAGAAAGAAAATTGAAATAAACCTCATTTTATTTTTATTTTATTTTATTATTTTTTATTTTATTTTATTTTTATTTAGTGTAAAGACGGTAGAGAAATAAACTATGAGAAGCATTCAAAATTCTGTTAGAGATAGTCCTTGAATTACGACCACAACGGAGCCCAAAATTTCTGTTGCTAAGCGAGACAGTAGCTAGGTACGTTTTACCCCATTTTACGACTTTTCTCGCCACCGTCGCTAAACGAATCACCACAGTTGTTAAGTTAGTGACATGGTCGTTAAGTGGATCCGATTTCCCCATTGGCTTTGCTCGTCGGAAGGTCGCAAAAGGGGAATCATGTGACTCTGGGACACTGCAACCGTCATAAACGGGAGTCAGTTGTCAAGCACCCAAATGTAAATCACACGACCATGAGGGAATGCTACAACGGTCGTAAGTGTGAAAAATGGTCATAAGACACCTTCTAAAGCAGTGTTTCTCAACCTTGATAGCTTGAAGATGGGTGGACTTCAACTCCCAGAATCCCCCAGCCAGCAGCGCTGGCTGGGGGATTCTGGGAGTTGAAGTCCACCCATCTTCAAGCTATCAAGGTTGAGAAACACTGTTCTAAAGTGTTGTAACTTCGAACGGTCACTAAACGAACTGTTGTAAGTCGAGGACTACCTGTATTGCTCAGACAATAAGAGGTTTTGTGTCAGTTTTTCTCTCCTCAGGCTTAGTTGGCCAAAATCAAAACCCACAAACCCCGTCATTGAGTAATTCTTCTTCTTTACCTGTCTTTCCTCTCTTCTTCACCAGTCAGATAAGCCTGGATTTCCTCGCCGATTCTCTTCTGAACCTCCCGGTGATGTCGTTTCCGTTCGCTGATATCCTCCATTTTACCCTTAATGATCCCAACTTCGTGGGTTCTGGCGTAGCGGGCAAATTCATGGCGCTTTGCTTCCTGAGCCCTCCAATAAAAGAGCTGCTTCTGGCTATCCTCCGCTGTATTGGGCAACACGGCTCTCTGCGGGAAGAAACGTGATTTAATTGAAGCATCTGGCCACAACTGCAGAAGAGAAGAAAGCGGGCTGCCCCCTTGGCCCCGAACAAGCTTTTGCAAACCATTTATTTATTTATTTATTGGTTCGATTTATATGCCGCCCTTTTCCGGAGACTCAGGGCGGCTTACAATGCGTTAAGCAATAGCCTTCATACTTTTGTATATACCTGCTTAGTAGGGCTTTCGCCCCCCCCCCAAGCGGTGTTCTTTTTTATACAAAGTCAGCTTATTGCCCCCACAAACCGGGTCCTCATTTTACCTACCTCGAAAGGATGGAAGGCTGAGTCAACCTTGAGCCTGGTGAGATTTGAACTTGCAGTAATTGCAGGCAGGTGGTGTTACTTAACAGTGCTTTAGTCTGCTGCGCCACCGTTGCCCGGTTCACCATATTAATTCACCATGTTAATATAAATTTATAATGCCTTGGTAAGACCACACTTGGAATACTGCAGGAGTCTCAAACTCATGACGTCACATGACATATCACGACTTTCCCCCCCCCCCTTGCTAAAGTGGGCGTGGGCAGCGTGTGATGCATCCGGCCCACGGCCCACGAGTTTGACAGCCCTGGAATACTGCATCCAGCTTTGGTCACCACAATGTAAAAAAGATGTTGAGACTCTAGAAAGATTGCAGAGAAGAGCAACAAAGATGATTAGGGGACCAGAGGCTAAAACATATGAAGAACGGTTGCAGGAACTGGGTATGTCTGGTTTAATGAAAAGAAAGACTTGGGGTGACATGATAGCAGGGTCCCAATATTTGATAGGCTGTCACAAAGAAGAGGGAGTCAAGCTATTCTCCAAAGCCCCTGAGGGTAGGACAAGAAGCAGTGGATGGAAATCAATCAAGGAGAGAAGCCTGATAGTTTCCTGATACTTAGAACAATTAATCCGTGGAACAACTGCGCCACACAGGAGCCTGTGTGGCGCAGTGGACTAAGTGCTGTTAAAGTAGTACTTAGCTGCCAGCTGCCTGCAATTACTGCAAGTTCAAATCTCACCAGGCTCAAGGTTGACTCAGCCTTCCATCCTTCCGAGGTAGGTAAAATGAGGACCCAGATTGTGGGGGCAATAAGCTGACTTTGTATAAAAAAGAACACCGCTTTGGGGGGGCCGAAAGCCCTACTAAGCAGGTATATACAAAAGTATGAAGGCTATTGCTTAACGCATTGTAAGCCACCCTGATTCTCCGGAGAAGGGCGGTATATCAATCAATCAATCAATCAATCAATCAATCGAATGAATGAATGAATGAATGAATGAATGAATGAATGAATGATGGTTGTTTTTATGTTTTATGTTCAAAAATAAAAAAAAAAATTCCCCCAAAAAAGTGATAGGCTATAGATCATAAATCATAAGTACAATCATTAATCATAAGATACAAACAAGTGATAGATTTCAGATGCCAATAGGAGAAGGTAGTAGGAAAGATGAGATGAGAAGGATAATAGCAATACACTTACTACATGGGTAAATATCTTTAGGCATAAGACAGTGCTATGGAAATTAGCTATTCAGCAGAGTTGTTGGCATGGAGAAACAAACTATCTTTATGCCTAAAATGCTCAATTTATTAAAGAAGTTATTAGCCACTTTGGAGAGTTACAAAACCCGGAAAACAACAACAACAATGATGTGTCTAGGCCAGCTACACATCCCGCAGAGGGGGACCGGTTGCTATTTGGAGCTTCTTAGTGGAAAATGCAATGTCCAGGCTGCAGTTCCAACCTCTGGCGGGGAGGAACAGGGCTAGCTTGGTAGACGGCTTCCACCAACGCGTGGAGCAAAGGGAACTAAATCGTGGAAAGCCGTGCGGAACGGAACGTCCTCCTTGAGGACTAGCTGCTTGGCTGGCCCGCGGGTAAAAAAAAAAAAAAGAAGAGCGTCCCGTGAGCGTCCCCCGCCATTCCCCAAGGCAATCCCCCTTCCCCATGGGCGACTCACTAAGGCCACGACGTACGGCTTGGGGCCTTTCACCTCCCGATGCACGCGGCCCCGATCGTCCATCATCTTGCCGGCTGCCCCTCGGGCTCGCCGCTGACTCCGACGCGCTGCAGTTGCCGCGGCAACCAACGCTGGGGAGGGCGGGGGCGGGGCGGGGGCGGTGACGTCACCACGCAAGGGCGATTCCCGCCGGGGCTTTGCGTAGGGATCCCCCTGCCTGGGATTGGGGGGGAGGGGGGCGGAGCAAAAAGGATTTGCAGCCAGATCTTTTTTTTTTTCTTTTCTTTTCTTTTTTTTTTCACTTATCGAAAGTGAGTTTCCTTGTTAAAAACTGCAATGCAAAAAATAATAATAATAATGGCAGCAAATTCATGAAAGAACGAGGGAGATTAGATGAGTAGAATAGAACAGAATAGAATATCGAAAGAACAGAATAGAATAGAATAGAATATCAAAAGAACAGAACAGAATAGAACAGAACAGAACAGAATAGAATATTGAAAGAACAGAATAGAATAGAATAGAATATCAAAAGAATAGCATAGAATATCGATAGAATAGAATAGAATAAATAGAATAGAATATCAAAAGAACAGAACAGAATAGAATATTGAAAGAACAGAACAGAATAGCATAGAATATCAAAAGAACAGAATAGAATAGAACAGAATAGAATATCAAAAGAACAGAATAGAATAGAACAGAATAGAATATCGAAAGAACAGAATAGAATAGAATAGAATATCAAAAGAACAGAATAGCATAGAATATCGATAGGATAGAATAGAATAGAATAAATAGAATAGAATATCGAAAGAACAGAATAGAATAGAACAGAACAGAACAGGAGCTGGAAGGGATCTTGGAGGTCTTCTAGTCCAGCCCTTTGCTCTGGCAGGAGACCCTATACCATTTCAAGACAAATGGCTGTCCAGTCTCATCTTAAAAACCTCCGGTGATGAAGCGCCCACAATTTCTGAAGTATTTGAGGGGCTTCCACATAGAGGAGGGAGTCAACTTATTTTCCAAAGCACCTGAGGGCAAGACAAGAAACAATGGATGGAAACTAATCAAGGAGAGAAGCAGCCTGGAACTAAGGAGAAACTTCCTGACAGTGAGAACAATTAACCAGAGGAACAGCTTTGCCTTCAGAAATTGCAGGGGCTCCATCATTGGAGGCTTTTAAAAAGAGATGGGATAGGCACTCGTCTGGAATGGTATAAGATCTCCTGCTTGAACAAGGGATTGGATTAGAAGACCTCCAAGGTCCCTTCCAGTTCTGTTCTGAATTGAAATAGATTAAAGAGGAAGAGAAGTGAAAGGACAGTGAGCCTGTTTTTTCTGACTTTACTGGACCGGAACAACAGGTAGGTGATCATCTTTTTCCTCAAAGAAGATCCTCAAGGGAAGTTTTATATGTAAGGAAAAATATCATCATCGTCATCATCTGTTTAAGTTTTAGAAAGATCTTGGGTATCAGTCATGGAATAGTTGAAAAGGAAAAGGATGTTGCATTGTATGAGGATTATGCAGAATTGTGCAAAGAATTATGCAGGTTCGCACAACACAGATTAGCGAAATATTCAGAGTTCACACAGGCTATTACGCCCAAAGAAATCACATTAGAATATTATTAGATACATGCAGATTAGTGCATAGGGAATATTAGATACATAGAGATAAACTATGTTTACACACCTTTCAAAAGATTATAAAAAAGCTAAGAAGGAAATGAAAAGATCAGAACACATCCTCTGTAGCAGTCAACATCCAGATAATCAGGGATTAACCCCAGACAAACAAGCAAACAGAAAACAGTTCCCTTATCAAGGAACTATTCAAGGAGAAAACATTCCCCCACCCACACTAGAAGGCCAAGCAAGCAGGGAGCAAATTTCACACTTGCTACCCATGTTACCTAATCAGGTAATGAAACATTTGCAAATACAGTTAATCCTCGAGCAACAACTGTAATTGAGGCCCCCAGTTGTAAATTGTGACAGCCATAAAGCAGATCACCATATGACCGGACCTGATGTTTACAACTTTTGTGGCAGTTGTTAAGCAAAATGGCAGTTGTAAAGCGAACAGGGCACTTGTAAAGCGAACTCGTTGTTCGCCATGGGGCAGTTTTTGCCAAAAGCCAGAAGTAAACATCATTGTTAATTGCGGTCCTGTGACTGCAGGTTTGGTGCGAATGGTTATGAATATGGACTGGTTGCCGAGCATGTGGTTGCTGAAATGTGACTGTCAAGTTTCGAGGTCGTCTCAAATAAATTGCATTTCAAACAAAGTCTTTGAAGAAAAACTCCCATTTATTAAACACGACATTCTAACTCCGACTCCATCGCAGCCAACACTGACTTCCAGACCCAAAACCCTCCCTTTCCGTTCCCCACTCCCCTGCACTCATTGGCCATCTTCCAAGCCACTCTTCCCCTAATCTACTGCTCCAGCTCAAAGGAATTTCCCCCCTCCCATCCCATCTCCTAGGGGATATTATCTCCAGGGAAAATAAGTAGGTGAAAAGTCAAACGTCCCTTTCCAGACACCTCTGCTTCTCCTTCTTATGTCAGCACTAGAGTAAATGCAGCTTGAAGTGCTGACATCGACCATGTGACCATTGGGGGGGGGAGGCAGATGTCAGAACTTTGAAGCCGGATCATAAGTCCCCTTTTCTGGGTCCGTTGTAACCTTGGTCACTAAGCGACTGGTCATAAATTGAGGATTATCTATAAGCAACCAAATTCAGAGAACACCAATGACTCTACAAGCTATATTAAGAAGCTGGTTCTCACAACCTGCAGAGAGAGTATCTGGATGGGCAGGGCACACCGAACTAGTGTATATGCATCGAGTATGTCTCTGAATACCGTATTTTCCAGCGTATAAGACGACTTTTTAACCCAGGAAAATCATCTCAAAAGTCGGGGGTCGTCTTATACGCCGGGTACCCGAATCTGAGATGCTGGCGCTGACCGATGACACTTTGGGAGCGCCGGCAACATTGAGGGGAAGCTGTACTCCGAATTAGTTCCAACGTATAAGAGGTGCCAGGCAGTGCGCGGCCTACGAGAAAGGAACGCGTCCCCACTCTACCCCGGAATTCGGGTCACCTTCCTTCCTTTCCCAGCAGTCCACGGTGAAAGCGGCGCTGCGGTCGACCTGGGCCAGCGCCTTGCACACCTGGCTCTGCGTCTCCATTATGAGAAGCTCCATGCGACTTCGCATGTTTCCGCCCCAGTCGTGCAGCTCTCGCAGTCTGCTCACCAGAGGAGCCATGAAGCGCTCGCACCGCCTTGCCAGATCTTCCTCGTCCTCCTTTCCCCACGGCTTTTCCGGTTGTAATTGTTGCTGTTGCCGCCGCCGAGGCTGCTCCTTCATCTCCGCCCGCCGCACCAGACCCAGCCCGGCCAGCACCATTCAAACAATTATTGAATTTAATGAACCTAAACAGGCACTAGAGGGCAGAATTGTCCTTTTTAAAAAGAATGATAGAGTCTCTTTTCTTTAATAATTAAAGGTGAGGTTTATTTTATTGCTGCCTATCCTATCATTATATCTTTGAAAGGCTACAAGGAAATACACCTTGTATTTAAAATATCCTTAAAATGCTTTCTTCTTTCTCTTTTTTTAACATTACCAAAAGATCATGGAAACAAACAGCGGAAGTCCCAAAGGTGCTTTTTCAAAAGGCAACTAACTGGACTTTTTTTCCTTGAAGATGTTTTGCTTCTCATCCAAGAAGCTTCTTCGGTTCAGAACTGAAGAAACTTCTTAGATGAGAAGCAAAATGTCTTCAAGATTAAACAAAGTCCGGTTGCCTTTTGAGAAAAGCACTTTTGGGACAACCATGACCTGAAAGACTGAGAATCTCCATATAGGCAAACAACTTAAATCCATCTATTTCTTCTCACCTTGCTAGGCAAGCCAACTTCAGTGCCAAACGTCCTTAAAGAAAACTTGGTGAGCTGAAGAACTTCTTCTGAAGACAGCACAACCCAGGGAGATGCAAAGAGAGGTTAGGGTTATGACCGGGTCCTAAGTCATACAGGGCTACATATGTCATAACAACCTCTTTGCATTTTACCTAGAAACAGACCAGTAGCCAAGAGAGTTGTCTGAACAATCAAACTCCCGTTTCATATAACCAGGCTGTGTCCTGATGTGGATTCAAGTGGCATTGTAGAGCAGCTGAAACTCCAAACATGAAGTGTGTTCCAATATCACAAAGGGGATATCATAAAGATGATTAAGGGACTGGAGGCTAAGACATACGATGAACGGTTGCAGGAACTGGGCATGGCTAGTCTAGTCCAGTCCCGAACCATCTTTTCTGTTACTCCATATTGTCTTGCAGCAGCACAGTTATTATGTTACATGGCAAAGTTTACAACTTTAAGTTTAAAACTGGCTTCATATTTCTTTCTTCTTGCTGGTGGAAAGCAAATGTAAAAGCATTAAAGAGTATGTCAAGGGGTAAGTGTGCATTAAGAAGAGGCACCCCACATTGGCCAGAACTCGAAAAACATGTAGCAGACATGGTGAATGAGCATCGCCAAAACGGTTATGTAGTGACACGAAATACGTTTGTTTGTACTTCAGTGGGCCAAATCTAACCCAGATCACAGCAACAGATTTAAGGCCACTGTATCCTGGTGTACTAGATTCTTGGAAAGGCATAATTTGGTTCTGAGGCAAAAGACAAAAATTGCACAAAAATTACCTGCAGATCTTGATGCCAAAGTAAATAGTTTCCATCGATATGTAATAAACAGCGCAAGAAACATGGCTATGCGTTAAGTAGTATCGGAAATATGGATGAAACTCCAATGAATTTTGATATGATTGGAAATAAAACTGTCCATCCAAAAGGTGAAAAAACAATTTTAATTAAAACAACAGGACATGAGAAGTCCAGTTTTACAGTGGTACTAGCATGCACAGCTGATGGCTCCAAACTGAGACCAATGATTATTTTTAAAAGAAAAACAATGCCGAAACTAAAGTTCCCTGTTGGTTGTTTTGTACATGTGAATGAAAAAGGCTGGATGGATGAAGAAGGGGTAAAGCTATGGCTTGATAATGTATGGAGCAGGCGACCAGGTGGACTTATTCAAAAACGTAGTCTACTGGTGTGGGATATGTTCAGGGCTCATTTAACTCCCAGCACCAAGCAAAGGCTTGCAAGAATAAACACAGATGCGGCAGTTATTCCTGCAGGATTGACATCGTTGGTACAGCCACTGGATGTGTGCCTAAAATCGCATTCGAGAACAGTGGAATGAGTGGATGGTTAGCGGTGAAAAGTCATTCACAAAAGGAGGAAACATGCATGCTCCACAGTTGGATGTTTTGTGCAAGTTTGTCATACAAGCCTGGAATGATATTGATGCAGAAACAGTAATCAAGTCTTTCAAGAAGTGTGGCATATAAAATTCATTAGATGGTATGGAGGACGACTACTTGTGGCAAGATGAAGAGGAAGCTGAAGCTGAGACCACACCATCTGATACGGAATTAGATCCATATGATAACTGCCTTACAAATGTATCACAAGATGTCCTTGATGTACTTATGATATCAGATGACGAACAGGAGGATTTTGAAGGCTTTTAAAGGGAAACTGTCACGCCAGCAAAACCTGTAAAATTATAGCTTGCAGTTATGATGGGCATTGCTGACTCGCCAGGGACTTGCCCAGCACTGGCTCTCTATTCTTTGTTATCTTCCTCCTATCATCATCAGTTCCAGTTTGGTTGACAGCTTAGAAACAGCTCCCATGGGTTTATTGTCTTATCCTTCCTTTCAGCTTTAGAGTGAATTAGGAAAAGTTTAATCCAATTGCACTGTTTTATGTTGACATGTTTGATGACAAACAGCCTTATGTTTATAAGTGACAGTTTTCCTGCTAAGTACCTGCATGTCATAAGCATTTGAATTAAAATTACCATATTGAAATCAAATCTGATGTTTTTTAATTTTTATTTGGTGTGCGTTGGAAGAGGGGTAGTCTTATACGGCGAGTATAGCCCAAACCCTATATTTTAACAGGAAAAGTAGGGGGTCGTCTTATACGCCCAGTCGTCTTATACGCCGGAAAATACGGTATATTGATATCAGACATCAGAGACAGCCATGGTGACACTTAACAGATCAACAGAGTTGGAAGGGACCTTGTAGTCATCTAGTCCAACCCCCTGCCCAAGCAGGAAACCCTACACCACTTCAGACAGATGGCTGTCCAGTCTCTTCTTGAAAGCTTCCAGTGATGAAGCTCCCACAACTTCTGAAGGCAACTTCTGTTCCACTGGTTGATTGTTCTCGCTGTCAGAAAAGTTCTCCTTATTTCTAGGTTGAATCTCTCCTTGATCAGTTTCCATCCATGATTCCTTGTCTGGCCTTCAAGTGCTTTGGAAAATAGGTTGACCCCCTCCTCTCTGTGGCAGCCCCTCAAGTATTGGAAGACTGCTATCGTGTCTCCCCTGGTCCTTCTCTTCACTAGACTAGCCATGCCCAGTTCCTGCAACCGTTCATCGTATGTCTTAGCCTCCAGTCCCTTAATCATCTTTATGATATCCCTTTTGTGATATTGGAACACACTTCATGTTTGGAGTTTCAGCTGCTCTACAATGCCACTTGAATCCACATCAGGACACAGCCTGGTTATATGAAACAGGGGAGTTTGATTGTTCAGATAACTCTCTTGGCTACTGGTCTGTTTCTAGGTAAAATGCAAAGAGGTTGTTATGACATATGTAGCCCTGTATGACTTAGGACCCGGTCATAACCCTAATCTCTTTTTGCATCTCCCTGGGTTGTGCTGTCTTCAGAAGAAGTTCTTCAGCTCACCAAGTTTTCTTTAAGGACGTTTGGCACTGAAGTTAGCTTGCCTAGCAAGGTGAGAAGAAATAGATGGATTTAAGTTGTTTGCCTATATGGAGATTCTCAGTTTCAGGTCATGGTTGTCCCAAAAGTGCTTTTCTCAAAAGGCAACCGGACTTTGTTTAATCTTGAAGATGTTTTGCTTCTCATCTAAGAAGTTTCTTCAGTTCTGAACCGAAGAAGCTTCTTGGTTGAGAAGCAAAACATCTTCAAGGAAAAACAAAGTCCAGTTAGTTGCCTTTTGAAAAAGCACCTTTGGGACTTCCGCTGTTTGTTTCCATGATCTTTTGGTAATGTTAAAAAAAGAGAAAGAAGAAAGCATTTTAAGGATATTTTAAATACAAGGTGTGTTTCCTTGTAGCCTTTCAAAGATATAATGGTAGGATAGGCAGCAATAAAATAAACCTCACCTTTAATTATTAAAGAAAAGAGACGATTTTTCTTCATCCACTCTTTTTAAAAAGGGCAATTCTGCCCTCTAGTGCCTGTTTAGGTTCATTAAATTCAATAATTGTTGCTGAAGTACAGTAGCTCAAAAGTGAACTTTAAAAAAAAAAGGCAATAAATTTTCTTTTTTTCACCTCCAGGAAAGCTGGCAAGTATAATAAGAGTGGTTCAAGGGAAATAAAGCAAAATAATTCTGTTCAGCTTTGGTAATTTTAAAATTAGCAATGCTTACAGAAAATAAATTTGCACTGCGATTCAGAGACACTTGTGTCTTTAAACCTGAATGTGGGTGGGAGTGTTGTGTGAATCCAGCTGTGGTTTATAGCTTCGCATTGTTTAGAAATACCACCAAGGTGGCTTATTTAACAAACCATGGTTAAAATAAACCATAGTTTAATGCAAGATGGGAGCCCACAGGATCCTGTAAATTCACAAGAGGTTGGCTTTGTTATAATCTAAAAATGTCTAGGTTGAAAATTGAGGGCCTATTTTGGAATGCTGGACTAGGGAGATATGTCCATAAAATGGCCAAAACTAGCCATTCACAAAATCTTGTTTTACTAGAAGGTGAATAAGCCCTCCAGATGCTCTCTCCTGCTGCTGTCGTTATTGGGGATGTTACTTCAGGGCCCCAAGTGCTGTTGGATATGGATTTTTAAAATGGCTTCATATATATATATATATATATATATGTTTTCTCAGGTTTTCACGGGTGTTTGTATGTAGGTCTTTGGTTATTCGGGTCTTCTCCCACGTAAAATTTTATATATATATATATATATATATTTTATTTTATATATATATATATATATATATATATATATATATATATATATATATATATATATATATATATATTATTTTTGTCACTAGCCTCTCATGATTATAGTGAACCACTTTGGTGTAATTCCATGTTAGGCATAAAAACCGGCTGGGTGATTTTGGGCCAATCAACCAGGAGACTGTGAGTTCTAGTCCTGCCTTAGGTGTGAAAGTTGGTTGGGTGACTTTGGACCAATCACCAGGAGATGATGAGTTCTAGTCCCGCCTTAGGCATAAAAGCTGGCTGGGTACTTTAGGCCAGTCCCTCTCTCACAGTCTAATCCACCTCACAGGGTTGTTGTATGGGGGAAATAGGAGGAGGAAGGTGTATAATGTATGTTTGCTGTGTTACTGATAAAGTAATAAAGGCAGGATAAAAATCAAATAATTAAATGATATATAGGGTGGCCATATAATGTCCTAAATAAACAAAAGCCTGGCTGAAAATGAAAATGTTACAGGTATTCCTTGACATATGACCACAACTGAGCCCAACATTTCTGTTGCTAAGCAAGACAGTTGTTAAATTACTTTTGCCCCCTTTTATGACTTTTCTTGCCACAGTTGCAAAGCGAATCACCCCAGGACACCGCAACCGTCATAAGTATGAACCAGTTGCAATGGTCACAAGTATGAAAAATGGTCAAGACTTACAACAGTTCATTTAGTGACTGTTCAAAGTTACAACAGCCCTGAAAAAAAATGACTTATGACCATTTTTCACACTTACACCCTTTGAAGCATTCCCATGATCATGTGATCAAAATTCAGATGCTGGGCAACTGGTTCATACTTATGACCGTTGCTCTATCTCAAGGTCATGTGATCATCCCCTTTTGCAAACTTTTGCCAAGCAAAATCAATGGGGAAGCCAGATTCACTTAACAACCGTGTTACTAACTTAACAACTGCAGTGATTCACTTAACAACTGTAGCAAGAAAGGTCGTAAAATGGGGCAAGACTCACTTAAGAAATGTCTCGCTTAGTGATGTAAATTCTGGGCTCAATTATGCTCATAAGTCGAGGACTACCTGTATTAAAGGAAAAATTTAAATAATCATTTAAACAATTATTACAACATGTAGGAGCAAGGCAATAAGTCTAAATTCTCAACCTTGAAGAGAATTGGGGGCAGAATGGCGATTCTTAAGTGAGATACCCCTGATTTTATGGCTGGAAAAAAACAGGCCCAAAAAAAGCCTTGAAAACGGGCTGAAAAAAGCCTCCAAAGCAGGCGGAAAAAAGCCTCGAAAATGGGTCAAAAAAAGGCCCCAAAATGGGCCGAAGAAAGCCTCAAAAACAGGCTGAAAAAAGGCTGGGAAAGGGCAGAAAAAAGGCCCGAAAAAACTTTTTGTTGTTGTTTTCCTCTTCTAAATTTAGGTGCACCTTATAGTCCGAAAAATATGGGTACTAGTGCTGTAACAAGGGACTTACAACCAGTACTTACACTGTCATCATTCCCACAGTCATATGATTAAAATCTAGGCACTTGGCAACCAGGATGTATTTAGGACGGTTGGAATGTCCCAGAGTCACATGATTGTCATTTCCAACCTTCCCAACAAGCTTCCAACAAGCAAATTTCACAGGGGAAGCTGGGTTTGCTTATTGACCACAATTCCCTTAATAACTGCAGTGATTCACTTAATTGTGGCAGAAAAGTTTGTTAGATGAGATGCAACTCACTTAACGACTGCCTGGCTTAGCAACAGAAATTTTCATTCTAATTGTGATAAATCAAGGACTTCCATATCGAACCAAGCCATGGTTTGCAAACCACAATCACTTAAACTAAATAAATGACATTACTGACTTACTAGGAATCCCTCAATTTCTGTATTTTAGGGCTGGGGTTTATGATGTCACATTGAACCAGAAGCCATCTAGCCACATTTTAATCTAACATGTGCAGAATCCCAGTTTGATTAGCTAATATATGTACCAGGGTTTTGTGTGGTCCCAGAAAGTGGGGAAAATTATAGAAATTACGATTTTTAAAAAATGCCATGCACAAGCAGCTATAATGTTAGAACCAAGTTGGTATCAACCACAGTCTGCTAAGTGCCAAGCCTCCAGTATGATGGCTAGTAGTGAGTTACCAGAACCAGTTAGGCATAGTGGTTAAAGACACCAGGCTAGAAACCAGGGAACTGTGAATTCTAGTCCCTGTATCTGCCAACCTAACTTTGTTGGAAGAAATATCCATCTGGGTTCAGTTCCAAGTGGGGAGGAAAGACACTGGAAACATGGAGACTGCTTGGAATGATGGCTTTTAATGGTGGACAGGACCACATGGTTTGAGGTGGGGGCGGTGATGGAGGGAAGAGATGCTGAGAGGGCCCTGGTCTTATGCCCCCTCTGGGCTTTTGAATTTGACCTTGTATTCTGATTGGTTGTCAGACTCCCATGGGGCCATGCAGGGGCAACTCTGTAGGCCCGTGATGGCAAACCTATGGCACACTTACCACAGGTGGCACGCAGAGCCATATCGGTGGGCACACGAGCGTTGCCCGGCCAGTTGATTTTGGGGCCTTCCAGGCCCACTGGAAGTCAGCAAACGGGCCATTTCCAGCCTCCGGAGGCCTCTGGGGGGATGGGGAAAGGCCATTTTCACCCTCCCCAGGCTCCAAGAAAGCCTCTGGAGCTTGGGGAGGGCAAAAAACAGGCCTACCAGGCCCACCGTGCCATCACGTGCCAAAGACGGGGGGGCGCAGGGGCACGTACACGCATGCGCAGGGGGGCTGGGTGCATTGAATTATGGGTGTGGGCATGCACACTCGCCTCCCCCACGTTCCCCCCCTTTTGGCACGCGACGGCAAAAAGGTTCGCCATCACTGCTGTAGGCTGTCCTAAGCTTGGTTGATTCTTGCTGGGTGATGATGTAATAAAAGGGCTTTGGGATTCCTATTAGGGCTCTGCCAGAAGGAGGTAGATCTTTGTTATGTTGAATAGACTGGCCCGTTGTCAAAGGTGGAGGGAGGGGCTGAGTTTCAGCCTCCCTTTTAGGGGAGATATTCTGCTCTTTTAATATTTCCTAAGATATCTCATTTTCCTAGGAGAGGGGTGGGTGCTAACTTCGTACAACTTGAAGACAAAAAGAAAATAAAAGTATATAGCCCCGGTTTACACACTAGCCATTAATTCAGTCTCAGTAAAAGGAGAATATTTATAGTTCAGGACTGAACTGAGAGGCCCTTGGTGCTCTCTGAGCTTGATTGTTTTCTTGCAGACTTTTCATGACCCAAACTAGGTAACAATATCAGTGCTAGGCCCAGCACTGACGATGTTCTCTAGTTTGGGTCATGAAACTTCTTGCAAGAAAAAAAAAGATTGAAAGTTGAATACTCTGCCAATACCCAGCCAATGTGAGAGGGTGGCTATGAGTCTCTTGCCACGCCGAAAGGACCGGTTGCCTGTTCCCCAAAAGGATCGCCTAGACTGAGTTTGGCGTCTGCCACGATCCCTGAAGGTTGCTCGGTCAGATGATTGATTAAATCCTTGGGAATAAGCCGCTGAAAGTAGGAACCCCCCCCGGGTTCAAAATCATAACGAAAGAACTGCCGCTGCGAATAGGGAGCATATTTGTGGTCCAGTCTCCTTTGAGAAGAAGATAAGACCTTACGTTTATCTCATCCCTCTACTAATACTGGCTCCAATGCGTCCCCGAAGAGGCTAGATCCCTTAAATGGTGCCGATGTGAGCTTCCATTTTGATTTCGTGTCTGCTTTCCAATAGCGGAGCCATAGCAGTATATGTGAAGTGACCGTAGAGGCCACTGCTCGAGACGCAAACTTCACCGCGTCCAGAGTTGTGTCCGCTGAATACTCAGTAGCGGCTACTAACATTACCGTCTTGGTGAAGACACACTGCCTCGGGGGTTAGCTGGCTCTGTAATTGCCGCAGCCAAATCAGGGACTCTCTATTTAAAAAATGAAGCGGAGGAAGTCGCCCAGATAGCCCAAACAATCAGCCCAAGCAACCTCAGAGAGCACCAAGAACACCTTATAATTCAATTGCTGGCTTAATATATTTTAAAAATATTTTTAATTGGTTTGTTATTTTAAATTGGGGCCAAATTAATATATATCTTTTTAATTGTTTTTAATGTTTGTATTGTATGTTTTTTATCTGGCTGTACACCGCCCTGAGTCCCTCGGGAGAAGGTGCGGTATATAAATTCGAAATTTAAAAAAAAAAAAATGCTGGAAAGTGAGTCAATTCAATAAACAACAACGCACTTGGGAGTTAGGTTACCATTTATTTTATTTATTTATTTTATTTATTTATTTTCCAATTTATATACCGCCCTTCTCCCTGAGGACTCAGGGCAGTGTACAGCCGAATAAAAACATAAATTACAAACATTAAAATAGTATTAAATATATATATATATATATATATATATATATATATATATATATATATATATATATATATATATATATAAATTTGGCCCAGTAATTTAAGAACAATAACAAACCCATTTAAAACATTTAAAAAATTAAGAAAAAAGTTAAACCAGCCCGGCTTGCTGAAAAAAGAAGCTTTTAAGGGCACAGCGGAAGGCACCGAGGTCTTGGATTCTCCTTATCTCTGGGGGCAGCTGATTCCAGAGGGTAGGTGCCCCCACAGAGAAGGCCCTCCCCCTGGGGGTCACCAGCCTACATTGTTTGGCTGATGGCACCCGAAGTGGCCATCAGGAGGTTATCTTGTGAACACCACCAGCTCTGTGCCTGGTTTGCACCAAGCTTATTTAGACAATAAGATCTTGTTGAGAAGAAGAAGAAGAATGAGAAGGAAATCATTTTCCTGGCGAGCCTGCTACTAGGAACTCTTCGGTACCTCTTCTTTTTTTTTTTTGTCCTGCAGCTATTTTAGCAAGTTTGCGGTAGCCTTCTTCATCAAAAGAATGGCAGAGGGTGGGAGCTGAAGTTACACTGAGGTGTTGGTTTTCATTCTCCAGGAAATAGCAAGTTACGAGGGCATCATGTGATAAACTGGCAGAGCTCAGTTCAGCCTCCCAGAAAAAGTTCAGCGCGCCAGCCAGAACTGCGCCTCGTTTATTTTCTCAATCCGGAACGAGCTGCTGCTGCTGCGTTTCTAATCCCCCCCCTCCTTTTTTTCCCCTCCTCTTCCTTTTTTTTGGGGAGAAGCGTCCGAAGGGCAAGATGGATTTTGGGGTGATTGTTTCCAAGAGCGTGCTGCTATTTATCAGTTTCATCTTCTGGGTAAGTCTGGAAGGCTTCCATCCTTCTGCTCCGAACCTAAATGAACACGCAGCTAAAACTTACACAACAACTGGTGCGGTGGATGGTTGGGGGCTTCTAACAACCCACCACCAAGCTGTATTTTGCAAGGAAACTGAACCGGATGGTGGCTTGAAAGAAGTGGAGATTGACTCCCCCCTCCCCAAGTTTTTGCTCCGAATTTAGAAAAGTTTTTCTTGGGAGCCTCAAAAGATGGGTGATGCGCTGGCCTGGTTTATAGGGTTCGCTAACCTCTATTGTGATTCTGGCTTCGGTATATTGTTTGAAAACGGCCCTTAAGGGCTTGTTAACCATAGTTTGTTGTAGTTTGTGTAAAGCCAGTTCCCAGGGTTAAATTATATTCCAGGGTAATTGTCTAAACGTGGTCTTTAGATGCAATCCGACATCTCTGGGATATAAACTAATTTTTGGATTTTTTGTGTATTGCAACTGGAATTTTCCATCATTTAAGGGGTGAGATGTACTCATGAAGAAGCTGAAATATTTGTGATGCCTTCCTTTTAACTAACACCCATTTTGTTTAAGACGTTTTCCAAAAGAACCAGGTTACAGGATGATGGCCTCCTGAAGTCCTTGCTTCTTCTGCTGATTCCCTAGCAGCAAAATTTAGGTGGAATAATTTATTTATTTTTTGGCCTGAAATCAAGAATTGCTTCTCCATTCAGAAAAGGTAGTAGCAGACTGAGTGAAGAAGAGAAATTCTTTTGTTGTTAGAAACCCAAATTCTAGTTCCAGAGTAATAGCCACTGAAGCAATGTTTAGTGGCCATTCTAAGAAAGGTGGATTTGAACTCCCAAAATTCCCAGTCAGCTCTTAAAATAGTTGGACTTTTGCTCCTAGGGTTCCCAAGCCGACTTGAAGATTGGTGGAGTTCACCTCCTAAATTCCCCCGCCAAATTTAAGATAGATTGGCTTTTAGTTTCCAGTTCCTAGCCAACTTTAAGATAGGTGAAATTCAGTTCCCAGAATTCCCCAGCCAGCTTTGCTGTGGAATTGAGAAGACTGGAAAACACTGCAATGTTATTGTTCAGGAATTGAACATAAAAGGATTCCAAACTAAATCCTAATTCTTGACCATAACTGTATATCACATTGGATGATTTTGGATTTTGGATGCAGGGAGTGTGGATCTCCCAACCAAAAATATACCTCATGGAGATGTTGTGGGGATTAAAATACAGTGAATACTGCCTGTTATATATGTTTCCTTGAATTCCTGGAGAAGTTACGATAAATCAACCAGTAGCTATCCTAAGGAGTAAACCGTATAAGGTTGTACAGCACAATTGTGGAAGAAATGACTTTGGGAATAAGGAAGAAAAGTGACTTTGAGTCAATGGTTACTCAGAAACTGGCTTCAAAAGGAGTCTGGAGAATGGAGTCTTTCCCAAATCAATCCACCCTGTTTTTTCCCTCAAGGCTTTGTTATGTGTCTTGGAAATGCATCTTAAGTGGATTCTATTGTGAAACAAGTGAGATTAGTAATGGTTGCAGATTTATTGAAAATCATCCATCTATTAGTACTGGTTCTCAATTTCGGCAGCTAGTGCGGTAGAAGATGGGGAATTCTGGGAGTTGAAGTCCGCACATCTTATACGTTGCTGAATTTGTACATTCTGTTTCAAGTTCAACTCTGAATTAAGTGTACTGTAATTCAATTAGTGACCGGTGTGGATGCTGAACACCAAGAATAAAAGTGAAAGGAACTCGGGTATGTTGGGTTTAAAGCAGCATTTCTCAACCTTCGCAACTTTTAAGATGGATGAACTTCAACTTCCAGAATTTTCCATGCTGGCTGGGAAATTCTGGGAGTTGAAGTCCATCTATCTTAAAGGTTGCTAAGGTTGAGAAACGCTGGCTTAAAGACGAGAAGGCTAAGAGGAAACATGTGAACAATCTTCAGATATTGGAAAGAGGTTGTGAATGTATTTTTCATAGTTCTAGAGCAGTGGTCCCCAACCTTTTTATCGCCGAGGCCCGCTGAGCGCGCGCAGGGGTGGGGGCACGGCCCAGGAGCTTTTGCGCACGGCCCAGGAGCCTTTGCGCTGCAGCGTTCATGTCCCCCGGCCGCTGCGCGGCCCGGTGCCAGGTACTCCACGGCCCGGCACCGGTCCGTGGACCGGGGGTTGGGGACCACTGTTCTAGAGGACAGGGCAAGTGAATGGAAGTGTTACAGAAGGAGATCCAAACTCTTAAGGAGGAACGTTGAGACTTGTGAAAAAAATTAAGCAGTGGAACAGACTGCCTTCTAAAGTTGTGGGTGCTCACTGGAAGCTTCAAGCAAAATCTGGGCCACTTGTCTGAAATGGTATGGAGATCCCTGCCCTGGGCAGTGTTTGTGTGTGTGTGTGTGTGTGTGTGTGTGTGAGTGAGTGAGTGAGTGAGAGAGAGAGAGAGAGAGAGAGAGAGAGGGAGAGGGAGAGGGAGAAACTAGAAGGCCTTCAATGTTCTTTCCATCTCTCTGATTCTAACAAAGAGCCCAAATCTCCACTTCAGATAAGGAGTAGCAATGTTTATTGTTGTTTATATCAGTTGCTAAGGTAGTATATTGGTTTTCTTCTGCTTTCTAATCTGTAATTCCTCCGTTAGAAGGTTTCTAATGTATGGTCCTCCATATGTTGATACACAAGAGAGCTCCAGTAGTCCCCTGGCAATGGTGAAGTGAAGCTTGTCAGTATCATTTAGAGGACCAATGTTATTCAGAATGGCATTAAGACAACAGTATATATAATAATTGTCTTCTGTATAAATGAATGGAAATATGTCATTTCTTTAGCATGTCACAACTCTTTAACAACTATGCCAGACTTCTTTAATCTGGTTGATCCTCTCCAAGTTTCTTGGACAAATGCCCTTCAACTTCTCAGCCAGCAGGTTGGGTAAGAATGGGTTATCTAGCTCAGGGGTCTCCAAACTTGGCAGCTTTAAGACTTGTGGACTTCAACTCCCAGAATTTTGAGAGAATTTTGGGAGTTGAAGTCCACAAGTCTTAAAGCTGCCAAGTTTGGAGACCTCTGATCTAGCTCTAAATAGGCTAGATAACCTTCTAGGATAGGTTCCTTCTGCAAACCGTCTGATCTCGAAGGCTTGCAGAAGGAACTCTGTTGATATCCCTTGCCAAATTAACTTCCACAATTGAGGCAAGAAAACTGCATGATGAAAGAAAGTTATGGGAATGAAGAACTCAAAATATCATAGAAAGAGGAAATCACAGATTAGGTACCCTTGTTGGATTGTTGATTCATTTCCGCCAAGGCTGCTCACAAGTTGTTGACTTTGGCTGGGTCCAAAAATGCTAAGATGGGTTGGACTCACTCACTCTTGGGATTGGAGTTGGAAATCCCAGAGCTATAGATTGGAAAGTTGAAAAAAAATCTCAGAAGGCAAATGGCAAAGCACTTCCTCATGCCTACCAAGAAAATTGCATGTCAATATGGTCATCAAAAGTCAAGTATGACTCGAAGATGCCTGGACTTTTAAAAGAGAAACAGGATGCACCTGTTGCTGATCTTACTAACCACCTTCTTCTCACACTGGTTGCCCGCACCATCTTCGTCATCTTTGACAATAGTGGTGAAGACCACATCTGCTCTCTTAGGATTGCAGGCATTGGGGCTGTTTCTCAGAATCTGGATTCCTGAATAAACCCAGATGCTCAGCAAAGGGTTGGTTTTCATTTTTGGCAGAAAAAACAAAATGTGGGGGGGGGGGGAATATTTGCTGAACCTTATAACCGTGTGTTAGGTCCCTCAAAACTGAACACACATTCACATACGGGATATTCATGAATTCCTTAGTGTGTCAACTTAGAATCGAACCTGGCAGAGCCTATTTTTCTGTTTCTCAGTTGCCATGCAGAGGGGAAAGGGGGAAGGAGATTGGAATGTTTTACTAGACACAACAGAGCATTTTCTCCTGAGAATCAAGGTCATCTCTACTGACAATGGATAAGGTTAGGGAAGGAGTGCCTAGAGAGCCCGCCAATTAACCCAGTTGGCCAAGGTGACCTGTGACACTTGGGGATGGTGGTTATTTCCTAGTTTAATTATACTGTAATGGCGGGAAAGATTTAGAATTGGTTTTCCTTTGAAACTGTGCCGATATGATGTACTCAATAAAGAAGACCTTTGAGAAGTATCAGAGTTACCTGATTTGCTTGGGTTCATTAGTCGGAGCCTTGACACAATGATTCCCAGCTTTTGCAACTATAAGATATCTGGACTTCAACTCCCAGAATTCCCCAGACATGCTTTGCCGATCTAACTTCTTTAGATTATCATTGCAATTTTTAAAACCATTGTTAGCAGGCTCTCTTTTTAATCTTTAGAACCTGACTTTTGTCTGTCAAGCAGGGTGGATAAAAATCAATGATTTTTTTAAAAAAATAAAAAAAACATTTTTTTTATTTAAATTGGATTTTTTTGATTTTTATCAAATTTATTTTAATAAAAAACTTGGGGTAAAAATCTATCGTAAGATAGTTTTCTATTTAAGATGCATAAATAATTCAGTTTATTCAGCATGCAATGGAACTTCGTTATGTAGCATGAGGCTGTATATTCTGCAACACTGGGACTATCGGTGAGTCAACAATGGGTCAAAGGAGTAGCAGAGATGACAGTTGCTCTTTAAAAATTATGATTTAAATCGAGTTGATTTAAATCAAGCCTTTTTACTAGTGATTTAAATCATGATTTAAATTGTGATTTAAATCAAATCGATTTAAATCAGATCCACCCTGCTGTCAAGTACATATTTTGTTTGTTTTTGTGGTAGAACTGACATATAACTGGTCAATATATATCATTTATCTTCCACTGGTGGCTAAAATAAATCAATAAAAGAAATGGATAGGACTTCCATGAATGAATTCTCTGTAATTGAGTTCAAGAAGACCTTGATTTAACCCTGTACTGGGTTACTAAGGCATGCAGGCATAGATTATTTTTCATATGACACTGAAAGGAACCTCGTATTTGTCGTTGTTTATCTATATCAGTGTTTCTCAACCTTGCAACTTTAACATACATGGATCTTACTCCCAGAATTCATGCATGGATCAACTCCCAGAATTCCTACTGGCTGGGGAATTTTGAGAGTTGAAGTCCACTCATTTTAAAATTGTTAAGGCTGAGAAATACAAGTCTACGGTGTCAATGAAAATTTGTGTCCATTAGCTATGGAGCAGGGGTCTCCAACCTTGGCAATTTTAAGTCTGGAGGACTTCAACTCCCAGAATTCCCCAGCCAGCAATGTCCTCCAGGCTTAAAGTTGCCAAGATTGGAGACCCCTGCTATGGAGGATCTCTGTTACAACATGTGGTTGAGATATATAAATGTTCTATCACCCCAAAATTAGGATGGAGTTCTACTCCCTCTTGTTTATTTCTTCTTCAGTGTAGGAATCCAAATTCAGGGAGAGTGCCATCTCACTAAGGAACCGAATTTTCCTCTGTCATTGATGGGAATTACCTTCTCTGTAACTGGACACCCCTTCAGAGTATTTAGAAGTACTATCATGTTCCTTCTTTTCTCAAAGCTAACTATCCTCAGCTTTCAATTCCCAGCCTGCCCTTGTGCCTCTCATTTCTCTCTTCAGTGACTCTGTTCCAGTTTATCTAAGACCTCCTTAAATTATGTAGCTCCAAACAGGACACGGATCATGGTCAGGGCTGATAAATGCAGAATGGGGTAGAACCACTACTGTATTTCCATAATTAGGGACACTTTGCTTCTATTCAATTGCCTCTTTGTCTTCTTCTCATTCTTCCTTCCCTGCTGAAAATTCCCCAGCCAGCCTGGCATTACAAAAAAGATCTTGTTTTCTAGATGCCACTGCAGGGCAGGATGGGAGAAGGGTTGCTAAAAGGAGGAAGGTCCAGATGACCTCTGAAGGAACAGTGTGCCAGACCTGAAGGTTTAATCTTGCACACTTGTCTCCATGGGATATTTCCATCCCCACCCTGCTTGAATTGTTCACGCTTAAGAGGAAGGTTGAGCAGGGCTGCTAGCTGAGAAAAATTCCCTCTTCTGATCTTCACTGGGATTTATTTATTTATTTATTTATTATTGCGATTTATATGCCGCCTTTCTCCCTGGGGACTCAAGGCGGCTTACAAAATGTCAAATTCCAATACAAATCACAATGAAATAAAATTAAAATCAGCAACCCTATTAAAACAGTTTAAAATTATGACAGTGTACAGTGTACCCCCAAACGGATCAGTTGAGTTGACGGAAGAGCCACATCTTCAGTTCGCGACGGAAGGAAAGAAGGTCGGGGGCTGTCCTGAGCTCGGTGGGCAATCCATTCCAGAGGGTCAGGGCTCCCACAGAGAACGCTCTCCTCCTGGGGGCCGTCAGCCGACATGGTTTGGCCGACGGCACCCTGAGGGGGCCGACTCTGTGAGAGCGCACAGAACGGTGGGAGAGCGGCTGGAGATGGTCCTGCAAGTACCCCGGGCCTAAGCCATGAAGGGCTTTATAGGTAAGCACCAGCACTTATGACCTTCTGAAGGAAAGCTTGTGGAAAGAACAAGCCTTTCAGCTTCTGCATTTGACATTCTAGTGCAAGGAAGATCTTCACAATTGCTGCAGTGTTTTATCTTCAAACCCGATCAGGGTGCGTAATGGCACAGCCGCCCCTCTCCGTGCCAATGCATCAGGGTGCAAAGATGCCTAAAATTAAAGGAACTAAATGAAGCTGTTCTGCAATTTCCATATCTACTTCTCTTTTTCAAGTTAAATTTAAATCGCAGCTATAAGGTGGAAATTTCCGGAAGAAAGAATCACATACACTCTGTTAGTTTTTACATGGCATTTATGGAAATTTAACAAGAGAAAAAACCACCGTAGCTTGGATTGCAACTGCCCCAGTTTCCTAATTGAAACTGCATTTTGAATACATTCTTATGTACATTCCAGGGAGGGAGGGAGGGAGGGAGGGAGGGAGGAAGGAAGGAAGGAAGGAAGGAAGGAAATTAATTTATAGGAATCAATTAGACCTACGCCATGGAGTAAGGTGGTTTGGCCCCTGTCAGATTTTTTTTTCAAGGTGTGCATATTATTAGCTGGATTCTCCTTTGGGTTTTCTTTTCTTTTATAATGTTCTATTTTATTTTCTATTTTGTTTGGTTTTATTGTGCACTGCCTAGAGTCATTTTGGAGTCAGGCGGTGCCTAAATTGAACAAATTAAATTAAAATTAGATCTAGTCCAGATTTTTTCAATTCAGAAGGCTGTGGATGTGTTGCAGCTCTCCGAATTCTTGTTTTTCTGTAGGAGGTTCATGGTCTCCCTAAAAAAGCAGGCATTACTCAACGTTTGGGTGGATGAGAATTCTCCAAGTGGCACTGCCAAATAATACAAGAGGCGTGGCTGATTTATTAGCCTTTTAAAGCTGTTTGTTGAAGGAGAAATGTCAGATGGATGTCAAATATTGTCCGATATGTTATACTCCTGAATTTATATGGGCCAACCACAGGTGTTTTAGAAGAAAAGCATACCATAATTATTTTCAATCTCTGTAAATTTAGCCAGAGGGCCATGTACGCATGATTAGTCAAAAAAAAAAAATATTGTAACATTCCTGAATGAAATTAAATCCATGGATTCTCTGTAGTACACATTCAACAGATTTACATTTAATTTAGTGATTTTTAGTGTTCTATTAACCCTTCTCATCCAGAATATGTTTCTATCGTCTACATCCAGAAGTTTTCTTTGGCTAGATTACTTCCTGATAGTTCACTATTTGATACTGAAAGTAACAGCAGGTGACATATATAATCTCAGTCATCTTTTATCTAGTAGAAAAATAAATGGCAAAGGGTTCTTTATATTAACCAGAATGTGATTGCATCATTGTTTTGGATTTAGGACACTGCTAGGGCAATATTTGAAGTGGAAAATAAAGACTGTTTAATACAGGTAGTCCTCGACTTACAACAGTTCATTTATGACCATTCAAAGTTACAACGACTTAAGATTCACTTAACAACTGTGTCACTAATTTAACAACTGCAGTGATTCACTTAGCAAATGTGGCAAGAAAAGTCATAAAATGGGGCAAAACTCACTTAACAATGTCTTACTTAGCAACATAAATTCTGGGCTCAATTGTGCTCGTAAATCGAGGATTACCTGTATTAAAAGAAATTTTTAAATAATTGTTTAAACAATTATTACACAATGTAGGAGCAAGGCAGTAAGTCTAAGTTCTCAATTTAGAAGAGAATTGGGGGCAGAATGGCAGTTCTTAAGTGAGATACCTCTGATTTTATGACCATTTTGCCATGGTTGTTAAGCCAATCACTGCAGTTGTTAAGTGAATAGGTGCGTTGTAACTTCAAATAGTTGCTAAACAAATGGTTATAAGTTGAAGACTAGCTGTGGAACATATCTCTGGCTTTTCCAAGCCAAGCCTAGAACAAGACCAAACCTCCAGCTTTGTGTATGTAAACCGGATCATTGACACACACAGAATTGTCCTGTGGAACAAGTCGTACTCAATTGGAGAAGGTTTAATTGCTATCCATAGCAAAAATAACAATAATCCTTGCAGAGGTCAGACAAACCCATTTATTATATAAGGGCTGGGTTTCTCAGCCTTCTCAACTTAAAGTGTGTGGACTCCCAACACCCAGCCAAAATTGCCAAATTTTAAGAAACTCTGTTTTAGGAGCATCACAGCAACACAAAACTAAACAATCTTTGGGTTTGCCTTTGAAGAAACTACAACAAGCAGGATACCCAAGGCAAACAATCCCTCCCCCCCCCTCTCCAAGAGCGGTGCCTAGATTCTCACAAAATGTGAGACAAAGAAACCACAGGATGAGGTTACACAATACACAAATAGTTGCACATCTCTTTCCTGTTTGGTCAACTAAGTTCAAGATGGTTAGATTTTCAGGCTTTTTCCAGAGACATCAGAGAATATTTTATTTACTTATTTTCGAGAAGCTGTTCTTGCCCTGGAATGGATGCTCTGCACTATTTCTTACATAAATGGAGGTTGAAATAATTGCCAACACATTGAAATTGAAGGTGATCGTTCATATCTGAAGTTACAACTATTCCTGCTGGCAGATGTCTTCTGGAAATCTCTTAGTCTGCCCAGCTCCACACCATAGAATAACAATAACAGAGTTGGAAGGGACCTTGGAGGTCTTCTACTCAGGCAGGAGATCCTATCCTCTTTTAGAGAAATGGTTGTCCAATTTCTTCTTAAAAACCTCTGGTGTTAAGAGTACCCACAAATTCTAGAACAGTGATGGTGAACCTTTTCGGGGCGGAAACGTCATGTGCGTGCTCATCAGGGATCACACTCTGGGAAAGCTGAACTTCCGGGTTCTAGCGCGCATGCGCGCCTGACTATCAGGTGGCCGGCAAGCATGTGCAGGCCGGTTTTTGGCACTGCCACAGATGGGCAGGGATCACACTCTGGAAAAGCTGAGCTTCTGGGTTCTGGCGCGTATGCGCACTTGACAATCAGTTGGTCGGCATGCAAATGTGCACCGGTTTTTGGCACTGCCGCGCGCAGGGACAGCTGGTCATCGCGCACGCATGCATGCCAGAAACCGGAAGAGAAACAGACAAGGTCACGCGTGCTGGGCGACTTGGTTTTGTGTGCCACTTTGGGCACGCGTGCCATAGGTTCGCCATCACATTTCTAGAAGAAAGTTGTTCCACTGATTATCTGTTCTCACTGTCAGGAAATTTCTCCTCATTTCCAGGTTGGTCCCCTCCTTGATTAGTTTCCATCCATTGTTTCTTGTTCTGCCTTCAGGTGCTCTTCTCTGTGGCAGCCCCTTGGAAATAAACATTGCTATGGTTGGTTGCACAACCAACGAGATGTTTAGACTGGATTTGGCATTTTTATCCATCTGTCACAGGGGTGTCAAACTCAATTTCATTGAGGGCCGCATCAGGGTTGTGTTTGACCTCAGAGGGCTGGGGTGGCCGTGGCCAGGGTGGGCATGGCCAGCTTGATGTCACTCGTGTCGGGGGCGCCTGTGGCGGCTTGAGTACTTTGCCAGCGAAAACGGGCTCCTGAGCTCTGTTTTTGGCTACCATGGCCACCTGCAACCCTCTGCCAGTGAAAACAGAGCTCGGGGAGGGCTGCTCTGTTTTCGCTGACAGAAGCACCATCGGCCGGTCTTCACCGTTTCTAAGGCAGCCCTGCGAGCCAGATCTAAGTACTCTGTGGACCGGATCCGGCCCCCCGGACCTTGAGTTTGACGCCCCTCTATCAAGTCTTTCCCTAAAGGAAAGCTGAGGTAAAATCATAAGCACAGTCACAATTTTATCTAGTAACCATTTCGCTTAACAACCACTATTTGTAAAGAGGCTATTTTATCCCCCCCCCCCATCATTGTAAAACAGAGAAAGAATGATTAGTAATAAATCATTAGTAATAAATCAGTTTAATTGGAACTTCGGGTGTGTCACATTCCAAATGGCAACCACAGGAAAAATATCACATTGGAAACCTGCAGGAAAATGCAATATTGAGATCAAAATGAATAGTAGGAAAATTGCTTGTACTATACCACAGTAAGGAAGCCTGTTGCCCCACTCCTGGAATAAACACTACAAGTAATCCTCAACTTGTGACAGATTGTTTAGCAACTATTCAAAATTATGACAGACTCCCCAAAACAGGATTCAGAATCCCAATATCTGACCTCATTCCAATGGTCACAGGATCACATTTTGGGCACTTGGCAATCGGCTGCATTTACAGCCATTTGCAATGCCTCGTGGTCATCTGATCACAGTTTACAATGTTTTTGCCCAAATACTGGTCATTCCTTCCGCTTTCCTGCATAAAAAATGCCTTATAGTGAACAACCATGCTGTTTCCTTAAGGGTGGATTTGCTTAACGACCACAGCACTCAGTTAAGGACTGTGTTGCTGTCTTTACAACCGCTGTGTTCACTTAACAACCATTGCAAAACAGGTCATAAAATTAGGCACAGCCTTATTTTGTCAACTGTTACGACTTGCGATCAAAATTGTGGGCTCAGTTATGGTCATAAATCGAGGATTACGGTACCTGTAATGTGAATTGGCATTAGTTATTTTGTATTTGGAAAGCAGCGTGTGGAGGTGTCTTTCCTTTTTTTTTCTTAAATATTTCAACTGGGGAGAAGAAGCAACATGCTACAACATCCGGTAAAAAGATACCTTGGTTAACGCATTGGAATTCTACTTAATTCTTTTAATTTGTATAACTAGCTTATTAGTAAATTGTGGCAGAGCTCAGTTAAATTACATCTTCTAATCCTATAATTAGAAATGTTCCCATTTCACAGCAAGAAGTACTGAATACGTTTACAGTAATGAGCTTTTGCAGCTAAATGAGTTTAGCTTTACACAGCATGATTTCCCCGTAAAGTTTCCATAATTATAAGAACAGATAAGACTTTGTTTGAGGAATCTACATTAACGTAAACCGCAGGAAGTTACCCCTGCTGAAAAATTCTTGATTTAAAAAAAGGAAGAAGTGCCTTGTTTTCAACCTGACGGGTAGCCTGAAGATAACTATACAGTACATTGTCTGGTGATAGAAATTGGAAACTGAGTAAGCATCTTCAAATGTTTTCTCTCCAACTCCTTGCCTCATTGTAAGCTGCAAAGATAGCAAAGCCTCATTTCTGGATACTTTTATAGGGCTGCTAAAGCATTAACAACAAACAGTCCTTGGCTTACGACCACATTTGAGCTCAAAATTAACGTTGCAAAGTGAAAAAAATTGTTAAGTGAGTTTTGCTCCATTTTACAACATTTCTTGCCACATTTGTTAAATGAATCACACTGTCAGGGTTGCAAGTAACACCCCCAACGAAATCAAACTCTGAGGCTTGAGTTTCCTCAAAGCTAATTTTTATTAGAGATGTCATATTGGTACATCTGGGAAAACCCGAATCTGAAAGCTTCCGGGTTTTCCTCACCCAAAAGAAAGTTCAAGTCCTTGCCCTTCACCCACATGTCCATCACATGAACCAATCAGGTACCCTCCAGAACAGAAAAACACCTCCTCATTCTTCTCAGCACAGCTGCAGGGCCTCATGGCCTTGACTTTCTAGAAAGAATGTTATTTTGACTACGTATTGTCTTCACCCCATACAATCCCCCCTCCCATTTTCCCACAATAAAATTTGTGGCAGGCTTGAAGGCTCAAAGGTGAAAAGATGGCATCCAGGTCTGACACGCTGCCATTGTTAAGTGAATCACTGCCATTGTTAAGATAATAACATGGTTGTTAAGTGAATCACTCTGGTTTCACTTCATTGACTTTGCTTGTTAGAAAGTTGCAAAATTTGATCACATGACCCCAGCACACTGCAACCGTCATAAATGTGAGTCGGTTGTCAAGCATTTAAATGAAAAATCATCTGACCATGGGGATGCTACAATGGTCATAAGTGTGAAAAATGGTTGTAAGTCACTTTTTTCAGTGCCGTTGTAATTTTGGTCACTAAACGAACTGTTGTAAGTCAAGGACTTACCTGCATTTGTAAAGGCAAGCTATAAATATTAAATAAATATAGTATTTCAGCCATTGGTTGAAGTCATTCTTACACCAACATATACTCAAGGATCTCCGTACAATTATTACTGTAGTTCTCTTGCGTAAGAGTATCTTCTGGATTTTAGCCAGAACAATTAGGATTGGCTAAATGGTAGGATAAGAGTCCTTCTTTTTCTTGCTTCATCTCTGGGGTCAAACAGGACCAAAGTTTTCAAATTTGCCTGCCCTACTAACCCTTTGTTCTCATTGAACCTCTTGATATGAAGATCCCATTTTTAATGTACTAGAAATGTTGAGTGTCCTTGTATGAAGAACCACAAGGAAAATCCTTGAGTACCAGGGGTGGCCAAGAAATGAACAAACAATTCAATTTGCTTCAATTTTGTCCAGATGTTTGGACCTCACTTACACCAGCCATGAGGATGCTGGGAAGAACTGCAGGATTGCAACACATTGGGTAAAGTTTCAGTCATAAGTCATAAGTCACTTTTTTTCAGTGTCGCTGTTGTAAAACGAGGACTACCTCTAAGTTAGCTCAGTCATTAGATCACATCTTTTAGCTGTTGTTTAACAGTACCGTCTTCCTGATTTGGCTTGTGGTCACTCACTCACAGCTCTGGTTAACAGCCATACTCAAATCACTTTCAACTGAACACATTGTTGTGGCCCGCCAGCTGCCAGCAGAGCTGGCGGTAGACTCGGATGAGGAGGAGGTTGGGGAAGAACGTGGGCCAGTTCCAGAGCCTGAGGAAGGATCTGATGGATGCTCGGTGTCGGACACAGCGATAGAGTGAGGGTCGTCTGACATTTCCCAGCCGCTGGAGAGGCAGCTGCCTTTGGAGTCAGAGATGAGTGAGGAGGAGGCCTATTCCAGATACACATATGCGCAGAGCAGATAGGAGAGGTGAACAACGGAGGACAATGAGTCGGGAAGCAAAACAAAAGTTTGGACGCTGAATGGCCCCTCCCTGGCTGGGGAATAAATAGGAGGAAAGGTTTGGTTGTAGCAGACAACCATTTGCATTTCTAGAAAGTTTATTCCTTGTGTGTTTCGTGTGACAAAGGCTGTCTTGCCAGGACTGAGGTTTGTCTATTTCTCTGACTTAATTTGCAGCCTTCCAGTTGGGAGCTCATAACCTTGCATTTATCTTAAGGAGCTGATAAGGACTCTTGCTTCAGTTAACTCCTTGCAGGTCTCTTGCCTGGACTTTCTGTTGGTGAATGCAGTTAATTCCCAAGGTGTAAATAAAGAGGGTTTTTTCCTTTGCGAGAAGTCTGTTTTCTTTCTTCTGTGTAGGCCGGGTCAGAACAGGCACAAACGGGTTCATGAGGACCCAGTGAATTTAAAGTAACAAACTTTACTGGTTGTAGTGTTCTCTCTCCTTCTCTCTCTCTCTCTACACACACACACACACACACACACACACACAGGGATTCAGCCGGTTCGCTGAACCGGTTGTTAAATTGCTGATTGGTTCCGCCCCTTCCAGGAGTCCCCCTCCCCCACGCCCCGTTTTGGCTCCTAGGAGGCTGCAAGGAGGTCTACTAGGCCCAAAACGGGGTGTGGTGTCCCCCCCCCCCCCCGTGGTCCGTTTTTGCTCCCAGGAGGCTGCAAAGAGGCCTACTAGGCCCAAACAAGGCCCCTCATGGCCCGTTTTTGCTCCCAGGGGTGTGCAGGAGGCCGAGTGCTGCCTGTCACACCCCCTGGCCATGCCCAGTATGGCCACGCCCACCCATCCAGTCATTAGGGCAGAGAACCAGTTGTTAAATTATTTGAATCCCAATTAAATTAAATTAAATTATTTGAATACACACACACACACACACAAACACACCTACCCCCATCCTTGTGTAGGTTGGCAGGCACTACCCAGTGGGACTTGGCAACAGGCATGTGTTTATCATGTGTTTACAATCATTTGGGATCATGTGATTGCCGTTGTGACTTTCCCAGCCAGCTTCCCACAAGCAGTCAATGGACAGAAGGAAGCTGGATTCGCTTAATGACCATCGCATGACTCACTTAACAACTGTAGGGACCCTCTTAATAATGATAAGCAAGGTTGTAAAATTGGGCGCAAGTCACCGAACAGCCGCCTTCTTTAGCAACATAAATTCTGATCCCAATTATGGCCATAAGTTAAGGACGATAGCTGAAATAGAAGAACCTATGGTATAATTTGACTTTAAGTGTGCCAAATAGGCATTATGTTGGTCTCCTTGGGTTCAATGAAGCTAATGTACATAACAGGGTAACAGAGTTGGACGGGACCTTGGAGGTCTTCTAGTCCAACCCCCTGCTAGAGTTTGAAGATAACTAGGCAGAGGAGGAAATTTTTTGGTTTTTAAGGGCATGACCAATTACGATTTACATCACATGAGTTTATCTCATGTGGCCTTTTCAGTTTTGATTTTGCATATGATTAATAATCAAGTGTTTTTATCTGTTGTTCATCCATGCATTCCTTCACTCATTAGATGAAATCATGCTTTTCCTTAAAAAAAAAATCAGGCACAAGCGTAACATTCTCTTCACCAGTTTTTCTCCTCAACAACCAATTTATAATTCTGATGGGCTCAGAATCACCTAGTAAGTTTCCATAGCTGTGAATAGGTTTGAAAAACAGGCTCTTCCCCATCTTTTTTCCAGTACTTGAATTCTGACATCTCACCGGCTTTCTTTTTATCTTTTTGCTTATATTCTACTATGCTTTACCAGTTTTCAAAACTGGTTACCAGAATGTATGTGGTAGACCAGGCCTGGGCATCTATGGCCTCGTTATGATCTGTGGACATCAATATATATGTGTGTGTGTATGTATATCTATATATGTACCGCGTTTCTCCAAAAAGACCCACCTTGAAAAGAAGCCCTATCACGTTTTTGAGCGCATGTGATCAAATTAAGCCCCGCCAACAAAATTAGCCCTAATTAAGACCCCGCCCACCCCGGGTGCAACGGGTGGGGTGAGGCGCACAGGTAAAAAAATAAGCTAGGGTGAGGATGGGGGGGGTGGAGCTGCCCTACTTACCAGGCCTCGCACACCCCAACACTTGCCTTGCCTTCTGCGGTCGGTTCTTCTGCGACCGCTTGCAACCACTCGCATGCATTGTCCTGGCCTCCATTTTGTTTTGAGATGCCTGCCAGAAGGCATCTGCAACTGATAAACAGAGTTCCAGATCAGTCTGGAGCTCTGTTATTGGCTGCAGAGGGCTTTCCGGCAGGCATCTGAAGGTGAAACAGAGGCCAGGGGGATGCATGTGAGTGGTGGCAAGTGGCCGCAGAAGAAGTGGGCCAGCAGTGGGCTCCTGCTGGGCGGGGCTGTCGGTGCCACCGCCGCGAGGTGAGTCAATAATTAGAACCCTCCCAAAATAAGGCCTAGCCGTTTTTTGGGAGGTCAAAAAAAAAAATAAGACCCAGCCTTCTTTTTGGAGAAACACGGTATGTATGTATATATGTGTGTGTGTGTGTGTGTAAATCACAGACCATTTAGAATACATAGAAAAAAAGCGTCTTGAAAGTTGATAGTCAATACTGTATGGAGTGATATAAAGCTGTTACAGAATCTAGTTCTTCTGCTTTGGATACTGCAAAATCTCCTCCCAGAAGATAACAAAGAAAACCAGTTATGGAGAGGATGTGTAGCGTTCCAGACAATACTGCTGACCCTGGTCAAGCATCGTTTATATGCTATGTCCTGGTTAAAAGGAAGTGAACTACCAATAATCTTTTTCTGCTGTCCTCACCACTCTCTGCACAGTCTTCCTTTCCGAAACAGAAATACCTTCAAACCACACTGTAATACAATGTGAAAGTATAAAAGTATAAGTATAAATTAGATTTTGCTTGCAACTTGGGTGGCTGGCAGTGACATGGAATCTGGAGTGAATCTTGTATAAGATGCTGTTGGAAGGAGTCCTTTGGGTTTATAGAGGAGGTAGGTCAGGGGTCAGCAACTCATGACTCTGGAGCCGCATGTGGCTCTTTCATCCCTCTGCTGCGTCTCCCTGTCACTGGTTGGCGCCACAATTTTGAGAGGAGCTTTTGGTTAGGGGAAAGCATGGTGTGCCAGGAGAAGACTCTATGGCAAGGGGCGGGTTTTCCAGTCGGTTCCACAATTGATAGGGCTTTTGGTTAGGACAGGTAGAGGAAAAAGGACACCGCACTAGGAGGAGACTCTATGGTGGGGGAACTGGACTTCCGGTCAGCTCCAGAATTGAAGGGGGGCTTCCGGTTAGGACCTTTGTGGCTCTTTGAGGGTTTAAGGCTGCCGACCCCGAGGTAGGGTGATAGAAGATCTCTAACTGAAGCTGATTGATTGGATTACACTTTGAAACCATCTCCTTATCTTTTAAAGGGTGCAGCAGCTGGACTCTTCTATGTTGGCGCGCACGTCCTCAACGCTTACAAGGAATACGACCCTTTTCTTCAGAACCGAGATGCTCTCTTACCCCCCATAATTATCATTGCCGTTGCTGTGGTCATGATGGTCATTGGCATAGTTGGCTGCTGTGCCACCCTTCGTGAATCCAAGATTGGCCTCGGAGTGGTAAGAATAGGACCTGGCGGCTGGTGGTCCCATTTATAATAATACCATCGCATGGAGGTGATACTGGAGAGTGGGACAGTGGCCTAGAGGTGGAGCTCTCACCTCACAATCAGGAGGCTGTGAGTTCGATCCTAGGTAGCGGCAGATATTTTTCTCTCTGGGCACAATGGGTAAATATCTGCTGTGAACTTTGCATTGGTGACAGGAAGGGCAGTAAACACTCAGTTCCATTCAGTTGCCCCAACTCCACTCCAATGCAAGGGATTATGGGGTCATTAAAAGACACACACACAAAAAATGGAGGTGATGCTGGAAGGTGGACAGTGGTAGAGGTGGACATTGAGATTATCCCATTCCCAGTCACTCCATTCCTGGGCCCTTGCAGTTGCCTAATAGGAAGGGATATTTTTAGTACATTATTGGATCCAAATGATCCAGAAATCCCTGACACTTGTCAACTTGCTTGAGGGTTGATTCCATCATGCCCACAGATGTCTAAAAACCCTGTTGCCTACAGTAGAGTTTCTCAACCATGGCAATTTGAAAATGTGGACTTCCAATTCCCTGAAAGAGAGGGTAGATCTCTTGAAAGAGGGTAGATCTTTCCTCAGAACAGTCAAATCTTCCAGATGTTGGTTTGTTGGCAGCATCTGGAGAAGATCACATGTCTCTCTGCTTCTTAAGTGGTCTCCTTTTCTTTCTTCAGTTCTTGGTCATCATCCTGCTGATCTTCACTGCAGAAATGGCAGCCTTTGTCCTTGGATTTGTTTACAAAGGAAAGGTGAGTGAAAATATCTATAAAGATTATCCAGGTATTGAAGCAACACCAGTAGTCCTCAACTTAACAACTATTTGTTTAATGATTGTTCAAAGTTATGAGGACCCTGAAAAAAAGTGACTTGCAGTGGTCCTCACATGACTATTGCAGCAGCATCGCTGTGGTCACTAAGCGACTCTCCATGGGATTTAAGCATTTCTGGATTCCCCCATTGACTTTGCTTGTTAGAGACCACCTGGGAAGATTGCAAATGGTGATTTTGTGACCTTGGGGCATTGAAACCATTGTAAATACATGCTGATTGCCAAGCATAAAAATTATGATCACAAAGTGACAAAGTCACTTTGATGGTCATAAGTGCAAGGACCGGTTGCAAGTCATTTCAGTGCTTTCATAACTTTGAATAGTTATTGAATAAATGGTTGTAAATCAAGGACTACCTGTTGTTTCTTTTTTTCTTTTTTTTTTTTTGGAAAAGGTTTTTTTATTTTTTAAACAAACAAACATTTAATACATCAGTTAGCTTTCCCCTTCCAAAGTTCTTTCTTCTTCTATGTAGTTATTTCTTCTATTTTGAATCCTTATCCAATCCATTATATCAATTCGTCACTAACATAATATTCTATTCATCACATATTTATACATACTTACATAATTAGTGATTTATCTCTCTTCTCCAGCCAATAATAAAAATAATTCCATATTTTAAAATATTCTGAGTCTTCTCTATCCTTAATCATCAGGGTTAATCTATTCATTTCTGCATAATTTTAAGATTTTTTTTATTACCTCTTCTTTCAGAGGTATTTTCTCTACTTTCCAATTTTGTGCATAGACAATCCTTGTAGCTGTTATTACATGTATTATCAAATAAACATTTTCCTTGCTAGTTTTTTCAGGTAGGATACCCAATAGGAACAGCTCTGGTTTAAATTCGATACGTTTCTGTATCATTTCCTCCAGCCAACTCTTAATTCTACTCCAATAGTTTTTAGCTTCTGGACATATCCACCACATGTGATAATATGATCCTGGTGTTTAATGAAGGACTACCTGTTGCTTAAACCCTTTTATTAAGGAGGAAGAACAGCAAAACCTCATTGTTTAGAGGTGCTGCTATTTGATACACAAACCTTGCCTTTTTAAGGCTTAAAGCTTTCCATTGCATTTCAGATGGATGAAAAGATGTGATGTAATAACAATCTGTGCCTTTCTTTTTTTGCCATAGATAATAGCTGAGTTCCATGACTCTATGTCGAAAGCATTTGCAGCCTACGATGGAAAATCAGAAAACTCTCGTAGTGTAGATTACCTGCAGCAGGAGGTAGGAAAACAGGTTTTGGGCTAGCATTTGTGTCTCAATTCCTGATACGACGATATTGGTTTTGGAAACATGGATTTATTTTTATTTTGCTGTATGTTCATTCTGGTTGCAGTTTCCCTAGTTGGTGGTGGTTTTGTTTTTAAGAACAAAAAAACGGATTTTGAATTGGAGTTGGGGTAGAAATCAACATAAAATCCCTAGATAGAAGAAAAATAGCAAATCCACTGTAAAGTGAATAGAGACGGTAATGCAGGTAGTCCTTGACTTATAGCAGTTTAATTAGTGACTGTTTAAGTTACAGTGGCATTGAAAAAAGTGACTTATGTCTGTTTTTCACATTTACGAACGTTGCAGCATCCACACAGTCATGTAATCAAAATTCAGATGCTTAGCAACTGACTCGTGACGGTTGCAGTGCCCCAGAGTTATGTGATTAGCTTTTGAGACCTGACAAGCAAAGTCAATGGGGAAGTCAGATTCCCTTAATAACCATGTTACTAACTTAACAGCTGTAGGTTAGTAGGTAGGTGGATGCCGTAGATCAGGGGTGTCAAACTCAAGGCCCGCAGGCCAGATTTGGCCCGCAGGATGCTTAGATCTGGCTTGTAGGGCCAGCCTGGAAACAGCAAAGGACTGGCCCACGGTGAAAACACCCTGCCCACCCCAAGCTCCGTTTTCACTGGCAGAGGGCTATCAAAACAAACTAAAAACAAAACAAAAGGAGAAATGTTTCCCCTTTTGCAATTGAGGGAAAGAAAAGGAAGGGAAGGAAAAGGAAGGGAAGGAAAAGGAAGGAAGGTAGGAAGGAAGGAGATTATAATGAGAGTTGAGGGAGGGTCTCAGGGAAGTCCTGAGCACAGGTGCCCTTGACATGAGTTATGTCGAGCTGGTCATGCCCACCATGGCCACACCCCTCCGCCCCCCCCAGCCCTCCAAGGTCAAACACAACTCTGATGCATCCCTCAATGAAATAGAGTTTGACACCCCTGCCATAGATAAATTAGATAGATTAAATAGATAGGTATGTTGGTAGGTAGGTAGGCAGGAAGATGGATGGATGGATGGATGGATGGATGGATGGATGGATGGATGGATGGATGGATGCTTGGATGGATGGATGGATGGATGGATGGATGGATGGATGGATGGATGGATAGATAGATAGATAGATAGATAGATAGATAGATAGATAGATAGAGTCACCTTGTAGGGGAGATTCGATGGGTGGTATAAAAAATAAGTAAAAAGGTACGCCGTCCACCCTTCTTAGAAAGGCAAATGCTGAAAGCTTCTGGATTGCAAGTGTATTATATAATAATGGGAAAATCTTGAATAGATTGAGATTGTGCATTTCCCTATCAGCTCCATAGAGTTCTGTAAAGCAGGTAGAGGTTAATTAAAAACAATGGCTATGCCAGCTTTATCATCCTGCTTGCTGGATCTAGGTGTTGTATCTAGAATTCCTAGCCAAGTTGGAGGACATCATATTGGAAGGACACTGGTTTGCTAAGACATGGTTAAGCCAAGAGTTATTGACTAAATAGTAGCCAGCTAGATTTCCAAATTCACCAAAACTTAGGCTTGGTTTATAACGAAGAACCAAAACCATTTTGCCCAAAGATAAGGCCATTCTTGTGTATAAATTTATCTAATTCTTTCACTTTATTTTTGCAACATTCACCTGAGGTTAACAGTATAAAATATTCAATAAGGTTTAGATTTTATTGTAATTTTTTAAAATTAATATATTCTGTTTTAGGATCTTTTTTTCAGCAGAAATTTATTATTTATTATTATTTATTTATTATCTGGGCTTGTATGCCGCCCTCTCTCCAAAGGACTCAGGGCGGCTCACAACAATAAATACACAAATTCAATTATAAAATATAACAGATATAAAAACCCGTTAAAATCACATTTAAAAATCCTTTCAGTCCAATCCGGCCAGGCCAAATAGCCATGGTTTAAGATCACGGCGGAAGGAGCAAAGGTCAGGAGCCACCCGGAGCTCCAGGGGGAGCTGATTCCACAGAGTAGGCGCGCCCACAGAGAAGGCACGCTCCCTTATTTATTTCTTATTTATTTAAGAAATGTTGATCATATTACCCTGTTTCCACCAAAATAAGACATCCCCTGATAATAAGCCCAATCGGGCTTTTGAGTGCATGGCAATAAGGCCAAGCGCTTATTTCAGGGTTCAAAAAAAATATAAGACAGGGTCTTATTTTGGGGGAAACACAGTAGTGTCTTATTTTGGGGGAAACACAGTAGTGTCTTATTTTGGGGGAAACACAGTAGTGTCGTGATGAATGGCTCGGTAGGAAAGATCTTATCTGTTAGAGTTGCAAAGAGATGGTTTTGCTTCCAAAGTAATGATTGCATTTAAACAAGTGTTTCCTGATCATGTGAAAAAAATACAACATTCTCAATACATTGTTGTTCCAAAAATTAGCTATACAGAGCTGATACTCTATTTAAAGAGATTAGAGACCAGTTCTCTTCCTAAATCTCACTTTTTCAATTAGACTAAAATTAGGGAGGGAGGAAGGAAGGGTGGATTACTGCAGTCAATCTATCATTCCGGTGACCATATTTTCTTGGAAAAAGGACAAACCTGAAAAAGAGGCAAATATGAAAGAGATTCATAAAGGGTAAAACATTTTAATTCTTAATGTTTATAACTTTGCTTTACAAAGGAAGATTCAGGTGCAAAACCAACAAAAAAAACTTTGTAAAAATGCATATTGTAATAAAGATATCTAAAATTGAACCCTATGTATAAATGTATGAAAAAAGACAATTCAATGTCCATGTTTTTCACACAATGTGAAAAACTGCGCACTGTGGTACCATTTGTACAGTAAACAATTGTCCTAAAAGAAAGGACAAAAGTGATTTTGTGAAAAATAAGTCCCATCTAAAAGACAGCTTTCTGAAATAAAGGCCTGTCCTTACAATACGGTCACTGTATGAATTGAGTTTTCACCAGAGGGATTAATCTTTCGCAGAACATAACGAAGGATCCGGTGAGAATCTTAACAAAACTTGAGAAAAGATGAATGTGTGTTTGGCCCTTAGATAGGAGGCCCTGGAAAATAAAGGTTATTTTTTAAAGCTAGACAAGGCAATGAAAAATTACTTTATTGCCCCCCCAAAAAAAAACCTACATAGTTGTTCCCACATAAACATCACAAGGGAAGGTCAAGTTGAAACAGTTTTTTTTTTCTTTTCATTGTGAAGCATCAGCAACAATAGTTTGATGTTTCTGGAAAGTTCTCCAGCATACTGAATCTGGGCAGGAGTCTCCACAACACACAGATGCCAATTTCAGCACTTGATTGCAGTGTTTTCCCAAAGAGGAAGAGAGTCTGTATATTATATTACGAGCCATGGTGGCGCAGTGATTAGAGTGCAGTACTGCAGGCTACTTCTGTTGACTGCCGGCTGCCTGTAATTTGGCAGTTCGAATCTCACCAGGCTCATGGTTGACTCAGCCTTCCATCCTTCCGAGGTGGGTAAAATGAGGACCTGTTGTGGTCCGCCAGCATGCTGTGGAGCTGGCAGCGCAGTCGAACAGCGATGAGGCTGAGGAAGAACAGGGGCTAGTCCTGGAGGCTGGGGAAGGCCCGGATGAGGGCTCTGCGTAGGAGGCAGAGATGGGGCCAGGGAGTGAGGTGCGGACTTCAGAGCCTCCAGAGGCTGACAGTAGAGAGGCAGAGGAACAGGAGGAGCCTGTTCCTAGTGCACGTATGAGAAGAGCAGCTAAAGCAAAGAGGACAAATCGGGAGTAAGGCCAAGAGATGATTGGCCCGTCCCATAAGGCTTAAAAGACCAGCAATGGCTCTTGGGCTCTTTGTCGGAAAACAACATTGATAGACTTTTTCTTGTCTTGCTGCACTTATCTCTGGTCGGCGTCTTCTGCTTCTGAACTTTTGCCAAGAGAAGCCTTTGGCAGTTTGCCTAATTATACCAAGGTTGGTGATTAGACTGAAGAATTTGTGTTATGAAGAGTTTGTTTTGCTTTAGTTTGGACTACGCTGAGAATGAGTTAATTCTCAGCTGTTCTAATAAAGTCTGTGTCAGTGCTGGGACGCTGACAGTCTGTTTGTTTTGGAATTGTTTGCGTCGATTGTTACCTAATTGGACCAGGGTCACAACAGGACCCAGATTGTTGGGGGAAAGAGGCCGATTCTGTAAATTGCTTAGAGAGGGCTGTAAAGCACTGTAAAGCAGTATATAAGTCTTACTGCTATTGCTATTATGGCTCTTACTGAGCATTCTTTACCTGGCACTGTCCAGACGCATGGAATTCTGGGGGATTCTGGGACTTGCCATTCTAGCACATCTGGAGGGTATCACGTTCTGGAGAAGGTGACCTTGAGGGATAAGCCCTCCAAGTCTCAAAGGCAAATGAACTGAACTTTGGATGTGCCTCTTCCAACCACAGTTGTTGCTCTTTCAGCTTCAGTGTTGCGGTGTCCAAAACTACACTGACTGGATTGGGACTCAGTGGTTCATAGGCAACCATACTCTTCCTCTGAGCTGCTGCAAGCAAGGTCCGGCTTTCAAGAATTGCACAGGACAACTGAGTGAGAAGCATCTTGTCAACACCCAAGTAAGAGCATTCAGAGTTTGCTTGAGTGTGATCAAAGTTGTAGGAAACGAGAATTTAAATTGTATGAACCAGCTTCCTACAATGTTGGTTTGGGGTTTTTTTTGGCTTTGCTGGCTGTCTTTTCTTAACCTTACTCTGGAATATATGTCTCCTGTTTCAAATACAAAATTCCTCTCCCTACATATATGTGGAGATTCTCAATCATCCAAGCCATTGTTGTCTCAAAGGTGGTTTTTTTCAAAAGACAACTGGACTATGTTTTTAAGAGCCGTGGTGGTGTAGTGGTTAGCATGCGGTATTGCAGGCTGACTCTGCCCACTGCCAGGAGTTCAATCCTGACAGATTGGCTCAGCCTTCCATCCTTCTGAGGTTGATAAAATGAGGGCCCAGATTGTTGGGGGCAAGATGCTGACTCTAGAAACCATTTAGAGAGGGCTGTAAAGCGGTATATAAATAAGTGCTATTGCTGTTTTTTCCCTTGAGGAAGAAAATGTTTTGCTTCTCATCCAAGAAGCTTCATCAGTTCTGGCTATACGGTGGCGGTGGTGGGGAAATGGAAAGATTAGTTCCAACGGGACGTTGGGTGTGTGTCGAAGGATTATATTTCTTTGCAGTCATATAATACATATGAGTGCAAAGAATATAATACCTCCTATCAGAACTAATCCTTTCATTCCCCCACTTCTCCCACCACCAGCCAGCTAGAACTGATGAAGCCTCTTGGATGAAAAGCAAAACGTCTTCTTCCTCAATGGGGAAAAAACACAGTCCAGTTGCCTTTTGAAAAATCACGTTTGAGAGTCCTCTCCCTACATTTAACTTCAAAGAAAACACTTGTCTACCAGCCCTTTCATATTTGTGGATTGAGCTGATGAAACCAATATGTACTATCATACATATAACTGGTGGAATTCACTGCCCCAAGTTAGGGTTTCATCCAATTTGCTTGAGGGGAATAGAATAATCTAAACCAAGAATGACACACAGTGATCTTCCAAGATGAGTTCTTTATTGTTCTCACACTTATACCGTTTCCCCGAAAATATGACCTACCCTTGAAAGTAAGTAAGTCAAGCGTAAGCTTGATTTTTAGCACGTGTGCTCAAGGTCGACTCAGCCTTCCATCCTTTCTAAGGTGGGTAAAATGAGGACCCGGTTTGTGGGGGCAATAAGCTGACTTTGTATAAAATATACAAAAGTATGAAGGCTATTGCTTAACGCATTGTAAGCCGCCCTGAGTCTCCGGAGAAGGGTGGCATATAAAAATAAATAAATGAAATAAATGAAATGAATGAATATTTATTTATTTTTTATTTATTTTATATCAAATTTATATACCGCCCTTCTCCCTGAGGACTCAGGGCGGTGTACAGCCAAATAAAAACATAAACTACGAACATTAAAATACTATTAAAAGATATATATAAATTTGGCCCTGTAATTAAAAAACAATGACAAACCAGTTAAAAACATTTAAAAGTGTTAAGCCAGCCCGGCTTGCTGAAAAAAAAAAAGTTTTAAGGGCACGGCGGAAGGCACTGAGGTCTTGGATTCTCCTTATCTCTGGGGGCAGCTGATTCCAGAGGGTAGGTGCCCCCACAGAGAAGGCCCTCCTCCTGGGGGTCACCAGCCTACATTGTTTGGCTGATGGCACCCTGAGGAAGCCCTCTCTGTGGAAGCACACAGGTCGTTGGGAGGCTGTCGGTAGCAGCAGGCGGTCTCAAAGATATCTAGGTCCTATGCCATGGAGCGCTTTAAAGGTGATAACCAACACCTTGAAGCGCACCCGGAAGACCACTGGGAGCCAGTGGAGCTCACGCAGGAGAGGTGTTGTATGGGACTGCCATGCAGCTCCCGTAACTACCCGCGCGGCCGCATTCTGGACCAGTTGGAGCCTCCGGGTGCCCCACAAGGGGAGCCCCATGTAGAGAACGTTACAGTAGTCCAGGCGAGATGAAAATAAATATAAGCCCTGCCCCCCAAAATAAACCCTAATTAAGATCCCGCTCACTCCAGAGTGCACAGGTAAAAATTAAGCTACGGTGGGGATGGTGGAGCTGTCCTACTACTTACTTTTGGATAATTGTAGCCAGGCCCCTATCACAGCCCGACACTGCCTTTCCGGCCCATTTCTTCTGCAGCTGGCAAGGCTTTCCTGAAGGCTTCTGTAGCTGATAACAAGATAACAGAGCTGCAGCTCTCTTATTGGCTGCAGAGGCCTTCAGGAAAGCCTTGCCGGCCACAGAAGAAGTTCCTGAAGGCCTCTGACAGCAAAAAGGAGGCCGGGGGTGATGCCCGCAAGTGAGGTTACTCAGTGGCTGATATCCCCCGAAAATAAGACGTGCCTTTTTTGGTGGCAAAAAAAATATAAGACAGGATCTTATTTTCAGAGAAACATGGTAGACAAAATCTTGAAAGATGTAGGACTCTACTATCTCCATCTACAATATACTCTGGGAATTATTAGGGAGGAGCCGTGTTCATCCTCTTTCTATCACACATAATATCTGAGCTGAGTTGCCTCTTATTCCTCTGGACTGTTGCACCCCTTCCCTCCTGAGGATCCACCTCCTCACTATAGTCCATCATCAAGTCTCTGATTGGCTATTGTGGAAAATATGACAATGGACTAGCTTGGTGTTTCTCAACCTTGGCAACTTTAAAATGAGTGGACTTCAAGTCATGGCTGGCTGGAGAATTCTAGGAATTAAAGCCCATCCATCTTAAAGTTACCAAAGATGAAAACATTGGACTAGATCAGAGGTCTTCAAACTTGGCAGCTTTAAGACTTGTGGACTTCAACTCCCAGAATTCTCCAGGCAGATTTAAAACTTGTGGACTTCAACTCCAGAATTCTCCAGCCAGCTGGCTGGAGAATTCTGGGAGTTAAAGTCCACAAGTCTTAAAGCTGCCAAGTTTTAGGACCCCTGGACTAGATGAACTTCTGGGCAGGTCCAGAGGCCTTTGTGTCCTTATCCTTATAGAGCCGTGGTGGCGTAGGTGGTTAGAATGCAGTACTGCAGGCTAACTCACTGCTCACTCCAGCAGTTCGATTCTGAGCGGGCAAGGTTTACTCAGCCTTCCATCCTTCCGAGGTGAGTAATACGAGGACCCAGATGGTTGGAGGCAACATGCAGATTCTGTAAGCAGCTTAGAGAGGGCTGTAAAGCCCCTTGAAGTGGTATATAAGTGCTATTGCTATCTTTACCAAGTTCTTGAACAAAACTCTTAAACTTTTCTACAAAACTCTTTGAGCTTATGTAATCAATTCTTCTCCATCATCTCCCCTCACTAACAGGGCTGTGAAAAGATAATAGATCTCCGTGACCTGCTCAATTACGCGATGCTCATTGTCTTGGCTTTTGCCATTGTGAAGGTATGTGTGATTGCCAAGTTTGAACATGTTTTTCAGTTGGGTTTATCCAGGGACTGGAAAGAAAAAACTGCATGGTGGACCCCAAATGGTTCCAATCCACTTTCAATCCGAATGGCCTGCTCTTCTCGTTCCCATCCTGATTTGGTTTTTTTTTAAAAAAAAGAAAAGAAAGAAAGAAAAAACACAACATTCAAAATTGGCTGTTTCTGTTTAAATGGTGGCGATTGTTGTGACCCAGGCCCAAGTAGGTATTATCAGACTCAATCAGTTCAAAACAAACAGACTTTATTAGAACAGCTGAGAATTAACTCATTCTCAGCATAGTCCAAACTAATTCAAAACAAATTCTTCATAACACAGTTCTTCAGCCTTATCACCAACCTTGGTCTAATTAGGCAACCTGCCAAAGGCTTTTCTTGGCAAAAGTTCAGAAGCAGAAGACCCCAACAAGAAATAAATGCAGCAAGACAAGAAACAAATCTATCAATGTTGTTTTCCGATAAAGAGCCCAAGAGCCATTGCTGGTCTTTTAAGCCTTATGGGAAGGGCCAATCATCTCCTGGCCTTACTCCTGAGTCGTCCTTTTTGCTTTAGCTGCTTTGCCTTCTGGCAGCTCTTCTCATGCATGCACTAGGAACAGGCTCCTCCTGTTCCTCTGCCTCTCTGCTGTCCAACTCTGGAGGCTCCGGAGTCCGAGCATCACTCCCAGATGGCCCTGGCCCCATCTCTGCCTCCAATGCAGAGCCCTCATCCAGGCCTTCCCCAGCCTCCAGGACTGGCCCATGTTCTTCCTCAGACTCCTCGCTGTCCAACTCCACTACCAGCTCCACAGGCTGCTGGCGGACCACAACAGTGATCCTGGAGGTTTCCTGCAGTCCAAGAGTTTTCATAGATGGTCGCTAGAGAAACATGGCCTTATCCTGCCAGTCTCCTCTAATGTTCTTTTGATTCTAAAGGTTTTTATCTTTTCATTTGCTCAATTGAAAACTCCACCCATCAGATTAAGTGGAACATTCCAAGGGCTCTTGTCTTCCCTTCGAAAGCTTAAGCAATTATCATTCAGTTATATTTCTATCGCTGCCGTTTCTAGCCTAGTTGGTGTCTTTCCAGGGCCAGTTAACGAAATTGATTCATTATTTGCTTGGATCTTCTGTTATGAGTAATCACACATAGCCGTAATCCACAAACAGCCAGTGGTTTCTTTTAAAAAAAACCAGAAGCGCAGGGTTCATGCAGTATTTACTTTATAAACCATGATTTACAAACCATGCCACCAGGGGTGGGCTGCTGGAGGTTCGCAGGGGTTCAGGAGAACCTCTAGCTAAGATTCTGCGCAGTTCGGAGAACTCCCAAATCCCACTGCTGGTTAGCCCAGCCCAACCCGCCCCTCCAGGAGTCCCCATGTGGCCTGTTTTGGATGCAGGTAAGTGCAGGGTATGCGCGGAGGCTCGGGGAGGGCAAAAAACAGGCCTACTGGAAGTTCAGGAACCGTTTCCGGCCTCCAGAGGGCATCCAGAGCCTGGGGAGGCCGTTTTCGCCATCCTGGAGGCTCGAGGAAAGCCTTCAGAGCATGGCGAGGGCAAACACCCCCCCCCCCGTGGTGCAGGAGGCTGACTAGGCCACGCCCACCATGGCCACGCCCACCCAGCAACCGGGTAGAGAACCCCTTGCTAAAATTTTTGAAGCCCACCCCTGCATGCCACCCATGATCGTGCTACATGTAGCTATGGCTTGCTTAGTCCTGATTGTTGAATAAACTGTAATGGACTGAATCCAAACAGTACATCAGGCCACAAACCTTGGTTAGAATTAGAAACTACACAATGCAATAAGCCAAAACTAAGCAAGTTATGGAATCAACCCCACTATTAGATTGTTTGCATCATTACTCTGGTGTTAACTTGGACCTGCAGGCAATAATATTTTGCAGTCCAATTTAGTGCCTTTTGATTGATTCTAAAGAAGGGGGTAGACAACCTGCGTCCCTCCAGACATTTTGGTCTATGGATCCCATTGAGTTCTTCCATGGTACAAGCCCTTCTGTTGTTTTATTATGAAGCCACAAAGATCTGGAGAATACCAGATTGTTTATAGCCCTGAGTTATAACTACCTTCATATTCTCCAGTTGGTTTCTCACTTGATGTGTCACACACCAAGGATTGTGCTAACTGAAATGGATAGAGCATATATAGGTAGTCCTTACCTTATGACCATAATGGAGTCTGCCCATTACGGTTGTAAGTCATAATGATCATAAAACAGGTCACTCACATGACCAGCCTGATTTTACAGTCTTTTATTTAACAATAGTTTAGTAAACACCATGGTTGGTTGGTTCGCTCTGGGCCAGTTTAGCCCCAAACTGGAAGTAAATGGTTGCCAAGTACCTGGCATGTGGTCACATGACTTCAGAGGAGCATTGGAACTTTGAATCTAGGTTGTGGGTACCCCCCTCCATGGAGCTCAGTCGGAACGTCAAACGGTTGCTAAGCAACTGGTCATAAATTGAGGACTACCTATAATCCAGAATATCTAGAGGACACTCAGAAGGGCAAAACTGAATTTGATAGAGAAATGAAAATCAATAGTTGTAAAGAGAATGTTAAGGGTCAGATTTGAGAGAAGAGCAATCTATTTTCAAACTATAAATTCTGTAAAGATTGCCAAGTATGGGGTCCTTTGTGCTCTCTAAGCTTGATAGCTTTCTTATAGGCATTTCATTACCAAACTAGGTAACATCATCAGTGCTACCTAAAACTAAATCCCAGAATCCAAGAGGCCCCGGAGTCTGAATGGGTGGTCAACATGTCCTGCCATCCACTATCTACTGCAGAACACAATATTTTACAGAGAGGCCTCCACTTCAATACAGGTGATGCTAATCAACTAAAATTCTAGAAGGAACATTTAAAACCAGCAGCCCTGATGATGTTACCTAGTTTGGTAGTGAAATGTCTGCAAGAAAAGATGCCAAGCTGAGAAAGGATCAAGGACCCCACAGTTCAACTTTGACCTACAAATATTCTCTTCGATGCTTTGCACACAGACTGAAAGATTAATTACAGGGTTTTTTTCCTTTCAGTTTTTTGGAATGCTTGGGATCTGCGTGTTGGCCTGCAAGAAGGAAAGCCAAGGGTATCAGTCCCTGAGCACCGGAGTGTTTGCCTGACCAAGAAATAGATGACTCTTCCTTTTGGGATCTCCATGAACAAAAATGGAAAGATATCTTGAGTAGAAAGCATTAGCCTACTTTTTATGAAATCCCAAAAGAGATTACACTGGCTTTCAGAAGTCGTATTAAAGGTGAAATAGTTGGCATTAACATCCTGATAAGCCTGAGATTTGTCTGATGTAGTTGAAATTAAGGTGCCCTTTTTTTAAACAGCAGATGGAGACATTCACCAGAAAAGGCAGACCAACGCTTGCAATTCCAGTGCCTGATGATATAATTTGTGAATCTATCCTTGAAGAGAGACTTAAAGAAATTATTTTTTTACCCAAGACACACTTTTTCCTTGATTGGCTAGGCCATTGGCATATGGTAAATGGCTAGATGCTTATAGCAAATCTCTAAAATCCAGTGGAAATGGCAGTTTCCAGTTAGATATGTTGAAATCCACTCTGAGGTAAATGTTGGGAATATAGCATGCCTTGGATTGAAGCTGGATTCTTTTCCCAAGAAAAATTATAGGGTATGAATGCGGACAATTTCTTTTACTCTAGACTGATATTTTCTAGAGTAACTTGAAAGATTTAGACATAGGCAGACTTTATCTGGTAGTGACCAGCTTTTCTTACAGAATATCCATTAAATGTCTGACCATATGAATTCTTTTGCTCAGAAGTTGAGTTAGGTCAGAAATGCATATAAGATTCCATTTTTTTTAGCTCATGATGATGAATTCTGGTGGTAAAGGTTCTCCAAACTGACAATTCATATAGGGGAAGCACAATGCAGTTGTAACATAATCCCTAAAAGAGGTTTCAGAGTGTCCAACTTTGGAAACATTAAAATTTGTGGACTTGAACTTCCAGAATTCCCCAACCACCCATACTTGCTGGAGAATTCTGGGAGTTGAAGTCCACTAGTCTTAAAGTTGCCAAGGTTGGACATCCCTATTTTAAGCAAAGAAGATACTCTGCTCTAAATATCAATCACAGCCTTATCTCTGAAAAAATATATATTTATTCCTTGTTACCACTGCATCCTTAGTTCTGGTCTATCAAAACTAAGTACAATTCCCAGCTATAAATTTGTTGAGCTACAGAACAAAATCAGAGTTGCAAGAATCCTTCAGAAGTGATGGATTAATTACTTATTCCTAGCCATATCTGCACAGAGTAATTATGTATTTCAGAGACACCAGGTTACAGAAGGCTGATATAGGTGTATATGGTTTTAATTTTTTAGTCTTTATTCGCTGGATTGCTCCAGTTTGAATACAGTCTATTTTTGGTCCCAATAATCAAGTAGGCACCACAGTTGAGTAAAACCTGGAAACATGATGCTACTTTCATTCCAACAACTGAGCTTGATATTATTCTGCATTCTTGGATGGTATTAAAACAATTTCTCCAGATGAAGGGTGTTGATTTGTTGGGGCACGAACAGATGTATTCTTCATCTTTTGTCGTTTTGTTTTTGTTAGCAAAGAAACAACTTACATAGCATATATGTTGCTGGGGGGAAAAGCAACAGTTTTGGTTTTTCAAACCATCTCTCTTTCATTTTTGAGTATTGTATGGCTACTTAGATTACATAAAGAGCCTCCTGAAACCCTAAATAAAAACTTCAAAAAAAAGTGCAGTATTTTATTTCATTTGAAAATACAAGGAGAATTGAAAAAGCCAGTGTGTAAAATAATAACACAAGGACACGAAGATATTTTAGTTAAACTTCTGATGATTTCACAAGCAACTTGGAAAATATAGAAGGACTTTGCTAGTGTCCTGTTCTGGAATTATTATTTCCCCCCCCCCATTTTTAATACATTTTCTGGGTTTCTATCATACATAGAATGGCAAAATATTCAATGACTTTTCGACAATTTGCTGTGGAATTCACCTACTACATACAATAAAGTCTCCAAGATGAATTTAGGTCACGACTCCACTTACACTTCCATGGAGCTGGCACTATGGTGGTGCTATGTAATTGCTACCTTCTTGAATTATTAAAAAAATATCCCAGTCTTAATTTTGAACTCTGGAATCACTTGGTGGTCTCCCATCCAAGTGCCAATCAGGCCCATCCCTCAGAGTTTCAGAATCCACTCAAGATCTGCCAGGAACAAATGAGAATAAGGAAAGAGAAGCCAGACTATACTATTACAGCAAATTCCTGCATCTTCTCATTTGTTTGCTAAAGTTGTATTCATACAACCCATGATTGAACCAGTCCTTATATATTATGCATAAAACATAATACATAACACAAGATATTGCAAAGGCACAAACAAGAGAAAAGACCTGGTTAAAACAAACTATATTGTTTGAATGCAAAACTAGATTTTTTTTTATGTTATGTGTGCTTGGATAAGTCCAGTTTACACCTAAGAACTGATGAATGGTTTTGCTAAGCTTTCCAAATAACTTGGAAACTGGTTGCAAGCAAACGATCACTAGATTTCAGCATACCTTTTGCTTGAATACTGGAACCGTTGCATTCCCAGTTTCATCCCTCACTTCAGGCTTCCATTTAGCTTCAACTGAATTGTAAGGCTGAATAGGGACGCAGATTTTACTGCTCAGACTTCCAGTTGAGTGTTGCTGCCCTTATAAACAACAGTTTCAGGAATTGGGCATGGCTAAGGCTCAGTGATGGGATTCAAGTAATTTAACAACCGGTTCTCTGCCCTAATGATTTCTTCCAACAACCAGTTTGCAAACTGCTCAGAAAGTTAACAACCGGTTCTCCTGAAGTGGTGCGAACTGGCTGAATCCCATCACTGCTAAGGCTATTGAAAAGAAGGGTAGGGGGTGACAACAGTATTCCAATATCCAATATTTGAGGGGCTGCCACAAAGAAGACAGGTCAGATCAACCTATTTTCCAAAGCACCAGAAGGCAAGGCAAGAAACAATGGATGGAAAGTAATTGAGAGAAGCAACCTAGAACTTCCTAACAGAGAACAATTAACCAGTGGAACAACTTGCCTTCAGAAGTTGTGGGTGCTCCCATCACTGGAGGCTTTTAAGAAGAGACTGGACAGCCACTTGTCTGAAATGGCATAAAGTCTCTCGCTTGAGCAGGGGATTGAACTAGAAGACCTCCAAAGTCCCTTCCAATTCCGATATTCTGTTATTGGTCAGAATTGCTGCCATGAAATACAGGTAGCCCTTGACTTACAATTACCAAGAGAGGCACTTGTTAAGTGAGTTGTGCCTCCTTTTATGCCACAGTTGTCAAATGAATCACTGCAGTTAAGTGAATCATGCAGTCGCTAAACAAATCTGATTTCTCCCGTTGACTTGGCTTATCAGAAGCCATCTGGGAAGATCACAGCTCGTGATCTAAATGACCCCGGGACTGCAACTCACTGTTAAATACATGCCGGTTGGCAGGTGCCCAAATTTTGATCATGTGACAATGGGGATGCTACAATGGTGTGAAAACTGGTCATAAGTCACTTTTTAAAGTGTTGTAACTTCAAACGGTCACTAAATGAATGGTTGTAAGTCAAGGACTACCTGCACTCGCATTCCACTTTATGGAATTCAAGATCTTGACCATACAGCAATTAGCATAGAGGGCCAGCATCTTGTGTAGAGAATGTATAGATTCATTGTAGCAGTGTTTCTCAACCTTGGCAGCTTTAAGATGGCTGGACTTCAATTCCCAGAATTCCCCAGCCACAGCATGGCTCTGGGGAATTCTGGGAGTTGAAGTCCATCCATCTTAAAGCTGTCAAGGTTGACAAACACTGTATTTAGGCATATTTCTAATGGACTTTTGCCTTTTGGCTGGTCTTTCTGTCATGTTCTTTTCTGCTTTCACCTAGGACGGGTGGGCAATTGTGGCTCTCTTACAACCTGTGGACTGCAACTCCCAGAATTCCAGAGACAGCCAAGAGCCACAATTGCCCACCTGTCCTAGGTGAAAGCTTGGCTGTCTCAGGAATTCTGGGAGTTGCAGTCCACAGGTTGTAAGAGAGCCACAATTGCCCACCCCTGTCCTAGGACATCTGGGCCGCAGCAATGTGGACGACCATGTGAGGACAGGAATTACCTGTTTCTTTGCTACCGTCCAGATCAGTGTTTCTCAATCTCAGCATTTGGGGGTTAGACTAGAAGACCTCCAGGGTCCCTTCAACCTCTGTTACTGTTTTTAAGATGGATGGACTTCAACTCCCAGAATTCTGCTGACTGGGGAATTCTGGGAGTTGAAATCCATTCATCTTAAATCTTTACAGCTCGACAGTCTTTATCGCTGGTTGTCTGAAAGTGCAGGAGGAAAAACTCCATCCGAGCAAAACTTTTAAAGTCTACCCTATTGATAAAGTTCCCCTGTGCCTGTCAATTCAGATGCAAACCCCTTTAGTTCAAACTAAGGACTTAATTCTTAATCCTTTTCTCTCCAGTGGTACAATCCATCCCCACCACCACCACCACCACCGTATGTCGATGCTGCGCGACTCTACAATTTCTATCTCCCAACACTTGTGTGCCGTTCTATATTTCTCGTCTATGGCTAAACTTCTCACTGTTCGTAAATGGGTGGCTAAACCGTGTGCCGCTCTATATTTCTCGTCTTTGGCTAAACTCGCCACTCCCTCCGAGGTTGGGAATGAGCAGGCACGCCTCCGCGGCGAGATGACCCAGTTCTCGCGCGATTGGAGATTCCCAACCGCTTGGGCGGGTCATTTGAATGCGAGCGAGTCGCCGCTGGATGGAAGTTTTTGATTTTGTTTTATTAAATGGTGATCGTGGCTATGGAAGAGGACAAGGCGGCAATTGATTCTCCCGGTGATGCTGACGGTGAGATCACGATGCCCTTTATGTCTTTCTTTCGAACACAGTTTAAAATAATATTAATATTTATTTATATATTTATTCTATTACTCCAGCCGCCCATCTCAATCAGTGACTCTGGGAGGCTTAAAATTCCAAAATTATAATAAAGTTTAATATAACATTAACTGAAATAAATAAATATTTAATATGTAGTGATTGTTATATTTTGCATTATTATAAAATTATTACATTATGTTTTTCTATTGCTATTATAGCACATTATTTTTATAATAATGAATTAATTGCCTTCTATTGATATATATGTGTGTGTGCATACAAACCCTACTTCCCTTTTAGCATTTTTGGAACTGGCCACGATTCTTTTGGGAAACTATTTAATAATAGTTGTAATAAAATACAGCTACTCTATGTGTTGTTAGTAAAGAGATCAATTGTTCTTCATTCTCAACTAAAGAATGCTTTCATTTTTATTTTGGAATTGGTCTTATGATATTAAATATTTCTGCTATCCATTTGTAGGCAGATTTGTAAAAGCATTTGTATCCTTAGAAAAGCATGAAAATGTTGTGCAAAAACTGCCATTATAATACTTTTATTTTCATTCTAATTTTTATATATATTTATAATACTTTTAAAACCATTTCTGCCTTTGTATTCCCTCTACCTATGATATTAAATATTTTTGTATCTATTGCAGATAGGTAAAAATACTTGTTTTTCTTACAAAGTGAAAATGTGTAAAACATCATTAGTCTATTTTCCCTTCTTTTTCCTTAAAGCAAGAAATTGGGATACAATTTCTTCAAACTTAAATGACTTATGCTTTCATCTCAACTCCAAGATCTCAAATATCAAAAAGTCACTTCAGTTGAGAAAAATAGGTAAGAACATTTCATTTTGTTTAGGGCAGAACTGGTGTTTGCAATAGTGTTTTGTAAATTGATCTGGGAGTCTGTTGGGAACGTATGCATGGAAAATGCCACTCTGATAAATATTATACTTGCAGATTATTTAATTCCCTTTGTACAAGGCATTAACTATGCAATTTACTGCTGTCCAAGGTTGTGTCTGCCAACTGAGATAGTTTTACAATCAGACTGAACAATTATATGGAGAATTAATGCTACAATAATTCCTGAATCACAGGAAGAATATCTTAAACAATCACAAAAGTGTTACTGCCTTCCTCAATGTATTTGCTTAGTCACTATTTGATGCCACATTTTATTTATTTGTATCCCACCTTTATTATTTTTACAAATAACTCAGGGCAGCAAACCTATCCAAACACACCTTCCTCCTATTTTCCCCATAACAACAACCCAGTTATTTTGTGGTAAGAGTGGTAATAAATTTTATAAATAAATAAAACTTGTGAGGTGTGTTGGGCTGAGACATGTGACTAGCCCAAAGTCACCCAGATGGCTTTCATGACTAAGACGGGACTTGAATTCAGGGTCTCCTGCTTTCCAGCCTGATGTCTTAACCACAAGACCAAACTGGCTCTCAGTTGCTGGGTCATGTTTTGGCTAATTCTATAAAGCTCTTCTTGAATGACAGGTATCAAAACCTGTAGAAGTATTAGCAAAAGTCTGACATCATCTTGGAGGCTAGCCAACCAGTTATAGAAAGAATGAAAGATTTCAGAATACAAAGGAGAAGACTTCAGAAAACAATTCTCAGTGCTAACATGATGAGGAATTGGCTTGTGTTAGATTGTGTTGGATTAGGCCTACATTTACTTTACTTAGCTGAGGAGAGAGGCAACCTAGAACTAAGAAAAAATTTCCTGACAATTAATCAGGTTGTGAATGCTCCAGCACTGTTTTTAAGAAGAGATTGGACAACCATTTGTCTGAAATGGTATTGGTGGGTTTCCTGCCTGAGCAGGGGATTTGGCTAGAATAGTGATGGCTAAACGTTTTCTCATCGTGTGCCGGCACCCATAATGCAATGCGCACACAACCCCCCTACTCCCCCGTGCATGCGCACATCGTTCCCCCCCCCCCCCCCCGCGGGCGCAACCCTGTCCCCCATTTTTGGCCTAGCAGGCCTCCCTGCAGACTCCTGGGCCCAAAAATGAGCTGGGGAGGGCTTCCCCCCCACCCCCACATGCATGCACCCCACCCAGGGGTGGGTTCTAAATTTTTTTACTACCGGTTCTATGGGTGTGGCTTGTGGGGGGTTTAATATGACGGTGGGCGTGGCCAACTTTTTTTTTTTTTTAACTTTTGAAAGCATTTTTTCTACAACCTTAAAAAAATGCTTTTAAAAGCCTCTGACCATCAGGCAACTCAGCTGGGATCACCAGAGGCTTTTAAAGGCATTTTTTTCCCCCCTACAACCTCTTCCACTGAAGAGGTTGTAGAAAATATACTTTTAAAAGTTTTTTTTAAAAAAGCCTCTAATGAGGTGGGCAGGGTAAGCGAGCGGCGACCGGGCTGGGGACCGGTTCAGGAGTGAGGCCAGCCAATGTTATTACCGGTTCTTGAACTACTACAAATTTTTACTACCGGTTCTTGAGAACCAGGAGCAACCCACCACTGGTCCCGCCTCCCGCACATCCTGAAAATCAGCTGGCCAGCAGGATGCGTGGAGGAGCTGACCTGGCCGGCTGCTCTTGTGCCTGCAGAGATGGCTCTACGTGCCAGCTGTTGCACGCGTGCCATAGGTTTGCCATCATGGAACTAGAAGACCTCCAGGGTCCTTTGCAACTGTTTGTTCTGTTCTGTTCTATATTCCATTCCAGTTTTTCCATGTTTTGACTGATCTTGTTTATTTGTAGACCAGGATCCATCTTTGAAGACAGTGCTCAGTAAGGTAGTCCATGAAATGTTTCTCTTAAATAACCTCCTTAATAAATTGGAAGAGGAATATCACCATCAGAAGAGACTGCAGAAACAACTCAAGGTACTAATGATATTTGGTGCCTCAGAACCAGGGGTGAAATCTAATTTTTTTTGCTACTGGTTCTGTGGCCATGGCTTAATTAGTGGGCGGGGCTTGGTGGTAAGGTGACTGGGAGGGTGTGGCTTGGTGGTAAGGTGGGCGTGGCCACGTCAATGTCACTTCTTTGCCCTTTTTTAACCTACAAAACACAACACAACTGGCTCACCCACAATGTAAAAGCAGCTGCGCTAGACCCAAAATGGCCCCTACAACAAGCAGGAACCTCACACAGCCACAAAAAGCCCAAAAAACCAACTTTTACACTTTACACACACAAAATTCCACATACAGCTTTGTGAGATTTTGTGTGATTGTGTAGTTAGAGTGAAACACTACAGAAACACACTAAATCTCAGAAAGCTGCACAAATATTATTTTATTTTAATTTATTTTTATTTTTATATAAAAGCAGCTAAATTTAAAACTTCCTAAACTTTAAATGGCTAGGTCTAAAAAAAGAGCAACTAAAAAAAAAACCCAATTAACTATTTTTTTAAAGCTCCCAAAGGGGAAAAAAACTTACCCAATTGAACAGGGGTCTCCCACCTTGGCAACTTTAAGACTTGTAGACTTCAACTCCCAGTATTCCTCAGCCAGCTTTGCTTTGCTGGTTGAGGAATTCTGGGAGTTGAAGTCCACAACTCCCTGCCTGCTTGATTGCAGGCAGGGAAATTCAGTTGCTTGCTGATGCAATGGATTGCAGGGATTACAGCAAGGTGTTGCGACCAGCAGCTAAGGTAAGCAAGCTGAGGGGGGGAGGGGGAGGGATTTTTGCTACTGATTAGCAGGCAGAGCCATTTAAAAGGAAAAAAAGGCTCTGATGATCGCACGGCTCAGCTGGGCATGGGGGGCGGGGGCAGGGATTTTTGCTACCGGTTCTCCAAACTGCCCGCCACCATCGCTACCTACTCGCCCGAGCCGGTCTGAACCGGGAGCATTTCACCCCTGCTCAGAACCTCAATAAAATGTATCTACTGAGATGAAGGTGGCCTCTACAGATGTTAAGCATCTGAGGCAATATTGTCCCACTTGCCTACAGCCTCCCAGCAATGGTTCTCAACCTTTTCTTCACCACGGACCACTTTAAATACCTTTTTGGCCACGAACCATGGCCACATACTCCCAAGACTCAAGATTTAAATCATAACATTTCTTCAAGCCTTTGTGGACCCCCTTTGACGACATCATGTGTTTAGAAGAGCATCTGACGGCTGTGGCCGGGAGAACTTTTCGTCAGGTTCGCCTGATTCGCCAGTTGCGTCCCTTTCTGGATCAGGATTCCTTACGCATGGTCACTCATACCCTTGTCACTTCCCGCCTGGACTACTGCAATGCTCTCTACATGGGGCTCCCCTTGAGGAGCACCTGGAGGCTCCAACTGGTGCAGAGTGCAGCCGCGCGGGTGGTTATGGGAGCGACGTGGCGTTCCCATGTAACACCTCCTGCGCGAGCAGCACTGGCTCCCGGTGGTCTTCCGGGTGCGCTTCAAGGTTTTGGTACCACCTTTAGAGCACTCCATGGCTTAGGACCTGGATACTTACAGGACCGCCTGCTGCCACCAGTAGCCTCTCACCGGCCAGTACGCTCCCATAGAGAGGGGCTCCTCAGGGTGCTGTCGGCCAAACAGTGTCAGCTGGCGGCCCCCAGGGGGAGAGCCTTCTCTGTGGGGGCACCTGTTCTCTGGAATGAGCTCCCCACGGAGATACGGAGGATCCTGGATTTACGCACCTTCCGCCGCGCCCTCAAGACCTTTTTATTCCAACAGGCTGGACTGGCCTAACTTTCCCTTTTAAATGGTATATGAGTAATTTTAAATCTGTTTTTAAATATGGGGATGTTTTAATTCGTCTCGGGCCAAATTGTTTAATACGTTTTTATACTGTTTTAAATTTTATAATCTGTGTGTTTTATCTTTTTGGCTGTTCACCGCCCTGAGTCCTTCGGGAGTAGGGCGGTATATAAATCTAATAAAATAAAATAAATAAATAATAAATCACAACCCCCAGGGCTCTGTGGACCGCCAGTTGAGAACCACTGTATTTACATTATTCTAGAAAGTTGCTATAGTGCGGGGGTGAGCAAATATGGCCCCTTTATGACCTGTGGACTTCAACTCCCAGAATTTCTGAGCCAGCTTGGTTGTCTCAGGAATTCTGGGAGTTGAAGTCCACAGGTTGTAAAAGGGCCACATTTGCCCACCCCTGCTATAGTGTCTTCTTCAGCAGAGGACCAAGAGTTATGAATTAATTCTAACGACAGGTAGTCCTTGACTTACAACAGTTCATTTAGTGACCGTTCGAAGTTACAATGACACTGAAAATACTGATTTATGACCGTTTTTCATGCGACCATTGTAGTATCCCCATGGTCACGCGATCAGATGCTTGGCAACTGACTCGTATTTCTGACGGTTGCAGTGTCCTGGGGTCATGTGATCACCATTTGCAACTTTCAGAGAAAGGAAAGTCAATGGGGAAGCCAGATTCACTTGACAACCGTGTTACTAACTTAACAAATGCAGTGATTCACTTAACAACAGTAGCAAGAAAAAGTGGTGAAGTGGAGCAAAATTCACTTAACAAGTGTTTCACTTAGCAACATAAATTTTGGCCTCAATTCTGATCGTAACTCGAGGACTACCTCTATTTCACTCTTAGCTGCAGAAACGTGTGTTTGGGGAATTGTTTGTTGTATGTAGCACAACTACCAAAAGCTATTTCTTGTGGCAACGGAATGAAGTTCCCTGCATAAGCTACCTTGAGTTCCTGAAAGATGGGAAATAAATCTAGTAAATATGCAAAAAGTAAACCAAGTGTGCAATTTATTTTAGCTTAACTCAGAGTGAACTAAAATAAGATTTGCACATTAGCTAGAAATCAACAGAAGCATCCAGGTTCATGGATTAATACAGGATAGGTTGGAATTTGTATCACTAGTATATTTGAAGTAATTTCATCAGGCATCATAAGAATCCTATCATGGTATTTTGATGTGAAAATAGTCATCGTTTATAATATTTTGAAAACAAAAATTTCAGGAGGCTCCTGGATTTTTTTCTATGCCCTATGCCCGTGATGGGGAACCTATGGCACGCAAGCCACAGTGGGTGCGCGAGCCGTCGCCCCAGTTCAGCTCGCTGTGAATGCAAGCACACTCCCGCCAGCCAGCTGGTTGTTGGGTCTCTGCCATGTAGGCGCGTGCGTACATTACATTACATTACATTACATTACTACTGCAATGCTCTCTACATGGGGCTCCCCTTGGGGTGCACCCGGAGGCTGCAGTTAGTCCAGAATGCGTACGCGCGGGGGATTATGGGAGCGACGGGACGCTCACATATGACACCTCTCCTGCGCGAGCTGCACTGGCTTCCTATGGTCTTCCGGGTGCGCTTCAAGGTGTTGGTGACCACCTTTAAAACACTCCATGGCTTAGGGCCGGGGTATTCGCGAGACCGCCTTCTGCCGCCAATAGCCTCCCACCGACCGGTTCGCTCGCACAGAGAGGGCCTCCTCAGGATGCCGTCGGCCAGACAGTGCCAGCTGGCGACCCCCAGGGGGAGAGCCTTCTCTGTGGCAGCACCTGCCCTCTGGAATGACCTGACCCCTGAGATACGCACGATATCAGACCTCTGGACTTTTCGTCGGGCCCTGAAAACACACTTATTCCATCTAGCTGGGCTGGCTTGATCCCATCCTCTCAGTTTTAATTGAATTTGGTTTTAATTGGGTTGTTTCAAATTTTGGGCCAAAATTATTTAATTGTTTTTTAAACTGTTTTTAAATTTTATATGCTATGTTTTATCTCGGCTGTACACTGCCCTGAGTCCCGCAGGAGAAGGGCGATATAGAAATAAAATAAAATAAATAAATAAAATTTTGGGGGTTTGGGCATGCATCCGTGGTTTGGGCACTCAGTCCGGAAAAGTTTCACCATCACGGCCTTAAGCTATCATTTTGCTTTCATTTTTCCTAGAGTGTTCTATATTTCTTTCTATACATGCTTACTGTATGAGACCTCCGAAGTAGATTTAGCTTAATCATTTCTGAGATGGCATCTCACAAATGAGAAGCCGGCTGGTCTACTTGACTTTCTCCATATTCCAAATGGCCATCAGTATCTAATAATCCAGTCTTGTGCATTGATATTTCTGATTACAGGATCTGCAAGAGTCGATGGAGAGGGACTACCTCGAAGCCCAGCATCTTGAAGAAAACGTGCCGATCTACCTTCCGCGAGCCACACAAGGCAGGTCTGTTTCCTGTCAATCACTTTGGTTACCAAGGTGCAAAAGAGATACGGTACTTTTCATAGTATAAGACACACTTTTTCTAAAAGAGGGTGGAAATGTTCGTGTGTCTTATACACCGAATACAGCCATTTTTGGCCTCCCAAAATCAGGCCCATTTTTTCGCAAAAATGGGACGCACAGAGGGTTTGAGAGGTCTGCAGAGTGCTCCTGGGGGCCGGGGAGGGCAAAACTGGACACGCAGAGGCCAAAAGCTTTTTTTTTTTTTTTTTCTTGTTTTCCTCTTCGAAATCTTGGTGCATCTTATACTCCGGTGCGTCTTATAGTCCAAACAATATGGTATATGTACTATGAAGAAATAGCCAATGTTTTGCATGTTTTACAATCGGACTGAACAATTATATGAAGTATCAATGCGACAGTAATTCCTGAATGACAGGCAGGATGTCTTAAACGAGCACACAAGCGTTACTGCCTTCCTGTTTCTGCTGCAAGCTTCCTCAATGCATCTGCTTGGTTGCAATTTGAGGCCACATTTTATTTATTTATTTATTTATTTATTTATTTGTAACCCGCTTTTATTATTTTTACAAATAACTCAGAGTAGCAAATATATCCAACACATCTTCCTCCTCCTATTTTTTCTCACAACAACCCAGTTACTCTGTGGTAAGACAGGGTGGCCAATAAATTTTATAAATAAATAAACCTTGTGAGGTGTGTTGGGCTGAGACATGTGACCAGCCCAATGTCACCCAAATGGCTGTCATGGCTAAGACGGGACTTGAACTCAAGGTCTCTTGCTTTCTAGCCTGATGCCTTAACCACTAGGCCAAAACGGCTCCCAAATGCTGGACCATGAATACTTAGAAAAGATATGTAGAAAGTGGAACCAGTATGCTCCATCCCATATTTGGGTAGACCCCAAATGTTTAATGTTTTTAATGTTTTTAATTTAAAATGTTTTTATAATGATTTTTTAAAATATATTGTGAGCCGCCCTGAGTCTTTGGAGAGGGGCGACATATAAATTGAATTAATTAAATTAAATTAGACCAGATTGCCTGATAAACCGGTCTCACCAGAAAAACACTTAGAAAAAATATAGGTGGAAGAGGCTTTAGAACAGGGGTGTCAAACTCGATTTCATTGAGGGCCGCATCAGGGTTGTGTTTGACCTCTGGGGGGGGGGCACGGCCTGGGTGAGTGTGGCCAGCATGATGTCACTTGTGTTGGGGGAGCACCTGTGGCGGCCCGTGTGCTCTGCCAATGAAAACGGGCTCCCAAGCTCCATGTTTGGCTGTGACGGCCTCCTGTAACCCTCTGCCAGCAAAAACAGAGCTCGGGGTGGCCACACGCGGCCCTTGCAAGCTCCATTTTTGGCTGTGACGGCCTCCTGCAACCCTCTGCCAGCGAAAACGGAGCTCGGGGTGGCCACAAGCGGCCCTTGCAAGCTCCACTTTCAGCTGGGATGGCCTCCTGCAACCCTCTGCCAGTGAAAACGGAGTTCGGGAGTGCCGCACACAGTCCTCACGAGCTCCGTTTTCTCTAGTAGAGGCACAGCAGGTCTGTTTTTTGCTATGTCCAAGGTGGTCCTGCAGGGCAGATCTAAACACCCAGCGGGCCAGATCTGGCCCCTGGGCCTTGAGTTTGACACCCCTGCTTTAGAAGATATCTAATCAAATCTGTTACTCAGTTCAGTAATTTAACAAGTGCAGTGACTTGCTTAACAACATGTCTCACTTAGCAATAAAAATGTTGGCTCAATTGTGCTCGTGAGTTGAGGGCTACCTGTATGTGTTGTTCTTTGCTAGTAGATTTTCCGCAGAGATGAGGCTTAGCTCTCAAAACTAAGGTTTTATATCATTTGCGAACTTATCAAATAAACCGATTCCTTTGTCGATTAATATTTCTTGGACAAATGGCACTGGAGCATTTTCTTTTTCTTGGCCTTTTGCAAAAATTCCTGGCTCTGCCATGAAAATGCAGCGAAATCAAAGAAAATTGTATTGTCTTCCTTGCAGCTAGTACCAAAGTTGATGGATTTAAGTGTATTTATAGTTACTGGCATGGTCAGCTTTTGATGGACTCTCTTTGTTATGCATTGCAGTTCGATGGGCGTAACTCTAAAGGAGAAGGAACCATGCAAAGCTGAGGAGAATAAATGTGCAAAGAAGTCAGCCAAAAACTCCAAGTGCATCAGAGAAGCACCCTTCATAACGGACAAGGAGTTTGATAGTGTTCCCTCGTGAGTAAACTGCAAACAGGAAATTTAATCTGGTCTTGTTATTATTGTGCTGGATCTGAACCATCATAATGACCAGCCAGTATATGACCATAGGCCTGAAAGGAATCTTTGGGCCAATCACCAGGAGACTGTGAGTTCTAGTCCCGCCTTAGGCATGAAAGCCATCTGGGTGGCTTTCGGCCAATCACCAGGAGGCTGTGAGTTCTAGTCCCGCCTTAGATATGAAAGCCATCTGGATGATTTTGGGCCAGTCAATCTCTCTCAGCCCAACCCACCTCACAGGGTTGTTGTGGAAAAAAAGAGGAAGAAGAAGGTATTCTTCTATGTTCACTGCCTTAAGTTATTTATAAATTCCAGATTGACTTACAACCGTAATTGAGTCCAACATTTCCATTGCTAAGCCTGAGTGTTGTTAAGTGAGTTTTGCCTCATCTTACAATCTTTCTTGCCACAGTTCTTAAGTGAATCACTGCAGTTAAATTAGTAACATGGTTGTTAAGTGAAACTGGCTTCCCCATTGACTTTGTCAGAAAGTCGCAAAAGTTGATCACATGACCCCGGGACAGTGCAACTGTCATAAATACATTGATCACGTGACCATGGGGATTCTGCAATGTTCATAAGTTACCGTATTTTTCAGAGTATAAGATGTACCTTTTCCCCCCTAAAAGGGGGTGAAAATTTAGGTGTGTCTTATACACTGAATGTCGCCCCTCCCACCCTTTGGCCTCTGCCTCCCAGCAGTTTACCTCCTTGCAGCAAGAAGAAACAGCTCGTTTCAACTTCAGCACAGCCTAATTAGCACAAGTTGATTGGATCGGCCTCCCGACTCTCAGCTGTTTTGCGCCGGCCTGTGCTGCTTGCTGCAAGGAGGTAAATTGCTGGGAGCATTTTTTTTTTATTTTTTTTTTTTGTGCTAATCAAGCTATGATGAAAATGAAAGTAAAGCAGGCAATTTGCTGTTTGCTGCAAAGAGGCAAAATTGCTGGGTGGCAGAGGCAGATTTCTTTTTCTTGTTTTCCTCACCAAAAAAGATAGGTGCATCTTATACTCGGAGCATCTTATACTCCGAAAAATACAGTACTTTTTTCAGTGACGTAATTATGAAGAGTCACTAAACGAATGTTCTTATAACTTGATTACTACCTGTAATAAAGGTGGGGGGAAAGTCTGATAAATTAATAGTGGTTAGGGAATTATGGCTGTTGAGGTATAACATGTGGACTTCCAAATGAAATGAAGTGGCTTTGGGATTGCATAACGCGCCATTCTTTCTGATTTTCTTTTCCTCTATATCCATAAATGTAAAAATGAGGAAAAGTCTATGGTTAATGTGCAGTTGCTACATAATGAAAACAAAAGTGCCATCATTTTTCTAGTCCCAATGGATGATCTCGAGCCCAAGTGATATATTTTATTTATTTATTTATTGGTTCGATTTATATGCCGCCCTTCTCCGGAGACTCAGGGCGGCTTACAATGCGTTAAGCAATAGCCTTCATACTTTTGTATATACCTGCTCAGTAGGGCTTTTGGCCCCCCCCTAATCGGTGTTCTTTTTTTATACAAAGTCAGTTTATTGCCCCCACAAACCGGGTCCTTATTTTACCTACCTCGAAAGGATGGAAGGCTGAGTCAACCTTGAGCCTGGTGAGATTTGAACTTGCAGTAATTGCAGGCAGCTGGTGTTACTTAACAGCACTTTAGTCTGCTGCGCCACCAAGGCTCTTCATTTTGTTGCTTCTTTAAAATATAAACACCCACAGAGTAGCGGATATATTTAGCTGCATGTGATTAAGTTGTGTGTTGTTGCTCAATGATTCAGCCAAGTAATTGGATCCTTGGTCAATTTTTGGGGGGGATGACAATAAGCTCAGAAATCAGCCAAATCAATAACACTCTTCTCAAATGTGCCTCAAAATGTCGTGTGGGCCAAAAGATAATACAGTGCGTGACTCAGCCATGACTCAAAAGCCAGATTCGATGAGTGATCCTTAATGGCTTGATTGGCGTCTCACAAGGCCCTATTCTGGGCTCACTGAGATGTTCAGAGATAGTACGAAGCTTGATTTAGGCTTGTCCAGACCTTCATGTAGACCAGGGGTATCAAACTCAAGGCGTGTGGGCCAGATCTGGCCCGCAGGGTGCTTAGTTCTGCCCCACAGGGCCAACCTGGAAACAGCGAAAGACCGGCCCACAGTGCCTCTGCCACCAAGAACAGAGCTCGGGAGGGCCGCACGCTGTGTTTTCGCTGGCAGAGGGTTGCAGGAGGCCATCACAGCCGAAAACGGAGCTCAGGAACCTGTTTTCGCTGGCAGAGCGTTCAGGCCACCACAGATGCTGACATAAGTGACATTGCGCTGGCCACGCCCACCCCGAGGTCAAACACAACTCTGATGTGGCCCTCAATCAGTAATGGGATTCAAATCCCATCGCTCATGGGCGCACACAGCGCTTCTGCACAGAGACTCCCAAGCAGGTGGGCAGTCTTCCACCGCTACCAGTTCGCCAGATCTGGGGCAAACCGGTAGCAACCCACCACTGCCCTCAATGAAATTGAGTTTGACACCCTGACATAGACACCGACACATATCTATGCTGCAAAAGAGTTGAGGGGGAAGCGTAGGTTGAAGATGGTTGCAGACTGGCTGTGTTCTGCCCCAGCTAAGGATCTCAAAGAACGCAGCACACACAAAGTCCGTTCAAACCTTAATTTACTGAATATAGCAGTCTTTTACAACAACGGCTGTTAATTAATTGCATTAACAGCCGCCAAGAATTCAAAGAATAATTGAAAACTTACTATGGTTGGCAGAATGCCCAGAAGCAATTTGCAGGAAGCTGATAAGATAAACAAGACAAGACACGAAGGTAGGTGAACTAAGTTGTTCCCTGCAAATTGCTTCAGTGGGCGTTCCTCCTTAAATAGGCTAAGGGAGTGGCCAAATAGCCCCAAGCCTTACTCTCAAGGAGACCTCCTCCTGAGGAGCCACTCCTGCCTTTTGGCAGCTCTGCGTGCCCGTGCATCGAGAAGAGGCTCCTCCTCTTTGTCCTCTTCACTTAAGGGAGCTTCTGGAGGTTCTGAAGGCCCTGGCTGAATCCCCGCCTCTGGCACCACGTCTTCTCCAGCCTCCTCATTGTCTGACTCAAGTGCCAGCTGCACAGGCTGCTGGCACAGCACCACACCAGCCTCCTCGCTGTCTGAATCAGCTACTAGCTGCACAGGCCACGTACGGGCCACAACAGGCTGATGCACAGACCTCCCAAATCTAAACTACGTGTTGTGTGGAGATGTGCATCCTGCATGCTGATTGATTGATCCAACTTCCTTTTGGGAGGTGGACATTTTGAGCACCCTCCCCCCACCAGCCAGAATGGTAACATTACGCGTAGTAATTTTATAACCTTTCTTGCCACAGTTGTTAAGTGAAACACTGCAGTTGTTAAGTCAGTAACACGGTTGTTAAGTGAATCTGGCTTCCCCATTGACTTTGCTTGCCAGAAGGTTGCAAAAAGTGATCACATGACCCCAGGACACTGCAACCGTCATAAATACGGGCCAGTTTCCAAGTGTCCAAATCGCATGACTATAGGGATGCTACCGCGGTTAGTTCTGGAAATGAATTGGAGTAACATCTCAGGTTTCCTACTCTTATCCTTTTCAAATATTGTGTATGTCCCAAAGGTGCTTTTCCAGAAAGCTAGACTTTCTCGTTTTTCTTTGAAGATGTTTCGCTTCTCATCCAAGAAGCTTCTTCAGCTCTGACTGGAATGAAATATTCCTTGCAGACAGCTGGTCATTTGCATTCTTTTACAGAGTTGTTGAGGCCACTTGGAGGTTTATTGTGTCCTCAAGGTCACCCGAGTAGTTGAAGCGCAAATGTTTCCTGCAGTCTGCAATTTTCCTGGAAATCCGTGCATACTCTCGCCCCATTCGTTCATACTCTCGCACTGTGTCCCTAAGGACACAGACAATCCTCCAAGTGGCCTCAACAATTCTCTAAAAGAATGCAAATGACTAGGAGTATTCAAGGAGTATAAAACTGTGGTCACTAACCAATGGTCCGCGGACCACTAGTGGTCCGTGAGAAAATTTTGGTGGTCAGCGGCGCACCTGGGTGGAAGAGCTGCTCCAGGATGAGCAAGTCCTGTGACTAGAGCTCTGGAATATGGGACTAGCCAGGCAGCTCATGGTGGGGCTGTAAATCTCCACCATAAAGGGAGGTTCGTGCAACTTGCAACTTTGCAGCGCAGCCCTCGCCAGCTGGAATGAGGTCATGGTGCAAGTGGGGGTGGCGGTGTAGGCAGGCTGAAGCAACAGGTGGCGGGAACCCCAAGCTGTTTCTTCCCCCTGCTGTAGCTTCCTGTCGGCTGAACCCACCAGTGGCTGTCCCCGCCCTTGCTTCCCAGTCACTCCTCGCCTGGCAAGGGAAGGGCGGGGGATGGAGATTCGCTCCATATTCCAGAGCGGGAGCGAAGCATTTCTTCCGGCCCTTGTTGGTGCTCCGTGCACCTCGATCTCTCGGGGAGACGCTTGACTTCCTGTCAGACCCAAGACACTGGCTGGCCCATGAGATATGAGAGAGAAAGAGAATCAGAGAGAGAATGAAAGAGAGAGAAAGAGACAGAATGAAAGAGAGCAGGGTGGATAAAAATCAATGATTTTTTTTAAAAAAATCGGATTTTTTTAAATTTAAATCGGATTTTTTTATTTAAATCAGATTTTTTTTAATTTTTATTGAATTTATTTTAATACAAAACTTTTGGGGTAAAAATCTATCGTAAGATAGTTTTCTATTTAAGATACATAAATAATTTAGTTGATTCAGCATGAAATGGAGCTTAGTTATGTAGCATGAGGCTGTATATTCTGCAACACTGGGACTATCGGTGAGTCAACAGCGGATCAAAGGAGTAGCAGAGATGACAGTTACTCTTTAAAAATTATGATTTAAATCGAGTTGATTTAAATCAAGTCTTTTTACTAGTGATTTAAATCATTATTTAAATTGACTCGATTTAAATCAAATCCACCCTGAAAGAGAGAGAGAAAGAGACAGAGAGAGAATCTGAGAGATTATGAGAGAGAATCAGAATGAGAAAATCAGAATGAGAGAGAGAGAGTGGGGGAGAGAGAGGAGGGAGAGTGCCTGAAGGACCCCATCCCATCACTGGGAGTCCAGGCGCTTCAGCAAGCGGCACTCTGGATTCGTATTAATGGTCCGCAGGATTTAAAATTATGAACTTCGTGGTCCCTGAGGTCCAAAAGGTTGGGGCCCCCGGTATAAAACATTTCTCACCATCCAGTCAGAGCCGAAGAAGCTTCTTAGTTGAGAAGTGAAACATCTTCAAAGAAAAAAAAAAAAACAAAGTCCAGTTGCCTCTTAAAGAAACACCTTTGGGACAACCATGACCTGGATGACTGAGAATCTCCACGGACTGTGTATGTCATTCTCATATTACATCCGTGCTTTGGAAAACACGCTTTCAGTCTTACTTAACATTTAAGTTTTTTTTCTTCTCCCCTGAAGGTACATGAAAGGCCGTCTGACCTGCAGCCACGTGAACGCGGTCGTTGCAGAGATCAACAAAGCTGTTGCTAGCAAATACAGCATCATGCGCCAGCCTCTTAAAACCATGGGGAACCCAACCAGGAACCTCTACTTCCGATTCCAGGAACAAGAAACCAAAGACACAAAAGGTAAGTTGTTAAGTGAAGTGCACGTCTCTAAATCAGAGGTCCCCAACCTCTGGTCTGTGGCATGCCAGCAACTGGGCCACGCAAACAAGCGAAGCCCCATCCGCGGGATGCAGGAAGCACGTGAAACCACGCGCCCTCCGATCCATAAAAAAACTTCTCTCCATGCAACCGGTCCCTGGTGCCTAAAAGTTTGGGGGGCCTCTGCTCTAAATGCTATGGGAAGAGGGTACGTACTGTAGGAGCCTTCCATAAACAAGTACAGGGAGTCCTTGACTTATGACCACAGCTGGCGCCAGAATTTCCATCGCAAAGCAAAGTGGTTAATAAGTGGGTTGTGCTTGATTTTATGACTTTTTTTTTTTTTTTTTTTGGCCAGAGTTATTAAATGAATCACTGCAGTTGCTGAGTGAATTACGCAATGAATAAGGCCGTCTTATTGACTCTGCTTATTGGAATCCAGTTGGGAAGGTTGCAAATGGAGATCACGTCACCCTGGGATGCTGCAATTTTAAATATAGGTAGTCCCCGACTTACGACCACAACTGATCTCAAAATGTCTATTGTTAAGTGAGACATTTGAATGGCTGATGGTCGGATTCCGAAAGATTTCCTATATGGAGAATTAGTGCAGGGAAAGTGCCTCAGAAGGAGACCACAGCTGCAATATAAGGATATCTGCAAGAGGGACCTAAGGCCCTGGGAATGGATAGCTCTGCAGACAAGGCACTGTAATTTAACACCAGCTGTCTGCAATTAAAGTAAGTTCGAATCTTGCCAGGCTCAAGGTTGACTCAGCCTTCCATCCTTTCTAAGGAAGGTAAATTGAGGACCCAGTTTGTGGGGGCAATAAGCTGACTTTGTATAAAATATACAAAAGTATAAAGGCTATTGCTTAATACACTGTAAGCCGCCCTGAGTCTCCGGAGAAGGGCGGCATATAAATCAATTTTTTTTAAAAAAAATTAACAACTGGAAAACCTTGACCTCCGATCGTTCAGCTTGAAGGCTAAAGACGCAGCATGGCCTTCTCCAATTCGAAGAGACACTTGTTCGGCAGGCTGAGGCAAAGAGGCAGTCCCGGAACCAGCAAAATCTGGGGGCTGGGCAGGGGATAGAATGTATCTGCCCTCAGTGTGGAAGGGATTGCCACTCTCGAATTGGCCTTTTTAGTCACACCAGATGCTGTTTTAGGACCTCTTTCCAGAGCACGATACCATAGTCTCTTGAGGCAGAAGGATGCCAATGCAAAAAAGTGAGACATTTGTTAAGTGAGGGTGTGGGGGTTTTTTGCCCCATTTTAGAACCTTTCTTGCCACAGTCGTTAAGTGAATCACTGCAGTTGATACGTTGGTAACTCGATTGCTAAGTGACTCTGGCTTCCCCATTAACTGCATGTCGGAAAGTCGCAAAATTTGACCTCGGGACACAGCAAGGGTCATAAGTATGAACCAATTTGCTGAGCATCTGAGTTTTGATCACATGATCTTAGGGATGTTGCAAAGGTCACAAATGTGAAAAAAAACCGGTCATACGTCACTTTTTTCAGGGCCGTTGTAACTTTGAACGGTCATTAAATGAACTGTTGTAAGTGGAGGACTTCCTGTACATGCCAGTTGCCAATCACTGGAATTTTGATTGTGTGACTGGGAGGGCTGCAACTGTTGTAAGTGCAAGCACCAGTCATAAGTAACTTTTTTCAATGCCGTCGTAACTTTGAACAAATGCTAAATGAACGGTTGTAACTCGAGGATTTCCTGTACCCATCCCGCACGACCTGGAAAGCTGTAAATTAAAAAGATGCTAATCTTGATGCTAATTTCCTCTAGTGAAAATAAAATATGACATCTAGTTCCAGGAATTGCCAATACAGGTAGTCCTAGTTACAACAGTTCATTTAGGGATTGAAGTTACGACGACACTGGAGAAAGTGGCTTATAATCATTTTTCACACTTATGACCGCTGCAGCATCCCCACGGTCATGTGATCAAAATCCAGGTGCTTGGCAACTGGCAAAACACACTTTCACGTCTGTCTCATTAGCAACAGAAATGTTGGGCTCAATTGTGGTCCTAAGTCGGGTCTGTAACCTTAAATACTCAAAGAGCCATTTGGACCCATTTCCCACAGAAGAAAACACCGGAAGCTACAAAACCTGGGTGGGTGTGGCCAACTCGGTGTCACTCACTTCCACCAGTCACATGAAACCCCTCCCTCAGCCACGCCTATCCAGCCGGTCATTAGGGCAGAGAACCAGTTGTTAAAAAAACACCGGGAACCACAAAATCCACATATCACTCTCCCCTCCTTCCCCTCTCTCTCTCTATCTCTCTATCTCTGCCCTGGCCGCTTCTCCATCCCCCACCATCGCCCTTACCTTCTCAGGCCAGGTGAGGAGTGACTGGGAGGGGAGGGCGAGGGGCGGGGCCAGCCAGTGGTGGGATCACCTGACAGGGAGCCACAGCAGAGGGCCCAAAGAACCGCCTGCGATTCCGGAGCCGCAGGTTGTTGACCCCTGGCCTAAGTCAAGGACTCCCTGTAAAAGGTGATCCTTATTTCAATATTTCAATCCTTAAAATGGTCTAAAGCAGACACAAACTGGGTTGTGGGAAACTGCCTATGGCACCATGGGACAGCTTGTTTAATTGCTGTGTATGCAACAAACTGGCTAAGTTCACAACATTTAAACAACACTGTGACTTAGCACAATGTGTGAACCAGCCCCAGAGTAAGAACTCTGGTCTTACTAGCTCTCTTATCAATCTGCATTGATTTGGTCAGAGGATTTCAGAGAAGGAATTTTCCTCAGATTTGCATGAAGATGTCAGGATCGAACTGGGTCCTTTTACATTGAACCTTTGGGGTGTTTTTCCTTGCTGAAAGAATTGATGGAGTTTCCCAAGAAATGTGAAATGTGCAACCCAAGGCTTGAGGGTTATCTCAAGCCACAATTCCTTTAGGATGAAAATTCATAGATGGCAACATATGCTTTGTACAAAGAAGTTGAGTTTCTAACATCTCCCATTATGAAAAAATAAAGCTTGTCAAAGGAAAATAGAGAGGAAGGTACCATATTCTCTAACAACCAGGAGATTTTTAGGTAGCTCATAGTAGCTAGTTGGACCAATGGTCTAGCTCCATGATGGCGAATCTATGGCATGCGTGCCCAAAGTGACACACGAAGCCATGTCGCCCGGCACGCTCAGCCTTGCCTGTTTTTCTTCTGGGTTTCTGACGGGCATGTGAGTGCAACAATCAGCTGTCCTTCGTGCGCACGACAGTACTGTAAACCGGTGTGCACATGCACGCCGGCCAGCTGATTGTCGGGTGTACATGCGTGCCAGAACCGGAAGTTCAGCTTTTCCGGACTGTGATCCCTTCGCGCACATGGCAGTGCCGAAAACCAGTCTGCGCACCAACCGGTTGATCATCAGGCCCGCATGTGCGCTAGAACCCAGAAGTTCGGCTTTTCCAGAGTGCGGCCCTGACAAGGGTGCAGGTGCGCGATATTTCCGCGTTCGCCATCATTGGTCTAGCTTGCTATTAGGCAGTGTGGTATTCTAGCATGCTTTTGCATCTTCAGTAGAGGCCTTTTCCTTCACTGTCCTCTTGTCTTAGAAGATCAAGATGCAGCCTTCCATTGATTAGATCTTCCACTGTGTTTTTGCTTAATTGGAAATAAGTCCTGGCTGAAAAGGATAAAGAGGCAGCTAAGGACAATAATTTACTCCTTAGCTTGTCACCCTAGGAAGAAGGCACCATTTTTTTGGGTCAGTCCTGTATCTGCTGTGAAAGAGTTCTTTTAAGCTTGGGAAACTTCACTGTGTGACCAAAGAACAATTGATTAGTTGTAAGAATGATGTGCCATCATTCTTACAACAAGATGAAAATTATTGTGTTTCTGTGTTACAACTAAAGGAAAATCTATATATGGTACTATTTTCTGAAACTGACTAAGGGCTCTTCTTTGTATCACATCATGGTGCAGAAGAGCCTGGGATCACCAACGATTTTTAGCCCCTTAACAAGCTGCAGCAGCCAAGATTCTTTAGAATCTTGGCCAAAGAAAGCATAACAATAGCACTTAGACTTATATACCGCTTCATAGTGCTTTACAGTCCCCTCCTAAGTGGTTTACAGAGTCACCCTATTGCCCCCAACAATCTGGGTCCTCATTTTTTCGACCTCAGAAGGATGGAAGGCCGAGTCAACCTTGAGCCAGTCAGGGTTGAACTGCTGGCTGTGGGCAGAGTTAGCCTGCAATACTGCATTCTAACCACCGTGCCACCACAGCTCCTAATGCAATTGGTAGATACTTGTGGCCAATACATGACCTCCAGATCAGGGGTGGATTCTACTTACCTTTACTACCGGTTTGCAACGGGATCGCGCTCGCTTCGCTCGCATGCGCAGAAGCTTCTGCACATGCGCAGATCACTGATGACGACATCCGGGGTGGTGGACGGGGCCTCCCACCAGTTTTACTACCGGTTCTTACCAACCGGTCCGAATCGGGGGCAACCCACCACTGCTCCAGAGGCTTTCAGACTGCATTTGACTCCCAAATGAAACCTTGTGTCTCCCCAGGTGAATATTTTATTGTGGAGGCTGATATTGAAGAATTCACCCAGCTGAAGGCTGACAAACGTTTTCACAGTATCCTGACGATCTTGCGACATTGCCACCGAGTGCGAGAAATCCGAGGATCCCGACTCGTCCGCTATGCCATCTGCTAAAAATTATTGGTCACCACTGTGGACTTTTGTTTTTTTTTCCTCCTGACAATGCTGCTTCTTTGTTTTGCTTCTTTCTTGCCATTATTAGAAAAAATGGGTTGGCATTAGTAAAATGTTTGTTGTGGGACAAAGTTTTTTTTAGCTTTTTGCTGTGTTGAAGGCAGTGGAACCAATATCACAGCTTTTCCTGCCATCTCCTCATTCCACTTTAATTTTCTACTTGGTGAGTTTAAGACATTTTAATTTGGCAACACGAGAAGCGTAATAGATGAAGTGTTTAAAATGTGATTCGCTCAAAGTCTTTGGAACTAGAACTATTGAAGTTGTGTGTTGCTAATAAATCAGAGAAGGAATAAATGTGCAAAAGAACTGCTGGCTTGTATTGGTATGAATGAGAGTATGGAATCATGGTGTCTGTTCATGAAAAAAAAATCATTGGTGAAGATTTCCTCCCGAAATAGATTTTCAGCATAAAGGATTCCTTTGGAGGGTTGTAAGAGCTTGTAAGGTTTTTCAAACCTCTCAGGACACGGCTAAAGGGCATTGCATGCCAAAACAACTAGACACAGAGACAGTTTTTCCCCCTCGTGCCATCACTGCTCAACACCTAATTGTCAGCGCTTCAACACTGGCATAGAGAGCAGAGGAGAGAGAGATAAGCTCTGAACTTTTGCCTGCTAAATCCCTTTGAAGTCGGGTTGTCGTGGAAATGAGGAGGGGGGACATTCCTGGGAAATGACGAGACAAGAAGTCTGAAGAATGACTTGGAAGATAGCCAATGAGAAGCAGAGATTTGGGGATCGGAAAGGGAGGGATTGGGGGGCAAAAGGTCAGTCTTGTCTGCATCGAGTCATGATCCGGTGGCTGTGCTCAATTAAAGAAAAGATTTCCTTAAAGATTGGCAGTTTGGAAATTCATTTATTTTGAGATAGCATCGAAGTCTGACACTAATTCTCACAGCACTGTCTTATCTGTATGGATATTTACCCATGTAGTAGGGCCGAATTATCCTTTTACTCTTTTTCTACTACCTTCTCTTATTGGTATCATTATTATGATTATTATTACTCTATTGCTTTGCATGTACACTGAGAGTTTATGCATCGGAGACAAATTACTTGTGTGTCCAATCACACTTGGTCAAGCCATCTTTTTCATTGGATCTTCAGGCCTGCCACATTTCCTACTGTGGGAAACTGGGAGGGGGAATTGTGTGGAGCTAGGCTGATATATAGTCATAATAACATTCCTTTCTCAAGGAGTCAAGGCCATCTTGCCCTGCACCTGGAAGGCTGGAATTGGGAGGCATCTCCAGTTGGGACGGTGATTTGATTGGACCATGTGATGGACATGTGGGTGTTGGGCAGGGACTTGGACTTTCCTTTGGGTGGGGAAAATCTGGAAACTTTCAGATTCGGGTTTTCCCAGATGGGCCAATATGACATCTTTAATAAAATGTAACTTTGAGAAAACTTAAGCCTTAGAGTTTTCTTTCGTTGGTGGTGTTACTTGGAATCCTGACATTTGGCCAATAAAAAATTCTGTTATGTTCTATTTATTCTATTTGAGTCTATTTATTTTATTTGATTATTGATTCTATTCTATTGACTCTATTCTATCCTATTGATTCAATATTCTATTCCTATTCTATTTCTGTTCTGTTCTATTCTATTTGATTCAATTATTGATTCTATTCTATTCTATTCACTATTCTATCCTATTGATTCAATATTCCACCTATGCCTATTCTATTCCTGTTCTGTTCTATGTATTCTAATTACGCTGAAAACCTAGAATCACTGAAATACATGTTGACTGCTGCACACTATGATAAATGGAAATAGTATCCCTGGATATGTACACCAGATCCCAATATATGTTAGGAATCAGTTTTTTTTTAAATGCCCCATGTCTACTTTTTTTAGCTATCTGTATTACTAGCACACCACAATAGATGAGCTTATGTCCTTTGTTCTGCCACAAAACCAGGAACAGGATTGTTCTGGCTCATCATTTGCCCAAATATCCATCGCTGGTGATAGTTTCTACCTGCATGGATTAAGTAAAATCTTCAAGACAAGCTTGACTCCTGGTGACTTCGTGGATTCAATTCTATTGGCAGCAGAACGAACATGGTGAAATTGCTTTGAGGGAACGCCACAGGACACAATGACATTTTGTGGCTAGTGTTCACAGAGCAGGTCTGAAACAACTTGACAACAGAGGTCACATCCTTAAGAACGGATTGTGTAAAGCAACTGGATGTCCATGGCCAATTGTTAACCATGAAGATGACGGGATAACCTTTCTCCCTATTTAAATTAATTGGATGTTTGTACATTTCTGCTGCCTCTACTGATTCTAAGGGGAAAAAGTTACATGCCAGATGCTGTTATTTTTCAGATCTGCTTTGTAGAAGGGATTCAGTGATTGAGGTTCAGCTCGGTGGGTTTCAAAAATTTCTACTACCGGTTTTGTGGGTGTGGCTTGGTGGGCATGGCATGGCTTGGTGGGCGTGGCAGGGGAAGGATACTGTAAAATCTCCATTCCTTCTCCACTCCGGGGGAAGGTTACTGCAAAATCCCCATTTCCTCCTGATCAGCTGGGATTTGGGAGGCAGAGAATAGATGGGGGCGGGGCCAGTCAGAATTTTTACTACCAGTTCTCCGAACTGCTCAAAATTTCCGCTACCGGTTCTCCAGAACTGGTCAGAACCTGCTGAAACCCACCTCTGAGCTAATGCTGACTTTCCTGTTTACAGTATAATCTTAACATCTTCCTTCCTTCCTTCCTTTTTTATGAAGTTTTTTTCTTGGTTTCGCTCTTGAATCCTTTCTACAGCAGTTATAAACAAAGAATGAAAATATTTTATCCTTACGAATCTCTTTCATATTTGCCTCTTTCCAGTTTGTCCTTTTTTTCAAGAAAATATGGTCACCGTAACGATAAATTGACTGAAATAACCCTTCCTTCCTTCCTTCATTCCACCTGACTCCCAAAGACTCTGGGCAGCTCACTAGGCGCTGGACAGACATGGGATGCCGAGATCTGTACAGTATCTCTGGTACTACAGAGCAGTTATGGATGGGTCTGGTCACCAGGACCACAGGTTTAATCTGAGCTTTCGGATTCGTGCTGGAGCCCATCCTCGGGGAACTTTTCTTTCATCAGAATGTGCTTTAGGCTATTCCATGCATAGTATTAGTGTGGTGCATAATTGTGTGTGGTTTAATTAGAATAGAATAGAATAGAATAGAATAGAATAGAATAGAATAGAATAGAATAGAATAGAATAGAATAGAATAGAATAGAATAGAATAGAATTTTTTATTGGCCAAGTGTGATTGGACACACAAGGAAATTTTCTTGGTGCATATGCTCTCAGTGTACATAAAAGATACATTCATCAAAAATCATAAGGTACAATACTTAATGATAGTCATAAGGTACAAATAAGCAATCAAATCATATTAGGAAACAGTCAATATAAATCGTAAGGGTACAAGCAACAACATTACAGTCATACAGTCATAAGTGGACGGAGATGGTGATAAGAACGATGAGAAGATTAATAGTAGTGCAGATTTAGTAAATAGTTTAACTGTCCTGGTGTCTAGTTGTTCTGGTGTGCAGTGCTCTATAGCATCATTTAGAGGGTAAGAGTTGAAACAGTTTATGTCCAGGATGTGAGGGTCTAAATATTTTCACAGCCCTCTTTTTGACTCTTGTGCAGTATACAGGTCCTCAGTGGAAGGCAGGTTGGTAGCAATTGTTTTTTTCTGCAGTTCTAATTATCCTCTAATTATCCTCTTAGTTGTTGATTGGGGTTTTGATGGCAGATTATTAAATCATTGACTGTTGTTTCCTTGTGCTGTCAAGTCCTCTGCTCCTAAGTGCCTGATAAGCTGATGGTAAATCAGCTCTCCTATTGACTGTCATCAGGCCTGTTTCCCAGGCTTCAATCACTTCCCTGGCTACTTTTGTACCTGCTCGGCCAACAATTTTAATAGCTACAGAATTGAATGTATATCCTTGTTCATTGCAATGTGAGGCTACCAATGAGTTCGGGTCTCCTCGTCTGACCTCGCTTGTGTTCTTGCAATCTGATAGTTAGCTTCCTCCCTTCTGTCCTACATAGTAATGGGCAATCAATGCAGGGTCTATATAAGTCTTGCAGTACTAAGTAGGCATGGAAATTGAGCATGGTTATAAAACTGGAGGAAGAAACAACAATAACTTGCACTATGCTGATAGATGAAAATGCAAAAGATCTGAAAGCCGTAGTCTTAAAAGTCAAAGACCACCACGAAAAAATAGGATTAAAATTAAATATAAAGACGTCCAAATTAATGACAACAAGTAGAGCCTTAGAATTGACAGGAGTATCAAAATGGTAAATAATTTCTGCCTTTTAGGGTCAGTAAGCAAAGGAACAAGCATTCAAGAAATAGGTTGCAGACTAGCATTTAGTAGAGCAGCCGGGAAAGCCTTGGAAAAGATATTCAGATGCTGCAGTGGTGGGCTGCTGCCGGTTCAGACCAGTTCGGGCAAACCGGTAGTTCCAACGATCAACTGGTCCCGCCTACCTACCCACCCCTGCCCTATCCTATCCTATATTTCCTTCTTTCTGGCTCAGCTGATTTGCACGGCCCAGCTGATTTCCGCACCTCTGCTGTTCTACTTACCGGGGCTGCCTTAGACAGGTAAACAGCTGAGCTTCAAATTGCTGTTTTTTGAACACTGCATGTAAGCCGTGTGCGGGCGCGAAGTGTGTGCGTGCAAAGCGCGCGATCGCCGAACCGGTTGCAACCCACCACTGAGATGCTGTGATGTGTTTATACACCTACAAAGATCAAAATCATGCATGCTGGAATATTCCGTGACCCTCGATGGATGCAAAAGTTGGACTTTGAAAGAAGTAGGATAGGAAGGATATTGATGCTTTTGAACTTTTATGTTGGAGAAGATCAAAATAACTGGACAGCCAAGAAAACAAACCAATGGATCATTGAATAAATCAACCCAGAGTTCTCACTCAAAGTGCACATGAGCTGGCTCAAATTATCCTACTTTGGACACATTTCCAGAAGACCCAACTGTCCTGGAAAAGGTTCTAATGCTGGGAAAGATGGAAGGAAACAGAAGAAGAGGAAGACCAGCAACAAGATGGATGGATTTAATTGGAGTGACGATGGCTGTCCATTAGAAGACTTAAAGGATCTGGTTAATAATAATAATAATAATAATAATAATAATAATAATAATAATAATAATAATAATAATAATAATAATAATAATAATAATAATTTTATTTCTATACCACCCTTCTCCCGAAGGACTCAGGGCGGTGTACAGCCTATTTAAAAACACAGACAAAACAGCAATTAAAATTTAAAATAATTAAATAAATTGGCTCAGATTTAAAACCCCCAAAAATTTAAATACCCCAATTTAAAACTATTATGTTGATAGTCCGGCCTGGTGGAACAACAGGGTCTTGAGGGCACAGCGAAACACCCGGAGGTCGGAGATCTTACGTATTTCCGGGAGCAGTTCGTTCCACAGGGCTGGGGCTCCCACAGAGAAGGCCCTCCCCCTGGGTGTCGCCAGCCGACATAACTTGGCCGATGGCACCCGGAGGAAACCCTCTCTGTGGGAGCGAACTGGTCGGTGGGAGGCTATTGGTGGCAGAAGACGGTCTCGGAGGTACCCGGGTCCTATGCTATGGAGCGCTTTAAAGGTGGTAACCAACACCTTGAATCGCACCCGGAAGACCACTGGGAGCCAGTGCAGCTCACGCAGGAGGGGTGTCACATGGGCACAACGAGTTGCGCCCATAACCACCCGTGCGGCCGCATTCTGGACCAGTTGGAGCCTCCGAGTGCTCTTCAAGGGGAGCCCCATGTAGAGACCATTACAATAGTCCAACCGGGAAGTAACAAGGGCATGAGTAACCGTGCACAGGGCGTCCCAATCCAGAAAGGGCTGCAACTGGCGAATCAGGCGAATCTGATAAAAGGCCCCCCTGGCCACGGCCGTCATATGCTCTTCTAAAGACAGCCGCACGTCCAGGAGGACACCCAGATTGCGAGCCCTCTCCGTGGGGGGCAAAGATTCACCCCCAATAGTCAGCGATGGCACCTGCTGACTATATCGGGGCGCCGGAAGCCAAGCCACTCGGTCTTGGAGGGGTTGAGTCTGAGCCTGTTCCTCCCCATCCAGCCCCGCACGGCCTCCAGGCAGCGAGACATCACATCAAGGGCATTGTTGGGGTGGTCTGGGGTGGAGATGTACAGCTGAGTATCATCAGCATACAGATGGCACTTCACCCCAAAACCACAGATGATCTCATCCAGCGGCTTCACATAAATGTTGAACAGGAGGGGCAAGAGGACTGACCCTTGCGGCACTGGTTAGAGGTAGAACATGTGGAAAGTATTATTTTGATAAATATATTCAATAAGTGGGGGAGGCTATTTTTGCCCTCCTAGAAGCTTGAGGAAAGCCTCCGGAGCCTGGGGAGGGCGAAAATGCCCCCCCTCTGATGCAGTAGCTGAGTAAGCCACGCCCCCATGGCCAGCAACCAGGCAGGGAACTGGTTGCTGAAATTTTTCAATTCCACCCCTGGAGAAAAGCTACCTATGTTGAAAACAAGCCTGATGACCCATAATCAATCAAACATCAAGTACTCTTGGCAACCTAGATCTTGCTGAACTACAATTCCCAGCATCCCTCGGTATTGTTCCTGCAGTTGGTAGGAATTGTAACCACTGAGGATGTAAATAGTAAATCCGTTTATGGTTTTTATTGGGTGGTAGCAGATTTTTATAGGATGGTCAGTTTCTTAAAAAAAAAAAATTTTCAAGTAGCAGGGTCAGTTGTGGCAGTATAGTAGAAACCAAATCTCTCTCTTGGTCTGCCTTTTTCTTACATGGAAATCATAAGGCGATTGTCTAAATCTCATTTAAATGGGGAGCTTAACGCCGAGCTTTTGCTATTAATTTCAGTGGAATTTAAACATGCTTCATGGCCTCTGAATTGTGCCCTCTGTCAAGTTATTAAAAGGCCAAGTTTATTTCGTTTTGCTTTTCAGAGACATATTTAAGATTATAGGTTACTGTTAGCTATTTAAATCCCAGCTTATCCATTTTAGTATATCTCTGCTTAAAGTTTGTTCTGCAAACATTTGGCAGGGCAAGAATATAAAGAGTATTATTTTCTTAGCTTCTTTGTTTTTCTGTTTGGGACAGACTGCCTTCTTTGATCAGGATTTAGCTGGTTGGGACTGTTCGTTTTTCTCTCTAACTTAAAAGCTTAAGAAAATGCAGACAGTTTACTTTAATGGGAGCTATCAATCTCGCTGAATATCTTTTTTTTAGCAGCATTTTTATATAAACATATTTATCTAAACAGGAAAAAAGGGAATGTTGAGTGACAATAGTTTTTTCCTCTATTCCGTGCCCCCCTTTTTTTTGCATTTGGGGGAAGATTTAACGATGAAATGAGTTACTCTTAACCTCCTTCATGGGTGCTATTCTCCATGTGCTACCAAGTTTGCTACAACCCTCAAACCTACATAAGTGGTTCAATCCTGGGAAGGCGAAAACGGCCTCCCCAGGCTCCGGGGGCCCTCTGGAGGCTGGAAACGGGCCTGTTTCTGGCCTTCCCGAACTCCAGTAGGCCCGTTTTTCACCCTCCCTGAGACTCTGCACTTACCTGTTACAAAACAGGCCGCGTGAGGATTTCTCGGAGGGGTGGGCGGGATTGGTGGGGCCAGCCAGGAGTGGGATTTGGAGGTTCTCCGAACTGCACAGAATCTTAGCTAGAGGTTCTCCCAAACCCCTATGAACCCCCAGCAGCCCACCCCTGCTTATACAGTAATAAAGGTGGGATAAAAATATGATAAATCAAAATGTTTGTGGTTTCTAGTCTCTATCCTGATTTGGTTCTACATTCCTGATAAAGCTTTGACCCCAAGCTGCATCTTCTTTCCAGAAATAAGAGCCATCATAGATACATGAAGGTCTTGCTTGTTGTATCTAAACAAAAATGGCTCTTCTACTGAGGGGCTATCACAGAGAAGAGGGGGTCAGAATAGAATAGAATAGAATAGAATAGAATAGAATAGAATAGAATAGAATAGAATAGAATAGAATAGAATAGAATAGAATAGAATAGAATAGAATATTCTTTATTCCAAGTGTGATTAGACACACAAGGAATTTGTCTCCGGTACATAAGCTCTCACTAAACATACATACAAACAAACAACCAAGTAATATAATAAAGTACCAATAGGAGAAGGTAGTAGAAAAGATCAATAATGGATTTCCAAACCATATTGGTTGATCTCATACCAGGTACCTAGCCCCGCAAAGCAGGTTATACTGATGTTTATCACAATATAAGAATCCTAGCTATTATGTTCAACATATGATACAATGGTTCAAACAAAGAGTGGTTTAGAATATGTTGGTGTGATCAGAGTTTATAACAAGTTACAGACTCCAGTTTGAAAATCATTTAAATTACGAGATAGAACACACTTGGCATATGAATAGTTTTGGGGTTTGGGGTTATTCTTTCAGATCTCCAGCTACTCATTTCTGAAATGAGTTTTCTGAAAGGGGCCTTGGTAGTACAGTGGTCTAAAGCACCCTGTTTTAAGAACAGTTGTCTGCAATTACTGCAGGTTTGAATCTCGCCAAGGGTCAAGGTTAACTCAGCCTTCCATCCTTTCTAAGGTAGGTAAATTGAGGACCCAGTTGTGGGGGCAATAAGCTGACTTTGTATAAATATACAAAAGAATGAAGGCTATTGCTTAGTGCATTGTAAGCCGCCCTGAATCTCCGGAGAAGGGCGGCATATAAATCAAATTTAAAAAAAATAAAAATCTGAAACATACCGCCAGTCAGCTCATATTACTAAGCTAGATACATCAATTTGACTTCATACAAGCCAACAAGATTTTTATTTTGCTAATTAAGCAAAGTAGACATGTGCCTCACTGTGTCTATTTACAGCAGGGTTAATCACCGGATCCACATGTGGAACATTGCAATTCATGGATGAATTTAGTCTGATATCTTTGCAATCGGGGTATTTAAATGAATTAAATTCTTCACCCCCACATCTTGGGCAGGGCAAGCAAATATCAGCCGGGTCACTGCTTCATAAAGACAGATCATTGCAATTTAAAAAGATTCCTTGCTGAGTGCCAAGCTGTATACACGGTGCTAAATTGTTCATGGTTTACGCTTAATTCAACCGTTCACACTTTTTTCCTTGGAGATAAAGCTTTGAGGTTGGGAAGACCTGAAATAGCATCAAAGAGCTGTTAATTGCCAAGCACTTCATTTGCCGGAGAGATGGGAAGAAAAAAAAACATGTATGTGCACATGTTGGGTGCTTTTAAAGATTAGAAGGCATAAAAATAGACATAGAGCTGCCATTGAAATGCACTCAGTTCGTTTTATGAAGGAAATCTAGAGCAGGGGTCTCCAACCTTGGCAACTTTACGACCTGTGGACATCAACTCCCAGAATTCCTCAGCCAGTAAGTGCTGGCTGAGGAATCCTGGGAGTTGATGTCCACAGGTCGTAAAGTTGCCAAGGTTGGAGACCCCTGATCTAGAGCCTTGCCAACTTGAAGACATGTGGATTTCAATTCCCAGAATTCCTTGCTGGAGGGGGAATTCTGGGAGTTGAAGTCCACACATCTTCAAGCTGCCAGGGTTGAGAAGCAATGCTCTATAGACACTATAGCTTAAAATAAGGTGACCAGACGTCCCGCTTTTGGCGGGACAGTCCCGCTTTTGAGCAATTTGTCCCGCGTCCCGCGGCGTTTCAAAAAAGTCCCGATTTTTCTTGAGCCCCAGCTGATGGCTAGAAGAAAAAAAAACTGTTTAAACTCTTTCCGGGGCTTCAAAGGGCCGCCCTACAGGCAATCAGTGTAAAGCAGTTTTTTTTTCCCCTAGCTAAGCTTCAGAAATGAAACCGAAACCAGGGTCTTTGGTGCAACGTGACAAAATGAGGCAGAGAGAGATTTATTTTTATTTTTATTTTTCCTCCCCAAAAAAGGTAGGTGAAAAACTGCAAACAATGGGAAATTTAGGAGGAGAGTTCAAGATTTTAAAACACAAAGGAAAAAAAGCTGTATTTAACTAGGGAATTGTAATAATTGAGATACTATTAATTGTATATTGTGTTGAAAGCAGAAATGGTTAAGTTGTGGTTTGGAGGAATATATGGGGGAAATTATTTGGTTTATTATTATTGGTAAATATAATTAATTGATTTGTAAGAAATTGGATTGCATGGAAATAATTGGAATATTCATGTTCATATTGATTAATATACAAAAAAGATAGTTTTATAACTAATTGATTTATATTAAAATGTTGAATTTGTATTAAACAACTGTATTACATAATTACATAATTAAACAATGTGAGGATGGATATAAAAATAGATGACAATGGGAAGGGGTATAATATAGAATAGAAGGGAAAAATTGAATTTGATTAAGATTAGAGATGAGGATGAAGGGTAATATTGGTTTTTTTAAAAAATAGATGAGGAATAAATATGGCAAAAAGGAAATATAGAAATTGTAAATTTAATTGAAATGACTAAACGCTGTTTAAATTTGTGAACCAGCCAAATATTCTGTTCAAAGAAAATACATTCTATGTTTGTATGTGTGTTTCTGATTATTGCTATTTATTCATATTTGTTCTCTTTTATTCTTTAAAGTTTAACAATTCATTCTTTATCTTAATATCTTTATATTTGCTTGGGGTTGGCTTTCTTCCCTTTCATCTTTTTTATTGTACAGCAATCTTTCTCCTCAAACCTACCACCTCTCTCTTTTCTTTCCTTCTTACTTTCTCTTCCCCCCCTCTTCTTCTCCTCCCTACTTCCTCTTTCTTTCTCCTTCTCCTCCTCTCTTCCTCCCTCTCTTACCCTCACTCCTACTCTAATTTCCATTCCTTCATCCCTCTCTATTGCTGTAATCCTTTAATGCATATGGACTACTCAGAGGGCTGAAAAAGTTATTTTTGACTGGTCCTCACACTTTTGACCAGTCCTCGAACTTACGACTGTCCTCACATTTTACATTTTTGCCCTATCTTGTCACCTTGTTGAAGAGAAGCAGTTGTGAAATGAGTGACATGGTTGTTAAGAATGCTGCACGGGCATAAATGTGAAGATGGTCATAAGTGTGAGGACCAGTCAAAAGTGTGAGGACCTGTCAGAAATGACTTTTCAGCCCTCTGAGTAGTCCCTATACACATAGCCATGGCCACCCGGTCACATGACCAGGTAGCCACGCCCACCCAGTCACATGGCCTCCAAGCCACGCCCACACAATAAGCCACGCCCACAATGGTGTCCTTCTTACCAATGTTAAAATCTGTTCACCTTACCCTATAGACATAGCCATGGCCACCCGGTCACATGACCAGCTAGCCACGCCCACCCAGTCACATGACCAGCTAGCCACGCCCACAAAATAAGCCACGCCCACAATGTCCCTCTTTACCAATGTTAAAATCTGGTCACCTTAGCTTAAAAAGAACAGCTGCTGGGGCCTTTTTGTCTCTCTCTCTTTGAAAACACGTACAAAAATTGCACAGGACTAGTAACTTGAGGACAGTGAGGATCCCCTTTCTTTCCCATCTTCCCCCACTCCCATTTTATATCGTATAACCGGCTTGGTGTAGTGGTTGAGGCAGCAGGCCAGAAACCAGAAGATGGTGAGTTCAAGTCTTGCCTTAGGCACGAAAGCCAGCTGGGTGACTTTGGGCCAGTCTCTCTCTTTCAGCCTAACCTACTTCACAGGGCTGTTGTGGGGCAAAATAGAGGGAGGAAGGTATATTAGGTATGTTTGCCACCTTGAGTTATTTATAAAAATAATAAAGGCAGGATTAAAATATCTATAATAACTAAATAAATAAATCTTCAGTATGTATGTTGGACAGTGACTACAGTATTTTATTAAATTGGTATAGAGCCGTGATGGCAAACCTATGGCATGCGTGCCATATTGGTGGGCACGCAATCTCAGCTCTGATGCACATGCGCACACCAGTCAGCTGATTTCAGGCCTTCTGGGCCCACTGGAAGTTGGCAAATAAGCTGTTTCCGGCCTCCAGAGGGCCTTGGGGGAGGGAGGCAGTTTTCGCCCTCCCCAGGCTCCTAGAAAGGCTCTGGAGCCTGGGGAGGGTGAAAAACGGGCCTACCTGGCCCACTGTGCCATCACATGCCAAAAGCGGGGGAAGCACGGGGGGGTCGTGCACACATGCATGGGGGCGGGGTGCATCAAATTATGGATGTGGGCACGTGTGCACCCAACCCCGCCCCCCCACTCTCCCCACTTTTGGCACGCGATGGCAAAAAGGTTAGCCATCACTGGTATAGAGTATCCTGAAATTCTTATACTGAACATATCTTTTCCTTTATGTACATTGAGAGCATATGCACCAAGACAAATTCCTTGTGTGTCCAATCACACTTGGCCAATAAAAATTGACTATGACTATGAAAAGTAAGGCAAGTTAACAACAGGAAAGTACTTTAAATAAGAAAAAAAAATCATTACCAAATGACATAGCTACCTCACTCCACTGTTTCCTATTTAATGTATCTTGAGCAACTTTTTTTTTCCATTTCCACTTTTTCTAAAACTATAGTATAAAGATTATTTTTAAAGCTCCAAAGTTAATTTTTCCATTCTCTAAAATACTTATATACATTTGTTCTTAACACTTCTTATGTTATTCATCCTCATCTCTTATGCTAATCTTGATGGTTTGTTATTTATTTCTTACATGTTAACCATATTTTTGTATTCATTATCTTTTCGCCCCAAAGAATGATTAACAGGGTGAAATTTAATTTTATGCGGTGTTATTTTTATATACCCTGTACAGCGCAAAGCATCCTCACAGTAACTCTTAATTTAGTTACATTTCCACCAGACGCTAGAAAAGGTTTTTGCTTTCTCTGAGTCCCATTTTCTTTTCTTGCAGATGCTTTAAAGGTTCTATCATATCATATTTCTAGGTTCTATCATATCTCAAGACCTAAAATGGACAGCTGACATCAAAAACATCATCAAAAAAGCACAACAATGAGTGTTCTTTCCGCACCAATTCAGGAAGCTCAAACTGCCCAAGGAGCTGCTGATCCAGTTCTACAGAGGAATTATTGAGTCTGTCATCTGCACCTCTGTAACTGTCTGGTTTGGCTCTGCAACCCAACAAGACAGACACAGACTTCAGAGGATCATTAGAACTGCAGAAAAAACAATGGCTACCAACCTGCCTTCCATTGAGGACCTGTATACTGCACATGTCAAAAAGAAGGCTGTGAAAATATTTACAGACCCCTCGCATCCTGGACATTAACGGTTTCAACTCCTACCCTCAAAACAACACTATAGAGCACTGCACACCAGAACAACTAGACACAAGAACAGTTTTTCCCCGAACGCCATCACTCTGCTAAACAAATAATTCCCTCAACACTGTCAAACTGCATTATTAAGGCTGCATTATTATTACTATTAGTCTTCCCATCATTCCTATCACCCATCTCCTCCCATTTATGACTGTATTACTCCATGACTGTAACTTTGTTGCTTGTATCCTTACGATTTATGTTGATATTGATTGGTTCCTAGTATGATTTGATTGCTTATTTGTACCCTATGACTATCATTAAGTGTTGTACCTTATGATTCTTGACGAATGTATCTTGTCTTTTTATGTACACTGAGAGCCTATGCACCGAAGACAAATTCCTTGTGTGTCCAATCACACTTGGCCAATAAAGAATTCTGTTCTATTCTATTCTATTCTATTCTATTCTATTCTATTCTATTCTATTCTATTCTATTCTATTCTATTCTATTCTATTCTATTCTATTCTAATTCTATTTGGTCACTTCATACCAGATGATCAGATCTCATCTGATGAAGTATTTCTTGCTCCATCCCTTTATTGTTTCCCTTATACAAGTAGTCCTTGACTTACAACTATTTGTTTAGTGACCGTTAGAAGTTATAGCAGCCCTGAAAAAACTGACTTACGACCCACTTACAACTGTTGCAGCATCTTTATGTCCATGCAATCAAAATTTGGATGCTTGGCAACTGGTTCATACTTATGACGGTCGCAGTATCCCGGGGTCTTTTGATCACCTTTTGCGACCTTCTGATAAGCAAAGTCAATGGGAAAGCCGTATTCACTTAACAACTATGTTACTAACTTAACAACTGCAGTGATTCACTTAGCAACTGTAGTGAGAAAGGTCGTAAAATGGGACATAACTCACTTAACAACTGTCTTGCTGAGCAACACAAAATTGGGCTCAGTCCTCGCCTTACGACTCAATATAAGTCATAAGGCGAGGATTACCTGGAGAGGATTTTTAATTCAGTGCTTAAATTATAGATTGCCTTCTATTTACTCTTTTTTAGATGTGTACAAAACTAGGAAAGCGAGTTTTTTTTCTGGCTAGTTTTGTTTTAAAATCGAGCGGCTGACCATTTCTTGTTGGGGAGTCGATTTTAGGAATATATTTTCTTTTCACACACTTGCATGACCCCAAATCTTCCTGTCTGCCCTGGTTGTGTTTATAAAATCTGTGATGAACGTCTTGCTTAGGCTCCAATATTTTAATGTTTGCAATTAATACGCCTCTCTGAAATTACTCACAGACATGATGTAATGGGCTTAGCAGGGGTCTAATTTGAATGAGTTTCTTCATGTCTGCCACCGCAACGGATTTTCGGCACCAAGTGCCTGTTTTATCGGCCTCTTGACATCCATCATGAAATAAGTAACTGCTTCATGACGGCAAAAAGGTGGCTGGTTAATAGGGTTTATTCACAGGCACTGAGACATTTGTGCCCTGCCTTTCTTTCAACCTTTGTGCTTCTGGGACAGCAAAGAGAAAAAAAAAACAACAACCAATGATTAACTGCACAATCCAGTTACGGTATCAAAAATGATCAAAAAGCAGGACAGCCGAAACATGGAAATGTAGAAAGTCAGCACCCACCCCTCTCCTAGAAGAATGAAATATTTTACCCCGTTTCCCCAAAAATAAGACCCAACCGGAAAATAAACTCTAGTGTGATTTTTCAGGATGCTCGTAATATAAGCCATACCCCAAAAATAAGATTGTCAAGCAGACGGAGGTGTTTAGTACTGGATTTCCCCCAAAAATAAGACCTAACCAGAAAATAAGCCATAATTTTATTGTTTTTTTCGCTCTTTTGGAGCAAAAGTTAATATAAGACCTGTCTTATTTTGGGGGAAACATGGACAGGAAATATTAAAAAGGCAGAATATTATATTTCCCTAAAGGACGAATGGAGAAACATGCTCTTTGAGACAGAAAACATCCCCCACCTTTCTTAATAGCCCTCAGCAGATGTCAGCACTTCAGAGATAAAGAGTTTATTGAAAGAAGACAAGTATCTAGGTAGCTCTATTCATAGGCAAAGCAAATAATGCAGGCAGAAATCCATTCAAGAAAGACAGGATATTTTGAAATTCTCTGCAGCAAGGTCTGAACAAAGGTAGGATTAGCCCACAGCCACAATAGGAATTGCCTAACGCCCTTTCAATTGCACCCCCCTCCCAGCAAACATCAAACAATCTTAGCTCAGACAAACACGTAGGATTTGCATTTCCTCTTTTGCCTATAGAGCCAGCTATGACCCCTACATAACCCCTACAACAGCCAATAGAATACATGTTCTTGCACAGGAACAGATAGCTCAAGTGCAAAGCCCAAGAGAAGGTATAAAAGCCACCCACTCTCAACTCCATGTGTCAGCTGCATCAGAACCACAAACATGTGGTCCTGTTCATCAATAAATCGACCCTCTTTCCAATCAGCCTCCATACTCCATTTTGTGCCTTTCTCCCAGCTTGGAACTGAACCAGATGGCTATTTCTTCCCACAGAAATACCTCAATCAGGACAGGTCTTACCAAATTCAGATCGAGTTTTTTTTAAAAGGCCAAATAACCATCTTGCAAATTAGACAATTTTGACAACAATCTATTGTGGTAAAGCTGCCCCCCAACAAGAATGAAATATTTTGGGGAATATTAAAAAAGGCATAATATTATATTTTCCCAAAGGAGAAATGGAGAAACATGCTCTTAAAGAAAGAAAGCAGACTCAGTCTTTCTTAATAGCCCCCAGCAGATATTTTGTTCCCATAAAAAAATCCAGGCCAATTTATTCACAAAATAAAAGATCTTCCTTCACCTCCAGGGATGGGATTAAAGTTTACGTTCTCCTTCACCAACATTCTAAGAACAGGACATAGCATTGCATAGCACAGTTCTACAGAGGAATTATTGAGTCTGTCATCTGCACCTCTATAACTGTCTGGTTTGGCTCTGCAACCCAACAAGACAAACACAGATTTCAGAGGATAATTAGAACTGCAGAAAAAATAATGACTACCAATCTGCCTTTCATTGAGGACCTGTATACTGCATGAGTCAAAAATAGGTCTGTGAAAATATTTACAGACCCCTCGCATCCTGGACATAAACTGTTTCAACTCCTACCCTCAAAACACTATAGAGCACTGCACCATAGAACAACTAAACACAAGAACAGTTTTTCCCCGAACGCCATCACTCTGCTAAACAAATAATTCTCACAACACTGTCAAATAATATACCAAGAATGTATTACTATTATTCTTCTCTTCCTTATCCCACTTATTACTCTATCCGTGTTGCTTGTATCTTTACAACTTATATTGTTTTTATTTGGTTCCTAGTACGATTTGATAGCTTATTAGTAACCTTGACTATCACTAAGTGTTGTATCTTTTTATTCTTGATAAATGTATATTATTCTCCTTATGTACACATATGCACCAAAGACAAATTCTTTGTGTGTCCAATCACACTTGGCTAATAAAGAATTCTATTCTATTCTATTCTATTCTATTCTATTCTATTCTATTCTATTCTATTCCATTCCATTCCATTCCATTCCATTCCATTCCATTCCATTCCATTCCATTCCATTCCATTCTAATCTCTCTTCCCTTATGGACTGTCTCCTTGGTTTTGAATCACTTTGCCTCTCGGAAAGCTTCCATAACATCTACCCAATTTGACATTACAATGGTTCGTTTTGTGACTTTTCAAAGTTACAACAGCATTGAAAAAAGTGACTGATGACTGTTTCCACACTTATGACCGTTGCAGCATTCCCATGGTCAGGTGATCAAAATTCAAATGCTTGGCAACTGACTCATATTTATCACGGTTGCTGTCATAGTGCTGACCTTTTGAGACCTTTGACAAGCAAAGTGAATGGGGAAGCCAGATTCATTTAACAACCATGCTTAACAAAGGCAGTGATTTTACTTAACAACTGTGGCAAGAAAGAGGATAAAAAGGAGGCAAAAATTCACTTCACTTGCTCAGCACTGGAAATTTTGGGCTCAATTGTGGTTGTAAATCGAGGATTAATTGTACATGCTCTTAACCCTGCAAAAGCCTAAATACTTTTGGATTCAGAGATTATTGGTACTTAGAGTACCCTAATAATTGTAATGCTATTACTATTCTCATGGTCTTGCATTTTAAGACAGGAATGGATTTGCTGGATGAAAGCAGTTGGTGCAAGCCTTAAGCAGCTTAAATCACTTAAATATTTTCCCCCTTTGGCAAACTGGTAATCTTAATAGGGTTATTTAAAAAATGATAACCTGACTCTAATACAGGTTGGAATGTGTCTAATTTAAATTTTTTTCTCCTTGGATGGGTGAGCAAACTGGGTTTCTCTTTCTCTCCGTCTGAAAATAGTGACTGACAACAGATACACAGTTTGAATCTCTGTGCCTCCACTCTAAGCTAAGCTATACAGGTAGTCCTCAATTTATGACTCCAATTTTCCTTGCTAAACAATGTCGTCGTTAAGCAAGCCGTGTCCAATTTTATGACTTTTGCCACAGTTGTTAACTGAATCACGCAGCTGTTAAGCAAATCTTCGCCCACTGACCATGTTTATCAGGAAGACCGCTGGGAAGGTCAGAAATTGTGATCACATGACTTTGGGATGTTGCAGCCATCATAAATATATGCTGGTTGCCAAGCGACCAAATTTTGATCGCATAAACATGGGGATGCTGCGATGGGCGGTGGAAGAACCGGTCCTAAGTCATTTTTTTCCCCACTGCCATTGTAACTTTGAACGGTTGCTAAGTGAATGATTGTAAGTCAAGGGTGACCTATATAAGCACAAATGGGATTGCTATTTCCATCTCTCCATCTCTGCTCACTCTGTCTTAAAGAATAAGTGGATTACTTAAGTAGATACTAAAATACTGAATAATGAAATTAAGCCAGTGAGAATTCCTCAGGTTGAGAGGAGTGTAGGTAAAAAAAATCAGCTCCAGTTCCAAGCTGGGAATAAAATGGAGGCTGTTTAAGAAAGAAGGTTTATTGATGAGCTGAACAGCATGCGGTTCTGGGACAGCTGACCCCTTGGCTTAGGAATGGAGGGATTTTTATATGGTTCTGAGATGATCCAGGGAGTTGTGCAATATAGTGAGCCTTGTGCCTTTTGCTATTCTAATGGTGGTGGGTTAATCCTATTATGTTCTAAAAGGTCATGTCCTGTTCCTAGAATTTGGGTGGGGAATGTAAACTCTTAATCCCATTAACTCCATCCTGGGGGAACTGTGGCTGAAGGCGTTTTTTTTTATGAAAAAGATTAGTCTTTCTCAAAAGGTACAAAATATCCATCTCTAAAAACTTCAGGCACCTGCTGGAGGCTGTTTCACTATGCAGGAAGACTGGGGCTGCTTTCTGCCTTTAAGAACATATTTCTCCATTTCTCCTTTGGGGAAATATAATATTCTGCCTCTTTTAATATTCCTGAAAATATTTCATTCTTGGGTGGGCTTCCTATATGAGTAACCATTACCACTATTTTTCAACCTTGACTGCTTGAAGATGTGTGGACTTCAATTCCCAAAGTTCCCCAGCCAGCAAGGGAATTCTGGGAATTGAAGTGCATACATCTCCAAGTTGCCAAGATTGCCTTCCATGTTCTTTCTCAGCCTGATGTCCTCCAGAATGCTACTTAGGGATCCAGGGAATAGAGAAGGCTGCCCCTGATATTTTCAAAATTGGAAGAAAACAGCTTTTTCTCATGTCCAAACCTGGAATAGTATAGTGGTTGGGACATATAGGTAGTCCTCGACTTACAGCAGAAGCCAATCCCCTATTCTCTGTGGCAGCCCTTCAAGTACTAGAAGACAGTTGTCATGTCCCCACCAATCCTTCTATTCGATAGGCAAGAAATATCATTTATCATATGTTCATCATTGTGCAAAGCCCGACTAATCCTGAGGAGTTTTGAAAGAAACAATAATCTGTTAGATTTTCCCTGTGTTGGAAGAAATATCCAGGTCCAGTTCCAAGCTGGGAGAAGGGCACTGGAGACAAAATGGAGGCTGGAGGTTGATTGGAAAAAGGGTCCATTTATTGATGAAGCATATGATTCTGTGCAGCTGACCACATGGAATTGAGAGTGGCTGACTTTTATACCTTCTTTTGGGCTTTGCACTTGAACTTCCTGTTCCTGTACAAGAACATGTATTCTATTGGCTGTCGTAGAGGTCATAGTTGGCTCTGTAGGTTGAGCTCCCAGGTTTGGTTGAAGTTTGGACTGCTGATGCAACGTCCTTAGGAGATTGCGCAATATGATATGCTCTGTTGCTAGATGGTAGTGGGTTAATCCTATTATGCAGGGGTGGGATTCAAAAATTCTAGCAACCAGTTCTTTGCCCATTTCCGGACTTCCGGAACTTCCGGGAGGCCTGTTTTTCTCCCTCCCAGAGCCTCCGTGCGGGCCTTGCACTTATCTGGCATCCAAAACGGGTCACGTAGAGACTCCTGGGAGGGGAGGGGAGGGGTGGGCAGTCCTCGCAACTACTGGTTTGGTGAACCAGATGTAAAATTAGCATCCGGTTTGCCCAAACTGGTCCAAACCTGCTGAATCCCACCCCTGCTATTATGTCCTGAAGGGTCATGTCTTAATCCCATCATCCTGGAGCTGAAGGTCTTTTGTTTTGTAGATAGGCTGGCCCAATCTTTCTCAATGGGCACAAAATATCTGCTGGGGGGAGGGATTTGGGGCTCTGAGTTTCTGTCTCCCTTAAGATTTTTATTTTTCTTGTTCAAGGATAAATCGACAAAATGTTGGAAATGTTGGAAATGCCACCAGACACCTGGTTCGTGTCTGGACATATGTGGTGGACATGTCAAAAATATATTGGACAAAAATACATACATGACTGGAAAACATGATGTTGATTTTTGTTGGGCATTTTACCAGACAAGTACAATAAAGGGAATGTATATTTGATTCTACATGTATTGACTGCAGCTAGAATAGTATTTGCACAACAATGGAAAAGTCATTGGGATTGAAGAAATCCCACAGATGAAAATGTAATTAAAAAAATATTAGAATGTGCAGAAATGGATAAACTAACACTTATAATTAAGGAAAAGAAAGAAACTGAATATTTTTTGACTTGGGACTTATTTTATCAATGGTTAGTTGACAAAAACAGGAGCTAGAAACAGAGAAACATATGAAAGGATTAGGTATAAGGAAGGTATGTTAAATTGGTTAGACAAAGACTATGGTTATTGTTATTATTATTATAATTGATACTAATGTAATGAATATTGTTGTAAATACGCTGATTATTATTTCCTAAAACGATTTGTACCCAGACAACACACTGTTTGATTGAAATTGGAATTTTTGTAAGTTATAAAATAAAATAAAAACTTATTATATATATAAAAAAAGATTTTTATTTCTCTTTTAGGGGAAATATTTTATCCTGCCTTTTTAAAAATATTGTTCAAAATATTTCATTCTTCTAGGAGGAGGGTAGCTTCCCACAATTGACATAATTTATTCAACCTTCCAGCCCTATAATAAAGGATCTATTGCTTATTAAAATGGTTATCTTCCCATCCCTTGCCTTCTCTGTTTGTTACAGCAGTAAACTCACCAGGAATATCCCAATTACTTTATTCCTGAATAAACAGGGATAAAACCAATTTAGTTCTTGAATGTTTACATCAATTAGCAGGATGTAGCCTAGTGCAGGGAGGGAATAATTAAACTTCCAGACAGGAGCTGTGGCGGAGAGGAATTCGTAGGAAGACAGCCTCCCTGGGAAGGGATTCGTTTTCACAAGGTGATTTCTTAGATGGAAGAATGCAATTTATTTGGGGTTCTTGAATGGAGGCCCCTGACATGCAAATCTTGAACTTCCCTGGAGCAGATGTTCTCCAGTGGCCAGGAAACAGCAAAGAAGGCAAAGACATTGTTAGCAAAGAAACTCTGGGGATTGGATTCTTAAATTGCCGGTGTTTTTTCACTTCCCTAAGGGTTCTGTTTCACCAGGCAATTAGCAGCAGATTATAATTAATACTTTACCCTGAAAGCTTCGCTTGCTAATTACAGGAGATACTGGCTTGTAGCTTTAGTCTCAAGAAGTGTTTCTTAACTGTGACGACTTTAAGATGGGTGGACTTCAACTCCCAGAATTCCCCAGCTACCATATGAGAGGCATGGTGTTGCAGTGGTTGTCCTTCTTCCAGGACCGGTTGGTTCCTATGACTGGAGGAAGGAGATCGATCAACAGAAGAGAATGTTTGTAACTCAGAGTTGAACTGTGGAGGCCTTGGCGCTGAGTTCAGTTGTTTTCTTGCAGGCATTTCATTATCCAACTTGGTTACGTCTTCGGTGCTAGAAGAGAGTGGGGTTTGCTCTCTGTTTATATGAGGGGTGTCAAACTCGATTTCATTGAGGGCAGCATCAGGGTTGTGTTTGACCTCGGCGGACTGGGGGGCCGTGGCCACGGGGGCCAGCTCAATATCCATTTTCGGCCGTGACGGCTTCCTGCAGCCCTCTGCCAGCAAAAATGGAACTCGGGAGGCTGTGCCCTCCTCCTCCTCAAGCTCTGTTTTCGCTGGCAAAAGGCTGCAGGAGGCCGTCACCAGTGGTGGGTTTCTACTGGTTCGCTCCAGTTCGGGCGAACCAGTAGCAGCGGCAGCGGGAGACTCCGCTCACCCACCCGGACATCATCACGGATGCTCTGCGCATGCGCAGAAGCGCTGCACACGAGCGAAGTGAGCATGTGCACACACTCTCACAGTTCTGAACTGGTAGCGAAGGTAAGTGAAAACCACTACTGGTGGAAAATGGAGTTTGGGAGGGCTGAGTTACCAAGACCAATGTTGACAGGGTAAGTCACTGTATATAAACCAGGGGTGTCAAGCTCAAGGCACTATGGGCCGGTCCTTTCCAGGGCAGCCCCGTGGGCCATATTTAAGCAGTCCATGGGCCAGATCCGGCCTGCGGGCCTTGGTTTATATACAGTGGCTTGCCCTGTCAATGTTGGTGGGAGTGTTGTTTTCTTCTTAGTAATGCCATGATTAGGCTATTTTTTTATTGCTTGATTGTTGACCTGGTATTAATCTAACTATATTTTAGATCTACCTGCAGAAGCCTGCTTTATGGGGATTCTCAGAATTCTATACTCTTTCTTCTTCTATTTAAACCTTCCTCTAGGAAGCCGCTGAGTAAAGTCATCTGCCAGTAGATGTTCATCTATCGATGATCCCCTGGTTATAAATCTGCAGCCCGACTGATCAAGAGATGACATCAAGGTTCTTTTTTAGTGTGTGGAGGTCTAGATGAGTTCTAGATGGAGATGAATAGGCTTAGTATGAAGAATGTTTCAGCTTTAGTAAGAAAAATGGCTGTAGGTTTTGGGGGCTCCTGATTTTTGAGATATGCTATTGTTAGTCCTGGATGTAGCTGTACCCCACCAGAAAGAATGAGAGGACAATTTGTGTGTCCTCTTGGACTCTTGGCTCCTGCTGAAGTGGGTGGCAGCCACGACCAAGAAGCCCTTTGCCCAAATTAATCTTGTATGCCAATTGTGCCCTTTCCTATATCAAGAGGTCTTCATCATGATCAGTCATGCTTTGGTCACTTTTTGTTTGAAATATTGCACTATACTCTACATGAGGTTGACCTTGAAGACTATTAAGAAACTGCCATGGATCCAGCGTATATAAGCACAGCTAGTTATGGGGACACTATAGTACATATAACATCACTATATTGTAATGATTACCAAAGATCAATGAATCAGAATAGAGTTGGAAGGTACCTTTGAGGTCTTCTAGTCCAACCCCCTGCTCAAGCAGGAGACCCTATACCATTTCAGACAAATGGCTGTCCAATCTCTTCTTAAAAACCCCCAGTGATGAAGCACCTACAACTTATGAAGGCAAGTTGTTCCACTGGTTAATTTTTCTCACTGTTAGGAAGTCTCTCCTTAGTTCCAGGTTGCTTCTCTCCTTGGATTAGTTTCCATCCATTGTTTTTTGTCCTGCCTGCAGGTGCTTTTGTAAATAAATTGACTCTCTCTTCTTTGTGGCAACCTCTCAAATAATGGAATATTGCTATCATGTCACCCCTGGTCCTTCTTTTCTCTAGAGTAGTCAAATCCAAATCCTGCAACTTGTTCTTCATATGTTTTAGTCTCCAGGCCTTTAATCTCATTTTAGTTGCTCTTCTTTGTACTTTTTCCAAAGTCTCAACATTGGTTTTTACCAAAACTGTATACAGTATTCCAGGTGTGGCCTTACTAAGGCTTTACAAAGCAATATTAATATTTCAGGTGATTTTGATTCTATGCCTCTGTTTATACAACCAAGGATTATGTTAGCTTTTTTGGCTGCTGCCTCACATTGCTGGCTGCCTCACACTGCTGGCTAAATGATTGTCCACTAGAGTGCTACTAACTCTATCTTTTTTTGTTCTCAGGTGTTTCAGAAGCCCTTTAAAACAAGGGTCCCGAACTTGTGGGCAGCGGCGCACTAGTGGGCCATGAGGAGATTGTAACTGGGCTCCAGAAATGGCCAGTGAGTGTCATGTCCCCTCAGAGCCTGAATCTGTAGGGGAAGATGAGCTGGAACATAGCCGACAGAAATTGAGGGGGCGGCTTCATTGGCTTCGGAGGAAAATGGGGAGGAGCAGGCCCAGTCAGGCCAGAGCCTTTCAGGATTAGAACAGCTTGTAGACAGGGAGGAACAGGGGCAGGATGAACATGAGAGACAGAGCTCAGTCAATGACCACCCCCTCCTGATCCAAGAGCACGGAGAGTGGAGAGAAGGCGAGAACAGCGCCGACTGAGCAGGCTACTCGGGATAAGAGTACCCGTCTTCACAAGGCACACCTGGGGAATGAGACTTAAGGAGCCACTGTGGGGAGGGGCATTTGTCAGGAACAAACACTGAGTTTCTGAAGTGTGGAGTGCTGATGTTTGAACTTTCCAATAGTCCTTGTATTCTTTCTGGCTTTCTGGACTAATTAAGGGGTGTATGGGCCAAATTTGTTTAATATGTTTTAAATTGTTTTTAAATTTTATATTGTATGTGTTTTATCTTTGGCTGTTCACTGCCCTGAGTCCTTCGGGAGAAGGGCGGTATATAAATCTAAATAAACCTAAACCTAAACTGAATCCTTTGCTTCCTGAACTCCTTGATTTGCCCTGCTGGATTTATTGCTGTGCAGCCTTGGTGTACACAGCACTGGGCTAGACTATTTGCAGCCAGCGGCTTCTTGAGGTGTGTGTGGGGGGTTTGTCATCACTTTGTTCTGGGACTTGCCAGAAACGTGGGAGCGTTTGGGGAAATTTGGGGAAATTTGGAGCAATAAAGGGGTGGTTTGAATTGCCAGCTGCCTATGTTATCTCTGGGCTGCGCCCCGGGTCATCATAGCGAGTATACATGCATGAGTATACATGCAGAGTCCCTTGGGAGTAGGACGGCATAGAAATGCGACAAAATAAATAAATAAATAAATAAATGTGCATCCTCACTTGCATGAGCAGTGGGCAAGCACATGTATGCACACTCCATTTGTGTGAGCAGCAGTCACGTGTGCACACCGGTGACACAAATGGAGCCATGTGCACACTTTCTAGCCACTCGCACGGAAACTTCCTCTCCCCCTCACCCCCGCCAGTCTGCAAAGACGGAAACATTGGGGAACTCTTCTTTAAAACTCAGTTATCCCAACAGGTTTGGGGTCTCACGGAAACAGGGATTTAATGAGGTGGTTACATTGTGTGCAACCACCTCATTAAATTAAATTAAATTAAATTGTGAGACCCAGTTTGGTCAAGTGGTTAAGGCATCAGGCGAGAAAGCAGGAGACCTAGAGTTCTAGTCCCTTCTTAGCCATGAAAGCTGACTGGGTGACTTTGGCCAACTCTCTCAGCCCAACCTACCTCACAAGGTTGTTGTTGTGGGGAAAATAGGAGATGTGTTGGATATGCCTTTGTAAAAATAGTAAAGGTGGGATACACATAAATAAACACATAAACATCTATGCTCTCCCTACCCTTTTTAGTTTCTCTTGAATATTTGTTTTAATGTTAGAGTACTTTTGTAATTACTTTTTATGATTTTATAGTATGCTGTCACATTTCCTACCCTCTGGAATCAGCTGCCCCCAGAGATAAGGAGAATCCAAGACCTCGGTGCCTTCCGCCGTGCCCTTAAAACTTTCTTTTTTCAGCAAGCCGGGCTGGCTTAACATATTTTTTAACATATTTTTAATTTTTAATTGATTTGTTATCTTAAATTGGGGCCAAATTAATATATATCATTTTAATTGTTTTTTAATGTTTGTATTGTATGTTTTTATCTGGCTGTAGACCACCCTGAGTCCCTCGGGAGAAGGTGCGGTATATAAATTCGAAATAAAATAAAATAAATAAAATAAATTTCTATAAGTTGGGCAACATATAAATAAGGTTAATTATGGCTTCTATAAATCCTTCAATGGCACACAAAGATAATTAATAAAACTAAAATTAAGACACTTCAGTTGCAAGTGGGAGATAAATTTGCTTGTTATTTAATAAATCCCAATCAGTTGTCAATTAAGGTCTCTTTGGAATGAAGCTCCCACCTCTTGGGGGTTTCCTGGCTGCAGTTTAGTCATTGCTTTCTTCTTGGGAATTTTCTTTACTTCCCAGTCCAACATACGGCCCTTGGGATCTCCTGATGGTCTCTTAGCCAAGTAGAAAGCGGGCTCTGAATCCAAATAAGGTCGTCTCTTGAAGTATTTGCATGGAAAAAGCCCAGCTGTTGCACTTTAATCTCATGCAGCCTTCAGACTCATTTCAAAAGCCCTTCAAGTTCAATTATGTTTCTGGTAAGAGCCAGCTCTCCCTTTGTGCAGGCTGGAGAAAAAAAGAAAGAAAGAAAGAAAGAAAGAAAGAAAGAAAGAAAGAAAGAAAGAAAGAAAGAAAGAAAGAAAGGAGGGAGGGAGGGAGGGAGGGAGGGAGGGAGGGAGGGAGGGAGGAAGGAAGGAGGAAGGAAGGAAGGAGGAAGGGAGGGAGGAGGGAGAGAGAAAGAAAGAAAGAAGGAAGGAAGGAAGGAGAGAGAGAGAGAGAAAGGAAGGAAGGAAGAAGGAAGGAAGGAGGGAGAGAGAGAGAAAGAAAGGAAGTAAGGAAAAAGGAAGGAAGGAGGGAAGGAGGGAGAGAGAAAGAAAGAAAAAGGAAGGAAGGAAGGAGGGAGAGAGAGAGAAAGAAAGAAAGGAAGAAGGAAGGAAGGAAGGAGGGAAGGAGGGAGAGAGAAAGAAAGAAAAAGGAAGGAGAGAAGGAGGGAGAGAGAGAAAGAAAGGAAGGAAGGAAGAAGGAAGGAAGGAAGGAGGGAGAGAGAAAGAAAGAAAAAGGAAGGAAGGAAGGAGGGAGAGAGAGAGAAAGAGAAAGAAAGGAAGGAAGGAGGGAAGGAAGGAGAGAGAGAGAAAGAAAGGAAGGAAGAAGGAAGGAAGGAGGGAAGGAGGGAGAGAGAAAGAAAGAAAAAGGAAGGAAGGAAGGAGGGAGAGAGAGAGAAAGGAAGGAAGGAAGAAGGAAGGAAGGAAGGAAGGAGAGAAAGAAAGAAAGAAAGAAAGGGGGGAGAGAGACAGAGAGACAGAGAGACAGAGAGAGACAAAGAGAGAGACAGAGAGAGTCAAACAGAAAAAAAATCCCCAAAAGAGAACAATATGTAGTAAAGACAAAACATTAGTCATTTAAGAAAAATAATAGGTATTATTCTGGCTTTGCCCCCAGATCTAACTTTCTTCAACTTTTAAGGAGGAAAATAAACGGCCTCTAGATTGTAACCGTTAACAAAGCAGTGGTAATGTATTACACGCTCATTTTTGTTCACACTGAATAGCTACCGATTTACACATGCAAGCTGGAAGGCTGTGCACTGACTTCTCTACTTGAGCTTTTCAAACAGAGGAGGACCCACCGCTGAGCAGGGAGTTGTAGCAGATGACCTCCAAGGCCTATCCATCTCGGCAATTCTGTGATCCTTCCAATTCAAAGGAAAAGAAAAGGGGCTTTGCACCTGTCAGCAAGCCCCTTAAAGCCGCTTGGATCTTTTCCTGGGAGCACACCGCGGCTCTCTTTCTAATGCTACACAAGGATAGGAGAAGATGATTTTGATTTAAGGAGCTTGCAGACAGATGCGGTGTTGTGCAACCTCCCCCCCACATCCTTTTTCTCCACTTCTGAAAAGAGTTGTAGAGCTTTTGGTGATTTTGTTCATACCACCTGCTAATCCAAAATTAACTGGAGCTTCAATTATTGAATTAACTCAATAGCATGAATTCTTCGTACCATGCGCTGGCCACAAACTCTCTATTAGCTTGGTTTGAATTTAGCTTGCAATATTAACCCAGCCACAATGAAATAGGACGGGGTTAATATGCAAGCTAGATTTAAAATTCAGGTAAAATTTGGCCAGAGTGTGGTACGAATTCATGCCATTGAGTTAATTCACAAATTAATTCAGCCGTAATGAAATGAGATACTGAAGCTAAATAGATAAACCGAGTTGGAAGGAACCTTGTAGGCAGTGGTGGGTTCCAACTGGTGTTACCACCGGTTCTCTTCGTGCACGCACTTTGCCCAAACCGGGCTGAACTGGGAGCAATCCACCACTGCTTGTAGGTCATCTAGTCCAACCCCCTGCCCAAGCAGGAGGCCCTATACCCATGATGGCGAACGTCACAGGTGGCACACGGAGCCATATCTGTGGGCACGCGAGCGTTGCCCTACCTCAGTCCAGCACGCATGTGCGCGCTGGCCAGCTGATTTTTGGGCCTTCTGGGCCCACTGGAAGTCGGGAAACGGGCTGTTTCCGGGCCTCCGGAGGGCCTCCTGGGAGGGGGGTGGGGAAGGCTGTTTTCGACTTCCCCAGGCTCCTAGAAAGGCTCTGGAGCCTGGGGAGGGCAAAAAAATGGACCTACCGGGCCCACCGTGCCATCACGTGCCAAAAGCGGGGGGAGAGCGGGGGGGTCATGCATGCATGTGTGGGGGGATGGGGCGCATTGAATTATGGATGTGGGCACGCGCACACGCAATCCCCCGCCACTACCGCCGCTTTTGGCACGCGATGGCAAAAAGGTTAGCCATCACTGCCCTATACCATTTCTGACAGATGGCAGTCCAGTCTCTTCTTGAAAGGGATGAAGCTCCCACAACTTCCAAAGGCAACTTCTCTTCCATTGGTTGATTGTTCTCACTGTCATAAAATTTCTCCTTATTTCCAGGTTGAATCTCTCCTTGTTCCGTTTCCATCCATTATTCCTTGTCTGGCCTTCAGGTGCTTTGGAAAATAGCTTGACCCTTTCCTCTCTGTGGCAGCCCCTCAAATATTGCAACACCGCTACCACGTCTCCCCTGGTCCTTCTCTTCACTGAAACTCAAGTACTTTGGCCATCAAATGAGAAGAGACGAGTCATTGGAAAAGACCCTGGTGTTGGGAAAGATGGAAGGCAAAAGGAGAAGGGGACGTCAGAAGACGAGATGGTTAGATAGCGTCATTGACGCAAAGAACATGAACATTCTATTGAAGTCCCCTTGCAACAAGGAGAATGAGCTTACAGATGTTTCATTAACCAAACTAGGCAACATCATCAGTGCTAGTAGGGAGTGGGGTTTGCTCTCAGTTTATATTCTGGTGGCTTGTCCTGTCAGTATAGATGGGCTTTTTTATCTTGAAGGTTCTTTGGTTGTGCGGCTTACTGTTAGCTTGTTTACTATTTGATGGTTGGTCTGATGTTAATCTTGGAATTAATTTATGCTCATCTGAGTGTTGACTGCTCATGCGGCGGTGTTTTGGTCTTTTTGTTCCCAAGACCACTCCCACCAATACTGACAGGGTAAGCCACTAGAACCGTGATGGCGAACCTATGGCATCACTGCACTAGAATATAAACTGAAAGCCAACCCCACTCCTTATTAGCACTGATGATGTTACTTAGTTTGGTAATGAAATGTCTGCAAGCTCAGAGAGCACCAAGGACCCTTCAGATAAAAAAACAGTTGTCTCCACTGACAACCGGCTTCTTCTTTTCTAACTTGTCTTTCTTTGATGTAACAGTCTCCCCTTTTTAAACTTAATAATTGGTTTCCAGGCTAGGCTGAAACTAAGATTTGCCTCATTAACAAATGAAGGGAAACTAATGCTTCTCAGCTGCCTGAATGAAATAGATGGGCAGATAAATAGGCAAGAGGGAACTGCCAATGAAATTTTGCCTGAGTGACAGTGGTGGGTTCTAACCGGCTTTACTACCGGTTCTTTTCGTGCATGCGCTTTGTGCGTGATCGCTGCTCCGCGCAAACACATTAGGAATATGCCCAGCTGAGATGCGGCAATTCACTTTGCCGCGCCTATCAGCTGGGCTACAAATAAGGAAATATAAGGTAGGAATAACACAGGGGCGGGCGGGAGGGCCCAACTCCCGGACAAAGAGAACCAGTTCGGTGACGTCATAATGTCACCGCTACTGGCTCGGCCGAACCGGGCCGAACCGGGAGGAACCCACCACTGCTGAGTGACATTTGAAAGAAACATTTTCTCCTGTGCATTTTGTCTTCAACTGCTGATTGAGAAGAAGAAAAAAAGGGGAGGAAAGAAGATTCTAAATCCATATTGGGGATCAGTCTTACAACTTAAATCTAAAATCTACAAGGAGAACTTCATCATGTACTATACTATTTATTTTAATACTACTTAGTCCAATGAAAAGTTCTGTGGACCCCAAAAGTTTGCACAGATAGCCCTCAATTTACAATCACAATTGTGATTGGAACTTCTGTTGCTATGTGAGGTGGTTATTAAGTAAGTCACACCCAATGTTATGATCATTTTTTGCTGACGTCACTAGGTAAACCCCGTGGTTTAAGTCAGGGGTCAGCAACCTCAGCTCTGGAGCCGCATGTGGCTCTTTCACCCTTCTGCTGCGGCTCCCTGTCACTCAAAATATGCGTCACAACCGTCCATGTGCAACATCCGCCGGCACGTGATTTATTGAGCTTTTCAACCCCCAGTAGGCCTACCATGGATAAATCCAAGAAAAGAAAAGTTTCAGAAGAAAACAGAATGTTTAATTCAACTTCATATGCTAGTTTTGTGGCCTTTCTAGAAATAGTCAGGCACGGGAAAGGTTTTGTGGCTCCCGGTGTTTTCTTTTCTGTGGGAAATGGGTCCAAATGGCTCTTTGAGTGTTTAAGGTTGCAGACCCTGGTTTAAGTGAAATTGACTTCCCCAATGATTTTGCTTGTCAAAAGCTGGTTAGGAAAGTCACAAATGGCAGCTGGATAACCCCAACCAATATGCCAGCTGCCAAGCATCCAAAATTTGATCATGTGACTGTGGGGATACTGCAATGGTCATAAGTTCAAGGACCAGTTGTAAATCACTTTTTTGTATTCTAATTTTAAACAGTCACTAAACAAATGGTTGTAAATTAAGGACTGCCTGTATATCTTTCAATTTTGGTCCATCCTGATAAAAAGTGTACCTATTCTGAATTCTGACGTGCATGTAATGAACATTGAAGAAAACCAAAGTGTTTTAGATAAAACTAGCCATATTTCTCCGGAAATTTTACATAAGTATTTTTCAACTTTTAAAGGGGCTTGTTCTATTTTACAAATAGATATTTTTCACAAGTATCAAATAGTTTAATGTGTGTGTGTGTGTGTGTGTGTGTGTGTGTGTGTGTGTGTACACCAGGGGTCGGCAAACTTAAACACTCAAAGAGCCACAAAGGTCCTAACCGAAAACCCCCTGTTCAATTCTGGAGCTGACCGGAAGTCTCTCCCCCCCCTCCCCCATCACCATAGAGTCTTCTCCTAGCGCGGTGTCCTTTTTCCTCTGCTGACTGGAGGTCTGGTTCCCCCACCATAGAGTCTCCTCCTAGCATGGCATCCTTTTTCCTATGCTGACCGGAAGTCTGGTTCCCCCCCCCAAGAGTCTCCTCCTAGCATGGCGTCCTTTTTCCTCTACCTGTCCTAAGTGAAAGCCCTATCAATTGTGGAGCTGACCGGTGACAAGGAGCCGCAGCAGAGGGATGAAAGAGCCACATGTGGCTCCAGAGCCGCAGGTTGCTGACCCCTGGTATACACATACACATAATGACAAAAGTCCCCTGTTTATTTTCCTCATGTTCCAGAAGTTGCTAATAGTTATGTACTGTAATAGAAAATAGTCTTCTATTTGAGATTAGGAGCCTGGTACATGAAAAACCAGGTAATGAAATGGGGAGGCTGTTTGCAATTTAATGGTCCACTCTGCATTTTTGCATATCATTAAACCGAGACATAGGTACATGTTATAATTATGTTTTTCTATTGCTTCACCAACTGCCTTAATTATCATATATACACACGTGATGAGGATTACAAACAGCTCTTCTTGAAATGAGTTGAGCTGGAATTGATCAAAAGCACCTGGAGTCAAATCCATACTCAGCCACATCATGGCTCACTTAAAAACATGGGTGGAGCTTTGTGGCTGCCATCTTTGGACGATACCCTGTAGACATTCTGAAATTAAGGCTTTTGGGGGCCATCCTCTGAGATGGTCTATTCCAGAGGTGGGTTTTAGCAGGTTCTGATCAGTTCTGGAGAACCGGTAGTGGGGTTTTTTTCCCCTCTCCAGGCTCTGGAGGCTTTCCTCGAGCCTCCGAGAGGGTGAAAATGGCCTCCCCAGGCTCTGGAGGCCCTCTGGAGGCTGGAAATGGGCCCGTTTCTGGCCTTCCAGAACTTCCGGTAGGCCTCTTTTTTTGCCCTCCCTGAGCTCCGCGCACGCCCTGCACTTACCTGCATCCAAAATGGACCGTGTGGGGACTACTGGGAGGGGCAGGGCAGGGTGTACGGGGCCAGCCAGGAGTGGGATTTGGGGGGTTCTCTGAACTGCACAAAATCTTAGTTAGAGGTTCTCCCGAACCACTACGAGCCCCCAGCAGCCCACCCCTGCCCTCAACCCAGTGGTGAAATCCAAATTTTTTTTACTACTGGTTCTGTGGGCATGGCTTGGTGGGCATGGCAGGAGAAGGATACTGCAAAATATCCATTCCCACCCCACTCTGGGACTAGCCAGAGATGGTATTTGCTGCTGACTCTTCATCTGAGGGCTGACGGATGGCCCAGGCTCCGCCTCTGTCTCTTATCTCTGACAGCTCCATTACCTTTCCCCCCTCGGAGCTTTCCGGTTGCCTTGATGCTGATCTTGATTCCCACGCCTCCTCCTCCTCTGATTTGGCTGCTGGAGGGGCCGGCGGCCGACAGGACACAACAATACCTCCTTCCTCCTCTTATTGTATCCACAGCCACAACTCTGTGAGGTGAGTTGGGCCGAGAGAAAATAAGGGGCCCAAGATCACCCAGCTGGCTTTCCTCTCTTAGTATGTTGTGTGAATCTAGCTATTTGTGGGTCAACAGAAGAGAATAACTGTGGCTCAGAGTTCAACTGTGACATCCTTAATGCACTCTGAGTTGGGTTGCCTGCTTTCTTTATCTTTATCTTTATCTTTATCTTTATCTTTATCTTTATCTTTATCTTTATCTTTATCTTTATCTTTATCTTTATCTTTATCTTTATCTTTATCTTTATCTTTATCTTTATCTTTATCTTTATCTTTATTTGATTTGTATACCGCCCTACTCCCGAAGGACTCAGGGCGGTGAACAGCTAAACAGTAAAATACATAAATACAAAATTTAAAAACAGGATAAAATTGAATTAAACAATTTGGCCCAGACAAATTAAAACACCCCAATAATTTAAAAAACAGATTAAAATTTGCATATTAAAAAGAAAAGAGGGAAAAGATTAGGCCAGGCCCGCCTGGTGGAATAAAAAGGTCTTCAAACCGTGGCGGAAGGTCCGCAGATCTGGGATCTTGAAGATGCTTGAAGACGTTTCATTACCCAACTAGGTAACATCATCAATTTGGGTGGTTCATCAAAACCTAGCTAACTACCTGGTTGCATATAGACAATGGGGCTCCACATTTCAGCCATGTGGAGGGGAGAAGGCAAGCTGGCTCAGGAATTCTGGGAGTTGAAGTCCACAGGTTGTAAAAGAGCCACATTTGCCCACCCCGGCCTAGCAGATTGGTTATGTATGTACTCGGGACAAATATCCCTCATATCCAAAAGGCTGACCCATCCTATTGCAAGCTTCTTGTTGCCATTTTCTTTTTGTCACCTGCGCAGTTCTCATTCACCCTAACATGACGGGAAACCAGCACAGAAATAGACCATCTCATTATCTTTCCCTTCTCTTGTTCGGTCTCGCCTACAAACCTCTCAAATATTCATTAAGGCTCCTGTAACGCTACCCTGTTTAATTGGGACCTTGGGGGAAACTACGGCCATTCTGGAGCAAGTCAGGGTGTACTTTGCTTTCAGTGAGTGAATAAAGCTGTTGATGTTAAAGAGAGGGAAAACTCAGCCATTTGTATTTCACATTGTTTTCCTCCAGAGCTGCTTTTCTTTGCTCTTACGTCTTAAACTGCAGGAGCAGAAAGAAGAAAGCCGAACGTTTTCACGAATAGGAAATAATAACATCTCTATATCACTCTACTGCCCTTATTAGCAGTATATCAAAATACCATTAAAGTCATAGATAGGGCGTTTGGATAAGAAGTTGATGAACCTAGTTTCATTTTTATAGTTTTCTCACTGCGGACCAATGCAGGCTGAAGAATATCAAGTAGGAAACAGGTGGAAATCAATATTATTTTTATAGCTTTGATCTTGCCACAAAGGGTTGCTTTCCTTCCATCTCAGATTTGCCACATTTTAATACTGACCTTGCTTTTGTACCTTTGCAAACAGATAGGTCTTGCTAGGAAATGTTGCTGCAATGCTTTATGGCAGGAGTGTTAAATTCAAGGCCCAGGGATCGGATCAGGCCTGTTGGGTGCTTAGATCTGGCCCATGCGGCTGCCCTGGAAACAGCAAAGGACTGGCCCGCGTTGCCTCTGCCAGTGAAAACAGAGCTTTGTTTTTGCTGGCAGAGGGTTGCAGGAGGCCATTGCAGCTGAAAACGGAGCATTCAAGGCAGTGGTGAAATCCAATATTTTTTACTACTGGTTCTGTGGGCGTGGCTTGGTGGGCATGGTGTGGCTTGCTAAGCGTGGCTTGGTGGACGTGGCAGGGGAAGAATACTTCAAAATCTCCATTCCCACCCCACTCCAGGGGAAGGATACTTCAAAATCTCCATTCCCTGCCCACACCTTGGGGAAGGATATAGCAAAATTTCCATTCCCACCCCACAGCCAGAGGTGGTATTTGCTGGTTCTCCGAACTACTCAAAATTTCCACTACCAGTTCTCCAGAACCTGCTGGATTTCACCCCTGACTCAAGGACCACAGGTGACCTTCCGGAGTTCCGTTTTTGCCAGCAGAGGCTTGCAGGAGGCCATCACAGCCAAAAACGGAGCTGGCAGAGCATTCAGGCCACCGCAGGTGCCCCTGACATGAGTGATGTCAAGCTGACCACGCACACCCTGGCCATGCCCCCCCGAGGTCAAATACAACCCTGATGTGGCCCTCATTGAAACCAAGTTTGACTCCCCTGCTTTATGGGAAGACCTATTTGCCAATGTAAAGCAGATTACATAAGAGAATGATGAGAACCCAAAAGCTAAAGGTGCCACGGTAGAACTGAGTTTCCATCTAGTCCAGTGGTGGGTTGCCCCCGGTTCGCACCAGTTCTGTAGAACTGGTAGTAAAACCGGTGGGAGGCTCCACCCACTGACCCCAACGTCATTAGAATGCTTCGGCGCAGCCCCGTTGCGAACCGGTAGTAAAGGTAAGTAGAACCCACCCCTGATCCAGTCATTTCTAAAACACAAAAGTGAGCAGGTACAAGAGGTGGACCGATCACTTAAATATGATCCAACAGTGTGCTGCAATTGCCAAAAAAAGCCAACACGCTCCTAAGTTGCATTAACAGAGGGATCGAATCAAGATCATGTGAAGTATTAATATGGTACTGCTTTAAAATGCCTTGGTAAGACCACACTTGAAATACTGCATTCATGACATAAAAAAAAAGATATTGAAAGACTCTTGAAAGAGTGCAGAGTGCAGAGAAGAGAAACAATGATGATTAGGGGGCTGGTCGCTGGAGGCTAATACATATGAAGAACGGTTGCAGGAATTGGGTTCAATGAAAAGAAGGACTAGAAGTGACATGATAGCAGTGTTCCAATATTTGAGGGGATGCCACAAAGAAGAGGGGGATCTACCAATTCTCCAAAGCACCCGAAGGCAGGACAAGAAGCACTAATGGAAACTAATCAAGGAGAGAAGCAACTTAGAACTAAGGAGAAATTTCCTGACAGTTAGAACAATTAACTAGTGGAACAGCTTGCCTCCAGAAACTGTGTCTGCTCCAACACTGGAAGTTTTTAAGAAGAGATTGGATAATGATTTGTCTGAAATTGTATAGGGTTTCCTGCTTGAGCAGGGGCTTGGACTAGAAGACGTCCAAAATCCTTTTCCACTGCTATTCTGTTATTCTATTCTGTTATTCAGAATGGATCGATGGTAAGGAAAATGCAGCTTACAAAATTGCTTGCAGCATCATTATAAACAATTATTATTTCTGACATCTTTCTAGATACCTTCATGGAAAAGATTGCTCAAAGGATGGGTGCATCACTTGCACGGAAATGACAAGAAAGAAAAAAAGAAGGTAATGGCGCTGTTTATAATTTATTCAGTTATCCATTTGATGTACTTCGTGCCTTACTGTACAGAGGAAAGAGTACTCCAAGTAACTAGCCATAAAAAAAATAAAGCATAAAGAGTTGATGGTTGTTAAAGGTGTTTAGAATGGCTTTTAATTAATATAATCTTTAAAAGCTTATTTAAAAATGAAGATCTTGGGACCCCTTCAAAACCAGACACAGCAAGGCAATTGTGCAGTTTTTGATGCTGTTTTCCCTAATTTAGAACCAGCACAAAAGTCCCAGCAAACTCAAAAAGTGAGGCTATCTTATCTCATTGTTCCCAAAGTTTCATGTTGAGAGAGGTGGCCCTCAGGTCCAGAGGTGGGCTTCAAAAATTTTAGCAAGGGGTTCTCTGCCCAGTTGCTGGGTGGGAGTGGCCATGGTAGGCGTGGCCTAGTTGGCCTCCTGCACCATGGTGTGGGGGGGTGTTTTTGCCCTCCCTGGGTTCCGGAAGCTTTCCTTGAGCCTCTGGGAGGGTGAAAATGGCCTCCCCAGGCTCTGGAGGCCCTCTGGAGGCCCTCTGGAGGCCGGAAATGGCCCCGTTTCAGGCCTTCCCAAACTTCCAGTAGGCCCGTTTTTCACCTTCCTGAGCCTCTGCGTGCGGCCTGCACTTACCTGCATCCAAAACAGGACGCATGGGGACTCCTGGGATGGGAGGTGAGGGGTGGGCAGGGCCAGCCAGGAGCGGGATTTGGGGGTTCTCTGAACTGCACAGAATCTTAGCTAGAGGTTCTCTCGAAACCCCGCGAACCCCCAGCAGCCCACCCCTGCTCAGGTCTCTAAGCTGTTTGATAATTTAAAAATTAAACTAACCTAGGGATGTCTGTAAGAGTGTGTGTGTTTAAAAAAAAGGTAAGATGGCACCACCACCATATAATTGAAAGCTGCCCCCTTTTAAAAGTATGTTATATGTATGTATGTATTTATTCGATATTTATTCTGCCTTTAATACTTTGTAAGTAACTAAAGGTGGTGAACATACCTAATACTCCTTCCTTATCATCTACCTAATACTCCTTCCTCATCATCTTCCCCCCCACCCCAACAATCACCCTGTGAGGCGAGTTGGTGTTTTAACAACAATTTCAGCAGCTGGTGCAAATCCTTCATCACAGGTATAATATATTCTCCGTTTTGAGCATCAGTAAGCAGCCTGACTGCCATATTTTGCATCCAAAGATTGCATACATTTTGGTAATTTGTTGCTTGTTTTAGCTAGTGTAGTGATACTCCAATTGGCAGGATTCTCACAACACACTAAGCCATAAACCACAGCTTGTGAGCCACAATGATTAAGTTATCATGAAGGTGATGCCAAACTGAAACGAAGGCCATGATGTTTGCATAGTTGGATAAAAGGGTCTGCCTGTTTCATATTGCCCCTTGTTGGGTGCCGATCAGAAGTGGTATTCAGCAGGTTCTGACCAGTTCCGGAGAACCGGTAGTGGAAATTTTGAGTAGTTCGGAGAACCGGCAAATACCACCTCTGACTGGCCCCGCCCCCATCTATTCTCTGCCTCCCGAGTCCCAGCTGATCGGGAGGAAATGGGGATTTTACAGTATCCTTCCCCTGCCATGCTCACCAAGCCATGCCCAAGCCAAGCCACGCCCACCAAGCCACGCCCACAGAACTGGTAGTAAAAAAAATTGAACCCCACCACTGGTGTCGACCAAATGGTAGTCAAGTCTCCAATCTCATGGAACTAACGTCCAAAAGACAGGCGGTAACAGACTGGAGAAAATTGTATTTTAGAAGACTTCTCCAACTTTCATTGGAGTTTATGCCAATTTCAATGCTTTCCTGAGCTGCAAACCTCTCTCCTTCAGAAGTTAGTGTTGAGTTGAGTTAAAGGAATTTGAAATAGCTATCTAATTGTGTTGTTACCCTTTGAGGCAACAATTTATTTATTCCATCTTCTTTATATCCCATCTTTTCAAGATGATGATGATAACAATAGCACTTAGACTTATACATCGCTTTACGGCCCTCTTTAAGTGGTTTACAGAGCCAGCATATTGCCCCCAACAATTTGGGTCCTCATTTTACCCACCTTGGAAGGATGGAAGGCTGAGTCAACCTTGAGCCTGGTGAGATTTGAACTGCCAGCTGCAGGCAGCCAGCAGTCAGCAGAAGTAGCCTGCCATACTGCACCCTAACCACTGCGCCACTACGCTCGTATATGATGATGATTTATGATGATGATGATGATGATGGCGGCATTTGTGTTAGAAGCACCAAGGTTACAGGTTGGAAAGATTAGCTGGTGACATCACCATTGCCCAGGAGATGTCCAGTTGGGGGCTCCTTACATATCCCCGGCAGGAGCTGGAGCGAAGGACATGAGCTCACCTGCCCTGAGACAGCGCTCGGGTCTCGAATGTGGGCTTGCTAACCTCCAACCCAGCATCTTAACCACGTTAGCCACCGTGCTCCTATGATGATGATGTTATCCATTCACTTGTTATCTTGGCGATTCCAATCTTGCACTACTTCTTTGAGTTGGTGGCTGGTGTTAGCTTTGATAGTGTCCAGCCATCATGTTCCTTGGCAACCTGGTTTTCTTTTACCACTAATTCTTCTCAACACAATTGCTTTCTCTAGTGAATTCCCCGGCATGCCATGGCCAAAATAAGTGAGATACTTTTTCAGCATAAGTTTGTGGCAGTGCCTTTATAATGTTCCCTCCTCAGATTTCTCTTTGCAAAGTCATCTGGGGCTCCCACTTAGCATTTCTCCAAACGTATGATTTGATTGCTTACTTATTTGTTCCCTATGACTATCATTAAGTGTTGTACCTTATGATTCTTGATGAATGTATCTTTTCTTTTATGTACGCTGAGAGCATATGCACTAAGACAAATTCCTTGTGTGTCCAATCACCCTTGGCCAATAAAGAATTCTATTCTATTCTATTCTAAACCACCATTTCTTTCTTCCACAGCAATAAAGCAGAGTTTGTTGACCTGTACTTTATTCAAGTGTCTCACATTGCCTTTCCATCATAACCTATCGCAAACCACATAATGGCCCACGCCCCCCTTTGCTCTTCCCTTTGGAAAAGAGAGTTATAATAACCCTCATTTTGCTGCTCAGCTTCGCTCATCCACTCGGCTGGAGGAAAGGCTGCTTCATCCACAGCTGGCCTTCCACGGGAGCCTGTCCAGCTGTTCAATGTAAATTCAATCTAGAGAAAAGTAAAGTCCTACACTTAGGCAAAAGTACATATGCAGATTGGGTAAAGCCTGGCTGAATAGAATAGAATAGAATAGAGTAGAGTAGAGTAGAGTAGAGTAGAGTAGAGTAGAGTAGAGTAGAGTAGAGTAGAGTAGAGTAGAGTAGAGTAGAGTAGAGTAAAATAGAATAGAATAGAATAGAATAGAATTTTTTATTGGCCAAGTGTGATTGGACACACAAGGAATTTGTCTTGGTGCTTACGCTCTCAGTGTACATAGCAGTAACTGTGACCTTGGAGCCTTAGTAGACAATCCATTAAATATGAGTCAGCAGTGTGTGGTGGCAGCCAAAAAAGCCAATGCAATCCTACATTGCATTAACAGAGGGATACAATCAAGATCAAGTGACGTACTAATACCATTCTATAATGCCTTAGTAAGACCACACCCAGAGTACTGCATCCAGTTTTGGTCACCACACTATAAAAAGATGTTGAGACTCTAGAAAGAGTGCAGAGAAGAGCAACCAAGATGATGAGGGGACTGGAGGCTAAAACGTATGAAGAACGGTTGCAGGAACTGGGCATGGCTAGTCTAATGAAGAGAAGGACCAGGGGAGACATGATAACACTGTTCCAATATTTGAGGGGCTGCCACAGAGAGAAGGGGGTCAAGCTATTTTCCAAAGCACCTGAAGGCCAGACAAGGAATAATGGATGGAAACTGACCAAGGAGAGATTCAACCTGGAAATAAGGAGAAATTTTCTGACAGTGAGAGCCATCGATCAATGGAACAGAAGTTGCCTTCAGAAGTTGTGGAAGCTTCATTCCTGGAAGCTTTCAAGAAGAAGAAGGAGCCTGGATAGCTCAACATACTAAGCACTGTAATTTAACACCAGCTGTCTGCAATTAAAGTCAGATCGAATCTCCCCAGGCTCAAGGTTGACTCAGCCTTCCATCCTTTCTAAGGTAGGTAAAATGAGGACCCAGTTTGGGGGGGGGGGGCAATAAGCTGATTTTGTATAAAAATATACAAAAGTATGAAGGCTATTGCTTAACGCGCTGTAAGCCGCCCTGAGTCTCCGGAGAAGGGTGGCATATAAATCAAATTAAAAAAAGAGAGAGAGACTGGGTTGCCATATGGTATTATAGGGTCTCCTCCTTGGGCGGGTTGTTGGACTAGATCAGGGGTGGGCAAATATGGCCCCTTTATGACCTGTGGAATTCAACTCCCAGAATTCCTGGGCCAGCTTGGCTGTCTCAGGAATTCTGGGAGTTGAAGTCCACAGGTTGTAAAAGGGCCACCCCTGGACCAGACGGCCTACAAGGTCCCTTCCCAAACGCTGTTATTCACCCCTGGCCCTTCTCTTCTGCCCCCCCTCCCTCCTTGATCGCACCCCGCCCTCCACCCCGGTTGCAACCAACCCGAGCTAACAGCAGGTGGCTGCCCAATGATTGACAGGCCTCCCATGACGTCATGCAGGTGGGCCGGGCACCGGGAGGCGTTCTGTTGCTGCGGGTTTTGTACTGGAAAAGAGGCAGCGGCGGGTCCCGACACGGGGAGGGGCTGCTGGCTCCCCTCGGCAGCCCGTGAGGGGCGAGGAGGCAGCAGGACGGCGCGCCTGAGCGGTCAGACGCCCGCTTGAGGTTTCCTCAGCATCTTCAGCCCTGAAGAGCCAGCGGGGCAGGTCAAGAGAGAGGAGCCGACGAGCTCTCCGGGCGCCCCGGCGGGCAGGGCTGGGTCCTGGGCGGTGAGTAACCTTTGCTTTTCTCCCGCTTCTCCCTGGAGGAGTTGCAAGCCAAGAAGAGCCCGGGGGGAGGGGAGGGAGGGAGGCGTCCCGGGCATCGAAATAAATAAATAAAGGCGCCCACGCAGGACGCGGGAGGATGCGAGGGAGCCAGCCAGCCTCGCCTGCCTCCCGGGCTCTCTCGCCTCTCGCTTCCACACGAGGCGTCCCCGCAAGTCTTTCGAGCCAAGATCCGAGCTGGAAAGCCCAGAAGCGGAGCTGAGCCGGCGGCATCCCCAACGGGCATGGCCGGAGAAGAAAAGGACCTGGGAGCAACCCAGTCCCGATCCGATGCTGGTTTGTTCCGAAAGAGACCCGTTCAGACGTGCCCAGAATGAATGACCCTGGTCACCAGAGCCTCCTTATCTAACCTGCCCCCCCAGCCCCATTTTGCTAAACCAGGGCAGGATATAAACCCAGATTTTTTTAAAAAAAAAATTAAGTCACCCCAAAACTCAAGAAGCCCCCACTAAGCTGGGCTTTGAAGCTGTTGGTTTGTGAATGAAGCCGAGATGGGAAACCTGATGGTCGATGGTGGCTTATTTACAGCAGACCAACCTTGCTGAAGCAAAAGAGAGAGACCCTTTTCCCCCTTTGACATTCTACGGTATTGTGTTGCATTGTGTTGACATTAGCGCTGCAGCATCTTTCCGGGAGTTGTAATTTTGCCCTGGTTTGGGAATTTGGCAGTGTGGCTGATGGGTGAGCACCGACACAGAGGAGGGCATCAGCCGTTTGTGGTGCTGAGCTGAGCACTGGGATCAGCTAGTGGGAAAGAGCCCGAGATGCTGGGAGTGGATCCAGTGTTAGATCTCTAAAACGGAATGCTACTTCTGTCTGATTGCATTCCCCTCTCCTAATTCTTTTTTAATATGAATAATAAAAAATGCTGCTTCTAATCTCAATAAATACTCTCCTAGAATATAGAGTGATGAGCCGGGTTGGCAAGGGTTAGGGAAGCATCGGCTTAAATTAAGATTTTTTAAAAAATAAAAATTATGAAAAATAATACAGGCAAGATATAAATAAAGAATAAATACTTTCTTCAAGTATTTCTTTTTTCTTTTCTTTTTTTTTTTACATTCTTCATATACATATATTTTTATTCTTGTGTCTAACGGAAGTATTTTGATTCCACATCTGAGCGAAATCCTCTATTCAACCTGCGTGTATTAAAATGCGGAGAAAACAAATTTTAACATTGGAAATTACAGAACCTAGGAATGAAATCCAAACATTTACTTGATGATAGAACTGCAGCAACTCCTTGTATTAACACTGTTCAAGTTATCAAGTTTTATTACTATTTAAGCCAACTCAGATTATCTTCCATTCACAGAGAAGCATTGAACAAGGTAACAGAAACACTATGCTATATTTATTCTTTATTTGTATCTTGCCTGTATTATTTTTATAAAAAAATTCAAGGCAGTGAATATACCTTCGTCCTCCTATTTGCCCCACAGCAACAATCCTGTGAGGAGGATTGGGCTGAGAGAGTGACTGGCCCCAAATCACCCAACTGATTTTTGTATCTAATACAAGCCTAGAATTCCCGATCTCCACTTTTCTACTCCGGAGCCTTAATTACTAGATCAGGTATTAGCAATTGAGTTCTGTTCTATTGCAATAAAATTGCAAGGAGCTACTTATGTACATTTCTGGAACTGGCCTCAGCTTGGAAGTTTTATCTTAAGGACAGTGAATGCAAAGAATGAGAAATTCTATCAATATGTAAAGAATCAACACTCACCTGAGAGCATGTAATGAATAAATCAAATGTCTATGGAGATTCTCAGTCATCCAGGTCATGGTTGTCCCAAAGGAGCTTTTTCAAGAGGCAATTGGACTTCCTGGTTTTCCTTTGAAGATGTTTCGCTTCTCATCGAAGAAGCTTCTTCAGAGCCAAAGAAGCTTTTTGGATGAAAAGTGAAACGTCTTCAAAGAAAAAACAAAATCCAATTGCCTCTTGAAAAAGCACCTTTGGGATAATAAATCAAATGCAAAGAAATGGTCAATTACCTGAGCATGCAACTTATGTTTGGCATTAGCATAAAACAATGCAATCTCGGTCCTGAAAGTGTTAACAGAAGGTCTCAGAAGTTTTGGTTCATCCATATCTTTTACAGCAAGATTTTTAATTCTCTGAAGCAAACAAGGCACTTGAGTCAGTATGGAGTGACTTTCCATGCTGCATTGACATCTCAGGCTGACAGGCAAAGAAGCAAGCCTACATATTACAGGTGGCCCCTGATGTACAACCACAATTGGGTTAGAATTTCTGTTGTTAAGCAAGGCGGTTGTTAAGTAAGTCATGCCCCATTTTATGACCTTTGTTGCTAAGATTATTAAGCAAATCACTTGCAGTTATTAAGCGAATCAGACTGTTTTGTTAAGCCAATCTGGCTTTCCCCATTTACTTTGCTTGTGGGAAGAGGTCGCCAATGGCAATCACATGACCCCCAAAGACATAACGCAACTTTGTAAATACAAGTTGCCAAGTGCCCAAATTTTGATCATGTGACTGTGTGTGTGTGTGCGGGGGATGCTGCCACGGTTGTAAGTGCGAGGACCAGTGGTGGGTTCCTCCCGGTTTGGCCCGGTTCCGCCGAGCCAGTAGCGGTGATGATATGATGTCACCGAACCGGTTCTGGGGCCCCCCCGCCCCACTCACCTACCCCCTGCGTTATTCTTACCTTTTATTTGGCCCCACCCCCAATCTATTGCTGCCTCCTGAGTCCCAGCTGATGGCTAGAGGGGAAAAAACTGTTTAAACTCTTGCCACCGGGCTTCAAAGGGCCACCCTACAGCTGATCAGTGTTAAAAGAAAACAAATGAGTAGACCGGTGCCTGCAAAAATAAATAGGTAGACCGGTGCCTGCAAAAATACATGAGTAGACTGGTGCCTGCAAAAATAAATGGGTAGACCGGTATAGTTCTGCAAGCAGTTAAAATCCTGGTAGACCAGTACCTCTGCTAAATCCTAAATAATTGTCACATGACAATCAAGCCACGCCCACAAAATAAGCCACGCCCACACAACCGGTAGTAAAAAAATTTAGAACCCACCCCTGGCGAGGACTGGTTTTTTTTCCAGTGCTGTTATAACTTTGAATGGTCACTAAATAAATGGTTCTATGTTGAGCACGACCTGTATTGGTGTCGTGTGAATGCAACCACGGAAGGAAATTACTTTGAGCACCATAGGAACAGCGCTCTAACTAGGTATATCTTCTCAGTAGCTTTGGAATAGAGGTGTCAAACTCAAGTCCCGCAGGCTGGAGCTTAGATCTGGCCTGGAAACAGCAAAGAACCGGCCCACGGTGCTTCTGCTAGCGAAAATGGAGTTTGCGGGGGCCCCCCAGACTCCGTTCTTGCTGGCAGAAAGCTATCCAAACAAACTAAAAACAAATCAAAACAAAAGGAGAAATGTTTCCCCTTTTGCATTTGAGCATGCAAGACGGGACAGGAAAGGAGAAAGGGAAAGACAAAGAAAAAGAAGGGAAGATGGGAAGAGAGCAAGGAAGGAAAAATAAGGAAAGAGGGGAAGGAAGAAGAAAGGAGAATGAAGAGGGAAGGAAAAAGAAAAAAGGAAGGGAGGGAGGGAGGAAGGAAGGAAGGCAGGAAGGAAGGAGATTATAATGAGAGTGAGGGAGAGTCTGAGGGAAGTCCTGTTTTAGCACTTGGCCACCACAGGTGCCCCCGACACGAGTCCATGCCCACCATGCCCACGCCCCCGGCCACGCCCCACATCCCCCCTCTGGCCCTCTGAGGTCAAACACAACTGATGCGGCCCTCCATGAAATCGAGTTTGACATTAGGATAACAGCACTGAATGAGAGGAAAAAAGGAAAGGGAAATGCTGCATTTGCACATAAAGAATACTGAACGATGGGATTACGATATTCTGTCACGATATCGATGGATTGCGCATTCAGGATGTGAATGAAGGCTTTCTTTCCCTCGTGTAATGTTTTTGTGAGTTTTTGGCACGTCCTGCCAGAAGGTGGGAATCGCTGCTTTTGATAGCTCTGAAGGAAGAGTGTACAGATTCACCGGGGAAAAGTCAGCTGAGGGCATCTTAGATCATGAGGCGTCTGTGCAACCTTCACATTCAGAGACAGCCATTGTCCTCCTGTCTTCCTTGCAGGCCTCCTCCAGAGCTCACCTTTCTGGCAGCTGTCAGAATCAGGACAGAGGAGCAGGTGAGTTTTTGCTTTTCATAAAGGGATCTTCCATTGTTCTCCCCCCGCCACCCCCCCCTTCCAATTTTTTCAAGGAATTATCTCTTGCATTTCTTTCCAAACTGCCTCCCACATAAATATGACCTGGTCATATTTCCCTTGCAATGGACTTGTTTTTAATTTGCTTTTCATTTGCTATCCCTCTAAACTGGGGGGTCGGCAACCTTGAACACTCAACGGTCCTAACTGGAAGCCCCCCATTCAATTCTGGAACTGACTGGAAGTCCTGTTCCCCCACCACAGAGTCTCTTCCTAGCGAGGTGTCATTTTTTCCTCTACCTGTCCTAACTGAAAGCCCTATCAATTGTGGAGCTGACTGGCGACAGGGAGCCGCAGCAGAGGGATGAAAGAGCCACATGTGGCTCCAGAGCCACGGGTTGCTGACCCCTGCTCTAAACGTTTAAAAGTTTGGAGCCAGCATTTACCAAATGTTTTTTGTAGGAAGAAATACTTCTGTTGCATCGATGTCTATTTGCGGTACGGTTTCACAGGTAGTCCTTGACTTACGACCAAAATTGAGCCCACAATTTCTGTCGCTAAGCGAGACATTGGTTCATTTGACTTTTGCCCCGTTTTATGACCTTTCTTGCCCCAGTTGGTTAAGTGAATCACTGCAGATGTTAAGTAAGATGGTTTTTACGTGAATCCGGCTTTCCTGTTGACTTTGCTTGTTAGATGGTCGCAAAAAGGGATCTGCGACCGTCATAAATATGAGTCAGTTTCCAAGAGTCTGAATTTTGATCATGTGACGATGGGGATGCTGCAATGGTCGTAAGTGTGAAAAACGGTCATAAGTCCCTTTTTTCAGTGCTGTTGTAACTTTGAATGGTCACTTAAACCACTGCTGTAAATCAAGGACTACCTGTATTTTATTCGGAAAAATAAAAAGGCAAAAATCGAAAGAAAAGAAAAAAAACACGAAGATAAAACTAGACAGAGCATTTAAAAATGTGCATTAAGAAAAAAGCAAAAGACAGAAACACATATTCCTATATTGTCCTCCCCTATTTGAATACTGATAGATGTATTATGGTAATAATAGATTTCCCCTCTCTCGCAAAAGAGGGCCACAATTTATAAATTTCTACAAATCTATTTGCAACCAACTGATCAGTCATCTATCTGCTGTATTTTAAAAAAAGGTAGTTAACAAGTAATCCAACAGTGAAGTTAAACTTCAAAGCCCTCTGTTCTTTGTACACCCACTTTCTCTTGTAGGAAGAGATATTTCTGTTCCATTAATGTCTGTTGCCAAAGAGGTTTAGTATGAATGAGTTTTTTGCGGTGATGCAAAAGAACGTCATCCCTCTCCAATTGGTTGCAAGAATATCGGTGCTTTGTTTACTCTGTGAGCCCCTGCGTAATGGATGCTGGGCTGTGTGGGTTGAAGAGAGGATCAGGGGTGAAATGCTACCAGTTCGCTCCAATTTGGGCAAACCGGTAGTGATAAAAACTACCCATTCGGTTGAACCAGTAGTTAAAAAAAGCTACCGGTTCCTCTGAACTGGTATTTCCGATGATCAGCTGTGCAGCGGGGTTTAGCTTTGCTAGAAAGCAGGAAATCCTGCTTTTTAGCAAAGTTAAATCCCGCCAGGGTGGATTTGATTTAAATCGAGTTGATTTAAATCACAATTTAAATCATGATTTAAATCACTAGTAAAAAGCCTTGATTTAAATCAACTCGATTTAAATCATAATTTTTAAAGAGCAACGGTCATCTCTGCTACTCCTTTGACCCACTGTTGACTCACAGATAGTCCCAGTGTTGCAGAATATACAGCCTCATGCTACATAACTAAGCTCCATTTCATGCTGAATAAACTAAATTATTTATGTATCTTAAATAGAAAACTATCTTATGATAGATTTTTACCCCAAAAGTTTTTTATTAAAATAAATTTGATAAAAATCAAAAAAATCCGATTTAAATCAAAAAAATCTGATTTTTTTGATTTTTTAAAAAAAATCATTGATTTTTATCCACCCTGAATCCCGCACAACAGCTGATCTCCCCCCTTGCTTCTACTTACCTTCCCAAACCTCCTTTTGGTGTGTGTATTGCGCATGAACGCACACATGCAGAGTGCGTGTTGGTGCGCACTACGAATGTGTGGCCACCGAACCAGTAGCAAACCGGTTTGGATTTCACCACTGGAGAGGATGCTATAAAAATTGAAATGCCTTCGCTGGAACCCCAGCTGTAAGCTGCCTTTGCAATGGCAAGAGGTAATCTTTGCTTAACTACCACAATTGGTTGTTGTGGTAACTCCGTCACTGAGCGACTCAGATATTAAGTGAGATGTCACAGGTGCAAAAGTTTACTGGGGGCTTCTCCAAGACTCTGCTTGGGGAAGGCAGTTGCAAAGACCACAAATGGTGATCAATGACGAAACATCATACGGGTAGTCTTTGATTGACAGCCAGGTGGTTGTTAAGTGAATTCAGCTTCCCCTTTTCATTTTGCTTGTGAGAAACTTCCTGGGAAGGTCGCAAATGATATTTGCATGACCCCAGGATGCTGCAACCGTCATAAATACATGCCAGTTGCCAGCACCTCAATTTTGTTCACAGGTCTGTGGCGGATGATGGTCGTAAATTTGAAGAATGGCCAAAGCCACTTGTTTTCAGTGCAATTGTAGCTTCCAGTGCTGCTAAGCAAATGGTTGTAAGTTGAGGATTGCCAGTAAAAGCCTCTCAGTTGCAAAGCGCCTGAATTTCTATCACATGACCATGGAGACATTGCAATGGTTCTAAGTGCGAGGACCAAGTTGTAAGATTACTTTTTCACTGCCGTTATCATTTCAGTCCTAAAGTCCTAAAGAGGGCTGTTTTGTTGATTTATTATTTATTTATTATTTAGCATATAGCATCTACAGAGGCCATGCAACTACCGATACACAAATTTAGTTTAAAAGAGGGCAATTTAGTTCAAAGTTGGTTTTAGTTTAAAGAGGGCAACTGTTAAGCAAGAACCAACTGTATTGTTAAGTTGCAGCGCTTTTCACTGCATGCAACTGATTTAAAGTAATAAAGTAATACGGTAACAAAACTAAATTGCTCTGAGATAAAAATTGGTGATAAGCCCTAAAAGAATAGCTTCAATGAGAATCTGTACCTGTTATTGTTGTTAGTTGTGAAGTTGTGTCCAATCCCATGGACAACGTTCCTCCAGGCCTTCCTGTCCTCTACCATCCTCTGGAGTCCATTTAAGCTCACGCCGACTGCTTCAGTGACTCCATCCGGCCACCTCGTTCTCTGTCGTCCCCTTCTTCTTCTGCCCTCCATCGTTCCCAGCATTAGGCTCTTCTCCAGTGAGTCCTTCCTTCTCATTAGGTGGCCAAAGTATTTGAGTTTCATATTCAGGACCTGGCCTTTTAAAGAGCAGTCAGGGTTGATCTCCTCTAGGACTGACCGGTTGGATCACCTTGCAGTCCAAGGGACACGCAGGAGTCTTCTCCAGCACCAGAATTCAAAGGCCTCCATTCTTTGGCGCTCATCTTTTCTTATGGTCCAACTTTCACAGACATACATTGCAACTGGGAAAACCTAGAAGCTCACAATTCTACGACATCTGTGAAGATTAGAATTATCCGGCCTTCTCTAAATGTTGAGACTTTAGAAAAGAGTAAAGAGAAAAGCAACAAAGATGATTAGCAGACTGGAGACTAAAACAGATGAAGAACGGTTGGAAGAACAGGCGTTGTAAAATGAAAAGAAGGACTTCGTGTGACCTGATTGCAGTGTTCCAATATTTGAGAGGCTGCCACAAAGAGGAGAGGGGCAACTTATTCTCCAAAGCACTTGAAGGCAGAACAAAATGCAACGGATGGAAATTACTCAAGGAGAGATCCAACCTAGAATTAAATAAACATTTACTGACATTAATCAGTGGAATGGCTTGTCTCCAGAAGTTGGAGGTTCTTAAGATAGGACAACCATTTTCTGAAATGGAATGGAGTCTCTGGCTTGAGCAGAAGATTTCAATGCCATTATTCTGCTCATAACAGTCATGTTATTTAGAGATGCTATTTAAAGAAATCTGACTTGGTACAATCTATGAACCCGATCTGGATGTCAGATTATGAGCAGATCTCATTTGAAAGCTGGTTATTGATGTTAAGTGTCTTCACATTTGAAATGACACGTGCATAATTTAAAGCAAGTGTCTTTTAAACAAGAACAGTGACCTGTGGATTTTTAGATCCTGCTGAACTACTTCTCCCAACATGCCTCACCATTGGCTGTGTTTCCTAGGGCTATTGGGAGTTGTATTCAGTAACATGGTGACAGCAGTAGTACTGTCCGGCTTGTGATTAAAGACCAGCAATGAAGGAGAATTCTCCCTTTCATGTGGCAGCCTGTTCCATTGGCTGACAGTTCATACTGTTAGAAAATTCCTCTACATCTTTAGCCTCTCAACCTCCTTTGTAGTTTTAACTGTCTGGTTCTGGGATAACAGAGAATAGATTGATAGGCTGTCCTGTCTGAGGAAAGAAAAATAAATCAGTTTATTTCCATGTCACTGATGGTACTGTACTTGCTTTAAAATGGTCATTAATAATTTATTTATTTATTGTTTATTTATTGGTTCGATTTATATGCCGCCCTTCTCCGGAGACTCAGGGCGGCTTACAATGCGTTAAGCAATAGCCTTCATATTTTTTTATATACCTGCTTAGTAGGGCTTTTGGCCCCTCCTAAGCGGTATTCTTTTTTGTACAAAGTCAGCTTATTGCCCCTACAATCTGGGTCTTCACCTACCTCGGAAGGATGGAAGGCTGAGTCAGCCTTGAGCCTGGTGAGATTTGTACTTGCAGTAATTGCAGGCAGCTGGCAGCTAAGTGCTATTTAACAGCACTTTAATCCACTGCACCACCAAGGCTCCTGCAATAATAATGAATGTTTTTCTCATTGACAAGGTCATTGGTGAGGACCAAGAAAATGAACACCAGAGAGTACTTTGCTTTCTCAAAAGCTCGTATTAAACTTGAAAGCACTAATAATTGATATATGATCATTGCACTTAACTGAAAAGTCTCAAATGTTATGTTAATTAGGGGCCGCATTTCCAAAACATGCTAAACTGTTGAATTATGGTTTATTGAATAGACCTCAACAGACTGATCATTCAATATGCTAAGCATCAATGGCAGGCTAGATTACAGGTAAATTGTAGTTTGTTACAGTTCCATCATCTGATTGCTGTTCTATGTCCAAAAAAAGGAAGTTGGATTGGTATTGGTCGGTTGGTATTTCCTAATAGTACAACTAGAATTGTGAACTTTAATTGATTCCTTGGTTAAGAATTTTTGAAATCAACACAATAGCATACCTCGTTAAACAGAAAATAATCACTTTTATACAGTAACACATTTTAAAAATATTAATATATTTAAGAACAATAGACTTGCTTTCTCGGAAGAGACAATCCTGAGATTAGAATCTTTCCTAAGGAAGGCCCAGAAAATTCGCTAGTGCTTCCTCCCAGGTAACAGAGTAACAGAGTTGGAAGGGACTTCGGAGGTCTTCTAGTCTAACCCCCTGCTCAAGCAAGAGACCCTATATCAGGGGTATCAAACTCAAGGCCTGGGGGCCAGATCTGGTCCACGGAATAGTTAGATCTGTCCCGCGGGGCTGCCCTGGAAACCACAAAGAACTGGCCCGTGGTGCTTTTGCCAGCAAAAATGGAGCTCTCCCTTTGTTTTCGCTGGCAGAGGGTTGCAGGAGGCCGTGATAGCCGAAAATGGAGCTCGGGAGCCCGTTTTTGCTGGCAGAGCACTTGGGCCACCACAGATGCCCCGAAACAAGTGACGTCAAGCCAGCTACGCCCACCCTGGCCACGCCCACCGGCCCCCGGAGGTCAAACACAACCCTGATGCAGCCCTCAATGAAATCGAGTTTGACACCCCTGTCCTATACCATTCCAGGCAAGTGGCTGTCCCGTCTCTTCTTAAAAGTCTCCAGTGCTGGAGCATCCACAACTTCTGGAGATGAACAGTTCCATTGATTAATTGTTCTGCTTCTCTAAGGAGAAACTTAGGACATTTCAATGATGGAGCACCCACAACTTCCGAAGGCAAGCCATGCCATGCTGCCAATTCATTGTTTTCGCTATCAAGAAATTTCTTCTTAGTTCTAGGTTGCTTCTCTCCTTGATTAATCTTTCTTCAGATGCTTTGGAGAATAGCATCTGTGGCAGCCCTTCAAATATTGGAGCACTGTTATCGTATCTCTAGATGGCTGATGTGAGATTGGAATCCACATGGAACTTGTCTTTTAAAAGGTGTTTGATGAATTGGCTAACATGTTTTTAATAGGGAGCTTTGCTGAGTTGGGAAATACGTACACCATGAATCTTTTAAATGAATATGAAGGTAAACAACTCATATTTGTATGTGAACAGTCTTGCCAGTTTTGGAACTAAGAACCAAAAAACAATCTGAAAGCCAGTGTTGGGATTCAAATTTTTTTACTACTGGTTCTGTGGGCGTGGCTTGGTGGGCGTGGCAGGGGAAGGATACTGTAAAATCTCCATTCCCTCCCCCCTCCAGGGGAAGGGCATGAGGAAATCCCCATTTCCTCCCAATCAATTGGGACTCAACCGGGAGGCAGAGGATAGATGGGGGTGGGGCCAGCCAGCAATGGTATTTACCGGTTCGCTGAACTACTCAAAATTTCCGCTACCGGTTCTCCAGAACTGGCCAGAACCTGCTGAATACCACCTCTGCTGAAAGCCTCTTGCTTTCTCTCTGCGCTGACCTCCTGCCACAAGGATTAAAGATATCGTGGAAAGGCAGTCTGGTGTAGGGGTTAAAGCGCTAGGAACGTGGAGACCGGGAGTTCAACCAGCTAGGAGTTCAACCATTTCTCTCAGCCCTAGGAAGAAGACCTGAAGGGCAAACCACTTCTGAAAAATCTTGCCAAAAAAACATCAGGCCCTGTTTATATCTTGCTAGGAGTCCAAAATGATTTGAAGGTACAACATGAATAGAGAAATGGCCTGGATGTGGCAGAGATAGGCAAAATAATGACACCAAAACTCTCCCTTTTCTCACTTTGAATTTAGAAACAAATCGCCCCTTTGTTTCTCAGCTGGGAGGAGGTAGATGGTATAAAGGAGGAGACTGAGTGGCATAGGAGGCTAATGCCTCCTACTAAGGCAGCATTTAACATCCAGCTGCCTGCAATTACTGCGAATTCAATTCTCACCAGGCTCCAGGTCGACTCAGCCTTCCATCCTTTCTAAGGTAGGTAAAATGAGGACCCGGTTTGTGGGGGCAATAATCTGACTTTGTATAAAATATACAAAAGTATGAAGGCTATTGCTTAACGCATTGTAAGCCGCCCTGAGTCCCCGGAGAAGGGCGGCATATAAAAATAAATAAAAATTAAAAATTAAATTAAAATTAAATAAAGAAGGGCCACTCATTGTTGTGGCCCATCAGTGGCCAGCGGAACTGGCAGCAGATTCGGACAGCGAGGAGCTTGGGGAGGAACATGGGCCAGTCCTGGAGTCTGGGGAAGGCTCTGATGAGGGCTCTGCGTCAGAGGCAGAGAGAGGGCCAGAGCCAGATGCCAGTTATCAGCTGCCTTCAGAGTCAGACATCAGTGAGGCAGACGAACAGCTGGAGCCTGTTCCCAGTGTGTGCACTGGCAGAGTTGCCAGGCAAAGGGAACAGCTAAAGAACAAGGGTAGACTTGGGAGTACGGCAACAGGTGGACGATGAATGGCCCCTCCGAGAGGGAATAAAAGAGGAGCGAAAGGGGAGTGGAGTTTGCAGGAGACAATTAGTTTGTCTAATTGGTTTGTGACTCTCGGAGACTCTTTGCCAAGTTTTGAAGATATCGGCCTGGCAGCTCTCCAAGCCAGATAAGGTCTGTGACTGTAAACTCTCCCCTGAAAGACTTGCTGAAGGTGACTGAGAGGAATTCACTGTTTGTTTACTAAAAGGGGTTTTTGTCAGGACCAGGATTCTGCTTCATGCTTATGGGGAAGCTTAGGTCATAACACTCACCCATTGGAAACCTTCTAGCAAGTCAGAATTCCAGGGTCTCAGATAGATTTACGATCCTTCCTGCACCATTGATGAGACAGGAGCTGTAACCAATAAAAGAGAGTATTTGTAGCTCAGGGATAAACAGCCGAGTCCTTGGTGCTCTGTGAGCTTGGGTTTTTTTTTCTTGCAGACGTTTCATTACCCAACTAGCTAATATCATCAGTGCTAGAAGGGAGCAGGGTTTGCTCTCTGTTTATATACAAGTGGCTTGTCCTATCAGTGTTGGTGGGAGTGTTGTTCTTGGTAGTTCCTTGATTAGGGCTGTTTTTAGTTGCAACAGGAATTTTGAAACTCTGTGTTTCTCACGACACCCATTGCCCGGAGGACACAAATTATTTACTGGCAACTTAACGACACGAGGGCGCCAGGTGCATTATTTGTGCAAAGTTGTCACAATGCACAAAGCATCCTCATGCCTTCTTCTCCCAAGAAACCGATGACATCTTGAGAACACGGGGGCAGATGGCAGTCTGTGGAATGGCTTCTAACTGCAGTGATAAATGCTCCTATTTTTATTTTTATTTATTTATTTATTTATTTGCATGCCCGATGGCCCTGTGGCAAAAGTTCTTTAATTATGTAAATGCACATATGCCAAGCAGATTGAAAATGAGCAAGGGCAACAAAAAATGAGAGAGGGGGATAGAAATAGCTTGCCCTGAGACTAATGGATCTAATGCTCAGGTTAATTATTATTGGAAAAACATACCCCTTTGCCTTTAGTTCAAGGGTGGAATTCTTGTACCTAGAATCTTCTTTTGTTTTATTTATATGCCATGGAGGGTTTTTGCTGCTCTGATGGTGATTTTTTTTTTTTAGGTAGCTGGAACCAGGGGTGAAATCCAGCAGGTTCTGACAGGTTCTGGAGAACCAGCAGCGGAAATTTTGAGTAGTTCGGAGAACCGGCAAATATCACCTCTGGCTGGCCTTAGAGTAGGGTGGGAATGGAGATTTTGCAATATCCTTCCCCCCAGGAGTGGGGAGAGAATGGGGATTTTGCAGTATCCTTCCCCTGCCACGCCCACTAAGCCATGCCCACAGAACTGGTAGTAAAAAAATTCAGATTTCACCACTGGCTGGAACGCTAGCTCATGTTTCTGAAATTTCCTTTATTCCAGTCATCAGAAATTTCCCGCCCCCCCCCCCAAATAACCATATTAGTAAATTGATTTAAGAGTTTAGTGAATTTAGGTAGGGATTCTTATTACCTTATTACCTTACCTTTGAGACCATCTTCTGCCACCAGTAACCTCCCACTGGCCAGTCCACTGTCACAGAGAGGATCTCCTCAGGGTGCCATCGGCCAAATTATGTCGGCTGGTGACACCCAGGGGGAGGGTCTTCTCTGTGGGAGCCCCTGCCCTTTGGAATGAACTGCCCCCAGAAATGCGTAAGATCTCCGACCTCTGTGTATTTCGCTGTGCCCTCAAAACCTTGTTGTTCCGCCAGGCCGGGCTATCAATGTAAAGATTTTAATTGGTTTTAAATGTGGGATTTTAAATTTGGGGGTTTTATAATTGAGCCAATTATTTAATAATTTTAATTATTTTTAAATTTTGTCTGTCTTTGTGCTTTTAATCAGGCTGTACACCGCCCTGAGTCCTTCGGGAGAAGGGCAGTATAGAAATAAAATTATTATTATTATTATTATTATTATTATTATTATTATTATTATTATTATTATTATTATTATTATTATTATTATTATTATTATTATTATAATATAGAAAATGATTTTCCTTGCATACAGATAGTCCTCAACTTACAACAGTTCATTTAGTGACCATTCAAGGTTACAACGGCACTGAAAAATATAACGGCGGTTTTTCATAGTTATGATCTTTGCAGCATTCCCCATGATCACGTGATCAAAATTCAGATGCTTGGTTCATATTTATGACGGTTGCTGTGTCCCAGGGTCCTGTGATCCCCATTTTGCGACCTTCTGACAAGTGAAGTCAATGGGGAAGCCCAGATTCTCTTAACAACTGGGTTACTAACTGATCAACTGCAATGATTCACTTAACGACTGGGGCAAGAAAAGTCATAAAATGAGGCAAAACTCACTTTAACAAATGTCTCACTTAACAGCAGAAATGTTGGGCTCAGTTCAGGTCGTAAGTCGAGGACAACCCATAATGTCCTTGTTTCATCATCATCATCACCATCATCATAGCCATTGTCTATCCGCTGCAGGACGAGGGCCTCTTCCGCATGTTTCCAACCAATACAGTCCTGAGCTTTCCTTTGCCAATTGGGCCCCCAATACTTGCTGATGTTGTCGATCCATCTTGTTTTAAGTCCATGAAAACTTAAGAGTTTTCATGGACTCTTTTTATCAAGTGGGATCCCTTCTATGACTGCCTTGGTCCGTCTGCCATCAGTTGTTCTTGCTATGTGACCAGTTCGTTTCCATTACAATTCTTTTACTCTTTTGATGGCATCATATTTTTTTGTTTGATCTCTAATCCTTGTCTTGTGATGCCAACAGAGGTGGGTTTCAGCAGGTTCTGACCAGTTCTGGAGAACCGGTAGCGGAAATCTTGAATAGTTTGGAGAACCAGTAGTAAAAATTCGAACTGGCCCTTCCCCCATCTGTTCTCTGCCTCCTGAGTCCCAGCTGATTGGGAGGAAATGAGGATTTTGCAGTAACCTTCCCCTGGATTGGAGAGGGAATGGAGATTTTACAGGCTCCTTCCCCTGCCACGCCCACCAAGCCACGCCTACCAAGCTATGCCACGCCCATCAAGCCACACCCACAGAACTGGTAGTAAAAAATTTTGAAACCCACCACTGGATGCCAAGCATATATCTTAACATGGCTCTTTGTGCCACTCATAGCTATTGTGTCAATTGTGAGATTAGTGTCCATGTTTTGTTGGCATATGTTAAAACAGGTAGCACACACTGATAATGTTCTTGTTTATATATGTAAAGTACTACCTTGGATTACTCAAATTCAGTTATAATGCCACATTTGTCCTGGAGACACACAAAAAAACCCTTGAATAATAATAATAATAATAATAATAATAATAATAATAATAATAATAATAATAATAATAATAATAATAATAATAATAATAATAATAATTTTATTTCTATACCGCCCTTCTCCCGAAGGACTCAGGGCGGTGTACAGCCTATTTAAAAACAGAATCAACATCAATTTAAAATAATTTAAAAATATTAAATAAATTTGGCTTAATTTAAAACCCCAAAAATTTAAAACATCCAATTTAAAATTATGTTGCTAACCCAGCCTGGCGGAACAACAGGGTCTTGAGTGTGCAGCGAAATACCCGGAGGTCAGAAATCTTACGAATTTCCGGGGGCAGTTCATTCCACAGGGCTGGGGCTCCCACAGAGAAGGCCCTCCCCCTGGGTGTCGCCAGCCGACATGACTTGGACGATGGCACCCTGAGGAGACCCTCTCTGTGGGAGCGGACTGGTTGGTGGGAGGCTATTGGTGGCAGAAGACGGTCTCGAAGGAGCGCTTTAAAGGTGGTGACCAACACCTTGAATCGCACCCGGAAGACCACTGGGAGCCAGTGCAGGTCGTGCAGGAGGGGTGTCACGTGGGCGCAACGGGTTGCACCCATAACCACCCGCGCGGCTGCATTCTGGACTAGTTGGAGCCTCCGAGTGCTCTTCAAGGGGAGCCCCATGTAGAGAGCATTACAATAGTCCAACCGGGAGGTAACAAGGGCGTGAGTGACTGTGCGCAGGGCGTCCCGGTCCAGAAAGGGCTGCAACTGGCGAATCAGGCGAACCTGATAAAAGGCCCCCCTGGCCATGGCCGTCATATGCTCTTCTAAAGACAGCCATGCGTCCAGGAGGACACCCAGATTGCGAGCCCTCTCTGTGGGGGGCAAAGATTCACCCCCAATAGTCAGCGATGGCACCTGCTGACTATATCAGGACGCCAGTTTAAAAGATAGAATAATAATCGGTCATAAGTCATTATTTTTTGTGCCTGTAGAGATTCTCAGTCATCCAGGTCATAGTTGTCCCAAAGGTGCTTTTTTCAGGAGGCAACTGGACTTTCTTGTTTTTTCTTTTGAAGACGTTTTGCTTCTCATCCAAGAAGCTTCTTCAGCTCTGAGAGCATAGTGGGGAATGGAATGGAGTGGGGAATGGGGGATTTTTTTGGTGCCATTGTAATTTTGAATGATCACAAAATGAACTGTGGAGGACTACCTGTACTGTTCCTCCCTCTGGAATAATTCTCATTCTCCTCAGACTATGTCAAGCCCCACAACCACGTCAAGTTATTATTATCATTTTGTGTTGTGTTGTCCATTTTAGAGGTGGGAAATTGATGATTGCAACCTGATGCTTCCAAACGTCGCATCAACTGCTTTGAAATCTCTAATCAATCCAATCAATCAATCAATCAATCAGTCAGTCAATCAATCCGAATAGAGCTGGAAGGGACCTTGGAGCCAAATATGTTGGACTACTATTTATACTCTTGTCAGTCTGCTGGTTGGGGATGACGAAGATCCCACCACATTTGAAGGACTCGGTCTAGAAAACTTTGCAGAGGTTAATTGCACAGATTATAAAGGAGCAAATGAATTGCCCAGCTGTGATTACACCCATGGGGCTCTTAGCTTATATGACATGTATAGAACAGAGGTGGGTTTCAGCAGGTTCTGACCAGTTCTGGAGAACCGGTAGCGGAAATTTTGAGTAGTTTGGAGAACTGGTAAAAAAAATTCTGACTGGCCCCACCCCCATCTATATTCTGCCTCCCAAGTCCCAGCTGATCAGGAGGAAATGGGGATTTTACAGTAACCTTCCCCTGGAATTGGGTGGGAATGGAGATTTTACAGTATCCTTTCCCTGCCACACCCACCAAGCCACGCCCACCAAGCCACGCCCACCAAGCCATGCCACTCCCACCAAGCCACGCCCACAGAACCAGTAGTAACCTGTGATTTCTGAAGGCAAGCTGTTCCACTGATTAATTGTCCTCACCAGGGTGGATAAAAATCAATGATTTTTTTTAAAAAAATAAAAAAATCAGATTTTTTTGATTTAAATTGGACTTTTTTGATTTTTATCGAATTTATTTTAATAAAAAACTTTTTGGGTAAAAATCTATCGTAAGATAGTTTTCTATTTAAGATACATAAATAATTTAGTTTATTCAGCATGAAATGGAGCTTAGTTATGTAGCATGAGGCTGTATATTCTGCAACACTGGGACTATCGGTGAGTCAACAGTGGGTCAAAGGAGTAGCAGAGATGACAGTTGCTCTTTAAAAATTATGATTTAAATCGAGTTGATTTAAATCAAGGCTTTTTACTAGTGATTTAAATCATGATTTAAATTGTGATTTAAATCAACTCGATTTAAATCAAATCCACCCTGGTCCTCACTGTTAGGAAGTTTCTCCTTAATTCCAGGTTGTTTCTGTCTTTGCTTAGTTTCCGTCCATCCATCCATCCATCCATCCATCCATCCATCCATCCATCCCATGGAATACTGCTGTCATGTCCCCCCTAGTCCTTCTTTTCTCTAAACTATCTAAACCAGGGGCGGGTTGCCCCCGGTTCAGACCGGTTCGCAAGAACCAGTAATAAAACCGGCGGGAGGCTCCGCCCACTGACCCAGACGTCATCAAAGGTGATCTGCGCAGGCACAGAAGCTTCTACGCATACAATTGCGCGATGTGAACTGGTAGTAAAGGTAAGTAGAACCCACCCCTGAGCTAAACCCAAATCCTTCAACCATTCTTCATATATTTTAGTCTCCAGGTCTTATAATGATGTTAGTTGCTCTTCCTTGCAGTCTCAACATCATTTTTTTTTTTAACCAGTTTCAATCCTTTATTTGCCATTTCTATCCCTCTTTTCTACTTGCTGGGAGTTAATCCTTAGGAAGGGCTGCTTTGTTAGTTTTTAGCATCCTGTTTTTGGTACTCCCTGTGGGAGCTTTTCATCCCCCCCTTCAACCCCCACTGGTTTATTTTCGTTTGGCTTCAGGAACTCTGTTGCTGAGGGAAAAGCTGTTGTTCTACCTTTGAAGTGGGTGATAAGCCTTTTTGAAAAGTGTGATATAAGATGACAGGACAAAGCAAGGTTCCACTGGCAGCCAGAGATGAGAAATGTGATTGCACAATGTAGACATAATTTTTCCGTCCAGCAAAAATGGGTGATGCTGGCAACCTTGGGCTTCTTCTTCTGTCTGAGGCTTATGGATATCAGCTTGTCTAGAGCCTTCTTTTAAAGATGGATTTGTTATCATCTGAGGCTAAAACAGCATAAAAGGATGGATTTCAGAAGCTCGCAAGCCTGGATCGGAGAGCTATCTTCTGTCCACTGCTGCTTCCTTGTATTTACGGCCAGCTGCCTCAGATTTTGCAAGCGGCCATCAATCTTAGCAGCCATGGAGAGCTTGATTCTCCATGAACCCAGCTGGTCTCCTTTTAAAATCATCTCTGTGGGCTGCACCATAATGATGGGCAGCAAATCCTACTCTCTGACCACGTGCTTTTTATGAAAAAAGCGTCTCCTTTAGTTGGTCCTGACAACTTTGGGCTGGCGTTCCAGCAGTGGGGGAGATGTGATATGTGCAATGGGATGTTTTGATAGACCTCTGTTATTGTCTAAAAGAGTCCCAGTGGCTATCTATACTCTTTCTTCCTTGGAGAAACCTTGCAGCCTCCTAATGGTTTTAGCTGTAGTTTCTCATATCTTTTCTACCTCTTTTTATGATAAAGGGTTGGTGACTAGAACAGTCTAGCACAGTGATGGTAAACCTTTTCGGCACCGAGTGCGCGCTCTGGGCCGCAACCTGGAAGAGGAGCTGCCAATGGCGCCTGAAAATGAACTTTTGGATTCAGGTGTGCACATGCGCCCCAGCCAGCTAGTCTTCTGGGTTTCTGGTTCACGTGCGCTCGCGACGATTGGCTGGCTGGCGCACATGCTCTCACAGGAAAATGGAAGACCAGCTCTTCCAGTTTCTGGCACTGATGCACGCAAAAAGGGCAGCTGATTGTTGCTCTTGCATGCGCGCCAGAAAACCAGAAGAGGAACAGGCAACACCAAGTGTGCCAGGCGACATGGCTCCGTGTGCCACTTCAGGCACACGTGCCATAGGTTCGCCATCACGAGTCTAGCATGTATGGTATGATTGGATCAGGGAATAAATACATTGATATTTTTCAGTTCTAATGATACTAAGTATGAAATCTGTTTATCTTCTTCACTCCCATCTATTTACTTCCTTTCCTCCTCTTCCTCCTCTATCTTCCTCTCTCTTTCCTCCCCTCCTCTCTCCCCTTCTTTTATCTTCCTTCCCTTCTCCCCTTCCTCCTGTCCTCCCCTCCCCTCCCCTCCCCTCCCCTCCCCTCCCCTCTCTCCTTCTTTTATTTCCCTTCCCTTCCTCTCTCCACTTCTCTCCTCATTCTTTTATCTTCTCTCCTCTCCCCTCTCCCCTCTTCTGCTCTCGTCTCCTGCACACTGGGTTAGCAAATTCATCGGGCTGAACCAGGGGTGGATTTCAAAAATGTTAGCAAGGGGTTCTCTGCCTAGTTGCTGGGTGGGCGTGGCCATGGTGGGGATGGCCTAGTCGGCCTCCTGCACCATGGCAGGGGGGGGGCTTTTTGCCCTCCCTGGGCTCCAGGGGCTTTCCTCGAGCCTCTGGGAGGGCGAAAATGGCCTCCCCAGGTTCTAGAGGCCCACTGGAGGCCAGAAACCTGTTCTGGCCTTTCCAAACTTCCGGTAGGCCCGTTTTTCGCTCTCCCCGAGCCTCCGTGCATGCCCTGCACTTACCTCATCCAAAACGGGCTGGGTGGGGACTCTGGGGAGGGGAGGGGCAAGGTGGGCGGGGCCAGCCAGGAGTGGGATTTGGGGGTTCTCCGAACTGCACAGAATCTTAGGTAGAGATTCTCCCGAACCCCTGCGAACCCTCAGCATCCCACCCCTGGGCTGAGCAACCTATCCCAAGATCCCTTTCCTGATTTACCGAGGCAAGTTCTGATCTCATTAGATTGATAGGTAAGATCTGATTTTTTTGTGCCAAGAGGCACAAAAATGATTTTTCAGAGAGGGGTTTCATCGGTGACCCAAAGAAATTGGAGGTAGCCTTAAACCTAGAAATGCCCAGAAAAAAAATTGGAGGCAAAGTCATTAGGTTAGTTTTTTTTTTTTTTTTTGCTTTACCTCATGAGGAAATGATGGCTGCAGTGAATTGGAAGATGGGAAAATGAAATATCCAGAAGGAAGCAGCACTTCTACCTGACTACAGCTCTGAGTAGGAGCCTCCACCACATTTTCTTGCAATGCTGGCTTGTAGTTCTAGGTGTGCAGGTGGAGGCTGAAAGCAGGTTTCCCAGTCAGCCATTGCCCTCCTTTTGTTCTTATCCTTCAATTGCTTCAATTGTCCCTCTCTTCCCAATGAATAAGTGAATTGCACTGAACTTTCATCACAACAATGATAAACTCCACGGGCCAGATATTAAAATAAATGAGCTTCTGGAACTGCAAGTGCAAAGCATCCAAATTAAATCCCTCCCAGGGCATGAAGCTTTTTGAAGCTTTTGAAAAGATCTCCAAGGGAAGCCTTAATCAACGTTGCTAAGGTTCTTTGACCCAACATAGAAACTGTTCTCACCTGAGGTGCTACCTTCATGTGGTTGGTTTAGTTTTGCCTCAGTACCATCTCTGAAACATGATGTACTACAGGTAGTCCTCGACTTATGACCAGGGGTGAAATCCAGCTGGTTCTATCCGGCTCGGGCGAACTGGTAGCGGCGGCTGTGGGAGGGTCCTCCCACTCGCGTGGACATCATGACGTTGCTTTTTTGTGACATTTTAAGCCTCTGCGCATGCGCAGATGACGGCGTACACCAGGGGTGAGTTCTACTTACTTTTACTACCGGTTCACGACGGGGCCACGCCGCAGAAGCATTCTGATGACATTGGGGTCGGTGGGCGGAGCCTCCCGCCAGTTTTACTACCGGTTCTATAGAACCAGCGCGAACCAGGGGCAACCCACCACTGGCGCACACACATTGGCGAACCGGTAGGGAAGGAAGTGAAATTCACCCGTGCTTACAACCACAAGGACGAACTTCCTGTTGCTAAGCGAGACATTTGTTCAGTGAATTTTGCCCCATTTTACAACCTTTCTCGCCAGTGAATCACCGAAGTTAATTCTTAACAAGAATCATCTTGTTGAGTGAATCACCGAAGTTAAGTTAGTAGCATGGTTGTTAAGTGAATCTGGATTCCCCAATGACGTTGCTTGTCAGAAGGTCGCAATTGGGGATCACATGATCCCGGTACCCCGTCATAAATACATACCAGTTGCCAGCCATCTGACTTTTGATCACATGTTGCTGCAACAGTTGTTAAATGTGAAAAATAGTAATGTCACTTCTTTCAATGCCGTTGTACCTTTGAACAGTCACTAAATGAATTGCTGTAAATCAAGGACTACCTGTATAACTTGAGTCAGGCAGGGCATTTTAACAAACCGTAATGAAAGCAAACCATGATTTATCAAGGCAATAAAAGCCAGGGTTACTACACCTGACTCACCATTGTTTTAATGGATGAAGTTAAGATGCCACCTATTGATTATTCGGCGAGGATATTTAAATATTTCGAATTGGTACTTTTTTGGACAATTGCATTAAATATGCCTGTCTCAGTTGTGGATTATGAGAGTTCTAATTAAATTAGGGAAAGCTGATTTAGCTGCAAACTGAGATGCTTGAAATTCCAGTGGAAGGGAATATCTGGAGCTCAGAGTTGACTGTGGAATTCTTGACGGTCTCCAAGCTTTCTTGTTTGCTTGGCTGTTTGCTTGTTTGTGAACTCCACACCCACTTGCACTGAAGATGTTTCATAGCTGGGTCATGAAATGTCTACAAACAAACCATCAAGCTCAAAGCACCAAGACTTATCACTTGCTTGAAATTTTCGCTCTGCTAACTAAATGCATGAAATTTTCACTATAATAATAATCCTGTTGGGAGTTTGTGTTGCTATACTTTACAACCGCCGTGAAATTCTCATTACTGGTTATGCTTCCTGCAACTGTTTACTAACATTTCTCGAGTTCCTTCACCTCAGATGTAGAAGTAGGGTTTTGTTATTTTAATTCTTTTATACTACTTGGGAATGTCCTCCTTAATTTTAACGTTTTCCTTAACTGACTGATACGTTACATTATATTAGACAAAAAAACAAAGCAGTGGAATCGTAATACAAGAACCATGATTCAACACAATACTTTTGTCCAGAAATTAGCCAGAAACTAAATTTAAGGAGCTAATCTTGAGCCTAGCATTTAATTTCAGCTCCCAGACAGATCACGTGAAACACAGAAGAGACGTCTTAGTGCATATTCATGTCTATTTTGATGGCTGCGCCTAAAAAGCAGATATTTTCCATTGCATTTGCAATGTTTTGTGTTGTTTTCTTAAGTTTCAAAGCAAGCTGTGCCCTAAGGGTGTGCTTGCATCTCCTTTGATCTGTAGACTATTTTACACTAGATTTACCATTAACTTCTTTCATTCTCCACGAATAATTTTATTGATTAACTAGCATCTTACAGATTCCTGCATGTTAAAAGCTAACACTGAGGTTCCCCCTTGAATTGAACTGGGGAATCAGGAAATGTATCTGGTTGCTGTTATACAATGGCCAAGCTTCCCACCTTCTTCTGGGAAAAGTAGGTGGCTCACAATTATTCCTTGATCAACATCAGCCTTTGAATTGCCTTCACTTTAATCTTCAAGAGCCACACAGGGTACCTTTGATCTTTGGTCAGCCAAATATGTTGGACTACTATTTTCACTCTTGTCAGCCTGCTGGTTGGGGATGACGAAGGTCCCACCACATTTGAAGGACCTCAGTTTAGAAAACTATGCAGCGGCTAATTGCACAGATTATAAAGGAGTAAATGAATTGCCCAGCTGTGATTACACCCATGGTGACTCTTATCTTATATGACAAATTTAACTCCAGCTGTCTGCAATTATTAAATTCGAATCTTGTCAGGTTCAAGGTTGACTCAGCCTTCCATCCTTTCTAAGGTAGGTAAATTGAGGACCCGGATTGTGGGGGCAATAAGCTGACTTTGTAAAAATATACAAAAGTGTGAAGGCTATTGCTTAATGCATTGTAAGCCACCCTGAATCTCCGGAGAAGGGCAGCATATAAATCAAATTTTTAAAAAAATGTAGAACATAGAATAATAGAGTTGGAAGGGACCTTGGAGATCTTCTACTCCAACCCCTGCTTGAGCAGGAGACAGTATACCAGGGGTCAGCAACCTGTGGCTCTGGAGCCACAAATGGCTCTTTCACCCCTCTGCTGCGGGTCCCTGTCACTCAAAATATGCGTCCCAACCGCCAATGTGTGACACCTGCCGGCACGCGATTTATTGAGCTTTTCAACCCCCAGTAGGCCAACCATGGATAAATCCAAGAAAAGAAAAGTTTCAGAAGAAAACAGAATGTTTAATTCAACTACATATGCTAGTTTTGTGGCTGCTCAAGAAATAATCAGGCACGGGAAAGGTTTTGTGGCTCCCGATGTTTTCTTTTCTGTGGGAAACAGGTCCAAATGGCTCTTTGAGTGTTTAAGGTTGCAGACCCGTGCCCTATACCATTTCAGACAAATAGCTGTCTGGTCTGTTCTTGAAACCTCCAGTGATGGAGCACCCACAACTGGAGGAGCCGAGATGGTGCAGTGGTTAGGGTGCAGTACTGCAGCTACTTCAGCTGACTGCTAGTTCAGCAGATCAGTGGATCAAATCTCACCGGCTCAAGGTTGACTCAGCCTTCCATCCTTCCAAGGTGGGTAAAATGAGGACCCAGATTGTTGGGGGCAATATGCTATTTAGTATACTGTCTTTGGTGTAAGCCTCCCAGAGTCCTCCGAGAGTGGGTGGCATAGAAATATGACTAATAAAAAATAAAAATAAAAAAACTTCTGGAGGCAAGCTGTTTCACTGGTTAATTTTTCTCACTGTCAGGACATTTCTTCTTAGTTCTAGGTTGGTCCTCTCAGTGATTAGTTTCCATCCATTGCTTTTTGTCCTGCCCACAGGTGCTTTGGAAAATATGTCAACCCTCTCTTCCCTGTAACAGCCCCTCTGATACTGGAAGACAGCTATCGTATCACTCCTAGTCCTTTTTGTTAGACAGACATACCTGGTCCCTTCAATATAGTTTAGCTCAGTGGTGGGTTCCTCCCGGTTTGGTTCGGTTCGGCCGAGCTGGTAGCGGTGACGATACGACGTCACCGAACCAGTTCTCCCACCCCCCCACCCCCCCACATTATTCTTACCTTTTATTTGGTCCCACCCCCAATCTATTGCTGCCTCCTGAGTCCCAGCTGATGACTAGAGGGAAAAAAACTGTTTAAACTCTTGCCGCGGGGCTTCAAAGGGCCGCCCTACAGCTGATCAGTGTTAAAAGCAAACAAATGAGTCGGGTCGTAAGTGTGAGGACTGGTCGTAAGTGCAAGGACTGGTCGTAAGTGCGAGGACCTTCCAGAAATACTCTGACCAGCTAGCCACGCCCACCTAGTCACATGACCTCCAAGCCACACCCACAAAATAAGCCACGCCCACAGAACTGGTAGTAAAAAAATTTAGAACCCACCCCTGGTTTAGCCTCCAGTAAAGCCCCATCTTTACTCTCCGTCTCTGCACTCTTTCAGGGGCTGACCAGAATTGTTGACTAGAATTGGACAATATTCTAAGAGTGGTTTCAATTGTGCAGTATAAAGCAGAAATGTGATGATTAGTGGGCTGATCAGTCAGGAAGATTAATGGCTTCTTAAATTCTTTCTGTGGCAGTTGGTTGATCACAGAGTTGGTCTTTGAGAATCATCCAGTTCTTGGAAAACAATATTCCTTTGTGCTTATTAGACCAATAACTAATCACCTGCTCTGGGATTGCAAATACTTTGCTCAGAAATGCCATCTGTCTGATGTGTTTTTTTATGGGGGAAACAAAATACCAAGATAGTTACAGGGGAACAATGTAGGAAGTATTCTTCCAAAGGTAGTGAAATGTATTACAGAAGATCCCTGGTGGTGCAGTGGTTAGAATGCAGTATTGCAGGCTGACTCTGCTGACTGCCAGTAGTTCAATTCTGACTGGCTCAAGATTGACTCAGCCTTCCATCCTTCTGAGGTTGGTAAAATGACAACCCAGATTGCTGGGGTCAATATGCTGACTTTGTAAACCATTTAGAGAGGGCTGTAAAGCACTATGAAGCAGTATATAAGTCTACGTGGTAATGCCAGTGCTATTATACAGTGGTACCTCGGTACTAAACAGCTTCGAAAGTCGTCAAATTTGGTACATGAAGCATTTTGTTGTGATAATTTTATCCTGGGACTCGCTATTTGTTTGGTACTCGATGCGCTATGATAAAAGAGGGGAATGGCTGCGGAGAATGGACAAAGCTGGGAAGATCGCTGCAATGGAAGCGGGAAATAGCCACAGAGGATGGACAGGAAGTTGGCCATGTTGGGAAGGTCATTGACATAGGAAAAGGGACAGATACACGTGTGAAATGCTCCTGGTTCGGACCGGATCTCCTGATCCGGTAGCAATGGAGGTGGGTGGTTTGGAGAACTGGGAGCAAAAATCCCTGCCGCCGCCCTCCCCCACCATGCCCAGCTGAGCCGCAAAATCATCAGAGGCTTTTTTTTTTTTTTTACTTTTAAAAGCATTTTTTCTACAACCTCTTCCACCGAAAAAATGTTTTTAAAAGTAAAAAAAAAAAAAGCCTCTGATGATCGTGCAGCTCAGCTGGGATCATCAAAGGCTTTTAAAAGGAAAAAAGCCTCTGCCGATCAGGCAACTCACTTGGATCATGAGAGGCATTTAAAAGGAGAGGCATCCAGAAGCCTGGATAGCTCAACAGACAGAGCTCTGTAATTTAACACCAGCTGTCTGCAATTAAAGTAAGATCGAATCTCGCCAGGCTCAAGGTTGACTCAGCCTTCCATCCTTTCTAAGGTAGGTAAATTGAGGACCCAGTTTGTGGGGGCAATAAGCTGACTTTGTATAAATATACAAAAGTATGAAGGCTATTGCTTAACGCACCGTAAGCCGCCCTGAGTCTCCGGAGAAAGGCGGCATATAAATCAAATTTAAAAAAAAGAGGGGGTTTTCTTTTAAATGCCTCTGACGATCCAAGCTGAGTTGCCTGATCGGCAGAGGTATTTAAAAGAAAAAAAGCCTCTGCCGATCAGGCAACTCAGCTGGGCTCGTCAGAGCCTTTTGAAAGCATTTTTTTACAACCTCTTCGCCGAAGAGGTTGTAGAAAAAATAGTTTTAAAAGTAAAAAAAATAAAAATTGATCACGCCCACCCAGTCACATTACCCCCCCCAAGCCACGCCCACAGAACTGGTAGTAAGAAATTTTAGATTTCGCCACTGGACAGATAGGAAGTCCTTCCCAGTGGAAGCAAAGGGTCATGTTTGGATTGTTTGGCATGTGTAATTTTTAATACTCGCTGCACTTCCCGGAACTAATTAACGACAAATACCGAGGTACCATGGTACTTGCTTTGCAGACTCATTAAAGGGCATCCTTCTTTTGGGGAAGAACATGAAAATCCAGAACAGTCTATCTTTCTCAAAGCATAAAAGAGCAAAAGATTCACGTCAAATATGTTGAACTGCTTTCCTTAGCAAGAAAAGCCAAGTAATTTTTGCAGTCTCTTTTCAACATATCTTTTTCTAGTCCAACACTTTTCCAAAGACTTTTGGGTACTGTTTTTTAATAAACACTGCTGCAGGCCACCTGGCGCCTGGCAGAAAAACAGGAACTTAGAAACAGAATCATCCTTTCATAAAGAAAACGACAAGAAGTCGCACTCATAATGTCTGTTGCAGTGTTCCCATGGTCACATCATCAAAACTTGAGCACTTGGCAACTGCATTTATGACAATTGCAATGTCCCAGGGTCATGTGGTCCCTATTTGTAACCTTCCCAGCTGTCTTCGACAAGCAAAATCAATGGGGGAAGCCAGATTCACTTAACGACCCCATGATTCATTTAACAACTGCAGCAATTTGAGCAGTTTTGAAAGAGCTATGTCTTTATTGTCACTTACCAGCAATCATTTTTAAAAATAATATCAACCATGGTTTCATTTTTTAAAAAAGAGAAGACTTCCCTAGAGTGATTCTGAGGATTTCATGGGTGTTTTTATACAGTTTTACCAGCAGCAGATTGCAAATGTTTCATAACTGCTGTCTTTTGGGATGCTTTATTAACTTCCCCCGGGGATATCCTTGCGCCAAATGGGCCCAACTTTGCTTAGCTTTTGAAGCCCAGCCAAAGTTATCCCAGTTTGCTACCTTATTTAAGTAAAGACAGGGGTGGGCTTCAAAAATCTCAGCAATGGGTTCGCTGCCCCATTGCTGGGTGGGTGTGGCCTAGTTGGCCTCCTGCACCATGGTGTGGGGGGCAGTTTTTCACCCTTCCCAGGCTCCGGAGGCTTTCCTGGAGCCTCCGGGAGGGCAAAAATGGCTGACCCCAGCTCTCCGGAACTTCCGGGAGGCCTGTTTTTCACCCTCCCAGAACCTCTGCGCGAGCCCTGTACTTACTTGGGATCCAAAACGTGCTGCATGGAGACTCCTGGGTACGGCAGGGAGGGGTTGACGGGGCCAACCAGGCATGGGATTTGGGGGTTCGCCGAACTGGGTAGAATCCTAGCTAGACGATCGCCCGAACCCGTGTGAACATCCAGCAGCCCACCCCTGAGTAAAGGTACTCATGATTCATGCTCCCCCCCTTTTTTTTTTGACTATACAGACCCAACCATCTGGCTGTCATAGCAAAGATAGGGAAGTGGTCGCTGCATTTTCCCGGGATTTTTTGACTTCCAGTCTAGTCTCAGCTCTGCTATTCTGTGACTCTATCCATATTCCAGTCCTATCCAGTCCTGTGTAGCAATAGCAACAACGCTTAGACTTCTATACTGCTTCACAGTGCTTTACAGCCCTCTCTAAGCGGTTTACAGACTTAGCCTATTTATTTTATTTTATTTTATTTTATATTGGATTTCTATACCGCCCTTCTCCCTGAGGACTCAGGGCGGTGTACAGCCAGATTAAAAAAACATGCAGAACAAATATTAAAAACAATTAAAAGATATATAAATTTGGCCCAATTAAAACTCATTTACCAATTAAAAACGTTTAAAACATTTAAAAACAGTTAAAAATTTCATCTTAAGCCAGCCCGGCTTGTTTAAATAAATGGGTTTTAAGGGCGCGACGGAAGGCACTGAGGTCTTGGATTCATTTTGCCTCCAACAATTCATATTCACTGAGGTCTTGGATTCATATTGCCTCCAACAATCTGGCTCCTCGTTTTATTGACCTCAGAAGGATGGAAGGCTGAGTCAACCTTGAGCCTGGTGAAAATCGAACTGCTAAATTGCAGGCAGCCGGCAGGCAGCAGAAATAGCCTGCAGTACTGCACTCTAACCACTGCGCCACCGTATAGCATTTAAATTCAGTGAATAATAGAATAATAGAGTTCGAAGGGACCTTGGAGGTTTTCTAATCCAACCCCCTGCTCGAGCAGGAGATCCTATACCATTTCAGACAAATGGCTGTCCATTCTCTTCTTAAAAGCTGTTGTGGCCCCGCCCTCTGAGCCTATCCCATCGGAGGAAGAAAGCTCCGAGCATGAGGAAGAGGAGTCAGCCAGGCCTCCTTCTCCAGGCCCCTCCCCTCTGGCACTGTCTCAGGAGCCGGCCGAGGGAGAGGAGATTAGCCGGGAGACAGGTGTCTCGGATGAGAGTGAAGGAGAGACGTCATTCCTGGATGCACGCCTCCGAAGGCGTGATAAACGATTGCAGCAGCTCAGGAGGCATGCTAGGGATTAGAACTGAGTCACTGGACCACACCCCAGAGACTATATAATAGAGGGTGGTGGCCAGTGATCCCTGTGACGAACAAAAATAAACCTTGGATAGTCACTAAAGCATCGTCCGAAACTGCTGAGAGAAATATTATTTCTGTTGGACTCTTGTACGCTGAGTATATTATCTTTCTGTTTCTGTGGAAATAAAAGCACTTGGCAGACGGTGTGTATATCGCTGCCAAGTTGGAGATAAAGACCTGGGTGTGTGCCAAGTGCTTCCTTAACCCTCGGCTGGCTGTGTTTGTGTGTGTGTGTGTGGACGGGGACAGATCAAAAGCCTCCTGTGATGGAGCACCCACAACTCCTGAGAACAAGTCATTCTATTGATTAATTGTTCTGTCACGAAAGTTCTCCTTAGTCCTAGGTTGCTTCTCTCCTTGATTAATTTCCATCCATTGTTTCTTGTCCTGCCTTCAGGTGCTTTGGAGAATAGCTTGACTCCCTCTTCTTTGTGGCAGCCCTTCAAATATTGGAAGACTGCTATCATGTCCTTCTTTTCATTAAACTAGACATAAACCTGCAACATAGTTGGATAAATCTTCTGGAGACTGGAGTTGAAGGCATTTTGGTAAATGATAGTCCAGGAATTAGCCAATGAACCAATGTGCCCTCTGTAGCCAATTATATTTGTGAATGAAATTGTTGGAAGAAATGTCCTTCAGTTCCAAGTGGGGAAAAAGACACTGGAAACATGATGGCTGTTTGGAAAGATGGTTTTAATGGTGGACCGGATCACATGCCTTGATGATGTTGGGTGAAGAAAAAAAGGGAAGAGATGCTGAGAGTGCCTGTGTTTTATACCCTCTCTGGGCTTTTGAATTTGAGCTTGTATTCTGATTGGTTGTCAGACTCCCATGGGGCCAAGCAGGGGCAACTCTGTAGGCTGTGTTTTGAGTCCAAGTTCGGTTGAGCCTTCCTGGGTGATGTAATCTTCCCAAGTTCCATGTGGTGAGATCTGTTGCTAGATGGCTAATCCTACCTTTATTGGATCTTAGGTGAGGGCATTTGCCTATGAATAGACCTAGCTACCTCTTTATCTCTTAAGTGTGGACCAGTGGTGGGTTGCTCCCGGTTCGCCCTGGTTCAGACAAACCGGTAGCGGTGGCGGTGGGAGGCTCCACCCACCCACCCAGATGTCATCAAAAACGCTCTGTAATAGTGAACTGGTAGCTCCGGGATTTGAAACCCACTACTGGTGTGGACCAGTGATGGGTTCCTTCCAGTTCGGCCCGGTTCCGCCGAGCTAGTAGCAGTGACGATATGACATCACCGAACTGGTTCTGCCCCCCCGCCCCCCCTGCATTATTCTTACCTTTTATTTGGCCCCACCCCCAATCTATTGCTGCCTCCTGAGTCCCAGCTGATCGGCTAGAGGGGAAAAAAAACTGTTTAAACTCTTGCCGGCGGGCCTTCAAAGGGCCGTCCTACAGCTGATCAGTGTTAAAAGAAAACAAATGAGTAGACCAGTGCCTGCAAAAATAAATGAATAGACTGATGCCTGCAAAAATAAATGGGTAGACCAGTGCCTCGAAAAACAAATGAGTAGACCGGTGCCTGCAAAAATAAATAGGTAGACCAGTGCCTCCAAAAACAAATGAGTAGACCGGTACAGCTCAGTTAAAAGCCTGGTAGACCAGTACCTCTGCTAAATCCTAAAGAATTGTCACATGACCATCAAACCATGCCCACGAAATAAGCCACGCCCACAAAACCGGTAGTAAAAAAATTTAGAACCTACCCCTCGTGTGGACATTGCTGTGGGCTATTGAGGATGGTGGGGGCTATTAAGAGTGAGTCTGCTTCCTGCTTTTAAAAAAAAATGTTTCTCCATTTCTCATCCAGGGAAATATAATATTCTGCCTTTTTAATATTTCCTAAAATATTTAATTTTTCTAGGAGAGGGGCAGGTGCTAACTTCCTACAAAATGATGGCAAAAAACTTACAGATGTTCCTTCCACCCACCCACCACACACACACACTTCAAAAAAGAGAGTGTTGGTTTTTATCTGCAATCAGGATGCGTTCAAGCCCACCACTTCAAGAGATATCTCAGGTTGGGTGTTTTTCTTTTAAAGTCCTTTGAAGGATGGCATTTTAAGGCAAGAGATGCCTGGGCTTTCTCTGTCTCTGAGACTCATTAGGAAAATCACAGTCAAAGGAGGTTGGTGGAGAAGAAATTCAATGGTAAAGAGCTGTCGGAGGAAAGCTAATTAACCTTCTGTCCTTCAAAGGAAAGTGAATGGAGTCAAGATGTCTCCTGCAAGACATTCAAAAGCCTTTCGCTGATCTTTAAATGCCACGAATGTAGCACATTTTAGCCTGTGCTGGGGAATTAGCATAAGAAAAAAAAAAAGTGGGGTGGGGGGAGGAAAAGGCGGGTTGTCTGAGAATCTCTTTGTTTCCTTGAAAAGGAAAAAAACATTCTTTTTATACTAATGACTTCAAAGAGTGTCAGGAGCAACTTAAAAGTGTGCCTTAAATATTGAACCTGCAGTGATAAATATCAATATTCTATAGATGGTAGCTAAGTCCACATCGGCTTTGTGAGATTCCTTTCATTCTCCTAGAGAAATTGGCTTCCTTTTTTATTCAGCTTTTCCTCCAATGAGTTTCGGGTAAGGGTATGGATTGCTGCCGATGCCTTTATCTGCAAAACAGCTTTGTGTAGTCAAGCATAATTGGACCGAAATGCTTTTATGTTGTTTTTCCTTTGGACATAACTCCCTTATTAAAATGGGTTCCAAGGGAGTCGATAATAAAGGAAGGAAAAAAAATTAAAGGGTATCTCTATGTGAATTGATACAATATCAGGGTACAGGGAAATGTATACAGACAGTACTCCCTTTATGACCACAATTGGAACCAGCAACGTTGCTAAGTGATACAGTCATTAAGTGAGACTTCACATGGCTCCATCGAGCTTATGATGTCAGTTAAGCAAATCGCCAGAGGTTATTAAGCGAGTTTGGGTTTCCTGCTTGAGCAGGGGGTTGGACTAGAAGCCCTCCAAGGTCGTTTCCAGCTCTGTTATTCTGTTAATACAGGCAGTCCTCGACTTATGTCCACGATTGAGCCCACAATTTTGTTGCTAAGAGAGACATTTGTTAAACGAATTTTCCTCCATTTTACGGCCTTTCTTGCCACAGTTGTTAAGCGAATCACTGCTGTTGATAAATTAGTAACACGGTTGTTAAGTGAATCTGGTTTTCCCCTTGATTTTGCTTGACAGAAGGTCACAAAAGGGGATTGCATGACCCGGGACATTACAACGGTCATAAATGCGAGTCAGTTCCCAAGCGTCTGATTTTGATCACATGGCCATGGGGGTGCTGCAACGGTTTTAGGTGTGGAAACAGTCATACGTCACTTTTTCCAGTGCTGTAACTTTGTAACAAGGTCACTAAATGAACTATTATAAGTCAAGGATTACCTGTACGTCATGTGTTCTTGACTTGCAATTTTACTGCTGGTGTCTCCATTGACTTGTTGTGAGCTGGTTGTGAAGGGTACAAACGGCAATCGTGTGACTGCGGGGACGCGGCAACAGTTGTAAACACCCACCTGTTGCAAAGGGCCCGAATATCGATTACGTGACTTTGAGGATTCTGAAATATCCATAACTGCAAGGCCCTGTGGCGTCAAAACTTCACATGGTCGCTAAACAGAGGAGTTGTAAAGTGAGGACCACCTCTAAATTAAAATACACACATGCAAGGATATTTGAGGGAATAAAAAGGATTTTTACTGGTATCTATCTAAAAGAGAAATATCTAGGTGAGATATTGTTCAGGAGCAGAGGTGGGTTTCACATAATTTTACCACCAGTTCGCCGCACACTGAAAATGTGAGAGCGTGCACACCTTCCACGCATGCACTGTGCTCACGGATGTGGCTTGCATGCATGTGCGCGGCTTAAAAAATGTGGCTAAATAGGACGGCGTAGCGCCGGGATGGGTGGGTGGCCATCCGCAGGTTGCCACTACCAGTTTTGTCCGAACCGGCTGAATACCACTGCTATTCATGAGGGCATTCTAGGAGTAAGTACTGTATATAGCTTCTCAGAGAAATGTCTGTGGAGATTCTCAGTCATCCAGGTCATAGCCGCCTCAGAGGTGCTTCTTCAAAAGGCAACTGGACTGTTTTTTTTCCCTTGAGGAAGAAGAACAAAACGTTTCGTTTCTCATCCAAGAAACTTCATCAGTTGTGATGGAAGGCGAGGAGGGATGGAGGATAGGTACTGACACTGGAGACTGGGTGCTTGAGGATGGAAGGATAGGTTCTGACCCGACTGGGGAGTGAGTGGGTGGAAGGATTATATTCGTTTGCAGTCATCTGGTCCATTAGCACTCTCCATGAGAGCTCTTGAGGCCACTTGGTGGTTAATCTCTGCCCTCAGGCAGTGGTGAAATGTAAAATTTGTTACTACTGGTTCTGTGGGCATGGTTTGGTGGGGGGGTAATGTGACTGGGTGGGCGTGGCAAACTTTTTTTTTAACTTTTAAAACCATTTTTTCTACAACCTCTTCCCATTTTTTTACAACCTCTTCGGCCGAAGAGGTTGTAAAAAAATGCTTTTAAAAGGATCTGCCGATCAGGCAACTCAGCTGGGATCGTCAGAGACTTTTTTTCTTTTAAAAGCCTCTGATGATCCCAGCTGAGTTGCCTGATCGGCAGAGGGTTTTTTTTTCTTTTAAAAACATTTTTTCGGCCGAAGAAAAAATGCTTTTAAAAATAAAAAAAAAAGCCTCTGATGATTACGCGGTTCAGCTTGGCATGGGGGGGAAGCAGGTATTTTTGCTACCAGTTCTCCGAACCACCTGCCACCATCGCTACCGGATCAGGTGATCCAGCCCGAACTGAGAGCATTTTACCCTGCCCTCAGGGTACAATTTTTTGTGGAATCTTTTTGGTCCCTTAACTCCAGTCTACTAAGGAGATATATCTGGTAGGGCCCAGAAGAAGGGCCTTCTCCATGGTGGCTCCCTCCCTCTGAAATTAGACTGCCCCCCCGCACTCTCCCATTTGGAAGTCCCTGAAGACGTGGTTCTGCCAGCGGGCCTGAGGAACCCAGAGTGGGATGGAGCCCATTAAATGGCTGGTATGAATGTGTGTTGAGGGTGGTGAGGTTATTATTTATTATTTTTATTTCTTTTACAGTATATTGTGTTTTTATGTCCTGTAAGCTGCCTTGAGTCGCCAAGGGCTAGTCGGCAATATAAATTTTCTAAATAAATAAAAAAAAATGCAACACAGCTCTTGCAGTGGTACCAAGAAGATTCCAGAAACAATTGCACCTTTTTTTATATAATTTTTATTTTATTTTATACACAAACAAACTTTTAATACCTCAGTCATTCCTTCCATGCGACATCTCGGTGTTTTCTCCATGGTTTCATCTTTTTGTTGTTTCTTTGCCCTTAAGGGCAAAGATAAACCATGAAATGGCCCCAAGAGCTCTCACAGATGACTACAAATAAATACTATTATTCCACCCACCTATCCCAATCCGGTCAGAACCTATATTTTCATCCCCAAGCACCCAGTTTCCAGTGTCAGTACCAGAGGTGGGTTTCAGCAGGTTCTGACCAGTTCTGGAGAACCGGTAGCGGACATTTTGAGTAGTTCGGAGAACCGGTAGTAAAAATTCTGATTGGCCCCACCCCCATCTATTCTCTGCCTCCCGAGTCCCAGCTGATAAGGGAAGAAATGGGGATTTTGCAGTAACCTTCCCCTGGATTGGGGTGGGAATGGAGATTTTACAGTATCCTTCCCCTGCCATGCCCACTAAGCCACACCCACCAAGCCACACCCACAGAACCAGTAGTAAAAAATTTTGAAACCCATCATTGGTCAGTACCTATCCTCCACCCCACCCCCCCAAACTACAACTGATAAAGTTTCTTGGATGAAAAATGAAATTCCTTCTCAAGGGAAAGAAAAAAACCAGTCCAGTGCCTTCTCGGGGAAATATTCTGTCTATCCTAGCCATGGGGGATGGAATTAAATCAGAGCCAGGACATCAAATATCATTGTTTGAGCCAGGACAAGCCAAAAAAACCCCACACACTATTTTTTTGTGGATTACAAGAAAAGTGAGCCAATGTTGCCTTTCCTGAGGCCGTGAGCAGGTAGAGGTATCATGGATTATTGCTTTCAAAGTAGAAACAAGACATGATATATTAAAAGTCCCAACTAAACTTAATAGAATAGAATAACAGAGGTGGAAGGGACCTTGGAGATCTTCTAGTCCAACCCTCTGCTTAGGCAGGAAACCCTACACCACTTAAGACAAATGGTTGTCCAATCTCTTCTTAAAAACTTCCAGTGTTGGAGCACTTACAACTTCTGGAGGCAAGTTGTTCCACTGATTAATTGTTCTCACTGTCAGGAAATTCCTCCTTAGTTCTAGGTTGCTTCTCTCCTTGATGAGTTTCCATCCATCGCTTCTTGTCCTGCCTTCAGGTATTTTGGAGAATAGCTTGACTCCCTCTTCTTTGTGGCAGCCCCTGATAAAAACCCCTAATAAAGCCAGCTTTGAGTGTCAGCTACTGTTTATTTGGGCAAATTATAGATAAAATTATTTCTTTCATAACTACAGGCGGTGGATTTACATTATTTTTAATTGTTTATGAGCAACCTAGAGCCATATATTAAAATGGGCATTTCTATCACTAGGAATAATAATTAGTTTCCCTTGCTCTGTGTCAAATTTTTAAAAATGCAGTGGAGATATGCAACTGCCTCTAGCAATGTTTCATTTTATTTATTAATCCCAGGAGCTTTACTCCACTAATGATTATAGTGCAGTAGGTGTTTGCACCAGAAATTTCAGACTAATTATCTTTGAATTTTTGGTTCAGTGAGAACTGTAGGAAATCAGTCTGTGCTCTCCTGCTTGCTGTTTTAAATGTTTGATTTAGAATGCAATTTCAGGGGTCTTTTTTTCCCCTTTTAAAATGTTAATCTCCAATCAAGGAGTATTTCCTACAATGCATGCTATCTACCTGTCTGACAAAAGAGAACAAAGTTGGAAAATTATTTTTACACTATATTGTTTTTATTTCCAATGGATTTAAGGTTCTCAGGGATCACGTTCATGGACACCGTTCCTCCCTTTGGGCTTAATCTATGAAGCTTATTTGGAAGGTTCATTTGAAAATTTATATTCTAATCCCAGGAAATGAATATTGATTGGCTACTCAAAGTGGATGGGAAGAGATCCTGATGTTGTTGGAGATACTATTTTTTTTTTCATGGATATGAAAGCTGCTAGATTTTGGCTCTGAAAAGAAGTGCTAGGGTTTATATTATATTAGTATCATGTGTTTATTGGTTCGATTTATTTATTTATTGGTTCGATTTATATGCCGCCCTTCTCCGGAGACTCAGGGCGGCTTACAATGTGTTAAGCAATAGCCTTCAGACTTTTGTATATACCTGCTTAGTAGGGCTTTTGGCCCCCCCCTAAGCGGTGTTCTTTTTTATATAAAGTCAGCTTATTGCCCCCACAATCCGGGTCCTCATTTTACCTACCTCGGAAGGATGGAAGGCTGAGTCAACCTTGAGCCTGGTGAGATTTGAACTCGCAGTAATTGCAGGCAGCTGGCAGCTAAGTGCTATTTAACAGCACTTAGTCCACTGCATCACCAAGGCTCTTTCGTGTTTCTGGCTTGTTGTTCGTTTGAAGTGGATTTAGACCAGTTTTCTACGCTTAGTCCATTCCTATGCTAGGATCTCTATGTTTCGTTATGTGCAGTTCATGGGGTGTGTGTGTGTGTTTCTACTTACCTTTACTACCGGTTTGCAACGGGGCATGCGCAGAAGCTTCCTGATGACGTCCGGGTCAGTGGGTGGAGCTTCCTGCCAGTTTTACTACTGGTTCTTGCAAACTGGTCTGAACTGGGGGCAACCCACCACTGGTGCACTTCTATATATAGTTACAGAAGCCCCAGGAAGATATTACATATGGGGAGGCTTCATTGTTTGAGCTAGGAAATTTGTTCTCTTTTGAAAATAGGGAGGGTTGTACAGTCTCCCTTCCTTTCCTTTCCTTTCCTTTCCTTTCCTTTCCTTTCCTTTCCTTTCCTTTCCTTTCCTTTCCTTTCCCTTCCCTTCCTTCCTTCCTTCCTTCCTTCCTTCCTTCCTTCCTTCCTTCCTTCCTTCCTCCCTCCCTCCCTCCCTCCCTCCCTCCCTCCCTCCTCTTTATTTATTTTTTTTAGTAAGTAACTTAAAGTGGCAAACACACACAATGCAACTTCCTCCTCCTATTTTCCCCACAACAACTCAGTGAGGTGCATTGGGCTGAGAGAGAGTGACTGGCCCAAAGATACCCAGATGGCTTTCATGCCTAAGGCAGGACTGCAACTCCCAGTCTCCTGGTGATTGGCCCAAAGACACCCAGCCATCTTTCATGCATAAGGTGGAACTAGAACTCACAGATTCCTGGCTTCTTGCCTGGTGCCCATCCCCTGGTGGTTGGCTCAAGAATCCAGCCATCTCTCATGCCTAAGGCAGGTCTAGAACTCACAATCACTTGGTGATTGGGCCAAAGCTACCCGGCTGTCTTTCATGTCTAAGCTGGGACTAGAACTCACAGATTCCTGGCTTTTTGCCTGGTGCCTTAACTAGGCCAAAGTGGCTCTCAAATTAGTTCAGGTAGTCTTCGACTTATGACCACAACTGAGCCCAGAATTTATGTTGCTACCTGAGAAATTTGTTAAGTGAGCCTTGCCACATTTTACGACCTTTCTCGCCACATTTGTTCAGTGAATCACTGCAGTTGTTCAATTAGTAACACGGTTGTTAAGTAAATCTAGCTTCCCTATTGACTTTATTTGTCAGAAGGTCGCAAAAGAGGATCACATGACACCGGGACACTGCAAACGTCATAAATATGAATCAGTTGCCAAGCATCCGAATATAAATCATGCGACCATGGGGATGCTGCAACGGTCATAAGTGTGAAAAATGGCCATAAGTTCCTTTTTTCCGTGGCGTACAGGATTACCTGTATCTCCCATCACTACGGCCTTTACTGGCCCGGAGCCCCTTGTTTATTTGATTTATATCCTAGCTTTTCTACACAGAAGCCACTCACTGAGTTTCCACTGCAGAATGTATGGAAGTGAGAGACGCCAAGGGATAGAGCAAATTACGTAATGCAGACAATGTGAATCATAGCCAAGAGTGGCTTTCCTTTTTACTGGAAGTTCAAATTATGTGCTGCATTACACATTTTGTTCTCTCTTCAGGCTGGTGGCTGAACAACCTAAACTTGGAATCCATGCAATTTGATGAACAGAACAACCCGATATTTTGTACTTCAATTTACCAGATTTTTGGATAGCCCAGCACGAGGTTTCTTCTAAAGATACGGATCTTTCTTTGGCACCATCCGTGGAATAGGTCCGAAAAAATCATTTTAAAGACTTTTTGGATGTCAGACTGATAATATAGAAAACAATCATTACTTGGGAAGAGATCCTTGGTTAAATTTAGGATTGGCCAAGAGCAGGGATGGGCTGCTACGGGTTTGTCAGGATTTGGGAGAACCCGTAGCTAATGTTATGGCCGGTTCAGAGAACTTCCAAATCCCACCCCTGGCTGGCTCCACCCACCCCATCCTTCCCCTCCCCGGAGTCTCCACAAGGCCCGTTTTGGATGCGAGGTAAGTACAGGGCCCTCACGGAGACTCAGAGAGGGGGGAAAATGGGCCTCCGGAGCTTGGGGGAGGCAGTTTGAGGATTACCTGAATAGTATTTTAATTTTTTTTCATTCTATAGCTGTTTTTAAAAAATTAATCAATTTACATTCACATTGCAGTGCCTCAGTGAAACTGCTTACGGATGACAGAGATGACAATTTGATTGTAATAGGAACATTTTCAAGAAAAATCATCTATTACGATTAAGAGAAGATTTCAAGATTTTAAAATTGCCAAAGGCAATTTTCTTCTTTCTGCTTACCTGTGCAAAAATAGAAACTGCCAGATTAAATTATATAGGAAGTATGTCCTGGTGTATTTTATTTATTATAATGTAACACTTTTCTAAATGATATGCTGAAACTGTCAAAATAGTTGCATAAAATTAATTTTATTTATTGAATTGGTTAAGACACCCAATTCCAAGGAGGCACATGGTACGTAGAATTAAAAAACACATTTAAAAATGTAATTCCAGACACAACCATTATGCCCAACAGCCGGTTCAACTGTTTTTTTTTAACTGAATAGATGATGGGTCAACTTATAGATGGACAACAGATTTTCACATTGGTAAAATCTTTTATGTAACATAGTATTTTTTTTAAAAAATACTATAGTAAGGAGAAACTTTCTGACAGAACAATTGATGGAATAGCTTCCCTCCTGGAAATGTGCTTCATCCAGGAGTGGGCTTCAAAAATTTTAGCAAGGGGTTCTCTGCCCGGTTGCTGGGTGGGCGTGGCCATGGTGAGCGTGGCCTAGTCAGCCTCCTGCACGACAGTGGGGGGAGGAATTTGTCCTCCCCGGGCTCCAGAGGATTTTCTTGAGCCTCTGGGAGGGCAAAAACGGTCTCTCCAGGCTCCGGAGGCCTTCCTGAACTTCCAGTAGGCCCGTTTTTCACCCTCCCTGTTAAGGATATTCTTGGCTCATAACCGATGTTATGGGTTATTGAGCAGAGTACCCTTTGAGTATGCACATGAAAGTGGCTGAGAGTGAATAACCACAGTTAATATACTGACACACTGAGTTGTGGTAGTCTTTTACTTTTTAGAAAAAAGTAAAGCAAAGTCCAATAACAATCCAAGTCATACACAGATAAGGCGATAGTTAAAATATCAATTCAGGGATATTCCAAGTACAAAGTCTTCTTACCAGTTATTGTCATTACACAATAAAACAGTTGTTCTTGAGTTTCAAACAGGAACAAGTTCAGTATTAAAACATTCAATAAATAGTAGATAGCAACAAGTAGCAATGATCAAACAGTGATCATACAGAGAGAACAGTTAGAGAGTAACAGCAAATAAGCAGATAAAATGGTGTAGTGTTTACAAGCCATGATTCAGGCTTCCCCTTAAGTACATTGGCTACAGAGCTTAGCCAATCAGGATACAGGATAATGCAATACAGTCTTAAAGCAATATAATACCTTTTGACAAACATGTATTGATAGTTTATATATTGCCTGACCAACTAGTTAGGCAATAGCCATTTCCTAACACTCCCTGAGCCCTGCATTTACCTGCATCCAAAACGGGCCATGTGGGGACTCCTGGGAGGGGTGGGTTGGGCAGGGCGGGGCCAGACAGGAGTAGGATTTGGGGGTTCTCTGAACTGAACAACAGAATCTTAGGCAGAGGTTCTCCCGAACACTTGCGAACTCCCAGCAGCCCACCCCTGGCTTCATCTCTGGAGGTTTTCAAGAAAAGATTGGACAGGCATTTGTCTGAAATGGTATAGGGCAGTGATGCTTAACCTTTTTGCCATTGCGTGCCAGGAAGGAGGCGGGCGGGGGAGGTTTGCGTACGCACGTGCCCACACCCATAATTTTATGCACCCCACCCTGCGCATGTGCGCCCAACCTCCCCTCCCTCCTTGCTCCTGGCCCGTTTTTCTTTGTCACCTGGCTCCAGATCCTCTCTATGCATCTGGGGAGGGCGAAAATAGCCTTTCCCACCTACCCCCAGGCCCTCCGGAGGCAGAAGACAGCATGTTTCCCTACTTCTGGTGGTCCCAAAAGGCCTGAAAATCAGGTGGCCAGCACGCACATGTGTGCCAGAGCTGAGCTGGTGTGCCCATTGATATGGCTATGCGTGCCACCTGTGACAGGCGTGCTATAGGTTCGCCATCACGGGTATAGGGTCTCTTCCTTGAGTAAAGGGTTGGACTAGAAAACCTCCAAGGTCCTTTTTAGCCCTATGATTCTATGTTCTCTTATTGGCACCAAACGGGAGGACGAAGCATTGACTAACTCTTATTAACTCACTCCACTTGCTATTCCCAAAAATATGGCCTTTATAACCACCTTATAACCACTGAGAAATCCAGGTCCAGTTCTTACTCAAAGGTCAGCATTTAGTTACCCTTTCCAAAGTTTTGCAAAGGGCAATTTGGAAGCACCTGCTGTCATTGATTGGATCGATTTTGGGGCTGGGTTTCTCAGGAGAGTCTATTCCCCAGACTCTGTTTTTTTAAACCTCTCCACTCTGCCCGCAGTAATCTATTTTTACGGGCAGGAACACCCGGTCACAAATAGCTCATGAGATTAGGTCTCTGTTTCTGTCTGCAAGTGAACAGCTCATGTCTGACTTCTATTGATTGATAAGGAGGCTTTTAAGTTAATTAAGATTACCTCCACCAGGCCTTTCGTTCTGCAGCTGGAGGCAGGCCAAGCCCTTGACTTAACTCCAACTCAGATAAGGGTCTGTTCCATGGTTGTTCCTATCTTGATCATGAATTCCACACAATTTTGTTTATTTTTTTTGTATATAAGGAGAGATCTTAGGGCAGATAAAACTACTTGGTGTGGCTGTCTTGTGGTATGGCGTTGCGTGACAGAGTGACTTCATGAGGAAAACCAGAGACAATCAGCATGTGAAGGAGCTTCGGCCAAGCTTGCATTTTACTCCTGATATGCTGGTTTCTATTTGTGGAGGAACCTTCTGTTAATGTAAATAAGTTTACTGAGGGGACTCGGTGGCTCAGTGGCTAAAACACTGACCTTGTCGATCGAAAGGTCGGCAGTTCAGTGGTTCGAATCCCTAGTGCTGCATAACGGGGTGAGCTCCCGTTACTTGTCCCAGCTTCTGCCGACCTAGCAGTTCAAAAGGACATAAAAAATGCAAGTAGAAAAATAGGGACCACCTTTGGTGGGAAGGTAACAGTGTTCCGTGTGCCTTTGGCTTTGAGTCATGCCGGCCACATGACCACGGAGATGTCTTCGGACAGCGCTGGCTCTTCGGCTTTGAAATGGAGATGAGCACTGCCCCCTAGAGTTGGGAATGACTAGCACATATTTATTTATTTATTTATTTTTTTAATTAATTTAATTTGTATACCGCCCTTCTCCCAGAAGGGACTCAGGGCGGTGAACAGCCAAAATTAAAAATACATACAATACAAAAGTTAAGATAATTAAAAAGAATTAAATCATTGGCTTCCCAATTTAAAACCCCCAAGTCTATAAAATTTAAAATCCCAATTAAGAACCATTTAGGCTAGGCCGGCTTGGTGGAATAAATAAGTCTTCAGGGCCTTACGGAAGGTATGGAGGTCCAGGATCAGACGTATTCCAGGAGGCAGCTCGTTCCACAGGGCGGGTGCCCCCACAGAGAAGGCTCTCCCCCTGGGGGCCGCCAGCTGACATTGCCTGACCGACGGCACCCTGAGGAGGCCCTCTCTGTGAGAGCGTATTGGCCGGTGGGAGGTTATCGGTAGCAGCAGGCGGTCTCGCAAATATCCTGGCCCTAAGCCATGGAGCGCTTTAAAGATGAGAACCAATACCTTAAAGCGCACCCGGAAGACCACCGGGAGCCAATGCAGCTCGTGCAGGAGAGGTGTTACATCGGAGCGCCACGTCGCTCCCATAATCACCCTCACATATGTGAGAGAGGAACCTTTACCTTTATTGACTAAAACACAATTAGAACATAGAATCATAGGACTGAAAGGGACTTCAGAGCTCTTAAGTCCAACCCCCTGCTCAAGGCAGGAGACCTTATACCAGGGATGTCAAACTCAAGGCCCTGGGGCCAGATCTGGCCTGCAGGGTGCTTAGATCTGGCCCTCTAGAGTCAGGAACGACTATCGCATATGTGCGAGGGGAACCTTTACCTTTACCTGTATGTGGAGGAACCTTCTTTTAATGTAAATAAGCGTACTGTATCCAGGGAAGGACGTAACTAAGGCACTTTTTCACAGCAAATTAGTAAAATCTAATTGTGGCCGTATTACCCAGATGAGGGGGTTGCCTGTTTATTAGAGATCTGTGGCTCCATGGCCCTTTCAATCAATCAGTTATAGTTTCAAGCTGGTTCAAGTGCTAAATCCATCTTCAGCGTTATGTTTTTGGCAGATTTCCCCTCTCCTCCTCTGCAGCATGCTTACTTATTCTCACAACTTTTCCCTCTGGCAAATGTTCGGAAATATGTTTCTATGGCAACCGTACCGCACTGTTATTAAAGAACACCCCATCACAGATATACTAAATTTGCAATATTCTCTTCCCGGCCTAATAAGGTTGCATTCGGTATAGCTTGCTTGGCTTTCGGTATGGAGCAATATAAATATAAATATATAAATATATAAATATATAAATATATAAATATATAAATATATATATATATATATATATATATATATATATATATATATATATATATATATATATATATATATATATATATATATATATATATATATATATATATATATATATATATATGTAGGTCTTTGGTTATTCGGGTTTTCTCCCGCGTAAAATTGGAGGTTTCTTGGCGACGTTTCGACGAAGTCTCATTCGTCATCTTCAGGCTGGTGTTCTCGGCTTCGTGCTTCCAGGAGCAATGTGAGATCGCAGCTGTCTCTTCCTTTTAACTGCTAGTGGGGGTGTGAGCTGATTGGGTGGGAACTTGGCTATGTTCTGATTGGGTGGAGGTGTGTTCTGATTGGTTAGGGGCTTGGCTGTGCTCTGATTGGCTGGGGGGTTGGTTGTGCTCTGATTGGCTGGGGGTGTGTTCTGTTTGGGTGGGGGCTTGGTTGTGCTCAGCTTAGTCTGAGTTGCAGGGGGATTTGAGCTGGTGAGCTGCGTTGTTGTTGTTTGGCTTCGTGTTTGTGGCCGTGCGAGCTCTTCATGGTGGGTGTCAGTCTGCTTCATGTATGGATTGGAGGGGTTTAAAGTGGCTAATGATGCAGCTGCGGTCTGGCTTCTGGTCCTTGGTCGTGGCTCATTATCAGTGTGGGTTTGAGTCTGCTTTCTGCGTGGATGTGTGGTGGTGACATCCCACCCAATCAGCTCACACCCCCACTAGCAGTTAAAAGGAAGAGACAGCTGCGATCTCACATTGCTCCTGGAAGCACGAAGCCGAGAACACCAGCCTGAAGATGACGAATGAGACTTCGTCGAAACGTCGCCAAGAAACCTCCAATTTTACGCGGGAGAAAACCCGAATAACCAAAGACCTACATACAAACACCCGCGAAAACCTCAGAAAACATATATATATATATGTATATATGTATATATGTATGTGTGTGTGTGTGTGTGTGGCTGATTGAGTGAATATATATATATATCAGTCATATATACTTACTATGAAAAGTAAGAAAATAGATCGTGTACAGGGATATATACATATATCCTTATAGGGAGGATACATGAGATGTGGGTGTGGCTTACTGATGATGGCTAACGAGCCAGAAATAGATCTATATAAGTCTCTCACTAGGCAGCATAGGGCAGCATAGGGCCTGCTGGCTGCCAGAAGAAAACCCAGAATCGAGTGGATGTGACTCTACTGAGCTAGGGCTGTAGAAAAATCTTGGTTACGTAGGAGAAACCTGGCTAAAAGAAATATATATATATATTGCGAACCGGTAGTAAAGGTAAGTAGAACCCACCCCTGCATCACAAGGTAGTCCTTGACTTACAACTGTTTGTGACCGTTCAAAGTTACAACAGCCCTGGAAAATGTGACTGATTATGTTTTTCACACAACCGTTGCACGTCCCCATGGTCACGTGATCAAAATTTGGATGCTTGGCAACTGATTCATATTTATGACGGTTGCAGTGTCCCAGGATCATGTGATCCCCTTTTGCGACCTTCTGACAAGCAAAGTCAATGGGGAAAGCCAGATTCACTTAACAATGGTGTTACTCACTTAAAAACTGCATTGATTTACTTAACAACTGCGGCAAGAAAGTTCGTGATATGGGGCAAATCTCACTTAACAATGTCTCACTTGGCAACATAAATTTGGGGCTCAATTGTGGTCTTAAGTCGAGGACTACCTGTAATGAACTTGGAAGAAACCTGGGAAATTTTGATGATGTATCTTGACTGTGGTCAGAATCCAATATAAAAATGGAAAAATGTTTGAATTCCCACAATGGAAGAATGGATGGAAAAAATGGTGGAGTTGGCAGAGATGTGAAAGCTAACTGTCTTAGTCCAAGAGGATTTAACCAGTTTTGTTTCCAACTGGAAATCCCTTTTGGAATTTAATGTCAAAAAAAAGAAAAATTAAATGTTGGTTTTAGGTTTTGATGATTATATAGGTAGTCCTCAACTTACAACCACAATGGAGCCCAACATTTCTGTTGTTGAATGAGACATTTGTTAAGTGAGTTTTGTCCCCTTTTACGGTGATTTTTGCCTCAGTTGTTAAGTGATTCACTGCAGTTGTTAAGTTAGTAACACGGTTGTTAAGTGAATCTGGCTTTCCCCATTGACTTGCTTTTCAGAAGGCCACAAAAGTGGATCATGTGACGTTGGGACACAGCAATGGTCATAAGTATGAACCAGTTGCCAAGCATCTGAAGTTAGATCACAGGAGCATGGGGTTGCTGCAAAGGTCTTAAGTGTGAAAAATGGTCATAAGTCACTGTTTTCAGTGTTTTTTTGACTTTGAACGGTCACTAAACGAATAGTTCAGAGGTGGGTTTCAACAGGTTTTGACCAGTTCTGGAGAACTGGTAGCAGAAATTTTGAGTAATTCTGAGAACCGGTAGTAAAAATTCTGACTGGCCCCACCCCCATCTATTCTCTGCCTCCCAAGTCCCAGCTAATTGGGAGGAAATGGGGATTTTGCAGTAACCTTCCCCTGGATTGGGGAGGGAATAGAGATTTTACAGTATCCTTTCCCTGGAGTGGAGTGGGAATGGAGATTTTACAGTATCTTTCCCCTGCCACGCCCACCAAGTCATGTCACGCCCACCAAGCCACACCCACAGAACCAGTAGTAAACATTTTTGAAACCCACCACTGGAATGGTAAGTTGAGTATTAACTTTGTTGTTACAAATAGTCCTCGACTTATCATCACAACTGGGACCAATGTATCTGTTGCTAAGCAAGGCTGTTGGTTAAGCGAGTCACGTCCTATATTATTATCTTTTTTGCCTTGCTTGTTAAGGGAGTTGTTACATGAATTGTGCAATCATTAAATGAATCCAGCTTTTGTCCTTGACTTTGCTTGTCAGAAGCTGGGAAGGTTGCAAATGATGATCACACGGTACTGCAACTATCATAACTACTTCCTGGTTGCCAAGTGCCCAAATTTTGATCATGTGATCGTGGGGATGCTTCAGTAGTTGCGCATAAGTCAAGAACTACATGTGTGGAAATGGCTAATATATATTTACTAGATACGTAAAGCAGAAAAGTTTGCAATTGTATTTTGTGTTCTACTGCATCGAAAAAAGTCAGATGTCATAATTTCCCCTTCCTTTTTTAAACTTTGCACTCGTTTTCCTATCTCCATGTTTCCCTTTTCCTTTGTTCCTGTAGAAAGTTAGCACCTACCTCTCTCCTAGAAGAATGAAATATTTTGAGAAATATTAAAAAGGCAGAATATTACATTTCCCTGGATGATAAAAGAATATGTTTTAAAGACAGAGAGCAGCTCCCTGCCCCCAGCAGATATTTAGTGTCCATTAAGAAAGACTGGGCCAGCCTATCTACAAGACAAAAGACCTCCAGTTGCAGAGTGATGGGATTAAGACATGACCCTCCAGGACATAATAGGATTAACCCATCTAGCAGCAGAGCTCAACACATGGCACAATCACTGGGGACATTGCATCACCCAGAACACTTCAACCAAACTTGGTACTCAGACAACCTACAAAGTTAGCTGTGACCTCTTACAACAGCCAATAAGAATGCATGTTCTTGCACAGGAACAGGAAGTTCAAGTGCAAAGCCCAAAAGAGGGTACAAATGCCCCCCTCTCTCAACTCCAGGTGGTCAGCTGCATCAGGACCATATGCTTGATGGTTCTGCTTCACCATTAAACCATCTTTCCAATCAGCCTCCATGTTTCCAGTGCTTTTCTCCCGCTTGGAACTGAACCAGATGGATATTTCTTCCAACATTCCCATTTGTATTTTATATTACAATAAACTCTAATAAAATCTGAAAAGAAACAAAAGCCCATTGTAGGTTCTTTTCTTTTGTGTAACAATTCTGGATCTTCTCTAACCACTTCCAGCACATCTCCACTGCGTCAGGCTAAGCTTAAACTAGACAAATATATTATGGCTTACTCTAGTGTGTGAATTAAGTGGCTGTGATTTATTTAAAAGCACTTGTGATTCTTTTTTTATAGCTTGGTTCAATATGTGGACTCACTCAAGAGTGTTAATGGAAAAGAAGTTAGTTTTTCATCCTCTTTAGAGTATCAGTGTCAGTAATTCCATTCTGCTTTTCAGTGGAGATGCTCACGAAACCACAATTTTTGGAATTGTTTTTGTGAAGATACACTGTTTAGGTTGATACATATAAAAACCTGCATCATAGCATAAAATTGCTACAGGATATGGGTAGAGGATGTGGAATAATCAATATAAATTATAGAAAGGAGATTCTGAATGGGTGTTAGAAAAAGCTTTTTTAATAATTTAAGACGGTAAACTATTTCTTCCTTTTCATTTGCATTTAATGCTTTAATTTGGAATTCCTGCGCTAAATAGGAAAATTGAACTTATTCTTAATATTCTAGGATTCTGTAAAGAAGAAGTTGGTGGCAAGGTTCATGAATTGCATTATAGGTAGTTCTCAGTTTATGACCACAGCTGAGGCTGAGCCCAAAATTTGTGTTGCTAAGTGAGACATTTGTTAATTTAGTTTTGCCCAATTTTACAAACTTCCTTGCCGTTTTTAATCCAGTAACACAGCTGTTAAGTGAATCTGGCTTTCCCATCGACTTTGCTTGTCAGAAGGTTGCAAAAGGTGATCACAGTTTTTGTCAGTTGTTAAGTCAATCACTGCAGTTATTAAATGTATCATGCAGTCATTAAGCAAATCTGATTTGATTGATTTGGCTTGTCAGAAGGCAGCTGTGAAGGTTATAAATGGTGATTATATGAACCTGCGACATTGCAATTATCAGAAATACATGCCCGTTGCCAAGCACTCAAATTTTGATCATGTTTTTTTTTTGACATTTGAAATTAGAGAACAGGAAGATAAACAATATTATATGATATGGGATTTATTTTATCAATGGCTAGATAATAAAGCATGGAAATGAAATATGAAATATGAAATAAATGTAATAATAAAATATATGAAGCAGTTTTTTACGGGAGACAAGCCATTGTTAAATAATTGTTAAATGAGAATAATAGTATAAAGGGATATAATAAAATTGTCAAATAAGAGAAATTAAATAACCTGTAAATTTTGGATATGGGATTAAGCACAAAAGAATTATAACCGATCAACACACTTTCTGTAATTGTAATGGATGATGGTTGTTTTATGTTTTGTTTTGTTTAAAAATAAAAAAAAAATTCAAATTTTTTTTTTGATCATGTGACCAGGGAGCTGCTGAAATGGTCATAAGTGTGGAAACTGGTCATAAGTCGCTTTTTTTCAGACCCATTGTAACTTCAAACAGTCACTCAATGAATGGTTTTAAACCGAGGACTACCTAAAATCCATAACATCGTTTGCTTGCTTTTGATTTAGATAATGCCTTAATCCAACCACAGTGGCTTGTCCAGGAAAATTTCTGTTTTAGCAAATATGAAAACCAAGCCATTGTGACATAATCAGCAAACTGTACTTAAAACAAACCAGGGTTTGGTGTGATATGTAAATCTATCTTTTATATCAATTCCTCAAAAGGAAGAGGGACGTTTCTATTCCCGTTTGTCAGAGATGGGTTTCAGAAGGTTCTGACCAGTTCTGGAGAACCGGTAGTGGAAATTTTGAGTAATTCGGAGAACCGGTAGTAAAAATTCTGACTGACCCTGCCCACATCTGTTCTCTGCCTCCCAAGCCCCAGCTGATTGGGAGGAAATGGGGATTTTGCAGGATCCTTCCCCTGGATTGGGGAGGGAATGGAGATTTTACAGGCTCCTTCCCCTGCCACGCCCACCAAGCCACGCCCACCAATCCATGCCACGCCCACCAAGCCACACCCACCAATCCATGCCACGCCCACCAAGCCACACCCACAGAACCAGTTGTAAAAATTTTTGAAACTCATCACTGCCGTTTGTATGTCAGTCACTATTGGGATTTCAACTGAAATCTAAATATATTTATAGACCCTTTTTTCTTTTATAAAATAAAGTAAGGGCGGGGAAGGAAGGAATTTATATATTTATATCAAAAGCTATGTCATAAAGGACCTGGATTGTGAGGGCAATAAACTGACTTTGTATAAAAAAGAACACTGCTTGGGGGGGCCTCTGGAGAAGGGCGGCATATAAATCGAACCAATAAATAAATAAATAAATAAATAAATAAATAAATAAATAAATAAATAAATAAATAAATAAATATAATAATAATAATAATAATAATAATAATAATAATAATAATAATAATAATAATAATAATAATAATAATAATAATAAGCAACCAATAGATTAAATTAATGAGCCATCTAGTTCAGGGGTCTCCAACCTTGGCCACTTTAAGACCTGTGGACTTCAACTCCCAGAATTCCCTCGGTGAGCATAGCTAACTGGAGAATTCTGGGAGTTGAAGTCCCATAGGTCTTAAAGTGGCCAAGGTTGAATAACCTCTGAACTAGATAAACCCTAATTTACATTATGGTGACTTAAACTAATGCAGTTTGAAAATATTCCACCGCAATTCTTGTAAGACTGATAAGGAACATTTCTGCGGCAAAGCCTCTGCTGTTTTTGCTTGAGTGCCATTCTTTACCAAATAAATTTATATGCCACATTCTCTGGGTGGGTGGGTGTGATGAACACAAATCGGTAACAGAGCCAAATCCACAGTGCTAAAGCAAGTGTAGTCTAGCAGATTTATTTCAAGAAAAAGTTTATCTCAGAGAAGGGTTTTCCCCCCCAAGCTTGTTGCCCCTTCAGATATTTTGGAGGATAATCCCACTAACAGAGTTGGAAGGGACCTTGGAGCAGTGGCCCGGTTCTCCCGAGCTGTAGCGGTGACGATATGATGTCACTGAACTGGTTCTGCCCCACCCCCACCCCCCCGTGCCCCACCCACCCCCTGCGTTATTCTTAGCTTTTATTTGGCCCCACCCCCAATCTATTGCTGCCTCCTGAGTCCCAGCTGATGGCTAGAGGGGAAAAAACTGTTTAAACTCTTGCCGCGGGGCTTCAAAGGGCCGTCCTACAGCTGATCAGTGTTAAAATAAAACAAATGAGTAGATCAGTGCTGGCAAAAATAAATGGGTAGACTAGTGCCTGCAAAAATACATGAGTAGACCAGTGCCTACAAAAATAAATGGGTAGATCAGTGCCTGCAAAAATACATGAGTAGATCGGTCCCTGCAAAAATGCATGAGTAGATCAGTGCCTGCAAAAATAAATGGGTAGACCAGTGCCTGTAAAAATACATGAGTAGATCAATGCCTGCAAAAATACATGAGTACATTAGTCCCTGCAAAAATGCATGAGTAGATCAGTGCCTGCAAAAATAAATGGGTAGACCAGTGCCTGCAAAAATACATGAGTAGACCAGTGCCTACAAAAATAAATGGGTAGATCAGTGCCTGCAAAAATACATGAGTAGATCGGTCCCTGCAAAAATGCATGAGTAGATCAGTGCCTGCAAAAATAAATGGGTAGACCAGTGCCTGTAAAAATACATGAGTAGATCAATGCCTGCAAAAATACATGAGTACATTAGTCCCTGCAAAAATACATGAGTAGAATAGTGCCTGCAAAAAATAAATGGGTAGACTGGTACAGCTCTGCAAGCAGTTAAAAGCCTGGTAGACCAGTACCTCTGCTAAATCCTAAATAATTGTCACATGACCATCAAGCCATGCCCACAAAATAAGCCACGCCCACAGAACAGGTAGTGAAAAATTTTAGAATCCACTCCTGCCTTGGAGGTCTTCTAGTCCAACCCCTTGCTCAAGCAGGAGACTCTATATCATTTCAGACAAGTATCTGTCCAATCTCTTCTTAAAAACTTCCAGTGATGGAGCACTCACAATTTCTGTAGGAAAGCCGTTCCACTGATTAATTGTTCTCACTGTCGGCAAATATCTTCTTATTTCTAGCATTAATTTCCAGCCTGATGCTATGTCTACCCCTGAGACATTCATTTTAATTTAAATAGTTTTCACCCATAAATTTGCTAAGTTAAGAAAAGATTACTTACATTTACCCATGTTTCCAAGCTGGTAAAAATCTGCTTTAATTGATTTTTTTTTCTTTTAGTTATTTACTTGGATTCAGCCATAGGTCACGTAACCATGATTTATTGATGCGGTGGCTCAGTGGCTAAGATGCTGAGCTTGTCGATCGAAAGGTCAGCAGTTCAGCGGTTCGAATCCCTAGTGCCGCGTAACGGGGTGAGCTCCCGTTACTTGTCCCAGTTTCTGCCAGCCTAGCAGTTCGAAAGCACGTAAAAAATGCAAGTAGAAAAATAGGGACCACCTTTGGTGGGAAGGTAACAGCATTCCATACGCCTTTGGCGTTTAGTCATGCCGGCCACATGTCCACGGAGATGTCTTCAGACAGCGCTGGCTCTTCAGGTTTGAAACGGAGATGAGCACCGCCCCCTAGAGTCAGGAACGACTAGCACATATGTGCGAGGGGAACCTTTACCTTACCTTTATTGACTAAAACACAATTAGAACATAGAATCATAGGACTGAAAGGGACTTCAAAGGTCTTTAATCCAACCCTCTGCTCAAGGCAGGAGACCTTACACCAGCGGTGTTAAACTCAAGGCCCTGCGGCCAGATCCGGCCTGCGGGGTGCTTAGATCTGGCCCACAGGGCCGCCCTGGAAACAGTGAAGGACCAGGCCTTGGTGGCTCTGCCAGAAAAAACAGAGTTCAGATGGGTCGCTGGCAGAGGGCTGCAGGAGGCCATCTGCCATGCAGAAGACACAAGAAGCAGTATTACAATGACATCTGTAAAGGCATCAAAGATAGAAACAGAGCCAGAAAAACAAGCAAAGTCTTCTAAACGATCTCTGAACTCAGAATTTTCAATCTCAAATTCATACGCCAAAGCAGGGATAGCCAAAACCATGGCCACTTTAAGAAATGTGGATTTCAGCTCCCAGAATTTCCCAGCCAGCTACGGAAGTTGAAGTCCACAATTCTTAAAAGTTCCCATGGTTGGAAATCTCTGTGCTGAAGGATGCCAAGACAAGACAGGACAAATAGTTGGAAGGACAAAAGAAGGGAGGGAGAGGAAGAGAAAGAGAAGAAAGATTGCTGTAAAACAAAAAAGATGAAATGGAAGTAAGGCATTCCCGAACACATTTAAATATATTAAGATAAAGATTGAATTAATTAAAAAAATAAAATTAAGGAGAATGTATATGATTAAGGATAGAAAAAATAGAATTTGAGGGTGAAAGAAGATACTGTTTAGAATAATAAGAATAGAAAAATTAAGATTTTATTAACAAATATGGGAAAAGAACACTTTGGCGGAAACTGTAACTAAGTAAAATATATTTGGATATGATGAATTATATATAATATGATATGGTCAACACTCTATTTCAAAAAATATGTGGGTATGTATTGGGGTGAGGAAAACCAATAAAACTTGTCAAAAACAAAAGCAAAATAAGACAGGACAAATAGTGACGGATTCAAAGATGATCCAATAAAAACGGAAAGATTATATCTTAGACGATATTCTAGCTGGCTGGGGAATTTTGGGAACTCAAGTCCACAATTCTTAAAGTTGCCAAGATTGTAGATCCCTGGACTACAGGAACCGATGGGAGTATTTGCCTTGGTGGTGCAGCGGACTAAGTGCTGTTAAGTAGCACTTAGCTGCCAGCTGCCTGCAATTAGTGTGAGTTCAACCTCACCAGGCACAAGGTTGACTCAGCCTTCCATCCTTTCGAGGTAGGTAAATTGAGGATCCGGATTGTGGGGGCAATAAGCTGACTTTGTAGAAACACCGCTTATGGGGGACCAAAAGCCCTACTAAGCAGGTATATACAAAAGAATGAAAGCTCTTGCTATAAATGCATTGTAAGCCACCCTGAGTCTCCGGAGAAGGGCGGCATATAAATTGAACTAATAAATAATAAATAAATAAAATCAAAAGAGAATCACTAACCACACCATATTAGCAAATTCTAGAGATTGATACAGTGGCTATATATACAAAAGTCATAGAAAGAAGATTTTATAGAGAGTGCAGATATCGTACATTATCCTTCATTCCAGACGCTAGCAACGTAATGCTTAGGATCATCCAAGGCAGATTAGAGCCTTACATGGAAAGGGAAATGCCAGATGTCTAGGATAGTTTTAGAGAAAGCTGAGGAACATGAGGCACTAATACTGATATATGCAGGATAATCGAGATACCAAAAGATTGACAGAAAAAAGTCAAAGTGTAGTTCATGGATTACAGAAAGGCCTTTGATTGTGTTGATCATGCAGAGCTGTGAAATGTCCTTAGGAAAAATGGATATTCAGGCCAGTTTACAGATAGTCCTCAATTTACGACCACAATAGAGCCCAACATTTATGTTGCTAAGTGAGACATTTCTTAAAAGAGCTTTGCCCTGACCTTTCTTGCCACAGTTGTTAAGTGAATCACTGCAGTTGTTCAGGTTGTTAAGTGAACCTGACTTCCTCGTTGGCTTTGCTTGTCAGAAGTTCACAAAAGGGGATCACATGACCCGGGACACTGCAACCGTCATAAATATGAGTCAGTTGCCAAGCATCTGAATTTTGATCATGGCGATGCAATCATGTGATTGTGTCTGATTTTACGACCTCTTTACAATGGTCATGAAGTGAACGTGGCGGTCATTAAAAGCAAAACCAAAAGTAAATGAAATCCGAAATGATGAAAATTGCATCATGTGACTTCAGGACGTTGCAAATGGCCGTAAATGCAAGCTGGTTGCCTAGCACCCAAAATATTGTCTTGTGACCATGGTGGGAGGGAGGGAGGGGGACAGACATCAGGACTTCGAAAACGGGTCAGAAGTAGCTCCAGGAAGTCAGTCATAACTTTGAATGGTTGCTAAGCAACCATTTGTGAGTCGGGGGACTACCTGTATCAAGGAATGGTGAATTGGAAAATGGTCGTGATTTTAAAATTAAATTAAAAGGAACATCAATGTAAGCTGCATTATCTCCTGCAAAGTGTGTGTGTGTGTGTGTGTGTGTGAGAGAGAGAGAGAGAGAAAGAGGGAGGGAGGAGAGGAGGGGGAGGGAGGAGGGGAAGGGAAGGAGGGAGAGAGAGAGGGAGGGGGGAGAGAGGGGAGGAGGGGAGGAAAGGGAGAGAGGAGAGAGGGAGGAGGGGGGAGGGAAGGAGAGAGGGAGAGAGGGAGGAAGGAGTGGAGGGAAGGAGGGAGAGAGGGAGGGAGGAGGGGCAGGAAGGAGGGAGAGGGAGGGAGGAGGAGGGAAGGAGAGAGGGAGGGAGGAGGAGGGAATGAGTGAGAGAGAGGGAGAGGGAGGGAAGGAGGGAGGGGGAGGGGGGAGAAAGGGAGGGGGGAGGGGAAGGAGGAGGGAGAGAGAAGGTGGGTTGAGGGAGAGGGAGGGAGGAGGGAGAGGGGAGAGAAGGAGGGGGAGGGAAGGAGGGAGAGAGGGGAGAGAGAGGGAGGAAGGAGGGGGAGGGAAGGAGAGAGGGGGGAGAGAGGGAGGAGGAGGGAAGGAGGGAGAGAGGGGGGAGAGAGGGAAGGAGGAGGAGGAGGGAGGAGGGAGAGAGAAGGAGGGTTGAGGGGGAGGTAAGGTGGGAGGGAGGAGGGAGAGAGAGTGGGGGGGGCTTCAAGTCACTTTTGTCTCCTGGCAACTGCCTGGAACATGGTCCCTGCAGTTTTCTTGACAAGATTTCAGAAGTGGTTTGCCATTGCCTCCTTCCTAGGGCTGAGAGAGAATGACTGGCTGAAAATCATCAACTGGCTTTATGCCTAAGGCAGAACTGGAACTCACAGCCTCCCTGATTTCTATCCCAGTACAGGTAGTCCTCCACTTACAACCACAATCAAGCCCAATATTTAAGTTGTTAAGCAAGACATTAGTTAAGTCGTTTTGCCCCATTTTACAGCCTTTCTTGCCACAGTTGCTAAGTGAATCACTGCAGTTGATAAATTAGTAAGCCGGTTGTTAAGTGAATCTGGTTTCCCCACTTGCCTTTGCTTGTCAGAAGATTGCAAAGGAGGATCCCATGACCCCAGGACATAGCAACAGTCATAACTATGAACCAGTTGCCAGGAGTCTGAATTTTGATCATATGGCCATGGAGATGCTGCAGAGGTCATAACTGTGAAAAATGGTCATAAGTCACATTTTTCAGCGCTTATTGTAACTGTTGTAAGTTGAGAACTACCCGTATCTTTAACTACTAAACCAAACTGGCTCTCCAGATTAACTGGAATTAACTAGTATCCTATGACTATCACTAAGTGTTGTGTCGTATGATTTACGATGAATGTATTTTTATGACTATGATCATGATTTATCACTTTTATGTACACCGAGAGCTTATACACCGAAGACAAATTCCTTGTGTGTCCAATCGCACTTGGCCAATAAAAAAAATTCTATTCTATTCTAACCAGGGGTGAAATGTAAAATGTGTTACTACCGTTCTGTGGGCGTGGCTTGGGGGGTAATATGACTGGGTGGGCGTGGCCAACTTTTAAAAAAAACTTTTCAAAGCATTTTTTCTAATGCTTTGAAAAGCCTCTGGCAATCAGGCAACTCAGCTGGGATCGTCAGAGACTTTTCAAAGCATTTTTTTAACCACCTCTTCGGCCAAGAGGTTGCAGAAAAAAATGCTTTGAAAAGCCTCTGATGATCCCAGCTGAGCCGTGCGATCATCAGAGGCTTTTTTTTTTAACTTTTAAAAGCATTTTTTCGTCGGAAGAGGTTGTAGAAAAAAGCTTTTAAAAGTAAAAAAAAAAAAAAGAAGCCTCTGATGATCGTGCGACTCAGCTGAGCATGGGGGGCGCGCAGGGATTTTTGCTACCGATTCTCTGAACCACCCGCCGCCATCGCTACCGGATCGGGCAATTTAGTCCGAACCGGGAGCATTTCACCCCTGATTCTAACTATACAAAAACCACACTGATGACAATGGATGCAGCAACAAGCTTTAGAATTCTTGCATTTCACCTTTCTTAGTAAATAATGCAAAAATCTATGTAGGTTAGGGGGCAGTTGTTTAATTCACCTAGGTCACAGATTATCGCGCAGAGGCTTTGGGGATTTTGGCTTAGCGAAAGCTACTCCATTCTTAGAACCCAGCCTTGCAAAGTGATCAATTATGATCTCATTAGCAATCACATTTGGATTTTCCTTTAATCTCCAGGGTAAGCATTGCTGCAGATCCGACCTGTCCTTTAAATGGCTTATCTACATGATGTAATGTTTGGCGTCCCTGCCAGAAGTGGCAGCCTCTCAGCCAAGAATGAAACCGTGTCTCGTTTCGGATGATGAACTGCTGAACCTTGAATTCCCTGGAAATTCTGCTCAATTATGCTTGCAATCTATCAGGCTTCAGACACCCTTTTAAACAGCGGTGGGTGAGTGGAATGGGAATACCCAGAATGCACTTATTAAGCAAAACATGCCTGGGCTTCTGAAAGCAGTGATTAAAGCTGCCTCCTCCCACCTGGGACTTTTTGGAGTTTCAATACAGGTAGTCCTCGACTTATGACCATAGTTGCATGACTTCTGTTTATAGGGCAGTGATTCTCAGCCTTAGCAACTGCTGGCTGGTGAGTTCTGGGAGTTGAAGTTCAAATGACCATAGTTGAGAAACGCTGTTGTAGAGGTTTGCAGAATCGTCATTACATGAAGGTCATATTTCCTGTGGCTAACTTATGGGTGCATATCCATCTTCTTAAAAGTTGTGTGTGTGTGTGAGAGAGAGAGAGAGAGAGAGAAAGAGAGTGAGAGAGAGGGGGAGAGAAAGAGGGAGAGGGGGAAAGAGAAAGAGAGAGGGAGGGAGAGAGAGGGAGAGAGAAAGAGAGGGAGAGGGGGGAGAGAGAGGGAAAGAAAGAAGGAGAGGGAGAGGGAGAGAGAAAGCGGGAGAGGGGGAGAGAAAGAGGGAGAGGAAGAAAGAGAAGGAGAGGGAGAGAGGGGGAAAGGAAGAGGGAGAGAGAGAGAAAGAGAGAGAGGAGAAAGAGGGAGAGGGGGGAAAGAGAAAGAGGGAGGGAGAGAGAGAGAAAGGGAGGGAGAGAAAGGGAGAGGGAGAGAGAAAGAGGGAGAGAAAGGGAGGGAGAGGGAGGGAAAGCAAAAGAGGGAGAGGGAGAGAGAAAAAGAGGGAGAGAGAGAGAAAGGGAGGGAGAAAGGGAGCAGGAGAGAGAAAGAGGGAGAGAAAGAAATAGAGAGAGAGGGAAAGAGAAAGGAGAGGGAGGGAGAGAAAGAAAGAAAGAGAGAGAGAAAGAGAGGGAGAGAGAAAGAAAGAGGGAGAGAGAAAGAAAGAGGGAGAGAGAGAGAGAAAGAGGGAGAGGAAGAGAGAAAGAGAGGGAGAGAGAGAAAGAGGGAGAAAGGGAGAGGGACCATTTAAAAAGGCATAGAAGTTTTGATTTCTTAGGAGTGTGCATTATTGACAAACTTTAAGGTGTTTAAGGTGTTTTGTCTTCTTTAAGATCCTCTCCAGTTCTCTCACATGATGGAACACGTGGTGTGTGTTAGTGGGATGGCTGCTATGCCATCTAAACACGGGAGATTGTGCCCATATGTCTATTACCGAAGCCCTGCTAGCTGTTGCTACATTTTGTGTGTGTTATCTCTCTGCTGGCCTCTGTTCATTTGGCACAGGGATTGTTGCTAAATATAACCTGTAATCAGCCAGCATTGCAAAAATGTGAGGTCATTATTAGAGGCTGATTCTCGGTTACCTTGTTCACATCCCCACTGGAACAATCTGGTGGCAGTGCTCTTGAAAAGCACCTCGGGAGCAGAACCATTTGCTTAATCTTCCATTATTTAGGGTATGCAATCGTTGGCAGCTGTTCAGTCCAGCATCTTCCGAGCTGCCCTCTCAGAGCTTCCCCTTCTTCATGAAAGCTGTTAATGAAACTAGATTGGGCTCGGAGAATTGCAAAGTACATTTTTTTTTTATTAACTTGCTGCTCATCGCGAACAGAATCTGCTGAGATAGTAAACCAGCTTCCTTTTATAATCGGTGCCAGGGACAATTTCTCGTCTTTTTCCTCAACCCTCATAATTTCAAAACTTGGATCATTCCTCTTGGGAGCCGGAAAAGGAGGACATCAGAGGAGCCGCATGGAAGCAAGCAAAATCTACTTTCTTCGTCATAGTTACAGATTCTTCTTAAAAGCCTCCTTAGAAGGCTCCAAGCTGATTAAAATGCAAGCAGGGACCATCCGTCTAATGTTCTCTAGCTACTGGATTGGTAGCAGGGATGAAATGCTCCCGGTTTGGACTGGATCGCCCGATCCAGTATCAATGGCGGCAGGTGGTTCTGAGAACCGGTAGCAAAAATCCCTTCCCCACCCCCCGTGCCCAGCTGAGCCGCACAATCATCAGAGGCCTTTTCTTTTTTACTTTTAAAAGCATTTTTTCTATTTCTTTGGCCGAAAAAATGCTTTTAAAAGTTAAAAAAAAAAAAGCCTCTGATCATCGCGTGGCTCAGCTGGGATCGTCAAAGGCTTTTAAAAGAAAAAAACCCTTTTAAATGTCTCTGACGATCTAAGCTGAGTTGCCTGATCGTCAGAGGCATTTAAAAGAAAAAAAAGTCTCTGCTGGGATCGTCAGAGCCTTTTGAAAGCATTTTTTTTACAACCTCTTCACCGAAGAGGTTGTAGAAAAAATGCTTTTAAAAGTTAAAAAAAAAAAAAAATTGGCCATGCCTACCCAGTCACATTACCCCCCCCCCCGCCAAGCCATGCCCACAGAACCGGTAGTAACAAATTTTAGATTTCACCACTGATTGGTAGATGTTCTTCCGCTAGTGCTTGTAGCCAGCGGTGGGTTTCACATTTTGTTACCACTGTTTTGCCCCGCGCGTGCAGTGCATGCGCCCAATCTTCTGTGCATGCGCTTTGCTTGCTCGTGCACCTTTCGTGCATGCACCCGACCTCAAAAACATGCCTAAATAGAATGGCATAGAGCCGGGGCAGGTGGGCCTGCCCACCTGCGATTTCCGCTACCAATTCACCCAAATCAGTCCAAACTGGCTGAATACTCTCTACATGGGGCTCCCCTTGAGGTGCACCCGGAGGCTCCAACTGGTGCAGAATGCGGCTGCGTGGGGGATTATGGGAGCGAGAGGGCACTCCCATGTGACACCTCTCCTGCGTGAGCTGCATTGGCTCCCGGTGGACTTCCGGGTGCGCTTCAAGGTACTGGTTACCACCTTTAAAGCACTCCATGGCATCGGACCTGGGTATTTGCGGGACCGCCTTCTGCCGCCAATAGCCTCCCACCGGCCAGTACGCTCCCACAGAGAGGGACTCCTCAGGGTGCCATCAGCTAGGCAGTGTCGGCTGGCGACCCCCAGGGGGAGGGCCTTCTCTGTGGCAGCACCTGCCCTCTGGAACGATTTGCCCCCGGAGATACGGAGGATATCAGATCTCCGGGCTTTTCGCCGTGCCCTAAAAACTTTTCCATCAAGCAGGGCTGGCGTGAACCCCTCCCCCCCGTTTTTGAGATATTAGATTTTTAATTGTTTAATGGGTTTTAGTCGTAAGGTTCTTAAATTTTTGGCCAAAGGGTATAATTCTTTTAAATTTTTAAATTTTGTATTGGATGTTTTTTATTTGGCTGTGCACCGCCCTGAGTCCACTAGGGGAAGGGCGGTATACAAATTTAAATAAAATAAATAAAATAAATACCACCTCTGCTTATAGTCCCTAATACTTCTTCCTAAGTGTATCCAACTGCTTTTTTAAAGATGGATACATCCTAGGAATTTGTGACCAGAAATACTGCATTGTTTAGTTGTCATGGATCCACCTCCGGACCCCACTCTGGACGTGAGTTCAGAGGAAGAGGGTGAATTTGAGTCTACAGAAGAAAGCATGGAGTCGAGTGTTGGTCAGGATCAGGGCTCGGAGAATGCTAGCTTGATGGAGCAACCTCAGCTGGGTCAATTGGACCAGCAACAGGTTGAGACTGAGCCAGTTGAGCTGTAGCAAGTTGGTCAGGAGCAGGGGTGGGTTCTAAATTTTTTTACTACCAGTTCTGTGGGCGTGGTTTATTTTGTGGGTGTGGCTTGGAGGTCATGTGACTAGGTGGGTGTGGCTAGCTGGTCAGAGTCATTTCTGGAAGGTCCTCGCACTTACAACCAGTCCTCGCACTTACGACCCGACTCATTTGTTTGCTTTTAACACTGATCAGCTGTAGGACGGCCCTTTGAAGCCCTGCGGCAAGAGTTTAAACAGGTTTTTTTTCCCTCTAGTCATCAGCTGGGACTCAGGAAGCAGCAATAGATTGGGGGTGGGACCAAATAAAAGGTAAGAATAACGTGGGGGAGTGGGGGGGCGGGGGGGGAGAACCGGTTCAGTGATATCATATCGTCACCGCTACCGGCTCGGCCGAATCGGACCGAACCGGGAGGAACCCACCACTGGTCAGGAGGCTCCAGGCAATGACCAGGACTGTTAGCAATGAGGAGGAAGGTGGAGTCCACACCTCCTCCTCATCCAAAGACACATAGAGAAGACAGGCACAATGTTGGTCAGCTAAACTACTCATGAGGAGGCAACCTCGCCTCTCAGGAAGGGCTGCATCGTGTTGCCTACTTAATCCCGGTCTGAGAATCTGAGTGTTGCTGAAGCAACGTGTTCACTTCTGTGCTTTGTGTGCTTGTGCCGGTGTATGAGCCGAGGTGGCGCAGTGGTTAGAGTGCAGTACTGCAACTACTTCAGCTGACTGCTAGTTCAGTAGATCAGCGGATCAAATCTCACCAGTTCAAGGTTGACTCAGCCTTCCATCCTCCCGAGGTGGGTAAAATGAGGACCCAGATTGTTGGGGGCAATATGCTATTTAGTACACTGTCTTTGGTGTAAGCTGCCCAGAGTCCTTGGAGAGTGGGCGGCATAGAAATATGACTAATAAAATAAATAAATATCCTGACCCTTTGGATTGCTGGACTGCCTTCCTGGACTTTGTGTGTTGGACTCAGTTGTGCAGTGACTGTTGTTGTGCTGAGCTCGGAATCTGGACCTATGCAACGGGGGTGCTTTCCGAGGACCTCTTTGGGGAGTTTGAATAAACACCTATAGACTCTTGCTATGTGTGTGTGTATCTGTGTGGCTGTGTGCGTAAAGTGGGGCAGTACAGTAGTAGATTCTGTGTATTTTTCTTGTTTTCGAGACATTCCTTTCAATTATAGGACAAAGCCGTAGTACCAAGCCCTGCACCTCCTAAATTCAGCTTTAACAAATAAACAAGCTTGTTGTCCTTAGAGGCATGTTGGTACAATGAAAAACAGGATGTTCACACACACACACACACACACACACACCCTTGGCCGACTTATCACTGCATGAATACAAGAACATGATGTACCAGGAGAATTTAGTTGAGAGTCTCTCTCCTGTTTTGAAAGGAATGCTAAAATAAGTTCTCCTTCATTAAATTAAATGGGGAGTGGCATTCTAGCCCAGTATGAAATCAGTGATCTTGTGGGGCAGAAGAACTTTTGATGGAGAACAACCAGTGGTGGGTTCCTCCCGGTTTGGTCTGGTTCGGTCGAGCCGGTAGCGGTGACGATATGACGTCACCGAACCGGTTTTCCCCCCTGCCCTCCCACCCCCCCACCCCCCCACATTATTCTTACCTTTTATTTGGTCCCACCCACAATCTATTGCTGCCTCCTGAGTCCCAGCTGATGACTAGAGGGAAAAAAAACTGTTTAAACTCTTGCCACAGGGCTTCAAAGGGCCGTCCTACAGCTGATCAGTGTTAAAAGCAAACAAATGAGTTGGGTTGTAAGTGCGAGGACTGGTCGTAAGTGCGAGGACCTTCCAGAAATGACTCTGACCAGCTAGCCACCCCTACCTAATCACATGACCTCCAAACCACACCCACAAAATAAGCCACGCCCACAGAACCAGTAGTAAAAAAATTTAGAACCCACCCCTGAGAACAACTGCTGTTGCCGTGAGAAGCAGCAGCATTAGAGAAAGATAGGAAGGGCAACAGAGATCTAAAAAAGAAAGAAAGAAAGAAGAGACAGTTTTTCTTCTTATGACAGCCAATTGAATTTCTTTCGCGCACTTTTAATTATGTAAAGGGGTCATTTCCCATGCCTGCAATCTAAAATAGGCTGAAAAGGGGTCAGCTCCGCAAAGTCCAGGCAGTCCTTGACTTACGACCAAGATTTCTGTTGTTAAGTGAGACATTTGCGAAGTGAGCTTTGCCCCATTTTACCACCTTCCTTGTCTCAGTCGCTAAGTGAATCACTGCAAGTTGATAAGTTAGCAAACTGGTTGTTTAGTGAATCCGGTTTCCCCTCATTGATTTTGCTTGTCAGAAGGTCACAAAAGATGATCGCATGAACTTGGGACACGACGGTCAGAAGTATGAACCAGTTGCTGAACGTCTGAATTTGGATTCCATGATCACGGGGATGCTGCAAAAGTCATAACTGTGAAAAATGGTCATAAGCCACTTTATTCAGTGCCGTTGTAACTGAGCAGTCACTAAATGAACTGTTGTAAATCAAGGACTATCTTGTAGTCCAGACAAAAAGCACACCAAGAAGAGCCGGGGTGGTGCAGTGGTTGGAATGTAGTATTGCAGGCAAACTCAGCCCACAGCCTAGAGTTCGATCCTGACAGGGCTCAAGGTTGACTCAGCCTTCCATCCTTCCGAGGTGGGTAAAATGAGGACCCAGATCAGTGATGGCGAACTTTTTCTGCACCGAGTGCTGAAAAAGTCACACGGAAACATTGTGCACGTGTGCGCGTGCGCGTTGGTGCCACTTTCTGGAAAAGCCGAACTTCCAGGTTCTAGCATGCATGCGTGCCCGACGATCAGCTGGTGGCGCTCATGCGCAGGCCAGTTTTCAGCACTGCTGCATGCACCAAGGGATTGCGCTCTGAAAAAGCTGAACTTCCGGGTTCTGGCACGCATGCGCCACCTGACAATCAGCTGACTGGTACGCATGCACAGTCCGGTTTTCGGCACTGCCGCATGCACAAAGAACAGCTGATCATCACGTGTGTATGTGCGTCAGAAACCCAGAAGAGAAACAAGCAAGGCCACGCATGCCGGGCAACATGGCTTCGTGTGCCACTTTGGGCACGCGTGCCATAGGTTCGCCATCATGGACCCAGATTGTTGGGGGCAATAGGCTGAGTCTGTAAACAGCTTAGAGAGGGCTGTAAAGCATAGTGAAGTGGTATATAAGTCTAAGTACTATTGCTATTGCTACTAGCTGTAACTTTATTATAAGATTATATCAACAGAATTTTGCAGTCTGAGAGTATACCTCTCGACCCTTACCTTTACAGACCAGGAAACTAGGGAGGGTCTCTTCCGGCCCCGCCCATATTCCTGCTGCAGGCTAATCCTACCTTTAGCTAATCTGTGATTTTTCCTCTTTTCTCCCCAGGTCATTCATACATACATTACATGAGGCAAGGAGCCTTTGTAGGTAAGCAGCAAAATTATTTTGGGGTGGGGTATAGGTTGCAACTGCTCTTTATAATTTTAAGGCATTAAAGTGGAATTTGCTCCCCTCCGCCTACTCTTATAGCTTGGCACAGCATCACTTCTATATTAGGATTTGCAGGGGTGTCAAACTCGATTTCTTTGAGGGACGCATCAGGGTTGTGTTTGACCTTGGGGAGGCAGGGGGCGTGGCCAGGTGGTGTGGCCAGCTCAATGTCAGTCGTGTCAGGGGCGCCTGTGGCCTGAGCGCTCTTCCAGCGAAAACAAGCTCCCGAGCTCTGTTTTGGCTGTGATGGCCTCCTGTAACCCTCTGCCAGTGAAAATGGAGGTTGGAAGTACCGCCTGTGGGCCTCGCGAGCTCTGTTTTCGGCTGCGATGGCCTCCTGCAACCCTCTGCCAGCGAAAACGGAGCTCGGGAGGGCCGCACCTAACCCTCCCAAGCTCCATTTTTGCTAGCGGAGGCACTGCGGGCCAGTCCTTCACTGTTTCCAGGGTAGTCCTGTGGGCCAGATCTATGCACTCCGGGGGCCAGATCCGGCCCCCAGGCCTTGAGTTTGACACCCCTGATTTAGGGGAAAGGAAATGGAAATTATGAACCGTGTGAGATTGTATTCTTAATGAGAAGGCAGAAATCGTATAGGGCAGTGATGGCTAACCTTTTTGCCGTTGCGTGCCAAAAGCAGGGGGAGTGTTGGGGGGAACGCGCACACGTGTGCCCACATCCATAATTCAATGTGCCCCAGTTCCCCTGTGCATGCACGCATGACCCCCCCATGCTCCCCACGCTTTTGGCACGCGATGGCACAGTGGGCTCAGTAGGCCCGTTTTTCGCCCTCCTCAGGCTCCAGAGGCTTTCTAGGAGCCTGGGGAGGGTGAAAATGGCCTCCCCCCTCCCGGAGGCCCTCCGGAAGCCAGAAACAGCCTGTTTGCCGACTTTCGGTGGGCCCGGAAGGCCCGAAAATCAGCTGGCCAGTGCGCGCATGCTCACTGGAGCTGAGCTAGGGCAATGCTCATGTGCCCACCAATATGGTTCCGCGTGCCACCTGTGGCATAGGTTCGCCATCACGGGTATATGGCTTTGAGAGTCTTGTATGAGATTGGACAAGTTTTCAACCTGAGACTAGAAAAGGCTGCATCTCACCTTTGCTGAAGCCCTTAATGGCATCGTGGCTCAGATGGTTGGACTCTTTATTTTATATGCCCTGGAGGCATTTTGCTGGTTGGACCAGTGGACACCTTCTCGTTATCGCTACTGAAAGTGAATCAAATTATTCTGGCACTTGGGGCAAAACAAAAAACAAGAATCCAAGCATCTGTTCCCAAAATTGAAAGAATAAAAGTAATATAATAAAAGGCCTAACAACTTGTTTCTTTTTCATGATATCCGAAATGAGCTGCCTAAGGAAGCTGCTTGATTCTGCTTAATGTTATGACCAGTTCACTGAGCTTGATTTTTTTCCCCCCCTTACTTATTCAACAGTGTGATCAACCGAGAGGGACATATTTTAATATAAATTGATATTTCATGAACTTTCAAAGGAGTTGGAAGATTTACAACATGATGTAAAGCGTTTGCCTATCTCATTTGTGTTTTCCTTAGGCAAGTTGAATTTCAGGAAGATAGCATTTAAATAAAAAATAATTATATTAATAAGTTAATTTTATGGGGGGTTTTTCCTCCCCTTACAGGAAGAAAAATGACCACGAGCGAGGAAGAGAGAGACATAATGAAAAATAAATTAGGAATCCATCATCAAGAAAACAATTCAGAAAAATGGGGAAAAGCCTAGGATAGAGATCTGTGGTCCTGCATTCAATTGACAGAGAACAAAATTTATCTTCTTGTGAGGATGGGACTGGAAATGAATCTTGTATTAAGGAATGAATATCAACCTTCATTCTGGTCTCGCTCAAGAAAACTGCTGACGGAGCCCATGAAAAAAAGAAGTTTCAGGTATAAATGTTGCTTTCCAAAATATGCAGCAGAAAGTCAATATCTGTCAAAACCAGTGGGATATTAAATATATTCTAGAATATAAAGTTCATTACGTTGCATTTTCAGGAATTGAAAGATGAGGAGAGTCATTTAAAACTAGTTTTTTTTCCACCCAATCCCTCATCTATAAATTGATGCTTTTAAGTTAGCAAGTTTACTTTAGATAAACACTTTGAGATTATCTTTTTCCTAGCATATTCCCACAAGTGCAGGGTCCGCTTTTCAGATCATTGAACACCACTTTGCACAGTCAGTTGTGTCTGCAGAGTGCCCGCGGTTGCATATCTTTGTTTTTGTTTTTGTTTTTATTAAATTTATATACCGCCCTACTCCCGAAGGACTCAGGCACTCGGTGAACAGGCACAAAATAAAATACATAGATACAAAAGTTAGAAACATAATTAAAACCAGATTAAATAATTTAGCCCGAAACAATTAAAAATCCCAATAATTTAAAACAGATTAAAATTTAAAGAATTTTAAAACAGGGGAGAAAATTAGGCCAGGCCGTCTTGCTAGAATAGGCGGGTCTTAAGAGCATGGCGGAAAGTGCGCAGATCCGGGATCCTCCGTATCTCTGGGGGGAGCTCGTTCCAGATAGTGGGTGCCCCCACAGGGAGGCCCTCCCCCTGGGGGCTGCCAGTCGACATTGTTTGGCTGATGGCACCCAGAGGAGCCCCTCTCTATGAGAGTGTACCGGCCGGGGGGAGGCTGTTTGTGGTAGTAGGCGGTCCCGTAAATAACCAGGTCCTAAGCCATGGAGCACTCTAAAGGTGGTGACCAAAACCATATCTTTGTTGATGGTGTCTTGCCATCTCTGTTTTGGGTGCCCGCGAGGTCGCCGGCCATTGACATCTAGTTGGTAGGCAGTCTTGGCAATGGTGGAAGGTGCTGCTCTCTGGACATGTCCATACCAGCGGAGCCGGCCTTCTCTCATCTTCTCTATAATTGGTGCCCAAAAGTTGGGAAAAACACTTGGAGATGCAATCTAAAAATCGATACTTTTGAAATGAATGTCTTCTCCTTTGATTTGGTGGCTGCTTCTTTAATACTAATACTAATACTAATAATAATTTTATTTCTATACCGCCCTTCTCCCGAAGGACTCAGGGTGGTGTACAGCCTATTAAAAACACAAAAATATACAGACATCAATTAAAAAATAATTAAAATTATTAAATAATTTCGGCCCAAATTAAAACCCAAAAATTTAAAACACCCAATTTAAAATCATTTACATTGATAGCCCGGCCTGGCGGAACAGCAGGGTCTTGAGGGCACAGCGAAATACACGGAGGTCGGAGATCTTGCGCAATTCCGGGGGCAATTCATTCCACAGGGCAGGAGCTCCCACAGAGAAGGCCCTCCCGCTGGGTGTCGCCAGCCGACATACCTTGGCCGATGGTATGCTGAGGAGCCCCTCTCTGTGGGAGCGGACTGGCCGGTGGGAGGCTACTGATGGCAGAAGTCGGTCTCGAAGGTTCTTTGATCCGATGGGCTTCTAGCATGACAAATTGGAAATTGTAATAGTTAAGAATGGAAGATTTGTTTTAGTTCATACCACCTGGGTAACTGGAGACTGTTTCACCTCCTGGAATTTTATTACAGGGCAAAGCAGGAGTAGACCCTGCACCATGGCAGAGAAGTGTGATTACATTGCAAGCGTCTACGGTTATGATCTGGGTTGCCGATTCATCAACTTCAGGCCGTTGGGCTTTGGTGTGAACGGGCTGGTTCTGTCTGCAGTCGACAGCAAGAGCTGCTGCAAAGTCGCCGTGAAGAAGATCGCCATCAACGATGCGCAGAGCTTGAAGCATGCTTTCCGGGAGATCAAGATAATCCGCCGATTGGATCACGACAACATTGTGAAGGTCTACGATGTCTTAGGGCCCAAAGGGGCGGACCTCCAAGGAGACCTGTTCAAATTCAACATGGTGTACATCATCCAGGAATACATGGAGACGGATCTGGCCCGTCTGTTGGAGCAAGGACCACTTTCAGAAGAACACGCCAAACTTTTCATGTACCAGCTGCTCAGGGGCCTGAAATACATCCATTCCGCCAATGTCTTACATAGGGATTTAAAACCAGCCAACATTTTCATCAATACAAATGACCTGGTGTTGAAGATTGGTGACTTTGGACTGGCCCGAGTTGTGGACCAACATTACTCACACAAGGTATGATCTTGCATTTGTTTTCCTAACATGGTTCAATTGCTGTTCGCAAACAATGATATCAGATTTACAATCCCAGATTAATCTCGGGCTTGTGAGATTTGTTTCACAAAAGTGACACATTTAGACGTTCCTGTGTTGTACAATAGCAATAGCTCTTAGACTTATATACCACTTCACAGTGCTTTACAGCCCCCTCTAAGTGGTTTACAGAGTCAGCCTATTGCCCCCAACAATCTGGGTCCTCATTTTACCCACCTCGGAAGGATGGAAGGCTGAGTCAACCTTGAGGTGGTCAGATTTGAACTGCCGAACTGCTGGCAGTCGGCAGGCAACAGAATTAGCCTGCAAAATTACATTCTAACCACTGTGCCACCATGGCGGACTAATAACAGAGTAATGAATTAACAGCGTTGGAAGGGACCTTGGGGGTCTTGTAGTCCAACATCCTACTCAAGCGGGAAAACTTAACATTTCAAATAAATTGTCCAATCTCTTTTTAAAAACCCACAACTTTTGCAGGCAAATCATTCCACTGATTAATTGTCCTCACTGTTAGGAAATTTCTCCTTATTTCCAGGTTGGTTCTCTTCTTGATTAGTTTCCATCCATTGCTTCTTGTGCGGTCTTCAGGTGCTTTGGAGAATAGCTTGACTCCCTCTTTTTTGTGGAACCCCTTAGATATTGCTAGACTGCTACCGTGTTTTCCCCCAAAATAAGACTGGGTCTTGTATTAATTTTTGCTCCAAAAGACGCATTATGGCTTATTTTCCGGTTATTTTTGGGGAAAATACAGTACTAAATGCCTCCGTCTGGTTGACGATCTTGACTGGGGCTTATTTTTGGGGTAGGATTTATATTCTGAGCATCCTGAAAAATCATGCTAGGGGTTATTTTCTGGTTGGGTCTTATTTTCGGGGAAACAGGGTATCATATCACTCCTTCTTTTCATTAAACTAGACATACACAATTCGTGATCACTGATGGTAGTCCTCTCCTCTCTCATGCTCCCTTGTCCACGCCTTAATGTCTTTACAAGTAAGATGCTTTCATATGTATTGGCATAAAATCACAATTCAACAGGTAAACAAGTTCTGCTGGACTTGCTTTAATCCCAAATCCTTGTCCCTCAGCAGATACACCTCAGGAATTAAACTGTCTCCTTCAAATAATAGTGTTAACTCTACAGAACACTGTGTTAAATGGTACAGCATTATTACGGCAGATAAAAGAGAGCTTAAAAACATACATCTTGCAATTGGGTGTAAACTTGAGAAAGATATGAACGTCTTCCACCTCCTACTGTTAAAAGAAAGGTGCCAGTTTAAACAAGGCAGACATTTTAGTAAATATTTGGTATTGTAACTATTATCACACCTCATGCTGTTAAAACAAAAAAGGGCCTCCGTGTACCATTCCGTACATCTGTCATTTGGCTCATGAAAAGATGCTTATTGTCTCTTTCCTAGCAAATGTTCTTACCTTTTGCAGACTCAAAAGAAACAAGAGGCATTTGCTGCAGGGATTAAACGAAGATGGGGTGCCATACTGTGCTAATTAATTGCAGTGGGAGCTGGGTCCTTTCCAATATTTTCTTTTCTTCTTTCTCATCTCTCTTAGAAATTTCTTGTTTCTCCAGTAATGTTTAAGTAAATTCCTGCTCTGACATATATATCCTGCTGAGCTATCAGAGCTTTGTTGCTGAAGTAGTATGTGTCAAGATTTCTTCCGCTGGGGCATTCATATCAAAAGATCATAGTGTCAGGATTCCGATGGATGCCCTAATTAAAATCCAGTTATTTATTAGGTGCTTCATGTTCCAGGTGAAGCCAACTCTAATCCCATGTTATTTATGGCCCCAATCATGACCCTGTTTCCCCTCTCCCCCCCAGGGTGTGTCATCAATCACATTTGCCAACAGCAATTTCACAGGTTGTAGAGATCACTCCCCTCCGGCCCACTGTGGGTAACCCTGGGAGACAGCCTTGAGGGAGATATGTCTGGAATGTGCTCTTGTTTTTGGCTGCTGTGCTGCTTCGTCAGTTTCCCATCTCCAAAGCATCTTTGGGACAACCATGACCTGGGTGACTAAGAATCTCCAGAGACTTCTGTCTTGATGTCCAAAGGACCATAGGTGGTCCTTGACTGACGATCACAATTGAGCCCAACGTTTCTGTTGTTAGGCGAGACAGTTGTTAAATGAGATTTGCCTCATTTTATGACCTTTCTTGCCACAGTTGTTAAATGAACCACTGCAGTTGTTCAGTTAGTAACATGGTGGTTAAGTGAATCTGGCTTCCCCCTGACTTCGCTTGTAAGAAGGTTGCAAAAGGGGATCATAAGACTAGAACTCAGGTTTTCCTTCTCCGTCATAAAATTATATCTCATTTTTTGCTAGCAAAGTGGGATTCTGCAAGAAAATGTTGCAACATATTAAAGATGCCAACAATCCCTTATCCTGGACCCGCCATTCCTGGTTTCACTTTCTCTTTTTCTCTTCCATTCCCTTTCTTTACCCCTCCCCCCTTCAATATTTTATAGCCCTTGAATCTCCAATTTCTATTTCTTTTTTCCTTTTCAAATCTTTTTATTATCTTTTAGGTAGTCCACAATTTATGATCACAACTGAGCCCTGTGGCTAAGGGAGACATGTGTTAAGGGGAGTTTTGCCCTGATTTACGACCTTTCTTGCCACAGTGGTTAAGTGAATCACTGCAGTTGTTAAGTTAGCTAACACAATTGTTAAGGAATTCGCAGAGCAACCCAAGGGTGTGCACATGAAAACGATTGAGAGCAGTTGCGAATAAACACAGCCAACACACAGATACACTGAGTTGTGTTTACTTTTAGGAAATAGTAATAAGGCACAGTCCAATAAACAGTCCAGGTCATACACAGATAAAGCAGTAGATAGTAAAACAATAGTCCAGGGATAATCCAATAACAAAGTCTTCTTACCAGTCGTCGTAGTCATACACAATAAACAGTTGCAAACAGTAGCAAACACAGCAAAGAGCAGTAAAGAGCAGTAACGCTCAGCAAAGAGCAATAATGATCAGCAAAGAGAAACAAACCATGTTTCAAGCTTCCTCTTAAGGACATTGACTACAGAGCAAACCAATCAGGACACAATATGATGCAATACAGCAATACAGTCTTAAAGCTATATTGAGGATTTATATATTGCCAAACCAACTAGTTAGGTAGTTATCATTTCCTAACAACAATTATTAAGTGAATCTGGCTTCCCCGTTGACTTTGCTTGTCAGAAGGTCGTCAAAGAGGATCACGTGACTTTGGACACAGCAACGGTCATAAGTGTGTGAACCTGTTGCCAAGCATCTGACTGTTGGTCATGAGGATGCGGCAACTTTCATAAGTGCCAAAAAGCAGTCATAAATCGCTTTTTTTCAGTTCCTTTATAACTTTGAATGGTCACTAAATGAACCGTTGTAAGTTGTGGACTACCTGTACTTCTTGTCCTGCCCTCTGATGCCTTAGAGCAGGGGTGTCAAACTCAATTTCATTGAGGGCTGCATCAGGGTTGTATTTGACCTCGGGGGCTGGGGTGGCCGTGGCCAAGGTAGGTGTGGCCAGCTCAATGTCACTTTTGTTGGGAGCCCGTTTTTGGGCTCCCGAGCTCCGTTTTTGGCTGCGACAGCTTCCTGCAATCCTCTTATCAGTGAAAAGGGAGCTTGGGAAGGCCACATGCAGCTCTCCCGAGCTCTGTTTTCACTGGCAGGACTGTGGGCCAGTCCTTTGCTGTTTCTAGGGTGGCCCCGTGGGCCAGATCTAAACACCCCGCGGGCCTAATCTGGCCCCCGGCACTTGAGTTTGACACCCCTGCCTTAGAGAATAAGTCAAACCTCTATCTGTTCTTTTAAAAGCGTCCCCAAACTGCTGCCATGTCTCCCTTGCAAACATCTGACTTTTGCAGCTGAGGTTGAAGAATGAGTTCACTTATGAAACGATGCTGTCTCCTGGTTTCAAAAAAAACCAAAACAACACAAGTTGTGCAGGCTTCCTTTATTTTGAGAGAGAGAGAGGAGAGAGAGACACAGAGAGAGAGAGAGAGGAGAGAGAGAGGAGAAATAGACAACACACACAGAGAGAGGAGAGAGAGAGAGAGGAGAGAGAGAGACAGAGGAGGGAGAAAGACAGAGGGAGACAGAGAGAGAGAGGAGAGAGAGAGAGAGAGAGGAGAGAGAGAGACAGGGAGACAGAGAGACAGAAAGAGAGAGAGAGACACACACACACACAGAGGAGAGACAGAAAGAGACACAGAGAGAGAGAGACACACACACACAGGAGAGACAGAGAGAGAGAGAAAGACAGGGAGACAGAGAGACAGAGACAGAGAGAGATAGAGAGGAGAGAGAGGGGGAAGAGAGAGGAGAGAGACAAGAGAGAGAGAGAGCAAGAGAGGAGAGAGAGAGGCAAGACAGAGAGAAAGGAGAGAGAGGAGAGACAGAGAGGAGAGACAGGAGAGAGAGAGAGCAAGAGGAGAGACAGGAGAGAGAAAGACAGAGGGAGACAGAGAGAGAGACAAGAAAGAGAGAGCAAGAGAGGAGAGAGAGAGAGAGAGAGAAAGACAGAGAGAGAGAGAGAGGAGAGAGAGGCAAGACAGAGAGAAAGAGGAGAGAGAGAGGAAAGACAGAGAGAGAGGAGAGAGAGGAGAGACAGAGAGAGGAGAGAGAGAGGAGAGAGAGAGCAAGAGAGAAGAGAGAGAGTGGAGAGAGAGAGAGAGAGAGAGAACACATTAGGGATTTTTAAAATAGCAGCCATAGAAGGACCTCATCTTTCCGTGTGTGGCTAAAGAAAGTAATGCCTTTAAACAGGGTAGCATCTTCTCATCAGGGAATAAAAGATAATGATAGGAAACCGGCTACATGCTCCTGTGAGTAAATTACTACCTTTTTCGGAGCTCATCCTTGGGATTAATAACAGGGCCGTGATGGAGATGTCAGCTCACACCTGTGAGAAGTCGCAGCCAACGTGATGAGAATGCCCTACCTTCTTTTGTCAGGCAGTTTTGAAAATTGTTTTTATTTTTTTCCCCAGCACGCCGTATGTATGGGAGGAGAAAGGGGGGGGGGAGTCTAAATAAAGGTGAAATTCATATTATTATTTTTTTGCTGTCATCGAGAATGAGGGGACCTTGCAAAGGGCTTGAAAAGGGGAGATTTACTGCCTGGAGTTTAACCATGAGCTACCTTTGAGCAGGGAGAATTCAATTTTTCCAGATGGCAGGGGAATTTCCAGTTTTTTAGCACGGCTGCTTCCTCCCACCACCAGATGCACCAAGCTAGCGGGAGGGTGTTCCAGTTTTACATATTTACATTTTGTCTTCCCTAATTTAAGAAAACATGTCACTGCCAGTGGGAACGCTTCCTTGCGTTCTGTGCGCTTCTGACTCAGTTTGCTTCGGTTTTCAGAAACCCCAAACAAAACGGGAACAAAACACTTAAGCGTTTTGCAAAGACCTTGGGTCCAGGGCAGGGGTCGGTTCCACTTACCTTTATTACTGGTTCACAGCGGGATCGCGCATGCGCAGATCACCCATGATGACATCCTGACAGGTGGGCGGAGCCTCCCGCCGGATTTACTATCGGTTCTGTACAGGGGTGGGTTCTAAATTTTTTTACTACCGGTTCTGTGGGCGTGGCTTATTTTGTGGGTGTGGCTTGGAGGTCATGTGACTAGGTGGGCGTGGCTAGCTGGTCAGAGTCATTTCTGGAAGGTCCTCGCACTTACGACCAGTCCTCGCACTTACGACCCGACTCATTTGTTTGCTTTTAACACTGATCAGCTGTAGGACGGCCCTTTGAAGCCCCGCGGCAAGAGTTTAAACAGTTTTTTTTCCCTCTAGTCATCAGCTGGGACTCAGGAGGCAGCAATAGATTGGGGGTGGGACCAAATAAAAGGTAAGAATAACGTGGGTGGTGGGGTGGGAGGGCGGGAGGGGAGAACCGGTTCGGTGACGTCATATCGTCACCGCTACCGGCTCGACCGAACCGGACCGAACTGGGAGGAACCCACCACTGGTTCTGTAGAACCAGACCAAACCAGGAGCAACCCATCACTGGTCCAGGGCTGGGCTTCAAAAATTTTAGCAAGGGGTTCTCTGCCCAGTTGCTAGGTGGGCGTGGCCATGATGGGCGTGGCCTAGTTGGCCTCCTGCACCATGGTGGGGGGGACATTTTTGCCCTCCCCAGGTTCCCGAGGCTTTCCTCGAGCCTCTGGGGGGGCGAAAACTGCCTCCCCAGGTTCTGGAGGCCAGAAATGGGCCCGTTTCCATCCTTCCCGAACTTCCTGTAGGCCCGTTTTTTGCCCTCCCTGAGCCTCTGCGCATGCCCTGAACTTACCTGCATCCAAAACGGGCCGCTTGGGGACTCCTGGGTGGGGAGGGTTGGGCAGGGCCAGCCAGGAGTGGGATTTGGGGGTTCTCCGAATTGCACATAATCTTAGCTAGAGGTTCTCCCAAACCCCTGCGAACCCCCAGCAGCCCACCCCTGCTTGGGTCCCCTCACCCCCTACGGGTGGGAGTTCAAAGAAGAGAATTGGGGGCTTTTTGAATGCATCAGATACAGTCACCCCCTCTCACAACTCATGTCTTAACTTTGTGGTCAGCTGGCCTTGCTTAATGGATATTGTGCTTTTGTCTAGATGCACAAAAGCACAATCTATCTAATCGGTAAAAACCCCAAATCAAAGCTTCATTTTTTTCCCCACCTCAAGCACAAAGTCTAGAAGCGGTTTCCAAGGAGAAACAAAAGTACTGATTTTTCTTTTTCTTTTATCAAAGCAGTCAATTTAGCCATCTCTGCTAACTCCATCAACTTTTGCAGAACTTTGAATGGTCACTAAGTGATCGGTCATAAATCAAGGACTACCAGCACCATCTAAACTCAGATGCCACTGCTCACTCAGAGATTGGGGCGGGGGGGGATGGGTATTAGGGTATTGTGATAGCTATGAAAAAGAGCCAAAGGAAAAAGAGGAGAATGAGTAGGAGAAGAAACCAACAGAGACAAGGAAGACAAGTGAAGGTTAGAAATGGAAGATTCCATTTCTAATCTTCACTTGATTGGAGCAGGGGTGAAATTCAGCAGGTTCTGACAGGTTCCGGAGAACCAGTAGTGGAAATTTTGATTAGTTTGGAGAACCGGCAAATACAACCTCTGGCTGGGCCCAGAGTGGGGAGGGAATGGAGATTTTGCAATATCCTTCCCCCAGGAGTGGGGAGGGAATGGAGATTTTGCAGTATCCTTCCTCTGGAGTGGGGAGGGAATGGAGATTTTTTAATATCCTTCCCCTGGAGTGGGGTGGGAATGGAGATTTTGCAGTATCCTTCCTCTGGAGTGGGGAGGGAATGGAGATTTTGCAGTATCCTTCCCCTGCCACGCCCACCAAGCCACGTCCACAGAACTGGTAGGGAAAAATTTTGAATTTCACCCCTGCTCCGGAGCCTGGGGAGGGCAAAAATGCCCCTCCCCTATGGTGCAGGAGGCCAACTAGGCCACTCCCGCCATGACCACGCCCACCCAGCAACTGGGCAGTTAACCCCTTGCTAAAATTTTTGAACACGGGTAGTTTTTGATTTACAGCTATTCATTTAGCGATCGTTCGAAATTACAATGGCACTGAAAAAAGTGACTTATGGCCCTTCTTCACACTTTTCATACTTTTCACACTGTGGCAGCAGCCCCACGGTTACGCGGTCAAAAATTTGGACTCTTGAGAAATGGTTCATATTTATGACGGTTGCAGTGTCTTGGGCAGTGGTGGGTTTCAAAATTTTTTACTACGGGTTCTGTGGGTGTGGCTTGGTGGGTGTGGAATGGCTTGGTGGGCGCGGCTTGGTGGGTGTGGCAGGGGAAGGATACTGTAAAATCTCCATTCCCACCCCACCCCAGAGGAAGTTTACTGCAAAATCCAAATAGCCTCCCACCGGCCAGTACGCTCCCATAGAGAGGGGCTCCTCCGGGTGCTGTCGGCCAAACAATGTCGACTGGCGGCCCCTAGGGGGAGAGCCCTCTCTGTGGGGACACCTACGATCTGGAATGAGCTCCCGCCGGAGATACGGAGGATCCCGGATCTGCGCACCTTCCGTCGCGCGCTTAAGACTTTTTTATTTCATCAAGCTGGCCTGGCCTAAATCTTCTCCCCTTTTTAAATGTAAATTTTAATTTGTTTTTAAATTATGGGGTATTTTAAATTCAGCCAAATTATTTAGTTCATTTTTATTTATTTTAAATTTTTGTATTTATGTGTTTTATTTTGTGGCTGTTCACCGCCCTGAGTCCTTCGGGAATAGAGCGGTATAGAAATTTAATAAAATAAAATAAATAAATAAATAAATAAAATAAAATCCCCATTTCCTCCCGATCAGCTGGGACTTGGGAGGCAGAGAATAGATGGGGGCGGGGCCAGTCAGAATTTTTACTATGGGTTCTCCGAACTACTCAAAATTTCTGCTACCGGTTCTCCAGAACTGGTCAGAACCTGCTGAAACCCACCTCTGGTGTTGGGGTGATGTGACCTACGGGCAAGCAAAGACAATGGGAAAACCAGATTCACTGAACTATGTTACTAACTTAACTGCTCTGATTAACTTAAAACTGTGACAATAGTTTTATTGATAGGTTTAAAATCGGGCAAGACTCACTTAAAAAAAAAGTCTTGCTTAACAACATGAATTTTGGGTTCAGTTGTGGCCGTAAGTCACAGACTACCTACATAATACTGTAAAGAATCATACAGTAGTGGCTAAAATTGTGGAAACCTTTTGGGAAAAGTGTATTTTCTAAAACTAACTAATACCACCACTTTTTTTTTTTTTTTGGAGTAGTACCATAAAATTACATATCAGTTTAGAAGGATAATTTAATCAAGAATGTAATGCAATAACTTTTATGAAGGATTTGCTATTAGAATAGCAGTTACAGTATAAAGAAGAAAAATGAAGCACATAGAAAAAATGAGATATGCAAAATTATCACCATAGAAAAAACGAGATATACAAAAATCATCACCATGTCAGTTAATAGTTGGGTAACCTTTAGCAGGAATTACAGCCTTACAACGTCTTCCCATGGAGTGAACCAAGTCTTTTAGTTCTGCAGCTTTTATAATGTAAGACCAAGATTGCTTCTATTAACTGGATTTTATTGCTGGGTTGCTTCTGATTAACAAGTTTCTTTAGTCAGCTCCATAGATTTTCAATTGGGTTACAGCAGAGGTCTTCAAACTTGGCAGCTTTAAGACTTGTGGACTTCAACTCTGGGAGTTGAAGTCCACAAGTCTTAAAGCTGCCAAGTTTGAAGACCTCTGGGTTAAGTTCTGGACTATTCCCAGGCCATTCCAGCAGTGGAATAGGATTATCTTGAAACTCCCAAAAAATAGTGGTGTTATTAGCCATCAAACCTCAAAAATACACTTTTCCCAAAAGATTTCCACAATTTTGGTCGCTACTGTAGTTGCAACCCAGGGCAGCAGAAAGTTGTTCATTGGAAATATTAGTTTCAAGTGGATTTTTCTCTTAGATTCAGCTGTCTGGCTGAAATTGGGAGCCATTTAGAAGATGCTTAGGAGTTCGGTCTCTGCTGACATTTAATAATTGAGCCGACAGATCCTCGGTCCATGTGGTATCATTTCACCTTTGGCACAAGAAAAACATTTTGACAAAACCCAGTCAAGCATTCAGTATGGGGGCAATTGGATGTCTCCGGAAAAACAGCCGAAATGGAATGAATGCTTGTGCTTAGTTCGAAGAAGAAGCCGAGGGAAAAATGATTGCCATCTGTCAAATATCTGAAAGGCCATTGTGGAAAACGTGGAGCCATGCAACTTCAAGGAATAGACCAATTTTGTAGGGTGCAAGCAGTGGTGGGTTCCTGCCGGTTTGGCCTGGTTCGGCCGAGCCGGTAGCGGTGACGATATGACATCACTGAACCGGTTCTCCCCCCCCCCACATTATTCTTACCTTTTATTTGGTCCCACCCCAATCTACTGCTGCCTCCTGAGTCCCAGCTGATGACTAGAGGGAAAAAAACTGTTTAAACTCTTGCGGCGGGGCTTCAAAGAGCCGTCCTATAGCTGATCAGTGTTAAAAGCAAACAAATGAGTCGGGACGTAAGTGCGAGGACTGGTCGTAAGTGCGAGGACTGGTCGTAAGTGCGGGGACCTTCCAGAAATGACTCTGACCAGCTAGCCATGCCCACCTAGTCACATGACCTCCAAGCCACACCCACAAAATAAGCCATGCCCACAGGACCGGTAGTAAAAAAATTTAGAACCCACCCCTGGGTGCAAGTGAATGTGAGCTTTCGTTTTTCAATCAGCCGCCACCCCCAGATTAATTAACAAGGTTGCCTTAATTAAACCACACAAGGATGATTGCACAGCCAGTACAGGTAGTTGTTGTGACCCAGGCCCAAGTAGGTAGTAATCGATGCAAACGGTTCCAAAACAAACAGGCCTTATTAGAACAGCTGAGAATTAACTCATTCTCAGCGTAGTCCAAACTAAATTAAAACAAACTCTTCATAGCACAAATTCTTCAGTCTAATCACCAACCTTGGTATAATTAGGCAAACTGCCAAAGGCTTCTCTTGGCGAAAGTTCAAAAGCAGAAGACTCCGACAAGAGATAAGTGCAGCAATACTATCAACGTTGTTTTCCGACAAAGAGGCCAAGAGCCTTTGCTGGTCTTTTAAGCCTTACGGGAGGGGCCAATCATCTCTTGGCCCTACTCCTGAGTCGTCCTCTTTGCTTTAGCTGCTCTTGCCTTCTGGCAGCTCTTTTCATACATGCACTAGGAACAGGCTCCTCCTGTTCCTCTGCCTCTCTGCTGTCAGCCTCTGGAGGCTCTGGAGTCCACACATCACTCCCTGATGGCCCTGGCCCCATCTCTGCCTCCAACGCAGAGTCTCATCCGGGCCTTCCCCAGCCTCCAGGACTGGCCCATGTTCTTCCTCAGCCTCATCGCTGTCCATCTCCGCTGCCAGCTCCAGAGGTTTCTAGCGAACCACAACAGTAGTCCTTGATTTACAACAGTTCATTTAGTGACTGTCTGAAGTGATAATGGCAGTGAAAAAGTTACTTACGACCGTTTTTCACACTTATGACCGTTGCAGTATTCCCATGGTTACGTGATCAAAATTTAGGTGCTTGGCAACTGACTCATATTTATGACCGTTGCAGTGTCTTGGGGGTCATGTGATCCCCTTTTGCAACCTTCTGACAAAGCCAGTGGGGAAGCCAGAGCCACTTAACAACAGTGTTACCAACTTAATACTGTGCACTCATTCACTTAACGACCGTGACAAGAAAGGTTGTAAAATGGGGCACAATTCACTTAACAACTCTCTCACTTAGCAACAGAAACTTTGGGATCAATTGTGGTTATAAATGAAGGACTATCTGTAATTATATTTAGATCTTCACTGACAAACTGTCTGAAATGTGGTAATAATGAGAGGAAATATCAGGGTTCCAATGGATGCCCGAATTAAATCATGAGCCTCGAGCCAAGCTTCAAATCCAGTTATTTATTAGGAGCTTCATGCCGGCAGGTTCCAAGTGAAGCCAACTCTGACCCCACGTAATTTACGCCCCAATCATGACCCTGTTTTCCCCCTCCCCCCAGGGTGTGTCATCAATCACATTCGCCAATGGAGCAATTTTGCGGGTTGTAGAGATCACTCCCCTCCGGCCGCTGTGGGTAACCCTGGGAGACAGCCTTGAGAGATATATATCTGGAATGTTCTTCTATTTTTGGCTGCCTTGCTGCTTCATCGGTTTCCCATCCCCCTTGCCTATGGCAACTCGAGAGCAGGCCCAGGGATGCTTTGCGAGTTGACATACAATTCAGATTGTCCTTTGAGCTTCTTAACTGTGCTCCAATCACCTCTGAAATTAAATCCACCCAGTTTGCTGCTGGTTAGGTATTCAGGCGTGATAGTTGTATACACTCTGTTAAACCTCCTTTCTTTTCTAAGAATGCTTGTGGTCTCCATTTGGAGCAACGCCCCTGGAATGGAATCCAAACTGAGATTGTTTGTGACCAATGCCACCATCCCATTCATTTCATTAAAAGAAACTTTCCTTAAAAACAACAAACCTGGCAGGTGCCAAGGGTGTGTGCGATCCATGGGCGCATTCCCAGCCTTTCTCTCAAAAGAAGACTTTGTTTCGTTTTATGAATGAGTTCCTGGCAAAGAAGAAGGGATCCATTGAAACTCTTTTGACGCTGAATGGTGTCTGGAAACGCATTATCGGCCCATATATGGTGGTGCTTTTTAGAATTCTTCTTGTTTTAGGGAACATTAGCAATTAGAACCGGGAAGTGGGGGGAGAGGAATCATTGCAAAGCTGCCTGTAAAGAGCTTTGGCTAAGCAGTCTCAATTACTTGCCAGACTCGGCGAGAGAAAAAAAATCAAATTAAGTGGCTTTTTCAAAAGCAAGGCTCAGTGATTGGTCATAAAGGAGAGCAAAGACACAAAGGGAAAATAGAAGTCGTGCTTTATTCCTTGGTTGTTGTTTTTAATACGTTGTGGTGCGAATTACCTTAATTGTACGGATGATTAAGGATGGTTGGGATTCTGTTTTTTTTTTTCTCTCACCGAGATTGCACTTGCCCTCTGTTGAACCGCAAGAAAAAAATAATAATAGTTGGGACACACAAGTTAAAAGCAAGACTTTTTTTTTTTTTAATAATCTTTATTTACATTTTCCATTAAAAAATAAAGACAACACATCATATAAATAACAAACAAGACAACACAACAACAACAACAAAAACCAAGCATACCTATAAGTAGTACTTTAATAACCTAATATTCGGTACTGTATATCTATATTATATTCCGGAGAAGACAGAACAACTTGTATACCTTTACACATCAATTAGGTCTATCCGACCTCACTTTACTTGTATAGTATAAGTTTCTCAATAGATACAATTCCTCATCTAGTTTGGGTTATAATTTCCTCTTCTCTAACCACATATAAAATTTTTCCCAAGATAAACATGTTTGTGTTTGGTCTCTGTCTTTTAGTTTTTTAGTCAATTTATCTGCTTCCGCACATTCCAAAATCTTCTTTATAATTGCCTCCTCCGATGGGGTATTTTGATTTTTCCAAAGTTGAGCGTACGCCAATAAAGCAAGACTTTTTTTTTTAATTCACTTTTAGGAGAGCATAAGGGGCGATCGTGAATCTCAGCTTTTGGGTGGTTGTGATTTTTGGCAAGGGAAACAAATTTGGCACCCGCTCTTGGCTGTTGTGAGTCACGTTTGGTTCCTGCTGTCCCGTTTATGGGGCCCCCGCCAAGTCCTTTTCTCCAATATATTCTTTCTTTGGTGCAGCTGGGCTTTTGATCTCGCTTTAACTCGCACAAACACGGGTCGACCTTCGCACAAACCCACCTGTGGACAGGGCTTGCAAGCTGTGTGAGTGTTTTCGGTGCCTCAAGATCTTGGACTAAACTCGCTTTTGACCATCGTGCTGTTTTTTGTTTTGAAAGAGAGAAGATCGGGGGGAGGGGGGGAAAATGCAGCTAGCAAATAAATATTTGCGATATATAACCCAAGACTGTTAAAATCAAGGGTAAGCTGCAGGTTAGATAAAATAAAGCAAGGAGCTTGGAAACTGCCCCATCACTTCAAGGATGTTTGTGATGAGTTTTCTGCAGATCAGGAAAAAAAATAACAAAATATCAACGTTGGAAGGGACCTTGGAGGTCTTCTTGCTCAAGGTGGAGACCCTCTACCATTTCAGACAAATGGTTGTCCAATCACTTCTTTAAAACCTCCAGGGATGGAGCACCCACAACTTCTGAAGGCAAGCCATTTCACAATTTCATTGTTTTCGCTGTCAAGAAATTTCTTCTTAGTTCTAGGTTGCTCCTTTGCTTGATTAGATTCCATCCGTTGCTTCTTGTCCTGCCTTCAGGTGCTTTGGAGAATAGGTTGACTTCCTCCTGTCCGTGAGAACCCTTCAAATATTGGAAGACTCCTATCATGTCACCCCCTAGTCCTTCTCTTTGTTAGACCAGACATACCAAGTTCCTACAACCATTTATTATATGCTTTAGCTTCCAGCTCCTTAATCTTTGATTCTTCTGAAAGCCAAGAAATTTATAGGAATAAATCCATGAAGCCCAGAAACCAAGACAGACGTTATCTTTGAAAGCTTCACTTTATTATAAACAAAGACATCACTCCCAGTTTTCTCACTTCTCTCTTGTGTTGCCATATGGTGGTCTTGGAAGAGTTGCTTTCAGACTTTTGAAAATCTTTCCCATGGCGCCAACAAGCTGATTGCGTAACTAACCATAGAACTAATTTCTGCTTTGTTTAATTGGCCAAGTGGCTATTATGAATCTGATGCTTAGCATTTTATAGGACATGCTCTCCCAAACTTGGTGTCTCTGCATTTAACAGATTCATTAACATTTGTTTTAAGGGTTTGATCCTACATCGCTTCCGCAGAAAAGCTTTTCCAAAATTCGAAACCAGTCCCTGATGCTTGTGATATCTTGACATCAACTGTGTTCAAGAGCTGAACTGATTTTATTTTGATGTTCGGGTGTAATGCATTTGAAACTGCAGGAAACCCTCTCTCCCTCCCTTCTTTCTTCCCCCTCCTTCCCCTCCTTCTTCCTTCCCTCCCTCCCTCTTTCTTCCTTCCTTTTTCTTTCTTCCTCCCTCCCTCCTTTCTTTCTTTCTTTCTTTCCTTCCCTTCTTTTCTTCTTGCCTTCCCTCCCTCCTTCCTTTCTTCCCTCTTTCCTCCCTCCCTCCCTCCCTTCTTTCTTTCTTTCCCTTCTTTTTTCTTTCTTTCCTTCCCTCCCTCCCTCCCTCTCTTCTTTCTTTCTTTTCCTTTTCTTCTTTCCTTCCCTCCCTCCCTCCTTCCCTCCCTCCCTCCTTTCTTTCTTTCTTTCTTTCTTTCTTTCTTTCTTTCTTTCTTTCTTTCTTTCTTTCGTTTCCTTCTTTCCTTCCCTCCCTCCCTCCCTCCTTCCTTCCTTCCTTTCTTCCTTTCCTCCCTCCCTCCCTCCCTCCCTCCTTCCTTCCTTCCTTTCCATGCAGCTTTAGATTTATTTCTACATTTATTTGCAGGACTTTAGGGCTTTAGGGCTTTCAAAGAGAAGGTGGCTTGCTAAATTTTTGTACTCCTCATAGCATTCGTTGGGATTCCCCCGCCCCCCCCCCTACATAATCAGATAAACACATGAAACTTCAAGTAAGCATGTTTGTATATGGGTTCATATAGCATGCAATTCAGGGAATCTTTTGTCCTTTGCATGGAATCAAGTGGACTTTTCTATTGAGCGAGTGTTGCAAGGTTGGTGAATCTGAAGATCATTGTGGATCATTTTCAAACTGGTTTTGTAGGACGGCAGCACAGAAATGCCCTTCATTTGAACTGTGTTTTTTTTTTTAACCTGGGTCTTTTCTAAAAGCACCGATGCGTGAAAGAGAATGTCTCCAGCCAGCTGTTAAGCAAAATTAGTTTTTCAGTAGAAGGCAACAGATTGCTCTGCTGTTTATCAATTAATAATGATAAACTATGGGGTGTATTGAAATTATTGGTATAAAGCTGCAAGACAGAGGAAAAACCAGATGTATTATCTTGGCCAATGCCCGCCTACAACTTTATGGAATAACAGGAGAGAATCTTGTACGAGGCCTAACTGGACTTGTAAATCCAATATTGCTACAGTTGGCTAAATGCTAATTAAAATACATGGTGCATTTGAGGTTTAATGCCTTTATCTCTGTAAATCCTTCAGCAAATCTGCCACATAGGTCAATTCAGGCAGTCCTCGATTTACAACAGGTCATTTGACCGTTCGAGGTTACAACGGCACTGAAAAAAGTGACTTTATCTTTATCTCCATTCACACCCCACTCTAGGGGAAGGATATTGCAAAATCTCCATTCCCACCCCACTCTGGGGCCAGCCAGAGGTGGTATTTACCGGTTCTCTGAACTACTCAAAATTTCCGCTACCGGTTCTCCAGAACCTGCTGGATTTCACCTCTGCTGAGAATGTCTACAGATTTATAGATGGATAGGTTCTCTCTCTCTCTTCATCATGTCCATTGCCTCCCTCTCTCTTACTTGTATAATTAGCCAATTATATCCTCCGCATCCTCACAGAACAGCTCAATATCTGTGCATTATCTTGATGCGGGGATTTTCTTCCCTCTTTCAGGGTTACCTGTCCGAAGGCCTGGTGACCAAATGGTATCGATCTCCCCGCTTGCTCCTTTCGCCCAACAACTACACCAAAGCTATTGACATGTGGGCAGCTGGCTGCATCCTGGCAGAGATGCTTACGGGAAAGATGCTTTTTGCTGGTAAGTGTCCAATTTTTTTTTTAAAAAAAAAGTAATTCTTTTTTTTATCAATATGCTTAATTCCCCCTTTAAAAACTCTCGCAGCTTTCTTTTTGTGTTGCTTTTTTTTAAAATGGCGCGTCTAGGGAACAAATGCATGGATTGCTTCTCCCCTCCCCTCCTTTACATCTATAAAATGGCTGCGGACTGTAGATTCTAATAAACATCTGGACATCCAATTTGTGTTATGGGGAAAAATAAGTTTCTGGTCATTATCTGGGAAATTCAGGTAGCCCTCAACTTACGACCGCGACTCAGCCTGAAATTTCTGTTGTTAACTGAGACATTTGATAAGGGAGTTTTGCCCCATTTTACGACCTTTCTTGCCACAGTTGTTAAGTGAATCACTGCAGCGGTTAAGTTAGTAAACCGGTTGTTAAGTGAATCTGGCTTCCCCATCAACTTTGCTTGCCAGAAAGTTGCAAAAGGTTTTACATGACCCCAGGACACTGCAAGCAGTGGTGGGTTGCTACCGGTTCTCCCCGGTTCTTGCGAACCGGTAGTGGAAATTTTGAGTAGTTTGGAGAACTGGTAAATACCACCTCTGCCTGGCCCTGCTCCCAATCTATTCGCTGCCTCTCGAGTCCCAGCTGATCGGCTAGAAGGAAAAAATCAGGGTTCATTTGACAAAGAAGAGGAAAAAAACCCAAGACACCTTAGCTTTAAATTGAGAATCCAAGAAGCCTCCCAACTGATCGGCTAGAACCGATCCGCTCCTTGTAAACCGCTCGGTGGTGGTAGATTGGCAATTGAGGCCAAGCTGCCTGAAAGCAGTTTCCGATGCTTTCGGTGGTGGCAGAGCGGCAAAAAACTGTTTAAACTCTTGCCGCGGCACTTCAAAGGGCCGCCCTATAGCTGATCAGCCGTAAAAGGCAGTGTGGTGGTAGACCAGTGCGCTCCAAAAACAAATGGGTAGACCGGTACGGCTGTGCAAGCAGTTAAAAGCCTGGTAGACTAAGTACCTCTGCTAAATCCTAAAGAATTGCTTGTCACATGACCATCAAACCACGCCCACAAAATAAGCCACGCCCCCAGAACCGGTAGTAAAAAATTTTAGAACCCACCCCTGACTGCAACCATCATAAATATGAGTTGCCAAGTATCTGAATTTTGATCACATGATCATGGGGATGTTGCAAAGGTCATAACTGAAAAACAGTTAAAAGTCATATTTTTCAGTGCCATTGTAACTTTGAACTGTTGTAAGATAGGGCTACCTGTACAGATAGTCTTCGACTTATAACCCACAATTGGGACCAGAATTTCCATTGCTAAGCAGGGTGGTTCTTATGCAGTGGTGGAATTCAATTTTTTTTTACTACCAGTTCTGTGGGCGTGGCTGGGTACTGCAAAATCTCTATTCCCACCCCACTCCAGAGGAAGGATACTGCAAAATCCCCATTCCCTCCCCACTCCTGGGGGAAGGATACTGCAAAATCTCCATTCCCACCCTACTCTGAGGCCAGCCAGAGGTGATATTTGCCGGTTGTCCGAACTACTCAAAATTTCCGCTACCGGTTCTCCCGAACCTGTCAGAACCTGCTGAATAGCACCCCTTTTCTTATGTGAGTCACACTCAATTTTACAACCTTTTCTGCCAGCGTCAAGCAAATTACGGCAGTTATTTATTTATAAAATCTATAGGCTACCCATCTTACCTCCATACTAAAGAGAAGTATTAAATTAATTGTGTGGTCTTTATGCAAATCCAGGTTCCGTGATTGATTTTGCTGGTTGGAAGCCAGCTGGCAAGCTTGCAATTGTTGATCATGTGACCCCGAAACAATGCAACCATTCTAAATACATGCCGATTGCCAAGCGCACAAATTTCAATTGCGTGACTGTGGGGAAGTTGTAAGTGAGGAACGGGGCTGAAACGGTGTTCTCAGCGCCATTGTAACTTTGAACGGTTGCTAAATGAAAGTTTGTTAAGTTGAGGACTGTATTTCTTCCCCCTCAACTCTGATCTGACATCATCCAACATCTAGAAGGAAATAGTCCAGTGGTGGGTTTCAAATATTTTTACTACCGGTTCTGTGGGGGTGGCTTGGTGGGGGTGGCATGGTGTGGTGGGCGTGGCTTAGTGGGCGTGGCAGGGGAAGGATACTGTAAAATCTCCATTCCCACCCCACTCCATTTCCTCATTTCCTCCTAATCAGCTGGGACTTGGGAGGCAGAGAATAGATGGGGGCGGGGCCAGTCAGAATTTTTACTACGGGTTCTCCGAACTACTCAAAATTTCCGCTACTGGTTCTCCAGAACTGGTCAGAACCTGCTGAAACCCACCTCTGAAATAGTCCCTGGGTTGGATCCCTCTGTGGGTTTTCCCTTATGCCTTCTCTCTGCTGAACACCTAATTTCTTCCATATTGTCTTATGTCCAAGGATGTTTACCCATGTAGTATGGGTATTATCCTTATCGTCTTTTCTACTATCTTCTCCTGTTGGTATCTTATTTTTATGTTACTTTCTTGTTTGTATATATGCTGAGAGCTTATGCACTGGGGATTAATTCCTTTTATGTCCAGTCACACCTGGCCAATAAAGCTGTTTTTGTTCTGTTCTGTTCGGTTCTGTTCGGTTTGGTTCCATTCCATTCCACTCCACTCCACTCCACTCCAATTCTTTATTCTGTTCTGTTCTGTTCTGTTCTGTTCTGTTCTGTTCTGTTCGGTTCGGTTCGGTTCGGTTCGGTTCCACTCCATTCCATTCCATTCCACTCCACTCCACTCCACTCCACTCCACTCCACTCCACTCCACTCCACTCCACTCCAATTCTTTGTTCTGTTCTGTTCTGTTCTGTTCTGTTCTGTTCTGTTCTGTTCTGTTCTGTTCTGTTCTGTTCTGTTCTGTTCTGTTCTGTTCTGTTCTGTTCTGTTCGGTTTGGTTCGGTTCGGTTCAGTTCGGTTCCACTCCACTCCATTCCATTCCACTCCACTCCAATTCTTTGTTCTGTTCTGTTCGGTTCGGTTCGGTTCGGTTCCACTCCATTCCACTCCACTCCACTCCACTCCACTCCACTCCACTCCACTCCACTCCACTTCTCTGTTCTGTTCTGTTCTGTTCTGTTCAGTTCAGTTCTGTTCTGTTCTGTTCTGTTCCGTTCCGTTCCGTTCCGTTCCGTTCCGTTCCGTTCCTTTCCGTTCCGTTCCGTGAGCTTTTCAAGAGACTCATATCTGTGTCTCTGTCAGCCAGACCCAAAACACAGAAAGTCAAGGACACGTCCTGGTAATAAGACATCATCCTCCCTGGTTTTCCACTCTGTTAATCATGATGCCTTCATTTTCCATCTGCTCAGCACCACTTTGGGAAGCCTCATTATTCCTGCTGGGTAGCCAAGAGGAGCGTTCCAAATTGGTGTCATACCCTTGGACTGTTGCCCTGATAGCTTCTCCAAACAGCTGTTTGAATAGCAGTTCTAAATAACACATTCTCCCAGCTCTGGGATTAAAGACAAGCGGGACGGGGAGGATGCATTGGCTCATCAGGCCTGACTTAGTCGCCCTTGGACTGCAACGTGGTACAGTTTGTTAGGGTGTTGAGACCAGGGGTGAAATCCAGCATGTTCTGATAAGTTTTGGAGAACCGGTAGCGGAAATTTTGAGCAGTTTGGAGAACCAGCAAATACCATCTCTGGCTGGCCCCAGAGTGGGGAGGGAATAGGGATTTTGCAGTATCCTTCCCCTGGAGTGGGGTAGGAATGGAGATTTTGCAGTATCCTTCCCCTGAGCCCACCAAGCCACACCACGCCCACCATGCCCACCAAGCCACACCCACAGAACTGGTAGTAAAAAAATTTGGATTTCACCACTGGTTGAGAGCAATAGAGGAAGGGCCTGTGTTGTGTATTGTTAGGGCTTTGATTGTTCCATTATGGTGTGTTCATTATGGTGTGTTCAAGTTTGCATTATGCTTGGTTTATGGCGGTTTCACATATTTTGTTCTATTGATTGTCTTTAGCCCAGAGGTGGGATTCACTTACCTTTCCTACCAGTTCACAAATGTGAGCACCCACCTCTGCGCATGCGTAGTAGTCGCATATTACGTCCTGGCGGGTGGGCGGAGCCTCCCGCAGTCGCCGCTACCAGTTCGCACGATCGGGACAGAACTGGTTGAATCCCACCACTGCTTTAGCCACCCAGAATCCGTATGTAAAGTGGGCGGCTGTGAAAATGTTCTTAAATACTGTAACTAAATAGATCAAAATAATCTAGGGGGTGGCATGATAGCAGTATTCCAATATTTGAAGAGCTGCCCCAAAGAAGAAGGGGTGAATCTATTTTCCAAAGTACTGGAGGGCAGGACAAGAAACAATGGAAACTAATCAAGGAGAGAAGCAACCTGGAACTAAGGAGAACCTTCCTAACAGCGAGGACAATTAACCAGTGGAACAGCTTGCCTTCAGGCCGTGATGGCGAACCTATGGTACGCGTGCCACAGGTGGCACACAGAGCCATATCAGTGGGCACCTGAGCGTTGCCCTAGCTCAGCTCCAGCACACATACATGTGCTGGCCACCTGATATTCGGCCCTTCCGGGCTCATCGGAAGTCAGGAAACGGGCTGTTTCCGGCCTCCGGAAGGCCTCTGGAGAGGGGATGGGGAAGATAGTTTTCACCCTCCCCAGGCTCCTAGAAAGCCTCTGGAGCCTGGGGAGGGCAAAAAACGGGCCTTCCGGGCCCACCGGAAGTCAGGAAACGGGCCATTTCTGGCCTCCGTAGGGCCTCGGGGTGGGGTGGGGAAGCCAGAAAGGGGGATAGGCGGGCCTAACGGGCCCACCAGTCCATCACGTGCCAAAAGCAGGGGGAGCACGGGGGGGAGGGTCACGTGTGCATGTGTGGGGCACATTGAATTATGGGTGTGGGCACACACGTGTGCAAACCTCCCGCACTCCCCCTGCTTTTGGCACGCAAAAAGGTTAGCCATCACTGTTGTAGGGGCTTCATCACTGGAGGTTTTAAAGAAGAGACTGGACAGCCACTTGTCTGGAATGGTATAGGGCAGTATTAGTGAACCTTTTTGGCACCGAGTGCCGAAACAGAGCACGCGCGCATGGGGGAGCACCAGAAACTGCATGCACACATGGGAGCACTGGAAACCAGAAACCAGAACTGGCGCGCGTATGAGCTTCTGGTTTCCAGCATGCACATTTACACTGGTCACCTGGTCTTCCGGTTTCTGGTGCACATGTGCGCGTGAAGACCAGGTGGCTGGCGCGCATGTGAACTCCGGAACCCGGAAGAGCAATGAGCGACAGTTGTTGTGCCCGGAGAGATGGCTCTGCATGACACTTCCTGCACGCGTGCTATAGGTTCGCCATCATGGGTGTAGGGTCTCCTGCTTGAGCACAGCGGCCTGAACTAGAAGTCCTCCAGGTTCCCTTCCAACTTTATTCTATTCTCAATCTAAAGTGATCGTTCTAAGAGCCATGGTGGTACAGTGGTTAGAATGCAATATTGCAGGCTTACTCTGCCCACAGCCAGGAGTTCGATTCTGAGCGACTCAAGGTTGACTCAGCCTTCCACCCAGTGGTGAAATCCATTTTTTTTTACTATCGGTTCTGTGGGCGTGGCTTGGTGGGCTTGGTGGGTGTGGCTTGGTGGGCGTGGCAGGGGAAGGATACTGCAAAATCTCCATTCCCACCCCACTCCAGGGGAAGCATACTGCAAAATCTCCATTCCCACCCCAATCTGTGGCCAGCCAGAGGTGGTACTCAAAATTTCCGCTACCGGTTCTCCGAACTGCTCAAAATTTCCACTACCGGTTCTCCAGAACCTGTCAGAACCTGCTGGATTTCACCCCTGCTTCCATCCCTCTGAGGTCAGTAAAATGAGGACCCAGATTGTTGGGACCAATATGCTCACTCTGTAAACCGCCCAGAGAGCTCTGTAAAGCGTGATGGAGTGTTATATAAGTCTCTAAGTGCTATTGCTATTTTATAAACTTTCAAACAAAGAAGTTTACTCCCTTGCTAGAAATATTGGGTAGCAGCTGGAGAAAGGAGCTCTAGATATTTATTCAGGACTTGAGTGCATTGCCTGCTGTTAGTTAACAAATAATAATAATAAAAAACCTTCATTTTGCGGTTGGCCCAACTGTGACTTTTGTTCTTCTTTGCTGTGTTTATTATTATTCTAAAATCTCTGTTGCTTATTTTGCAATCCTGCAAAATTTCAACACCTTTGGAAGCAGCTGCACGCAGCTTCCTTAAATAAATAATAAGGTTAATTAATAATGGATTTCACGTCCTGTTCTTCTAAAATAATCTCACCCAGGAAGAGCTGGTAGTGTTGGATAGTTCGCTTTCTATAATTGAGAGGTGAGTCTGATGATCCTCAAATCATGGTCAGAATAGGGAGATGCAGAGTTTTTTTCAGCCTGTAACAAATTCAGGCTGCAGTTCTTAATTAGCATCTATTTGAGGAGTAACTGAAAGAATACAGGTAGTCCTCGATTTACAACCTTCCGTTTAGTGACTGTTCAAAGTTACAACGGCACTGAAAAAAGTGACTTATGACTTTTTTTCACACTTACAGCATCTTTGCAGCATTCCTCGCAGTCGCGTGATTAAAATTCAGACGTTTGGCAAGTGGCTCATATTTATGACGGTTGCTTATCAGAAGGTTGTGACCTTCTGATAAGCAAAGTCAGTGGGGAAGCCAGATTCACTTAACCACCATGTTGCTAATTTAATTTAATTTAATTAATTTAATTTAATTTAATTTAATTTAATTTAATTTAATTTAATTTAATTTAATTTAATTTAATTTAATTTAATTTAATTATTTAATTTAATTTAATAATTTAATTTAATTTAATTTAATTTAATTTAATTTAATTTAATTTAATTTAATTTAATTTAATTTAATTTAATTTAATTTATTTAATTTAATTTAATTTAATTTAATTTATCATATTTCTATGCCGCCCAACTCCCAAGGGACTCTGGGCGGCTTACAACAGAAATAATACAAACAGTGAACATAATTTTTAAAAAAAAAAACATTATAAAAGCACTTTAAAAACATTAAAAACCCATCCACACCATTCATGGCCGGATTTCGCAAGATTGACCAGCGAGATCAACGGCCCCAGGCCTGCCGGAAAAGCCAGGTCTTCACCGCTTTCCGGAAGGCCAATAGGGTGGGGATGGTCTGGACCTCAGGAGGTAACTGGTTCCAGAGAGGTGGGGCAGCCACAGAGAAGGCCCTCCCCCACGGGCCCGCCAGCCGGCACTGTTTAGCTGACAGGACCCGGAGGAGACCAACTCTATGGGATCTTACCGGTCGCTGGGAGCTATGCGGTAGAAGGCAGTCTCGAAGATAGCCTGGCCCTGAGCCATATAGGGCTTTAAAGGTAATAGCCAACACCTTGAATTGTGCCCGGAGACCAATAGGGAGCCACTGCACCTCGCGGAGAATTGGTGTAATGTGGGTGTATCTAGGTACACCCACGATAGCTCGCACAGCTGCATTCTGGACCAACTGTAGTCTCTGAACACTCTTCAAGGGTAGCCCCATGTAGAGCGTGTTGCAATAATCTAACTGTGAGGTGACAAGGGCATGAGTGTCTGTGACGAGAGCCTCCTGATCCAAGTAGGGTCGCAATTGGTGCACCAGGTGAACCTGTGCAAAGGTCAGTGTAATAACTGCACTGATTCAATTAACACACTTAACTGCACTTAACAACTGTGCCCAAAAAGGTCGTAAAATGGGGCAAAATTCACTTAACAACTGTCTCACTTAGCAACAAAAATTTGGGGGTCAATTGTGTTCATATGTTGAGGACTACTTGAATTACAAATGCTTCCTATAGTGCCACTGCCGGTACTATAAAGCGGTGTTTCTGAACCTTAGCATCTTTAAGCTGCATGAACTTCAACTCCCAGAATTGCCCAGCCAGCACAGCAGAATTCTGGGAGTTGAAGTCCACGCAGCTTAAAGATGCTAAGGTTCGGAAACACAGCTATAAAGCATTGGAAAGAATTCCAGAAAGCATGCTCTGCATTCTTTTCCCTATCTTGTTCTGTTATTTATTTATTTGTGTATTTGTTTTTGTTTGTTTGCTTACTTATTTACTTTTGGCACTTGTTAGGATCTTCGGTTGCCTTTAGTTTATAGATAATGCTTGTTTGTGTAAGGGTTATATACAGGATGGGCTTCAAAAATTTTAGCAAGGGCTTCTCTGCCCGGTTGCTGGATGGGCGTGGTCATGGTGGGCGTGGCCTCGTCAGCCTCCTGCACCATGGCGGTGAGGGCGTTTTTGCCCTCCCTGGGTGCCAGAGGCTTTCCTCAAGCTGTTGTGGCTCCGTTACCTGAGCCTGTGTCATCGGCAGGAGAGGACTCCGAGAGTGAAGAAGGGGAATTGGCAAGGCCTCCCTCTCCAGGACCCTCCTCTCTGGCAATGCCTTCGGTGTCCGCCGAAGGGCAAGAGATAGGGCCGGGGCCAAGCACGTCCACGCAGCCACAGATGGACAGTGATGAGGGTAATGATAAGTGCGCGCAACAGAAGAAAAGGCGTGCCTGAGATTAGGCTGAGTCACTGGACCACACCCCACAGGATATAAAAGGGAGTGTGGTGGCCAGTCAAATCTTGTGACGAACAAAGCTGAAAGCTTCCACGCCATTCTGCATTGCCGGACTTTTGCTATAAGACTTTGCTGGATTATCTCTGGACTTGATTGACTCTGTAATTATTGAGCTGTTTCTTTTGATGTACCAGAAGTGGGGAGAAGTTATCTCTCCTCTTCGTAAATAATAAACTCTTGGCAGGCAGCCACTAGGTTGTTGCCAAGTTCCGTTATCATAAGGAAAAGGATTTTGCCGGCTGGTTTGGTCTTTAACTCTTCAACGTCTGTTGGTGTGTGCGCGTGTGGTTGGGGACAGAACACAAGCCTCCGGGAGGGGAAAAACAGCCTCCCCAGGCTCTGGAGGCCCTCTGAACTCCAAACTTCCGGTAGGCCCATTTTTTACTTTCCCTGAGCCTCTTGCACTCGCATCCAAAACGCGCCATGTGGGGACTCCTGGGAGGGGAGGGGAAGGGTGGGGTGGGAGGAGCCAGCCATGAGTGGGATTTGGGGGTTTTCCATACTGCACAGAATCTTAGCTAGAGGTTCTCCCAAACCCCCATGAATCCCCAGCAGCCCACCCCTATTTATATATAAAAACAGTGAAACCACACTCAAAGTTTGGAAAGAGATTTATTCTGGTTCTCTGCATAAGGGGTTCTGCCTACTTGTCGTTGGAATTAATTTTCAGTAGGCTTATTTTTCCATGAATCATCTAAGCTACTTGGTCTTATTGCGTCTTCAGATAATTAATTCAGAGAAGGGCAGCAAAGATGATCAGGGGACTAGAAAATAAATCCTGCGAAAGGGCTTGAAGGATGGAGATATATAGCTTTAAGAATGAAAACAGCAGGGACCTCATAACAGTCTTCAAACACTTAAAGGGATGTTATGGAGAAGATCAAGACTTATTGTTTATCTATTCTGGAGCACAGCATAGACAAAAATGGATTTAAAATAGAGTTTATTTCAACGGAATGTTTTTTAAAAAAAATCCTATCAATTATCTAGATCGGTGGTTCTCAACCTGGACGCCTGGAGGGCCCACGATGTCGTCACAGGGGTCCACAAAGACTTGAAGAAATGTTATGATTTAAATCTTCAGTTAAGTCTTGGGGGTCCGTGGCCATCTCCATGGTCACAAAAGCAGAGGTGAAATGCTCCCGGTTCGGACTGGATCACCCAATCCGGTAGCGATGGTGGTGGGTGGTTCAGAGAACTGGGACCTAAATCCCTGCGCCTCCCCTCCACCATGCCCAGCTGAGCCGCACAATCATCAGAGGCTTTTTTTTTTTTACTTTTAAAAGCATTTTCTCTACAACCTCTTCCAATGAAAAAATGCTTTTAAAAGTAAAAAAAAAAGCCTCTGATGATTGCGCGGCTCAGCTGGGATCGTCAGAGGCTTTTCAGAGCATTTTTTTCTGCAACCTCTTGGCTGAAGAGGTGGTAAAAAATGCTCTGAAAAGTCTCTGACCATCCCAGCTGAGTTGCCTGATTGGCAGAGGCTTTTCAAGGCATTAGAAAAAATGCTTTGAAAAGTTTAAAAAAAAAAAAGTTGGCCACGCCCATCCAGTCACATTATCGTCCCACCAAGCCATGCCCACAGAACCGGTAATAACAAATTTTACATTTCACCTCTGCACAAAAGGGGTTCATGGTGAAGAAAAGGTTGAGAACCAGTGTTTTAGGGAAGGGATCCCCAAGCCACAGCGCGGCCCACTACTGAGCCATCAGTGATTTGGAACTAGGCCATGGAAGCGGTGGGTGAAAGTGTGCGTGCTTCCGCAAGCAGTAGGTGAGTGTGGGGAAGTGTGTTCCATTTGTGTGAGGGGCAGGGCGCGTGCCTGCCGCTCACACAAATAGACCTGAGTGTGCGTATATCAGCCACTTGGGTGAAACCATCTCCTTTCCCCCACCTCCCACTGGTCTGCAAACCGGAAAGGTTGAGGAACTCCAATCTAGAGAATTGATGGGCTTTGTGTTGTAAGATATGTTCCAAAGGAGGTTAGATAGTCCAGTTTAAGGGGTCCTTTATTATGGACTAGCTGATAACCAGTGTTGCCCGGGTATTTATTTATCCCAATCCTGTTGTGGCTCCGTTGCCTGAGCCTGGGCTATCGACAGATGCAGACTCTGAGAGTGAGAGAGAGGAGTTGGCAAGGCCTCCCTCTCCAGGACCCTCCTCTCTGGCAATGCCTCCGGAGGACACCGAAGGCCAAGAGATAGACCCAGAGCCAAGCACGTCCCCGCAGCCACAGGTGGACAGCGATGAAGGAGATAAGTGCTGGCTGGATCCTCGACAGCGGCGCAGGGAGAAGCATGTGCAGCAGAGGGGAAGGCTTGCCAGAGATTAGCTGAGTCATTGAACCACACCCCACAGGGTATAAATGTGGGTGTGGTGGCCGGTTCAGTTTGTGACGAGCAAAAACTAGAAATAATCCATGATCTCTGCGTTACTGGACTTCTGCCTGCCTTGTCGGACTGCATTTGAACTAATCCTTGTATTGCTGAAACTTTGCCTGCTTTATCGGAATGCTTGCAGTCTAATCTTTGTTTTGTGTGAGTAAAGTCTGAATTGGCAGCTAGCCACTGGGTTGCTGCCAGCTTTATCTTCAAAGACTTTGTTGTGTGGCTTATTAACTCCGGGCCGTCTGTGGGGGTGCGTGTGTGGGATGGGGACAGAACAAATCCTGTATTAGACAGGAAGAGTAACTTCACCTTGAGCCCTGATTTCGGGGAGAATTAAATTAGTTAAAAATGTTTTCCCTGTGGCCCCAGAAGTGTCAAATAAAATGATACCACCTTGTTGTTTTGCTAGCTGATCCACGATCATTTGATATGCTTTTTTCTGATTTTGATTTAAAAGTGGCTTCTTGTCCGTGATATATGTACTAAGCTGCTTGATGTAGTAGTTCTTTTCTCGTATGTAATCTGCATGAAGTACGTCATGTTGATCTCGTAGTGGTGCAGGCAGGCCGAGTTGCAGTAATGTTTTATTGATCATGGCCATACATTTGTCCTCAAGAATAATCAAATTGTTGTAATCAAATGTTGAAAATGTCCGGTCCTAACGTAATTTCTAATGTTGGATTTTCCCCCTTATCAGAGGGAGCCCCCTTGTGGAGTAATGTGAAGCAGGGTTGAAATGCTCCCAAATCTGACCGGATCGACTGGTCCGGTAGCGATCTTCGGCTGTTGATTCAGCGATTCGGTAGCAATGCCAGAGCAAAGCTCTGCCCACCTGCCCGGGTGTCATTACTTCCTGGTTTTAACTAGGAAGTAATGTGTTTTTTACATTACTTTTGTTTTGCGCATATGCAGAAGGTCTGTATACGCACATGATGTGCACGCTAGCTCGCTCGCTTTGCTCATGCGTGCGCGGTGTGTGCACTTCCGAACCAGTAAGGAAGGTAAATAGATTTCTCCCCTGATGTGAAGTGGTTACCATGGCAACTCCATTGTGCTGTACAGTAAAAGCCATTTTAAGGCAGTCCAGTAGAAGCCATTTTAAGGCACAACAGGCTGTATCTTAACAGAACACCCTCCCCAAAGGGTCTTACCCCCACAATATTTCTTTCCAGAGAGTAAATCATCTGCGTATCAAGTTTGGTTGAAATTGCTCAAGGCATTCCAGAGTTATGCTGAAACATACACACACATACACACACACAGCCATTTATATATATATATAATTTATATATATATATAAATTTATATTTATATAATAGCCATTTATATATATATATAATTTATATATATATATATAATATAATTTATAACTATCTCAGCCGGCTTCTAACAAGCAAAGTCAATGCGGGAAGCCAGATTTGCTTAATGACCACATGATTCATTTAACGACTGCCGTGATTAGCTTGACAACAGTGGCAAAAAGGTCGTAAAATGGGGCAAAACACATTTCACAACTGCCTTGTTTAACAACAGGAATCTTGGGCTCAGGTGTGGCCATAACTGTGCGCTCCCACAGAGAGGGCCTCCTCAGGGTGCCATCAGCCAAACAATGTAGGCTGGTGGCCCCCAGGGGGAGGGCCTTCTCTGTGGGGGCTCCCACCCTCTGGAATCAGTTGCCCCCGGAGATAAGAAGAATCCAGGACCTCAATGCCTTCCGTCGTTCCCTGAAAACCTATCTTTTTCAACAAGCCGGGTTGGCTTAAGAAGAAATTTTTAAAATTTTTAAATTCTTTTAATTAATCTGTGATTCTTAACTTTCGGGCCAAAATTTATATATATTTTTAAATGTTTTAATATTTGTATTCTATGTTTTTTATCTTGGCTGTACACCGCCCTGAGTCCTCAGGGAGAAGGGCGGTATATAAATTGGAAATTAAATTAAATTAAATTAAATAAATCGAGGATTACCTGTATTGGAATTAAAAACCATATAAAGCATACTATATTTTCTGAATCTAACCTTTTGATGTGTTTAGGATGGAGTTCATAGCCAGTAAGGGTGGCTCAGATTGGGCAAGGCAACAATAACCCATTAAACAAGCAAGAAGACAATCAAATCCTATAGATGAGAATTTTTGTAGCTCAGACATTTCATTACCAAAGTAGGTAACATCATCAATTGATGATGTTACTTAGTTTGATTATGAAATGCCAGCAAGAAAACCACCAAGCTCAGAGAGGACCAAGGACCCCATCCAATCAAATCCACAAGAACTTGAAGAGCCCATACAGGCAGGGGTGAAATGCTACCGGTTCGGGAGAACTGGTAGTGATAAAAACTACCAGTTCAGTGAACCGGTAGTGAAAAAATGCTTTAAAAAGTAAAAAAAAGGTTCGACGATCACAGCTGTGCCGTACGATCGTTGGAACCTTTTTTTTTTTTTACTTTTTTAAAGCATTTTTTTACTACCTATTTGCCAGAACCTGTAGTAAAGAATGCTTTAAAAAGGTTTTTTAAAAAAGGTTCAAATGATTATGCGGCACAGCTGTGATCATTGGAACCTTTTTTTTTTACTTTTTTTTTTTATTGAAAAAGTTTTACAAATACATTTTCTCCCCAGTTTCCCCCCCTACCCCTCCCTAACCCCCCTACCCCTCCCTAACCCTCCCCTCCCCCCATGACTTCCACAAAATATAATCCAAATCAAAATCACATTTTATAAGACTTGAACCCCTCCACCCCTTATATACTGTTTATACCTTCATAAAACTCAATTATTCTATCGCTATATAATACATTCAGTTAAAAGCTATCTGATATTTCCTAGTTTGGTATTTATTCTGCACATAATCTATCCACTTTTTCCTCTCCCATACATAAGTCTCTTGAGTTCGGTCTTTTAAATATGCTGAAATCTTCGCCATCTCTGCAAAATTGGCCATCTTCAAAGTCCATTCTTCAATAGTAGGCATGGCTTCATTTTTCCAATATTGGCCTATCAGTAATCTCGCTGCTGTCACCATATATAATATCAGCTTTGTTTCACCCAATGTAAAACCCTTAACTATACCCAATAATTTTTTTTTTATTTTTTTACTTTTTTAAAGCATTTTTTTACTAGTGGTTCGGGCGAATAGGTAGTAAAAATGCTTTAAAAAAAGTAAAAAAAAAAGTTGGCCACACCCACCCAATCACATGACCCCCCCTCAACCAAGCCACGCCCACCAAGCCACACCCACAGAACTGGTAGCAACAAATTTTACATTTCACCACTGCATATAGGGCACAGTTAAGACATACCCTGGGTAGACTGGTGTATCCATACACAGATACATACATAGAATAACAGAGTTGGAAGGGATCTTGGGAGTCATCTAGTCCAACTCTCTGTTCAAGCAGGAGATCCTATACCAGGGGTCTACAACCTTAAACAGTGGAAGAGCCATTTGGACCCGTTTCCCACAGAAAAGAAAACACCGGGAGCCACAAAACCTTTCCCGTGCCTGATTATTTCTTGAGCAGCCACAAAACTAGCATACCTATGTAGTTGAATTAAACATTCTGTTTTCTTCTGAAACTTTTCTTTTCTTGGATTTATCCATGGTAGGCCTACCGGGGTTTGAAAAGCTCAATAAATTGTGTACCGGCGGGTGTCGCACATTGGCGATTGTGACGCATATTTTGAGTGACAGAGAGCCGCAGCAGAGGGGTGAAAGAGCCACATGCGGCTCCAGAGCTGCAGATTGCTGACCCCTACCCTATACCATTTTAGACAAATGCCTGCTCAATCTCTTCTTGAAAGCCTCCAGTGTTGGAGCACTCACAACTTCTGGAGACAAGCGGTTCCAACCAGGGGTGAAATCCAGCAGGTTCTAACAGGTTCTGGAGAACCGGTAGTGGAAATTTTGAGAAGTTCGGAGAACCAGTACTAGAAATTTTGAGTACCACCTCTGACTGGCCCCAGAGTGGGGTGCGACTGGAGATTTTGCAATATCCTTCCCCTGGAGTGGGGTGGGAATGGAGATTTTGCAATATCCTTCCCCTGCCACGCCCACCAAGCCACGCCCACAGAACCGGTAGTAAAAAAAATTGGATTTCACCACTGGTTCCAACTGATTAATTGTTTCACCGTTAGGACATTTCTCCTTAGTTCTAGGTTGCTTCTCTCCTTAATTGGCTTCCATCCGTTATTCCTTGTCTTGCCTTCTGCTGCTTTGGAAATGAACTGGGGTGATGGAGAGGTAGAGATCTCTCTGTGCAGGTACATCAAAATGCTGCTTCACAGTTGGGCTGATGCTTTAGTGGAGGTTTGTTTTGAGATAAACAGACAATAGTTATTCAATCAATTTCAGTTTTTGGATTTTGGCCAAGGCTACCATGCCTATTGCATCCAAGCATTCTTCGCTATCTTTCCCACCATCTCCTTCCGTCCTGGGAGGGTGTTGGTTTAAAATAAATGTTTCTCCACCAAAGAAAGCTACAGCTTTGCATTGTTACTGAGTCAGATACAGCACGAGTCCCCCAGAGTGAACAGGGAGGAATGAATGAGAAAATAACAAGACTAAGTATTGATTCATTCGGTATATCATGCCTGCAATGCTTTATCATCTTTACGTTTTATGTTATATTGATTGTATTGTAATTTCTTTGTTTGAATGTTGAGAGCGGCCCATAGATGTCAAAGAGTTGCGTGGTATGCAAGTTTAAATAATAATTAATAAGAATAATGGTTGGATAACAATGCCAAATCCAGTCTAAATACCTGGCTGACAAAGCCATGTTATTGCTTTGTGTGACAAAGCATAATAATATTTAACACCATGAAACAACAGCCATCTGCTTATCTCAGTCTGTGCTCAGCACATCCTAGGTTCTTAGGAAGAGCTTGATGTGCGTGAAGGCCAACACCAGCTAAAAAACTACAGCAGTGTTTTTACATTGGGAGGAGGAGGAGCAGGGGGAGAAGGAGGAGGAGGAGAAGAGACAGCAAAATGTAAGAGAAAAAACTGCAGAAAATCAGGAGGAGGAGGAGGAGGAGGAGGAGGAGGAGGGGGAGGAGGAGGAGGAGAAGAAGAAGAAGAAGAGACAGCAAAACGTAAGAGAAAAAACTGCAGAAAATCAGGAGGAGGAGGATGAGAAGAAGAAGAGACAGTGAAACCTAAGAGAAAAAATGCAGAAAATCAGGAGGAGGTGGAGGAGGAGGAGGAGGAGGAGGAGGAGAACAAGAGACAGCAAAGCGTAAGAGAAAAAACTGCAGAAAATCAGGAGGAGGAGGAGAAGAGGAGGAGAAGAAGAGGAAGAGGAAGAAGACGTAGTGACAGCAAAAGGTAAGAGAAAAAAACCTGCAGAAAATCAGAAAATATAAGGATCTGCAAATAGTCTTAGAATGACCATGGCAAAAGAAAGCAACAATAGTACCAATAGTAATAGAGGCCCTGAGTGCAATTCTAAAGCTTCTGAAGCACTACTTGAACACTAGTGGCATTGACAAAATCCCCATCAGTCAATTGCAAAAGACCTATTTGGAGCAGTTTACATCCTGCGACGATACCTTTTAACACACCATCAACCATCTGCCTATCCGAGGTCCTTAGGAAGAACTCAATAGGTGGATAAAAATATGCCAAATCTAGTTTAAATAACTGGCTATGTGACCAGTCATAATAATACCAAAACAAAACGGATTCTTGATGACAGAGAAAATCATTTTCACTGAAATAAGAGAGATTTGTTGAACTAGACTACCCATCATCACCTCTGACACAATTAAAACTTTTTATTAATGTCTGACTCAGCCTTTAGGAGTGAGAAGCTACACTAATTTTAAGATCACGCTGGCTGCATCCTTCATTCAGCTGCTGAAAGTCTGTGCTGATTTGCGATTGTTAATAATTTAAACTACACTAATGAGATTTCAACAGCAACAAAACAAATACACAATCTTCTTAAGGGTGCTTTGCTCCCAGTTTAATTTGGATGTCTTCAGCTAATGGTTTCAGAAATAAGAAATGCGGAATGAAATTAAATTTCTTCCTGGACATAGTTTTGTCCTTACTCATGACTTGTAATTATTTTCTGTTAATAAATCCCCCGTTTTTTTAGCCCTTTACAGCAGAATATAATCTTGCTTTCCAGAGCTAATAGCAACTAGGTTTTTTCCCCTCCTTTTTGTAAGTGGTTTGCACAGAAATTGTGCAAGGGAAGATATTTATGTAACTCTCTTATCCATGGTACCCTCATCTTGGTGGTAGCTAAAAATATTCCTTCGATCCTTTTTGAAGCGCAAATAGCCCTTGTGGCAATTTACTTATTTTAGAAAATGCTCCTTAATTGATACGTGCAGTTATGGTACTCTCCTGCCTTCATTTTGTCCTTGAGCACCAATAGCTAAGTTTGGAAAGAAAAGCTATTTTTTGTATCAAATTCTGTTAGGAGAAATATTCATTTCCCAACTCCAGCATCAAATATTAGAATATTACTTTCTATCTGCCACATACTATTTCCACCCCAGCAATTTTGCCTTCAAGATTTCACTGTGAAACCTTGTTTGCAAGTTATTTTACCCGATAAAAAAACCCTGAGGTATTTTATCCACATGGTTGCAGCTACTACCCTGTTTTCCCTAAAATAAAGACATCCCCTCATAATAAGCCCAATCGGGCTTTTGAGGGCATGGCAATAAGGCCAAGCGCTTATTTCAGGTTTCAAAAAAAATGGGTCTTAATTTCGGAGAAACACAGTTTTTTGTTTTTTTTTACTGTGCCAGCTGTGTAAAAAGAGAGAAGTGGGGAATGGCCAAGATCAGGCTTTCTCATTCGTGGGCACTTTAAGATGTGTGGACTTCGACTCCCAGAATTCCCTAATCAGCAGCTGGATGGGGAATTCTGGGAGTTGAAGTCCACATGTCTTAAAAGCAGCCAAGAACAGGAAACCCTGGCCAAGAGAAAAAAAAGTATAAGTTTGTAACTGCAAAATCTTCCTTTATATCAGGGGTGTCAAACTTGCATTGTCACGGCGTTTTGTGACGTATCGCAACTTATCGTCCCTTCGCTAAACTAGGGATGGGTGTGGCCAGCGCGTGACGCCTCTGGGCACGGGCTGCGAGTTTGACACCCTTGCTTTACATGGTTGATTTCTCTGAAATCTGTTGCTAACAACCTTCTCCTCTGAATAATAACAACAACAACAACAACAACAACAACAACAACAACAACAACAATAATAATAATAATAATAATAATAATAATAATAATAATAATAATTTTATTTCTATACCGCCCTTCTCCCGAAGGACTCAGGGCGGTGTACAGCCTATTTAAAACTTGAAGCTCTGGAAGTAGAGAAAAATGCAAGAGATTTGTTTAGGTAAATCTTTCCTCTTGTATATTTCTTCATTTCTCTCCTGCTATCTCACTTGTTGTTGAAACTGATTCAGTCCATGCTTTCTTTCAGGATATGTCCGTACTTCATGCTTAACCAGGTTAAAAATAGCTTGTTAAAATTTATTTTAACCCCCTTTTTTTTGTTTTAGATTGCTTTGCCCTATGTTCTGTCCTCACTGCATGTTTTGTCTGTGTGCAACTTGACATGCAGCTAAACCCACCTATCCGCCAATAAAACAGACCGTAAGCGTAGATCTGGATGCTTTATTGAAAGAACAGGATATGGTGAAACTGGGGAAAATAGGAATACATATAATAAGAACCAAATACAAGACAGGCAGAATTGAGTTACTGCTGAACATAACAATTAATAAATAGAAGCAATTTAAATCTCACCAGCGATGTTCTGTGTGGCATGTGGGTTTGTCCTTGGATGACCATGTGCCACAGATTAAGATGGATTCTTCTTTTATTTATTGGTTCGATTTATATGCCGCCCTTCTCCAGAGACTCAGGGCAGCTTACAATGCATTAAGCAATAGCCTTCATACTTTTGTATATACCTGCTTAGTAGGGCTTTCGGCCCCCCTTAAGCGGTGTTCTTTTTTTAATACAAAGTCATCTTATTCCCCCCACAATCCGGGTCCTCATTTTACCTACCTCGAAAGGATGGAAGGCTAAGTCAACCTTGAGCCTGGTGAGATTTGAACTTGCAGTAATTGCAGGCAGCTGGTGCTACTTAACAGCACTTTAGTCTGCTGCGCCACTAAGGCTGTTTCTTTGTGCTTCTGCCTTCTCCAAATGCTAAAGGAAATGGAGTCTGGCTTCTCAGCGTGCACTTGATTTGAGAATGTGGGTTGATGGATAAAATGGGTTGGGTCAGCTTCAACCAATATACTTGGTATTTGTCTCTCCGGCCACTAGATGGGGCTAGAGAGCAACAACAGTATATAAAGATCGTATGTTTGGGCATATTTGTCCCTCAGGCCACTAGATGGGGGTAGAGAGCAACTACAGTATATCGAGTTATATGCTGGGGCACGACACCCTAAATGCATATACTCTATCCCTTTCATTTCATTGTTGCTGTGATACAGGTTGTCCTTGATTTACGACCAAAATTGAGCCTAGAATTTATGTTGCTAAGTGAGAAATTTGTTAAGTGAGTTTTGCCCCATTTTACAACTTCTCTTGCCACATTTGTTAAGCGAATCACTGCAGTTGTTAAATTAGTAACACGGTTGTTAAGTGATTCTGGCTTCCCTGTTGAATTTGCTCGTCAGAAGGTCGCAAAAGATGATCACATAACCCTGGGACACTGCCACCGTCATAAATATGAACCAGTTGTCAAGCATCCAAATGAAAATCACGTGACCGTGGGGATGCTGCAACGGTCATATGTGTGAAAAATGGTCATAAGTCACTTTTTTCAGTGGCGTAACTTCGAATGCTCATTAAATGAACTGTTGCAAGTGGAGAACTGCCTGTATATAGTTTGAATTTAGGAAATGAAGTTAACACAATAACTGAACGGAGAGTGTTGGGTGAAGGCAAGGATTTGCTGCACAGCTGGGCAAAGCTGTGTTGTTTCAATATTGCCGTGCCCATTGTGCTTCTCGTTGTTTGTTACAGGAATTTCCCCAAAAGTAAATTATTTACTGTATCATCTCAGTGCGATTCATCTATCAAAATTCCTAGTCAGTGAGGACACCAAGAAAAGAATTGAGCAGATCTATTGTCTTAGAAGGTGAACTGGCTAACTAGCAGAGGCGGTATTCATCTGGTTCAGACCAGTTCGCCTGAACCGGTAGTGGAAATTGCGGGTGGGCCTGTCCCGACTCTATGCCGTCCTATTTAGGCATGTTTTTGACGCCGGGCACCAGGGCTGAAATGCTCCCGGATCGGACCGGACCGGATTGCCCGGTCCAGTAGCGATCTTGGCCATTGGTTCAGTGATTCGGTAGTGATGGTGGAGCGAAGCTCAGGCCACCCACCCGGGTGTCATTATTTCCTGGTTTTAACCAGGAAGTAATGTGCTTTTTACCTTCTGCGCTTGCGCAGGTCTGCGTGCACATGCGAAGCGAGCCTGCCGGGCGAATGTGCAGAAGGCGGATATGCAAGCAAAGCACATGCGCAGAAGGCTGGACAAGAATGGAAGGCAGGCATGTGCGCAAACTGGGCACGCGTGTGCAAAAAGCAAGTATGAGCTCGTGCGTCGAACCGGTAGTAACTTAATGTGAAAACCACTGCTGCTAACTAGGTTTGAAAGAATCCCAGAAATTGCAAAGACCCATTGGGGGTTGTAAATGATATAACAAAGATATTTTTAAAAACAATTCATTGTTTGTTTTTGAAAAGTTTTTTGTTTTATTTCTTATACACGTAACATAAAATGTACGTTTTCTTATACATAATTAATCATACATATACATGTTTTTTTTAAAAAAACAATTCAGAAGACAATAGCAAATCCTTTTCGTACTTTTGCCCCAAAATTTTGCACCGATATGTCCCTGGTTACCTGGAATCCGGTTTGACTCAAAGAATTCTGTCCTTTTGGAGGGGATTATTTAGCATGCACATAAGAATCTGTGGTTACCTTTCTCCCTCTAGTGGTGAAGATAGGCAAGTGAGGTTTGTCAATGGAGATTCTCAGTCATCACTCACAATCATGGTTTGCCCCAAAGAAGGGGTGAAATGCTCCTGGTTCGGACCGGATCACCTGATCCGGTAGCCTTGGCGGCGGGTGGTTCAGAAAACCGGTAGCAAAAATTCCTGCGGGCCCCCCCCATGCCCAGCTGAGCCGCACAATCATCAGAGGCTGGTTGGTAGCCATTGTTTTTTCTGCAGTTCTAATGATCCTCTGAAGTCTGTGTCTGTCTTGTTGGGTTGCAGAGCCAAACCAGACAGTTATAGAGGTGCAGATGACAGACTCAATAATTCCTCTGTAGAACTGGATCAGCAGCTCCTTGGGCAGTTTAAGCTTTCTGAGTTGGCGCATAGATAGTCATAGGGAACAAATAAACAATCAAATCATATTATTTGATTGTGGGGTGGGAATGGAGATTTTGCAGTATCCTTCCCCTGCCACGCCTACCAAGCCACGATCACAGAACGATAGTAAAAAAGTTTGAATTCCACCACTGATTTTAAGACTCGTAGACTTCAACTCCCAGAATTCCTCAGCCAGCATGTCTGTATAAGCAAGCCTTAAAGTTGCCAAGTTTGGAGACCCCCTGCACTAAGTCAGAAATATCACTTGTCCCAAAAGAGCTTTTTCAAACCTCCAGAACCAAAGAAGCTTCTTGGATGAGGAGCAAAACGTCTTCAACAAAAAACAAAGTCCAGTTGCCTTTTGAAAAAGCATCTTTGGGGCAGGGGTGAAATATAAAATTTGTTACTACCGGTTCTGTGAGCGTGGCTTGGTGGTGGTGGGTAATGTGACTTGGTGGGCGTGGCCAACTTTTTTTTTTTTTTAAATTTTTCAAAGCATTTTTTCTAATGCTTTGAAAAGCCTCTGCCGATCAGGTGGCAAATATGTATGTATAAAGGAATGATTTTATACTTATGGACAATGTAATCATATTATACCATGGTGGCAGGATTGTATATTTTATTTGTGTATTAGTGTATAGAATATATTAATAAAAATTATTAAAAAAAAAAAAGAAAAGAAAAGAAAAGCCTCTGCTGATCAGGCAACTCAGCTGGGATCGTCAGAGACTTTTCAAAGCATTTTTAAAACTACCTCTTTGGCCAAGAGGTTGCAGAAAAAAATGCTTTGAAAAGCCTGTGATGATCCCAGCTGAGCCGCGTGATCATCAGAGGCTTTTTTTTTTTACTTTTAAAAGCATTTTTTCATCAGAAGAGGTTGTAGAAAGAATGCTTTTAAAAGTAAAAAAAAAAGCCTCTGATGATTGTGCGACTCAACTGACCATGGTGGGGGCAGGGGGGGTGCAGGGATTTATGCTACCGGTTCTCTGAACCACCCGCCACCATCGCTACCGGATTGGGTGATCTGGTCCGTACCGGGAGCATTTCACCCGATTCTGTTCTGTTCTATTCTATTCTATTCTATTCTATTCTATTCTATTCTATTCTATTCTATTCTATTCTATTCTATTCTATTCTATTCTATTCTATTCTATTCTATTCTATTCTATTCTTGCCAGTTCTCTGAAGAACCTGCTGAATAGCACCCCTGCTTAAAATTGCCAAGTTTGGAGACCCCTGCACTAAGTCAGAAATATCACTTGTCCCAAAGGTGGTTTTTCAAACCTTTCAGACTAAACACATGTAGAGAAGGGCAACAAAGATGATTAGGGGACTGGAGGCTAAAACCTATGAAGAACGGCTACATGATAGCAGTGCTCCAATATTTGAGGGGCTGCCACAGAGGGGGGGGGTATCAACCTATTTTCCAAAGCACCTGAAGACCAGACAAGGAATAATGGATGGAAACTGAACAAGGAGAGATTCAACCTAGAAATAAGGAGAAATTTTCTGACAGGGAGAACAATCAACCCGTGGAAGAGAAGTTGCCTTTGGAAGTTGTGGGAGCTTCATCCCTGGAAGCTTTCAAGAAGAGACTGGACTGCCATCTGTCAAAAATGATATAGGGCCTCCTGCTTGAGCAGGGGGTTGGACTAGATGACCTAAAGGTCCCTTCCAACTCTGTTATTTTGTTCTGTCAACATGTGATTGCAGCATTATTACCCCATGCAAGGCTATGTATTTTCCATTCCATGCACTTCCATTTGGAGAATATAATGTGGGAAGGACCCAGGAGTGGGTTCTACTTACCTTTACTATCGGTTTGCAACGGGGCCGCGCGCATGCGTGAGTAAAGCGAGTGCACGCACATGCTCTTCTGCGTATGCGCAGAAGCGTTCTGATGACATCGGGGTCAATGGGCGGAGCCTTCCACCGGTTTTACTACCGGTTCTATAGAACCGGTGCGAACCGGGGGCAACCCACCACTGGAAGGACCCTTTATTGTAAGAAGACCAGAGAGGCATCTCTCTTTTGGGAGGGGGATGGGTTGCATTGGGTGCCCCCCCAAAAGGGGGAGCTAGAACAGAAAAGTGATTTGAGCCAGGACAAAAACAAATATGAAATAAGTTTGGTATAATAACAAAACAAATGTTGAGTTGTTTAGGTGAGCGAGTTCTCAAGACTTGCAATATCCCAAGGACTTCTGTCAAGTTTCCGAAAGATGCCCTAATTAATTTATGAGCCATGATCCAAACTTCAAAGGAAATACAGTCATTTATTAGGAGCAACATTCCGGCAATACTCGGATGCAGTTAGGACTGATCCTACGTAGATTTACGTTCCCCTATGACCCTGTCTCTCCCCTCCTCTCTGGCCATGTCATAAATCACATTCTCCAATTAACCACTTTGGCTGGCTGTGAAACCTAACACCCTCCTTCTGATTGCGGTCAGGAAGAATGTATGGCATTCACTTCAGTTCTCCCTCCCTCCTGCTCATGGCAACTTGAAAGCTTTGCAAGTTGACAACTACCTCTTGGTCTTGCTTGTTTAGGAAGCCATGAGTTGGAGCAGATGCAGCTCATTTTAGAAACAATCCCTGTTTTCCATGAAGAGGACAAGGAAGAACTTCTCAAAGTGATGCCAACTTTCATCAATAGCACCTGGGAAGTGAAACGTCCCTTACGGAAGCTTCTTCCTGAAGTCAACAGCAAAGGTAAGGTGGCCTTGGGATGTGGTGGGAGTCACTGGGATGGGGTGATTAAACAGCCTTTTTTGGGGGTCCATAAACATCATGTGACCCTGAGTGAGACTTCATCAATCTACGTTCATTTCACCAATCGGCCAAAGCGTTTTTTGAAAACTATTCTGTGAAATGAAACTGCTGCTGTAGACTTGATCGTACTGTAACTCTGATAGAAAGATCATTGGAAACATTGACGTAAAAGAAGACATATAATAATAACTTTATTGTCATTGTATGTGTATATACAGTATTCTCATACAACGAAATTCACTTAACACCCAAAGACCAGGTCCAACACACATAACAATCCCCAAACACACACACACACACCACAAATTCCCCACTCCTAAACCACCCAAACATCCACACAACAGACCATATATGTGGTATAGAGAGCTAGTACATGTAGTCCTCAATTTACCACCATAATTGAGCCTCAAATTTCTGTTGCTAAGGAGGCAGTTGTTAAGTGAGTTTTTCCTCCATTTATGACTTTTTTTTGCCACGGTTGTTAAGTGAATCTGGCTTCTCCAAAGGTCGCAAATGGTGATCATATGACCTTGGGACATTACAACTGTCATAAATATACTGCTCAAAAAAATAAAGGGAATACAAGCAGAAGACATCCGAGATCTGAATGAATGAAATAGCCTTATTAAATACTTTGTTCTTTACATACAGTAGTTTATACACTGCTCAAACAACTAAAGGGAACACAAAACTACTGTATGTAATGAACAAAAAATTAATAAGGCTGTTTCATTCATTCAGATCTCGGATGTCTTCTGCTTGTGTTCCCTTTATTTTTTTGAGCAGTGTATATGACCCACCTTTTAAAGGAAAATCCTATGAATGTATGTTCCAAAGGTCCTTTTTCAAGAGGCAACTAGACGTTCTGGTTTTTCTTTGAAGACATTTCGCTTCTCATCCAAGAAGCTTCTTCAGGTCTGCATCGCTAAATGTCTATGGAGATTCTCTTAAGGAGCCTTGGTGGCACAGCAGACTAAAGCACTGTTAAAGTAACACCATCTGCCTGCAATTATTGCAAATTCAAATCTCACCAGGCTCAAGGTTGACTCAGCCTTCCATCCTTTCGAAGGTAGGTAAAATGAGGACCTGGTTTGTGGGGGCAATAAGCTGACTTTGTATAAAAAAAGAACACCGCTTAGGGGGGGCCCGAAAGCCCTACTGAGCAGGTATATACAAAAGTATGAAGGCTATTGCTTAACGCATTATAAGCCGCCCTGAGTCTCCGAAAAAGGGTGGCATATAAATCGAACCAATAAATGACTGAGAATCTCCATAGACATTTACCTATGAATGTATGCAGTGGTGAAATCCAAATTAGTTTACTACCAGTTCTGTGGGCGTGGCTTGGTGGGCGTGATGTGGCTTGGTGGGCGTGGCAGGGGAAGGATACTGCAAAATTTCCATTCCCACCCTACTCCAGGGGATAGGATACTGCAAAATCTCCATTCCTACCCCACTCCACGGGAAGGATACTGCAAAATCCACATTCCCTCCCGACTCCTGGGGGAAGGATATTGCAAAATCTCCATTCCCGCCCAACTCTGGGGCCAGCCAGAAGTGGTATTTGCCGGTTCTCCGAACTACTCAAAATTTCCGCTACCGGTTCTCCAGAACCTGTCAGAACCTGCTGGATTTCACCCCTGAATGTATGTATATGCACACAAACACATACTTCATTCTTCAAGTTGAGCTTAATCAATGATGCTTAAACTCTTGTTTCGGAGGGTTTTTTTAAAAAATTGCTTTGAAGGTTATTTTATAAACCACCTTGAGAAGATTTTATCTCAAACATTGTGAAATGAATGTCAACCAAGATTTTAAAAATAATGTATGAAACATTCTTCAGTTGTTCTAAATATGTGCCAACTTTTCCATTTTGCAAAAAATGAAAGCCAATATTCTATAAAAAGCATTTAAAAAAAACAACAACTACCTGGAATATACATATTTTTGTCTGCGATCTTAAAAAATGGTAATAATTAGAAAAATATCAAAAATATTTTTGATATTTGATCAGTTCTTTAACAATAACAAAGAGGTCCACAGTAAATATCTGAACTTTTATACTCTACTCCTGTCTGCATTTCCAAGTTAATGTTTTGAAAGTATTTATGCTAACTTAATTGTGTTCTGCTGATGCAAAAGTAAAGGCCAATTAATAGAAGCCTAAGGACTTCTGAGATTCTCTTGAGACCATGAAGCTCCAATTTCAGAGCCATTTACTCCCCAATTGCACTATTAGTAACAACCCAAAGACACTTATGGGAGAGAAAGCCTCACTGAACACAATAAAACTTACTTTTGGGGAAATTAAGTTTTGGACAGAGCTCACTGTCATAGTGTCCAAATGCTTGTTTCCTTAGCTCTAAATTTTAAAAGGACATAGGATTCGTCACTTGTCCAAAAGTCAATTTTCTATTAAACTTAGAGATTGGCTTTTGAATGAAGAACAAGGACACTCCATAGTTAATGGATTCAGAGAGTAAGGAAAAGGATCTCGATGGAGATGTTCAGATTCCATTGCCAAGGCAACAAGGAGTTATACGTTTGCTGAAGTTGAGGACATCTGTTGTGGTCCACCCTGCGGAGCTGGCAGTGGAGTTGGACAGTGAGGAGGCTGGGGAGGAACATGGGCCAGTCCTGGAGTCTGGGGAAGGCTCGGACGAGGGCTCTGTGTCGGAGGCAGAGATGGGGCCAGGGCCATCTGGGAGTTATGCACAGACTCCAGAGCCTCCAGAGTCGGACGTCAGAGAGGCAGAGGAACAGGAGGAGTCTGTTCCTAGTGCGCGCATGTGCAGAGCTGCCAGAAGGCAAGAACAGTTAAAACAAAAGGGACGACTCGGGAGTAAGGCCTGGAGTTGATTGGCCCCTCCCATAAGGCTTAAAAGAGCAAAGGCACATAGGCCCTTTGCAGGAAAGCAACGTTGTTAATTCTGTTCCCAGTCGGCATCTCTGTTTGATTCTGGACTCCGTGTGGCTTTGCCAAGTAGGTCTTTGGCAGCGTGTCAAGGGAGATAAAGGTTGGTGATTATCCCAAAGGACTTCTCCCGAAGGACTTTTTGCAACGAATTGGGACTCAGCTATGAAAAGGAACGTAATTCACAGCTGTTGCAATAAAAGAGGTTTTTGGGACTACTCGTGTGTTTTAATGACTCAGGAAGCCTAGATCACAACAACATCCAGATAACATTTGGAAGCAGCATAGACCAGGGGTGCCAAACTCAAGGACTGGGGGCCAGATCTGGCCCACGGGGTGCTTAGATCTGGCCCACGAGCCTGACCTGGAAACAGTGAAGGACCAGCCCACAGAGCCTCCGCCAGCGAAAAGGAAGCTCAGGAGGGTTAGTTTAGCTCAGCCTAACCCTCCTGAGCTCTGTTTTTGATGGCAGAGGGCTGCAGAAGGCCGTCATGGCTGAAAATGGAGCCCAGGCGGGCAGTGCGCGGCCTCCCTGAGCTCTGTTTTTGCTGGCATAGAGCTGCAGGAGGCCATCACGGCTGAAATAGCTTGATGCTACTTACTGGGCATGGCCGACAGGGTGGGCGTGGCCAGCTTGACGCCACTCCCCAAACTGCTGGCATGTTTCCTCTTTGCACTAGGTAGACCAGGCCGAAGCCACGCTGGCCCGATGTTTCCTTTTCTCATTGGGTAGACCAGGCTGAAGCGGCGCGGGCCGACCCCTTATGTTTTCCAGGATGGCCCGTGGGCTGGATCTGACCACATCTCAGGCTGGATTCAGCCCGCGGGCCTTGTGTTTGACAGCCCTGCCCTAGACAGATACAGGAGGAGGAGGAGCTCCCTCAAACTTATTATTATAACCAAGCTCAAGAAAAGTAGTTTTAGCTTTCCAGTGGTGTTGATTTCCTGGTCTGGTCCACCTAGTGGTGCTAGCAATTGAGCTTCGAATTTAATCTGTTCTCTGATTGCAGGAGGGATTCAGTTTATTGTGCAGATAATGTATAGACTTAATTGAGCCCAAAGTTTCTGTTGCTAAGCAAGACAGATAAGTGAGTTTTATCCCATTCAGTGACCTTTCTTGCCAGTTTGTTCTGTCCCAGCTACGGACCCCAAAGTATGCAGCACACACAAAGTCTGTACAAACCTTCGTTTACTAAATTAAATCAGTCGTTTTCAAACAAAAGCTGTTAATTAACTTTCTTAACAGCCTACAAGAATCCAAAGAATAAATAATCGTAATCTTACTATGGTTGGCAGAAAGCCCAGAAGCAATTTTCAGGAAACTGATAAGAGAACTAAGATCAGGATGCGAAGGAGAGTGAACTAAGTTGTTCCCTGCAAATTGCCTCAGTCGTCGTCCTTTCTTAAATAGGCTAAGGGAGTGGCCAATTAGCCCCAAGCCTTACTCTTGTGGAGACTTCCTCCTGAGGAGCCATTCCTGCCTTTTGGCAATTCTGCGCACCCGTACATCTTCCTTTTCACCCATGGAAACTTCTGGAGGTTCTGAAGGCCCTGGCTGAATCCCCGCCTCTGGCACCACATCTTCTCCAGCCTCCTCATTGTCTGACTCGAGTGCCAGCTGCACAGGCTGTTGGCGCAGCACCACACCAGCCTCCTCGCTGTCGGAATCAGCTACCAGCTGCACAGGCCACTGACGGCCACAACACAGTTGTGAGTGAATCACCACAGTTATTAAATTACATGGTTGGTAAGTGAATTTGGCTTCCCCATTGACTTTGCAAATGGCAATCACATGACTTTGCAAATGGCAATCACATGACCTCAGGCCACTGCGACCATCTAAATAACGTGCCAATTGCCAAGGGCCCGGATTTTGATCATGTGACCATAGGGGTGCTACAGTGGTTGTTAAGTTGAGGATGACTTGTAATTTACAAAACTGGGCCAGGGGTATGTAAAGTGGTGAGTTGCCCCCCAGTTCGGACCGGTTCTATAGAAGCGGTAGTAAAACTTGTGGGAGGCTCCACCCACCGACCCCGACATCATCAGAAGGCATCAGAAAGCAGAAGTGCAAGCGAGCAAAGGGAGCGCGTGCGCGGGGCCCCATTGCGAACCGGTAGTAAAGGTAAGTAGAACCCACCCCTGGGTATGTACTCTGGGTTTGATTATATATCTGCCTCTTGCAGCTATTGACTTTTTGGAAAAGATATTGACATTCAATCCAATGGACCGGTTGACAGCAGAGATGGGCCTTCAGCATCCTTTTATGAGGCCGTACTATTGTCCTGAGGATGAACCTGTTTCTCAGCACCCTTTCCGGATTGAGGATGAGATTGATGACATTTTGTTGATGGAAGCTAATCACAGCCAGATGTCCAACTGGGACAGGTACGTTTCTTCCCTAGGTTGAAGAAAATTATGCAGAAACACAGAATGTCTGAGAAAATAATTCTATTCCAAACTTAGTTTGCTTTCTTTTTTGCTTTTAAAGTTTTGGAATGGGAATGGAATGGAATAGATGAAAATGGGAATGGGAATAGGAATGGAATAGATGGGGATGGGATGGGAGGGAATAAACACTATTATGAATACAGGATAAGGATACGGATAAATGGGGACAGTAGGACAGGGACGGTAGGCTCGTTGGTGCTCTTATGCACGCCCCAGACCTCTAAGGAATGGGGTGAGGTCAACAGTAGACAGTCTAAGGTTAAAGTTATGGGGGTTAGGGGATATAACTACAGAGTCAGGTAGTGCATTCCAGGCATTGACCACTCTTGTTGCTGAAGTCGTATTTTCTGCAATCAAGTTTGGAGTGGTTTACCATATGTTTGTATCTATTGCGTGCTCATGTATTGTTGCGGCTGAAGCTGAAGTAGTCATTAACAGGTAAGTAGGTAATAGGTAGGTAGGATGTTGTAGAACAGGTGGGAATGGCATGGCATAGCATAGCATAGCATAAAATAGCATAGAATATAGAATTCTTTATTGGCCAAGTGTGATTGGACACACAAGGAATTTGTCTTCGGTGCATAAGCTCACAGTGTACATAAAAGCAAGAAGTGATAAATTATGATACAATCATCATAAATCATAAGATACAACACTCAGCGATAGTCACAGGACACTAAATAAAAGCAATCAACATAAATCATAAGATACAGACAATATATAATATATAATACAATATGATAATAAATATATTAAGATAATCATGTTATTGGACCCTTTGCAAATCTATGGCAAAGTTAGATAATAAATAAGATTTCAAGAGGTTGAAAATTGGGTTACTTCTCCCCCTACCATGAGCCATCAAAATGCCAGCAAAAAGTGTAAATGATGCAAAACAAAGATAACCTGTAGCATTGTACAATTTTGTTTTGTCAATAAAGGAAAATACTTGCAGCTCAGGGGTGAAATGAGAGCCCCTTGGTGCTCTCAAAGCTTGGTTGTTTTCTTGCAGACATTTCATTACCCAACGTCTACAACAGGGGTGTCAAACTTAAGACCTGGGGGCCGTATCCAGCCTGTGGGGTGCTTAGACCTGGCCTTCAGGGTCGCCCTGGAAACAGCGAAGGACTGGGCTGCTGTGCCTCTGTCAGCGAAAACGGAGCTCGGGAGGGCCGCACGTGGCCCTCCTGAACTCCATTTTCGCTGGCAGAGGGTTGCAGGAGGCTGTCACAGCCGAAAACAGACCTTGGGAGCAGTGGTGGGTTTCAATTTTTTTTACTACCGGTTCTGTGGGTGTGGCTTGGTGGGCGTGGCTTGGTGGGCATGGCAGTGGAAGGATACTGCAAAATCCCCATTTCCTCTCAATCAGCTGGGACTCGGGAGGCAGAGAATAGATGGGGGCAGGGCCAGTCAGAATTTTTACTACCGGTACTCCGAACTACTCAAAATTTCCGCTACCGGTTCTCCAGAACTGGTCAGAACCTGCTGAAACCCACCTCTGTTTGGGAGCCTGTTTTCTCTGGCAGAGTGCTCAGGCTACCCAACATGAGTGATGTCAAATTGGCCATGCCCACTCCAGCCGTGCCCACTCCAGCCCCCCAAGGTCAAACACAACCCTCAATGAAATTGAGTTTCACACCCCTGGTCTACAAGAAAACAACCAAGTTCGGAGAACAGTAAGGACCTCTTATTTTGTTTTGTACTTCGACTTCTTTCTTGTGGAATTGTATTTCTGACTGATTTTAGTACAGAATGCAAATAAGCCTTGAAAATACACATTAAATAAGATGACTCATAAATTGGTACTATTCCAAGTTTCTGTCATTGTCTAGGACAGGAACATCAGCCAAAGAGGTGCCAAGCTTTGAAATCTTTTCAGAAAAAAATAAAATAAAATGGAAGAAAAAGCCCTCCAGCCGGTGATGGGACTATTTAACTAATATATGTGCCATGTTTCATTTGTGTCTAACGCTGTAGTTATTTCAAATGAACAGGTACCAAGTAAGCTTATCCTCGGATTTGGAATGGCGACACGAAAAATGCCACGATTTGGACGAGGTGCAACGAGATCCCCGCGCGGGATCTGAATCTACCGTCGAGGAAGCCCAAGTGGATCCCCGCAAATATTCGCAGAGTAGCTCGGAGAGATTTTTGGAGCAATCGCATTCCTCCATGGACCGAACGTTTGAAGGAGACTCCGGGCACTCCTGTGATTATAAGGTCGGCTCGCCTTCTTACTTAGACAAGTTGTTGTGGAGAGACAACAAGCTCCACCATTATTCCGAACCCAAGCTCATCCTAGATTTGTCCCATTGGAAAAGAGCGTCTATCGCCCCCGAGCCAGAGATAACTCTAGAGGAGGAACCGTCCAACCTTTTCCTAGAGATCGCGCAGTGGGTCACAAGCACCCAGACTGGGCTCGACTGTCCCAACGCTCTTCCGGAGATTCAGGAGCGGAGTTTGCCGTCTTCTCCTCCGCGTCTCCACAAAGAACCCAAGGAAGTCGACAAGAAAACTGACTCTCAGTTTGACTTGGATGTCTTCATTTCCAGAGCCTTAAAACTTTGCACAAAGCCGGAGGATCTGCCCGATAACAAACTCAAAGACATCAACGGAGCTTGTTTAGCAGAACACCCAAAGGAAATTGTTCAGACAGAAGGGTTTCATAAAGAGAGGTGGTAAATAAAGGAACAGAAGTTGGCTTATACCAGTATCCATGGTTATTCTCCTCTAAAATTCAGATTTAACATGGTACCCACATAGTGATTGGATTGTAACCCAGATTTGAATGCCCATGGAACAACTCCTTATCTGATCATTGTCGGAAGGCCTTCAACTTAAAGGCAAGCACAAATCCAAGGTCTTGTGTTTCTATGCCTTGGAAGCCAACCTAAAAAGTAATCTGGGGGTGTGAATGAAATACTGATATTTTTTTTTTAATATACTGCCTTAACAGTCTTGCCTTTACCTGTGGACGTCAGTTTTCAGTGCAGAAAAATCCTGAAATCCAAAGGATGCTATTCTGTTCATTGTACGTTTTTTTTTTCCTGTTATGAGGTTGTGTTAGAGACCTTCCTATCGAAAACCAGGCACTTTGGTTTTGGAAGTATATGATCCATACTGGCCTGGCACCTTTCCTGAAAGCCCAAAGATTATTTCTTGCTTCTGTCATCCTGGACAGAAGGCTGGACAGAATTACCACCCATTAGCCATACCACCCATTAGCCATCCATAACCAAGCAACCTCCAAGTTCACCCCCTTGCAAAATTCAGAATTCCCACCTGAACGCATCTTTGGGAAATCTAGATATTGCAACCATAACTCATGCAGCCCTATATTGAGAAATGCCAAATTACAGAATGAAACATTGGCTTAGAGGCATGACCTTACTGATTAATTAGTTGACGGCTCAGCTGAGAGCCGCAATGAGACATTTTGCCATATAGGTAGTCCTCGACTTACAACAGTTCATTTAGTGACAGTATGAAGTTACAGGGGCACTGAAAAATATGACTTATGACCGTTTTTCACATTGGACCTTTGCAGCATCCCCATGGTCACGTATTCGGATGCGTGGCAACTGGCTCATATTTATGACCGTTGCAGTGTCCCGGGATCATGTGATCACCTTTTGCAACCTTCTGATTAGCAAAGCCAATGATTTGTTTAACAACAACTGGAAAGAAAGGTTGTAAAATAAGCCAGAATTAACTTAACTGAGCCCTAGTGGCACAGTGGTTAAAAAGTGTAGTATTGCAGGCAAACTCTGCCCACTGCCTGCAGTTCAATCCTTGACGAGCTCCAGGTGGACTCAGCCTTCCATCCTTCAAAGGTTAGTAAAATGAGGACCCAGATCAGGGATGAAATGCTCCCGGATTGGACCGGATCGCCTGGTCCAGTAGCGATCTTGGTCAGTGGTTCGGCGATCTGGTAGCGATGACGGAGCAAAGCTCCGCCCACCCGCCCGGGTGTCATTACTTTCTGGTTCCTTTTAACCAGGAAGTAATGTGTTTTTTACCTTCTGTGCATGCACAGAAGGTTTGCACATGCGTAGAAGGTCTGTGCATGCACGTGCCGCATGTGCTCGAACGAAGTTAGTGCGGGCGCGGCGCGGGCGCTTCCAAACTGGTAAGGAAGGTAAGTAGATTTCACCCCTGACCCAGATTGTTGGAGGGGGGGAAACTCTGATATTGTAAAGCACCCAGATAATGCTATAAAGGACTGTGGGGTGGTATATAAGTAAATGCTATTGCTTTTAACAACTATTTCACTTAGGAGCAGAAATTTAGGGCTGAATTGTGGTTGTAAGCCAAGAACTACCTCTATAGCTCCTGCTCATAGCTGTGGCACAATACCAGTTTGTTAGTGAGGGACTCTTAATTGATTAGGACAGGGATCCTCATCCTGTGGGCCCAGTGGTGGGTTGCCCCTGGTTTGGCCCGGTTCTCAAAACTGGTAGTAAAACCGGTGGGAGGCCCCGCCCACCACCCCGGATGTCGTCATCAGCGATCTGCACATGTGCAGAAGGCGCGCGAGCAAGTGACGCGATCACACATGCGCGATCCCATTGCGAATCGGTAGTAAAGGTAAGTAGAACCCACCTGTGTGGGCCACAACCAGGGGTGAAATCCAGCAGGTTCTGACAGATTCTGGAGAACTGGTAGCGGAAATTTTGAGTAGTTCGGAGAACCGGTAGCGGAAATTTTGAGTAGTTCAGAGAACCAGCAAATACCACCTCTGGCTGGCCCCAGAGTGAGGTGTGAATGGAGATTTTGCAATATCCTTCTCCTGGAGTGGGGTGGGAATGGAGATTTTGTAGTATCCTTTCCCTGCCACGCCCACCAAGCCACGCCCACAGGACCAGTAGTAAAAAAAATTGGATTTCACCATTGGCCACAGCCCAGTACTGAGCCGCGGCTGATTTGGAAGTGGGCCATGCAAGCAGCGAGTAAGCACACGGGCACACGCAGTTCCATTTGCTCAAGTGACAGGTGCTCGTGCAAAAAGGTGTGCACGCAACCACCGCTTGTGTAAATGGATCTGCGCACACACCTATGGCTTGCACACAACCTTCCCCTCCCCCCCCCGGTCTGTAACACCCCTAAACGAGGAGCTATATGCAGGGGGTTATCTGCTACCTTCATTTGCTAGAAATATCAGTGTCCACATAGTTAATCTTGTCCTGTCTTAATTAAGGTAGGTGGGTTAGACCAGTAAATATTTTTTTAACTGTTTAAATGAAAGCTAGCACGCTGCAAAGCAGAACACCAACTTTTAGCATTATCTATGGTTAGCAAACCTCCATAAGAAATAAAGATGTGTGGCTATGACCCAGAGGTTTATTTTAGTCGCAAAAGTTAGTCACGTGACTCCAGGACTCTGCAAGGGTCATAAATATGAATCAGTTCTCAAGCATCCAAGTGTAAATCAGGTGACCGTGGGGATCCTGCAATGGTCATAAATCTGAAAAACGGTCATAAGTCACTTTTTTTAGTGTCGTTGTAACCTCGAATAGTCAGTAAATGAACTGTTGTAAGTCAAGGACTACCTGTACCAGAACAACTAGTGCTGCTGTGACCTGCTAGTAAAAAATCCCAAAATCCCACATATGTACCTGTATAAGTAAACAGATCAGATTAACAGATTTGGAAGGGACCATGTAGGTCATCTAGTCCAACCCCCCGCCCAAGCAGGAGACCCTACACCATTTCTGATAGATGGCAGTCCAATCTCTTCTTGAAAGCTGCCAGTGATGAAGCTCCCGCAACTTCCGAAGGCAACTTCTGTTCCATGGGTTGATTGTTCTGTCAGAAAATTTCTTCTGATTTCCAGGTTCAATCTCTCCTTGTTCAGTTTCCATCCATTATTCCTTGTCTGGCCTTCAGGTGCTTTGGAAAATAGCTTGATCCCTTCCTCTCTGTGGCAGCCCCTCAAATACTGGAACACTGCTATCATGTCTCCCCGGGTCCCTCTCTTCACTAGACTAGCCATGCCCAGTTCCTGTAACCGTTCTTCATATGGTTTAACCTCCAGTCCCCTCATCATCTTTGTTGCTCTTCTCTGCACTTTTTCTAGAGTCCCAACATCTTTTTTATAGTGTGGTGACCAAAACTGGATGCAGTACTCTAAGTGTGGTCTTACTAAGGCTTTATAGAGTGGTATTAGTACCTCACTTGATCTTGATTGTATCCCTCTGTTAATGCAGTTTAGGACTGTGTTGGCTTTTTTGGTTGCCGCTGCACACTCCTGGCTCATATTTAACTGGTTGTCCACTAAGACTCCAAGATCCCTCTCACAGTCACTGCTATTAAGCCAGGTTTCCCCCAGTCTATAATGGGTGAAACAATAAGGAGGGAAGACAGAGAATGACTCTGCATATATATGGGAGAGAAGGGTGAATGTGTATGAGAGAGAGAAATTGCAGGTTTGGTGAGTGCACATCCATCTTTCATTGACTCAGCTTTTTTTTTTTTTTTGTTGGAGGTATATTTTGTAAAAAAGAAAAAGAAAAAGCCCACCTATCTTTTCTTCAGGGGGGATTTGTAGGAATTAGGGAGAACCTCTAGCTAAGATTCTGTGCAGTTCAGAGAACCTCCAAATCCCACTCCTGGCTGGCCGTGCCCACCCCTCCCTTGCCAGGAGTCCCCACGTGTCCCATTTTGGATGCAGGTAAGTGCAGTGTTTGCGCAGAGGCTCGGGGAGGACGAAAAACGGGCCTATCGGAAGTTCGGGAAGGCCGGAAACGGGCCCGTTTCTGGCCTCCAGAGCATGGGGAGGCTATTTTTGTCCTCCCAGAGGCTCGAGGAAAGCCTCCGGAGCCCGGGAAGGGCAAAAAGCCCCCCCCCCCGCGTGGTACAGGAGGCTGACTAGGCCACACCGACCATGCCCATTCAGCAACCAGGCAGAGAACGCCTTGCTAAAATTTTTGAAGCCCACCCCTGCCTTTCCTATGTTATAACCTCCTTTTCTAGCTTATTTTCTTTGCCATTCTTTGCCATTCACCAACCATTTTGTGAAGTTTTTGAGTCTCCCTGGTGTCTCCTCAAAATTCCAGACGCAACCGCCATCTATAGAAGGCTGCGGTTTTCCCGTTTGTATAAAATGCCATCCGGCAACTTGATAACTAATGGACATTGCAAGTTAATACCGGTAATTATTATCCTGGCTAAAGGTTCATCGAACTTTTTTGGAGAATCAGTGCAGACAGATAGCAATTAAAATTAAAATTTTAAATTTAAATGCTCCGTTGTTATGGCATGTTGAATTTGTCTAGAAGTTGGCTTTGATACACCCAAAAAGTGTTTTGATAAAATGAGAATTAGGCTAAGAGTTTGAATATTAGTGATAGTTAGGTCTACTGTTTATCAACCTTGGCAACTTTGAGATGGGTGGACTTCAACTTCCAGAATTCCCCATCCAGCTGGGGGATTCTAGGAATTGAAGTCCATCCATCTTAAAATCGCCAAGATTGAAAAACAGTGGTCAGGTTGGAAAATCAAAGTTCTGAAATAGAAATATGTTTGGCACCGAGGCTGGTAGCTATCTATCTGGCACACATTTTAAGAAGTACATTCATAACAGTTTCCCAGAATTATTCAAAACCAAACTTATGTCCTTTTGCCACAATTGTTTTACACTGAGGTGTTACTACAAGGTACAATTAAATTTTCAAAGAAACTTGCATACTTAAATAAGCATACAATGAATCTGTTTCATTCACATTTCTGCGCACCTTATTAATTGGTTGAGTTTAATGCATCTATTGAAGAAGTTATTTACTTCGAATTAACCACTTGATAATTTTTTTTAGAAAATATTGAAAACCTGTAAATAGTATGTACTTTGCTTTTTTAAAAAAGTTTATTGGCATCTTTTTGAAAATTGATTTAATATCTCCTGTTCAAATGGGAAAAAAAATGTAGCTTGCTGATTATTTAGCTTTTAAAGCACACAGATATTTACTTCTGCTGGATGCATAGTTGAGGAAATATCTTTTAGCAGGAATGTTCAAAATATGGTACGATTTCAAACATCATTGGAGCAGTAGCAGAAAAGAATAATATATTTTGCTTGTACTGTGAATTTTTTTATATTGTGGAACAGACATGGCTATCCAGAATATTATTTCTTTTTAAAAGAAAGTGAGGGGAAAAAAATCTTTTTTTTTTTTTGTGATGAGAAAGGAGGAATGTGTATAAATGAAGGAAAATTAAAAATAAAGAATGGTACAATGTCTTCTATTAATAACCAATGTTTCTAATGTTTCTCTAATATAGTTACAGTTTTAGCTTTGTGGCCTGGATTATAAAAGCATGTAGTATTTATTGGATCAGGATGAAAACATTGTTCTTTGCATGTCTATGGAGATTCTCAGTCATGCAGGTCATGGTTGTCCCAAAGGTGGTTTTTCAAAAAAAGAAACTGGATTTTGGTTTTTTCCTTGAAAAAGTTTCGCTTCTTATCCAAGAAGCTTCTTCGGTTCTGACTGAATGGTGGAGAATGGAAGGACTCAGCAGTCCAGCAGCAGAAGAGTGGTGGTGGCACAATGGTTAGAATCAATGGTGGGTTGCTACTGGTTCGCCCCGCATTGCGCGAACCCGGCAGCGGTGGCAGGAGACTCCGCCCACTGCCCGGACGCTTCTGTGCATGCTCAGAAGCGTTGCGCGCACTCACGAGTATGCACGCATCCATGAGTAAACCGGTAGCGACGGGTTTTGAAACCCACTACTGGTTAGAATGCAGTATTGCAGGCTAACTCACTGTTCACAGCCGGGAGTTCAATTCTGACCTGCTCAAGGTTGACTCAGCCTTCCATTCTTCAAAGATCGGTAAAATGAAGACCCAGATTGTTGGAGGCAATAGGCCGACTCTGCTTAGAGTGGGTTGTAAAGCACCGTGAAGCGGTATATAAGTGTAAATGCCATTGCTTAGACAAGGTCACTCTTTTTTAACAGATTAACAGACTTGTAAGTCATCTAGTCCAATCCCCTCCTGCCCAATTGGGGACCCTACACAATTTCTGACAGATGACAGTTCAAAGCTTCCAGTGATGAAGCTCCCACAACTTCTGAAGGCAAGCTTGAAGATAGCAAAGTCCTCATTCTGGACAGAGAGGACCACTAGTTTGAAAGAGGGGTGAAAGATGCCATCTATGTCAATCTCTCTACATGGGGCTCCCCTTGGGGTGCACCCGGAGGCTCCAGTTGGTCCAGAATGCGGCCACGCGGGGGATTATGGGAGCGACGGGGCGCTCCCATGTGACACCTCTCCTGCGTGAGCTGCACTGGCTTCCTGTGGTCTTCCGGGTGCGCTTCAAGGTGTTGGTGACCACCTTTAAAGCGCTCCATGGCTTAGGGCCGGGGTATCTATGAGACCGCCTTCTGCCTCCCACCGGCCAGTTCGCTCACACAGAGAGGGCCTCCTCAGGGTACCGTCAGCCAGACAATGTCGGCTGGCGAGCCCCAGGGAGAGAGCCTTCTCTGTGGTGGCAGCTGCCCTCTGGAACGACCTACCCCCAGAGATACGCACGATACCAGACCTCTGGACTTTTCGTCGGGCCCTGAAAACACTTCTATTTCATCTAGCCAGGCTGGCTTGATCCCATCCTTGCGGTTTTAATTTGTAATTGGTTTTAACTGGGTTGTTTTAAATTGATGGCCAAAATTATTTAATGTCTTTTAAACTGCTTTTAAATTTTATATGTTGTGTTTTACCGTGGCTGTTCACCGCCCTGAGTGGGGCTGGAGAAGGGCAGTATACAAATAAAATAAAAATAAATAAATAAATAAATAAATAAATAAATAAATAAATAAATAAATAAATAAATAAATAAATAAATATTGAACAGCCCTCTGTCAACAGAGGGAGAGGGATATGGCATCATCTATCTCCAATCTACAATACAGTCCTTTCTACAGTTTCCAGAAGGTTCCACACCCATTTGCACTCTTCAGGTGACCCTGAGGCACAGATGAACCTCCAAATGGCCTCAGCAACTCTCAGGAAGAGTGCTAACAACCAGATGACTGCAAGGAATATAAATCCTTCCATCCTTCACCATTCAGTCAGCACTGAAGAAGCTTCTTGGATGAGAAGCGAAACGTGTTTAAGCAAAAACAGAGAAAGTTCAGTTGCCTCTAAGTTCGATTTTTGACCTTCGGGTCAATTATTCTTTGCAGCTGAACTGCATGTTCAGAATATATACATATATATATATATAAATTAAAAATAAATATATATAATGAAATTGCTGGAAAAAGATACAGATTTACAGATGTCAGGACATTCCCTCTGATCTGCATTGCTAGCTTTAAGTAGAGATGACCCAGAGGAACTGTTGAGGAAAATATGTAAAACGTTTTCAGGTGTTTAGACATGGTCTAAAAAGAGCAGGGGTGCTGTGGCTCAGTGGCTAAGACGCTGAGTTTGTCGATCGAAAGGTCGGCAGTTCAGTAGTTTGAATCCCTAGTGCTGCGTAATGGGGTGAGCTCCCGTTACTTGTCCCAGCTTCTGCCAACCTAGCAGTTCGAAAGCACATTAAAAAAATGCAAGTAGAAAAATAGGAATCACCTTTGGTGGGAAGGTAACAGCGTTCCATGCGACTTTGATGTTTAGTCACGCCGGCCACATGACCACAGAGGCATCTTTGGAAAGCGCTGGCTCTTCGGCTTTGAACCGGAGATGAACACCGGCCCCTAGAGTCAGGAATGACTAGCACATATGTGCGAGGGGAACCTTTATCTTTAAAAAGAGCAAAATGAAAAAAAAAAAATCTGGAATAAACGTTCGAAAGTATTAATATACCTCAATCATCACAGAAAAATGTAAACAAAAAAAAAAAAACCCTGTCATGAACCTACTCCAAAGTTTGATAAAACAGTCGCAGTATCCATCAGTTTATAATATCCTTTGGTTCGACAATTTGTTTAAGCTTGAATAATATATTAACCAAATTAACCAAATTTCCTGTATGCGTGGATTGTTGTGAAGGACCTCAAATCTGGAGGAGGTGACTCTTGGTCATCTTACAAGCATCTTGAGGCTCCCTTCCATTGGACAACCTTCTAATATGTTACTACTGTGACATCTAACTTTGCTTATATTGTGGTAATTCCAACCCGTCTAGAAGGTCCTTAATTGTAGACTCTCTGGCAAGTCTAAAGTTTTCTATAAGATTCCAGAATTGAACCAAATCTATTTGGGCTAACTTTAATCATTGTAATTACTATACCAAACTTTAGGTAGTCCTCGACTTACAACAGTTTGTTTAGTGACCATTCAATGTTAAAACGGCACTGAGAAAAGTGACTTATGGCCATATTTCACGCTTATGTCCATTGCACCATCCCCGTGGTCACATTATCAAAATTCAGATGCTTGGCAACTGACTCATATTTATGACAGTTGCATTGTGCCTGGGTCATGTGATCAACTTTTGGGACCTTCTGACAAGCAAAGTCAATGGGGGAAGCCAGTCTCGCTTAACAACCGTGTTACTAACTTAACAACTGCGGTGATTCACTTAACGACTTAAAATGGGGCAAAATTCACTTAACAACTGAAATTTTGGGCTCAATTGGGGTCGTAAGCCGAGGACTACCTGTACCCTGTTTCTTGTAAAAAAAAAAATGAAATAAAAACAAAATTCAGGGAGGGGTTTGTAGAAAGGTGTTCTCAGTTTATTTTGTTATGATGAATAGCTTGATATACTAGTCGCCTAATTTGAAGATGGCTGAGATGCATAGACTGCTCTATGCATCTCTTCTCTGGTTTATGTACTGAAAAATACAGACTTGAGACAAAAGCATCTCCAAAGACAAAATTTGTCCAGGATTTTTTTTTTTTCTAAGATCAATTCAGATGATACTTGTATTTATGGTGAACACTTGAATCCCCTGGATGTATTATGTACCTCTCTATTTCATTTTGTAATCATAGTTGAATCCTGGAAAAATACTCCCACAATAAATCAGACATAAAGCTAGCATAAAGTTGTGGGCATTTAAAATGAATAAGTGAAAGTTCTTTGTACAAATCAAAATATATATGTTCTTAAATTAAAATATTATTGTAAATACATATCAGCATCATCACTACCTTAAATGTTTTATATTGCTTTCTAACCAAATTATGGAAAGTAGTATTTTCTGGGAAGACTTTGAAACTTTTCCATGTTCAATTTAAATCTTCTTCATAGAAAACATAAAATACAATATCCTTGAGACGAGAAATCAGTTATATGTTAGCACTTTAGAGAAGTTTCTGCCTGCTTACAGTATAGTTCATACTAGATCAGGGGTGTCAAACTCGATTTCATGAAGGGCCGCATCAGGGGGCCAGGATGGGTGTGGCCAGCTCAAGAACACACGTGTCAGGGCGCCTGTGGTGGCACGAGCGCTCTGCCAGTGAAAACAGGCTCCCGAGCTCCGTTTTCTGTGCAACGGCTCCTGCAACCCTCTGCCAGTGAAAACGGAGCTCGGGTGGGCCGCTGTTTTCACTGGCAGAAGCACTGCAGGCTAGTCCTTTACTGTTTCCAGGGCGGCACTGCAGGCCAGATCTAAGCACCCTGCGGGCCAGATTTGGCCCCCGGGCCTTGAGTTTGACACCCCTGTACCAGATAGTCTGTGATCCACTGAGTCATCTTTTCAGAGCTATTTCCTCACCTGAGCAGAGAAACACAATGACCACAGGAAGGCAAATAAAGTTGCTCATAGTGGGAGCTATGAGCAACTTCCGACTTCCTGCTGGCTTAACCATTGATTTTCCTTGCAGGAAGCTGGCAGGGAGCATTAGATATGACGAGATAGCACTGAAGCAACCACACGTTTGCCAAATTTCATTCCCAGATTTTGGACGCATTATGTACGTTAGGCCATTTGAGGTATATTGAATCAAAAGTGATTGCTCTACAATGCACTGTTTTGCCCAATTGAAGGTTATAAACAGAGTTTTAGTGGTTAGATTATAGATTGCAACACATTAGTGGTTAGATTATAGATTGCAACACATTGCATTTTGCAGTAGTTAAAGCAGGGGTGAAATGCTCCCGGTTCAGACCAGATCACCTGATCCGGTAGCGATGGCGGTGGGTGGTTCGGAGAACCATAGCAAAAATCCCTTCCACACCCCCCATGCCCAACTGAGCCGCGCGATCATCAAAAGCTTTTTTTTTTTAAAAGCATTTTTTCTACAACTTCTTTGGCCAAAAAAAATGCTTTTAAAAGTAAAAAAAAAGCCTCTGGTGATCGCATGGCTCAGCTAGGATCGTCAGAGGCTTTTAAAAGCATTTTTTTTTACAACTTCTTCAGCTGAACAGGTTGTAGAAAAAATGGTTTTAAAAGTAAAAAAAAAGTTGACCACGCCTACTCAGTCACATTACCCCCCCCCCACACACACAGAACTGGTAGTAACAAATTTTACATTTCACCACTGAGTTAAAGATAATGCATTGTATACAGTCATCTAACATGGATGGGTCTGTGAGTTTAATTTCCAGTAGAAGGTTTGAATTCTGTACACATAACCATCTGCGATGTACATGCAAGGAGTTCCATATAGAACAAAACTGATTGTGAACTGCCTTTTGCTAGTCGTTTTATAACTTAGTTCATATTACAGCACAGCACATTTGATAACATTATTGATTCATTTAGATTTATTGGCCATGAAACTCCAGTGCATTCTGGGTGACGCACAAAACTAAACATATTAAAACAGATAAAAATATTAAATCATCAGGGAGTGAGACCAAATCGTTCTAATCACAAAATCTACAAACCAAAACAGTTTTATTTATCGGTATTATAATTAGGACCTAGTTAGCTCCTAAAGCTAATGCATTGTACATGCTTTATGAGATGAATTTCCATTTGAAATTCATAGTATAGCAATAGACTTCTATACCGTTTCACAGTGCTTTTACAGCCCTCTCTAAGTGGTTTACAGAGTCATCCTATTGCCCCCAACAATTTGGGTCCTCTTTTACCCATCTTGGAAGGATGGAAGGCTGAGTCAACCTTGAGCCTGGTGAGATTCGAACTGCCAGTCAGCAGAAGTAGCCTGCAGTACTGCACTGTAACCACTGTGCCACCTCACCTCATGATCTATGTTTAAGTTCCCTACAGAACAAAACTGGTTACATACCGCCTCCTGCTGGTCAACATGCAACATAATTCATATAGCAAGATACCTCATTGGGGAAAGGGGAAGAAACTTTAAAAGCTCGTTACTTTCTGATTTTACATTATTCAAATTGATTGCATAAGCAGGTATTTCTTTGGCTGGAGCAAAGTTGATCTTTACCAGGGGGAACACATACCGAACCCAGCCGTGCCGATGAAGTGAATACTTACGACCACAACTGAGCAAAAAAAAAAAATGTTGTTAAGTGAGTTTTGCTCCATTTTACTACCTTTTCTGTCACAGTTGTTAAGTGAGTAACTGGGGTTGTTCTTTTCAATTTTTCTAGCAGCCAATGGTTTGCAAGATGGTGCACGGACCACTTTTATCTATGTTGACACTCATGCTCAAAACAGGTTGCAAGGCAACCCTGTTTGCTATCTTGCCGATCACAACTAAAACTAGATTAAAAAGAGCACCATTAAATAAGAGTACAGTGAACCAGGTAACTTGTTTTTCATGGTCCATCTGAGCCTAGCACCAGAGGGCAGGACAAGAAACAGTGGATGGAAACTAATCAAGGAGAGAAGCAACCTGGAACTAAGGAGAAACTTCCTAACAGTGAGGACAATTAACCAGTGGAACAGCTTTGCCTTCAGAAGTCATGGGCGCTTCATCACTGGAGGTTTTTAAGAAGAGACTGAACAGTCACCAGTCTGAAATGGTATCGGTTTTCCTGCTTGAACAGGGGGAGAGACTAGAACACCTCCAAGGTCCCTTCCAACTCATTCTATTCTATTCTATTCTATTCTATTCTATTCTATTCTATTCTATTCTATTCTATTTCTATTTCTTTTCTATTCTATTCCAATAATTCTAATTCTAGTCTATTCTATTTCTTTTCTATTCTATTTCTATTTCTTTTCTATTTCTATTCTATTCTAATAATTCTAATTCTATTCTATTCCTATTTCTTTTCTATTTCTATTCTATTTCTTTCTTTTCTATTCCAATAATTCTAATTCTATTCTATTTCTATTCTATTTTATTTCTTTTCTATTTCTTTTCTATTCTGTTCCAATAATTCTAATTCTATTCTATTTCTTTTCTATTCTACAGTATTTCTATACTATTTCTTTTCTATTTTAATAATTCTAATTCTAATTCTATTCTATTTCTTTTCTTTTCTATTTCTATTTCTTTTCTATTTCTTTTTTATTCTATTTATTTCTTTTCTATTCTATTTCTATTCTATTTCTTTTCTTTTCTATTCTAATAATTCTAATTCTATTCTATTTCTTTTCTTCTTTTCTTTTCTTTTCTTTTCTCTTTTTCTATTCTATTCTATTCTATTCTATTCTATTCTATTCTATTCTATTCTATTCTATTCTATTCTATTCTATTCTATTCTATTCCAAATATCCTGCCTGGGGGTAAAATGCACTATCTTTGCCCCACACAGATCAAGTGTAAAGTGATTGCAGTGATGCAACATCCCGGCCGAAAACATCATGTGTTGCATGAACTCTTAAGCGACACGTTGCGACCCATAAAGCGACATTTACGGTTTAATAAAGTCTCCCTGCAAATGGATTGGAACGCAACTGGAGTCTACGGTGTAGAGCACGTGCCAGACTGCTTTCACTTTCAATCTCGAGGACCCCCCCATTCATCATGCTCTCATTTTTACATCCCGGCGCGCACGGCATCTCTATATATCCCCCAATCAGACGCCTTTCCTTTCCGCCCGCTTCCTTGCCTGGTCCAATCCAGGAGTAACAGCCCGTGGATTGGCTATTTCGGCAACCCCGATTAGCATATTCAAATCCTTTCGCCTCCCTTGCCTCTCAGATCTCTGGGATTGAGGGGGAGAGGCGAAGAAGCGGTGGGGATTGGAGGAAAGCGACGACTCGCTTGACGCCGCCCGTTGGCTGAACCTCCTTGTCACTCAGGTAGGAGAGGCCCACCTCTCGAGGTGTCCCTCCCTGCCCCGACCTCGGGCGGTTCATTTGGCGCTGGGGCGTGGAGGCCGAAGGGTGTCAGCAGGTTGTAGATTGGAAACAGCCTCGCAGAAGCCCATCGCTAGAACAAAGAGCTGGATGAGGAGGTGGCTGCTAACCCACTGCGTGGTAATTATTTGTAGGGTGACAAATCAACGTTCTTACCTTGCCATGGCTTCTTTGAAATGGGTTTAGGCACGTATTTTCATCCTGATTTAACTTCCCTTTCAGAACTTCTTTTTTTCCCCGGAGGGCCCCGTCGTTTATCGTCTTTTAAGCATCAGTTTTGGGGGGGGGAAAAGGGTGTCCGTTAAAAAGGTCGTTCTGATTTTTAGGCTGCTGGAGGGCAGGCCCTTATTAAATCCAACACCCCCCCCCCCCGCCCAGGCTGGAATTAGCAAAGACTTTTTCCTAACAGTCCCTTGGTGGCTTTCAGGAGGCTTAAAATGGCATTTTGGATTGGTGGCAGCTTGGTTTCTCTTTCTAAATCCTGGCTCAGAAAAAAAAAAAAAAGCAGGTTGGGTCCCCCAAGTCTGTTTTTATGGGACTACAACTCCTATCATTTCAGCCAAGCCTGCCTTTGGTTGTGGTGACTCTAGTGATGGGAGTTGTGGTCCTACACAGTTGGCAGGTGTTAAGATTGGCTATAACCATCAGTGCTCAAAAATGCTTATATTCCCTAGGATTCTGTTTGTAGGAAGCTCATTCAAAAAAAAATCTATGCTTATTTGATTGTTTTATCCAGTGGTGAAATCCAAATTTTTTTTTTACTACCGGTTCTGTGGGTGTGGCTTGGTGGGCGTGGCAGGGGAAGGATACTGCAAAATCCCCATTCTCTCCTCACTCCTGGGGGAAGGATATTGCAAAATCTCCATTCCCACCCCACTCTGGGCCAGCCAGAGGTGGCATTTGCCGATTCTCCGAACTACTCAAAATGTCTGCTACCGGTTCTCCGAACTACTCAAAATTTCTGCTACCGGTTCTCCAGAGCCTGCTGGATTTCACCCATGGTTTTATCCCACCTTTATTACTTTATAAATAACTCAAGGTGGTGAAGATACATAACGCTCCTTCCTCCTCCTGTTTTTCCCCCACAATCACAACAACAATCCTGTGAGGTGAGTTGGGCTGAGAGAAAATGACTGGCCCAAAGCCACCCAGCTGGCTTTTATGCCTAAAATGGGACTAGAATTCACCGTCTCCTGGTTTCTAGCCTGGAGCCTTAAACAATAGATCAAACTGGCTGTGCTGGACCTGTTTAGATCCTGGAGAGGAGACCACCAGGAAATCCAGACTAGAAAACCACTGGTATATTGTTGCCAAGAAAAAGTACATGGATGTTCATGAAATGCCAAATTGAGTTCAAATAAGAGTTTCTACAGAATAATTGGTGCTAATTATAAGTACCGCTAAGATTAGATTAGATGCCAACTCATTTTCTGTTGGGGAAGACTTGTTCAGCATGGCATTTTGCACTCTACTTTAAAAACCAAGGAAAAATTCCATTAGGCGGATAAATTGCATTCTTGCAGAGCACTTACTGATAATTCAATACACTTTCTCTTCTTGGCAAGCCCTATTAAATATTTGTTTAGGAAAAAGAGACAACACTATTTGATTCAGACAAGTGAGAGTGCATTTGAGAAAGTCTCCCTGCCTATAAATAAGTTTTATTTGGAGTTTATTTAGTTTAAGAAATAATCTGAAATGCCATTTAAAGTTGATGGCAGTTATTCTTGAAACAAAAACGCTGTTGCTAGGAAGGGTTTTGCTTGTTTTTGCTGGATAGCACAGGCTGTTTGGCAGTTTTGTGTTCCAGCTTTTGTCCCGAAACGAACCCTTATTTCCGTTTTAAGTGCCAGGAAATGCAGATTTCAAACTCGGAAACACTTTCTGTGATTATGCTGTGCTAGAGACTGTCATAGATTTTCTTTCTGATTACAGTAATTTTAAGAATGTTTGTAAAAGAAGAAAGAAAAGGGAATTTAGTTTTTAAGAAAATGATAGGGAATGACATTTGTTTAATATGCCACAAAAGTGTGACGTCTGCATAAGAATAACTTTTAAAAACATTTACGGTAATATTTTTTTTAATGCTTGCAGCATTTTAGGATACAATTCTCCATTATACTCCACAGAATATTATTAGTGTTTCTTCACCTTGGCAATTTTAACGTGGGTGGACTTCAACTCCTGGAATTCTCCAGCCAGCATGAGAATTGAAGTCCACTCAACTCACCCAAGGTTGAGAACCATTGGGATAAATTAAATGTTTATTGAACATTAAAACAGTATATAGGTAGTCCTTCACTGCAACCACAATTGTGCCCCAAATTTCCATCGCTAAGCAAGACAGTTGTTAAGTGAGATTTGCCCCATTTTACGATCTTTCTTGCCACAGTTGTTGAGTGAATCATTGGAATTGTTAAATTAATAACATGGTTGTTAAATGAATCTGGCTTCCCCATTGACTTTGCTTGTCAGAGGATTGCAAAAACTAACATGTCATAAATACATTCCAGTTATCAAGTGTCTGAATTTTGTTCAGGTGACCATGGGGATGCTTGTAACAGTTGTAAGAAACTCACTTTTTTCCCAATATTGTGGCAACTTTGAACAGTCACTAAATGGATAGTTGTAAGATGAGGACTATCTATACTGCCTTGGTATGGTCGTACTCCTGACTTTTGTGGGTAGCTCCATATTGGTTCCTTTAGCCCAGTATTATCAATTCTGAGCGGCGCTGAATCTTTGGTTCAACATCTGTCAGGTCATCTGTGGTCTTATCTTTTTAGTAGAGATATGTTGTTTTCAACCTGATCTTCTGCAGATAAAGCTTTTGCTTTCGCTCTCTATATTGCAGTTATTTTCTATAGCTCAAAGGAACGTCTTCCCATACGAGAATGGTAGGCTGCTATTTCTGTAGTTTGGTTGAGGGTGTCCAGGTTCTTCTTTCGACTTTGTTGCTTGGCTTGTTTGCCTGAGCTATCTGCAGACTGGTCCTCTTGCAATCCGGTAGGGACGGAGATCCTTTAAAGCAACGGAAGTGGGTTGGCTTATTTTTGGCACGGAGAATTCCATGCGGTGAAAACAATCAAGCTTATTGCATAGCTGCTATATTGATTCATCATCCATCTCTCAGTGCAGTAGTCATTGGAAAGAAATACGATATAACATAGGTAGTTATTAGGACTGCATTGTGTGAGTTATTCAGTCTCCTATTTTTATTTTCAATATATTTGGGTGGTTTTTTTTTTAACCCTCATTTGAAAAGGATTCTCTTACTGGTAGAAAAGCAATTGTGGCAGGAAAGGGGTTGAAAGGAAAACCTTGCTCTTCGTTGTATAGTCACATCTACAATTTGCAGAGAATGCAGTATTGCTTGCTGACTCTGTCCACTGCCAGGAGTTCGATCCTGACTGGCTCAAGGTGGACTCAGCCTTCCATCCTTCTAAGGTTGGTAAAATGAGGACTCAGATTGTTGGGGGCCATAGGCTCACTCTGTAAACCGCTTAGAGAGAGGGCTGTAAAGCACTGAGAAGTGGTAGCTAAGTAAGTGCTATTGCTATCCAGCTGGAATTATGAATTACGTTGTCAAAGCAAGCCAAGATTCATGATTTAATAACACATTTTGGTTTAAAGTAGGCAAAGGTATTTTTTTCTCCTTAAAAGGAACAATGCTAGTTCTTTTTTCCTTGTTACCCATAATGTCTTTTGCTCATTACAGGAGTTCAGGCTATTGAAAAGCCCAGAACTAAGGGCAAACGTTGGATTTACTTTTAGTAGCTTCGTGATCCTTCTTAATCCAAATACAAGCAGGTGTACAACCACTAAATTTGAAATATAGCAATTGAAAAAGGCAAATTACCAGTCTGCAGATTGGTTCATCTGTTCCATCGAAAATGACAGGTAGGAGAGGAAGGCCTCCTGAAACGGAGCTGCGTGCAGAGTGGATAAAAATCAATGATTTTTTTAAAAAAATCAAAAAAATCAGATTTTTTTGATTTAAATCGGATTTTTTTGATTTTTATCAAATTTATTTTAATAAAAAACTTTTGGGGTAAAAATCTATCGTAAGATAGTTTTCTATTTAAGATACATAAATAATTTAGTTTATTCAGCATGAAATGGAGCTTAGTTATGTAGCATGAGGCTGTATATTCTGCAACACTGGGACTATCGGTGAGTCAACAGTGGGTCAAAGGAGTAGCAGAGATGACAGTTGCTCTTTAAAAATTATGATTTAAATCGAGTTGATTTAAATCAAGCCTTTTTACTAGTGATTTAAATCATGATTTAAATTGTGATTTAAATCAACTCAATTTAAATCAAATCCACTCTGGCTGCGTGTTTGCAATATATTACATGTTTCTGAAGGGATTCTTAGTCGTGGATTCCTGTACCTGCGTTAAACACTCTCATCTGCTTTCTTTTAGAAGTAAATTATGGAAGGAGTTGCTGTTTGGTTCATATCTAAATAGCCAGAAATAATTTATGTGTATCTGGGTATCTTTTGAAATGAGCCATAAAGTGCTGACAGATACCTGCTTGGAAATTGCCCATTTAATAAAGTACAGCCTGTTTTTTTTCTCTGCATGAGTGGTGAGCCACAGTAGCTGGTGTCTGTTTTTTCTCCAGTTTATGAAAGTCCAGTTACTTTAATAATAAAAAAGAGAGGGCACTTTTTTCTGCACCTCAGGCTGCTTCCCAAAAATGTGAAGTCATTCCTCCTGAGTGCTTCTGGTCTCTTGTCGATTAGACAAAATTCTGCCTCAGTTTAGGCTTTAAACTGTGGTGTTATCTCATGTGCGACGACCATATCCCCAAAACTAAAAAGCCCTTTGGATAGAAATGAAATCTGTCTGGAAAAACCATCTACCTTTTCCCTGAGGGGCTAGTTTTCTGCATGCAGGGAGGGTTGATGGGTCTGTTTCCTCAGAGAAAGAGTCAAATTTTTCACGATTCTCTGTGAGGAATTATTTCTAGAGGGAACATTTGATTGTGTGGGTGGAGACCAAAGCTCAGAGTGAGACAGTTGGATTCTCTTCTCAAAGGTGAAGGGTTTTGTTTTACAGGTAGTCTTCGACTTATGACCAACATTGAGCAGAAAATTTCTATTACTAAGCAAGATGGTTGTTAAGCAAATTTTGTCCCATTTGAGGACCTTTCTCGCCAGAGTTGTTAAGTGAATCATTGCAGCTGTTAAATAATAGTTCACTTAGCAGTTAAGTGAATCTGGCTTCCCCATTGACTTTGCTTGTGAGAAGATTGCAAAAGCTGATCGCATGATTCCAGGACACTGCAACCGTCTTAAGTATGAACCGATTGCCAAGCATCTGAATTTTGATTATGGGGCGTTGCAACAGTCATAAGTATGAAAAATGAACATAAGCCTTTTAACTTAACTTTTTTTTCAGTTCTGTTGTTAATTTTGAATGGTCACTCAATGAACTGTTGGAAGTCGAGGACTACCTACCTGTAAAGGCAGAATACCAACAAATCAATGAGGAAGGCATCATATTTGACGAGCTGCAAGAATTGTATGTTGAATTCTATGCAGGCAAGAACAAGAATGGATTTAGAAGCTTTGACAGTTTTAGTGATTTCAAATGCGGCTACATGATGCAACTTATAGGTGGGAAGGATCCCACTGTAGGGAAATATTTGCTTCTAGATAAATGTCCTTTTATAGTGCTCCTGATGAGTTTGAATTGGCTGGCTGCCTCCTTGATAAGGGATTTTTTTTTTCCCTCACAGAAACTAGCTATCATTCTTGCTGCCAGTTTTAAAGAGATGTCTTCTACATACCAAAAAGTATAGGCCAGTGATAGCTAACTTTTTTGCCGTTGCATGCTAAAAGGGGGGGAAGCGCGGGGGGGGGTCACGCACACATGTGCCCACACCCATAATTCAATGCGCCCCGCCCCTACACGCATGTGTGCGCGAACCCCCTTTTGGCATGTGATGGCCCGGTGGGCCCGGTAGGACTGTTTTTCGCCCTCCCCAGGCTCCAGAGGCTTTCTAGGAGCCTGGGGAGGGCAAAAATGGCCTCCCCCCCCGGAGGCCCTCTGGAGGCCAGAAATGGCCCATTTCCTGACTTCCGGTGGGCCCAGAAGGCCTGTTTTTCGCCTTACCCAGGCTCTAGAGGCTTTCTAGGAGCCTGGGGAGAGCAAAAATGGCCTTTCCCACCCCCCTGGAGGCCCTCCGGAGGCTGGGAACAGCTTGTTTTCCGATTTCTGGTGGGACCAGAAGGCCTGAAAATCAGTTGGCCGGCGCACGCATGCGCACTGAACCTGAGCTAGGGCAACACTCATGTGCCCACAGATATGGCTCTGTGTGCCACCTGTGGCACGCATGCCATAGGTTCGCCATCACGGTTATAGGCTGTGCGAAATCAAGACATGAATCTTGACTTATGACCAGTTCTGCAACATCCTTGCAATCACACGATCGCAATTTGCAACTTTTTTTGGTTGGTTTCTGGGCAAATATTCTCATTCCAAAGAATGGATCCACAATGAAGATCACAATGCTTAACAACCACAGTGATTTGCTTAACAGCTGCCCCCCCCAAAAAAGTTATAAAATTCGATCTGTTTATGTGGGTGTCACCATTTACAACGTAATGGCTCACAAATGGAAATTTAATCCTGATTGGGGCCGTAAATTGTGGACTACCCATAGCGTAATAGTTTTTTGTGGGCTTGCTATATGGCCAGATCTAGCCAGTTTCAGCTGATTTTGGAAAGCCAATCTGGGTTGCATTTCGTTAAACCATCATCCCAGGACCGTAACCTGGTTTGTAAACTAAAAAAACAAAGGGAAAAGTTCAAAAGACAACGAAGACAACAATATGGAATTTTGTTGGGCAGTTTTGGGCTTCAGGGCTCTTCAAATGACCCTCAGCACTTGAAGAGGTCAGCCGCAGTTGTTGGTGCAATATTTGGAAATCTGTTACCGTGTTTCCCTGAAAATAAGAACCCCAAAATAAGTGCTTATTTTCGGGGAGGTCTTATTATTTTGGGGCACGTGGAGGAAACCAGAGGAAATGGCGGGGACCAGCTGCGCGTGCGTTTAAATATTTTTGGGGAGGGCTTATTTTCAAGGGGAGGCTTATTTTAGCACATGCACTCAAAAGCCCGATTGGGCTTATTATCAGGGGATGTCTTATTTTTGGGAAAACAGGGTATCTAGACCATGATCACGAAAGTCTGATGTAGAACACTGCAGAACAGAAGCTGTGAGAAAGCCTACAAGAGTATTCAGTTCCTATTTTAAAATAACTTTTTTTATTAAAGAATTTAACAATACTAAAACATAACACAAACCGAAGAGAAAGAAAAGAATAAAAAAAAAAAGTTCAGAAAGGGGAAAAAAAACGAAATAAGAGGAAAGGAATATTTAAAGAAATGACTTCCGACCTTCTTTACAAGAAACGCAGGTTGTCCTCGACTTACGACCACAAGAGAGTCTAAAATTTATGATGTTAAGTGAGACATTTGTTAAGTGAATTTGGTCCCATTTTATGACCTTTCTTGCCACAATTGTTAAGTGAATCCTTGCAGTTGTTAAGTTAGTCACACGGCTGTTAAGTGAATCTGGCTTCTCCATTGACTTTGCTCGTCAGAAAGTCACAAGAAGGGGAATCACATGACCCTGGAATGCTGCAACCGTCGTAAATATGAGTTAGTTGCCAAGCATCCAAAAAACAGTCATAAATCACTTTTTTCAGTGCCGTTGTAACTTTGAACTATCACTAAACGAACTGTTGTAAGTCAAGGACTACCTGAACAAGCAAGTTTACTAATTCTCTATCTTTGATATTAAATTACAGAAATCACTTCTTATAACAACAATGGTCTTGTTCACAAATTCAAAAAAAACATCTAACATTTCTGTCCATTATCAGCAAAAAGGGTTCATGAAAGGGTTTTAAAACGAAGGGTTTTCGTTTTAATCCTGATTCTTTGCTCCTAATATTCTTCCTCTTTGCTTCATTTAGATTTGATCTCCATCCAATTTTTCTTTCTCCCATTTTTGGAGTTTCTTCATAGCTTTAATAGGTCACTTTCATAAATCCAACAACCCATTACCCTAATCATTACCTAGATCAATTTTTATCTCTTGGCTTGTCATTTATATTCCCACTTTATTTCTCATCTCTGTTTTATAGTCCACAACTTGTATTTCATTTTCAGGTATTTGTGCTTGGCTTCAGTTTGTGTTACCTCTGCATACTTTGACCTGTAAATTCTTTAATATTCTTCTTCACACTTTTGGAGGAAGAAATGCTGGACTGAAGATAACTCCACAAAGGATGGAGCTGAACATGGCAGAATGAAGTGGCTGCAAGGCTCTTCAAAACATCTCCAAATAGGGAGAGGATTTGAGTTTACCCACAAGTGCACGCCAGACAGTTTATGTTTGATTTTGTCTTAAGAGGGTTTCAAGACAGAGATAGAAACAAGAGGACTTCAGCTGACAAACCATTCCCATTCTTTAAAAAAAAAAATTATTGAAAGTTTTAAGAACAAGAATAGAAACGAATACAAACTAAAACAGAGCATAAAAGAAAAGAAGAGAAAAAAATGGGGGAAACATGAAAGAAAAAAGAAAAAGGTGTAATAGAAAAAAAGACAAAAAGGTATAAAGAAATAACTTCCAACTTTCTTTAAGCAGTTATAAGTACAATTATAGATTTAATCTATAATTATTTTCCAGTTTTTCCTGTTTTATGGAAAAATCCATAAGGGTTTTCAGTCGGCAATAAACATAGCTACTATCTTTTCTCTAATCAAACAGATCAGTTTGGCCTTCTCAGCAAGTCCTGTCATATTCACCAACCATTCCTTCATTGTAGATATTGCCCCATTCTGATAGACAGACAGACGTATCTCCCAAAACATTGCTTTCAAGTCATTTTGAGGGATTTGAGCTAGGTTAAAAGCGAGAACAAGCTGTCTCTTCAAAATCTCACACTCCTCCTCTTATCTTTAAAACCTTCCAGAATGGTTCAAATAGAAAAAAAAAAATCATTGTGCAAGATGATTTGAGGTTGTCTTCTCTGAATTTATTAAAAACGAAAACGAGCCTCCAAAATTGAGCCGTAAGTTTCTTCCTGATCACCCCACATTGTAGAAGGAACAGCTCAAACTGTGGAGCTAGATGGTGTGGTGGAATTTGGTCTAGAGTTGCCGGACAGAGGTACTTTTTCCCAGGGGGCAAAGAGGCAGCAGAGTTTGGAAGAGAACAAGGACAGGCCTTCCTTAGCAGTTCACAAGAGTATGTCTGTAATTATTGCAGATAGTTGTTTTAGTCTGGCAAGATTCTGTCTGTAGGTGAACAACAATAGAAAAACTACTCAGAAGTAACTTGTTCTTGGTTGCTTGGGCCTGACATATGCTCTGAGAAGTAGGAGCTCCTCACAAGTAAAGGTTAGCAAGAGGATGTTCTAATTTGGTTGATAGTCATGAAGGAACCCTACGTCTTCCAACCCTACGTCCCAAAGGTGCTTTTTTTGTTTTTGCTTGAAGACTTTATAGAATATAGAATAATAGAGTTGGAAGGGATCTTGGAAGTCTTCAAGTCCAACCCCCTGCTTAGGCAGGAAACACTATACCTTTTCAGACAAGTGGTTGTCCAATCTTTTCTTAAAAACTTCCAGTGTTGGAGCATTCACAACTTCTGGAAACAAGTCATTCCACTGATTAATTGTTCTCACTGTCAGGAAAATTTCTCCTTAGTTCTAGGATGCTTCTCTCCTTGATTAGTTTCCATCCGTTGCTTCTTGTCTTGTCCTCAGGGGCTTTGGAGAATAGATTTACCCCCTCTTACTTTGTGGCAGCCCCTGAGATATTGGAAGGCTGCTATCATGTCACCCCCCACCCCCCAGTCCTTCTTTTCGTTTCACTCTCATCCAAGAAACCTCTCCAGCTTCTTGGATGAGAAGCGAAACATTTTCAAGCAAAAGCAAAGACCGTCCAATTGCCTTTTGAAGAAGCACCTTTGGGACAGAAGCACCTGGATGATTGAGAGTCTCCATAGACACTTCCAACTCTGTGGTATTTTGATTCTCAGGAAGAAGGTCATTTTTCTGCTTCATTCCTGGCCACCTACGATTAACTCTAACCTGGTTCTCATTGTAGATCCTACCCATCCTAAACATTTCTGCATGAGGCACGCTCCTGAGCAGTTAGGAGACACTGTCCTTGGTGCTTATAGCTAGCATCCTGCTTCTTTTCTTCCCACCGTAAATAAGATTAGAGCCCTACATCAGGGGTGAAATGCTCCCGGTTCGGACCGAATCGCCAGATCTGGTAGTGATGGAGGCGGGTGGTTCGGAGAACCGGTAGCAAAAATCCCTGCCCCACCCCCCCATGCCCAGCTGAGCCGCACAATCATCAGAGGCTTTTTCTTTTAATTTTTAAAAGCATTTTTTCTACAACCTCTTCGGCCGAAAAAATGCTTTTAAAAGTAAAAAAAGAGGCTTTTTTTCTTTTAAATGCCTCTGACGATCCAAGCTGAGTTGCCTGATCAGCAGAGGCTTTTAAAAGAAAAAAAAGCTTCTGCCGATCAGGCAACTCAGCTGGGATCGTCGGAGCCTTTTGAAAGCATTTTTTCTACAACCTCTTCGCCGAAGAGGTTGCAGAAAAAATGGTTTTAAAAGTAAAAAAAAAAAAAAATTGGCCACGTCCACCCAGTCACATTACCCTCCACCACCAAGCCACGCCCACAGAACCGGTAGTAACAAATTTTAGATTTCACCACTGCCCTACATATTGATTTGTTATGCAATGGATGGAGCCTGACTGCTTTCAATGACTAACTTTCCTTAACCCAATGTTCCTCAGCTGTGCTGGGACTACAACTGGCTGGGAGGTTGGAGAAAGGCTCACTTAGGCTAGGCTTTCCTGCGCCCACTTTTGAACATTTTGGGTTGGGCCCCAACTCTGCTGTTTCTTCTTTTCCTCACAGTTTTTCTTCCTCATCAACACCACTTCCCTTAGCCTGCACTCTCAGCCAATGTCTTCTCTCTCGAAAGGGGAACCCTTATTTTGAAGCAGAATTGGGACTATTGTTTCTTGCACCAGCCTAAATGTGGACGATTCTGTCTCTCTGTCTGCCAACCTTGCCTGCCTACCTACATATCTACTTAGCTACCTATCTGCCTGCCTGCCTGCCTGCTTTCCTATCTGCCTGCTTGCCTCCCTTCCTACTTCTTTATCTACCTACCTACCTGCTTGCTTACCTATCTGCCTGCCTACCTACTTATCTATCGTAACTACCTGTCTATCTGCCTGCCTGCCTGCCTACCTACCTACTTACCTATCTACCTATCTATCTGCCTGCCTGCTTACCTGTCTGCCTGCCTACCAACCTATCTGCTTTTCTGCCTTCCTACCTACCTACTTACCGATCTGCCTGCCTGCCTGCTTGCTTACCTATCTGCCTGCCTATCTACTTACTTACCTATCTGCCTGCCTGCCTGTCTCCCTGCTGTTCTGTCCCCAACCACACGCACACACACCAACAGACGTTCAAGAGTTAAAGACCAAACCAGCCAGCAAAATCCTTTTCCTTATGATAACGGAACTTGGCAACAACCTAGTGGCTGCCTGCCAAGAGTTTATTATTTACAAAGAGGAGAGATAACTTCTCCCCACTTCTGATACATTAAAAGAAACAGTTCAATAATTATGGAGTCAATCAAGTCCAGAGATAATCCAGCAAAGTCTATAGCCAAAAGTCCGGCAATGCAGAATGGCGTGGAAGCTTTCAGCTTTGTTCGTCACAAGGTTTGACTGGCCACCACGCTCCCTTTTATATCCTGTGGGGTGTGGTCCAGTGACTCAGCCTAATCTCGGGCACGCCTTTTCTTCTGTTGCGCGCGCTTATCTTTGTAATGCTGGCGTGGATCTAGCCAAGACTCATTACCCTCATCACTGTCCATCTGTGGCTGTGTGGACGTGCTTGGCTCCGGCCCTATCTCTTGCCCTTCAGCGGACACCGAAGGCATTGCCAGAGAGGAGGGTCCTGGAGTGGGAGGCCTTGCCAACTCCTCTCCTTCACTCTCGGAGTCCTCTCCTGCCAATGACACAGGCTCAGATAACGGAGCCAGAACACCTGCCTACCTACTTGTCTATCTGCCTGACTGCCTACCTACTTCCCTACCTGCCTATCTACCTGTCTGCCTGCCTGCCTGCCTACTTGTCTGCCTCCCTCCCTGCCTATCTGCCTGCTTACTTACCTGTACTGCCTACCTACCTATTTAGATAGATGTCAGCCCTCCCAGGTGAAAGAGTGGATGAACTAAATTCTACTTTATTGCAAGACTACATTAACAGAATTTTGCAAGTTGGAAAATACACACTTCCTGCCTGCCACTTTTAACTGCCTGATCTATTAGGGCAGGTCCTTTCTCAGTTTCCTTCTGTGCGTGTTAAGCAACTGTGGACTCCTGCCCCTGATTGGATTGTTTCCTTGTGTCTCTCCTTCTCTTTCCTTGAAAGCTACTACTATAATGCAGGGGTCTCCAACCTTGGCAACTTTTAAGAGTTGTGGACTTCAACTCCCAGAATTCCTCAGCCAGCTTTGCTGAGGAATTCTGGGAGTTGAAGTCCACAAGTCTTAAAGTTGCCAAGGTTGGAGACTCCTGCTCTAGAGCAAAGGGGTTCTAGAGTAGTCCTTGACTTACAACCATTCGTTTAGCAGCTCTTCAAAGTTACGACGGCACTGGAGAAAATGACTTGTGACTGGTCCTCGCACGTAATGATCATTACAGCATCCCCATTGTCACGTGATCAAACTTTGAGTGCATGGCATATATTTGCAACATTTGCAGGATCCTGGGGTCATGTGATCACCATTTGTGACCTTCCCAGCTGGATTCCAACAGATGAAGTCAGTGGGGAAGCTGGATTTGCTTAACGACTGTGTGATTAATTTAACTGCAGTGGTTCATTTAATAACCATGGGGGAAAAAAGGTCATAAAATCAGGAATGATCCACTTAATAATTATTTTCCTTACCCATGGAAATTCTGGTTTGAATTGGGGTCATAAATTAAGGACTAGCTGTATTGAATTTGCCTTATATATTTCAGGCCTGGTTGATGCATCCCTTTAAATTGCAATGTAGTTTGTGAATCAACCAGTGTTAAGTTTGTTCAGCAAATTATAAATAAACCAGAACACATTCAAGGAACCATGGATAAATGGATCATGGTTCAGTGCACTGCAACAATCTAACTCTAATGTGTTGACAAGTTTTGAACAAAATTTAAACCCCGTATGATTCTCTTTATTCACCTACAGCAGGGATGTCAAACATGCATTGTCATGGCATCATCACGTGACGTATCTGGACTTTTTTCCGCTTCACTAAACTGGGCAGGGGCGGAGCCAGCACATGACGCATCTGGCCCGCGGGCCATGAGTTTGACACCCCTGACCTACAACATCTCAATTTGCAAAGTGGATTTATTACTGTTTCCTTCTACAGGCCTTCTGTCTACTCTGTGTTGCTTGTTAATTTGCTCTAAAACAATTAATTCCTGCAGGCCACTAAGATTTGGTCTGCATCCACCTAGTTCATCGTGATGCCTTATCATTCTACGCAAAGCTGCTTTTGTTTCTAATACCCAGTTTCCAACTGGTTGGTTGCTAAGCAGTGAGTAAATAAACTTAGCCTTCTGAACTAGTCTGGTTCCTACCGAAAGTAACAAGTTAGGCAACAATTCAAAGATACGATTTGTAATTTAGGAGGCAAAATTGATTTTGCACCCACGCACAAGTTTAAGCGGGCAACTACGCACTGTGGTTACAAAAATATTATTTTTAAAAAAAACACAAAAAAACCCAGGCATGTTAGCTTCCTTTGTTCTTGTCAAAAATATCCAAAGGACCTTTAAGTTACTGGCAACAAATGAGATAATTTATGAGCATATCGTTGCTTTATATAATGTGGAACAGAATCTGATTTCAAGGGCAGAGTGCATAATTTTAGCCCAGCATACCAATTCATAATTGAGTAACATGATATTGCATCTAGAATGTTAGCCTTTGTAAAGTTAATTAGTAACCTGAAACCTGGAGGAATGTGATATCATGGAGCAACTTGTAAGAATTTAATAGTTTAACTTAGAAATAAATGCACCACTGCATTTATACAGAGTGACTTTCTGATTATTTTGTTGAAAAAAAGATAAATCACATTATTTTTGTTGGAAGCAAAATACTACACTACCTTTGATGATCAAGGGGCCACAGTTAACGTTTTGGGAGAACGAGAGATTCCAGGGGTTTAGGGCACTGATGCTAAACAGCTGAAGTTGTTCCTATAGGTTTGGTTTGGCATAGGTAAGAGTTTTCTCGTTATGTTTTAAAGTTTAAACTATATTATATCAAGAGCCTGGTGGCGCAGCAGACTAATAGCCTGTTATTATCATCCAGCTGCCTGCAATTACTGCTAGTTCGAATCTCCCCAGGCTCAAGGTTGACTCAGCCTTCCATCCTTTCTAAGGTAGGTAAATTGAGGACCCAGTTTGTGGGGGCAATAAGCTGACTTTATATAAATATACAAAAATATGAAGGCTATTGCTTAACGCGTTGTAAGCCGCCCTGAGTCTCCGGAGAAGGGCGGCATATAAATCAAATTAAAAAAAAAAAATTAAGCTTAATCTGAATCTATCTGAGTAAGAAATTTATGGCTTTCCAGATGTTGCTGAATTTCCACTCCTATTGGAACTATTGGTGAGAGACCCTGTACAGATAGTCCTCAACGTATGACCATGCTGGCTTAGGGATTCTGGGAGTTGAAATCCACAGGTCATAAGGGCAATGGTTCCCTATCCCTGATTATAGGATACCAACGTCTTTGTCAGCTTCACCAAGTCAACCAGAGCAGAAAATCAACTCCACCACAAGGCTAGAGCGACAGTTTATTAAAAGTCATTTATTTATTTCATTAATTTTTATTTATTTATTTATTTATATGCCGCCCTTCTCCGGAGACTCAGGGCGGCTTACAATGCGTTAAGCAATAGCCTTCATACTTTTGTACATTTATACAAAGTCAGCTTATTGCCCCCACAAACTGGGTCCTCATTTAACCTACCTTAGAAAGGATGGAAGGCTGAGTCAACCTTGAGCCTGGCGAGATTCGATCTTACTTTAATTGCAGACAGCTGGTGTTAAATTACAGTGCTCTGTCTGTTGAGCTATCCAGGCTCCTAATTTACTAAACCTATATGCCACTCATCTCTCTATCAAGTGACTCTGGGCTGCTTACAATACCATAAATAGCAGCCCGAAGCATTTATAGAATGGAAACATTTAAACCTCGGACATCAAACGTTAAACCATTCATTTCAAATTAATATTAAAACGGATAAAAAGACCAGTATGTAAACCGGGTGGAAGGAGAATTTTCTCCTGATCCCTGCAGAATGGGCTGCGTCCATTGTGGCTAGTAAACAAAGCCAGATTTGTTTCAATTTAGTTTCTGAACGTTTCGTTACCAGACTAGGTAATGTCATCAGCAGGATTGCCATTCCCGTCGGGGTGAGATAGTGCCTCAGATAACCTGGACCAGTGGTGGGTTGCCCCCGGTTCGGACTGGTTCGCAAGAACCGGTAGTAAAATCGGCAGGAGGCTCCGCCCACTGACCCGGACGTCGTCATAGGCGATCTGTGTATGCACGATGTGAACCGGTAGTAAAGGTAAGTAGAACCCATCCCTGACCTGGACCCTGGCTATAATAACAGAACCTTACAAACTTGGAAGTTGTTTTGCTTCCCCTCCATCTTTTAACCCTAGTGAACCAGGAGGACACTTCCAAGTAGTCCTCAACTTACAAAAGTTCACTTAGTGAACATTCGAAGTTACAACAGCGCTGAAAAAAGTAACGTACAACCGTTTTTCACAGTTAGGAATGTTTCAGCATCCCCACGGTCACATCATTTGCATTCAGATGCTTGACATATATGACGGTTGCACATATATGACGGTTGCAGACTGCCCCGGAGGTCACGTAATCAGCCTCTGCAACCTTCTGAAAAATCAAAGTCAATGGGGATGCAAAATTCACTTAACCACCGGGTTACTAACTTAACAGCTGCAGTGATTCGCTTAACAACTGTGGCAGGAAAAGTTGTAAAATGGGGCAAAACTCACTTAACAAATGTCTCACTTAGCAGCAGAAATTTGAGCTCCATTGTGTTCGTAAGTTGAGGACTACCTGTATTATCTTGCTTCCTAGGTGTTAAATAATGCATAGAACAATTAAGGCCTCCTTCCTTATTGTACACTCTACAAGCCGTTGTCCGCAAAGGCTACTTAAAATGTAAGGAGATTCCATTCCCCTTTGATATTTGCTGACAAATTCAACTACAGTGGTCCTCGACTTAATAGCAATTTGTTTAGTGATTGTCCAAAGTTATAACACCACCCCAAAAAGTGACTGTTTTTCACAGTCATGAGCATTGCAGCATCTCTCTGGTTGCACAATCAAAATTCAGGCACTTGACAATCGGCAATCAAAATTCAGATGCTTGGCAACTGACTCATATTTACGACGGTTGCAGTGTCCCGGGGTCATGTGATCACCTTTTGACGACCTTCTGACAAGCAAAGTCAATAGGGAAGCCAGATTCACTTAACAACCATGTTGCTCACATAACGACTGCAGTGATTCACTTAACAACTGTGACAAGAAAGGTTGTAAAATGGGGCAAAGCTCACTTAACTGTCTCACTTAGCAACAGAAATGTTGGGCTCAGTTGTGGTCCTAAATCAAGAACTACCTCTTATTTTATATTCATTCACTTACTACCTCCTGTCTGGGGTGTTTTCATGAAGGAAGGTGGTACGTTTCCCTGCTGCAGGAGCAGGGGTGAGTTTCACTTATCTTTACCACCGGTTCGCCACGTGCGCACACTGTCTACGCATGCGCCTGGCCTTCCACATATGCACTTTGCTTGCTTGCACACCTTCCGCACATGCGCCCAGCCTCGAAAACGTGCCTTAAATAGCATGACTTGGAGCCTGGGCAGGCGGGCAGGCCCATCTGTGATCGCCGATACTAGTTTACCTGAATCGATGCGAACTGGCTGAATACCACTTCTGCGCATGGAAGAAACAGTGGAAGGGTTGCAGAAATGATCTGTTCCTCCATTGAGTTCCACTTTGGCTTCGTTCAAGACAACGTTAGGACTAACCAATGGTGCTGGAACTGGACAATATTTGGGAAGGAAGGATAAACCATTGATATTGCAGAGAAATAACTTTTTTTTTTTAATACTGTTAGCTATGGGGCACTCGCCCCAGTGGGAAGGTGGACCTGGATGGTAAGATATCATGGATTAAGCAATGGGAACATCTGCTGATGACATTGGAAAGTGGGTGTTTCAGAACAGGTGACAAGCTCACCAAACAAGATTAGAATAGAATTTTTATTGGCCAAGTGTGATTGGACCCACAAGGAATTTGTCTTGGTGCATATGCTCTCGGTGTACATCAAAGAAAAGACACGTTCATCAAAAATCATAAGGTACAACACTTAATGATAGTCGTAGGGTACAAATAAGCAATCAGGAAACAACATCAATATAAATCGTAAGGATACAAGCAACAAAGTTACAGTCATACAGTCATAAGCGGAAGGAGATGGGTGGTGATGGAAGATTAATAGTAGTGCAAACTTAGTAAAGAGTTTGAGAGTGTTGAGGGAATTATTTGTTTAGCAGAGTGATGGCGTTCGGGAAAAAACTCTTCTTTCCAAGCAGTGACCTTAGGCTAGGACAATTGTTGCCTGCTGTTGGCGCCCAGCTGCTATTTATAGGTATTGTCTAACAAAACACCAAGGCCTTTGCAGACAATGACTTTGGGCTAGACATGATTGATGTTCTAAGGCAGTAGAGACGCTCTTGGCCTCTGCCAAGGAGGATACAACAGCTCTTGAAGACTGGGAGTTGCAGGAGAAGGTCATATCCCAGCTAGATGTCAGGAAGGAATTTGAAGACGGCCGTTTTTTGAAGATGATGGTTTGTTGGGATCTGTTCCTCATTCTAGCCCAAGAGAGCCACTTGAGTGAAGACACAATTAGCACCTGAATTTAACAACTGGAAGGATCTGAACTTTGTTGGCAGCACAATTGGGCAACATGGGTGGGAGGAGATGCCTGGTTGCAAAAGATTTAGGCTCTTTCTTTCTTTCTTTCTTTCTTTCTTTCTTTCTTTCTTTCTTTCTTTCTTTCTTTCTTTCTTTCTTTCTTTCTTTCTTTCTTTCCCCTCCCTCCCTCCTTTCCTCCCTTACCCCACCTTCTCCCTCCCTCCCTCCCTCCCAAATATATTTGCCATCCATCTATAGTATAGTATAGTATAGTATAGTATAGTATAGTATAGTTATAGTTATAGTTATAGTTATAGTTATAGTTTAGTTATAGTTATAGTTATACAGTATAGTATAGTACAGTACAGTACAGTATAGCATTTATTGTCATTGTACATCATCTATACAATGAAAATGGTTTTAGTCTCACTGGTGCAATCCATGACAAAAAATACAAACAACATAAATAGTATAAAGAATAATCCCTATGCAAGTAATTGGGGGGGGGGGGAGAGAAAAAGAAAGAAAAAGAAAAACTAGTCATACATTTCCACGTGTCCGTGGAGTGATTGTGGTTGTGTTTAAGAGTCTGACAGCCCAAGGATAGAAACTGTTTTTAAACCTATTTGTTTAGCTGGCTATGCTTCGATGTCTTCTGTCCGATGGTAGAAGTGCGAAGAGACACTGACCAGGGTGTGAATCATCTCTGAGTATCTTTCTTAGTTTGCTAAAGCAGCGAGACCTGGGGATGTCATCCAGTGGTGTTAGAGGGCAGCCAATGGTTTAAATAACACAGTTTAGCCATCAATGAGCAGAGGTTGAGTCTTGATGTTGCTTGCATCTGTGGATCCTTCTTTAAGGATCTCTTGTGTGGGTTTAATTCAGGGGTGAAATGTAAAATTTGTTACTACCGGTTCTGTGGGCGTGGCTTGGTGGGGGTGGGTAATGTGACTGGGTGGGCGTGGCCAACTTTTTTTTTTTAACTTTTCAAAGCATTTTTTCTAATGCTTTGAAAAGCCTCTCTGACGATCAGGCAACTCAGCTGGGATCGTCAGAGACTTTTCAAAGCATTTTTTAAACCACCTCTTTGGCCAAGAGGTTGCAGAAAAAAATGCTTTGAAAAGCCTCTGACTATCCCAGCTGAGCCGCGCGATCATCAGAGGCTTTTTTTTTTTACTTTTAAAAGCATTTTTTTGTCGGAAGAGGTTGTAGAAAAATGTTTTTAAAAGTAAAAAAAAAAAGCCTCTGATGATCCTGCGGCTCAGCTGGGCATGGTGGAGGGGGTGGGGGCGCAGGGATTTTTGCTACCGGTTCTTCAAACCACCTGCCGCCATTGCTACCGGATCAGACGATCCGGTTTGAACCGGGAGCATTTCACCCCTGGTTTAATTCCAAGTATGAGAATCCTGTTTTGGGATCTCCTCTTTACGTCTTCAGCCATTGAACTAAAAAAGCTTGCTAGCTGTGAACTGTGTATCCAGGGTTGGCTACCAATCTCGTGTTCTCCAGCTGTTTCTTTTGCTTTCACTTTGCAGTAAAACAACGCAGAGTATTTCAAGTAAATTATAGCCATTACTGTAAAACAGTGCCTAGCGAAGTAAATGTTCCGAGGAACTGAAACTGGAATTTGCCTCTGTCAAAGGGATAAAGGAACAGTTCCCTTTTCTTGGCTTACAAAGTAACCTTCCCAAACTGATCACCTTTGAGATAAATTGGGCCACAGTTGTCAACGTCTCTGTGCCCCAGTCAGTGGTGGCACCATTTCTACCTGGGAAGTACAGTACAAACACTCTCCAAGGCTACATTCTTGGAAAGGTCCAAAGTATGCTGAAAAGTGACTCATGAGCCTCCTAACGACCATTGATACAGAGGGAGAAAGCAACCTCTGAACGCCCTTATATAGTGCCGTTCACGCAACATCAAACATAGCACATTATACAGTATTTATCCATTAGATTTATACCACAGCAATATGGTATAAATAGCTACTTCAGCTGACTGCTTAGCTGCAGTTCGGCAGTTCAAATCTCACCTGCTCAAGGTTGACTCAGCCTTCCATCCTTCCGAGGTGGGTAAAATGAGGACCCAGATTGTTGGGGAGCAATAGGCTGACTCTGTAAACTGCTTGGAGAGGGCTGTAAAAGCACTATGAAGCGGTATGTAAGTCTTAAGTGCTATTGCTATTGCTGCTAAGCAACCTCTTAAGTTTGCAGCCCTTGCAAAGCTCAGCATTCCCACCCAACACACTTTTGGGAAATCTAGATGTTGCAAATACAACTCATGCAGGGCGTCCTAGATTGAGAAACGCCAAATTGCAGAATGAAACATTGGCTTGGAGCAAGAGTCTCTAAACTTGGCAACTTTAAGACTTGTGGACGTCAACTCCCAGAATTCCCCATGCTGGCTGGGGAATTCTGGGAGTTGAAGTCCATGTATCTTAAATTTTCCATGGCTGAGAAACACTGCTGTAAAGAACACAGAACAAAAGAGCCGAAGAGTTTTTTTCATAGCGTAACAATATACCATAAAACCCACCTGAAAGGCTTCTACTGGAAAGAATACTCTAACATTGATTTCTTCCTTTGAATCATTTATATCCCTTTAAAAAAAAAATCTTTTGTCTTATTTATAAACAATCTTTTTTTTTTCCAAACAGCCGTTTCCTGTTTAACTAAAATTGAAAAATCCTGCTATTTTTATACGTCTGCTTGTATATCTACATTTTGAAACAAACAGTACTATTCCATTTTCTCTTTTTCCCCTCTCCTAGGCAAACTATACATAATGTTTTCCCGGTTAAGAATAGCCGTTTCCCCCTGCACGTTGGCACATCGTAGCATGCATAGGAGGGAAAAAGGGAAGCCTTTGATGCTTAACCCCAGGACAAACAAGGTAAATATCATGGATGTATTGTACTAGGGCTGTGAAGCTTAAAGTAAGGCGGAAGACTGTTGCAAGGGCTTTTGAGTTTACTGTGTTTTCCCAAAAATAAGACCCTGTCTTATATTTTTTTGAACCCCAAAATAAGCGCTTGGCCTTATTTTCAGGGAGGTCTTATTATTTTGGGGCGCATGGAGCAAGACTTGCTGTGCACTTGCTGTTTTACCTGATTTCCAGCTCTGTCTCCCTAACCCTAATCAGAGGAAATAGCGGGGTCAGGCTGTGCATGCGCTTAAATATTTTTGGGGAGGGCTTATTTCCAGGGAGAGCTATTTTGAGTATGCGTTCAAAAGCCCGATTTGGCTTATTATCAGGGGATGTCTTATTTTCAGGGAAAACACGGTAGACATTGGGCAGCGCCAGATATTAAAAGAGTGACAGAGGGAGAAGCTGAGCCTGGATAGCTCAACAGACTAAAAGCTTGTTATTAACATTCAGCTGTCTGCAATTAGTAAGTTTGAATCTTGCCAGGCTCAAGGTTGACTCAGCCTTCCATCCGTTCTAAGGTAGGTAAATTGAGGACCCGGTTGTGGGGGCAATAAGCTGACTTTGTATAAATATACAAAAGTATGAAGGCTATTGCTTAATGCATTGTAAGCCGCCCTGAGTCTCCGGAGAAAGGCGGCATATAAATCAAATAAAAATAAAAAAATAAAAACATTGAGCAGATCCAGAATGGCCACAGTCTGTTGACGGTTAGTAACTAGAGTTGTAATGTGGACAATTGTAATCCCCTTTTGTGCTGTATTATTGGGTCACTTTTTGTGGTCCTACTGTATGATGTGGAAGGTAAGCAAGTCTGCAGTTGACCAAGCTTGTGTCATATCGTGTTATAGAAAGTTTGTTTAACCATGGATTGCTGAATAAGTTACGGTTTGGCTGGTTTCACGCAATATCGTGCAACAGAATAGCACAGCCTATTCTAGTCAGGGTTTTGGTCATTTTGGTGGCAAGAGAAAGGGAATAAAATGGGGAGAAATTGGAGTTTCTTTAGGCAAAGGTAAGACAGAACAGTTGTTTGGTCAACTGATTCCCTGAGATTCTTTTGGTGAGAAAAATAAATGTCTTTGTACCTAAAATCCACGCTTGGCTTGATGGCTCAATTGGGCATTTATTTTACCGAAACTGACCCATTATGGCTGCTTCATGACTTCAACTCCCAGAATTCCCACGCCAGCATGAGGGAATTATGACCCCTTCATGACTTGTAGACTTCAACTCCCAGAATTCCTGAGCCAGCATGAGGGAATTATGACCCCTTCATGATTTGTGGACTTCAACTCCCAGAATTCCTGAGCCAGCATACCAGCAAAAAAGGAAATGAAAGACCGTAGTTCCCACCCCTGCATTAGAGGATGAAAAATGCTGAGTAAATATCACGGCTAAGAATGGCAACCATAGTTAGAAGGATAGCAAGGGATTTGCAGGTAGTCCTTGAGTTAAACTTTGGAATAGGAAGAAAATGGGCTACATTAAATAATATGAAAGGAACAAAACAAAGAGAGGGTGTTGGTCTTGATCAGGGGTGGGGAACGATGACCCTTTTGTGACTTGTGGACTTCAACTCCCAGAATTCCTGAGCCTGCCAGTCATAAAGGGACTATGGTTCCCCACTTCTGGTCTTGATTAAGGACAAAGGAAGGAATCATATTCCTGATCAACAGCTGGGAGGGTCCCACTAAAATCGTTTGGCCAAAGGATTTCCCCAAACCTGGAATTGAGGCTAATTTTATCTTTTCCTCTTGCTGTCTCTATTTAGGGTATGGCTTTTACCTTAAAAGAACGGCAGATGTTGGGGCTTCAAGGACTCTTACCGCCGAAGATTGAGACGCAGGACATCCAAGCTTTACGTTTCCACAAGAATGTAGCCAAAATGACGGATTCCTTAGAGAAGTAAGAGCCCATTGGAGGAGAGTTACTTTTGGGGCGCTGATTCTCCATGCCTTGTTGGCATTGGTTTCCGATTACGATTTGGAGAATCACAGTTGCAAATATCCCAGACGTACTGGAGATGGGGGAATGTTGGTTGCGGGACCAAATGCATTCAAACCCCTTATCTCTATATCTTTTTTTTTTTGCAAGCCATCTCTTCTATTCTTTGTCATTATCAAAATATTCACAGGATTTGGATTTTGTTCCTGATTTTAATATAAATAGGGGGACTGGGTTGACGGGTTACCTTCAGCACTCCCAATCCTGTATTTGCAACTTTTCCAGAGTCTTCCACGATCACCTTACCAAAATTCAAAGGCAATTTCATTTTAATATCATTTTTAAAATAAATTCAGCCCCGTGTGCTTACCTTGGGGTAGGTTTAGTTCTGAGTGAGGTCTTGAAATTTTGGTGAGTCTTTAAAGTACCAGGATAGAAACTAGGGGGCTGGAAGTTCTAGTCCCGCTTTAGGCATGAAAGCTGGCTGGGTGCTTTTGGGCCAATCACAGGAAAACTGTCAGTTATTGTCCTGCCTTGGGCATGAAAATCAGCAGGGTGATCTTGGGCTAATCACTAGGAGACTGTGAATTCCAGTCCTGCCTTAGAAATGAAAGCCGGGTGAGTGACCTTGGGCCAGTCATCAGAAGACTGAGAGTTCTAATCCCAGTAGGATTGAAAACCCAATAGGTAATTTTGGGCCAATCATAGAGAGACAATGGGTTCTAATCCTTCCAGGCACAAAAGCCAGCTGATGTCAGCTTTGGAAGCCATATTAGGCCGGAAGCTTCCATGCTGCCACCTTCTCATGTGTGGGAAAGTAGGAGGGGGGATTTAGTGGAGGGGTTGTCTTTAGACATAATAGCATTCTTCCTGTTGGTCAGGCCGATCCTGCATCTGGAGAAGGAGTGGTCGGAGTGATGTCTCGAGATGGGACGGATGTTGATTGGAGCATGTGATCGACTGAGGAGTGAGGGGACGGTTTGGGGGGTTTTGATTTACTGAGGGAAAACCCGGACCTCTCAGATTCGGGTTTTCCCAGATGTGCCAGTTTACCTATTCTAGTAAATAGAACTTTGGAAAATGCATGCTTCAGAGTTTTTACTTGGAGTTGGGTTTTTTTCTGGAACGCTGACAGCTGAGTGATTTTGGACCAATCACCAGAAGATGATGAGTTCTAGTCCCATTTTAGGCACATAAGCGAACTCGGTATCTTTGGGTCACTCTTTCTCAGCCCAACCAACCTCATGGTGTTATTGCTGTGAGGAAGATAGGAGGAGGAATATTAAATATGTTCGTCATTTTGAGTTATTTTTAAAAATAGTTGGGAAAAAAAATCTAATTATTTTTCCAGAGTTATCCCCCAATATGGCTGAAAATTTAGGTCCCATACCTCTAGGGAAGGTGTAACACTTTTACATATATCGTGTGTGTGTGTGTGTATTATGCATCTGTGTTTGTTTATAAAATTGATAGTCTGCCCATTTTACCCAGGGGTGAAATGTAAAATGTGTTACTACCAGTTCTGTGGGCGTGGCTTGGTGGTGGGGGTAATGTGACTGGGTGGGTGTGGCCAACTTTTTTTTTTTTAACTTTTCAAAGCATTTTTTCTAATGCTTTGAAAAGCCTCTGCCAATCAGGCAACTCAGCTGGGATCGTCAGAGAGGCTTTTTAAAAAATACCTCTCTAACGATCCCAGCTGAGTTGCCTGATCGGCAGAGAGGTATTTTTTAAAAAGCCTCTCTGACAATCCCAGCTGAGTTGCCTGATGGCAGAGCCTTTTCAAAACATTTTTTTTACCACTTCTTCGGCCAAGAGGTTGCAGAAAAAAATGCTTTGAAAAGCCTCTGATGATCCCAGCTGAGCCGCGCGATCATCAGAGGCTTTTTTTTTTACTTTTAAAAGCATTTTTTTGTCACAAGAGGTTGTAGAAAAAATGCTTCGAAAAGTTTTTTAAAAAAAAGCCTCTGATGATCGTGCAGCTCAGCTGGGCATTGGGAGGCGGGCACAGGGATTTTTGCTACCGGTTCTCCGAACCACTCGCCATCATCGCTACCGGATCGGGCAATCCGGTCCGAACCAGGAGCATTTCACCCCTGATCTTACCTCAGTGTAACTCTTAAGTTGTATAGTGTCTTTTTAAGTCACTGCAGTCTTCACTTTAAACATTTGTTTTTCCTTCTTGACTGGAAACATATTTTATGACTTGAGTGTTAATGTATAATCTTACTGGATGGAGTAACCAAAAGCTGGTTAATTGACCATGAAGTTACATGCGACTGGACTGCATACTTAGAGAATGCTGTCCCCATTGTACAAATGTTGACTAATCAGACTTGCATTTGTTTTTTTTTTCTCCCGATACAAAGATTTCTGCAATCTAATCCAGGCCCTGTTTTTATGGGGAGTAAGTTGAGATTCATGAAGTTTATTTCTGAATAACTACGCACAGCATTCTGTCTATAGTCCAAGGTCATTTGCACAACCACCTTACTATATGCCCAAGAACTAATGTTTGCAGCTGGTGTGCCTGCAATGCGGAATATGGAATTTGAAACTGGTGTCCATTAGAATGTGCGTTCTGTATTAAAAATAGCTCTTGTCATCTGCTTTGTTTTCCGCGGTGACTTTCATTTGCCTGTCGTCTTCTTCATCTTTCAGTCCAGCAAATTGGAATCTTCACCCTTCGTGGTGTAACCAGAAGGAAGATTACTTCTTCACATTTCTTCATATTTGTCCTCCCAGATTCAAGAGCAGAGGTCTTCAAACTTGGCAGCTTTAAGACTTGGGGACTTCAGCTCCCAAAAGTCCACAAGTCTTCAGCATAGCTGGCTGGAGAATTCTGGGACTTGAAGTCCACAAATCTTAAAGCTGCCAAGTTTGGGGACCCCTGTTCTAAAGTCTCCTCTCCAGAAAGCCAAAAATGACACCAGGCTGTATTACATTATAGACATGCAATATTTTTTCTGGTGCATGTTCATTTCATATGGATTGCTTCCTTGTCCATGGAGATTCAGTCATCCAGGTCACAGTTATCCCATGCTTTTTTTTTTTTTTCAAGAGATAACTGGACTTTCTTGTTTTTCTTTGAAGATGTTTCTCTTCTCATCCAAGAAGCTTCTTGGGTGAGAAGTGAAGTGTCTTCAAAGTAAAACAGGAAGTCCGGTTGCCTCTTCAAAAAAAAAAAAAAAGCATCTTTGGACTTCTTTTGTTGTTGTTGTTGTTTTGTTAAAGATGTTTCGCTTCTCATTCAACCAAAACTGAAAAATCTTCTTGGATTAGAAGCAAAACATCTTTAAGGAAAGAAACAAAGAAAGTACAGTTGCCTTCTGAAAAAGCAACTTTTGGGATTGCTTCCTTGGCTTCTACCCCCATCTTTCTAGCCAAATATTCCAGATTGTTACAGGGGTCGGTTGCTGGGGGTTTGCAAGGGTTCAGGAGAACCTCTAGCTAAGATTCTGTGCAGTTTGGAGAACCACCAAATCCCACTCCTGGCTGGCCCCTCCCATCCACCCCGCCCCTCCCAGGAGTTCCCATGTGGCCCATTTTGGATGCAGGTAAGTGTAGGGCGTGTGCAGAGGGTTGGGGAGGGCGAAAAACAGGCCTACCAGAAGTTTCCGGTCTCCAGAGGGCCTCTGGAACCTGGGAAGGCCGTTTTTGCCCTCCCCAGGCTCTGGAGGAAAGCCTCCGGAGCCTGGGGAGGGCAAAAACACCCCCCCCCGTGGTGCAGGAGGCTGACTAGGCCACGCCCACCATGGCCACACCCACCCAGCAACCGGGCAGAGAACCCCTTGCTAAAATTGTTGAAGCCCACCCCTGGATTGCTAGCAACAATGTTTTAAGAAAGCTGAAAAGTTAAATTACAAATTGAAATATAAAATGGTAAAAGAGATTAGCAATTGATATGGGTAATCCTCCATTTACAACCATTCGTTTAGTGACCGTTTGAAGTTACAACGGCACTGGAAAAAGTCACTCATGACCGTTTCCACATTTATGACCGTTGTAGCATCCCCATGGTCACGCGATCAAAATCCCGCTGTTTGGCAACTGGTTCATATTTATGACGGTTGCAGTGTCCCAGGGTTACGTCACCACCTTTTGCGATCTTCTGACAAGCAAAGCATATCCCAGTCATCTTCTTTAGAAAATAAAATGATTGGAGACAGAGAGCAAGTACTCTGAGGGTTGAGATTACTCCCCCAAAAGAGGTAAATATACAAGCGCACACACATTTCATATTGTTTCTCCACTTCTCTGCTCGCAGGTACATATACTTGATGGGAGTCCAGGAAAGAAATGAGAAGCTGTTCTACAGGATCCTACAAGATGATATCGAACGATTAATGCCGATTGTCTATACACCAACAGTAGGCCTTGCGTGTTCCCAGTACGGGCATATCTTTAGAAGGCCGAAGTAAGGACAGCCTTATAATTTCTTTACGTAATGGTCACAAATGTTTCTGCTCCTTCATAGAATAGAATAGAATTTTTTATTGGCCAAGTGTGATTGGACATACAAGGAATTTGTCTTGGTGCATATGCTCTCAGTGTACATAAAAGAAAAGATACGTTCGTCAAGAATCATAAGGTACAACACTTAATGATAGTCATAGGGAACAAATAAGCAATCAAATCATACTAGGAAACAGTCAATATAAATCATAAGGATGTCAATAAAGTGACAGTCAATTTATTCTGGAAACTAAATAGCAGACCACTATTCTTTTTAATTTTATGTTAATTATTTAAGCTAGTATTTATATAAGCTGGTATTCCTTTGTTGTTGTTGTTAATTGCGAAGTCATGTCTGACCCATCGTGACCCCATGGACAACGTTCCTCCAGGCCTTCCTGTCCTCTACCATCCTCCGGAGTCCATTTAGGCTCACACCTACTGCTTCAGTGACTCCATCCAGCCACCTCATTCTCTGCCATCCCTTTCTTCTTTTGCCCTCAATCGTTCCCAGCATTAGGCTCTTCTCCAGTGAGCTCTTCCTTCTTTCTCATTAGGTGGCCAAAGTATTTGAGTTTCCTCTTCAGGATCTGGCCTTCTAAAGAGCAGTCAGGGTTGATCTCCTCTAGGACTGACCGGTTTGATGGCCTTGCAGTCCAAGGGACTCCACAGGAGTCTTCTCCAGCGCCAGAGTTCAAAGGCCTCAATTCTTTGGTGCTCAGCCTTTCTTATGGTGGTATTCCTTAATAAAGCACTATTTCTACTGACTGCAGGCGAAGAAACTCAAAGAATTGATGGTGGTGACATTAAAAATTTCGCTTCCTCTTGTCTTATTGTTCTTCTTTTCTTCTTCCACATGTTTTGTTTCCACTTTGAATCCATTTTCTACCTTCCAGGGAGTTGTTAACACGGCAAGGGCTTTATAAACCTTTCTCAATAAAATTACTCACATTTATGATGGTTGCAGTGTCCCAGGGTCATGTGATCCCCTTCTGACAAGCAATGGGGAAAGCCAGATTCACTTAAAAAAACCGTGTTACCAAATTTAACGACTGCAATTTGTTAACAGCAAATGTGGCAGGAAAAGTTATAAAATGGAGCAAAAAAATTCACTTAACAAATATCTCACTTAGGAACAGACGTTTTGGGCTCAATTGTGTCCGTAAGTTGAGGACTACCTGTATTGTCCTTTTTTTAATCAAAAGAGTCAGTGTGTCCATCTTGGCATGCTCTGTGAATTTCCCTGACCATGAGGGGGCTGAGCTGAATCTTTCCATCTTCTGCTAAGTATTTTGAATCTTCCTCCCCTTCCTGAATTGTACTTATTCATTATAATTGCTTGTTCAGAGACATTTTTTTTCCTGCTTCATTTCACAAAATTAAGTGGATGTGAATGTTAAAATCAGATAAATGTTGCTTTTACAAATTCTATAAGCTTTTAAGTGGCTCAGTGGCTAAGACGCTGAGCTTGTCGATCGAAAGGTTGGCAGTTCAGCGGTTCGAATCCCTAGTGCCGCGTAACGGGGTGAGCTCCCGTTACTTGTCCCAGCTTCTGCCAACCTAGCAGTTAGAAAGCACGTAAAAAATGAAAGTAGAATAATAGGGACCACCTTTGGTGGGAAGGTAACAGCGTCCCGTGCGCCTTTGGCGTTTAGTCATGCCGGCCACATGACCATAGAGACATCTTCGGACAGCGCTGGCTCTTTGGCTTTGAAACGGAGATGAGCTCCGCCCCCTAGAGTCAAGAATGACTAGCACATATGTGCGAGGGGAACCTTTACCTTTATAAGCCTTTAACAGTGACATAGATCTCAAGGGCTATCTTGGTTTCACCCAGTTTTTTAAAAGATGTCATATTCAACTTTTTAAAACAAATAAGAAGGAGAAGGTATACCAGGTTGACACTTGCATTCCTACCTTAATTTTTTTGCAGAGGATTGTACGTTGCCATAACAGATAAGGGCCACATCCAATCTGTTGTAAACAACTGGCCAGAGAACGATGTGAAGGTACGGACTGTGTTTTATTCTTTCATGTGGACTTTCTATAGTATGTGTTGTGGCCCACCAACAGAGCTGGCAGCAGAGTCAGACAGTGAGGAGGTTGGGGAGGAACATGGGCCAGTCCCGGAGGCTGGGGAAAGTTCTGACGAGGGCTCTGCATCGGAGGCAGAGAAGGAGCTAGACAGCAGTGAGGCAGAGGAACAGCTGGAGCCTGTTCCCAGTGTGCGCATGCACAGAGCTGCCAGAAGACAAGAACAACTAAGAAAGCAGAGTCGACTTGGGAGTAAAGCCACACCTTGGAGGTGATTGGCCCCTCCCATAGGAAACAAAAGAGGAGCGAACGGGGAGGGGGCTTTTGCAGGAAACAATTTGTTCGATCGGTCGTTTCAAGAGTGGAAAGTTCTGTTCGTGACTCTAAGAGACTCTGTGCCAAGTTTTGCCTTGCCCTGCATTTGGAAACTAGTTATCTAGCAGCTTTCCAAGCGAGATAAGGTTTGTGTTGATAAATATTCCTCTGAAAGACTGTTTGCCAAGCCTTGCTGACTGTGAATGAAAGGAATTCACAGTCGTGTAAATAAAAGGGGTTTTGCCGGGACCAAGACTCTGCTTCATGCTTTTTAAGGAAGCCTAGGTCAGAACAAGTACCAGTAGACCTCCTTGAGTGCAAATAGATAGGGGGTATGCTCGCAAGCTAAACAATGAATTCTTCTTCACCTTGTCTTTCTTTCTTCGTGTGATCTGATGCAGTTCTATATCCACTTTTGTCCTTCAAGGCTGTTGTCGTCACAGATGGAGAACGTATCTTGGGCCTTGGGGATCTGGGAGTATATGGAATGGGAATCCCAGTTGGCAAACTCTGTTTATACACCGCCTGTGCTGGAATAAAACCTGACAAGTGCCTTCCTGTATGTATTGATGTTGGAACTGACAATGAGGTAAGTTGTTAACATGTTCTACGCCCATCAGATACCTGTTGCTTGTCTGTGGTATTCATCGGTGGGGTGAGATGCCACAGAGTAGGATTTTGGTTTGGCTAAATGACCTTGAAGGTTCCTTCCAACTCTTGCTACTACAGGTAGTCCTCGACTTACAACAATTCATTTAGTGACCATTGAAACTTACAACAGCATTGAAAACAGTGACTTACGACGAGTTTTCACAGTTGCAACCTTTGCAGGATCCCCATGCAAAGCCCCATGATCAGAATTCAGATGCTTGGCAACTGACTCATATTTATGAAGGTTGCAGAGCCCCAGGGTCATGTGATCACCATTTGCGAACTTCTGATGAGCAAAGTCAGTGGGGAAGCCGGATTCACTTAACAGCCATGTTACTGACTCGTATCAATTGCAGTGATTCACTTCACATCTGTGGCCAGAAAGGTCGTAAAATGGGGCAAAACTCACCTAACAAATGTTAAACTCACTTAACAACAGAAATGTTGGGCTCAATGGTGGTCGTAAGTCGAGGACTACCTGTATTTTTGATAGATTTACTAAGTTTTTAAAGTTCCACTACAAGTAATCCTTGACGTTCAAAGGTATGATGGCCTCGAAAAAAGTGATTTACGACCCATCCTTGAAGTTACCATGTTGTATCATTCACTTGGTCACATGATCACAATTCAAGTGCTTGCAACATCACAAGATCACAATTGTGACTTTCCCAACAAGTTTCCAAGAAGCAAAATCAATTGGGAGTGTTGTGGCCTCTTGGCCACCGGCTCCTCCAGCAGCCAAATCAGATGAGGAAGTGACATGGGAATCAGGGTCAGCATCAAGGAAACCTGAGAGCTCTGAGGGGGAAGAGGGAATGGAGCTGGCAGAGAGAGAGAAAGAGAGGCGGAGCCTGGGCCGTCCATCAGCCCTCAGATGGAGAGTCAACAACCCCCAGGTCTGGAGGTGGCTGATGAGGAAGAGGAGGAACAGCTGGGTCCAGTGCCTGATGTGTGGATGTGCAGAGGGCTGAGGAGAGGAGAGCAGTGGAAATCTATGGGCCGGTCCTTGGGAAGGAAGAGCCACCACTGCTAGTGAAGCTGTACCCTAGCTCTGGGGATAAAAGGCGGGGGGGGGGAGATGAATAGGTGTGGCAGACAACTATTCATCTTCCTGCTAGATAGACTTGTGCTGTGTGCGAGAGAGAGACTTTTTGCCGGGGCTGCTGGCTCTCCTAATAAAGGGAACATTTATTTAAGTATAGAGGGTTTGTTGTTTTTGGGAGTCGGGCCAAAACAGGGAATCAGATTTGCTTAACGACTGCATGATTTACTTAATGGCCACATGACTCGCTTAACAACCTCAATGATTCTTTTAACAACCCCAGTAAAAATAACGTAAAACCGGGTCTGACCAGGCGATGACTTGCTTCATGACTGTCTCGCTTAGGAACCACAATTCCAGTCTCCATTGTGCTCATAAGTCAAGGACTTTCTGTGCAAGGAAAGGCTTTTCGGTATGTCCTGCAAATATCCATGTTTCCTAGGAGTGGCAGAATATAATTCAGTGTCAGAGATCGGATCGGTGACTTTGCTTTGGTTTTGTTTGTTTTTTTCTATTTTCCCAGACACTTTTGGAAGATCCGTTTTATATGGGATTGTATCAGAAACGAGACCGCTCGCAGGTTTATGACGAACTCATCGATGAATTCATGGAAGCCATTGTAGGCAGGTATAAATCAGGGGTGGGTTTCACTTACCTTTGCTATCGGTTTGCTTGCGCATACGCAGATGGTATTTGATGATGTCCGAGCGGGTGGGCGGAGCCTCCTGCCGAACTGGCAGCAACCCGTCACTGGTATAAATCCTGAGATTTATTCCCCTGTAAGCAGGGAAAGAATTTGTGCATGTTCAACAGACAGCCTTTCCTGTCTGTCCAAGAAGACTTCGATGGGTCCAAAGAGGCTCTGTTTAGCAAAGATGAGATTCACGGCTGGCATTCATCCCAACAGATGAATATGGGCACAAACTCCCCTTTTGTGGGCTAAAGGGTGTTTCTTTTTTTTTTAAACACGCGGTTGAATTTTATCAGTGGAATTCCCTAAAAATGAGCCATAAGACATGCTGCCTTTCTGAAATGGGAAAAATTCTGCAGTCATATGACTGCAATTCATTATGTTTTTCTGCTGATTTCTGGCAAAAAAAACCCCATTCATTTAAGTGAATGGGTTAGGGCAGTGATGGCTAACCTTTTTGCCATCGTGTGCCAAAAGTGTGGGAAGCATGGGGGGGGGTCACATGCACGTGTGCCCACACCCATAATTCTATGTGCCCCATCCCCATGAATGTGTGCACGACCCCCCCCCCACGCTTCCCATGCTTTTGGCACGTGATGGCCCGGTGGGCCCAGTAGACCCATTTTTTTGCCCTCCCCAGGCTCCAGAGCCTTTCTAGGAGCCTGGGGAGGGTGAAAACAGCCTTCCCCACACACCCCCAGAGGCCCTCCGGAGGCCGGAAACGGCCTGTTTGCCAACTTCCAGTGGGCCCAGAAGGCCCGAAAATCAGCTGGCCGGCGCCGGAGCTAAGCTCATGTGCCCACCAATATGGCTCCGTGTGCCACCTGTGGCACTCGTGCCATAGGTTCGCCATCACGGGGTTAGGGTAAGGGTTAGGGTTAGGATTAGGGTAAGAGTTAGGGTTAGAGTAAGAGTTACGGTTAGGGTTAGGGAAAGGGTTAGAGTTAGAGTAAGGATTAGGGTTAGAGTTAGGGTTAGGGTTGGGATTGAGGTTGCGGTTAGAGTAGGGGTTAAGGTTAGAGCAGGGGTGAAATCTACTTACCTTCCCTACCGGTTCAGAAGTGCAAGCCATCGTCACATCTGATTTTGGACCCAAAGCCTTCTGCGCATGCGCAGAGGGTCAAAAACAGGTTTCTTCCTGGTTAACGACATCCAGGTGGGTGGGCGGAGCCTCGTGCTGCCGCCACTACTAATTCACCAAGCCACACGCCGCCGCCACCACTACCAGTTTGCCTGAACCGGAGCAAACCGGTAGCATTTCACCCCTGGGTTAGAGTTAGAGTAAGGGTTAGGTTAGAGTAAGGGTTAGGGTTAGGGTTAGAGTAAGGATTAGGGTTAGAGTAAGGGTTACGGTAAGAGGGTTAGGGTTAGGGTTAGAAATAAAGATATGGTGTATTTGTGCACTTTGCTGCTGGTTGTCATCTTCTCCTTCCTTCCACCTTTCCCAGTTCTGGAGTCTTTTCCAGAGAGCTGGCTTTTCCCATTATGTGTCCTTGGTTATACATCAGCATATATAGTATAGGTCCGTGATGGCGAACCTATGGCACGCGTGCCACAGGTGGCACGCGGAGCCATATTGGTGGGCACCCGAGCGTTGCCCTAGCTCAGCTCCAGTGTGCATGCGCACGCTGGCCAGCTGATTTTTGGGCCTTCTGGGCCCACCGGAAGTCGGCAAATGGGCTGTTTCCGGCCTCAAGACGGCCTCCGGTGGGGTGGGGAAGGCTGTTTTCGCCCTCCCCAGGCTCCTAGAAAGTGTCTGGAGCCTGGGCAGGGCAAAAAACAGGCCTACCGTGCCCACCATGCTATCACATGCCAAAAGCGGGGGGAGCATGGGGGGGTCGCACTTGCATGCGCGGGGGGGGCAGGGCACATAGAATTATGGGTGTGGGCATGTGCGCGCGCAACTATCCTGCACTCCCCCAGCTTTTGGCACATGATGGCAAAAAGGTTAGCCATCACTGGTATAGGTAGTCCACGACTTACGACCAGAACTGAGCCCAACATTTCTTGTTGCTTCTGCCCCTTAGCAGTTGTCAAGTGAGTTTCGCCCTGTTTTACGACCTTTCTTGCCACTGTTGCTACGTGAATCACTGTACTTGTTAGGTTAGTAACACAGCTCTCTTAAGTGAATCCGGCTTCCCCATTGTCACAAAAGGTCACAAAAAGATTACCACGTGACCCCCAGGACACCGCAACCCTCGTAAAGACATGCCGGTTGCCAAATATTTGAATTTCAATTGGGTGACTGTAGGGATGCTACAATCATCGTAAAATATGAAGCATGGTCACAAGCAGGGGTAAAATGCTCCCGGTTTGGACCGGATCACCTGATCCGGTAGCGATGTCGGCAGGTGGTTCGGAGAACTGGTAGCAAAAATCCCTGCGCCCCCCCACCCCCAACACCACGCCCAGCTGAGCCTCATGATCATCAGAGCCTTTTTTAAAAAAAAATTTAAAAGCATTTTTTCTACAACCTCTTCCAACGAAAAAATGCTTTTAAAGGTAAAAAAAAAAAAGCCTCTGATGATCGCGTGGCTCAGCTGGGATCATCAGAGGCTTTTCAAAGCATTTTTTTCTGCAACCTCTTGGCCGAAGAGATGGTAAAAAAAAATGCTTTGAAAAGTCTCTGATGATCCCAGCTGAGTTGCCTGATCGCCAGAGGCTTTTCAAAGGATTAGAAAAAATGCTTTGAAAAGTTTAAAAAAAAAATTGGCCACACCCATCCAGTTACATTACCCCTCCCACCAAGCCACGCCCACAGAACCGGTAGTAACAAATTTTACATTTCACCCCTGGTCACAAGTCACTTTTTTCAGTGCCATTGGAACTTCGAATGGTCACTAGACGAATGGTTGTAAATTGAGGACTACCTGCATACAAATACAGGTAGTCCTCATCTGACCACAATTCATTTAGTGACTATTCAAAGTTACAGTGGCACTGAAAAAAGTGACTTACGACCATTTTTCAAACGTACAACTTTTGTAGCATCCCTGTGTTCAGATGCTTGGCAACTGGTTCATACTTATGACCGTTACTGTGTCCCAAGATTAGGTGATCCCCTTTTGCAGCCTTTTGACGAGCAAAATCAATGGGGAGGACAGGTTCACTTCGCAACCATGTTCCTAACTTATCCACGGTGATGATTCACTTAATAACTGTGGCAAGAAAGGTAGTAAGATGGGGCAAAACTCACTTAGCAAACACTTCACTTAAGAACAGAAATTTGGGGCTCAATTGTGGTCGTAAATCGAGGACTACCTGTACCGGGATTTGATGTCATTCTGGCTTAGGGCAGTTAAATTAGAGAGGTGTGCAGGATCTTTTCATGGATGACTAGAATGCTTTGCTGTTCATTTTATATTTCTACCTGTGCCTTCCAGGTATGGCCAAAACACCCTCATTCAGTTCGAAGACTTCGGCAACCATAATGCCTTCCGCTTTTTGAGGAAATACCGAGAAAAATATTGCACTTTCAATGATGACATACAGGGTGAGTGATCAGCCCCAGTGCTATTAGGATATTCCCCATGTGTTTGAAATTAACTGAAATTAAAGGATAAGGAAAGGATAAGGAAAGCTCAAAGTATTTTAAGGTATGGGACAAGTGGTACGATTGGATTAAGCGAAAAGAAAGTGGATAAGGATATACGTAGTAAACCATATAGATAATCTTAATGAGTACTAAATTTTACCTTTCTTTAATGGTGAATTTTAAATTGAGAACTGAGAGGGTATTTCCATGCTTACTTCATATAAATACCAACAACGACTTCATCGTCAGGAAAATGAATATGGGACTAGGTTAAGAAATATATAATGTGTAGAGAAGAATATATATAGATATGTAAAAGAATAGAAATGAAATGTCAAATATATGATATGATCTATGTATATGAATATCTTATTATTGTTTTAATTGTTTTTATAATTGTTTGATAATTTAATAAAGTTTGTTTTAAATTAAAAAAAAAAGATATTCCCCACTTTGGGCTCTGTTTTGAGGTTTGTTTTTTTTTTGCTTCTACCTGGATCCTTTTTGCCCCTGAAAAATTGTGTGTCCTTCCTTTAGGGACCGCGGCAGTTGCTTTGGCTGGATTATTGGCAGCCCAGAAAGTCATTGCAAAACCCCTCACCGAGCACCGGATCCTCTTCCTTGGAGCAGGAGAAGTGAGTTGTGCGCTTGTTTGTAATTAAGACTGCTGCAATAAATTTGGGCCCTCGTGGTTTGCATTTAGTTGTCAAATAGGAACAGTCGTTGAGCCAATCAGAGCATTCTATACTGAAGGTAGGTTAGGGCTAGATTGCAACAATGCCCTCTGTGCAAGGCTTACCCTTGAAGCAGTGGTGAAATGTAAAATTTATTACTACCGGTTCTGTGGGCATGTAATGTGACTGGGTGGGCATGGCCAACTTTTTTTTTTTCTTTTAAAAGCATTTTTTCTTTTCGGCCGAAGAGGTTGCAGAAAAAAATGCTTTTGAAAGCTTCTGACGATCAGGCAACTCAGCTCGGAAAAAAATGCCTTTAAAAGCCTCTGACAATCCCAGCTGAGCTGCGCGATCATCAGAGGCTTTTTTTTTTTTTTACTTTTAAAAGCATTTTTTCAGCCAAAGTGGTTGTAGAAAAAATGCTTTTAAAATAAAAACAAAACAGCCTCTGATGATCGCGTGGCTCAGCTGGGGATGGGAGGATGCAGGGATTTTTGCTACCGGTTCTCCGAACCACCCGCCACCATTGCTACCAGATCGGGCGATCCGGTCCAAACCGGGAGCATTTCACCCCTGCCTTGAAGAGCATTTAAAGCATGCTGGCTGGGGAATTCTGGGAGTTGAAGTCCACACATCTTAAAACCTTTTTTGTGCACTTAAGACCTTTCTATTTCACCAAGCCGGGCTGGCATAAATCTCTTCTAATTGTTCTAAATCTTTATGCTGAAGATTCTTAACCGATGAACCAAATTGGCTTAATCATCATATATACACATTTTATATGTATGTTAGTTTAACTGTTCACCGCCCTGAGTCCTTCGGGAGAAGGGTGGTATAAAAATTAATTAATTAATTAAATAAATAATAATGAATGAATGAATGAATGAATGATGCTAAGTTCAAAAAATACTGCCTTAGATGGCATCGCAGGGTTGGGCATTGGGCAACCTAGAGCCACAGGTTAAACCCCTTTTTGTGGGTGCCAGCTCCCTGCCCCCAATTACATTGTTGAATTCAGCAGGGTGTTGAATTAATATTCCCCCACCCCCCGACGTGAAAAATGTGGCATTAGCCTTAGTATTTAGCATTTAGCCAGTTGCTTTCCAAAAAGCATTTCAAAGATGCACCGTTTTTCATTCTTGCCTTTTAAATAACTTATCGCCATATTATTATATCCCATCTTTTTTAACAGTAGAGGTAGTCCTTGCTCAATGACCGGTCGCGTAATAACTGTTCAAAGTTCGGATGGCTGCCCCCATCCCCCATAATCACATGACTGTATTTTTGGTGTTTAGCAACTGGTGTGCATTTACAACCATTTTGCTGTGTCCTGCAGTCACATACCCACGGTTTCCAGAGTTTTTTTGGGGGGGCTGGACATCAGGGTTTACCTCAGATTTTGGCAAAAATCCCAGGTTGGTGTAATGAGTTTGTTTAATGACCGCACTGGTCTTTAAAAAAACTGCAGTGTTCATTCACCACTGCTACAAAAAAGTCCTGCTTAATGACTGTGATGTATGATTGTCATTTTAGATTTCGTTACAGTTGTAAGTCAAGGGCTGCCTGTACTTTTATTTTTATTTTTTTATTTGTATCCTGGCTTTATTACTTTTACAAACAACTCAAGGCGGCGAACATACCCAACACATCCCAAATGTGCTTTTTTCACGAGGCAACTGGACTTTCTTTTTTTTTCTTTGAAGACGTTTCACTTCTCACCCAAGAAGCTTCTTGGATTAATGTCTCCAAAGAAAAACCAGAAAGTCCATTTGCCTCTTGATAAAAGCACCATTGGGACAACCATGACCTGGATGACTGAGAATCTCCATAGACATACGTAACACATCTTCCTCCTCCTATTTTCCTCACAACAATCCATTGAGGTGGGTTGCGCTGAGAGAGAGCGACTGGTCCAAACTCACCCAGCTGGCTTTCCTGCCTAAGGTGAGAGTAGAACTCACAGTTTCCAACTTACTAGCCTGGTGCCTTAAGCATTAGACCAAGCTGGCTCTCATTGCTATTATTTTAGTTATTTTTTAAAAAAATTCTGTATGGCAAGTCTCTTTAAAAAATTGTATCCTCAAATGCTTTTTTCTCTTTGGTGGAAAAGTGGAATATTTATTTATTTATTTATTGGTTCGATTTATATGCCGCCCTTCTCCGGAGACTCGGGGCGGCTTACAATGCGTTAAGCAATAGCCTTCCTACTTTTGTATATACCTGCTTAGTAGGGCTTTCGCCCCCTCAAGCGGTGTTCTTTTTTATACAAAGTCAGCTTATTGCCCCCACAATCCAGGTCCTCATTTTACCTACCTCGGAAGGATGGAAGGCTGAGTCAACCTTGAGCCTGGTGAGATTTGAACTCGCAGTAATTTCAGGCAGCTGGCAGCTAAGTGCTACTTAACAGCATTTTAGTCTGCTGTGCCACCAAGACTGAATAGCCATTCAGTCAGCATCTAAAAACCATTAGAGAGATATGCCAAATGTTGTTTTTGTTTTCTTTAATGGTTGTTTCAGCGTCCTTTGGAAACTGATTTCCAAATTCCTTTATGGATGCCAACACAGCTCTGCCAAACTATATTTTTTTCCTACTCTTTGTCTCCCCCATCAGGCTGCCCTTGGTATTGCAAATCTCATCGTCATGGCTATGGTGGAAAATGGTCTTTCTACAGAAGACGCTTACAAGAAAATTTGGATGTTTGATAAAGACGGCTTATTGATAAAGGTACGGTGCCTGTGAGTTTGGAAAGACCCAACACAATGTGGGATGTTGCAACATAGGCATTGGTTGCCTATCTTGGTTTAGGTTTCCCAAGCAGTTGTTCTTTATTTTGTCGTCTTCTAGGGCCGAGCGGAAAAGATTGATGTCAACCAGGAGCCCTTTACTCATCCAGCTCCAGGGAACATACCAAAAACTTTCTTGGACGCCGTGAGGATTCTTCAGCCTTCTGCCATTATTGGTGAGAGTTTCAGGCAATTCCTAAGTTTTACTCATCTGAAAGTTTTGCTGCTTCTACTTCTACATTTCTGAGGTTGGAATTTCCAAATGTCTAAAGTGGTGTTTTTCAAACTTGGCAAGTTTAAGATATCTGGACTTCAACTTCCAGAATCCCCCAGCCGATATGGCTGACTAGGGAATTCTGGGAGTTGAAGTCCACACAAGTCCAATTGAAGTCCTGGCTGGGGAATTCTGGGAAGTGAAGTCCACCCATCGTAATCTTCCCAAGTTTGAAAAACGCTGGTCTAGACTTTAGAGCTGTGATGGCGAACCTATGGTACGTGTGTCACAGGTGGCACGCAAAGCCGTCTCTCTGGACACACCAGCCGTCGCCCAGCTGAGCTTCACTGTGCATGCACGCGCACCTCCCGCCGGCCAGCTGGTCTTCGGGTCTACCGTGCATGCACGGAGCCTTCCCCGATCTTCACAGTTTCTCCCCCCCCCAAGCGCGCAAGCTTTCTCCTGCATTTTTGCCGCCCATGCCTTCCCCGATCTCCGCATGTCCCATCCTCCGCAGGTGCCTCTCCATGGCAGAAATGCAGGACAATGTTAGCATGCACTGGGGGGAGAAACTGCGGAGATCAGGGAAGGCTCAGGCAGCAGAAATGCAGGAGAACCAACTTGGGAGCCAAAACGGGGGGGAGGGGGCACATGCACCGAAAATGTGCGCACATGCGCAGGGCCAGTGCACATGCAGGGGGGCGCTTGCATTGCATTTTGGGGGTTGCATTTTGTGCATTCGTGCGCATGCTTGCTTGCTTGCTTTGAGCACTCGGCACTAAAAAGTTTAACTATCACTGCTCTAGAGCCTTGCTGACTGCAGAAAAATGGACTTCTTTCCACTTTATTCTTTCTTTTTCCACTTGTAGTACAAGTAGGAGCTTGCACACAATTCAGGAAATGTGTGTTCTTGCAGTGGCCACACTCTGTCCAAATTTCTCAACACTTCAGGCTCTCTCTCTTTCCCCCCCTCCCCCCCCTCTCCCCCCCCCCCCCGGAGATTTATAGCTTGCAGCACTGTTAGGACAGCTCCTGCCTGGAAATATTAGGAATGTTTTCTTTGAGCCATGGTCTTATTTCCACTTTCAGGAGTTGCCGGGGCTGGGCGGCTGTTTTCTCATGATATCATCAAAGCGATGGCCGACATCAATCAGAGACCCATCATCTTTGCACTGAGTAACCCTACCGTAAAAGCAGAATGTACAGCCGAGGAGGCATATACACTAACAGACGTAAGCGAAAATTCTGAACAATTTTAGGCCGTGATGTTTCTTCTCCTGGGTTTCGCAGCTTGGCTCACTTGTTGGAGCTGCCTCAAGGAAGTCCTCTCTGTGACGGAGCTGCTCTCTCCCGTTACGATGCACTGAGGTCAGCTGATCTGGGGAGAGCTCATGATATGGATAGTCCTCGACCTACGACTACAATTGAGTGCAGATTTATGGTTTGTAAGTTGTGTGGCCTATTAAACGGGTCATGTGACCGCGCTTGACTTTATGATTTTTTTAAAAAGTTTTTTATTGATTTTACAACACAACATTCAGAACACAAACACATATGTGTTTCTTTTTCCATATCAGTTTCATTCCTCTTACTTTCTACTTTATACATTCCCCATTTTTCCCATCCTTTATTATCATTATCGTCCCTTTATATCTAATTTTATTCATTTACAATATTTTATACATTTGTGACATTCTCCTCTCTATCATTTCTTCACATTTACTTTCCCTAATCTCGAGCCAATCATACCACTTATTCCATACTTGATAGTATTCTGTATCTTCCTTTTCTTCTTTTATTTCTTTCGTTAATTTGTCCATCTCCGCACAGGCCAGAATTTTCTTAATTATTTCTTCCTCTGTTGGTACATTTTCGTTTTTCCAGGACTGTGCGTAGACTTTTCTTGCAGCTGTAATTATATGCAAAATCAAATATTGGGTTTCTTTACTGTAGGTTCTGTTTAACATCCCTAGTAAAAACATTTCTGTTTCAAGTCCACATTGTGGCCAATTATCTCTTCTGTCCAACTTCTAATTTTAGCCCAATATTTCTTTGCCTTAGGACATGTCCACCAGAGATGGTAATATGATTTTTTTTACAATTGTTAAGTGAATTTGTTGCCCGCAGTGGACATTTTTTTTTTTGTTGGAAACTAGAAGTAAACTCCTGTTTCTGACAAAAATAAATCGTAAATCTGGTCATGTGGCTGCAGGATGCCTCGACCCTGCTAGACTTTCATAAGACTCTAAAGCAGGGGTGAAATGCTCCCAGTTTGGACCGGATCGCCTGATCCGGTAGCGATGGAGGCGGGTGGTTCGGAGAACTGGTAGCAAAAATCCCTGCCCCCCCCCCATATCATCAGAGGCTTTTTTTTAACTTTTAAAAGCATTTTTTCTACCTCTGGCCGAAAAAATGCTTTTAAAAGTAAAAAAAATAAGCCTCTGATGATCGCGTGGCTCAGCTGGAATGGCTTTTAAAGCATTTCTTCTACAACCTCTTCGGAGGTTGTAGAAAAAATGCTTTAAAAGCTTCTGATGATTCCAGCTGAACTGCCTGATCGGCACAGGCTTTTTTTCTTTTAAATGCCTCTGACGATCCAAACTGAGTTGCCTGATCGGCGGAGGTATTTAAAAGAAAAAAAAAGCCTCTGACGATCAGGCAACTCAGCTGGGCTCATCAGAGCCTTTTGAAAGCATTTTTACAACCTCTTCACCGAAGAGGTTGCGGAAAAAATGGTTTTAAAAGTAAAAAAAAAAAAAAATTGGCCACACTCACCCAGTCACATTCCCCCCCCCCCACCAAGCCACCCCCACAGAACTGGTAGTAACAAATTTTAGATTTCACCGCTGCCCTAAAGCAGGGGTGAAATGCTACCGGTTCACACCGGTTCAGGAGAACTGGTAGTAAAAAAAAAGCTGCTGGTTGGTGTGAACCGATATTTCCAACGATCAGCTGTGCCACGCGATTTCAAATTGCTAGAAAGCAGGAAATCCTGTGCATGTACATGCGTATGCAGCGTGTGTTTGGCGCGCACCACGCCTGCGTGGGCAGCGAACCGGTGGCAAACGGGGGAGGATTTCACCACTGCCGTAAAGACATGTTTCCAGAAGTACCTTGACTCCTCTTTCTGTTTGACAGGGCCGTTGCCTATTTGCAAGCGGCAGTCCATTTGGGCCTGTGAAGCTGAGTGACGGCCGGTCCTTCATCCCAGGCCAGGGAAACAACGCCTATATTTTTCCAGGTAAAGCCTGGGAGTTCCTGCCTCGTTGATTTGGGTTTTTTTCAAGTTGCTTAAAAGTAGTGCAGATATGAAGCACCCCCAGAAGAACGAGCTCTACCTGATGTTAAGGTTACACGAATGGAAACCTGCAAGTCCCAAAGCAAAGCTTTACGGATCAAGACGCTAGGGAGGGTCCCTTCTGAGATGCTTGCCATTCCCACGTTCCTTCTGGCAGCTAAGCTGCCTCAGATCTGACTGTTACCGTGCCTGTCTCCCAAGGTCATTCCCACATACCATTAGATTCTCTTTGCACAGCACAATGTTATCTTTCCATAGCGATGCCTGCCTGAAATGTTCAGGGAGTTCAGCTCTAGGAAATCCATCCATCCTTCCTTCCTTCCTTCCTTCCTTCCTTCCTTCCTTCCTTCCTTCCTTCCTTCCTTCCTTCCTTCCTTCCTTCCCTCCCTCCCTCCCTCCCTCCCTCCCTCCCTCTCCCTTCTCCCCCTTCTCCTTCCTTCCCCCCTCCCTTCCATTTCCTTCCTTCTTTCCTTCCCCCTTCTCTCTCCTTCTCCTTCCTTTCTTTCCTTCCTTCCTTCCCTCCCTCCCTCCCTCCCTCCTTTCTTCCCCTCTCCTCCCTTCTCCCTACTTCTCCTTCCTTCCCTCCTTCCCTTCTCTCTCCTTCTCCTTCCTTTCTTTCCTTCCTTCCCTCCCTCCCTTTCTTCCCCTCTCCTCCCTTCTCCCCCTTCTCCTTCCTTCCCCCCTCCCTTCCATCTCCTTCCTTCCTTCCTTCCCCCCTTCTCTCTCCTTCTCCTTCCTTTCCTTCCCTCCCTCCCTCCCTCCTTTCTTCCCCTCTCCTCCCTTCTCCCTACTTCTCCTTCCTTCCCTCCTTCCCTTCCCTTCTCTCTCCTTCTCCTTCCTTTCTTTCCTTCCTTCCCTCCCTCCCTTTCTTCCCCTCTCCTCCCTTCTCCCTACTTCTCCTTCCTTCCTTCCCTCCTTCCCTTCTCTCTCCTTCTCCTTCCTTTCTTTCCTTCCTTCCCTCCCTCCCTTTCTTCCCCTCTCCTCCCTTCTCCCTACTTCTCCTTCCTTCCTTCCCTCCTTCCCTTCTCTCTCCTTCTCCTTCCTTTCTTTCCTTCCTTCCTTCCTTCCCTCACTCCCTCCTTTCTTCCCCTCTCCTCCCTTCTCCCTACTTCTCCTTCCTTCTCTCCCTCCCTCCTTCCTTCCCTCCCTCCTTCTTTCCCCTCTCTCTCCCTTCTCCTTCCTCCCTCCCTCCCTTTTCCCTCCTTCTCCTTCCTTTTTTCCTTCCTTCCTTCCTTTCCTCCTTCCCCTTCCTTCCTTCCTTCCTTCCTTCCTTCCTTCCTTCCTTCCTTCCTTCCTTCCTTCCTTCCTTCCTTCCTTTCTTTTCAGTAGAAATGGCTGTATCAGTAGAAAGATCCCTGTATCTTTCATTGAATTCTATTCCACAATAACTGCACTGCAGGCATCTTTTTTTAAAAAAATGAGATTTTAAAAGAATGCAGTTCAAAAGCTCTCGTGCTTATTGTAGAAAATATGCTTAATCTCACCATAAAAATTTTAGTTACCTGTAGTTTGCAAATGTTATCCCATTCCGTTTGTATGTTTCATATAGCAGGTACTAGGACGAATTGCTTTCTGTTTTAATAAATCTGCAATGGATCAGCTGATCTGACAGTGTATGATTCAATTCAGAATAAAATTCAGCACGGTGTCATGTAGGGCAAATAACAAATGCATTGACACATTCACGCAATACAAGTGCTACTTACCTATTTCTCTATATGTTGCGACACATGAAAAAGGGGGGGGGAGCTTGAATTGGGAGGGCACACTGCTGCTTTTGATCATCTGGAAGTTCTAGATTTGGTTCTCAGATTGAATCAATTGGTGGAAGGATCTAGTGAGGGTAAGATTACTGCAGAATCAGAGTCTGTAGGCCTCCAAATTCCACTTACTGGCAAGCCAGAGGAGGCAAGTGCTGGGACCTTCTTTGTGGGCTCCCAAGGGATTAGACTGATTCCTGTGGTAGATAGTGCTGGATTATAGCAACTTTTGGGTATGATTCTGCAGGGTAGCTCTTCTCTGCCTGACACCAGTGTGCCCAACTCTTTAGTTTTAGGTATCGTTGTTATGTTCCTCCTGTTGTTTGCTGTGCCCCAGTTTTCTAAAAGTTTTTACTCCATGTATGCTTTGCATCAGGGGTGGTATTTACTTACCTGTCAGCATTCTGATGCTGCCATAAAAAGACGAACCTTGACTTTTCACCTACTTATTTTCTCTGTAGATAATATCCCCTAGGAGATGGATGGGAGGGGGGAACATTCCTGTGGGGTGAGGTCAGAAGCTGGGGAGACTGACTTGGAAGATGGCCAATGAGAAGATGAGAATTGGGGAACGGAAAGGGAAGGGTTTGGGGGTCAGAGGGTTAGTATCGGCTATGACGAAGTCGGGGCCAGATCTGTCGTACTCAATAAATGGAATATTTCAGCAAAGATTAATTGTTTGGGAGTGCAATTTATTTGAGATGACATCGAAACCTGACATTACCTTTGCTACTGGTTTGCAAATGTGAGCAGGCGCCACCTCCGCGCATGCACAGAGCCTTTCGTGCATGCACAGAGCGTCAAAAACGGGATGTGATGATATCCAGGCGGGTAGGCGGAGCCTCCTGCAGCCGCCACTACCGGTTCTCCCAAGCCGGATAGAACCGGCTGAATACCACCCATTGCTTTGCATGAACCAAAAAAAATGATTGTTATCATTTAGAATCCTTCTCTGTATGTCGCAGGTGTGGCTCTTGCTGTTGTTCTGAGTAGCGTCCGGCACATCAGTGACAATGTTTTTTTGGAAGCTGCAAAGGTAAATGAAAAAGGTTGTTTCAATGGCAGTGTTTTTGGTGGATCGTACATCAGGCAGAATCAATCACCAATAGAAACCAAATTCAAACAAAAGCTCTGTATTAAAAAGTTAAGTTGCTTCTTCAACTTAATAAAAGCACCTTTGATTTCACTGCCTGATCAAAGGAAGGCTTTCTTCTCTAATTCTGGGTGCCCCAACTGTATAGTTAAGAGCTGTGGTGGCGCAGTGGTTAGAGTACAGTACTGCAGGCTACCTCTGTTGCCTGCCGGCTGCCTGCAATTTGACAGTTTGAATCTCACCAGGCTCAAAGGTTGACTCAGCCTTCCATCCTTCCGAGGTGGGTAAAATGAGGACCCAGATTGTTGGGGGCAATAAGCCGACTCTGTAAACTGCTTAGAGAGGGCTGGAAAGCACTAGTGCTATTGCTGGTGCTATTGCTACAGGGCCAGGATGGGAGGTCTACTCTTGGATAAAATGCCTTATTTTTCTCCTCCTTCCTTTTTTTGTCTTAAAAGACATTGTCCCAGCAGCTGAGTGAGGAAGAGCTGGCAGAGGGAAGACTCTATCCCACGCTTTCCAACATCAGAGAGGTGTCTATTAATATAGCTATAAGGGTAAGGACCAGTGGTGAAATCTAAAATTGGTTACTACCAGTTCTCTGGGCGTGGCTTGGTGGTGGTGGTGGGTAATGTGACTGGGTGAGCGTGGCCAATTTTTTAAAAAAACTTTTAAAACCATTTTTTCTACAACCTCTTCAGCGAAGAGGCTGCAAAAAAAAAATGCTTTCAAAAGGCTCTGACGATCCCAGCTGAGTTGCCTGATCGTCAGAGGCTTTTTTTTCTTTTAAATGCCTCTGCCGATCAGGCAACTCAGCTTGGATCATCAGGCATCGTCTTGGATCGTCAGCTTGGATCGTCAAACTCAGCTTGACGATCAGGCAAGTCAGCTTGGATTGTCAGAGGCATTTAAAAGAAAAAAAGCCTCTGATGATCGCGCGGCTCAGCTGGGCATGCGGGGGGGGGGGGGGACAGGGATTTTTGCTACCGGTTCTCCAAACTACCCGCCTCCATCGCTACCGGATCGGGCGATCCGGTCCGAACCGGGAGCATTTCACCCCTGGTAAGGACCCATTTCAGAAAACAAACAAACAAACCAAGAAATACAGATAGTCCTCAACATGCGACCACAATGGAGCCCTAGATTTCTGTTGCTGAGCAGGACCATTGCTAAGCGATTTGCCCCATTTTACGACCTTTCTTGCCACAGTTGTTAACCGAATCACCGCAGTTATTAAGTTAGCAAAACGGTTGTTAAGTGAATCTGGCTTCCCCATTCACTTTCCTTGCACTGAAAAAAAGTGACTTAGGACTGTTTTTCACACTTTTGTCAGTGCGTGGCAGCATCCCCATGATCACGCGATCAAAATCCGGCCGCTCGGCAACTGACTCGTATTGATGACCTATTGCCGTGTCCCAGGGTCACATGATCCCCTCTTGCAACCTTCTGACAAGCAGGAGGTCAATGGGGAAGCCAGGTTCATTTAACAACTGTGTTACCCACTTAACGACTGCAGTGATTCACTTAACAAATGTGGCAAGAACGGTCGTAAAATGGGGCCAAGCTCACTGATTGTCTCGCTTAGCAACAGAAACGTTGGGCTCCATTGTGGTCGTACGCCGAGGGCTACCTGCAATTTAAACTTTCCTTTTTCTTCCTTAGGTCATGGAATATTTATATGCCAATCACATGGCCTTCTATTACCCAGAGCCAGCAGACAAAACTCAGCACATACGATCGAGAATCTGGACTTCTGAGTATGAATCCTTTCTACCAGATTTGTATGACTGGCCAGTCTCATCGGACACAAGGCGTGCTTGAAATTCTGTTGGAAACCCCCCTGTCCAGAACAACATATGAAGTAGAACCGCCGAAGACCTAAAACTTTTCTTTTTGTGCTAAACTACAGAGCTGGGCGCCTCACCGACACTGGATTTACTCCCTAGATTGGACTTCCTCTCTTCTGAGGTGCATTCCTATGGACGGTTGGGTTGTCTGCAACAGAAATGAAATTTAATATATTTTCTATTTCTCCCGGGGGAAGCTAATTGAACAAATAAGGGAAAACCCTTAATTCTATTTTTTTTTTTTTTTAACTTTTGTTACTGGTCTGCGGTGTGATTAAGGTTTTTCTGTACTGTCTCGTGTATGACTGTAAACTGCATGGATTTACACCAAACAGATTAATTGAGAAGAGAATGTTAGTAAGTCAAGGAAAAGAGATTTGGCCTAGTCTCCCTCCCTCCCTTCCTTCTCCTTTTTCACAGGAGAAGCATCCAGAAATGCTGTCCTCCCTTTATAGTCTACAAAAAAAACCCACCCCTAAGTCTTCATTCTGCTGGGAGCATAAATGGATGACCAAATTACTCCCATCCCATTTTTATACTGGTTCTGCCTTTCTGCAGCCTTGGTGGTTCCTGTAACTGCCCTTACGTGCTGAATTTTGTAGCATGAATCACACAAAGCCAGATTTACCGAAAGGAGAGGCTGTCCTGCTTCCTTACAGGCTGGATTCGAACATACAATTCTGTCTTCCTTAGCTCTACATTTTCTTCCTGTCTGGGAAAAATCAATCATGGTCAGCACGCAATGCTGCCATCTCCTGGATCTGTGTGTGTCTGTCTATGTGCTCACATTCTGCACTTGAATAATTCAGCTTTGATAGTGGAACTTGCTGCATATCATTTCCCTGGCATTTGTTATATAGATGGGCTATTTTCCCCCCCTTTCTCTTTGTCTTTTTCAAGGTTTTGTTATTGTTGTTGTTCATGCTTAAACCGTAACACTCCTGAACTTAATGATGGCTGCTTTCCTCCCAGGTCTCTGTCCCATGGATCTAATAATTAGGGGGGGATGGAATGTGTGCCTTGTTGCACCCCATCCTATGCCCGAAACCAGTGATGCTGAACCTTTTTTGGCACTGAGTGTCGAAAAGGGAATGTGCGCGTGTGCGATCGTCTGGACTGCAACCCGGAAGAGGAGCTGCCCAGGGTACATGCACGCGGCCAAAAATGAACTTCCAGTTTCTGCCACATGTACGCGGGCCAGCCAGGTAGTGTTCCGGGGTTTTGGCACGCATGAGTGCGTGATGATCAGCTGGCTGGCGCTCACGCAGGAAAACGGAAGATCAGCTCTTCCAGTTTCCAGTACTGCAGCAGACAAAAAGTCCAGCTGATCATTGTTCGCGTACGCACACCAGAAACCCAGAAGAGGAACGGGCGACACCGCGAATGCCCAGGCGACATATGGCTCTGCGTGCCACTTTGGCATGCATGCCATAGGTTCGCTATCATGGCCCTAAACTAAAGTTTCTCAATCTTAATCATTTTAAGATGTGCGAATTTCTATCCCAGAATTCCCCAGCCAGCATGCCTTAAAACAGGCAAGATTGAGAAACATTGCCCTAAAAAAAAGCAGATGGCACTCCAATAAAAAAATGATTTCTTTTTATCTCCAGGTAACCCAAAGGTGCTTTTTTTAGGTGGCAACTAGATTTTCTTGTTTTGTCTTTTTCACTTGTCATCCAAGAAGCCGCTTCAGCTCTGACAGGATAGTGGGGAACGGAAGGAATTAATATTCCTTGCAGACAGCTGGTCATCTGCATCCTTTTAGAGGGTCGTTGAAGAACTTGGAGGTTTACCTTTGTCTTCAGGGTCACCTGAGTGGTGCTCCTGGTTCCTGTGGTCTGCAATTTGGATGAGAAGCGAAAAAATAAGAAAGTCCAGTTGCCTCCTGAAAAAGCACCTTTGGGACAACCATGACCTGGATGACTGGGAATCTCTACAGATCTCCAGGTAACTTGGTTTGTGACACACATATTATATATGTCAGATCTGGGATCTTTTTACCATTTGTTTATTTATTTATTTGTCCGGTTGCCTTACCCTGTTTCTGGGAATCTGTTAACGATATAAGAGCTGCCCTCTTGGATAAGGTCAAATCCTCAATTTGCCTGTCCAATAATTTTTTTAAAAAAAATGTCGACAGTGATAGCATCTCCATTTCCTCCCAATTAAATTCTACAGACTGCGCTTGTCTGCTAGGGAAGCCTGCTACTTGGATACAACATGAAAAAGTGGATGGTTTGACTTTTATTTTGTTTTATTCATCGGGGAATGCAAGCCCGATGTGAACGTCCCTAAGAGAAATGCAGCATTTTGACTTGAAATGATAATGAAGGGAGATGGTCTCAAAATGGTCTCTTTGCTGTCTGAGAGAAACTTCGGTTGAGCAAAAGGATTTCCATGTGGGTGCTTGACATATTCCTGCCATCTTTTCACCATAATTGGAAGTCATACCTTGTGCCTCTTAAAGTAAATTCATCCTGCGATCTTAAGAACGGGTCCAGTTTTCAGAGAGCAGGATGAATTTTCATATTATTTTGGCACCTGGAACATTCTCAGACCGGCTGACTAAGATTGCGTCTGGATTCAAATTTGGAATTGTAGTTTCGGCACACCTAGGCCAGCAGCTTGAGGAAGACTAGGTGAGACTGCACAATTCAACTCTTGTGTGATAACTATTGAGAAACATTATAACCTTGTTTTATTGGGCCCGACGAAAATATTTTGTAATAGACGTTCACCTGAATCGCAGGTTGTTGGTTTTTTTTCCCCCAGTTTGGTTAATCGGGAAAGGACTGAGTGATGTTACACGCCTGTCTTGTTTTTTCAGAAAAGTGTCCTGGGCTATTAGCAATGTTTGTTTGTTCGTTTTCCTTTTCTGTATAATGTAGAAATACCGGCGAAACTGTACCGTTTTTATCTAGGGCGCTTCAAAAGTTGCCTTACATCAGTTGTACCTGCCCAAAGGGATGGTGTCTATTTGTAATGTAAGAAAACGTAAGAAATAATATGGGGTACTTTGTTACTCAGCTTTTAACATCCTTCAAAGGCTTTGTCTCAGAAATAATTGGGAAAGAATGTTGAATTCCGCTTCAAGAGGTCTTTTCTTCAAGAGGTTCTCTTTCTGCTTTCATGGTTTTACACTCATGTACTTGTGGAAGATACTTGCACGCTCTCATGAAAAGATGTCCTAATGGTCCAAGAAATGAACATGGGTTGTGTAGTTGACCAGTGCCTGAGTAAACTATATGGGCTCATGATGTCCCTCAAGATAGTACATATGATTTAGATCAGGGGTCTCCAACCTTGGCAACTTTAAGACTTGTGGACTTCAACTCCCAGAGTTCCTCAGCCAGCTTTGCTTTGCTGAGGAACTCTGGGAGTTGAAGTCCACAAGTCTTAAAGTTGCCAAGCTTGGAGACCCCTGATTTAGATGAATTCATAATGACTTTCTACTTGTGAGTGGGAATTTATACTAGAAAGCACTGGCAGTATTTGCTAGACTGTACAATTCAGTATAAATTCAAGCAAAATAATATTTTATCCCATATACTATATCTACAAAGTTCTCAGTCGGGTTGGACTGCGCCATCAACAATGTTGGTCCTGGGATTTTAAGAGTCAAAGCCCAAATCATCTAAAGGAGGTTGAAGTTTAAGAAAGGCCCTGAATGCCTCAATACTCAAAATAACTTTAGCAAAAGATAGCTATCTGCAGTTTTTAATTGGTATAATTGGTTTTAAACATACAGTCTGTGAGCAGTCTATAAACGGTGCTTCTCGGCCTTGTCAACTTCTAAGTCATGTGGACTTCAATTCCCAGAATTCCCCAGCCATGCAGAAGTCTGGGAGTTGAAGTCCATATGTCTTAAAAAGTAGTCAAGGATGAGAAGGACAGCTTGTATAAATTATGTACCATAGGTAGTTGGCTGAATTTGAGTAAAGTACATGATTTAAATATTTTTAAATATTAGGTTCAGACGTATCTCTTGTTGACCGATACGTTTCAAGACGTACGAATTCCTACAGCAAGAGAAGTCTGCTTCGAAATGTTCCTTCCAGTTCCACATGCCATAGGAGATTATTATTATTATTTATTAAGTAGTAGGGGTTTTCAAATGCTAAATGCTCAGGACATACAAATGTCATGTGTATGTATGTTAGAAGTTTTTCATTTTAATCACAGTTTTCAGTTTTTAATCGCAAGATTCTTTTTGGGGCACTTAACCTTGTATGAGCTTCTTTTAGTCAAATTTGTAATAATACATTTTTATTGTAAACTACCCAAATTGGCAGTATAAAAATGTGATAAATAAAAAAAAAAATTATGGACAAATACCATCTTTCTCTCCAACCCCCAATTTAGAGGTACTGTAATTTAGAAAATAACATAATATCACTTTGAGGGAACTTGATGAATAAATAACTGCCAAATTCTGCATTTTATCTTCTTCTTAGGAAACACTTTAGGAAAACTTTTGTGCTGTTTAAAAGTTGTTTTTTAATTGAAAACATGTTCCCTTGCAAATGTATTCTCATTTGAAAAAAATGGACATCCTGTCTATTCCATTCAGTTGATTTTATTTTGTTTGGGCCTCAAACGTGGTTTTATTTTTAGCACTTTTGATTTTTTTTTTATGACGACAACTGATGCTGCGAGCTGCTTTTAACTTTCAACAGCTGTGTTGAAGGATCCCCCTTGAGACCTCTGAGTATGATGGAAAATGAACGCCAATCCGAAGGAAGGGATAATTTTTTTTTTTTTTGGTAAATGTCACAATTTGGAATTTTGAATCCAAGAAGCTGGGTGGAGTTGGAGAGGAACTTAGCCGACTAGTAAACTTGGTTTAAAATCTCCTTTAGCATCATTATATCTAGTTCAGTGAAGAACTTGTTCACGCAAGCTGGAAACCAATAAGGCCATGTTTCGGAAGTTCCTGTATGGACTTCAACTCCCAGAAGTTCCTGTATGGACTTCAACTCCCAGAATTCCCCAGCCAGCCCTGCTGGCTGGGGAATTCTGGGAGTTGAAGTCCACATACCTTCAAGTGGCTACGGTTGAGAATCACTGTTATAGGTGAATAAAGACAAATGCTTCAGATCTCTTGCTTATAGTCTTGAAAACGTGAACAGGGAATAATGACATCCTGGTTAATGCTGATTAAGTAACGTGTAGATTCCATTGATTATTCTATCACATAAAACATTTTCCTTCTTTATCTGCTGCAACCGGATGACTGTAATTTTGAGAATGTGACTTCACGCAGGATTGCTGGATGCAGGAGGCTGGTCTAAATCCTCTCGGAAGGGAATTTAAAGCAAATTATGCCTTGGTGGGGGGTATTTCTCCCAACTCTCAGGATCTTAAATTCCCCATCCCGCCCCCAGAATATTGTTTATTGCAAAGGAAGCCTTGGAAATTACACACACTTTGTTTCTAAGCTGCAAATGTTTTGATAATGTTGTAATTGTACCAAGAGACGAGCTGTGGTTTTGTCTATTTTCATAGTAAAAGCTTTTCCTTTTTGCCTACAGTTATGTGTGCAGTTGTTGTTGTTTTTTGCTGAGTTGCACACAAGCCTCTTTTCAACTACAGCAAACACTCCTGCCGGAGTTGGTGGGTTATGTAGTTCCCAACAGCTCTGTAACAGTGGTGAAATCCTCGGAGGTTTGCCACCAGTTCGCTGTGTGCGGTGCGCGCTAAACACACACTGCGCGCATGCACAGTGCACACCAAACACGTGCTTTGTGTGCATATGCAGTGCATGCCAAATGCATGCTGTGCACACACATGCATAGTACGCATTCATGCTTTGCGCACATGTGCACCGCATGCGCTACCATGCAGCGCAGAAAAAGGCTTAACAAGGTAAGTAGAACAGCGAGGGGGGAAACAGCTGTGCTGTGCGATTCAGATTCACTAGAAAGAAGGATTTCCTGCTTTCTAGCCAATATAAATTGCACAGCACAGCTGATTGTTGGAAATACCAGTTCAGACGAACTGGTAGCATTTTTTATTACCGGTTCACCTGAACCGGTGCGAACCAGTAACATTTCATCCCTGCTCTGGAAGAATCCAAAGTTAGGAAGAAGTTGCATTAGTAGAATTTCTAGATAGCTGTTCAGCTTCTGATATCGCCACATCCTGGATCAGCACAAAGTAAAGGATAGTGAAGCCTAAGTGGATATGGCAGGAAAGATATGCAGATAGTCCTCAACTTATAACAGTTCATTTAGTGACTGTTCAAAGTTAAAACGGCACTGAAAGAAGTGACTTATGACTGTTTTCCTCATTTCATTTCATTTTCATTTTATTAGATTTATATATCGCCCTACTCCTGAAGGACCCAGGGCAGTGAACAGCCAGAAAGATAAAACACACAAACTACAAAATTTAAAAGACAATATAAAAACCCATTAAATAATTTGGCCCAAAAGAATTTAAAACACCCCTAATGTTTTAAAACCAACTTTAAAAGTTACAGTTAAAAGGGAGGTTAGGCCAGGCCAGCCTGTTGAAATAAATAGGTCTTGAGGGCACGGCGGAATGTGTGTAAATCCGGGGTCCTCCGTATCTCCGGGGGGAGCTCATTCCAGATAGCAGGTGCCCCCACAGAGGAGGCTCTCCCCCTGGGGGCCGCCAGTAGACACTGTTTGGCCGACGGCACCCTGAGGAGCCCCTCTCTATGTGCACGTACTGGCCGGTGAGAGGCTATTGGTGGCAGAAGGTGGTCCCGTAAGTACCCTGGTCCTAAGCCATGGAGCGCTCTAAAGGTGGTAACCAAAACCTTGAAGTGCACCCAGAAGACCACCCGGAGCCAGTGCAGCTTGCACAGGAGAGGTGTCACATGGGAACACCATGTCGCTCCCATAACCACCCGCGCGGCCGCACTCTGAACCAGCTGGAGCCTCCGGGTGCTCCTCAAGGGGAGCCCCATGTAGAGAGCATTACAGTAGTCCAGGCGGGAAGTGACGAGGGCATGAGTGACCGTGCAAAGGAGTCCCGATCCAGAAAGGGATGCAACTGGCATAATCGCAAATGGCGATTATCTGACGACACAATAAGAGTGGCAAAATAATTACATTTTGCCGCTTTTATCGCCACTAAGTAAGTCTTAATATGAGACCTTACCAGTGTTTGGTCGGCTTCAGAAAGGCTTTCCCTCCAACTGCTCTCCAGGCGTCTTCCAGCCCTTCATCTCCCTCAGCTCCTTGGTAAACCAAGGAGCCAGGTGAGACCGGCGCCGGGTCAGAGGCCGCAAAGGCATGACCCGATCCAAAGCTCCAGCAGCCGCCCTATTCCAGGCGGCCACTAGGTCTTCAGTCGAGGCGTGAGCCAGAGCCTCAGGGAATGGCCCAAGCTCCGTCTGGAACCTATCAGGTTCCATCAGGCACCTGGGGCGGAACCATCTCATCGGTTCCGCCTCCCTGCGGCGGGGTATGGTGGTTCAAAGGTCAAAGCGAAGGAGGGAGTGATCCGACCATGACAAGGGCTCAATCGTTATATCCCCTATCTCAAGATCACTCATCCACTGACCAGAGACAAAAACCAGGTCCAGCATGTTTCCCCCCGTGTGAGTAGGGCCATGAACTAACTGGGTCAGGTCCACAGCCATCATGGAAGCCATGAACTCCTGAGCTGCCTCAGACATCTCACTGATGGATGGCAGGTTAAAATCCCTCTCACAATCCTCACAGCCATTGCAGTATCCTTATGCTGATCAAAATTCACTCTTGGCAATTGACTCACATTTATGACGGTTGCAGCATCCCGGGGGGGTCATGTAATCACTTTTCCTGACCTTCTGATAAGCAAAGTGAATGGGGAAGCCTGATTCACTTAACAACCAAGTTACTCACTTAACAATTGCAGTCATTCACTTAACAACTGAGGCAAGGAAGCTCATAAAATGGAGGCAAACTCACTTAACAAGTGTCTCACTTAGCAGAAATTTGGGAATCAATTGTGGCCGTAAGTCGAGAACTATCTGTACATGCCCAGTGTTCTCAGTGGCTGCAAAATTCCTAATGACCATGAAAAGGTGGCAAAGGGCCTTTCCTGTACAGATAGTCCTAAATTTAGGGCCAGAATTGGGGCCAGAATTTCCATTGCTAAGCCAGGCGATTGTTAAATGTGTCTCACCCAATTTTAGGATCTTTTTGTCACAGTTGTTACGTTAATCACTGCGGGTATTAAATGAATTGTGCAGCCATTAATTAAATTTAGCTTCCCCCATTGACTTTGCTTGTTGGAAACCGTCTGGGAAGGTCTCAAATAGTGATCCCATGACCCCCGGGATGCTGCAACCCTCTTAATACACGGCAGTTGCCAAGCATCCAAATTTTGACCACATGACCATGGGGACTGTGTGACAGTCATGTGAGGGCCAGGCAGAAATCACTTTTTTTCAGTGCCATTATAATAGTGTTGGCGAACCTTTTTGACCCCGAGTGCCGAAATGGGGGCGCGCACCAGAAATCGGAAGAGCAGCCACCGGGTGCGCATGCGCGTGCCGGGAAGATGATCTTTCAGTTTGTGGCGTGTGCATGCGCATCGGCCATCCTGTCTTCTGATTTCTGGCATGCATGTGTGTGTGAAGGACATCTGGCAGTTGCGCATGCGCGTGCTGGAAACTGGAAAATCATCTTCCTGGCGTGCACATGCGGATCAGGCAGCTGCTGTTCCAGTTTCTGCTGCTCCTGCACGCGTGAAGACCAGCCGGCTGGCGCTCCGAAACCCAGAAAAGCAACGGGCGATAGTTCGCATGCCCGGAGAGATGGCTCTGTGTGCTACTTCTGGCACGTGTGCCATAGGTTCGCCATCACGGCACTATAACTTTGAAATGAATGGTTGCAAGTTGAGGAGTACTATACCCGTATTTCTGCTGCCATCTACTCGTAGTTCCAATTGTTGCAGCCCAGATATGGTAGCAGTAGCTGTGTTTCCCAACCTGACCCACTTTCAAGAAGTGTGGACTTCAACTTCCAGAATGCCCCAGCCAGCATGGCCGTTGCTAAGCATTCTGGGTGTTGAAGTCCACAGGTCTCAAAATTGCCAAGGTTGGGAAATGCTACTATAGCTTAAAACGGGTGAAACCCGCCCAGTTCAGACCGGATTGCCCGATCCGGTAACGATGGCGGTGGGTGGTTCAGAGAACCGGTCGCAAAAATTCCTGCGCACCCCCCCCATGCCCATGCCCAGCTGAGCCACACGATCATCAGAGGCTTTTTTTTTTTTACTTTTAAAAGCATTTTTTCTATAACCTCTTCCGATGAAAAAATGCTTTTAAAAGTTTTAAAAAAAGTCTCCGATGATCGCGCGGCTCAGCTGGGATCATCAGAGGCTTTTCAAAGCATTTTTTTCCTGCAACCTCTTGGCCAAACAGGTGGTAAAAAAAAAATGCTTTGAAAAGTCTCTGACGATCCCAGCTGAGTTCCTGATCGGCAGAGAGGCTTTTCAAAGCATTAGAAAAAATGCTTTGAAAAGTTTTTTTTTTTTAAAAGTTGGCCATGCCCATCCAGTCACATTACCCCCCCCACCAAGCCACGCCCACAGAACCAGTAGTAACAGATTTTACATTTCACCCCTGGCTTAAAGCGCTGCCATTCCTAAGGAAAAGACAGCTAAATGGGTACTAGTGAGAATATAGTGCCTTCATTAAATTTATATCCTTTTCCCACTCTGACTAGTGCTCAAGAGGATTAACTGAAATACATGTAAGTTATATTGCTGATTATAAAACCCTCTCAGGAATAACAAGAATGCCAAGGAGATTTAAACCAATTTTAACAATTTACCTCATTGCAGCAGCGGTAGAGTTTTATTATGCCTTTACAGCTAACCATGGTAAATAAGATGATTCAGACAATAATACATGAATCATTCCCTCATAATTTGAGCTCCTAAATAAAAGGTACATGGCATGTAATATTAGCCGCTGTTTCTTCAGAGTCACAGGTAAAAATTTAAAGTCTCATGCCCGGCCCAAAGCAGAAATTCAAATCTTTTTTTTTTTCATTCCCACCCGAATTGCATTTTGAAATTGGAAACAGGGACTTATTTTTCTAAGATTCCCCACTATTATTGGAAACCAAACAGCCTTCTGATTACATAACTCATTTCATTTTCATGGCCCCTTCCTCCACCCCCGTGAAAGGAAAGAGCTGGGACGGCATTAACAAAAATAAATTTTTAAAAAAAATATGTGCAGAGAAGAGCAAAAAAGATGATTAGGGAGCTGAAGGCTAAAACATACAAAGAATGGTTGCAGGAATTGGGTTTGTCTAGTTTAATGAAAAAAAGGACTAGGGGTGACATGATAGCAGTCTTCCAATATTTGGGGAGCTGTCACAAATTTTTTTGTAAACAAGTGTTGGAAGAAATGTCCATCTGGGTTCAGTTCCAAGACACTGGAAACATGGAGACTGATTGGAAAGATGGTTTTTAATGGTGGACAGGACCACATGGGTGAGAGAGATAGATTTATACCCGATTTTGCAGCGGTGAAATCCAGCTGGTTCTATCCAGCTCGCGCGAACAGGTAGCGCCGGCAGCAGGAACCTCCGCCCACCCGCCGGGATGTCATTACGTCCCATTTTTGACCTTCTGCGCAGGCACAGAAGTGGGGCGTGTGCTCCCATTCCCGAACTGCTAGCAAAGGTAAGTGGATTTCACTGCTCTGTTGGGCTTTGAATTTGAGCTCGTGTTCTGATTGGTTGTCAGACTCCCATGGGGCCATGCAGGGGTAACTTTGTAGGTTGTTTTTTGAGTCCCAGGCTTGGTTGACTCTTGCTGGGTGATGATGTAAAGAAAGGGCTTTGGGCAATTCCTCCTATGCTCTGCCTGAAGGAAGTAGATCTTTGTTATGTAGAATAGACGGGCCCAGGCTTTAATGGCCCATTGACAGAGGCTGAGTAGCTGCCTCCCTTTTAGGGGAAATATTCTTCCCTTTTAATATTTCCTAAAATCTCTCATTTTCCTAGGAGAGGGGTGGGTGCTACACAAGCAAAGTCAATGGGGAAGCCAGATTCACTTAACAACCCGTGTTACTATCTTAACACCTGCAGTGATTCACGTAACTACTGTGAAAAGAAAGGTCATAGGATGGGGCAAAAAACTCAACTGTCTCACTTAGCAACAGAAATGTTGGGCTCCATTGTGGTCGTAAGTCGAGGATTACCTGTATACCAGTCTATGTGGTCACTAGGCATCAAAAATGACTTGATGGTACAAACCAATCAATCTTCCTCCCCCCCCCACCCCACTCCCCAGTTTAAATCCTACATCAGTCTGGCCACTCTGAGCATCTGATGAAAGGAGCTGCATCTTACTCATTCTTACACCTCGTCGTAAAACTGGAAAAGATGCAGTAAAAATGTAATAAAAAATATTAAAATGTGCTGAGATGGATAGATTAACACTTAAAAGAAAAGGAAGAAACTGAATTCTTTTTAACATGGGATATATTTTACCAATGGTTAACTAACAAAACAGTTTAGAATTTAAAAAGAATTTAGCATAGCATAGCATAGCATAGAATAACAGAATTGGAAGGGACCTTGGAGGTCTTCTAGTCCAACCCCCTGCTTAGGCAGCAAACCCTACACCACTTCAGACAATTGGCTATCCAGTCTCTTCTTAAAAACTTCCAGTGTTGGAGCAGTCATAGCTTCTGGAGGCAAGTTGTTCCACTGGTTAATTGTTCTCACTGTCAGGAAATTTCTCCTTAGTTCTAAGTTGCTTCTCTCCTTGATTAGTTTCCACCCATTGCTTCTTGTCCTGCCTTCAGGTGCTTTGGAGAAGAGCTTGACTCCCTCTTCTTTGTGGCAGCCACTGAGATATTGGAACCCTGCTATCATGTCTCCCCTAGTCCTTCTTTTCATTAAACTAGACATACCCAGTTCCTGCCACTGTTCTTCATATGAAGATTTAAAGAGATAATAAAAATTTGTTTTGAAAATATTGCAAGTTGGACAAACTAATTGCTTTATTATTTTAAGATTAATATTGATGTTTATTAAGATTACTAGTATGATTATGGTTATTGCTGTACCTTTACTTAAAATTAATTATGCCCAGACAACACTCTGTTCAGATAGACATGGATTTTTTTTATGTTTTTAATGAAAAAAAATGTACCAATAAAGCATATATTTAAAAAAAATGGAAAAGTTGCTAGAAGACATTATTATTATTATTATTATTATTATTATTATTATTATTATTATTATTATTATTATTATTATTATTATTATTATTTGATCCTCTGAACTAACGTGCCCAGCGTAAACAAGCTGGAGCTCCTGCAATTCTTTCCAACTTGGCACGGCCAGAAGAGGCTCATAATTTTACATTTTACAAGAATTTTACCAAAGGCTGAGTAAAGGAGACGCGGGCGCATCCGATTTTGTGTTGCAGTGCCTGTCTGAAGTTGGCGGCGTAGCTGTTGAGCCTGGGCGCGCTGCGTTTCTACTTCCGCTGGTGTTGCACCTCTTAACACGTGGATCCGGGCGCACCGGGGCTGCCTTTGCAAAGCTCTGCTTTGAGTCGCGGCCCGGGAACGGAGAGGGCGGGGGTAAGAACGGAGCCGTCGCCAACGTTCTGCCAGCTTTCCCACGCGCTCTCCCAGGGAGGGGGCAAAAAAATGGGAATTTTGCAAGATTTATTGCTTATTCCTCCTCCTATCGATCCAGATCTTCCTTGCCCTGGCGCCGCCCCCCCCATCTACCCCCCCACCCCAAGGCTCCCCTATTCCCATCCACTTTGGGGAGTGGAGGGGGGGGGAGAAAAAAGGAACTAAAGGAACCCAGCGCCTTTTTCATCCCTTTCTTTCTTGGAAGGAATAAGAGGGGGCAATCTCCCCCCTCCCTGCATATACCGCCCCCCCTCTTCTTATTCCGACCCCCGACCCCCTCTTCTTCCCCCAAGCGGGCTGGTTAGTTATATGTTGCCTTTGGATCTGGTGTGGTGGGATATAGCCTGGCTAGGTGGCTCAGTGGCTAAGACGCTGAGCTTGTCCATCAGAAAGGTCGGCGGTTCGAATCCCTAGTGTAGGTCGTCTGCGTGAACAGGGGGTTGGACTAGATGACCTTCAAGGTCTCAACTTTGTTACTGTTAACTGATATTAAGGGGACAGGATCCTGCCAGGGCAGGGGGAAAAAAAATAACTTCCGATCGTTTCTTCTCTTCCATGCAACTAAGCACAGAAGCCTTCTTTCCTTCCTTCCTCTTTCCTTCCTTCCATCTCGCCAACGCTTCAGCCCCAGAACCTGAATTGTTGCCCCCCAGTTTTTTTTTTTTTAATTAAGCGGCGGAATTGATCGGTGGAGCCGGTTTTCCCGGCCTGTCCCGAGTTTCTTGTCCGACGGATTATTTTTTCCTCTTGCTGCGTTTCGACATACGGTTTAGACCAGAGGTCTTCAAACTTGGCAGCTTTAAGACTTGTGGACTGCAACTCCCAGAATTCTCCAGCCAGCATAGCTGGAGAATTCTGGGAGGCTGGAGAATTCTGGGAGTTGAAGTCCACAAGTCTTAAAGCTGCCAAGTTTGGGGACCTCTGGTTTAGACATAGTGGGTGGTGGAGCGATCAAGCCACGGAGACCTCTCTGCGTGTGGGGGCAGCCGGTGGGTAGAAAAGAGTCTGTAGCGAGTGGATTATTTATTTATTTACTTACTTACTTAGTCTGTAGGGAGTGGATTATTTATTTATTTATTTATTTACTTACTTACAGTAACAGAGTTGGAAGGGACTTTGGAGGTCATCTAGTCCAACCCCCTGCTTACTTACTTAGTCTGTAGCAAGTGGATTATTTACTTACTTACATACTTACATTTATGCATGTATGTATGTATGTATGTATGTATGTATGGCACTAGAAGAAGAGGGCTAGAACAGGAAAAATAATACTACCTAGGGTGGATTTGATTTAAATCGAGTTGATTTAAATCACAATTTAAATCATGATTTAAATCACTAGTAAAAAGGCTTGATTTAAATCAACTCGATTTAAATCATAATTTTTAAAGAGCAACTGTCATCTCTGCTACTCCTTTGACCCACTGTTGACTCACCGATAGTCCCAGTGTTGCAGAATATACAGCTTTGTGCTACACAACTAAGCTCCATTTCATGCTGAATAAACTAAATTATTTATGTATCTTAAATAGAAAACTATCTTACGATAGATTTTTACCCCAAAAGGTTTTTATTAAAATAAATTCGATAAAAATCAAAAAAATCCGATTTAAATCAAAAAAATCCAATTTAAATTAAAAAAATCTGATTTTTTTTTATTTTTTTTAAAAAAATCATTGATTTTTATCCACCCGGATACTACCGTAAAAAGCCATGAAAACCTAAACCAATTTTGTATGAAGCCAAACTGGACTTGCATAGAGAGTCAAGTCAGGTTGCAACGAGTTAATAATGGTTAGCATTTAAGTCTGTTTTTGCTTTAGGAGAAAAAAAAGAGAATGGGCATAAAAGCTGGAATGCAGGCAGTCCTCGACTTCCGACCACAATTGAGTCAGTTGCCAAGCGTCTGAATTTTGATCATGGGAATGATTCAATGGTCCTAAGTGTGGAAAAACAGTCATAAAGTCACTTTTTTTAGTGCGGTTGTAACTTTGAGCAGTCACTAAACAAACAGTTGTGAAGTGAGGAATACTTGTATTGTGGTTGACGTTGAATCTTTATTAAGGAATGGCTTACAACTGAAATGGCAAAGTACATTTTTTAAGAATATCATTTTGCTGAATGCAATGTGTGGGTGATTGGATGTATGTGTTTTATTCCTAGCTGAAAATATTCCTGGAATGACTTACACGAGATCAAGTAGAATAATAATAAAATAGAAATGTAATCCAGACTTACTATCTAAATAACTGGTTTTTCCAATCTTGTGTTTTTTAGTTGTTCTGGATTTAATTTTCATAATTCACAACCTTCAGCCACAGTGGTTGAAAACTAAAGATGAACCCCAAGGAATCGGGTGGAGGCTGCAGTGAGAAAACACAGAGATTTTTTTTTTAAGTGATGAAGAGGATAGAAGAATGAAGTGGGAAACCATCAGTTCTTAAATACTGGGATTGCCATTTGGAAGTACCGTAAGTCTTGTTTTCTTTCCTTTTGACATCTAGTATTTTTTATTTGAAGGGACGTGGTGGCTCAGTGGCTTAGACGCTGAGCTTATCGATCGAAAGGTCGGCAGTTCAGCAGTTCAAATCCCTAGGGCCGCGTAATGGGGTGAGCTCCCGTTACTTGTCCCAGTTTATGCCAACCTAGCAGTTCGAAAGCATGTAAAAATGCAAGTAGAAAAATAGGAACCACTTTGGTGGGAAGGTAACAGCGTTCCGTGCGCCTTTGGCGTTTAGTCATGCTGGCCACATGACCACGGAGACGGCTTCGGACAGCGCTGGCTCTTTGGCTTTGAAACGGAGATGAGCACCGTCCCCTAGAGTCGGGACCGACTAGCACATATGTGCGAGGGGAACCTTTACCTTTACCTTTATTTTTTATTTAAAACTTTTGACATCTAGTAGTTTTATTTAAAAAATCAAGCCAGGAGACCACATCCAGATCTGATTGTCCAGGTATCTTTCTTTTCTTTTAGTTGTCCTTGTGCCTTTGAGAAAAATGTCCATGGATGTAACATTTCTGGGGACAGGGGCTGCATATCCATCTCCAATGAGAGGGGCCTCGGCTACGGTAATCCGTTTTGAAGGAGAATGCTGGCTGTTTGATTGTGGCGAGGGAACCCAGACGCAGTTTATGAAAAGTAATCTGAAAGCAGGTGAGTTGCAGAGGTTATAAATAACTTCCCAGCTCCTAGGAGAAGTTGCAATTCTGGTCATTTGCAGAATGAGATAGTGATTTTTTTTTGGTAGGCAAATCCTGGGAAACACTATGATGGAAAGATAGTTTTTGACTTATAATCAAGGTTTCGGGATCTCTTTTGTCCCTCCCCCCCCCCAAGACATTGCTTTGTTGATTCATAAGACTGACAGCTACTTTTGCCTTGTTGATTTACACATCTGGTAGTTCTTGATGGGATTTGGGGAAGGGTTTCCCATGTGCTGAGGCCTAACTTCTTTTGTCTGGTTTTAGGTAATACATTTTTTTGTTTTCTTAATAACTCAGTTCCTTTTTATCTATCTCCTAAAGGGATCTTTTAGACCAGGGGTGTCAAACTCAATTTCATTGAGGGCTACATTGTGTTTGACCCAGTGGTGAAATTCAAATTTTTTTACTACCGGTTCTGTGGGTGTGGCTTGGTGGGTATGGCAGGGGAAGGATACTGCAAAATCTTCATTTTCACCCTACTCCAGGGGAAGGATACTGCAAAATCCCCATTCCCTCCCTATTCCTGGGGCAAGGATACTATAAAATCTCCATTCCCGCCCCACTCTCGGGCCAGCCAGAGGTGGCATTTGCCGGTTCTCCGAACTATTCAAAATTTCTGCTACCGGTTCTCCAGAACCTGTCAGAACCTGCTGGATTTCACCCCTGGTTTGACCTTGGCGGGGGCCGTGGCCAGCTCTATGTCACTCGTGTCACGGGTGGTGGCCCAAGAGCTCTGCCAGCAAAAACAGGCTCCCAAGCTCCATTTTTGCTGGCAGAGACCACTGTAGGCCAGTCCTTCGTTGTTTCCAGGGTGGCCGCGCAGGCCAGATCTAAACACCCTTTGGGCCGGATCCAGCCCCTAGGCCTTGAGTTTGACACCCCTGTTTTAGACAAGATTCCTGGCCATCCATCCTGCTTATGTGCATCGTCTTTAGATATGGCAGTTTAGGCCTAATCTCACAAGGTGATCTACCCCTGTGCTAAGGCAGTGGTCTCCAAGTTTTTGGGCTCTGCAGACTGGTAGCAACGTGTGTGGGAGAGGGGATGGTTTTGTAAGTGCATGTGCCACTTGTGCAAATGCAGCTTCGTGTGCGTGCTTGCTCGCCACTTGCATGGCCTGATTCCCAATGGGCCACAGCCCAGTACCGAGCCATGGGCCAGGGATTGGGGACCCTTGCGCTAAGGTACGATGCTAAAAATAAAGCAGACAACCGAGTGAGCATTAGCATTAGCATTCGACCTCCCTTCTCAGTCTTTGTTCTGTTGCTTTTATCTCCTATTGGTTTTCAATTTTCAATCTTACGTTGTTAGGAAAGATCACCAAGATTTTTATAACTCATCTGCACGGGGACCACTTCTTTGGCCTTCCTGGACTGTTGTGTACAATCAGCCTGCAGTGTAGTCCAGACGGCAACAAGCTGCCGGTGGATATTTATGGACCCCTTGGGATAAAGGATTTTCTCCAGAGAACCATGGCGCTTTCCCGTTCCCAGCTGGTTTTCCCTTACGTGGTCCACGAACTGGTTCCCACACCCAACCAGTGTCCTGAAGAAGAATGGGATGAAGAGTTTTCCGGGAAGCGAAATGAGGACAGCTGTCCAGAGCCACAAGGAGACATTATTTGTCTGAATCCTGCAGACGACTCGTACCTCTTGGTGGATGGTGGGCCGGTCGTGATAAAGGCGTTCAGATTGTTTCACCGTATACCTTCCTTTGGGTTTCTGGTGGAAGAGAAGCCACGGACCGGCAAACTCAACGCTCAGAAATTGAAGGAATTAGGTAGGAGGGCATCCAGCTCTGCTGAGTACTAATACTATAAATAATATATATATTATATATATATAATATAATAATGTTATATAGTATATAATATACATACAGTCAGTCCTTGACTTACAACTATTCGTTTAGTGACTGTTCAGAGTTACAGGGGCACTGACAAAAGTAATGTATGACCGTGTTAAATTTAAATTTACCGACAAAGAAATAAAAGGAGACTAGTATAGCTATTTCACACACAGTGTTTCTCCAAAAAGACAACCCACCTTAAAAAGAAGCCCTATCCTGTTTTTGAGCGCATGCGCTCAAATTAAGCCCCACCTACAAAATTAGCCCTAATTAAGATGGGGTGCAGGGGTTGGGGCGAGGCACACAGGTAAAAAATAAGCTAGGCTGGGGATGGGGGGGTGAAGCTGCCCTACTTAAAAGGCCTCGCACACCCCGACACCTGCCTCGCCTTCTTTGGCCGCTTGCCACCACTCGCACGCATTGCCCTGGCCTCTGTTTCACTTTTAGATACCTGCCGCCATTTGTTATCTGCAGCCGATAACAGAGCTCTGGATCGATCCGGAGCTCTGTTATCGGCTGCAGTTGTCTTCCGGCAGGCATCTAAAAACAAAATGGAAGCCAGGGCGATGCGTGCGAGTGGCAGCAAGCAGCCGCAGAAGAAGTAGGCCAGCAGCGGGCTCCTGCTGGGCGGGGCTGTTGGTGTCATTCCCGATGACACCAACAGCCACCCTAGGGGGCAGTATTCATCTCCGTTTCAAAGCCGAAGAGCCGGCACTGTCCGAAGACGTCTCCGTGGTCATGTGGCCGGCATGACTCAACGCCAAAGGTACACGGAACGCTGTTACCTGCCCACCAAAGTTGGTCCCTCTTTTTCTACTTGCATTTTTTTTTTACGTGCTTTCAAACTGCTAGGTTGGCAGAAGCTGGGACAAGTAACAGAAGCTCACCCCGTTACGCGGCACTAGGGATTCCAAGCGCTGAACTGCCGACCTTTCGATCAACAAGCTCAGCATCTTAGCCACTGAGTCACTGTGTCCCCTATACAAACATACACACACACACACACACATATATATATACATACACACATAATGCACACACCCACACACATAGTATATAGGTAAATTTAAATTGAAGACAAAAATAGTTTATCATGAAAGCGACTGCCTGCGAAGGTTCCTGGATTGGGGCTGAAAGGCGAAAGCGGGAGCATTATGCTCCGTCCCATACTTGGGTAGACCAGGTTGCCCTGATAGACCGTTCTCTCCAGAAACACACTTAACGTATGACCGTTTTTCACACTTAACGACCATTGCAGCATGCCTTGGTCACATGAACAAAATTCGGACCCTTGGCAACTGTTTCATATTTATGACGGTGGCGATGTCCCGGGGTCATGTGATCACCTTTTGTGAGCTTTACAACTGTGTTACTATCTTAACAACGGCAGTGATTCGCTTAACAACTGTGGCAAGAAAGGTGGTAAAATGAGACCAAACTCACTTAACAATGGTCTCGCTTAGCAACAGAAAGTTTGGGTTCAGTTGAGGTCATAAGTTAAGGATTACCTGTAAAAGCCGATATTTCCAGAAAAGTAGTCTTAGAAACTGGCTTTTAGGTTATTTTCAACCAGCCTGAAATATGGTTGCCTGGATCAGAATTCAGTTCAGGAGTAATGGAAGGGAAAGGGAGAAAAAAAGACACTATTGGTGATCAGACAAAGCATGCATTTGGTGTGATACAGATACCTGCAGTTCCCTGTGGCTAAATCACTTATTTTCTTACAACTATGACTAGAAAAATTACTATGTAGGTCAGGTATGTCAAACTCAAGGCCCGCGGGCTGGATCCGGCCCACGGATGCTTAGATATGACCACAAGATCTGGAAACAGCAATGGACTGGCCCGTGGTGCCTCTGCCAGTGGCTCCACCACACTCCGGCTGCAGGAGGCCGTCGCGGCCGAAAATGGGGCAAGGGGGGGCCATGTGTGGCCTCACTGAACTCCGTTTTTGCTGGCAGGGGGTTGCAGGAGGCCGTCACGGCCAAAAATGTGGCACGGGGGGCCGCGTATGGCCCCACTGAACTCCGTTTTTGCTGGCAGGGGACTGCAGGAGGCCGTTGCGGCCGAAAATGTGGCACGGGGGGGCTGCACACTTTGCCGCACATTTTCACTGGCAAAAGGCTAATTAAAAATGAAAAAGGAGAAATGTTTCCCCTTTTGCATTTCAGCATGCAAGAAGAGACAGGAAAGGAGAAAGGGAAAGAGAAAAGACAAAAGAAAAAGAAGGGAAGATGGGAAGAGAGCAAGGAAGGAAAAATAAGGAAAGAGGGGAAGGAAGGGGGAGAATGAAGAGGGAAGGAAAAAGAAGAGGAAGAAAAGGAAGGGAGGGAGGGAGATTATAATGAGAGTGAAGCAAGGTCTAAGGGAAGTCCTGCCTTAGCACTTGGCCACCACAGGTGTCCCATGTCACGCCCACCCACATTCCGGTCCTCCGAGGTCAAACACAACCCTGATGCGGCCCTCAATGAAATAGAATTCGACACCCCTGATATAGGTTATTTGCAGCAGGATCAACAAAAGATTTTATGTGCTAACAACAGAGACTAACCAATGTATATGCTTTTGTGCATTGTATCTTCAGAGGCATGGAGTATATTATCTGTACTCCACATGCCTGCAATTAAAACCACCCCACATAGGAGGTCAATACAAGGAGTCCTCGTTTAGCGACCATGATTGGGAATGGCAATTTGGTTGTTAAGTGAAACCATTGCTAAGTGAAACCATGACGGTGCTTGCAATCTGATTTTAGTTTTCTTTTGCTTTACGGACCTGCAAAAGGTGTAAATGTGAGAACTGGTCCCAGTTACTTTTTCATCACTGTTGTGACTGCAAATAGTTGCTAAATGAGGCAGTCGCTAAACGAGGACTACCCATATTATTCTACTCTGGGAAAACTGAAAAGAGAGATTTTCAGTTCCGTCTCTATATCACCAGCTGAACTAGACTGAAATTCTGCAGCACTTCTGGTGATATCACATGCGTGACTATGACACATAGCTTGGTGATTAATAGCTTTCCAAGCAGATGAAATGTACAATTCCTACTTGAACTCATTATTTCTTCCTCCCCCCCACACCGCAAAAAATACTCAAATGTTCAAAAAGGATACTAGAAGGAAAAGATTGTCGGTGAGATGGCAAGTGAAAGCACGAGAGTCGGTGCAATACTTAGACGGATAATAATAACTGAGAGAAAAAAATGGTTTAGATTTCATGTGCACCATTTTAAACCCAAGTATTCATAAGGTCTAGAAACTTGATCGCTTTAAAAAGGGACGGTTGTTGAAAGTTAGGGGTGTGGAGTTATTGTGCCAGAGGCCTCTTTTTTAAAAAAACAAAAAATAAACCGCACAAAAGTTAATTTTATTCCTGTTCTTGAATTTCTAGGAATTCCGCCAGGCCCCTTATATGGGAAATTGAAAGAAGGTGTTCCGATTACTCTGGAAAATGGGACAACCATTTCTCCTACGGATGTCTTAGACAGTCCTTGTCCTGGAAGAAAAATTTGTATTTTAGGAGATTGTTCGGGTGTGGTTGGGGACGGGGTGACGTCGCTTTGCTCTGACGCCGACATCTTGATACATGAAGCCACCCTGGATGACAGCCAGATGGACAAAGCCAAAGAACGTGGCCACAGCACGCCCAAAATGGCCGCCGAGTTTGCTAAGCTGTGCAAAGCGAGGAAGCTGGTGCTATTTCATTTTAGTCAAAGATATAAGCCCGCGAATCAGATAGGGGAAGGAGACGCAGACGTTACCGAGCTGAAAAAGCAAGCGGAGATAGTTTTGAATGGACAAGAAGTGGTGCTGTCTGAAGATTTTATGACAATTAGTATCCCAGTGAAAAAACCAAAATAGGACCCCTGGACAACAAAATGGAAATTAATTGGCGGGTGTGCAAAAACTCTCCAGCTGTGATTTGTCTTTCAGGTGTTCATCATGGAAGGGACCGAAGGAAGTCAGGTTTGAATTAGGAGGATGGGCCTCTTTGTATGAACATCTGTTCTTTATTGCGTCCAATATTTCTGATGCATTTGTAATGTTGACACAGATTAAAAGTGCTTTGCGTGTTAGGCTTCTCTCTGCCTTCCTTGTAAGGCAAACTCTCTTGTGTTTTAGCTACTTGGAATTGAGGACCTCATGAATGAAGGCTGCAGGGTTTTTTTAAACAGTTAGAAATAGAGGTAGTCCTCGACTTACGACCGCAATTGAGCCTAAAATTTCTGTTGTTAAAGTGAAACATTTGTTCATTTTACTGTCTTTCCTGTCAATAGTTGTTAAGTGAATAATTGCAGTTGATAAATTAGTAACGTGGTTGTTAAGAGAATCTGGCCTCCCCATTGACTTTGTCAGAAGGTTGCAAAAGGGGATAAGAAAGGGCCTGGTGGCTCAGCAGACTGATAGCATTGTGATTAACACCAGCTGTCTACAATTACTGTAAGTTCGAACCTCACCAGGCTCAAGGTTGACTCAGCCTCCCATCCTTTCTAAGGTAGGTAAATTGAGGACCCAGTTTGTGGGAGCAATAAGCTGACTTTGTATAAAAATATACAAAAGAATGAAGGCTATTGCTTAACGCATTGTAAGCCGCCCTGAGTCTCCGGAGAAGGGTGGCAGATAAATCAAATTTAAAAAACAAACAAACGTGACCCTCGGGACACAGCAACGGTCATAACTATGAATCGACTGCCAACCATCTGAATTTTCTGGCTTAACTCATTTTTACTGAGTTATAAAATATTATAAGATACAAAATACAAAAGTAAATAGGAAAACTGGGGAGGAAGAGGGGGAAGAGAAGTGAGGAAGGATAAGTGTTGTTTTTTTTCTGGTTTTAACATTTTTATCGCATTATAACCAACCATCTGAATTTTAATCATATGATTATGGGGATGCTGCAGAGGCCGTAACTGTGAAAAATGGTCACAAGACACATTTTTCAATGCCGTTGTCATTTCAAACGTCACTAAATGTACTGTTGTAAACCGAGAGCTGCCTGTACATGGAAATAATTGAAGTTGGGGTGGAAAACATGCTTTGAGGAAACACAAACTTTTATTCGAGTTGGGAGAGTTTGTCATCTTAATGCAAGGAGCATAAGAGTGTGCTAAGAATGTGGTTGATTTAGAACAGGGGTCTTCAAACTTGGCAACTTTTAAGTCTTGTGGACATCAACTCCCAGAATTCCCCAGCCAGCCATGCTGTTTTGCGTTTGGAGACCATCCAATTTAAAAAAAAAAAAAATCAACTCTATGACACAATTTGAACAATCAGCATTTTCTGGAAGTGTGATAAATACAGAACATTTTTGTTCAAATATGAAATACAAAAAAAAAAAATGAATAAAATGGACGTGGCTTACCTGAACGTCCCTTCTCGATGCGCTGATGGAGAATCCAAAGTGAGGGTTATTCAACAGTCTAGCAATCAGCACTGAGTGTATATATCTTTAAATTTCTTCAGACACGCCCACTTGCTCGTCAGAGGCTCAGTTTTTGTTCACGAAGAGGCAGTAGATGAAGACGAAGAAGACCCAAGCCCGAGCAGCCTGACCGGGTGGGTTGGATTCTCCATCAGTGCGTCGAGAAGGGACGTTCAGGTAAGCAACATCCATTCTCCAACGCGCTGATTGGAGAATCCAAAGTGAGGGATATGCCCAAACAAGTTCTAGTCCGGGAGGGTGGCAGGCTGCTCACGCGTGTCTGAAGTTGTGTATACTGATTGTAGAACACGTCGTCCGAACGCAGCATCAGCAGAGGCGTATGAATCGACCTTGTAATGGTGTATGAAGGTGTTCAGCGAAGACCATGTAGCCGCTTTACAGATGTCCTCAACAGAAGCCTGAGTCACCCAGGCCTCCGTGGTGGCCGCACTCTGCGTAGAGTGAGGAAGGATCTTGCTGGGAACAGGTTTCTGCTGCAGCATGTAAGCTTTGGAAATACAAGCTTTCAGCCATCTCCCAATGGTGGACGAAGAGACCTTCCGATCCATTGTTGCCGGCAAAAAGGAGATGAACAGCGCCTCCGACTTACGGAAGTGTCGAGTCCTACGGATGTACCGGCGTAAGGACCTGCAGACATCCAGAGTGTGCCACTGGGCCTCCTGCAGTCGCCTCGGGTTCGGACAGAAGTCCGGAAGAACCAACTCTTGTCCACGGTGGTAGAGAGAGTTAACCTTGGGCAGGAACGACGGATCCAGTCGAAGCACCACCCTGTTGGGAAAGAAAACACAGAGATCCTCCCGAACCGAGAGGGCGGCCAGCTCGGAGATGCGATGTGCCGAGGTGATCGCGAACCAAGAACACCGTCTTCAATGTAAGAAACCGCAGACTGATGGAACCCAATGTTTCGAAGGGATGTTGCGTAAGCGCCTGTAGGACCAGTGACAGATCCCAGGTCGGGTAGTGGTGGACCACCGGCGGCCTCAGGTTCACCGCACCTCGCAGGAAACCCCGAATTTTGGCATCCTGGGAAAGCGGAAGGCCGACAGAACTGTAGATAAGGCTGCCACCTGTCGGCGGAGCATGTTCGGAGCAAGTCCTTTGTCCAGGCCGTCCTGAAGAAAATCCAGCACCTCGGAAACCGACGCGGAGGTAGGGTCCACGTTGCTCTTGGAGCACCAAACGCAGAAGGAGGACCAGGTGACGTTGTAGATGCGGCATGTGGAAGGACGCCTGGACACCTGGATGGTAGAGATGGCCCTCCCTGAGACGTCCCGCCTCAGGAGGATCCGCTCAAGCGCCAGGCGGTCAATTGCAGCCATTGAGGCTCTGGATGCAGTATGACCCCCTGGCTGAGCGAGATCCTGTCATCCGGAATGCGCCATGGAGGAGCGACAGAAAGGTTCCGGAGGTCTGGGTACCACGTCCTCCTCGGCCAGTGGGGGGTGATGAGGACTACTTCCGCCTTCTCGCTCAGGATCTTGCAGACCAGGCGCGGTAGGAGCGGCGTCAGAGGGAAGGCGTATAGTAATCCCAGCAGCCAGGGAATGGCGAGAGTGTCGATTCCTTCCGCCTGTGAGCACGGGTAACGAGCGAAGGATCGGAGCTGAGCATTGTCCCGCCGCGCGAACAAGTTGAGGACGGGAGTCCCGAAGCGACGAGACAGTTTGAGGAAGATGTCCGGGTGAAGACGCCGTTCTGACTTGTCGATCTGCGTCCTGCTCAGCCAATCCGCGGTCCCATTCGTCATCCCGGACATGTGCTGGGCCCGGAGGGAGAGGAGGTGGGACTCCACCCAAGTCATCAGCAGAGATGCCTCGTTCATCAGTGGTCTCGAGCGCGTGCCCCCTTCGCGGTTCACATGCGCCATCGTGGTCACATTGTCCGTCCGGACAAGTACATGCTGGCCTTCCACGGTCGACTGAAAGTGAAGGAGAGCGAGGCCAACCGCGCGGAGTTCCAGCCAGTTGATCTCGTACTGACTTTCCGTCTGCAACCAGCTGTCCTGGGCGACCCGGGAATCCATGTGAGCGCCCCAGCCCAGCAGGCTGGCATCTGTTGTCACTGTAAGGCGAGGTGGTTCCAGGAATACGCAGCCCTTCGACAGGGCCGACGAAGTCCACCATCGGAGGGACCTGCGAACTTCCGCCGAAAGCCGCACCTGGGCATTGGAGTTGCTGCTGCGGGAGCACTGGTACGGGAGCATGAACCACTGGAGCTTGCGACCGTGGAATCGAGATGCAGGAGATCATCTTCCCGAGCAGGCGAGACAAAAGCACTAGAGGGACAGACAGAAGTGAAAGTACTTGAGAGACCAGTGACCGGATGCTGATGCAGCGATCCGGAGACAGAAAAACTTGCCCCTTGATGGAATCTATGACCGCACCCAGGTGTAGGATGCTGGTAGTGGGACGCAAATGGCTCTTCTGCAGGTTTAGGGAGAAGCCATGCTGCTGAAGGCAGTGACACGCCGTGGTCAGATCCCGCTTGGCCATAGCCTCTGAGGACGAAATAATGAGAACATCGTCCAGATAACACAGCACTCTGATGGGTTATCTGTCTGAGACGGGCAGCTACTGCAGACAGAAGCTTTGTGAACGTCCTGGGAGCAGACAAGAGGCCAAAGGGCATAGCCCTATATTGGAAGTGACGGTTGTTGTAGGCGAAACGGAGGAAGCGACGTTGGGACTGCCGCATCGGGATGTGCAGGTATTATTTTATTAATTTTAATAAATTACAGTATGCTTCAGTAAGATCTACCAATGTCATCCAATCCCCTTCCCGAACGCATCCCAAGATGGATTTCAGGGACTGCATTTTGAATTGATGGTAGAGGATGTACTTGTTCAATTCTTTGAGATCCAGGATACCCCGGCACCCCCTGGAATTCTTTGGAACGAGGAAAAAGATGGAATAGAAACTGGTCCCACGGTGTTCTGTGGGAACCGGCTCTATGGCACAGATGTCGATGAGATGTTGTATCTCCATCTCCATCAGTCGCCGTTTTGCCGGGTTGGAAGACACGGGGCATTGGATGAACCTGTTGTGAGGACACGAGCGAAGCTCCAAGGTTAACCCCAGACGAATGGTCTGGACGACCCAGGCGTCTGACGTCGTTGATTCCCACTGGGCCGCAAAGTGTTGGAGGCGGCCCCCAATGGGAAGATGTCGTAGATAGTCACTTTCCTCTCTTAAAAGCATGGGTCCCCGTGCCTCTGTATGGACGCTTGGGTGGGGCTGAGTGTCTTCCACGATCATGGAAGGAGGATCTGTCGTAGGGGTGATCGAAACCCTGGGAGTACTGTCTTGTGGAGAAGGACCCACTGGGTCCTGAGTCAGTCCGAAAGGGCTGCCGCTGACTGTAGGAGGGGGCTCTATGCTCGGTCCGCCGGTATGACGAGGGCATGACCTTTCGCTTGTCCTTGTCTTCGACAAGAATTGGATCCAAGGCCTCCCCGAAAAGATGTGTCCCTTTGTACGGGGCCGATGCAAGACGCCACTTCGATTTCATGTCCGCTCTCCAATGTCTCAGCCAGAGCAGACGTCTCGATGTCACCGAGGAGACCAAGGCACGGGATGCGAACTTGGCCGCAGTAAGGGAAGTGTCCGCCGAGTACTCCGTAGCCGCAATGATCTTATTGATGTCCTGGTGGACTCTAGTGTCCTCCGGTGGCAAGCGTTCCTGGAGTTGGCGCAACCAAATGAGAGTTGTATTGAAGAACGACGCTGAAGTCGTGGCTCTGACCGCCCAGGCTGCCACGTTGTGTGTCTTGCGCACTGTAAGCTCTGCCTTCCGGTCCTCCGTCCGGAGGCCATCAGCGATGTCGTGAGAGAGGAGCAATGAAGAAGAAGTCAAATTCGCCACCGGAGTATCTACAGTAGGCAACGCCAGAACATCTTGAAGAGACGGAGCCAAACAATACAACTTCCTCTCAAGGGCAGTAGGCGCCAGCAAGGAAGACGGCAAGGCCGAAGGACGTTGGACTAGCTCCGAAAACAATTGAGGACACGGAATGTAGTCATGTTCAGTCTTAGGAACATTGAAAAGGATATCATGAGGCTGAGGCACCACTGGTGGTTCAGAAAGTCCTTCTGAGGCAGCCAAGTGAGTAGTGGCCTTCGCCATGTGTAACAAGGACTTGAAGAGAGACGGCCTAAAGAGGCCTGCAAAGGCAGGTTTGTCCGGAAGGAGGTCCTCATCATTGGAGAACTCCTCGTCCCTTTGAGCCTCCTCGTCTTCCAGCGAGGAATCAACAGCATGTGCTGAGTCCAACTGGGAAGAATGATGCTCCGACCGATCCTCATAGTGGTAGATCCGTGAAGTCTGTGGAGGCGGAGGAGGAGGGGCCGCCGGCATCGGCACAGACCTATGTGATGAAGACTTGTGGGCGCTAGCAGCCAAAGTTTTAGAGACAGTCCGGCAAATGAGACTCAGCCGTGGGGGTGTATGTAGCCTCCGGGGGGGGGGGGGGACGACGAGCCGCAGACCGGCGGAAGCAGACCAGTGGAAGCCGAAGAGAACTCTGCTTTGGGTGGTGAAGAAGAGTGGGTCACAAGGGGGTAACCCCGGCCCTTATGTGGCCGTCCTTCAGAATGAGAAGCAGGAAAGGCTGTAGATTCAGTATCTGGTGCGACCCCATGCGAGGCGGATAACTGAGCTTTTCGCTGCGCCATATCAAAACCGCATTTGAGCGCCCTGTGGTGTCTGTCAGCGTCTTTGGACGCAGCTGATGAGGGCTTGTGACATCTTGTCGAGGGAACAGATGTGGAGGCAGATCCACACTTAGCCCTTTCCTTTGTTGTCTCCTTTGCAGGGTCTGGGGAAGCAGGGGCCTCAGATCGCTCAGGACTGTTCTCCAAGTCAGAATGGACGTTGCCCTACCTGAACATCCCTTTTATGCTCGATGTGCCGCCAATCCTACTTCTGGGAGCTTGATTGATGATTGGGTGTACTGAGTGCCTATCAAAGTTTCTGCAGCCTTGGTACCGCCCCTTGTGACGTTAACCCTTCAGTCTAACTTTGGGTACGAAGGCCGGATCTAGTCGGAGAACTACTCTATCAGGGAAAAACACACAGAGATCTGGGCGAATAGACAGAGCAGCAATCTCTGAAACCCTCCTAGCCGAGGTTATTGCCAGAAGAAAAGCCATTTTTAGGGTCAAATAACGTAATGAGGCTGATTCCAAGGGCTCAAATGGATCGGATGTGAGGGCTTGCAAAACTAACGTCAAATTCCAAGTCGGAAAACGGTGGATCACCGGAGGTGATAAATTGCCAGCTCCTCTTAAAAAGGCCTTAATCTTGGAATTTTGAGAGAGAGGTTGACGACCTTCACCAGGTAAGACAGTGGCCAAGGCTGTCACCTGCCGTCGCAGAGTAGAAGGGGCCAAACCTTTGTCCAGACCCGATTGAAGAAACTGTAAAATTTCCGAAATTGTTGGTGAAGTAGGGTCTACAAGCTTGGTAGAACATCGTCTGGCAAAAGAGGACCAAGAGGCGTTATAAATTCGAATAGTTGAAGGACGTCTAGCTGCCTGAATCATTGAGATGATATTCGATGGTATATCATCCTTCTTTAGGATGATACGTTCAAGTGCCAGACGGTCAACTTTAACAAGTCTGGATCTGGATGTTGAACGATGCCTTGCAGAAGTATCAACTGGTCTTTGGGGATTTGCCAAGGTGGACTCATCGACAGGCCCTTCAGATCGGCGAATCACGGCCTCCTCGGCCAGTAAGGCGCTACCAGCAGAATCTCGGCCTTTTCCAATAGTATCTTCCAGATGAGCCGTGGCAGAATTGGAATTGGAGGAAAGGCATACATTAGGCCTTTCGGCCATGGGCAGCGCAGAGCATCGTGGCCTTCTGCGGATGGAGACGGGAATCTGGTGAAATATCTGGGAAGCTGGGCGTTTCGAGGAGACGCAAAGAGGTCCACAATTGGAGTCCCGAACCTGAGGGTGAGGCTGTGAAACAGGCGGGGATGTAGTTGCCACTCTGAGGGATCCAGGTGTTCCCTGCTGAGGTAATCGGCCTGCAGGTTGCTGGTGTCTGAGATGTGTTCTGCTTTTATAGAAAGAACATTGGCTTCTGCCCAAGCCATCAGTTGTTCCGTCTCCGTCATTAGAACTCTGGAGCGCGTGCCCCCTGTCTGTTGACATGCGCCTTCGTAGTCACATTGTCCGTCAGAATCAGGACGTGTTTGTTGAACACATGAGGCTGGAAGGCTAGAAGAGCAAGTCGAACCGCACAGAGCTCCAAGAAGTTGATACTGTGCCGTAGGTCGGACGGACCCCAGGTGCCCTGTGCAATGTGTGAGTCCAGATGGGCCCCCCAACCCTGAAGGCTGGCATCCGTCGTTACGGTGACATGAGGAGGTTCCAGAAAAACAGTCCCGCATTGCAGAGCTGTGGATTCCCACCAGAGTAGCGATGTCTTGACTGTGCCCGGAACTGTGACTTTGAGCAAAGAGTCTGCCTGTCCCATCCTTTGAAATAGCAGGAGGAACCATTGAAGAAGACGAAAATGACGACAAGCCCACGGCACAATCTGAATGCATGAGATGAACTTTCCCAACAATTGGGAAAGTAGCAGAACAGTCACTTTTGGTTGGAGAATCACTTGTCGAACTAGGTCCCTGATACTCGCTTGATGATCCGGGGATAGGAAGACCATTCCTTGAAGGGAATCTATAACAGATCCCAGATGAAGAATACGAGATGTTGGAATCAACTGGCTCTTTGGAAGGTTCAGAACAAAACCGTGGCACCGTAGAGACTGAAGGACCAGCTGCCTGTCATTGTCTGCTTGAGGCTCGGATGATGACAGGATCAACACATCGTCCAGATAACAGACCATGTGGATGGAGCGTTCCCGGACAGACGCCGATAGAGCCGCCAGTATTTTTGTGAATGTCCGGGGTGCCGACGAAAGCCCAAACGGCATGGCCCTGTATTGAAAATGGCATCCTTCGAAGGCGAAAACTGAGGTATCGTCTGTGGTCTGGGTGAATTGGTATGTGAAGATACGCCTCCTTGATGTCCACAGATTGCATCAGGTCTCCCCGTCGAATGCATGCAAGAATTGTTTGAAGCGAATGCATTTTGAAACGTCGATATAAAATGAAGAGATTCAGGTCCTTCAGGTTTAGAATACCTCTCCAGCCCCCCGAACTTTTGGGAACTAGGAACATAATTGAATAGTAGCCGGTCCGAAGTTGGTTGTTGGGAACCGGCTCTATGGCTTTTATTTCTAACAAGTGTTGAATCTCGAGTAGCATAAGTTGACGTTTCAGGGGATTCTCTGACGATGGACATGGAAGGAAACGATCCGGCGGGGAGGAGAGGAACTCCAGTTTGAGGCCATGTGTGACAGTGTGGAGAATCCAGGCATCTGTGGAAGTGGACTCCCACTGATGGTAAAATGCCTGAAGTTGGCCCCCCACCGGAACGAGAGGCAGGAAGTCATTTGCCTCGGCGAAAGGCTCTTGACCCAGAACCACGGAAGGGTCTATGGAAGGCGGTCTGGCGTCTTCCTCGGTCATGAAAGGAAGGCCTACCTGCCGAAGAGAAAGATCCCTGATTGTAGGATCGGTTGTAATAGGATCTGCCAGAGCTGGAATCGGCCCGAAAGGACTGCCGGCCGTACGGAGAAGCTCTTCGATCCAGTCTCCTGAAAGACGTGGGAAGCACCTTTCTTTTGTCGCGTCCCTCTACAAGGATGGAGTCCAAAGCCGACCCAAAAAGCGAAGAGCCTTTGAAAGGAGCAGTAGTGAGTCTCCACTTGGACTTATTATCAGCACGCCAATGTCTGAGCCACAATAAGCGGTGAGAAACAACAGATGAAGTGAGGGCCCATGAAGCGAACTTCGCTGCATCCAAGGAAGCGTCTGCCGCAAATTCAGCAGCAGCCAGCAGTTTGGTGATATCTTGCTGTATTCTGGCCTCCTCTGGGGGGCACCCTGTCTCGTAATTGGCGAAGCCATATAAGAGATGCCCTATTAAAAAATGAAGCGGCAGTAGCCGCTCGAATTGCCCATGCAGCCTCTTGATGCGTTTTTCTACATGATAGTTCAGCCCACCTGTCCTCCATTTGCAGTCCATCCCCGACATCACCAGCCAGAACTGAAGAAGATACGAGACTAGCCACAGGTTCATCAATGGACGGCAACTGCAGCAAGGACTCAAGGTCTGGAGCGGCACAATACATCCGCTTGTCATGGCCCGACGGGCCAGCTAAGGATCCGGGACGTTCCCAAGGGCGCTGAATCAACTGAGCAAACAAATCCGGAAAGGGGATAAAATCGTGCTCAGGTTGAGGCATTTTAAACAAGGCATCAGACACAGGTGTTTGGTCCTGTGAAGAAGGAGGGTCAATGACTTTGCCCATATTAGTGGCCGCCTTGGCCTTACGCAACAATGAAGAAAAAAAAGCAGGCTTGAAGAGCCCCGGAAATGGAGGCCTGTCAGATAAAGGCTCATCGTCCTCAGACATCTCAAAGTCATCAAAAAAATCCTCCTCATAATCAGATCCTTCTAAGCCATGGGCAGCAGACATGGACTTAGAAGTAGAAGGTTGAGGTGCAGACGCAGAGTGCACTGGTCCTGATGAAGCCACAGTTATAGGCTGCATGGAAGAATGCTGAAACGTGGTTTGCAGAAAATTGCTAAATGCTTGAGAAAGCATAGCTTGAAAATCAAAAACTTGACCAGACACAGGGGTAGTCATCTGTCTAGGTTGAGATGTGGAAGGCCCGGCGACGGGATCTGGAGCCCCAGATGGCAACTGCACCGGGGATGGTTGTAGGACCTGATCACCCTGTGCACAAATCAGTTCATGGTCATGAGGCACAAGGATAATGTTGCATTGTGGCCAAGCAGGCAAAATAGTCTCAGAAGTATCAGACATAGGATGGCCAGAGGACTGGGCCAGAGTATCGTCGTTATGTGGAACAGAAGGTTCTCCAGACTGTAAAGCAGCCTGAGCCTTGTTAAACTGTTTTTCGAGACACTTCAGAAGTGGCAAAACTTGAAATCCAACTGTGGGGCTGCTTTAAAAAGCGCCTCTCTGCTGTTTCTGGCGATCGGACAAGGCGGGCTGGCTCGGCAGTTTAATTTCTGACCGAAACCGCTGCTCGCGCCTCAGGCTGTCAGAATGGGCACATGAAATGGCGGATCGGCAATCTATCAGTAGAGCCGAATACCACTGCTTCTGAGGGCTTCCAGTAATCTCCTCACTAGACTGTAGCTAGAACACAGAAATCCAAATAGAAAGCTGAAAAAAAATTCTCTGGAGAGAATAAGGCACTCAGGTGTAATCCCTTCCACTGAGTGAAAAAGACTGAAGGGTTAACGTCACAAGGGGCGGTACCAAGGCTGCAGAAACTTTGATAGGCACTCAGTACACCCAATCATCAATCAAGCTCCCAGAAGTAGGATTGGCGGCGTATCGAGTCAGGAAAAGAAAGCTCGCAGTCAGACATTTCGAGTCATGCTGAAGATACGAGGAAACACATAAGTATTTGCACGTAAGAATGGAGAGAGGCAACAACAACATAACTATCACAAGCAAGTATCCCCATTGGATATATGTAATTATCAACACTGCAAGCCTTGGAGGTTTTTTTTTTTTAAATTAATTAATTAATTAATTTTGAATTAGAGGGGTTCTTGTTAAATAGTCACTCCCCCCCTCCTTTTTTGAGCACAGGCTAATATATTAAGCCCTGTGCAACAATGGTAATTAATTCCAGGCAGACAGACCCCAGATAGGGCTGCAACCAGATGGGAAATAAAGGATATCACAGAAGGCCTGCAACCAGTCCAGCTGACAGCCTTCTCATCACTAGAGGGCGCTAGAGCAGCTCTCTACTAAGCTGCTTCCCCTGGCCACGATAGCAATTGCCCACACACTCGATCCTGCAGCCTTAGCTGTTGAGCTGGTCATTAACAGGGGCAAAGCCTCAGCGTGCCATTGCTGCGCTGTTATCAGGCAGGGATATCGGCTGTGGGGCTTACTGCGCAGCCGCGGCCTGTTGCCGGGCAGATTAGCGCCAAAAACCGGGCATGGGCAGACCTCTCCAGCAGGTCTAATTGGGCTGGGCAGGCAACTGAGCATACAGAGGCCTGTTGCCAGGCAGAAATTTGGCCGATAACGATGAAACTGCGCCACGCGGTAATGGCGGCTCCCCCAGCAATCCGAATGGCGCGAAAAGCAATAAACGACTGCCGTGCCTGTCCTGCAACCCCCACAGTCATTAAAAGCACGCAGCTACTCAAAAGCAGCCCCAGCGCAACACGGAATGATTCGGAGGAAGTGTACCACTGAGAGCAGGGCAGGGACTCCACTAGTGGCAAATTAAGTTTCCAAAAAAAACACGAGTGTGCCACTGGGAGCAGGGCAGGGACTCCTCAGCCGCTCCTATGCCAACAGTAAGAAACACGAATAAATCACACCCAGAGGAAGATACCCTGTGTTTGGCAGAGGTACAGAGGGCAATATTAAATATGGGCAGCCACACTGGGGAGCCAGGAGGACTTACCCTTTAAGATGGAAATAAGGGAAAGAAGAATATATCACCCTTGAACATGATCCAATCCAATTCCAATCAAATGAAATCCAATCCAAAGTCAGTTCCAGTCCAAAAAGTCAAAATAAGTGAGAGAATCCAAAGTGAATTTTTTTATTCAATAGTCTACACCAGAGATGAAAAAAAAGTCTGATTAGCTGACTGAGTGAATAAAAACTGAGCCTCTGAAGAGCAAGTGGGTGTGTCTGAAGAAATTTAAAGATATATATACACTCAGTGCTGACTGCTAGACTGTTGAATAACCCTCACTTTGTATTCTCCAATCAGTGCATTGGAGAATAGAGAGTTGACAAACTTCTTAAATCACAAAAAAGCTCTATACTTTGTTTTTTTTCCAACCAGATGCTGGCAGTCCTTTTCAACTCTGTTTAAGTCAAATTCCCACAAAATTACTCTTATCAATTTTTGGCACAAGTTGGAAGTCACATGGTGTCAAATAGAGGAGTAAGATCAGGAGATCCATATTTTCAGTTTTTTTTTTTTTTAAATTTGATTTATATGCCGCCCTTCTCCGGAGACTCAGGCGGCTTACAATGCTTTAAGCAATGTTGGCTCTGAGATGGCTTGTGAGCAGTGGTTGGTTGCTCCTGGTTCTGTCTGGTTTTTTAGAACCAGTAGTAAAAGCGGCAAGAGGCTCCGCTCACCTCCCCGGACGTAATAAATGACAATCTGCGCATGCACAGAAGCGTGCACGCAACACGCGCACGGTCCCGTTGCAAACCGGTAGTAAAGGTAAGTAGAACCCACCCCTGCTTGTGAGGTGTGAAGCTTAGGGTTGTCATAACGCAACAAAATGTCCATCTTGTGCTTCTGAAGTTTCCTTATTTGTTGCTTCAGAGTTTTGTGTATTTCACAAAATTTTCAGGAGAGGATGGAAATGGCACATGGTTGAAGACAAAATATGGAGGTTGTCCATATTAGAATTAGAATTAGAATTAGAATTAGAATTAGAATAGAATAGAATAGAATAGAATAGAATAGAATAGAATAGAATAGAATAGAATAGAATAGAATAGAATAGAATAGAATAGAATAGAATAGAATAGGAGTTGGAAGGAACCTTGGAGGTCTTCTAGTCCAACCCCCTGCTTAGGCAGGATACCCTATAAATAGTGTGAATATAGGTATCCTCACTTAATGACCATTTGTTCAGCAACTTTTGGGAGTTACAGATAGTCCTTGACTTACAACCATTTATTTAGTGATTGAAGTTACAACAGCACCGAAAAAAGCAATTTATCATATTTTCACACCTATAACCATTGCAGCATTCCCATAGTCACGGGATCAAAATTCAGACTCTTGGCAGCTGGCTCATATTTATGACGGTTGCAGTGTCCCAGGGTCATGCAATCACCTTTTGAGACCTTCTTATAAGCAAAGTCAAGGGGGGAAGCCAGATTCACTTAAAAACCATGTTTCTAAATTAACAAGTGCAGTCATTCACTAAGCAACTCTGACGAGAAAGTTGTAAAATGGGGCAAAACTCACGTAATAACTGTCTTGCTTAGCAGTGGAAATTTTGGGCTCCATTGTGGTCGTAAGTCAAGAACTACCCGAGCAATGGTGCGGAATAAATTGTATTAATGGCTAACTGCTGTTGAACCACTCCCATGTTCAAGATGAACAAAATTTGGCCACTTGGCAGCCTGCACACATTTACAGCTGCAGCACAATTCCCTCAACACTGTCAAACTATTCACATTAGGCTGCATTACTATTGCTATTGGTCTTCTCATCATTCCTGTCACCCATCTCCTCCCACCTGTGACTGCATGACTGTAAATTGGTTGCTTGTTTGTATCCTTGTGATTTATATTGATATTGTTTCCTAGTATGATTTGATTGCTTATTGTACCGCATGACTGTCACTGGGTGTTGTGCCTTGTGATTCTTGATGAGTGTATCTTGTCTTTTTATGTACACTGAGAGCAGGGGGCTGGACTAGAAGACCTCCAAGGTCCCTACCAGCTCTATTCTGATTCTGACTGGTTCTTGGAGAAGTCCATAAATAGATAAGATGGACCGTATGGACCTTCAGCAGCCAGGCCTCCCTGTACATACCCGGTGGCCTAGAGGTGGAGCTCTTGCCTCACAATCAGGAGCTTGTGAGTTCGATCCTAGGTAGAGGCAGATGTGGGCAGGGGGTTGGACTCGATGACCTGCTATGTCCCTTCCAACTCTGTTAATCTATTCTATTCTATCTATATGCTTCAACTCCCTGCACCTGGCTATCTCCACACTTTTGGCTGTTCGCCACTCCACCACGGCCCACTTTATCTGCTGTCCCCTACTGGTCCCCAGGTGACCTTCACAATCTTCTTCCTCGTAGCTGCTGATGTGTGCCAGGATGAGGCAGCTGCTGGCTGTTGTGAGCTTATTGAAGCCCATATAACTTCAAATTCCTGAGGTTAAGAAACGCTGGTCTATGCTGATTATTTGCAGTCTTGTTTCCAGGGTTATTGGACCTTCGGATATAATTGTATAAATATAGAAATAATGTCAATTCTTGCTTTTTGCCTGCTGTTTTTGATATCTGCTATCTTTTAATAAATAAACATCAAACTGTATTCTAGTTAGCTAATCTTAGGGCTGTGGATTTAGATATTGAGTGGGAGATTGTTGAATGCAAGCTCAGTTGGAACCTAACTGACTGCAGACTCCGTTGAAACTTGGGTAAATTTCTCAAAATCCGGGTGATAAAATGAGGACTTAAAGAGATATAGAATATTGTGGGATTGGGATCGTAGAAACACCCAGGAGCATAGAAGAGTTCAGAGGCAGATGCATAAATAAATATCTTAAACGTATTTATTCATATGATAAATCATATTAACTATGTACAACAGAGATCAAGTCTCATGAGGAACAAACATGAAAAGAGAGAGATGGAGAGAGCATGGTGGAAAAGGTTGGAGGGGGTTTTATACTCAGGGTAAGCCCCTCCTTTCCACATAGGGGTGGAGACACTCTCTGCCTCCACTGGTGTCTATATGACACATGTGCCAATGGCTTGCAAATACTTGACAAATATAGATGAGGCCAACATCAAGGAGACTGGATTTGTTCAAAGATTAGTTAACTTGGGTTAGTTGATGCAATCCAGATGTGGCAACTTAGTTAATTTCAGAAATAAACACTACTGAAAACCAGTTGTGGTTTTGAAATGCTTTGGTAAGCAGTTTTGGTGTGCCTTTTATGTGTGTGTGTGGCAAGAAGGGCAGTATTAGTCATTAAGGGTGGATGTTTTCACTCCCTGAGGCATTGCAGTTCATTTACTGGCACAGCAAAAGAGCTTTGAGGAATCTGGAGACACATTGTGAAATGTGCTTTATCCTCTTTTAGAATAACCTGTTCTTGCCTTTTTTAATTCTTCCATCCAAGCTCATCCAGAAGTTAAAACCGGCTCTACACTGTTGTGGTCCCACCTTCACTCAAATACCCTTGATCTGATTTTATATTTGGCAAACACAAGAGGTACAAAGGTTGAATCGTTCCCATATAAATAGAGTGTGGTTTGGATGGAAGAGGATTCTCCTGGACTTAAAACCACTCATTTAGTGACCATTCAAAGTTAACAATGGCACTGACACATGACCAGTGGTGGGATTGAAATAATTAAACAACCAGTTCTCTGCCCTAATGACCGGCTGGGTGGGCGTGGCTAAGGGGTGTGACAGGTAGCACTTGGCCTCCTGCACCCCCCTGGGAGCAAAAACGGGCCACGGGGGGATTCCTGGAAGGGGTGGGGAGGGGAGGGGTGGCGCCAGCCAACAATGTAACAACCGATTCACCCGAACTGTCCCGAACCGGCTGAATCCCACCACTGGCATGACTATTTTTCACACTTCTAACCATTTCAGCATCCCCACAGTCACATGGTCAAAATTCAGACACTTGGCAACTGGCTCACATTTATGACGGTTGCATGTCTTGGAGTCACGATGACCTTTTGCAAATTTCTGACAGACAAAATCAATGGGGAAGCCATGTAACAACTGTTTTACTTACTAAAGAACTGCAGTGATTCATTTAATTAGAGAAATGTGGTAAAATGGAGCAAAACTCACTTAGCAACTGTTTTGCTTAGCAATGGAAATTTTGCATTCAATTGTCGTAAGTCGAGGGCTACCTGTATGTCCCATCTCCCGTTTTTAAGTAGCAGGAACTGAGTTTATCAAAGTTTTCCTCTTGTTCCATTCTGGGAGCCAAATAAAATTTCTTGTAATAACCATAGGAGTTCTATCTTTTCTCCTTAACAGTACGAGCTAAACAGTCATCCATTTTGATACTGATGTTGGGGAAGCACTTTTTCAATTGTCCTCTTAGAATTCTGAACTCTGAAATTTTAAAAAAATTGTCACAGGCATTTTTCATCTGCCTTTTAACTGGCTTGGAAATCAGTTGAAACAGGGCAAGAGAAAAAGCTGGAGGGATTTTGCATCCCTTGAAGAATTTGCAGTCTTCTTACAGGAGGCACCCTGACAAGGATGAGGAAAAAAATGAGAAAAATAAGAAAAAATAAATAAGAAAAATAAGCAGCATATATTTAATATATATTTTAAATAAATAATAATATTTAATAAATAAATACATATTACATTGCTTTTGTCCTTTTCATGTTTTGCTTTTAATTTTCTTATTCTGCTTAAGTGAGAGCAAACAAAAACAAACAAATAGCAAAGCTGCAATGCAGCAGATGAGAAATCTGAGTGCACTTGTAATAAAACGACTACAGATAGTCCTCAACTTACAACAATTCAGTTAGTGACCATTCAAAGTTACAACAGCACTAAAAAAAGTGACTTATGACCATTTTTCACACTTATGACCATTGCAGCATCCTCATGCACCACTTAACAGTGGTGTTACTAATTTAACAATTGCAATGATTCACTTTACAAATGTGGCAAGAAAAGTCATAAAATGGGACAAAATTCACTTAATGAATTTCTCTCTTAGCAACGTAAATTTTGGGCTCAATTGTGATTGTAAATTTAGGACTATCTGTACTGTACGAGAACAGATAATTTTTGCTTATTCCTGGGTATCTTCCAGTTCGAAAAAGCTTGAAGGATGGGAAGATGCTTTTTGCTTGAGACCCCAAAGGTTTACCAACAGCAGTGTTTTTTCATCTTTAGCAACTTTTTAAAGATATCTCCCAGAGTTCCCCATGCTCAACTTGCACTTACAGATAGAAAGCTCTTTATCGTGTAACATTCGATCAAAGATCTGCTTTTCAGGAGCTGACCATTCATTCAGAAATGAGAGGCAACTGACACATGACCTGGTTCTCCTTTGAGGATTGGAAGAAAACGCTTCTCATAGCTGCCATTCATTTTGACCGTGAGAATGCTTAGCTCAGTTTAACAGATTTTAACAGATTGAGTTGGAAAAGGAACCTTATAGGTCATCTAGTCCAACCCCCCCGCCCAAGAAGGAGACCCTACACCATTTCTGACAGATGGCAGTCCAGTCTCTTCTTGAAAGCTTCCAGTGATGAAGCACCCACAACTTCTGAAGGCATTGGTTGTGTTTTGACCTAGGCTTCCGCAAAAAGCACAAAGCAGAATCCTGGTCCCGACAAAACCCCTTTTATTAAACAAACAGTGAATTCCTCTCATTCACCTTCAGCAAAGTTTTTCAAGGGAGAATTTATAGTCACAGACCTTGTCTGGCTTGGAGAGCTGCCAGGCCGATATCTTCAAAACTTGGCAGAGTCTCCGAGAGTAACAAACCAATTAGGCAAACTAATTGTCTCCTGCAAACTCCACCGTCCTTTCGCTCTTTTATTCCCTCTGGGATGGGCCATTCATCGTCTACCTGTTGCCTTACTCCCAAGCCGACCCTTGTTCTTTAGCTGTTCCCTTCGTCTGGCAACTCTGCACACGCGCACACTGGGAACAGGCTCCAGCTGTTCATCTGCCTCACTGATGTCTGACTCCGAAGGCAGCTGATCACTGGCATCCGGCCCTGGCCCCCTCTCTGCCTTTGACGCAAAGCCCTCATCAGAGCCTTCCCCAGACTCCAGGACTGGCCCATGTTCCTCCCCAACCTCCTCACTGTCCGAATCTGCTGCCAACTCTGCTGGCCACTGGAGGCCACAACAGGTTGATTGCTCTCGTTGTCAGAAAGTTTCTCCTTATTTCCAGTTCTTGGGAAGTTGATTAAAAAACATGCCAGGCCTGAAGTGGTTCGGGTGCGAGCAATTGGTTCCGAGTGCGGGCGCAGGCAGAAGACCCTAGGAAACACATTTCTGACCTGGTGGGCAGCAAAACATTTGTGGGAATGGAGTAAAAACACGATGCCAGAAGGGGAGGTGGGGCACAGGCAGGTGTTGGGAGGGGGGTGGGGGGACCAATTCGCCCTCCAAAATTTGTTCCAGATGTTCTGATTCTTCTCAGCTGGGTGAAGGGGCTGTTTTGAGTTGAAACACTTTTTCCCAGCTGTTTCGAGCACGTTTACTTGCTGGAGGTGACAGATAAATACAACACGCATTGCTTGTGTACAGTGTGTCTACGAAGAGGTGCATGCGTGGGTGAATTAAAGAACCACCAGGATGATGAGGGCACTGGAGGCTAAAACATATGAAGAACGGTTGCAGGAACTAGGCATGGTTAGTCTAGTGCAGGGGTCTGCAACCTTAAACACTCAAAGAGCCATTTGGACCAGTTTCCCACAGAAAAGAAAACACCGGGAGTCACAAAATCCTTCCTGTGCCTGACTATTTCTTGAGCGGCCACAAAACTAGCATATGTACTTGAATTAAATGTTGTGTTTTCTTCTGAAACTTTTATTTTCTTGGATTTATCCATGGTTGACCTACCTGGGGTTGAAAAGCTCAATAAATCGCGTGCCAGTGGGTGTCGCACATTGGCGGTTGTGAAGCATATTTTGAGTGACGGAGCCACAGCAGAGGGGTGAAAGAGCCACATGCAGCTGCAGAGCCGCAGGTTGCTGACCCCTGGTCTAGGGAAGAGACGGACCAGGGAAGACATGATAGCAGTGTTCCAATATCTGAGGGGCTACCACAGAGAGGAAGGGGTCAACCCAGGGGTGAAATCCAGCAGGTTCTGACAGGTTCTGGAGAACCGGTAGCGGAAATTTTGAGCAGTTCAGAGAATCGGCAAATACCACCTCTGGCTGGCCCCAGAGTGGGGAAGGAATGGGGATTTTGCAGTATCCTTCTCCTGCCAGGCCCACCAAGTCACACCCACAGAACCGCTAGTAAAAAGAATTGGATTTCACCACTGGGTCAACCTATTTTCCAAAGCACTTGAAGGCCAGACAAGGAATAATGGATGGAAACTGATCAAGGAGAGATTCAACCAAGAAATAAGGAGAACTTTTCTGACAGGGAGAACAATCGACCCATGGAACAGAAGTTGCCTTCGGAAGTTGTGGGAGCTTCATCACTGGAAGCTTTCAAGAAGAGACTGGACAGCCATCTGTCTGAAGTGGTGTAGAGTCTCTTGCTTGGGCGGGTGTGTGTGTTGGACTAGAAGGTCCTTTCCAACTCTGTTAATCTGTTAAAACCCCACCGCAAGAAAGCAAGCCAAGTCTAGCCTGAACCCTTCCCGTTCTCTTTTGAGGACGGGCGGCAACTTCGAAACTAAGAAAACACACCCGTCCGTCCGTCCGTCCTCCCTCTCTCTCTCTCTCTCCGCCACCACCACCCTCAAAAAAAAAAAAAAAAAGTTCATGGCCGCGCCCTCCCGCGTCGTTCTCAGGGGAAATCTTCCAGCGCGTCACGGGACGGCTTGTGAGCATGCGCAGCGCGCTCGCCCCCGATTGGGGAGATCGGGTTGCGGAGCCTCATTGGGGAGGAGAGAGAGAGAGAGCGAGAGCACGGGAGCCAAGGAAAGAGGGGAGGAAGAAGAAAGGGGGGGGGGGAAAAACCCGGATGTGGCGCATGCGCAGCGGGGGCCTGACTTGGACGCGTCTGCGGCAGCGGCGGCAGCAATAACAACACGACGACGACGCAGGCGGCGGCGGTCGCCGTCCGTCGCTCGGAACGTCCTTCCCTCGCGCCTGGAGGCCGTTGGTGCGCGCGCGCGCGCGCCGTGAGGGAGCCGCGCCGCCCCTCCCCCCTCTGCCTCTCTCTCTCTCTCTCTCTCTCTCTCTCTCTCTGGGGGAAGGCGGAGCGAGGAGAAGAGCGGCGGCGGAAGAAGAGGAGGGGAGGCGGGGGCGGTGAGGCCCCTCGCAGGCCGGCCGCGGCGACGGCGGCGGGGTCCCGACTGAGGCCCAGGTAACGCCCCTTCCCGCCTCGAGCCCCCGCTTGGGTTCCCCCCCCCTCTCTCTCTTTCAGCTTCTCGGGGCAGCGCGGTCGCCTTCAGTGCCAGAGAAACTGCAGCTTATGACCATTTTGACCGCCTCCTCCTCCTCCTCACAGGGCGGCGGGGACTGCAACGCCCATCATCCCCAGCCTCCTGGGAGGGAAGGGAAAGCGTGGCCCCACAGCTCTTGAGGGGGAGGCTGAGGCGGCAAGCCGCGTTGGCGAGCGAGAAGAACAAAGAGCCTGGCTTGCCTCCTTCTTCCTCCTCCTCCTCCTCCTTCCCCGGGGAGACTCTCCAAACGGGGCATGTTTGCTTGGGAAGTAAGTTGCCCGGAGTGGAGGCCCCGTCTTCGCCTCTCCACAAGTGCCCGGAGACCAGGGGAGGCGGGGGGGCGTCTCGCCATGTCTGCCTTACCTGCCTTGAGCCCGCTTTCTAAAATGGAGCTGGAGCCGTTTTTTGTTTTTGTTTTTTTTTTTCCCCGGGGCTGCAGCTGCGCTTCGGTTGCTGCTTGCAGCAAAAGTCGGGGAGGGGGAGGGGTATCACCAGGAGAAAAATAAAATAAATAAATAAATAAAAGAAAAAATAAATGTATCGCGACAAAGAAGGATGAGGATTGATGGAGCCGGGGCCGGGCGGGGGTAGCTTTTGGGTTGTCGTCGTTGCTTTTTTGTGAGGATTGTTGTTTTTTTTTCCTTTTCTTTTTCTCTACTCTTGTTGGGTTACTTTGTTTCTTGCCAACGACACTTTTCCTGACCGTCTTAAAAAAAGGGTTTTTTTTTTTTTTTGAAGGGGTGGGGGTGGGGGAAGGCGAAATCCTGGGTGAATTCGGGTTTCCACCTGCCTTTGGTTTTTTTTTTTTGGTTTTTTAAATTCCTCGCAGGACTTTTTGTTTCTGGGGGGGAGGGTGGGGGATGGAAGGGGAAATGCGCGCGAGATGAAGTCCTGCGAGGAATTTAAAAAAAAAAACCAAAAGTCCCACGGAATCGAGTTGCCAAACTTTGGATCTGGTTTCTTTCCAGATGGGAGGAAAATATCGGAATAATTGGTGGCGGCGAAGGCTTTTAATAGGCGCTGGATTGAAAGTTGTCGCTGAATATATGCTTTTATATCTCTTGTCTTTTATGTACAGTGAGAGCATATGCACCAAGACAAATTCCTTGTGTGTCCATTCACACTTGGCCAATAAAAATTCTATTCTATTCTATTCTATTCTATTCTATTCTATTCTATTCTATTCTATTTATTCTATTCTATTCTATTCTAATGTTGATTGTGATGGATAGTTGCATAATATTTCCAATATAGAAAGGGTAAAAAATACTCGGTTTCCATGTTCCGCTTGGAGGGGGGGGGAAAACCCTGCTTTCGAGGATAGTATTTCCTGTATAGGTAGAAACATTATGTGAAAATATAAGATTTTTATCTTTGTTGGTAGCATTGGTTACTTTGTTACTGGCATTGTTATAATATAGAGTAAGAAACTTGATTGTAGTAGATTTGTTTCTGTGGCACTGTTCTTTCTATACCACTTGTTTTTCAATATTAGTCAAACTGAAACCTCTGTTGAAAAATACTGTAGAAATGAAAACTTGATATTGGATATGAAAACCAAATTAGCATATTAGATATTAGCTATTAGGCAGTTCAAAAATCTTCCCAGTATCTGGGGATGCCTGGTCTTCTTTGAGGGTTGAGAAATACGTAGATGATCACCTTGACATTAAAATTATTGAAACTTTAAAATAGATTAGAAACTGTAGAATAGATAATTCTGACTCTCCAGAAGTGTCTCAAGCATAAACTTCCTTGTGCCTATGGCAAGAAAAAAACTAATCTGGATTTAAGGGAAAAGAATCAAATCTTGAAATTGATTCTTTGATCTAAAATCATTTTAATGTTTTGCATACCCTCATGCTGTCCAGTGCTGGCCTTCTGATGATAGGATATATGTGGCTTTTTCCTTTTCCTCCTGTATTGCTCTAGAAGGTTAGAGAACTCTCTGGATGGGTTCCTGCAGTACTGGAAAACTGGAAAAACAAAAGGGGAATATCCATTGTTATTAGAGGAAATTGCTTTTCTAGATGAAGCCCAACAACAATTAGAAAACTTTAAATTCCTCTCTATTTCAGAAGAGCATTTGCAAAATTTGTTTATGAGTGGTAGAGCTTGGTTTATGAGTAGTAGAGCTTGATAGGAATTTCCAACAATCTATATGGGCAAGCTTAGGTAAGATCTCAATTAATTTAGTAAGGATTTTATCTAATTACAGCAATATTCTTCCTGTTAATAACCCCTCCCCCCAAAAAAACCTGTTTAAACTTCTTGCAATCAATCTTCCACCCATGTTATTTCAGTACTATTGAACTCGATAACCACCTCATATTTAGATGTGGCTCTTTTTATGTCTTCAGTTGAGCGACATCTCTGAGATTCAGTTTCTTTTGTAAACAGTTGTGCATTATAAATACACTCCTACTGTTCTTCAGATTAGCCATCCAGTTTCCATTCTATTTAGAATCTATTAAGTGACAATTAAGAAAATGAGATCTCATTGCAAGTTATTTCCTGACAACATTTATAATTTGTCATTTGCTTCTCACATTAAGGTATATGTTATATATTATAATTCTGTAGCATTATGATTAGTCAGCATATAAGAATGTACATGCTTATAGTGAACTTAACCCAGTTTTCTGAGTTTGCACAACACACTTAACTGGCTGAGATTGCACAATAAATTTGGTTCACATGTGCTCGCTGCTTTATGGTTGATGTATCTTGTGAATAGCCTTACTGAGAAGCAAGTCTCATTGAATTTAATGGTGCTGATTCTCAGGTCCTAGTTTATGTGTTGTTCTGTAATAACTGATAATATTTATGCTATTCTTCTGAAACCATTTTTGAAACATTAGTCTTTCTGTTTACATGCAGTGTTTTTTATCCTTTTTAATGCTAATCTTGAATTTTCTTGCATTTTCACACACAGATTATTATAAATGATTTTTTGTTTTGTTTTTTCTTTTGAACTTGAATTTCTTTTTGACAATATTTTGATTAAATACTTGATTAAAAATTCACATAATAGGCAAAGAGAAATGCATCAGGTTTATTTTCTTGCAGCTGGATTTGGCTTCCATCTAATGATCAGTTTTATAGTCTGAAATGTTACTTTTTAATCCTTTAATTCATGCCTATATATGCATTCTCTTTCTGAGAGTCTTGCTCCTTGATAGAGAGGAAGTTGCCATTGGAAATAACAATATATTATACATCTAAGACCACCCCTGATCTAAGATGATTTAGTGAGAACATGTGCCCTTTTTTAGTGGACTTTTTGGATGTTAATGGACTCCCAATTCCTGTGAGTCCCTCAGCAACATGGGGGGGGGGTGTCAAGGTTCAGAGCAGTCTTTACACTATTTTACTGCCTACAGAGATAAAGACTTTTGATATAGTATCTTTTAATTAGTTTCTTCCTTGTTATGGCACATGTTTTTCAGGCCTTTGGCTTGTTAACTAGGTTTTTCCTTATTGTAATGGCGTTCTTATTACAGTTCTTGTAAATTGTTTGGTGCCTTACCAAGTGTAAAATAGGATAGAATTTCTATACTAATTAAATAAAGTTCATTTTTTAAAAACTGTAGAATAGGGGTAGGCAATTAGTTTTCTCAAGGGGCCACATGAGAAACTGGAACTCTTTCAAGGGCTGAAGCAATAAGTTTGTGAAAGTAGAATAGGCATGCACACATGCATAAATTGAAAAAAAAATAGCAGCCAGCCTCAAAACAAAAGCAATGAAGTTTTATTGTGTGCATGGTATACTGTTAATTGTATTTGATATTTAATTGCAGATTGGCCTCACAGAGGCTGGACAGGGACAGCCAAAGAGCCGGATTTGGCCTAGGGACTGTAAAATGCCCAAGTCTGGTGTAGAAGAACATTTTTATACTGTAAAGAGAAGGGACATAATCAGACAGATTAAGACATCCCCTGATAATAAGCCCAATCGGGCTTTTGAGTGCATGGCAATAAAGCCAAGCGCTTATTTCAGGGTTCAAAAAAGTATAAGACACGGTCTTATTTTCAGGGAAACACGGTAGTTAAAAATATGATTATTTTGTAGGGAAAGGAAATAAAACACATCATTACATCTAGACATATACAAGATTTAAATTATCATTAGGATTGCTGATTTAAATTTATTTCAATAGAATCAGACTTCAGAAAATAGAGTTCGTACCACTCCCTACTAATTTCAAGAAACGTATCCCCCTTTCCCTCTTTGTAGAACCATAAAGCCTTTGCGGGCCATTATTCCTACTAGTAAAATTATTCTTCAAAACTTCCATACTACAGCAGGAAATGCTTACTGGCTCAGCATCTCATTTTGGGGAAAACAGGGTACTAAAGTATAATTTATGTTTGAAGAAATAAAGTTTATCATAGTTTAATTTATAGAATATGGGTAGGAAATGGTCAGTCTTACCCATCCATGTACCCATCTGGCCTGTTGAGGCTTCCCCATTTCTTTTGCAATATATTAGCCAGGTAAGAACTGGAGATGAGCACCACCCCTTAGATTGGATAGACTGGGCAAGGAAAACCTTTACTGTTACCTTTTTTTGCCATGTACTCCTGCAGATCATTCCACCCAGCTTTACCAAAAAGGTAAAGCTATCCCTGAATAAAACTCAACTTCCTGCGATTCATCTAAACAGTGTTTTGGCATCAGAATTCTGGAACTAGTTTTTCATTGCCTCCCTCCCTTCCTTCTTTTTTTACTTCTCCAACTACCTACTAGTAGCTAACATCTGGAATTCCTGGATGCCTCTGAATTCCACTACCAAATAGACTTAATTTTGCTTAGTTTCCAAGATTAGCCAAATCTGGCTAGGTGCTGCAGCAGTTAATTTTCTATTGTTTCCAATAAAAAAAGAACTTTACAAGACAAAAAATGGATTTTAGGAAAGAAATTAAATGGTTTTTGCACTGGTTGTTTTTTTTTTTTTTTTTAAATGATAGGGTCTGACAAATTGGTGTGAGCAACCATTACATAAGGAAATGTTGCCTTTAGAGAAATGTTCACCATATCTACACACAAGTGCTTTTCTCTGGCTTCTTTTACTAGTATGCATATGATTATAATCTTGCATGATTCTCCTGGGTAATAAACGTCATTAAATTTAGTAGTATCTGTTTGAAAATCTGCACTCTTAGAATTGAATGAATTGATTCATTGCTCTTCTGTCAACATACTAAGTGAAACATAGACACAAACATGATTTTGATTTTATAAGTGTTGTCTTGTGATAGTTAGAGACAACAGACAATCTGACAAGTAGCTATTTTCAAACCTAGGTTGATTTGACTTTGATTTATTATTCAAATGTATATGACACTAGTGACAATACACTAATGCATTATTTAAATGCATTTCTATTTTATTTGCATTTCTAATGATTTCTTCTTTGGAAGTATTCTATGTTTGCTTTCTTTTGTTTGCTACTATTTTTGAATATGTTTCATAACTGCTTTTACTCTACTGTTACCTCAACATTTATAAGAAAGGAGCATATAAATCCTAATTTGTTATGAAAATTTAGGTATTTATAGATGAATTCAAAGGGAATGTTTGTAAGTAATGAAAATCATTTTCAATGATGATTTAATATTAGTTTCCTTAACCAAACATCATAAACACGTTTTTCTGTTTTTCTAACTCCCAAAGGGCTTTAATGAATTAATTTGAACTAAACCCCTTTTTCTATTTCTAGGATAGCTAATAGAAGTTGCTAATGTTGTTATCAAAGGCTAAGGAATTATTTTCAAAGCCTCTAATTGAGAAATATTTGAATAGCTTCCATTTGTCCAGTGGTACAGTTTTCCTAAGCATATCGTCACCATGCATACTTCCAAAATGATTCTCCATCAGACTTCAAATGTCAGTGATGGTGATTACTGAACACATGCCACATGTTCTGCTTAGTAGTTATGGTACGGTGCTCTTGGCAAGAAAAATGCATTAATATTAGCACTTGGTTCCATTAAATCGATTTTAAAGATTCTGTTTTGTCACTTAATATTTATTTAGTCTTCAGTCTAATTTTTCAGCATATCTTGTTAGCTTTTACAGAGTTGAAAATCTCAGGTTTGGCTTTCCTTTGATGGAATAATCTGATCTTAACTGCTCTCCTGAAACTCAGAAGGGTGTGTGTGTAAATATGAGATTTCTGTGGGGAGTTCCAAAATGTAGGAGTGGTTTTTGAAAATACCTGTTTTGAAGGGCCAATAAATGGCATTCTCATAGTTACAGAATCTGGAGGGGTACAGAAGAAGGTGGCCCTTCAGATAGCTGGTCTAGAGTATGAAAAGGTTTAAAGGTTTTCCCTGCCCACTCATGACCAACTGGGGAGGAGTAGTGCTCATCTCTGATTCTCAGTTGAAGGAATGTGTTATCCAGACACTTCTATCATCATATGGCTAGAGAGAAATAGTCCCCACCGAAGTGGTACCTATTTATCTACTTGCATGCTTTTGAATTGCTAGGTTGGCAGGAGCTGGGGCAAGTACTGGGAACTCGCCCACTTGCTTGACACTTGGGGTCTTGAACTTGGGTTGTTGGCTTTCCAGCAGATGACCTCAACATTTTAAATGCTGAGCCATTGTGCTGCCCTGGTCTAGAGTCATGTAAGCCTTAAAGGTGACAACTGGCACCTTGAATTGCATCTGAAAATTTAGATTAGTGTAAAAGAGCCATTTGAAACCTCCAGTTATTCTTTATTAGTAGAATATTACTGTGAGTTGCAAGGCTCATGAATCAGGTGCTGAAGATCCTTTTATCTGTCTCTATTAAGAATAGTGTTTTTAGCTTCTGATTGTGTTTCCTCATATCAAATATATCATTTCCCTATATTAAAGTTTCCCTTCAGGTACGAACTGTCATGTACAGTTATTTACTTATTTTTCAGAATTTATATGCTGCTCCAATCCTGATGACCTGGGGTAGATAGCAGTAATGAAAGTAGATCTTCTCCAAACTTGCTGATTAATGAGGGGAAACTAAAGCAATCATGCAACTGTCTTCCCTGATGCATGAACACTTTAAAAAGTATAAAAACATGCTTCTAGACAAAACAAGTATTTTTTTCACCCTGAACTGATCATGGTAACTGACAAAGATTCTTCTCTATGAAGAAAAAGTGCTAGGTATTGGATTCTCTTCTCCATAATTTAATGGATTGTCCAGTGTCTAAAGAAAGGAATGAACTAGAATAGCTCTGCAGTTGAGTCCTTCCCCCTTTAGAAGTCCCGCTGGCAACAAAGTAGAAATAGAAGAACCTAAGGAAAGAGGAAGTTTTAATTCACACATTAACAATTCCCTATGAGTTTTTAACAGGTCCCGCCCTCTATTGCTTTTTATGGAGCTAAACATTGGTAAATGATTGTTACTGAGGCATTAGGCAAGCTATGCAAAGGCTGTAATGATATTTAAAGCATGCGGAGTACGCTTCCCAATGCTGTCTCTTAATTGTTTCAAGTATCCCTTTGGGGCTGAAATATTCTGTGGAACGGAAAGGGGGCATCAGCATAGCACTCTTAATTGGAAAAGCTGTCATTCCTTGAATTCTGTTGCTTCTGTTAAAAATATGACTGGGTCGATGGCATAGATTGGGATTTTATGGAGCAGACTGAAGCCATATATGCAAAAGGCATAGCTAATGGTGGCTCTGTGATTCAACCAACACATGTGTATTGCCTTCTCAGAAATGATTTTGGAGCTTCCCAGTTATCTTGAAAGTTGAGTGTTAATTTTAACTCTTGCCTAGCAGTACTGACTTATCTTTTCCAATCAATATCTTTTCCAGAATGTAAAAGTCAGCTTCAGTAGGTTTGCAATGTTAAAAGCAAGGAATTTATTAAACATGAAATGCTATTATTGAAAGGTTTTTTGAGAAGACAGCTACATGTATTTTTATTTTATTTATTTATTTATTTTATTGAATTTGTATACCACCCTACTCCCGAAGGATTCAGGGCGGTGAACAGCCATAGAATAAAACATATAAATACAAAATTTAAAATAGATTAAAACGAATTAAAAAATTTTGCTGAACAAATTTAAAACCCCAATAATTTAAAACCAGATTTAAAATTTGCATTTAAAAGGGGAAAGACTTAGGTCAGGCCGGCTTGATGAAATAGGAAAATCTTGAGCGTGCGACGGAAGGTACGCAGATCCGGGATCCTCCGTATCTCCGGGGGGAGCTCGTTCCAGATAGTAGGTGCCCCCACAGAGAAGGCTCTCCCCCTGGGGGCCGCCAGTAGACATTGTTTGGCCGACGGCACCCGGAGGAGCCCCTCTCTATGGGAGCGTACTAGTCGGTGGGAGGCTATTGGTGGTAGCAGGCAGCCCCGTAAATAACCAGGTCCTAAGCCATGGAGCGCTCTAAAGGTGATAACCAAAACCTTGAAGCGCACTCGGAAGACCACCGGGAGCCAGTGCAGCTCGCGCAGGAGAGGTGTTACATGGGAGCGCCACGTCGCTCCCATCACCACCCGCGCGGCCGCACTCTGTGCCAGTTGGAGCCTCCGAGTGCTCCTCAAGGGGAGCCCCATGTAGAGAGCGTTACAATAGTCCAGACGGGAGGTGACGAGGGCATGAGTGACCGTGTGTAAGGAGTCCCGATCTAGAAAGGGACGCAACTGGCGAATCAGGTGAACCTGATGAAAAATCCTCTCGGTCACGGCCGTCAAGTGCTCTTCTAAAGACAGCCGTGAATCCAGGAGGACACCCAAGTTGCGAGCCCTTTCCGTGGGGGCCAATGATTCGCCCCCAATAGTCAGCGATGGCACCAGCTGACTATATCGGGACGTCAGAAACCACAGCCACTCGGACTTGGATGGGTTGAGCCTGAGCCTGTTTCTCCCCATCCAGATCCATACGGCCTCCAGGCACCGGGACATTACTTCAAGGGCATCGTTGGGGTGGTCTAGGGTGGAGATGTACAGCTGGGTGTCGTCAGCGTACTGATGGTACTCCACCCCGAAACCACGGATGATCTCGCCCAGCGAGATTATAAAGATTATTGTAAAGATTATTGAGATTATTTTTGGGGCTAAGCAAGGATTAGACTGGATTCATTACAGTCTTTAGATTCTTTGGAGATTGTGTGACTTCCTCCAGCCATTTCCAACATCATCTTTCCATTGAGCATGGACTTTTGCTGGAAGAAAGTCTGTGCACTTAATAACACTTGACTGAAATGCTGTCTTTTAAGCTTCCTCTCCTAGAGTGTTAGACGTGCAGATTTTCTCTCAGCAGGTGCCATTGTTCAATTTGTGACTGTCACCTGGAGCTGTGGAAAGATCTGAGGCGCATATTATTAGCATTTTAAAACTGCAAAGAAGGAAAATGGAAATAATGAAGGAAGTACATGAGTGGTGTGTGAAGAAAATCAATGACAGGGGCTTGCTTCCCTTTTGTAATACTTGGATCTAGTGCCATTCAAGAAAATTGAACAAGGCAGATTCAAGTTACCTGAAAAGAAAGAATTAATATAACAGTTGCTATCACAAGATCGCTTTGAGACTGCTAACGGAAGGTGAAACAGAGCCATGGATAGTTAGATAGACTATGGAAAAAGGCTTGCCGGCTTCTTCTAAGCCAGTAAATGTAAGCATTTAAGCCCAGAGAGTTAACTGACTTGGTTCTTGGAAGTTTGCTGGCTGTCTTTAGAATGCTGGGAAAATTGGGATCCTGGACAAGATAAGTCTTTTCTCTTTCATGCTTTTGAGATGAAAGAACATTAAGCAACTCATGGTGCAAGTTTGCCTTGAATGAAATGGGTAAGCTGCTTCTTTCATCCTTTATCATCTAGAGCCTGGCCTAAAAATAACAACAAAACCGCTGTAAAACAGGTTTACAAAAAGAGGTTCGGTGTGCTGGAGGTTGGTTTTCCTCCTTTGTGCCCTTTTTATTAGTGTAATTGCTACCGTAGTTTTATATAAGCATGTTTTATGTATATGTTTTGAAAAAAATAAAAATAAAATTATGCAGTGCTTTAGACTGGCAGGCAGGAATGGGCTTTAGAGTATATGGGATTGCAAATATAGTGCCTATCTATAACTCCCTTTTTTAGGATTGCACAACAGCTGCATGATGCCAAAAAAAGGTGTGGCTATTTTCAAGTGTTGCAGACAGGTGCTACTTTCACTGCATGCTTGGAAACAGATTTTTGCCTCGTTTGTTTGTTTGGAATTTAAAGTCATATTTAATAATTTAACCCTGTGTTTCCAGTTTTATCTTAGTTTGATATCTGCCTTTCCCTGCTTTCCTATTGTTGCATCTATCATTCAATTGTTGCTTTCTACTGTTGCTTTCTACTCATTATTGATGGAAAATATATGACCTGCTCCTTTTCTCAGATTTGTTTTTTCAAGGTTTAAATATCAAGAAGTAAATTTTAATGCACTTGAATTTGTTTTATGTATGTTTGTATATATTCAGAACAGGGAACAGTCCATTTGCACCCCCTCCCAGAGCTTTGGTACCTAAAAAAGTTGTACTCTCTCTTGTTAAAGAGAGCAAAGCAGCAGCATCAGAGAACTGCTTTAGTGGTTGTGGAAAGACAGGAGACTTTTCAGAGCGATAGGATTTTTCCTAGAGCAGTTCTTAATTATTCAGGTGAAGAGTAGATAAAATACTGCAGTTCAATTCCACAGTTTTATTTGTTATTTTAGCACAGCAGTGCTCTGAGGTCCAAGATATGTTCATGTGTGATAGAATGTTCTTCGCTTGGTTGACTGGTAAATCAATTAGTAAAATATGTTTTATCTTTTTGAGCAATTTTTCCAGAATTTTGGCTTGTCTAGAGTTAGTACAGGTAGTCCTCTACTTATGACCACAACTGAGCCCAGAATTTATGTCGCTAAGGATGAAATTTGTTAAGTGAGTTTTGTCCCATTTTATGACTTTTCTTGCCACATTTGTTAAGTGAATCACTGCAGTTGTTAAATTGGTAACACAATTGTTAACTGAATCTGGCTTTCCCGTTGACTTTGTTAGAAGGTCGCAAAAGAAGGTCACATGATCCCAGGACACTGCAACCGTCATAAATATGAACCAGTTGTCAAGCATCCGAATGTAAATCACATGACCATGGGGATGCTGCAATGGTCATAAGTGTGAAAAATGTTTCATAAGTCACTTTTTTCAGTGCTGTTGTAATTCAAATGACCACTAAACAAACTAATATGTTGCTGAATTTCTGTTATACAACTGTTGTTGGATCTGAGTTAAATTGTTTCAGAATCTCAGTTCCATTTTTATTCTGTCCCTTGAGTGCTTTATTTTGTCATGGAGATCTGTATTGTTGTATTTTTGGAAGGCAATATATAAAGATGAGGATGAGAATGGTAGCAACTATCTCTTGTGATACTTCTAGGAAGGCTATTCTTTATGAGAAGCGAGGCACATAAAGTGAATAACCTAAAGAGAGGTGCAGCTTTGCTGGATGATGACGATGAGTCCTTGTCTCTTCTAACTACACCCTTTGGCTCAGCTTTTTGCCTTCCTGAGGCATGATGCAGCTTCTGTTGAGTTCTTGTGGGTAATTGTTTTTACCTTGCTTGTGGATTGTAAGTGTGTTCTTGTCCTTTTTGTTTTTTGTGTTTTCTATGCTGTGTTTACTTGTTGTAGCTGGCCAGAGTCATGATTTTTGAGATGGGCAGATTTATTAATTGGAAGAAAAGAAAGAGAAAGAAAGAAAAATGGAAAAAGGAAGGAAGAAAAGAAAAAACAGTTGAGTGTGCACTTTTGCTGTCACCGCCTTTCTGGAGAATGGAAATACTTTGACAAGCCTTCTTCTCCTTAATACTGATTTGGAAGAGTGCTAGGGCTCTCACAGCACGTGCAACTTAGTTGCAAACTGCATATTATAATAATAATGATAGTAACAATAGTGAAAAGCAAACTGAAGCCTCACTTTCTGGCTCTACAGTAGTTGCTTTGAGGTAGCAAACCAGAGAACAGGAGCCTTATCTCCTTTTGAGATGAACATGGAAGCCTCCGTGTTATGATTTAAAAATGAATGTAAATGCAGATAAGAAGGAAAAATGTAAATCTAGCTTTTAGCACTGATTTTTTTTTTTTTAAAAAGCAACATCTCCAACAGTCTCCCATAGAATTGTGGGGAGACTAGCGGTAGATCCAAATCTTGTAACTGGGGTCTGGACTCATGTAGATTAAGATTGTATCAAATAAGCAAGGATTCAGTTGGCCAAAACCCCAAAAGGTTTCCAAAATGAAAGCCAGTGACAGATTCTTTGAAGCAGAGAACAATTACCAAATACCAGAATCCATAGAGCAAAACCACACACTTGAAAATAGAATAATCTATTACATTATGTCTGATAAATTTTGCTTCTCCAGCCAGGTGATCCTGACTAATTATTGCTTCTATAAATTGCAACTTTTGTTCAAAACTTTTAAGAGCACTTCCTGTTAGCTCCTGTTGACTTCCTGGAGATTTCGGGCTCAGAATATGTCATCTTCTCTTGCATTAGTTCTGTTATTCCCAAATTCCCTGTCCACCTGGAGCCTCTGCCTTCTCCACACACCAGTCATCTTTTTTTGCTCAATGACTATTTTTTTGACTCCAAGTCATGTCCTCCCTCACTTCTGGCCCCAGAGAAGTTCACCTTCACTCCTACCACACTTCCTCCTATGTTTTGCTTAGCCCTCTACTACTACTGGAAACTAACTCATCAGGTGGCTGTTTACAATCTCCATTTTGCTTATATTTTTCTAGCAACCTTTCTCCCTTTTCCAGATGTTCCTTTTTTCCAGGTGATCTCACTTCCCCTTTGATGTCTCACATCTACTTCCTTTTAAGAAAAGGGTTTTTTTAACAATAAGTGGAACTGAGGAGAACCTGTTGGGCAAGTCCAGACAAATTTTCTCCTCTCCCCCCTCCCCATTTCGGACTTTGGATTTTAAACTGATAAATAATCCCTGTTGTTTTACCTGGGCAAATCTGGACTTGTCTATCTTGTCCTCCCATATATTCCTAAGCATTGCAATTGTTTCTAGATCAGGGTTTCCTAAATGTTTTGCCATCACACCTCCCTCTATTGTAATCTTGTTGTACAAGTACCGGTAATCCTCAATGTATGACCACATTTGATAAAAACAACAACAACCCTCCAACCTTGATGCTTTTGGGAAAGAAGTATGTTTGAGTTATACTACTTCTCCATCCAATTCATTTTACTCAATTTAAATATTATAGCAGTAACAGAGAAAAATATGGTCTTGGGACCAACAGAAAACATTTAGTGGCTGCTCTTGTAATGTTTGGTCATTTCTTTTCTTTTAGGCTTTCCCTAGACATAGTCTCTGGCCCACTGGTTGGCAGAGATCTTTGGTCTTGAAGTGAGAACTGTACCAATGGACAGTATGTCTATTACCAACACGCCAACCAGTAATGATGCTTGCCTGAGCATAGTTCACAGTTTGATGTGCCATCGACAAGGAGGGGAGAGTGAAACATTTGCAAAGAGGGCTATTGAAAGCTTAGTTAAAAAACTCAAGGAGAAAAAAGATGAACTGGATTCCTTGATTACAGCCATAACCACAAATGGAGCTCATCCTAGCAAATGTGTTACAATTCAGAGAACACTGGATGGAAGGCTTCAGGTTAGTAGAAGCATATCTGGTGCCGTTACATTCTTTATTTTATGTAGTGACAAAGAGAGAATGGAAAATCGCCATGCTTGCCTATAACCCTGTGGAAATGGTGTTTATAGATGAATGTTTTTGTAGCATTCAGTAAAGTATAAAAAATTTCCTTCATTCCTTAGATATTTTCCTCTGATTTTCCAGTGAATTTTTCCATGATTTCCAATCTTTTTAGGTGGCTGGTCGAAAGGGCTTTCCACATGTAATTTATGCACGGTTATGGAGGTGGCCTGATCTTCACAAAAATGAACTCAAACATGTCAAATATTGCCAGTATGCATTTGACTTGAAATGTGACAGTGTCTGCGTGAATCCATATCATTATGAGCGTGTTGTGTCACCTGGCATTGGTAAGTTTGTTCATAAATCCGTGTGAATTGTTGAATTTAAATTAGAAATTGGGTTAGCTTTAACAATAGATTCCTGACTCCCCTATTTTCTGAGTCATCTGTTTTGATTTGTGGTTACCTTTCAAGGCAGTAGATTCCAGACTGCTAGGAAAGATTCCTGAGGTTGGTCAAGGGACCTTTCATCACTGTATTTCCCCCCCCCCCACACACACATTCTCTTTGGTTGTAGGGAAGATGTACCAGGAACACTGACAACCAGAAACAAGGTTGCAATGCTTAAGTGCAATGTTAGTCATTCCAGCAGCCTTTGTTTATTTTTTTTTTCTTTCAAAGAAAGAAACTTAAAACTCCTGGGAGATATGCTGGAGAGAATGTGTTTTGATTTCTCAGGGTAGCCTACAAGGATTTCTTCCATCCAAGTACTCTTCAGGTCCAACCGTGTTTCTAGCTTTTCCAACATCAACATGGTTATTTAGCCTAAAGGCTGCAAAACATGGCTCAATTGTAACAAAACCTGCCTTGACCACTAACAGAAGTTGGATGCAACATTAAAACCCACAACTATGAAACAAAAGGTCTCTTGAATGCTGCAAGGCAAAGATAAGGAAGGGTAAGCAAAGAATTCAAGATCACTGGAGGATCCAAGGCCAGAAGGGACTCAAGTGTGCCTGTCTCTATGGAGCTCCAGGAGAACATTTCTTCCAGAAGAAATGCTATTCTGGGGAAAAAAGCAGAGGCAAAATAGTTTAGTGTTAATACTAAGAAAGCCACATACCAGCCCATATAGTTTCAGGAGTGAGCTCAGTTCAAGGTAAAATTACAATTAGCTCAGATTTTCTCACAGATTTCATGGTACTTTGTGGAAGACTCTTGAAAACTGTATTGTCTCATGGCCTCTTTTTTGAATGTGGTGGATGGATCTTTAATCATTCCTTAAAGATGGATTAGAAAAAAGTCTGACAAATGTTTGCCTTGATGGAAAGGAAGAATTAATTGGTCCCTTGCCCAGCTTTGAAAGCTGTTTTTTTTTTTTTAAATGCATTATTGTTATCGAACAAGGCAGAAATATTGCATTTCTGAAATATTATCGTGGAATTATATTCCAGAAATGATAGGATAGAAAGACAGCTTCCAGTTTGATATAAAAAGTTGTCAAGTAGGGAATTTAAGAACATAATTTAATAGTACTTTATAGGCATATTTATTTAAATGGCCACCCATTTCAAAATAGTGACTAGGTGATGTATAGGGATCAAAACAAGAAATACAGCATAGAACACCCACAAAGGGACTTTGGTATAAATGGATGGAAGATCGAATAAGGAAGGGATAAGAGAGAGTGTAAATATTAAAATAAGTGGGTAAATTAGGAGACACTATAATAAAAGAATGCATATAACCTGTATATATATTATCACTGTCAAACCGATACCTTTTGTATTGTATTATAATGTAATCTAATAAAAATTTTTTAAAAAAAGAACACCCACAAAGATAATGCAGTAACCTCAGTCACAAAAATCACATCGTAATTAGCAGCAGAACTCACCTAATCTGACCAAAACACCTCATGAAACAACAGGTCTTCAGGGTATTGTCACAGTGTAGTAATACACAGTAAAGGTATATTGTCACAGGGTTTTTGTTTTTTGTTTTTACCATAAATCCAGGTTAGTGGGCTCCAAAATCCTAGAGAGCGAACAGAAACTCCCAACCTGGCCTATAGGAGACACACCCAAAGGACTCACTATTTGCTATGCCTCTCTTCCCAGATTCTGCTACAACTCCTGTTCCTCTACTACTTCTCTTTGCAAGCCATACTTCTGGAGAACAGTAACTCTTCTATTTGCCTTTAAGCTGCTTCAGGCTGCTTTAGTTTCACAAATAAACACAAACCACCTTCACACTCACTCCAACATCACAACTCCAACATTACCATACCCAGCTGCCTCTCTGCTTAGCTTTTACAGTTGCTGACTACTGAGTACCAAAACTGGAGCATGTGTGGATGCGCATGCGCACAACAGAACCCAGAAGAGCAGCTGGCAAAGGCGCGCGTGCCCACAAAGAAGGCTCTGCGTGCCACCTCTGACATGTGTGCCATAGGTTCGCCATCACGGGACTAGGGAGAGATCTTAAAGGGACAGGGTACCAACAGCCCAGTGCTGGTCATTTTGCAGGCAGCCTATCCTGTCATGCATATCTACATATTTCTGTTCATTTTTTGTTTAAACATTTGGATGGAAAAATATTTATTCACTATTATTTAAAACTGGTCTAACTACTGTGTATTTTCTCTTTAAAGATCTTTCAGGATTGACTCTGCAAAGTTCTGGTAAGCTATACATAACGTTTTATGCATTATAAACAACATGGAATCTTAGATTTAAAGCTACATAAACATTGGGAAAACTCCATTTTTCTGCAGTAGAAAGAATAGCGAATTCTATTTATATTATGCAATTACATGAGTCACAACAAAGTGTTCTGTCATTATATGAATGCAGAGAAAGAGAAAATATGATGTTATGATTGTTGTTCTTGTTTGTGTTCTTAAAGGAATAAAGAAAAATTGCCAATTATTGTTTGAGACCTTTAACTGGTTACTCATTTTATATGATTAACATTGCCACCTGATGGATTTAGTCAATAAAAAGACTCTTTTCCAAGAACTAAAAGAAGTAGTTTAGCAATCTAATATGAGATATTGTATGTATCTGAACTCATAAATTTCTAATTTCTGGGTGTCCACTAATGCATTGGATTAGATACACTTAAACCTGGAATAAATCCATTGAATAAGTCTGATCCATCCTACCATGATTTACTTGGCTAGTTAATTGATCTTAGCTGCTTTCTACGTGCAGTTTCTTGTACACATATTGATTGTGTATTTATTATATTTCCAAACTGGGATAAAATCCCAACTGGGTTTCATTTTGCCCTCAGACTAGAATTAAATCCATTCCCATTACGACATTGAAAAAAGTCCCCTGTATGCTAAATGACTTTTTTTTTTTCCATAATAGGTTTGTGTGGGAAGGATGCTGGCTCTGAGTTTATATGCATAAGAGTCAGTTGGATATGACTGCTAATGGAATTGATTTTTGCTGATGTATAAGAGCTTTCAGCTTCTCCCATGCACCCTCAAAATCTCCTTGGGGGAATGGGGGAGGAAGAGGAGAGAGTCCATTTCTGCTCGAGTGTAGAATTTCAACATATATCTGTGCCCTTCACAGGTTGCTTTTGTCGTCTTGCCAATGATTGGCTTATTGTCTGCATTTCCTACAGAAACCGAGTAACTTGTTTGTATCATTTTGATATCATGGGCACCTCTCTTGTTGGGGATGGGTGTTCTTTGTTTTTTGTGATTATTTTTTTGACCTTGTTCTGATTTACATATTATTATTATTATTATTATTATTATTATTATTATTATTATTATTATTATTATTATTATTATTATTATTGTTTTTCTATACTGATGTAGTGCTGTGCCTAAAGTCCTTTGTAATTGGGCAAGATAAAGTTAGTTGTAAATAAATACTTGTCAAGTATAATCTGTAGGGTCCAGAATAATTTAAATATCCAAGAATTTCATGGAGATGCTAGAGATTCTTGTCATAACCATCCAAGAGCATGGATGAGAGAAGGATTATTTTGGTTCATTATAGTGGAATTTAATATTCATAAATAAGAAATAATGATTTTTTTATTTCAAAAAGGATATAATTATCACTTGGAATTTTTGTATCTTAAGCTTAATTGTGTATCCTGACAGCATTCTTCCATTTTATTCTGAATATCTGAAATGTATGATTATTCTTTTCATTAGAAAACTTTCCCAAATCCATTTATTTCACCTATGCTTCTTTGTCATTTAAAGTAATCCTTCTCTATCTGTGGCGTCAAAGTGAAAATAGCTTTTCTTCCTTCTGTGTGTTTTACAGCAGTCGTTTGTGTATTTTTCTCCTTAATCTTTTAAACTTGTCTTTTATCACAGCACCTGCCAGCATGTTAGTAAAAGATGAGTATGTACATGAATTTGAAGGGCAGCCGTCACTGTCATCCGCTGAAGGCCATTCAGTTCAGACGATTCAGCATCCCCCGAGTAACAGAGCGCCCACTGAATCTTATAGTACTCCAGCTATGTTAGCGCCTTCTGAGCCTAGTTCTGCCAGCACTACCAACTTTCCCAACATTCCTGTTCCTTCCACAAGTAAGATGATGATGATGACGACCACCATTTGAAAATGCATGTTGTCCGTCCCACTTTGTTTTAGTGGGAGCCGTGGTGGCGCAGTGGTTAGAGTGCAGTACTGCAGGCTACTTGTGCTGATCACAGGCTGCCGGCAGTTTGGGTCTCACCGGCTCAAGGTTGACTCAGCCTTCCATCCTTCTGAAATGGGTAAAATGAGGACTCAGATTGTTGGGGGCAATAGGCTGACTTTGTAAACCGCTTAGAGAGGGCTGTAAAAGCACTATAAAACGATATATAAGTCTAGGTGCTATTGCTAAGTGCTATTTTAGAAACCCGGCTGTGATTACTCAGGCCATTAATATAAATGGATTACTAAATGAATCGAGAAACCATGGAATCCTGTTTGATAATTATATTGTATATAATAATTACAATCATATAAATTTATAATTATATATAATTGATTAAATATAATTGCAATTTGGTTAGATTGACGTGTTTATTCTCGTTGTGTTCCTTTGTCATTGTTTACTTTATTGTTCTGTTATTTTACTTCTGTTTACATGCCTTTTCATTTTCCTTCCTTTCTATTATTGTAAACTGCCTAGAGTAACATCCACAGTGAGATAGGCAGCTAATAAATTTAACAAATAAATAAATAAATTACCATTAACTTAATGGTAAAAATAATGATTGTTACTTGATTCCTTTTATGGAGGTAGAGCTGTAATCCAAATTAATTAATTAATTCCTTCCTTCCTTCCTTCCTTCCTTCCTTCCTTCCTTCCTTCCTTCCTTCCTTCCTTCCTTCCTTCCTTCCTTCCTTCCTTCCCATTATTTCTTCTCTTTATTTCTTTTTAATTTCTTTATTTCATTTATGTGCTATTTCAGTCTTCTGTGTCTTGGCAGCTTATAGTTCTTCATTATATAAAATATAGCATGGGGGTAGAGAGGAGGATGGGTATTCATACACATGTATATTGTATCACTCATTGGGTGCAAATTCTAACCTCCAGATTTTAGCTTCCAGATTAGAAAGCATGTTTGGTTCTCAGTGCCAGAAAGCGAACTGTGGAAAATTGGAAATCTGTACATTATGTTAAGAAAGAAAAATGAGAGAATAGAGCAATGTTTAGGGAGATGGATAGTAGTTAGATAAATAGTGCTTTCCCCCCCATCTTTTTTAAAAACATTTTTACAGTGTCTCCTACTTTGCATAATTATAAAAGACTCCTTAGATCAGGCTGTCAAACTCGCAGCCTGCGGGCCAGATGTGTCATGTGCTGACCATGCCCACGCCCGGTTTAAGCGAAGGGGGAAAAAGTTGCAGTACGTCACAGGATTCCACTGTGATGACACGAGTTTGACACCCCTACCTTAGATCAAGAATATAACTCCATGCTTCTACAAGTTTAATAAGGACCCCAGTGCCAAGCACTGCTTTTTATGCCTTTAGCCCCAGGTCTAAGTAGACCAAACAAAAAGGGAGCAATCAAGATCTTACTTTGGATGCCAGATAAGCACTCTTAAGTAATACAGGAGGATTGTGCTGGTGGCTTCTGTCCTTCCTTTTTGGTAGAGTGGTATTCTTTGTCCTTGCATCAAATTATCTCATTCACATTTATTACTTAGAATTAAGCAGCTATATTAATATGTGGAAAGGCGTTTTATTGGTGGTTTTATTACTGTAATCCTATTAACGGCAGAAACCTCAGGCTTCTAACAGAGTAGTCATTCATTTTTTTTAAAGCAATCGTGAACTGTTTTACATTTTTGCCAGGCCAACCCACCAGTATGTTGGCAGGTAGCCACAGTGATGGACTCTTACAGATTCCTTCAGGGCCTCAGCCAGGGGCACAGCAGAACGGCTTTACAGCTCAGCCAGCTACTTACCACCACAGTAAGTGAACTGTTTACATTCCATTCCATTCCAAGGTTTAGTTTAGTTTAGTTTAGTCTGCATTCTTTTCCTTGAAAAGAGATGGGGAAATAAACACGTATTTGCTGTATCTTTTTTAGATAGTACAACAACTTGGACTGGTAGCCGTACCGCAGCCTACACACCTACCATCCCACACCATCAAAATGGACACCTTCAACATCATCCACCTATGCCTCACCCTGGACATTACTGTAAGCATGCACGTGTTATTGTATGCATGGCTTAATTGGTGTATTGAAATCATGATTTCCCGAGAGACAGCAAGAAGTAGCGCTGAACTGAAAAAATGAAGAAATATTTGGTCATCTATGAAGCTTTGTAACTTATCTCAGGCGAGTTAGTGGCTGGGTAATGTATGGTATCATGCTGAATCACAATGTGGTTTGGGTTAGGACTTAACTCTGAATTAGCCCATTTGTGGCTTACTCAAAAAAAAAAAGCATAGCTAATTCATGGCATATGTGAATTCATCTACTGCATTTTATATTAACGGTACAAATAGAGTCACTTGGCAAAAGGCACTTGGAACCTTTTAGACAAAGTCAGTTGGGATATAAATGTGAACTTTTTTTTTTTTTAAAAAAAGAAGAAGATAATGTCACCATCTTTCCTATCATTCTAGAATTCTTCAACTCCCAGAATTCAACCTCTTCAATCCCATGTTCTGCTTGGGAATAAATAGAATTTATATAGACAGTTTTTATAGAACTTTTATAAAATGGCCTAATTCTTTGATTAATATACGTAGTCCTCAGCTTATGACCACAATTGAGCTCCAAATTTATGTTGCTAAGTGAGCAATTTCTAAAGCGAGTTGTGCCTCATTTTACGACCTTTTTGGCCACATTTGTTAAGTGAATCACTGCAGTTATGTTAGTAACATGTCTATTAAGTGAAACTGGTTTCCCCGTTGACTTTGCTTGTCAGAAGGACGCAAAAGGGGATCACATGACCCTAGGACACTGCAACCGTCATAAATGTGAGTCAGTTGTCAAGCATCTGAATGTAAATCATGTGACCATAGGGATGCTACAACGGTCATAAGTGTGAAAAATGGCCATAAGTCACTTTTTACAGTGCCATTGTAACTTTGAACGGTCACTAAATGAACTGTTGTAAATCAAAGAATACTTGTACTGGTCTGTAAATAATTTTTTCCTTTCAGTAGTTGAGAAACCTTCATATCAAATTTTGAGCTTATTTCTAAAGTATGTATTTAATATTAGGCACTGCAGATATAAACACACAGACTTCATCCTAGTTTCCGCTATGTGGCTGATTTGCTATGCATATGAATATGTTTTATGCAGAAAAGAGTTAGTTTCATCTCAATCCAGGCTAGAAATCGGGGAAGTTTGGTCCAAATGTATATCAGAACATTTTGGATGAAATGTTTTGGGCTGACAGCTGGGAAAAGCCAAAGACAGGGAAAAAAAGGTGTTGAAAAAGGTGGGAAGAGGCTTGGTGGACATATTGGATGTATGGAGCTTAAAAAGATCTTGAGAATAGCTAGGAGAAAATAGAAAAAAGAGCTTCGGGGAAGATTGTGGGGCCGAAGATGGATATTCGTGACTAACAGGTAATAGGTAGAGGAATCCCGAGAAGGTTAGGATGGAGGTCAGGCAGCCAGTTGAAGCCAGGGACTTCGGCAGGAGCTAAATAGCACCTGGAAGTCACCAAAGAAAGGTGGTGAGATTGTAGGTAAACCAACACACCAGTCATGGAGAAGAGTGGGTGGGAAGGTTGCCCCAGCGTTTCCTTGCTTGCTCCAAAAGACCCTCTAAATCAGGATTGTTCAGCCATGGCAACTTTAAGACCTGTGGACTTCAACTCCCGTTTCTTGCCTCCCGCCTTGAAAGAGGCGGTGATGAGGCCCCTCCTCAAGAAGCCCTCTCTGGACCCAGCTGTTTTGGCAAACTATCGTCCAGTTTCCAACCTTCGCTTTCTGGCGAAAGTTGTTGAGAGTGTGGTGGCGCAACAGCTCCCGCAGTACCTGGATGAAACCGTCTATCTGGATCTGTTCCAGTCCGGCTTCAGGCCCGGGTACAACACGGAAACGGCATTGGTAGCGTTGATCGATGATCTCTGGAGGGCTCGGGACAGGGGTTGCTTCTCTGTTCTGGTCCTATTAAACCTCTCAGCGGCTTTTGATACCATCGACCATGGTATCTTGCTGCGCCAGCTGGAGGGTTGGGAGTGGGAGGCACTGTTTTACGGTGGTTCTCCTATCTCTCCGACCGGTCACAGTCCGTGTTGGCTGGGGGGGCAGAGGTCGACCTCAAGGCACCTGGTTTGTGGGATGCCACAAGGGTCGGTCCTCTCGCCTCTCCTGTTCAACATTTATGTGAAGCCGCTGGGCGAGATCATCCGTGGTTTTGGGGTGCAGTGCCATCTGTACGCTGATGACACTCACCTGTACATCCCCACCCCAGACCACCCCAACGATGCCCTTGTAGTGATGTCCCGGTGCTTGGAGGCCGTGCGGGTCTGCATGGGGAGGAACAGGCTCCGAATCAACCCCTCCAAGACTGAGTGGCTGTGGTTGCCGGCATCCCGATATAGTCAGCTGGTGCCATCCCTGACTATTGGGGGTGAGACATTGGCCCCCACTGAGAGGGCGCGTAACTTGGGTGTCCTCCTGGATGCACGGCTGTCTTTAGAAGAGCATATGACGGCCGTGGCCAGGGGGGCTTTCTATCAGGTTCGCCTGATATGCCAGTTGCGCCCCTTTCTGGATCGGGAGTCCTTATGCACGGTCACTCATGCCCTCGTCACTTCCCGCCTGGACTACTGCAACGCTCTCTACATGGGGCTCCCCTTGAGGAGCACTCGGAGGCTCCAACTGGTGCAGAATGCAGCCGCGCGCGTACTTATGGGGGCGACATGGCGCTCTCATGTAACACCTCTCCTGCGCGAGCTGCATTGACTTCCAGTGGTCTTCCGGGTGCGCTTCAAGGTATTGGTTCTCATCTTCAAAGCGCTCCATGGCTTAGGGCCCGGTTATTTACGAGACCACCTTCTGCCACTGATAACCTCCCACCGGCCAATACGCTCCCACAGAGAGGGCCTCCTCAGGGTGCCGTCGGTCAGGCAATATCGGCTGGCGACACCCCGGGGAAGAGCCTTCTCTGTGGGGGACCCGCCATCTGGAATGAGCTACCCCCAGGGATACGACTGATCCCGGACCTCCATACCTTCCGCCGGGCTCTGAAGACTTTTTTATTTCAGCAAGCCGGGCTGGGTTAAAAAATTTTAATTGGTGAATTTTATGGGTAAGGGGTTTTAAATTGGGGGAAGCCAAAGATAAATTTAATTTTGTTTTATAGTATTTTAATGTTTATATTGTATGTTTTTTAATTTTGGCTGTTCACCGGCCTGAGTCCTTCGGGAGAGGGGGCGGTATAAAAATTTAATAAATAAATAAATAAATAAAACTCCCAGAATTCCCCAGCCAGCCTTGCTGGGAGTTGAAGTCCACCCTTGCTCTAGATTAGTTTAATGTCAAGTCAGGACAACCCAAGTGTTCTAGATTTTGGTTGTAGTGAGCCCCCATCTATTTTTGGGCGCAACTCATGAAAAACAGTGTGTGGCTTTGGCTTTTAAAACAAAACATATCCGTTTTGTATCCAGTTCTGTTATTTACATTTATTAGATTTGGATAGGAAATCGTCTTTTTAGAGATGGAAAAACCTGCAAGGGATAATACGGGTAAAAAGTATGACTTTTTAATTGTTTTTTTTTTTAAGGGCCAGTTCATAATGAGCTTGCATTCCAACCTCCGATATCAAATCATCCTGGTAGGTGCATTTGTTTTAATGAATATTCAGTTAAATGTTTAAATCGCATAAATAAATAAAATAAATAAATTTCATATTACAGAATTAAACGGTTTTAAACCCTTCGTGCCCTCTTTTAAACCCTTCTTACCCATTTTATAATACTTACCCCTGTATAACACTCACATATTAAGGAGTGGGGATCCCCTGGTCTGCAAGCCAATCATGGTCTGTGGTTTCTTGTCTCAGTTGCACCCCTTCCCCCATGGGTGCAGCACCTGGTCTTTTTTAAAAAAGGTTCCAATGGAGTGCTAAAAAAGCCAAAATGCTGTGGGAGAGGTGTTCAAGGGGTGCAAGAAAAGGGCAAACAGGCCATTCCCTACATTTTGCACTCCTCCACCCTTGCACGCTTCTTCACTTGCACGCTCCTTCACACAGCCCCGAACCTCCCCCCAGGGCCTTCCATCCGTGTTTAGCAGCATGGCTTTTTAAAAACCATTGTGACCGATGAAGATATTTTTTTTAAAAAAAAAACCCAATTGAGAGATTTTTGAGACCTGTGAAGAAATCTGGTCTAGAAAGCATTTTCCTGCGCTCATTAACTCATCTAGTTCTTGTAGTGCTGATCTTTTTAATGAAGCCTCTCTTCTCCACCCTCGCCTCGCCTTCCCCTTCAGCTCCAGAATACTGGTGTTCAATTGCCTATTTTGAGATGGATGTTCAAGTGGGGGAGACATTCAAGGTCCCTTCAAGCTGTCCAGTTGTTACTGTTGATGGATATGTGGACCCTTCAGGTGGGGATCGCTTTTGCCTTGGTCAGCTTTCCAATGTACATAGAACAGAAGCCATTGAGAGAGCCAGGTAGGTTTTGCGGGTGTGGAAAAGGAAGCATCTGATTTGTCCTTCGTTTTGGGGTGCTTGTGGGTTAAGCTTTGAAAGTTTGTCCTCCTGTTTAGCTGTATAGGTAGTCCTTGCTTAATGACCATTAGCTCAGTGATTAAAGTTACGACAGTGCCAAATGAATGATATTTACACCTAGGCCAGGAAGTTACAGCTGTTACAGTGCCTTTTGGTCCCCTGGACTCTGCTGCCCCACCATTCTGTCCCTCCACTCTGCTGCCCTGCATTATGCCATCCCCTCTTGCCCAATGTCGTTTTCCTCCTCCTGCTGAGCTCTGCCAAGCCTGGTCCTTCACAATGCCTTGTCAGCAGTGGGAGGAAGAAGATGGCAAAGGCCAGCGGTGGTGCAGGCAGGCCAGAAGGGCAAGGGCGGAGCAGAGATAGATGAGTGGGGGGACCTGAGGTGAGGGTAGGAGAAATTGGTGGTCATTGCCTAATGATGTTGTGGTCCCGGCCAAACAACCTCAGCCAGGACTCTGCTGTCTGGTCATATGATGTTCTGCCTAATGAGCACATCGCTTAACAATGGAAATTCTGGTTCCAATTTGGGTCATTAAGTGAGGACTACCTATATGTAACTTCTTTAGATATTCTTCACTATTGACTCTAAATATTCTTCCTCAAGTTTACTTATCATACTCTGTCTGTTTTATCAACCATAAATTTCCATTAATAATGTCCAAAAATGATCAAGTTGGTGTTGATTCTTAATGACCACATAGACAGATTTTCTTCAAGATGATCTGTCCCCAACTCGTCCACCAGATCTTCCCACAATGCCCTTGTTGCTTCTGTAATTGAGTCTGTCCATTTTGCTGTTGGTTGTCTTCTTCTCCTCTCTCCATTCCTTCTGCCTTTCCCAGCATTATAGACTTCTCCAAGAGTAGATCTTCGCATGATGTGTCCAAACAGCATAAAAGTACACTAAACTCATGTCATATTTTTTTTTAAAAAAATGAAGAATGGAAATACCTTCATCTGCCAATGTGATTATGATGTTGCTGGAATAGGAGTAACTATTTCAGGGTGTTGATGCTATCATTGGTCTGCTTTACACACTTATGTACTGTGTCTCATGAACTAAGGGAACTTCTGAGCAAAACCTCTCCCCCTATTTCTTAAAGAATAGAGATTGATATCTGGTGCTTCAAAATCACAGATCCAAGTGCTAGGAAACATGCCGAGGAAGTAATTAGATTAAGAAATGGTGTAAGTTTCACACAGACATTTCTAATTTGTATTCTATAGCCATCATGTCATAAGTTATGGGGATATGAATCTGTGCCTGGATATCATATGTTACATGTTGAATTATATCTACTCTGAGAGATCCCTTTTTATGTAATTAAAATTTCCAGTGGCTAATTGCCTGAAGCGGTGCTTTTAATTAACAAATTGCAGAAATGTTGAATTCTGGTGACAGGCCAGAATAGCAATGGATGAAATGTATTTGTTTTCATCCTTAATCAGCATTCTTTGCATTGTATTCCTTTCTCTGCAACAATTTAATAATTTCGCTGTATATTTAAAATCCTGTTGGATGCATTTGATATATCTGTTAAGTGAGTCCTTATGACGCTCAGCTGTGACCTCAAAATTCATGAAAATCAAAATAAGTGGAAAGGCTTTCATTATGGAATCTTGTTATAAAATAAATTATTGTCCTGTTTTTCTACTCAGACTTACCTGGCACAGGCATGGTTAGCCTTGGTCTCTTCACCATGAAGTGGAACTCTTGCATGTATGAGTTGTCTATTGCAAGTGTGATCTATTGCTTAGAAATAAATCAGACACAATAAAACATCAGGCAGTTAGTCCTCGATTTACGACCACAATTGAGCCCAAATTTTCTGTTACTAAGCGAGATAGTTGTTAAGTTTGGTCCCATTGTGAGTCCTTTTTTGCTACTGCTGTTAAGGGAGTCACTGTAGTTGATAAGTTAGTAATCTGGTTGTTAAGTGAATCTGGCTTCCCCATTGACTTTGCATGCCAGAAGGTCGCAAAAGGTGATCACATGATCCCGGGACCCTGCAACCGTCATAAATGTGAGTCAGTTGCCAAGCATCTGAATTTTGATCACATGACCGTAGGGATGCTGCAGTGGTGAAAAACAGTCATAAGTCACTTTTTTCCATGCCGTTGTAACTTTGAATGGTCACTAAGTGAACTGTTGTAAATCGAGGACTACCTGTAGGTCCTTTCAAAGGAATTAGTGCCCGTACGTAGCAGTCAATCTTTAAATGCAGAACAGGGAGGCCAGGCCTAGGCCTATGGACGTTTCATCTAACTCCATCAGGAAAGATACACTTGATAATAAGTTTCTGATTTGTCTTTGTTTAATCCTGGCCTCTTGCCCTGAACATAAACTAACAACTGGCTTCATGTAGTTGAATGTGTTTTGAGTTCACTCAGTCTTTCGTCATTCCTTTAAAAAAAAAAAAAGACTAAAAACACACTTCCACCACTTCTCTCGCTGCTGAAGTGGCCTCGCTCTTATCTTCAGCCTGGGTGCTCTTAACAAATCACTTGAGAGCCAAGGCTGTCCAAGGTCTTTTGAGTATTTGCTTACTCCTTGGTTGGAATGTCATAGGTATGAGCTGCCTTGCCAGCAGGGCCTTAGGTCACAACTCCTTGGGAGTGCAAATAGACGTTTTTTTCTTTTTTGTTTATGTTAGACTGCTTTTCTAATGGTTACACCAAACTGACTTGTGGCAGATCCATTGGACCAGGGGTGTCAAACTCGTGGCCCGTGGGCCGGATCCTGCTGGGAGCCCATTTTCGCTGGCAGAGCGCTCGGGCCACCACAGGCACCCCCGACACGATGAGCTGGCCATGCCCCTCCTGGCCACGCCCCCCAGGGGTCAAACACAACCCTGATGCAGCCCTCAATGAAATCAAGTTTGACACCCCCTGCATTGGACTGCAACTGTCAAAAGTCTCAACCAAGGGATAGCTATAACAGGCACACAGATTTTGAAATTGTTTTATACATTCAAGCCTTGATTCCAATGGGGTATCACTAGATAAATCTATGCCATCTTGCTTGCTTAAGAAGCAAGGCAGGCCTTGCTTCTTAAGACTCAATCTTCCGAGAGTTTGCTTAAGAGCGACTGATGTTGAAACCAACTAAAGCTGATTTGTCAATGGTTCAGTTTTCTCCCCATTTTATTGAATCTTGGCATCTTTGTGTCATTTTTTTCCCCTCCCTACCAGGTTGCACATAGGTAAAGGTGTACAATTGGAGTGTAAAGGGGAAGGTGATGTCTGGGTTCGGTGCCTCAGCGATCATGCGGTGTTCGTTCAGAGTTACTACTTAGACCGAGAAGCAGGACGGGCCCCGGGCGATGCGGTTCACAAAATTTATCCTAGTGCCTATATTAAGGTTTGTTAACAAAATAATCCTGCATTTTAAAGTTGTAATAACAGAAATAATTTTACTTGTCTGGTTCTGGACTGGCAGTGCCAATCCCTGACCTCTTCTCCACAAACTTCTGTTCTTCTCCATGTTGCTTTTTTAATCAGTTCAAAGTTACAGGTCTGCAGCATATCCATGCTGTGTACTCCAAAGGTTGAAAAAAAAATGCATTGCAGATAAATGTTAAGAGCAACAGTCTGTAGAAGACTTTCTCTGTGAGGGCCTCCCGTTCTGCAGCCCAGACAATACTCCTCAGACACTGGGGTTAAGAACGGAAAGCAGTTTTCACATCCTGCTTATATTGATAAAGAGTCTTACATTACCATTTTCTCAGGAATGTTTTTATGTAATTTGGTTCCTAAGCTGTCAGTGTGTCTTTGCGGCTTTCAAATCAAGGCTGTTTTGAAGCCAGAAGCGTAGGTGCTTTGTGCTCAGCGCAAACAATAGAAAATGCCTTGTGCAGTGCTGTAAAGAGCTTTACTTTTACAATTTGGATAAATCAAGAAGATCTTGGATGGGAGTTAGTTTAAACATCTTCAAAATCACAAAAAGTCAGATTCTTCAGGTGCCAAACATTGCAGCTTGCAAATGGGGTTTGAAGAATGGATGCAGAGAATGGAAGGTGACCTTAAAACCACGCAGTTATTCTTCAACTAAAATAGCCAAGGAGAGGGAAGTCATCTGTAGCTAGTGGTCTTCATGTTTTTTATTTTTTATTTTTACATAGATCACAATCCTATGCATGTTTGCTCTAAGTTAAGATTCATACAGATAGTCCTTGACGTTCAACAGTTCATTTAGTGACCATTTAAAGTTACAATGGCACTGGAAAAAAAGGGATTTATTTATGACCATTTTTCTCACTCACAACCATTGCAGCATCCCTGTGGTCACATGATCAAAATTCGGATGCTTGGCAACTGACTCATACTTATGACGGTTGCAGTGTCCCGGGGTCGTGTGATTGCCTTTTGGGACCTTCTGACAAGCAAAGTCCATAGAGAAGCCAAATGCACTTTGCAACCATGTTACTAATGTAACAACTGCAGTGATTCACTTAACAACTGTGGCAAGAAAGCTCATAAAATGGGTCAAAATTCACTTAACAAATGTTTCACTTAGCAACAGAAATTTTGGGCTCAATATTGGTCGTAAGCCAAGGATTACCTCTACTTCCATTTCCCCTTGGCCAATTGACTCAGGTTTGCACCTCACTCTTAGCAGCATAAACAGGTGGACATGTTCCTAGCTGTCCACTCATAGGCTCCAAGTCACTCTTGGCTTGACAGGTAGCAGAAGCATAGAAATAGCTGCCATTCCAAGCAGATACCCCCACCCTGTTGGCTTTGGAATGGCTCCCGCTTGATTCTTAATCATTGTGTTCCTTCTCAGAGTACCCAGAATTCATGCAGCCAAAGACACCTCAAATCTTAAAGGGGACTAGAAAGCACGAAAGCAAAAGATACTTATGAGTATTTTTTAATTTAAGCTCTGAGATCCCCAGCCCATGCACTGAGTTCTGCAATTGCCCCACGATAAACACTTTAGGTAGTGGGGCTGTTTCCCCCCCTAGTTCGGTTGGGCTGTTCGTTTTCGAGATGGCTTCTCCTCTACAATAAACGCTGCTTCTTTTTAAGGTATTCGATTTACGCCAGTGTCACCGCCAAATGCAACAGCAGGCTGCCACAGCGCAAGCCGCAGCTGCTGCTCAAGCTGCCGCGGTGGCAGGGAACATCCCTGGGCCAGGATCTGTCGGAGGAATTGCTCCAGCGATCAGTAAGTGAAATCAGTGAAATCTTTCATCCCTTCGTATATTTTCAAATGCTGTCACTGGAAAAAAGAAAATTCAAAGAAGTGCATCAAACATTCCCAAAGTCAAGAATCATGCATTTCTGATAGTTTAGAATCCAATCCACATCCTTAGTTTCCAGGTATATGTATAAATTAGGATTTAAACCTGCTTATCTGTGCTTTTTTCTCCTGTCTGCTCAACACACATCTTCAGGTGTAATAAATTAGGTACAGATAGTTCTCGAGTTAGAACCAGTCGCTTAGTGAGTGTTTGGAGTTCTGAGGGATCTACTTGGAGGCTACTTACGACCCAGAGTCTAACGGTTGTGCCCCCCACGACATCCCCCCTTGTGCACAGTCACAAGACTGCACAAGCTGCACCACATTTATGGCTATTTGCAGCATCCTGTGGTCACGTAACCATTTTTTAGGAAAGTGGTTTATTTAACCACAACAAAAATGGTTGCAAAATTGGCTCAGTCACATGAGCAACACCGCTTTACAACAGTCACAACTTAACAATTGTAACGGGCAAGCTCCATTACAGTCTTAACTATAGGATTATTGTATAACTTCACTCAATTATAATTATGATTAGTCAAACTGTGATTTGCAAAGCAGCCTTCGATGTCCAATCATAAACTTCTTTTGTCAAGTCAGACCCCATGCTAATATTTAATCAGCCCTAATTGTGCTTTTTGGAGAGGAATTTTCCCCCTCTTTTTCACTGGAGAGCCCTTGTCTCTCTCCAGCAACACATGCCCAGGAGAAGTTGGTGGAATTTCTGGCTTTGTGAAAGCATTTGCAGATTTTTCCCCCTCCCTCATTGGCACCAAGTGGGTGTTGCAACTCTTAAGAAATGATTCAATTTTTTGAAGCAGAAATCAGGGGTTGCAGCTGAAACAAAGAAGCAACTCTTTCTGTCCTGATGAAATTTTTAGTCAGAACTTTTCTTTTTATTAAAAGAATAACCTGTATAAATGGAGAGTGTGAGGGGCATCATAAGGAACTTCCTTGTTTGAAGAATCTTGACTTCTGAACTGCAGCTGTGCTATGAATTATTCTTTAAATGCTTCACAAATTATAGGCTCAGTGAAATAGAGGTTAGTTAACTAGACAAAGAAATTGAGATACATTTTGGAAAGAGTGACAATCTAATCCCATAAAGTTTTAAAAGAAACGAGAGAGATATTCTCATAATCGCAAGGAATTGAGCTTTATTTAAGAGAGGCGGCATCTTTTACTGGGATATGTAGTTCACTTTTTTCTTTCTCACAAGATGCTTGACAATTTCAAGGTTTTATTTATCTAAATGTATTACCTGCCCAACTCCAATGGAATTTATTTCCCTTCTCTTTCTAATGCTGGGATAGATGATAGATAGATAGATAGATAGATAGATAGATAGATAGATAGATAGATAGATAGATAGATAGATATGTATATGTGTATGTGTATGTGTATGTGTATGTGTATGTGTATGTGTATGTGTATATGTATATGTATATGTGTGTGTATATATATATATATATATATATATATATATATATATATAATACACGCACGCGTGTGCACACACAGACAATTTTTAAACAAAATACTTGAAAATGTCAAGGTCTTGTTTCTTCATCCATTTCTTTATTTGAATTTATTAGCTGCCAAACTCCAATCGGCTCTGTTTTCTTTCTGTTTCTTAAGTGACGAGTCTGTACAAAGCAAAAGTTGATGGAGGGGAGAACGGCCGCCTTCTCAAATTGGGTTGATGCCAGCACGTGGCTTTGAAGAAAGATATTGCTAAGAGGAATGTTTAACGTCCCTGTCCCTGCCTTAGGTTTGTCGGCAGCTGCTGGAATTGGTGTGGACGACCTTCGACGCTTGTGCATCTTGAGGATGAGCTTTGTGAAAGGATGGGGGCCTGACTACCCACGCCAGAGCATCAAAGAGACTCCATGCTGGATCGAAATTCATCTACATCGCGCCCTTCAGCTGCTCGATGAAGTTCTCCACACCATGCCGATTGCAGATCCCCAGCCCTTAGACTGAGACCGCACAGCTGTGAGCCACGACGAAGCGAGGAGGGTGGATTGTAAAATACCATTTTGTTTATTACGGGGAAGATATATTTTACTTCCATTCTGCTTAATCTCTTAACCAGGTTTTAAAGAGAAAATGTCTTTGCCACCTTGCTCTCAGCAGAAAGAAGCTGAACTTGTAACTCCAGATAGTTCACACCTTCAGACCTTCGGTGGGCTACTTGTGGAAAGCTGTCACCAGCCAGAAAATTTTTTAGATGGTGATCGGGCGGGATCACTGCTGCGTCTGTTTCTTGGACATCTCATTGATTCGTGTGAGCTTCTTCTCAGAATTAAACGGGGAGCTCACGCTGAACGATCCTATGCATTTCAGGGAGCCTGGAGGTGGGAGGGCCTCACTTATGCAGTCACCCAACTTGTCCTTGCATGAGTCCAGCCCAAATGAGCAAAATCATGTTGATTATTCTAAAGGGAGGATTCAGATGCTCTGCTCTAACTGGGCACTGGGGCATGTCTCATCAGGAGTTTTTTATGTAAAATTTTTATGTATGCCTATTATTTTAAAAATGCACTAAAACTGGGATGGGCTTCAGAGCTGGTATCCATTTTAAAGGCAACGTGAAACACACCAATAAAATTGTCTGCTAAATTCAGTAGCGAAACGTCTGCATTATTCTACATTCCCAACTGATTTTAACTTTTACCAGCACGGAACTTCTTAAATACACTTGAGCAATTAATTGGGATAGCGTGAATCTGCTTACTGAACTTGGCGTGCCATCTCAGACTTCTTAAATCATGTTTATGGTTGTACCGCTGAAAAATCCAGATTTTATATTTTTCAAAATTTCTACTCAGGGCAAGCTGGCAAACTTGTTTTTATACTTCTCGGTTATTTTAAGCTGTTTATCTCATCAACGATCTTATCTATTTGCATTGACTTTGTATAGAGAATTTCAAGTAGAAGTTGCAAATGTAATGGCTGTATGACAGATGCATTATGCTTCTCTAGTTAATAAAACTATTAGAAAACTCTCTGCACTGATAAAAAGTGATCTACTTCACCTGTGTACTGGACCTTTTGAATCTGGAGCTCTGGATCAGTTTGCCTTCGGGAATTGAAACCAGCCATAGTGAGTTTTTCTTGCAGCATCTATTTTTGGATGTTGGATTTATGGATGTTGCACATTTCTGCCATATTGTCTTCTCTATGTAGCCCTCAACAACCATTCATTTAGCAACCATTTGAAGTTACAACAGCACTGGGAAAAAATGATTTACAATTAGCCCTCAGATTTTGCAGCATCCATAAGGTCAAAATTTGGGCACTTGGCACTGGCTTCTATTTATGACAGTTGCAGTGTCCAGGAATCATGTGATTGACATTTGAGGCTTTCCCAGTCAGCCTCTGACAAAGCCAGCAGGGGAAGCAAGATTCACTTCACGCCCACACGATTCACATATCGACCGCAGTGATTTGCTTTAACAACTGTGGCAAAAAGTTTGTAAAATTTAGGTGTGACTTACTCACTACCTGTTGCGACCTAGGCTCACTTAGTTATTACAAGACACAATTAGTCCCAAACAAAACTATCTTATTATAACAGCTGAGAATTACTTCATTCCCAGCTTAGTCCAAATTAATTCCAAAACAAGTCCTTCAGAAAAAGTCCTTCGAGCTTATCACAAACCTTTAACTTCTTTGGCAGCCTGCCAAAGGCCTTTCCTGGCAAAGCCCCACGAAGTTCAGAAACAAGAGACGCCGACTGGAAACAGATTTAACAACATTGCTTTCCTACAAAGAGGCCAAGAGCCTTTGCTGCTCTTTTAAGCCTTATGGGAGGGGCCAATCATCTCCTGGCCTTATTCCGAGTCGTCCCTTTTGCTTTAGCTGCTCTTGCCTTCTGGCAGCTCTTCGCATGCGTGCACTAGGAACAGGCTCCTTCTGTTCCTCTGCCTCTCGGCTGTCCGACTCTGGAGGCTCCAGAGTCCACACATCGCTCCCAGATGGCCCTGACCCCATCTCTGCCTCCAACGCAGAGCCCTCATCCGGGCCTTCCCCAGACTCCAGGACTGGCCCATGGTCCTCCACAGTCTCCTCACTGTCTGATTCCACTGCTAGCTCTGCAGGCTGCTGGCGGGCCACAACACTGCCTTGATTATTCTGATCCCAATTTGGTCATAAATTGAGGACTATCGGTGCAAGAGAAGAACATCATGTAGTGGCTGAGGGGGCTTTTTTCCAGCCTCACAGTCAACAGGTGTAAAGGGGGGGGGAATTGGACATGATCCGAAAGAGGAGTCATAATCTCCTGCCTTACCTGATTATTGATCATGGATTCTCCTTCCTGCTGTATGGCTCTCCTTCATTCACCTGACTCTGTCTTGCTTTACCTTTTTGTGAAACCTGAACAATTCGGAACCTTGTTGTAAATTGCAACATTTAATCAGGTAAGGAGCCATAGCGGAGCCAATTCTTTTTCATGTTAAAAAAAAAATGGGAAAATTTTTGACAGCTTCCATATTGAGAGAGCCCCAGCTGTGGCATGAAAGATATTTGTTATTCAAGAACCAAAGAGTGTTTTTCTTCAGAACTGTCATTCACATGCAAATGTATGCAGTTGTGATTGAATAGTCAATCAACACTCATACAATTAATCAATAAAAGGTTTGTGTAATTAGGTGGCAGCCCTAATGGAAATTAATTAATACAGCATACCCCCCCCCCGCATTCGTAATTTCTAAAGTGCTGTAGTCCCTAGCCCCCACCGCACGTAGCATGAAGTGTGGCTTTGCTTATGGAGGCCTTTGTCTTAACACATCGGTGCTTTTTTCAAAGAGAGTGTGCAAAATGATTAGACAATCCCAGATAAACCTGTTGTGGCCCGTCAGCGGCCTGTGCAGATTGTAGTTGATTCTGACAGCGAGGAGGCTGGTGTGGTATGCGCCAGCAGCCTGTGCAGCTGGCGCTCGAGTCGGACAGTGAGGAGGCTGGAGAAGATGTGGTGCCAGAGGCGGGATTCAGCCAAGGCCTTCAGAACCTCCAGAAGCTCCTTTAAGTGAAGAGGATGAAGAGGAGGAGTCTCTTCTCAATGCATGGGCACACAGAGCTGCCAAAAGGCAGGAGTGGCTCCTCAGGAGGAGGTCTCCTTGAGAGTAAGGCTTGGGGCTAATTGGCCACTCCCTTAGCCTATTTAAGGAGGAACGCCAATTGCAGCAAGCTGTAGGGAACAACTTTAGTTCATTCTTCGTGTCTGGATTCTCTGCAAAATTGCTTCTGGGCTTTCTGCCAACCCTAGTAAGACACTGATTACTTTATCTTAGAATGCTTGTAGGCTCTTAAGGAAGTTTATTAACAGCCTTTGGTTGAGAAAGACTGAGTTATTTGAGTAAAATAAGCTTTGTATAGATTTTGTGTGTGCTGCGTTCTTTGGGGTCCGTAGCTGGGGCAGAACACCTTCGGAATTCACACTAGATATGAATCACCCCACTGGACATGGCATTTGATCTGCTCTGCAGCCTTTCCAGAACTCACATAATAGTTCCAAGCCCTACTTGGTGTTAGCTGTGATTTTCTTGAGGGTGGAACGGGGGTGTCAGCATCAGAGGTTACAGAGGTTGCAATGGGTGAATAGCCTTTTCTTCCTCCCCCATTGCAAAACCTGGACGTATGGGCAGAGGGTATTTAAATACACATGTGGATATTAAATTATTTCTAGCTAGTAGCGTTTTCAGGTACTCAGCATTCCAGGGGTGCGTTTTTTGTTTGCAACTTTGAGCATTTGTATTTTAAACAATTTCTTCTTTTATTCAAGAATCCCTGCTTAGAAGGACACAGAATTAATTGCTTTGGAAAATAGTGTATGCCAGAGGTGTCCCAAGTTAGCATCTTTAAGATCTATGGACTTCAACTTCCAGAATTCCCCAGCCAGCCATGTCTAAAAAATGCCAAGGCTGGACACTCCTTTTTTTTCTTTTTTCTTTTTTTTCTTTTTTTTCTTATTTTTTATTTTAAAAAATAATAAAAAAAAATAAAAAAAGGCTGGACACTCCTTGTGTATCCTCTACAAAAAGAGTAGAATACTTACAGCTGAGTCTCCAGTGTTTCGGAAGCTCCTTTGACAACTACAGGTAGTCCTTGAGTTACGATGAGTCACTTAGCGACTGGTTGAAGTTGTGTCAGATCTCTCCGAGGTACTTACGACCCAGTTCCGATGGCTGCTCTCCCCCATAGTCACATGACTGCATGTCAGACACTTAGTAGCCAGCCCACATTTACAGAGTTCACAGTGTCCTGCAGTCACATACTACATTTTATGACGGTTTCCCCCAAAACCTGTCATTTGCTTCTGCTTTTCAGCAAAAGTGGCCCTTAGCAAACAGCCTAAGCGGTGGCTTTACCAATCGAGAATGACCACCGCAAAAAAAGGTGGTAAAATTAGGTCAGTCAAACGGGTGATTCTTAAGCCTCATTGACTTACAGCAGGCTCCATTAGGGTCATAAGTCAAGGACTATCCGTATTGCTGAAAATTGGACAATTGCAAAATCTCCCAGTTTGTAATGTAATACAGATGAATATTGTTGTATAGCCCCGAGAAGATGCAGAAGAAACTAGCTCCATCTTTCCTTTCTTTTCTTTTCTTTTTTTTTGCATCATTGCCTTAATTTGAAGGTCCCCAAAACAGGTAAAGTTCAAACAGTTACCCATTCTTAGGTTATAAATTAAGGAAATGACATAGGACCTGCATTTTTGGCCTATTTTGCATAACGTGTTCAAGGCATATTGCATTTTGAAAATCTTGCTGAGGACCTTTCTCTCTCCATGGAAGGATGGGTGGGTGTACTTGGGATGGTGGCTCTGTTTTGAAGAAGAAAATTGTTTTAAAATAATAACTTGACAAATATTGTGACAAACACACTGCATCCTTGTAGCTTGTAGCTAACCTGGTTATTTACGGGACCGCCTGCTACCACCAATAACCTCCCACCGACCAGTACACTCCCATAGAGAGGGGCTCCTCCGGGTGCTGTCGGCCAAACAATGTCGACTGGCGGCCCCCAGGGGGAGAGCCTTCTCTGGGGGGGCACCTACTATCTGGAACGAGCTCCCCCCCGAGATACGGAGGATCCCGGATCTGCATACCTTCCGTCGCGCGCTCAAGACTTTCTTATTTCATCAAGCTGGCCTGACCTAAGTCTTTCCCCTTTTTAAATAGAAATTTTAAATTTGGTTTTAAATTATTGGGGTTTTAAATTTGTTCAGCCAAATTATTTAACTCGTTTTAGTTTATTTTAAATTTTGTATTTATATGTTTTATTCTATGGCTGTTCACCGCCCTGAGTCCTTCGGGAGTAGGGCGGTATACAAATTCAATAAAAACTAAAAACTAAACTAAAACTTTTTGCGCACAAAATTTTAGTGTTTCTGAACAGTGCCTTTACCCTTCTGTTCTCCTAGAACAGGGGTGTCAAACTTGATTTCATTGAGGGCTGCATCCAGGTTGTGTTTGACCTTGGGGGGCTGGGGTGGGTATGGCCAGGGTGGGTGTGGCCAGCTCGACATCAATCATGTTGGGAGTGCCTGTGATAGCCCGGGCGCTCTACCAGCGAAAACAGGCTTCCGAGCTCCTTTTCGGCTGCGACAGCCTCCTGCAACCCTCCGCCAATGAAAATGGCGGAGCACGCAGCCCTCCCAAGCTCCATTTTCACTGGCAGAGGCACTGCGGGCCAGTCCTTTGCTGTTTCCAGGGCAGCCCCATAGGCCACATCTAAGCACCCCACAGGCTGGATCCGGCCCCCAGGCCTTGAGTTTGATACCCCTCTCCTAGAACAAAATCAGTTCTGTTCATCAAGTCCCCACATTGGATGTCTAGGAGTGCCTCAGGAACCAGAAAAGTGAGTCTTTTCAGATGAGGGACCCCCCCCTTCCTCCTAGTTTTTAAGAAGTCCAACAAAAGATAGTTATTTCATTGGGTCATGAGGACTAGAATGCTGTGATTTTGTCCCTTCTAGTAGCGGAAGGGGTTGGGGGGGGTTTGTATTCTTGATATAGAGAACGGCTCATCCTTCTACTATAGGTTGGACAATATTGCTTTGTTTCTTTTTGTATTATTTGGAATCCAATTTATGGATGTTGGGATGTATGCTTGTGATTGGAGCAGCCTGTAAGATCACTGAAATAAAATTAAATTTTAAAAAATCAAGTTTGAAATCTCACTTAGCCTTTGGAAACCCAGGCAACTTTAGGGCCGCAGCCACTAGATGTCCTCACTGTTCTATCTATGGGAGAAAACATCTCATAAAATATGCCTGATTCATCCTCTGCTTTAATTCGACAATAATCCATTTGCCTGGTCCGAAAACATTAATGAACTGTGAACTTGGGCATTTGTCCATCCAGATTATTGCTTCTCACAACCTGCCACAGCTAGGCAAACTTGCATCGCCAAGTTCAACTGTATTTTTTTAAAAAAATTATACATTAAAGGTAATTTCAAAATCTAACCAGAAGTTAAAAGCATAGCCATTTCAAAATTAACATTGCAAGTTGGACTGAATGTTTTTTTGCTGGAGTTTCACATGCTGGCTTAGTGGCAGCCCACAGATGGTATTTATGCAATCAGGGTAATCCATCAAGCGTTCTTTGGATGGTACCATTTCATGCTACTCCCGATTTGGAGGATGGGGCTTACATGCTATAAGACACACCTACCTTTTTTGGTGAGAAAAACAAGAAAAAGAAATCTGCCTCTGCCTCCCAGCAATTTTGCCTCGTTGCAGCAAACAGACTGCTTTACTTTCATTTTCATTTTCAGCATAGCTTGATTAGCACAAGGAAAAAAAAATCTGCTCCCAGCAATTTACCTCCTTGCAGCAAGCAGCAGAGGCCTGCCAATCCAATCAACTAATTAGGCTGTGCTGAAGCTGAAATGAGCTGTTTCTTCTTGCTGCTTGCTCCAAGAAGAAACAAATTTAGAAAATACACTTTTCCCAAAAGGTTTCCACAATTTTGGCCACTGCTGTATGTTAGTAGACCCATTGCTCCTTGGATGCTACTCACCAAATGCTCATTGATGCTTCCTCAGAAGTTGGAATGCAGCATCAGGAGGTGCCACAAGACGGGGTCCTCATCTTGGTATTTTTTTGCATTTTACTTAAATAATGAGCCACTTAACCACTTGTCACAGCTTAATAAGCCACTTAACAACTTCATAAACGGACCAAGCCTTTGCAACATATAGGGCCGTGATGGCGAACCTATGGCACGCGTGCCACAGGTGACACGTGTAGCCATATCAGTGGGCACGCCAGTTCAGCTCTGGTGTGCATGTGCGCACCGGCCAGCTGATTTTCCGGCCAGCTGATTTTCGGGCCTTTCCCTTCAGAAGTAGGGAAACAAGCTGTTTCCTGCCTCCGGAGGGCCTGCGGGAAGGGAGGCCTGTTTTTCTTTCTTACCTGGCTCCAGATCCTCTCTATTTGTCCCAGTGGGACAGGAAGTGATGTTTTTTGCTGTCCCCAGCCTCCAGAGCCTCTCTAGGAGTCTCTAGGAGTCCCTCTAGGAGTCTCTAGGAGCCTCTCTAGGAGTTTCTGGAGGCTGGGGACAGCAAAAAAGTCACTTCCTGTCCCACCGGGAGTTGGGAAATGGGCCGTTTCAGGCCTTTGGAGGGGCTCCGAGAGAGTGAGGAAGGCTGTTTTCGCCCTTCCCAGATAAATAGAGAGGATCTGGAGCCAGGTAAGAAAAAAAAACGGGCCTATCAGGCCATCGTGTGCCAGGAGCGGGGGGGGGGGGTGTTGCATGCGCAGGGCAGGGCGCATAGAATTATCGGTGTGGGCACTTGTACGTGACCCTCCCCTGCCTCCCCCCCTGTCCTGGCACGCAATGGCAAAAAGGTTAGCCATCACTGATATAGGATAACTCTTTCTTTTTACGGGTAGTTCTCAAGTAGGGCCAGAACTGCGATCAGAATTTCCTCTGCTAAGCAAGGTAGCTATTAATTGAGCCGCACCTGATTTTACAACTTTTTTTTTTGGCCACAATTGCTCAGCAAATCACTGCAGTTGTCAAGGGCATCATGCAGCCGTTTAAGGGAATCTTGACTTCCCCCAATAATTTTGCTTATCGGAAGCTGGCTGGGAAGGTCACAAATGGGGATCATATGACCCTAGGATGCTGCAGTCATAAGCAGATGCTGGTTGTCAAGCACCCAAATTCTAATCATATGAAAATGGGGATGTTGCAGATGGCTACAAGTGCGAATCACTCTTTTATAGTGGCAGTCATTATGCAAGTTCTTGTAACTTGAGGACTGAAGAAGCCACGTCATTTACATATGTTGCAGAGCTGATTCTGTTAAGGAATTCGCAGAGCAACCCTTGAGTAGCAAGGGTGTGCACATGAAAGCGATTGAGAGTAGTTAGGAATAACACAGTCAATACAGAGATACACTGAGCTGTGTTTACTTTCAGGAAATAGTAATAAGGCACAGTCCAATAAACAGTCCAGGTCATTCACATATAAAGCAGTAGATAGTTAAACAATAGTTCAGGGATAATCCAAAAACAAAGTCTTCTTACCAGTCGTTGTAGTCATACACAGTAACAGTTGCAAACAGTAGCAAACACAGCAAAAAGCAGTAAATAGCACACAGCAAAGAGCATCAAAGAGAAACAAACCGGGTTTCTAGCTCCCTCTTAAGGACATTGGCTACAGAGCTAACCAATCAGGACACAGTATGATGCAATACAGCAGTCTTAAAGCTATATCGAGGGTTTATATATTGCCAACACAAGTTAGGTAAAATCATTTCCTAACAGATTCAAAGCTGTTCCTGGCTGCCTTTGTGAAGAGGTGTGGTTGTGCGTATGCAAGCACCTGGAGGCAATCAGAAACAGCTTCTGAAACAGCTGCACACTTCTTGCAAACAGTGGGGCAGCTTCGACAAATATATATATATATATATATATATATATATATATATATATATATATATATATATATATATATATATATATATATATATATATATATATATATATTCTTGGCGTGCATTCGTATACATTGTTTTTTAACTGCTTTGTAATGCCCTAATACTTAGAAACATGCAGGATTTAAAATGATTTGGAGAGTTTGGACAAATGGGCAGAAAAGATAACTAATGTACAGAAATACAGGTAGCCCTCGACTTACAACAGTTCATTTAGTGACCATTTGAAGTTACAGTGTCACTGAAAAAGGTGACCATTTATGGCCCCTTTTCACACCTACGACCATTGTAGCATCCTCATGGTCATGTGACCAATATTTGGTGCATCCATCCTTGCTCTACTTGACCTCTCGGCAGCTTTCGATACCATCGACCATGGTATTCTCCGGGTGGTCTTGTGCTATCTTGGTGCACTTCCTTCCTCTGCAGCCACTCTCAGTCAGTGTTGATAGGAGGGGAGAGATCCAGCCCTTGCCCACTGCTATGTGGGGTGCCGCAGGGCTTGGTACTCTCTCCGCTCCTGTTCCACATTTATATGAAGCCGCTGGGTGAGATCATCCGTCACCATGGACTGAGGTTTCACCAATATGCTGATGATACTCAGCTGTATGTCTTGGCCCATGGTGAGTTAAGTGATGCCATGTCCTAAAGGCTGTTAGGGGCTGGATGGGGAGCAATGGGTTGAAACTAAACCCTTGCAAGACTGAGTGCCTCTGGGTTTGAGGTTCGTTGGCTCAGGGACAATTGTGTTGTGGCTCCGTTGCCTGAGCCTGGGCTATCGACAGATGCAGACTCTGAGAGTGAGGGAGAGGAGTTGGCAAGGCCTCCCTCTCCAGGATCCTTCTCTCTGGCAATGCCTCCGGAGGACACCGAAGGCCAAAAGATAGGCCCAGAGCCAAGCACATCCCCGCAGCCACAGGTGGACAGCGATGAAGGAGATAAGTGCTGCCTGGACCCTGGGCAGAGACGCAGGGAGAAGCGTACGCAGCAGAGGGGAAGGCGTGCCAGAGATTAGCTGAGTCACTGGACCACACCCCACAGGGTATAAATGTGGGTGTGGTGGCCGGTTCAGTTTGTGACGAGCAAAAACTAGAAATCATTCATGGTCTCTGCGTTACTGGACTTCTGCCTGCCTTGTCGGACTGCATTTGGACTAATCCTTGTATTGCGGAAACTTTGCCTGCTTTATCAGAATGCTTGCAGTCTAATCTTTGTTTTGTGTGAGTAAAGTCTGAATTGGCAGCTAGCCACTGGGTTGCTGCCAGCTTTATCTTCAAAGATTTTGTCGTGTGGCTTATTAACTCCGGGCCGTCTGTGGGGGTGCATATGTGGGACAGGGATAGAACAAATTGCCACCTTTGGTCTTGGATGGGGTGGCACTGCCCCAAACAGACCCTGTGCGCAATCAAGGGGTTTTCCTGGACCCACAATTCCTGCTCGAAGAGCAGGTGGCGGTCGTGGCCAGGAGGTCCTATACTCAATTGCGGGTTGTGCACCAGTTACGCCCTTTCCTGGAGCAACAGTCACTCATGCCCTAGTCACTTCTCATCTTGACTATTGCAACATGCTCTACATGGGGCTCTACATGGGGCTGCCCTTGAAGAGCATCCGGAAGCTCCAATGGGTGCAAAATGCAGTGGCCAGCATGGTTTTGTGCAGACCCTGCTGTGCACATGTATCCACCTCTCCTGCGGGAGCTGCATTGGTTGCCGATTTGCTTCCGAGTGCAATTCAAGGTGGTGGTTGTGACCTTTAACGTCCTTCATGACTTGGGACCAGGGTTTTTTTTTTTTGCTTTAATTTATATGCCGCCCTTCTCCGGAGACTGTAAGGGCGGCTTACAATTAAGCAATAGCCTTCATACTTTTGTATATTTATACAAAGTCAGCTTATTGCCCCCACAAACCGGGTCCTCATTTTACCCACCTTAGAAAGGATGGAAGGCTGAGTCAACCTTGAGCCTGGTGAGATTTGAACTTGCAGTAATTGCAAGCAGCAGATGTTAATAACAGTGCTTTAGTCCACTGTACTACAGGCTCTTTCCCTACAGGGTCTTTCTACTACAGGCTCTTTCCAGGTTATCTGAGGGACCGTCTCTTGCTGGTCACATCTATCCGACCAATCAGAGCGGGGAGGCAGGGAATGTTGCGGGTTCCATTCCCGAGGGAGATACACCTGGTGGGACACAGAAGATGGTCCTTCTCTGTGGTGGCTCCCTCTCTCTGGAACATCATTCCACCAGAGATTAGGATGTCTCCCACTCTAATACTCTCCTGGAAGACCTGGTTCTGCCAGTGGGCCTGGGGAACCCAGAGTGGGATGGAGCCGATTAAATGGCCCGTGTGATCTGCTATCGTGGGGGTGGGAGGTGGGGGTGATTTTGTTATATTGTGCTATATTAATTTATTTTATTCTTTTTGTTAGTTTTTATTGTTTTAAATATGGTTCTATATTCTGTAAGCCGCCTTGAGTCGCCATGGGTGAATAGGCAGCAATATAAATTCAATCAATCAATCAATCAATCAATCAATCAATCAAAAGAGCCTGGATAGCTCAACAGACAGAAGCACTGTAATTTAACACCAGCTGTCTGCAATTAAAGTAAGATCGAATCTCCCCAGGCTCAAGGTTGACTCAGCCTTCCATCCTTTCTAAGGTAGGTAAATTGAGGACCCAGTTTTTGGGGGCAATAAGCTGACTTTGTATAAATATACAAAAGTATGAAGGCTACTGCTTAACGCAGTGTAAACCGCCCTGAGTCTCCGGAGAAGGGCGGCATATAAATCAAATTTTTTTAAAAAAATCAATAAAGTCAATGAGGAAACCAGATTCTCTTAACCACCATGTTACTAACTTAACAACTGCAATGATTCATTTAACAACTGTGGCAAGAAAGCTCAAAAAAATTGTGTGTGTGTGTAGGGGGGAAATTCACTTAACACATGTCTCACTTAGCAACAGAAATTTTGGGCTCAATTGTGGACGTAGGTCGAGGACTCCCTGTAACTGCAAAGGTCAGTTAGAAAAAAAAATGCATAGGCATCGAATCGCTGATGTGCAGCTGGGGCAACAGCACAGGGGGAATAGACCTTGAAGTTGTAGCTGATTACACACTAAAAAATTATCAGAATATGACCCATGGAGCCCAGAAAGAGAAATGCTCCAAGTGGCGATTCCGTCAACAGATAAACAGGTTTTTATTTATTTATTTATTTATTTATTTATTAAATTTATATACCGCCCTATTCCTAAGGGACTCAGGGCGGTGAACAGCAAACGATAAAAATACATGTAATACAAACGTTAATAAAAAACCAATTAAAATATACTAAACACTCTGGTCCTAGAAAATTCAAGACATCCCAGTTTAAAATAAAATCAAAAAGCAATATAAAGGGAAAGTTAGGCCAGGCTGGCCTGCTGAAACAGGAATGTTTTAAACCATGGATAATAAGCTGAGCTGTCATTTCCAGCCCCCCTGAAAAATGCGGCTATTGGAGAAGAAGGTTTGATATTGGAATTAATTACCCAAAGTATTTTGGACACTCTTTCTTCAAATGTACGTTCGAGCGGATGGTGGAGGGCCATCTCCTGAGGAATGTTTTAATGCCGGGGTCTCCATACCTCCAAGAGGTATTCTGGAAGTTGAAGTCCACAAGTCTTAAAGTTGCCAAGGTTGAAGACCCCTGTTGTAATGGACTTTCCTTTTAATGGCTGAGGAAGAGGAGATAGAAGTTTCTAGAAGTTTTCCTGAGGTGATTCTTGCTTTCTCCAGTATCTAACTGCGTCTATGGGATCACTCTTTCCATGGACAGCCCACTCATAAACAGGAGTCACCCATGTATACCAAACCATCAAAACAACAGAAATGTTTGGATGTTGCAATGTACCATTAACTTGTGGATCCTTTTATTTGCAGTACAGGTGAGTCATTGGTTGAAATTTCCCCTGGGTTGCTTGGAGGACTTTGTCCATCACGTAAACCTTTCTGGATCAGCAGTTGCCACACCCTGCAAAATATCTCCTCAGTGTCTTAGGCCGCTTCATTTCCAGCCCTGCTTAAATTCCCAACGGGCAAGGCACTTAAAATGCCGCTGTTCTAAAGATTTTCGATATAAGGATAAAGAGGAGCACATATATTTATGGTGAAAGAAAGACAAAGCTGGGATTAGGATATCTCGCCACCCATCCCACAAAGAGGAGGTAGAAAATTTGCAAGGAGAGAGAGAGAGAGAGAGAGATGGCTGCCAGGGTGCAGAGGTGGGTTTCAGCAGGTTCTGACCAGTTCTGGAGAACCGGTAGCGGAAATTTTGAGTAGTTCAGAGAACCGGTAGTAAAATTTCTGACTGGCCTCTCCCCCATCTATTCTCTGCCTCCCAAGTCCCAGCTGATTGGGAGGAAATGGGGATTTTGCAGTAACCTTCCCCTGGATTGGGGTGGGAATGGAGATTTTACAGTATCCTTCCCCTGCCACATCCACCAAGCCACACCCACAGAATTGGTAGTAAAACAAATTGAAACCCACCACAGCTATGGTGGTATGGTTTGGAATGTTTGTTAAAATTGCACAATTTAGTATTTTAATTTAAAATAAATTTTTATTGAGTATAAATATTAAAAAAGACATAACATATACACAACAAACATTTATACAACATATACACAAAAAGATTGTTTTCTTAAGCATTTTTTCAAAGTGACATTCTTCAATTCTACTTATAATACATTTCTTTACCTCTCCTTAATCTAATAACATTTTTTTTAAATTGGTAATATTTCCCCCTATATTTTTTGTTTGTTTCTCATTTTTAACCAATTATACCAATTATTCCATATTTTGTAATAATCTGATTCTTCTCTTTCTTGTATTTCTTTGGTTAACCTATCCATTTCAGCACATTCTAAGATTTAGATAGAACTAAAGGGCTCTAGAACTTTAACAATTGAGGGACACGAACTCCAAATTGGCTGGCACTCCTTTATGTGGGATGAAAAATACAAAACACATTCATATTTTAAAAGACACACAATAAGAAACTCATTACTACAAATTTGGCTTAAAATTAAAAAATTAAAATTAAAATTGCACAATTTAGTATCACATCTATATTAGTATTGGGTTGAAGAATCCTGCAGTTTTTTCTATCCATCTTTTTTGGTTTAATGAAGGAGAACTTGCTTTCAAAATATTTTTGCAAAAAGTATTTTATTGATTCTCAGGAGTTGGGGAAAGGAGAGACTAGGGATTCTTGGACTTCCTCTGGGGGTGTCTCTGCTGGGATTTCTGTGACTGGTCCCATGGAAAGATATCAGGAGGGAATGCCTGTTTGGGAGCAAGGATGGAGGAGGTTGGAGAAAGTTTGATCAGCTGGAGACTGGCAAGCAGGGGTGAAATCTAGCAGGTTCTGACAGGTTCTGGAAAACAGGTAGCAGAAATTTTGAGCAGTTCGAAGAACCAGTAGCGGAAATTTTGAGTAGTTCGGAGAACCGGCAAATACTACCTCTGGCTGGCTCCAGAGTGGGGTGGGAATAGAGATATTGCAATATCCTTCCTGCAGGAGTGGGGAGGGAATGGGAATTTTGCAATATCCTTCCTCTGGAGTGGAGTGGGAATGGAGATTTTGCAGTATCCTTTCCCTGCCACGCCCACCAAGCCACACCATGCCCACCAAGCCATGCCCACAGAACCGGTAGTAAAAAAATTTGGATTTCACCACTGCTAGAAAGTAATAGAAACAAATGAAATTTGACCCAGGGACAATTGTAATAGACTCAGAAATACAGAGTTCCTTGATATTAATCAGTTGTGGGTGCTGCAACAACTGGAGGGTTTTAAGAAGAGATTGGACAGCATTTGTGTGGAATGGTATAAGGTTTCCTGCCTGAGCAGGGGGTTGGACTAGATGACCTCCAACGTTCCTTCCAACTGTTCTTCTGTCAAATACACCGAAAACAACACGTCTCGCTGCCAATTTCAACAAGAAAGCTAAAAAAAAAGAATAAACCCTACCGAGAGAAATAAATCCAACATTTTTTAAAGCACCCTGACAATAAAATAAGAGAAACGGAAGTCTTGTTTGCAGATAAAGAAAACCGCTTAAAATTGGATGGCGATTTTGGCATCTGCGTTAATAACGCACATGGACATGTCTGTGCATAAATCCTTGGCCGAAAATGCAACACGTCTTCTGAAGAACTTACTAGTCAGCAGCCACTGAAGAACTCTTGGTGACGTCTTTGGTTCTCATTTGGCCTTTTATTTATTGGATGGAGGTCTTGTGTTTCCTTCAGGAGCTCAAAGCAATATGTGTGACACCCCCTCTCCCCCCACCTCACACCTACAACCTTGAGGTGTCATTGGGTTGTGAGAGAGTGCTACCCAGTGGTGAAATGTAAAATTTGTTACTACTGGTTCTGTGGGTGTGGCTTGGTGGGGGGGTAATATGACTGAATGGGCGTGGCCAACTTTTTTTTTAAACTTTTAAAACCATTTTTTCTACAAACTCTTCGGCTGAAAAAAATGCTTTTAAAAGCCTCTGACGATCCCAGCTGACTTGCCTGATCAGCAGAGGCTTTTCTTTTTTTTTAAAGCCTCTGACGATCCCGCCTGACTTGCCTGATCGGCAGAGGCTAAGTTTTTACTTTTAAAAGGATTTTTTTGGCCGAAGAGGTTGAAGAAAAAATGCTTTTAAAAATAAAATAGAAAGCCTCTGATGATCGTGTGACAGCTGGGCATGAAGGTGGGGAGGGATTTTTGCTACCGGTTCTCCAAACCACCCACCGCCATTGCTACCGGATAGGGAGAACTGGTCCGAACTGGGAGCATTTCACCCCTGGTGCTACCCAATGCACTTGAGGCAGGATCTTCTTCAATTTGGATTACTGGAATACAAATTATGGATCTATTTGACCCCTTTAGACACTCGCTGCATCTCAGATCAAATATGTAAATCACCACTTTCAGAATTCCTAGACAACAGGACCATTGAAGTCCCAAATGAAAACATTTTCTATTTGTGAGTGTGATCCAGGGTGGATGGGTTCTACTTACCTTTACTACCGGTCTGCAATGGGATCGCGCACGCGTGCTTGCTTCGCTTATGCGTGCGCCTTGCTTCTGTGCATGTGCAGATCGCCGATGATGACATCTGGGGCAGTGGGCGGGGCTTATTGTCAGTTTTACTACCGGTTTTTGCAAACTGGTCTGAACTGGGGGCAACCCACCACTGGTGTGATCCTCCATGAGGGAGAGAGGTGTTTCCTAAATGTGATAGTAAGTAAGTAAGTAAGTAAGTAAGTAAGTAAGTAAGTAAGTAAGTAAGTAAATAAGTAAGTGCAAACTACAGTAGTAACCAAAATTGTGGAAACCTTTTGGCAAAAGTGTATTTTCTAAAACTAGCTGATACACCTTTTTTTTGGAGTAGTACCATAAAATTATATATCAATTTGGAAAGATAATTTAATCAAGAATGTAATGCAATAACTTTTATGAAGGATTTGCTATTAGAATAGCAGTTATAGTATAAAGAAGAAAAGTGAAACACGTAGAAAAAACGAGATATACAAAAATTATCACCATGTCAGTTAATAGTTGGGTAACCTTTAGCATGAATTGCTGCCTTACAATGTCTTCCCATGGAGTGAACCAAGTCTTTTAGTTCTGCAGCTGTTATAACGTGAAACCAAGATTGAATGATAGCTTCTATTAACTAGGTTTTATTGCTGGGTAGCTTCTGACTAGCAAGTTTCTTTAGTCGGCTCCATAGATTTTCAATTGGGTTAAGGCCTGGGGTTTCCGCTATTCCAGCAGTGGAATAGGACTATCTTGAAACTCCCCCTTTCCCAAAAGGTTTCCACAATTTTGGCCACTACTATATTTTAGGAATATTCTTCAGCATCTCAGTAGAATGCAGATGGACAGGGTCCCCCTCCTACCACCATATAGGAGCTTTTTCCAAAAGGCAACTGGACTTTCTTGGTTTTTGCCTTTGAAAACATTTTGCTCCTTATTTAGAACTGAAGAAATTTCTTGGACGAGAAGCAAAATGTTTTCAAGGGAAAAAAAAACTAAGCAAGTCCAGTTGCCTTTTGGAAAAAGCACCTCTGGGACACCCATGACCTGGATGACTGAGAATTTCCATAGGCATTTTCAGTTTTTACAAAACTCTTGGGAGATATCGAGGCTCAGTCATTTAATCCGTGTAACGCTTTTAGAATTTCTTAATCCCACTCCTTCGCTTGGTTTCTCCTGCTCTTTTCTGGGCAGGCACAGAGAAAGATCTGCCTCAATGGCTTATACAGGCCATAAAGCCTCTGCAATTTCTCTCTTTTTTTTTATTAATCTCTCCTTAATTCCCTTCTTTAAGGGAGTTAATTCCCATATTCCTCACCTCTTTCCTGCTTCTGAAGTAATAACCTTTGTAATTACTGCCATTAAGCTTCTTAAAATCCTTTTCTGCTTAAATTCCTTGTGTCAATGAATGTTCCTTTTTAAAAAAATCCATTTTCTGAAGGAAAACCATTTTTTGTAAGAATTTCCTTGACAGTTTTCGTGACTCATCCTGTTGACCTTAATGTAATGGTGGTTTTTTTTCTTTTGGTCTGTTTTGGACTAAGCATTATTGCTGAGCTTGTATTATTGTGGTTTTGAATAATTCTTCTCGGAAAAAATTGTTTTCTTTCCCTTTAACTTCATTCCTATCAGCCTCCTAAATTTGAAAAACAGTATTCATTCTCTTAAAGGCAAACCTGACCAAAAGTTCCTCTAAGGTGGTCATTTTCTACAGATAGTTCCGTGAAATATTTGAATTTTTATTCATTTTTTTAAAAAGCCTATTTTGCCACTGATTTTGCCACTGCTCAAAGATTTATGGGGCTCCTTCCAATACATGGAAGAATTTGAGTTAATGAACAATATTGAACTTCAGTGCTTGTTTTACCTCATAAAGCATTCAACTCAGTGTATTGGGCTACTGAGATAAAATAATTATCTGCCCCCAGAGATAAGGAGAATCCAAGACCTCGGTGCCTTCTGCCGTGCCCTTAAAACCTTCTTTTTCAAGCAAGCCGGGCTGGCCTAACACTTTTTAAAATGTTTTTAATTGTCTGTTATTGTTTTTAATCATGGGGCCAAATTTATATATATCTTTTTAATTGTATTTTAATGTTTGTAGTTTATGTTTTTACTTGGCTGTTCACCGCCCTGAGTCCTCAGGGAGGGCGGTATACAAATTTAAAAATAAATAAATAAATAAATCTCCACTAAAGCAGACTTCTCTAAACTTGGCACTTTTAAGATTTGTGGACTTTAACTCCCAGAATCCCTCAGCCAGTGTGGATGAGAAATGCATGAGAAAGGGCTTTTTTTAGCCTGTGCGCAGCTCACCCCTTGAAGCAACTCAAGGAGATGGCCGTGGCAATCATCCTGTGAGGGGACCCAGGTTCGGCCACCCACCAGCACCTTGGTTGAAGCATGGCCTTGCGGGTGAGCGAGTGAAGCGCAGATGGGAGCTATTGGCGTTTGATGTTTATTTATTATTTATTTGTCAGATTTATATGCCACCCTTCTCCCGTAGGACTCGGGGCGGCTCACAACAGTAAAACAACCCGACAATAGATAAGGATTAAATAATATTAAAAACCAATTTAAAATCCCCAAATCCCCAAGTTAAAATCCACGGCAGATCAGGGAAGTTGCTGAAAGAGCCATGTCTTTAGGTCGGCGCAGAAGATGCGGATGTTCCACAGGAGTCCATGTTTCTTCGTATTGGGTAAATTAATTGCTCACCCCAGCTCTATATGCTACTGAGTGTTCTGACCTAGGCCTCCCAAGATCATGAAGCAGATTCCTCGTCCCGATAAAACCTCTTTTATTTAAATTAAAGGGAATTCCTCTCCAGCAAAGCCCCGGCAAACAATCCTTCCTGAAATTTCATGACTACAGACCTTTATCAGGCTTAGAGAGTTGCCAGGCCGATATCTTTCAAACGCCACTCTGTAGCAGCAATTACTCGGCAAGGAGTCAGGAACAGATCTTCACCCTAATGAATTGAACCAATTGTCTCCTGCAAACTCCCCTCCCCTTCGCTCCTCTTTATTCCCTCTGGGAGGGGCCATTCCCTGTCTATCTGTGGCTTTACTCCCGAGTAAGCCCTTGTTCCTTAGCTGTTCCCTTCTCCTGGCAGCTCTGCGCATGCGCACATCGGGAACAGGATCCAGCTGTTCTTCTGCCCCATTGATGTCCGACTCTGAAGGCAGCTGATAACTATCAGATGGCCCTGGCCCCCTCTGCCTCTGACGCAGAGCCCTCATCAGAGCCTTCCCCAGACTCCAGGACTGACCCATGTTCCTCCCCAACCTTCTCACTGTCCGAATCTGCCAGCAGCTCTGTTGGCCACTGGCAGGCCACCACACTGAGCAATTACATTCTTTGATTTTGATTCCACTGTACCCTCATCAGTTGTCACTTCCAGCCTCATTGGGAGAGTCTTTTAATTCAGCTGGAACCATTTCCCACAACGTCCCAAAGTTGCTTTTTCAAAAGGCAATTGGACTTTATTTTTCCTTGAAGACATTGTGCTTCTCATGCAAGAAGCTTCCTCAGAACTGAAGAAGCTTCTTGGATGAGAAGCGAAATGTTTTCAGGAAAAAAACAAAGCCCAGTTGCCTTTCGAAAAAGCAACTTTGGGACAACTATGACCGGGATGACTGAGAATCTCCATAGACATAGCCCATCATCTTTCCCCCCCTCTACTTTGCCTGTAACGTTAGCCTTCTACTATCAAATATTCTCTAGAATTTATATTTTCTTTCATCTAGATAGAATGAAGCTATTCTTGTAGTTCCACTACACGTTCCACTACAGCAAAAAGTCTTTATGTTTATCTTCTAGTTTTCTGTTTTGTCTCTTTTTTTTATTTTATTTGCCTTTAGATTCTCTGATTTCCTATCCCTCAATTATCTAAATATCCCGTGTTGTAACATCTTACTAAATGTGGTGATCTAGATACTATTTCAAAAGAAAACTTCGTTGACCAACCACCCGCCATTGAAAAGTGCAACATCAAGAAAACATTCAAGTTAATGGAAACAAGTCTTTATTAAGTAACTTTTTAATATCAGAAAAATAAAACTCTTATAATTCTCTTTACAGCAAATATATAATATCAGTGCTTTGGCCATCATAAGTTAAAGGCCCTTTATCATAAAATATATGCTTTTTTTAAACTTTACTCAAATTGAATTTATAATCCCTATGACCTTTCTACATATACATAACAAAAAGAGTGTAGTAAAATTAGCAAATACTAAACCATATTGAGAGCTTTGTCATTCTGAAGTCTGTGGTTTATAGAAAGAGTACACGCATCTAATGTTGTATCCTTGGCTTATTAGCTGCAGTGTACAATGCAACAATATACAAAATACATGCTTGGTAAATGGGATTGTTCATATCTACAAGACTCGGCTAAAGATTAAGATTTCAATACTGACATTTAACTATTCTACAAGCTATTAGCGTTAAAGTTATGCATCTCATAATGTAATAATAATATTATATGCCATCAAGGCAACTTTTATACTGAAAAAAAATCATAAAATAAAAACCGTTATCTGTAAACTTTTTTTTTTATACGAAATGTAACTCTTTCAAGTGGAAAATAAAAAATAAAGATTTCTGTATATTCACTAGTTCAATACACGTAGAATTTGCTATTCTGAGAAAAAATTATTTCACCTTGGGAAAATATTGCTCAAAAAAAGAGAGGGAGTAAGAGGAAGGACAGAAAGAGAAGTTTTTTTTTTTAAAAAGGAGAAAGAGGAAGAGGGAGGAGGAGGAAGAAGAAAAAAAATGAAACCCATCAGAACGTCTGAGTGTTCTTTTAAAAACGCCAGCACAGATTTGGGAAAATTCTGAGGATGAAGTGCTGGAAGGAGAAACATCCACAGGCTGAAATGTACATTAAAGAAATCAATAGAGGTCATTTTTTTTTTCCCTTGATAAGAGGGGAAGTGTAGTTTTGAAATGAAATAAACCGTTTTGCTGGGTCTCAATCACTGCTATTTACCATTGAATGATACAAAAACATGGATGTTACTCCTTTCTCCTCCTCTCCCCGTATGATTAAAAACCAAAAAAGACAAGTTTCACATAATGTGCAAGTTGTGGCTGTAACATAAAAATGATTCACATTTTCTTATACTCTTGATATTCGCTAAAATAGTTAATTTAAGAACACCTTGATCACATGAGCCAATGGAATGTCAGCATCCTCATCCTAGACACGAGGGACGCAAACCCCTCTCGCCTTCCCCGTCCTCCCACCACGGGGGGGGGGGGGTGTCCGCAAGAAGCAGGACCGGGTGGAGAAGGGGATCCTTACGGACACATCCTAAAGTGACAATTCACAGCATGAATTGCATCTTGTGTGATGAACACCGAGGGAACAGAGGGAGGCCTTCCTTTCAATGGAAGGTAGTAGCAATTCACGTGTAAAGAGCATTATTATCTAAGATGCTCTCCGCAAATAAATAACCAAACTGCTACAAATGGGGTTCCCCCCCCATGTCAGGGGCTGGAGCTCCCGTGTCCCTTGGCAATGATTTGAAACAAAGAAGGCTTTTCCAGGCTTCAGCAATGGAAGACCTACACGTTCCTGATTCGCTTAAAGATGCCTCAAATTGCATACTGGATGAGAAGAGGCTCATCCCTTGTTTGCCCCTTCGGTCGGCCCTCCACGAACCATGATCCGGTTAATAAAAACTTCTCGCTAGGCGATTACTCGCTCGGATGGCAGGAAACCAATCAACGGGCGGTAAAATTATTTGCAACGTTAGGTTAAATGAAGCCTGTTATTGTTGTGTAAAGAGGGGGGGAAAAAGCATCCCCAAACCTGCTCTGAAAAAACTGGCAGTGTAAAGAAGGCAGCACTGGAAGTTATTTTGAAACATTCATGATCCTTTGCACTGTTTCTCCCCCCAATAAGAGTTTCTACGCTCAGGGGCTACGCGAGACTTCGCTTTCACTGCCGTTATTAGAAATACTTTGTCAAGATCTGGACAGACTGCGAATGCTCACTGTACACTCCCACTCCGAAAAACAGATCTAAGGCCCTAAGACCTCCCAACAACACCACAGCTTCCTTCCAGGACTTCGCTAGAGGTACCACAGCTGCAACCAAAATGGAGAAAGACTGGCTTAGGCCTATAAGGTTAACTGAACAAGCCTTTTTTTTTGTTTTGTTTTGTTTTTTTTGAAAAGAGTACATGCTTTTCAAACAACTGTTAGCCTAATCTCAAGAAAGCCCAGTAACAGTCTGAGTTCATTATAAGTTTACTTAGGGGGTACCATTACATCCAAGCCATTAAGAGTTTAAAAAGTCCATATATAATATCTCTATATATTTAAGAGTGAATTTGAATCGCCTGAGTAACAGCTGTCTGGCAAACTGGACACGATGGTGCTTCTTTTTCACAGATCTTGTTGGCACACTCCATGCAGAAAAGGTTGTGGCCACATGGAACCAGGGCAGCGATTACTTCGTTCTCAAAACAGATCACGCAGTCGTGCTTCCGTCTTAACTCCGGAGGGGAACTAGATGTGGAGCCACCGTTGGAAGAAGAGTAGCTGTTGGTACCGTTGGAAAAGGCAGGGATATAGATGGGAAGGCCAACCTGGTTGACGGTGCTGGGAGGGTCGCTTCTCACTCTGCGGGCGAGGGGATGTTCCAAGGTCTCGGGAAACGTCGGTGACAAGCGAGGGGTGGATGGCTGGCTCCCTTTCCGCGGAGATTTCACATTACTAGCAGGTTCGCTACCAAAACTGGAGAGTGGGTTGACGGGTTCGAAAGGTGTCCAGATGGTCTGAGAAGGGGTTGGCAAGGAATCGTAGGCGGGAGAGTCGACGGCCAGATCCTCTGCCCCCACGGAAGGTAAGGTCTCTCCAAACCAAAAATTGCCAGTACTGAATGGACTGGTTGGGCTGAAGTCAGCCAACCTATTGCTTCCAAAGTAGGAGTCGGTGGAACCGCTTCCTAGGGAACTGGAGCTATCGTTTCTGTAATTGGAAATCATCCGGGTGCGACTGGGAGGTGGGACTGGGTGGGAAGTAAGCCAGGCAGATCCAAGGTTTCCTCCTTCAAAACTGACATCTGTACCATTGTAATGGAAATCGTTTTCTTCGTTGAGCTCAATGTAGTTTCCAGTGCGCATGGCGATGTGCATCTCTATCTCTTCCCGGGCCCGGTCTACGTTTTCAGGCATACCGGTTACCTCAAAAACTGGCTCTTTGTCTCTACTGGGAGTAACTATGTAGGTATGGGTTTGCTGCTGAATTCTTTTGATCGTAGCGCCTTTGGGACCAACCACCAGCCCGACGACACGGTAAGGCACCCTGACCTGGACTGTAGTCTGGCCTGGCAGGTTGGGGTTACAAGGCAGCCCTCCCAGAGCAGGGCCATTCTTGTTGCGCGAAGCTCTTATCATGGAGAAGTGCTCAGCAGCAGAAAGAATTTCCCTTTTGGCCATGGCGACGTCTTCTTTGCGGCCGGTGACCACGAAAACGGGCTCTTCTCCACGCACAGGGGTCTTGATGTAGGTATTGGTTTTGGCTCTCAGGGCCTTTATTTTGCAACCTGCAGCAAGTAGACAGAAACAAACAAAATAAACATTTTAAGAGATTTAATTTCATTTTTAGCCATTAAAAAAAACCCACTCATCTTCTAACTTACAGGTAGTCCTCAATTTATGACTAGTTGTTTAGCAATCTTTCAAAGTTACAACAGACCCCCCACCTCATAAAAGGAAGTTATGACCACTTCTGAAGTTCCAATGGCCGCTGCTCCCTGTCGTCACATGACTGCATTACGGGTGCTTGACAAACAGCCCACATTTATGGCTGTTTGCAGCATCTTGTATCACATGATCACAATTTATGATGTTTTTGCTGAAAACCGGTATTTACTTCCAGTTTTTGGCAAAAACTCTCTACATTGAGCAATGAGATTATTTAATGGCTGCACATTTGCTTAATGACCACTGGAAAAAAAAGATTGTAAAACAACTTACAACCATACTGGGCAGGCTCTATTATGGTCATAAGCTAAAGGCTGCCTGTATTTTTACGGTCTCTATGATCCACAATATGTTCAAGCTAAATCCAACGGAAGTCCTTTCTTTGTCAAGGCAAGTAACTTCACAGAGATCAGTATCTCCATTCTCTGCAAAAGTTGATGCTTCTGGGAATAAATGCCACATCAGGTTTGCAAATTAATAAGTTGAAGGTATCTTTAGCAGGTTCCTGGCTCACCTAAACAAATTACTCAATTGTGGTTTGTACAAATAAAACAGAGATCCAGCTTTTGAAAAAAACCTGTCAGATGGGCTACTTAAAGATAATTCTTTACAAGCGAATGATTATACAGAAGCCATTTTACTGTTATTTCCTGAATTTCTTCTATCTTTATAATGTCCTTCTCGCCACGAAGCATTACTTTTAATCACTGCATATTAATACTAATTTGACTGTGTTAAAATTAATGACTAAATTAATTAAACAAGTAATGACTACATTAAGAAAAGCCAGGAACCCTTTCTGAAGGAAGTCAATCAAGGAAAGCTCCCAACAACAAAAAGATTAGGGCTGAATGTAGAATGTAAGGATGAATAAAACATGAAAACTGATGTGTTAGCTGGAAGAAAAGAGCCTTGGTAGTACAGTGGTCTAAGGCACCCTGTTATTAAGCTGGTTATTAAGACCAGCTGCCTGCAATTACTGCAGGTTCGAATCTCGCCAAGGCTCAAGGTTGATTCAGTCTTCCATCCTTTCTAAGGTAGGTAAATTGAGGACCCAGTTGTTGGGGCAATAAGCTGACTTTGTATAAATATATATACAAAAGGATGAAGGCTATTGCTGAGCACATTGTAAGCCGCCCTGAGTCTCCGGAGAAGGGCGGCATATAAATCAAATTAAAAAAAAAAAGAAAAAGAAGAACAGGCAAATGCGTGGTCAACATTTGAAGGATATAGAAGGAAAAACAGATGAAAAAACTCTATATAGAGATCAGGTGGACCACACATGAAGACACCTGACTGACGGTTACAGAAACAAAAACATATATTTGGTTAAGAAGTGTTAGAGAACAAAACTGAAGGTTTTATATTAGTGGCTTAAGAACATGCTTTGCTGATTGACTGCATTAAGGTAAAGGAAGCTGAAAAACTGATTTCCAATGGCATCTGAACAGACATGGGCTGAAGTAGCCGAATCTACCCAGAGATGTTTCTCTGAGGCCGACTGAGTCGAAACTGGGCCTGAGAAGAAGGAGCAAGGGGCGTGCTCGAAAAACTATGATTCAGTCTCTAGGCAGATCCGACTGTAGCAACCCATGTCTGGCCGATGCCACAACCACACTGGAGAAAAGGATGAAACAAACGTCCATTGGATCAGTGGCTACAACACAAAATTTCACATACTGACTCTCAGGAACATCATGAACAATTTGCTAAAATTATTCACTGGAAACTTTTGCAGAGATTCGGATTGGAATGTTGCAAGAACCATGGGACCATCAAGTTGAGAAGTTTTGGGAAAATGAGTGGGTTGAGATCTTATGGGATTTTTAAGATCCAGTCAGACAGACAGCCATCTTATTCATCATGTGCCTGATATAATGGTTATTGTAAAAAAGAAAGTCACTGATGCTCTTCAACTAGGTGGTGCAAGATTGAGGAAAAACAATTGGAAAATATAAAATATCGGGACTTAAAGTTCCAAGTTGAATGCTTATAGAAAAAGAAATCTGTTGTTATACCAATCGTGATTGGAACTCTTGGAGTAATAACTAAAGAACTTCCTTCATATCCGGACATATTGAATTTATCAGACCTGAACACTCTAACTTTACAAAATCTGACCCTGCTTGGAATTGACTATAATCTTAGATGTTACCTTAGTAATTCTTGGGTCCTTGGTTAGGACTAAGTTTCCACCAGTCGTAGAGTAATAATTTAATAATTATTTTAATAATAATTTATTAAGCTTTTATGCTACCCAGTTTAGCAACTATGGATGGCTGACAGCAATTGAAGAAATCGCAATGAAATATAAAAATAAAGAAACCTCAATATTTCTACAGGTTTAATCTTGCAGTATGTAGAAAGCTATGTAAGGCTACATTGTTATGTATGTGAAGTTCAAAAGAAGCGTTTTTGGATAATCCGCCTTTTAACCAATTTCTTCAAATCAAGTTAATTTGTCAATTGCACATTTTTGCAAAGTAATTATTAAAACACAGAATACTGACCAATTGAACAAATACAGATTACAGGAGATTAATGAATAAAAATAAAATAAAAGCAAAAACAAAATAATTGTTTAAATGTTGAAATAACTACCGGTATATCATAGCTCCGTCATGGCGAAGCTATGGCATGCGTGCTACAGGTGGCACGTGGAGCCATTTCTGCAGGCATGCGAGCCGTTGCCCTAGGTCAGCTCCACCGTGCATGTGCGCGTGCCTCCCACTGGCCAGCTGATTTTTGAGTCTCTGCCGTGCATGCGGGAGACGCACGCACATGCCAATGCCACCCCTCCCCTCCCCTCCCTGGAGTCTCTACGTGGCCCGTTTTGGATGCCAGGTATGTACAGGGCTCGCGCAGAGGCTCTGGGAGGGCAAAAAATGGGCCTCCCGGAAGTCCAGAAAGAGGCCATTTCCAGTCTCTGGAGGGTCAGGGGAGCCCTTTTCACCCTCCTGGAGGCTCCAAGAAAGCCTCTGGAGCCTGTGGAGGGCGAAAAACCGGCCTCCTGGAAGTACCAGAAGTCTCTGGAGGGCCAGGGGAGCCAGTTTTCGCCGTCCTGGAGGCTCCAGGAAAGCCTCCGGAGCCTGGGGAGGGCAAAAAACAGGCCTACCAGAAGTTCGGAAATGGCCCATTTTCGGCCTCTGGAGGCTTCAGGGAGGCCTGCTAGGCCCAAAATGGGGCGTGGGGGGGGTTGTGTGTGCCTGCTCAGGGGGGGATGGGGAAGTGCGGGGGGTGGTCACATGCACCTGCGCAGGGGGTGGGGCAGCGTGTGAGTTTATGCACGCATGCCCAGGGGGCAGAGCATGCAGTGGGGGCATTGTATTATGGGTGTGGGCATGCGCGCGCTATCATGCACGCCCTTTTGGCACCCGAGGGAAAAAAGGTTAGCCATCACTGTCATAACTGAAGAGAACAGAAAAGAAGCTACTGATAAAACTTGTACACCTGAGTTTTGGGAAGGTAGTTATTAGGAAAATGAACTTTAACTTGCTCCTTAGAGCTATTAAGTATTGGGACAGTTTCCAACACAGATTCTGCATTCTCTTTCAGTCAAGACTTTCTTAAAATAAAGATTTAAGTCTTATGTAGGATGTGTTCTTCCAAACAAACCCATAACCAGAAGTTTGATTCTCACTGGTTCAAGGTCGACTCAGCGTTCTGTTCTTCCGAGGTTGGTAAAATGAGGACCCAGATTGTTTGAGGCAATAGGCTGACTTTGTAAACCGCTTAGAGTGGGCTGTAAAGCACTGTGAAGCGGTATGTAAGTCTTAAGTGCTATGTGAAACCAGGAACTTTCTAGTATGGATAGATTTTTGTTGTGGCTCCGACCCCCGAGGCCAACTTATCGGAGGGAGAAGGCTCCGAACATGAAGGAGAGGAGTTGGCCAGGCCTCCCTCTCCAGGACCCTCCTCTCTGGCAATGCCTCAGGTGTCTCCCATAGGAAAAGAGATTGGCCAGGAGCCAGATATCTCTCCTCACAGTCGGACAGTGAAGGAGATAAGTCTTGGCTGGATCCACGCCAGCGTCGGAGAGACAAGCGCATGCAACAGAAAAGGAGGTGTGCCAGAGATTAAGCTGAGTCACTGGACCACACCCCACAGGGGATATAAGGGGGTGAGGTGGCCATTTAGACTCTGTGACGGACAAAACTAACTACTATCGAGTCACATTGCATCTTTGGAAACAACATTATCTGCCTTGGATTTAATTACGGACTGGACTTGACAATTCTTGAACTGTGTGTATCTTGTTTATGAGTAAAGTTCTTGGCAAGCAGCTACTGGGTTGCTGCCAATCCTCTTATTGAAAGAATTGGTTGTCTGCCAGTTTATTTAACCCTCGGCTGTCTGTTTGTGTGTGTGTGTGAGATGGGGACAAAACAATTTTTTGGTAGGAGGCATGATTCATCTTGGTCCTAACTGTGTCTCCCGCTTTTGTATTCAATTCTGTATGAACAAGGCGGTGCTTCCAGGGTTTGGCGTGAATGCGTATGTGACCAAAGGCGACCAAATTTATAGGTTGGCTTTCTGATATAGGGCTATATAGGAATGACACCTTCAGTGTGAGTATTGTATAGAGAAGGCACGTGTTTGAATGGGTCTCAAACCAGAGATAGCATAGCAACAGCAATAGCGCTTAAGACTTGTCTACCGCTTCATAGTGCTTTACAGGGCTTCCTAGGTGATTTACATTGTCAGCATTTTGCCTCCAACAATCTGGATCCTCATTTTACTGACTTCGGAAGAATGAGTCAACCTTGAACCGGTCAGGATCGAATTCCTGGTTATGGGCAAAGTCAGACTGCAATACTGCATTCTAACCACTGCACCACCAGGACTCCTATGAGAGGAGAGATTCCAAGCCAGAAAGGTCTTTAACAGATGTTAATTAGATAAAAGAGTTAATGATCAGACCAAAAAAGCTCAATAGAGTGTAGATACCAACCAAAAACTGCCTGAGAATGGAATGGGTGGGAACAAGACCAAGGTCTTGAGACATGGGAGGAAAAAAAAAAAAATTAAACACAGCCTTTGATGGATAGGAGCTGAGACCAAAAACAAAACAAAACAAAACCCACCTTCAAACAAGCTAAGGTTTAATTCTATTTACAGGACTAAGAATGCTGGGTAGGAGGCCATGTGCAGCCTTGTATAATTGCCAAGAGTTCCTTTGAAAATGCTCCACGGGGAATGCTCCACAGGGAAGAAGCAGGTGCAAGAGGCAGGTCTGAGCTCCGTCTCCTGCCCCATGAGGACAAATCCTTCCCAGTGAGAAGTGTGAGCTAAGAAAGGGGAAGAATGAGGGAAGGTGAAAAGGTGTTCAGCTTGGCCTTCAAGGGATTCATGGAAACAATGGAAACAATGTGCAAATGTGCACCTGATGACATTTTCTCTGAATAGCAGAAATGGCTGGGGGGCGGGGGGGGGGGGGGGGAAGGAACCTAGAGGCTGTGCTGTCCTTGCAAGGAGAAATATGTCTCCCAGAGTATCTTCATCTCAATCTAACTGCTATGGAAGTGATGCCTGGATTACAAGAATATTGACGTTATGCCCAGTGGTGGGTTTCACATTTTTTTTACTACCGGTTCTGTGGATGTGGCTTGGTGGACATGGCAGGGGAAGGATACTGTAAAATCTCCATTCCCACCCCACTCCAGGGGAAGGTTACCGCAAAATCCCCATTTTCTCCCGATCAGCTGGGACTCGGGAGGCACAGAATAGATGGGGGCGGGGCCAGCCAAAGGTGGTATTTACCTGTTTTCCGAACTACTCAAAATTTCCGCTATCGGTTCTCCAGAACTGGCCAGAACCTGCTGATTATGCCACCTCTGATTATGCCTTGAAACGATGCATCAGACCCAACTACCCACCTCCAGAACTGCAAGGACGAAGGAAAGAAGTGGACTTGGTTCCACCTTGTTTATAAACAAAGCAAAATTGTACATAACCTCATGAATCAGTGCCCCATAGAAGGCTTAAAAGTCTGCATTGCTTTGTTTACAACATTAACTCAAGACCATTTACATGCAGCCAATAGGTGCAATGCACTTAATGAGTTTAGACTGAGCAATCTGTCCAATGAGTTCCCAAACTTAGTCTTCAGGCATCTGTCATCACAGTGAGCCATGGCAGCAATGAGCTGGAGGAGCAGTCCTAAACCAGATTTTGGGGTGAATGTCCATAACGGAAGTCACTGAAAGACCAGAATGGACAGGCAAAGTCAGACCATGTAACTTTGAGAGAAACAAATGCTAGAAGCGGAATGGGACAACTTGCCACAGCCAACTCGCCGCGGGACAATTCAACAGATACAAAAGTTAAATTAATTTTGACGGAACTGTGACCAGTAATTAAAATAAAGTCAATCCAGAAATACAAGAGTTATAATAATTTTGATAAAAACGTGGTCACCAATTGTAAAAGTAACTGAATGGAACAACTGATAAAATGTTGAATTGAACCATGGTGAGTTGTCATAGACCTGGCGCCGAAGAACCACTACCATGGTGGCCAGATAAAAACTGCAAAATCTGGAACAACTTGGTGAAAGTGCAGCCTTAACAAAGGATACTGTCCATGAAAGCTGGTGGTTTGTCATTCGAAAGAAAAGATGTTGAACAAATTGAACACAGAAGGATTAGCTGACAGGATTACAATAAAGACCCATCTGACATGCTAAACTGAAGATGAGAAAAAGGTGCTTGATGAACTCTTAACAGAATTAAGCTACAAGGAACGAATAAAAGTGGATATTACAGAAACCAGAAAATACAGATATCAACATATCTGTATCATCAACGTGAATTCTGAGAAGCCTTGTAGAGCAATGAAGAAGTCAAGTAGTAGGATTCAATCAAGTAAACAAAAGGCTTGTTTAAGCTCTTGATGATAGTTCTGTGCAAGCATATCATCCATTTATGTGACACGTACAAGCTACAATGATGAATGTGCATTCCTTGACCCACTAAACTACAACTCCCAGCAGAACCAGCCAGCATGACTCATTAGGTTCCCTAATCCTTGTATATAGCCTCCTTTAAGGGATGCAACCACTGGAACAGGAGGAGGAGGGGAAAAAATGAGTTTGAAGGCTGAAACTGGGCACAAACTATCTTGCCAGCCTAGTCATCTCACCCCAGCCCCTGCACACTATTCTGTTCTGCCTGATTTCTTTCTCGGTGAGATTGGTTTTCAAATCTGGCGAATGCAGAGACTTTGATTCTTTCCATTTAAGTTTCTGTCACTCTGGTATAAAAAATTACCCCATTTTCCCAAAAATAAGACATCTCCTGATAATAAGCCCAATCGGACTTTTGAGCACATGCACTAAAATAAGCCCCCCTGAAAATAAGCCCTTGACAAAAATATTTAAACGCATGCACAGCCGGTCCCTGCCATTTCCTCTGGTTTCCTCCGTGTGCCCCAAAATAATAAGGCCAAGCACTTTTTTCAGGGTTCAAAAAAATATAAGACAGGGTCTTTTTTGGGGGAAACACGGAACAACAGGATAGAAACTTTGAAAAACTTTTGAGTGCTATTCAGGTCTGGACCTATGAATAACTTTAAGGAATATTTTTTTTTTCCTGAGGAGGATGATTAGAGCCTGTTACCCAACCATCAGCTATGCCCCATTTACAACATCTGTTCTGTCAATCATCCTTGGTCTCCAATCATTGCCACAAAAATGTCAAATACTTTGAAAGTTTCCAAACTTGAAAGTGGAGTCATCCAAAACAAATACATACAAAGTCACTTATTTCAAATGCTTTATTTTCTGAACTTGAACTCTATTAATCTAAACAGAAGGAAATACTGCCTATTACATATATGGAAAAGTTTAAAGCTATAAATATTCCACAGAATGGAGAAGAGAGAAGGGGTGCGCAATTAATTCCTTCAAAGTCACACTTAGGAACAATCTATTAATTGTAAGCAACTTCCTCTATGAAATTTTTCTACAGGAACAGTGCTCCTATAGTATATACATATACTATTCTGTTCCATTTTACTTTACTCTATATACTTTACATATGTGTGGGTATATATTCACAAAAATGATACATGTTTTGACTGCTCTACACTCAACAAGAAATATACACAATGGGCTCAAAAATGTTCTTACAAATAGCGAAAAAGTATTTTTTAAAAATAATTGTACATTAATTTTACAAAGTTTTTTTTCGGGGGGGATTGAATACAAGGGGTAACAAAGACAAAAGAAATAATCAAGTACTCTTGTGATTGTATTTTATGGCATGCTGTATTAGGATCTGTGGTTACAAACAATAAAATAACTGACTTTTGTGAAATATCCTGAAGCAATTAGTCCATAGAGGGTGAAGATAATGGTGCTTTTTTTTTTTTTTTTTGCTGTCCTCAGTAACCTCAATATCATACTGGCTGTATAGTGCTATGGTATCAATCTGTGCATTAGGCCAGGGGTCTCCAACCTTGGCAACTTTAAGCCTGGCGGACTTCAACTCCCAGAATTCCACAGCCAGCAAAGCTGGCTGTGGAATTCTGGGAGTTGAAGTCCGCCAGGCTTAAAGTTGCCAAGGTTGGAGACCCCTGCACTACACAATGCTTAAAAGACCAAGATAATCTAGATGTGGCTGTTCCTAAATTGTGACAACAGCTTGGACAGCAGTGAACAGGTTAAAAAAAACCCCAAACACCCGGCAGTATGTGGGCAGATGAGTTATTAAAACCTTCTTTCAAAGTACTAATAGGGAACAGATAAACATGCCCGACGAGTCAATCACATTTTTCTCTGCTTGCATAACAGCAGGAAAGATCAAATTGTTAGCATGCTAACTACATACAAGCATACTAATGTTTCCCTAAATTACAAGTCTCTCTTGTAAAATAAGAGAGAGAGAGAGAGAGATTAGAAGATGGCTTGGAAGCCAGAAGCCTGTTCTTACTAGTAGGTTCTGCTTGGGGTTTCCGTATTTCTCTTTCTTCGGGACAGTGGCAAGCAAAGTGTGATAGGCTCAACATTTTGGAAGTAATAATAGTTGCTGGCTAGGATTATTCATTGTAAGGAAGCTCTAAATTTACTCCCTGACTCTTTTCCTGATATTATCTTCCTGTGGTTGACTCCTACTACCGGAAGTAGTTCTGGAACGGCGCCAGAAATGTTGGTCCAGATTAAATCCTAATGTTATTTGAGCTAATAAAAGAGTGTAATACCGTAAAGACTAAGGGACATGTTCTACTACCTTGGAAGGATATTACATTTGTTAATCATAACACAAAACATTCCACCAACTTTGGCAATTTGGCAATTTAAAAGCCCTAGTTCAAGAATTGCTCACTCCATTTCTTTTTCTTTTTTTAAAAAAATGCCAGGAGCCATGCTCTCAAAAACAAGAGACCTGAGAGAAGAGGGAAAATTTACTCAATAATAGCTCCAAAAATACACAATACTATCAAAGACATTATTTATAAGCATTAGCAACTGCTTCTGAATTGGTCCATTTTTATTTTATTTTCTTGCTGGATGTAAAGCACTGTTTCCAAGCAGAACACTGGAATAGAATTTCTCACCCTAATCTGTACCAGCTACAGGCTGCTATATTTTATTTGAGGACTTCTGTGAAAATGAGAAGCACCATATGTGAAGCAGTACCTCATTCATTTCCTACCAAGCTCCAAAGATGAATCACTTTTACATTTTACTCAAGTCTTATATAAAGCATCTTATCCATTATGCTTCTTTGGGGGGGATTTACATGTCCTGAAATGGCCACAGTTAGACAAAGGTCGTCCAGAATAATACAATATGTGACGTAGCTATGTGATATTTCTTACGGTTGCATAAAGGTGCTTTAAAACAAATAGTATAGTTGACTTGAACTTGGCAACCCATATCTAGTTCTTGACTTACGACCAGTTGCTTAGCAACTGCTCAAAGTTACAACAGATTCCCCCCCTCCCCCCACTTAGGAATCTTGAAGAAAAATTGCATGGCTGGAACTACCTTTCCACCAGACTCCACATAAAGTTCCTCTGGCCTTAACATGCTTTAACATGAGTGGATGGAGGGGAATATTTGTAGCTCAGGGTTAAAATCAGAGGTCCTTGGTGCTCTCTGAGATTAGCGGAGTGTTACCTAGTTTTGGTAATGAAACGCCTGCAAAATGGGTGTCAAACTCTCTGCATCACGTTGCTGTCATGTGCTATTTCGTGACATTTTCCCCATTTGCTGAGCTGGGGGGGGGGGCGTAACCTGCACGTGATGCGTCTGGCCCGCCGGCCACTAGTTTGACACCCCTGGTCTGCAAGAAAGCAACCCAGTTCAGAGAGCACCAAGGATCTCTCACATATGAAGGGGTTATGGACCTTTATTTCCTCATGGTCAAGTTCAACTACCTTTAAAAAGTCACATAGCATACCAGGGGGTGTGGAGATTCAATGGCACAGCAGCTGAGTCAGACCACAATCATGACATCCCTTCTCTGTACATGGGCAAAGCCATGTTTAGCTTATTACTTCAAGTATGTAGGAAACAGATTCCAGAGCCGTGACCCGCAGGAAAAGAGGTGAAGGAAATGTAAGACAACGGGCACTAAGATGCTAAAGCAAACAAACATCGCTTTCATTCTGAAACATAAGGCATCATGTCTTCTCTTGCCAGTTGGCTTCTTCTAAGTTGATGCCTTCGGTAAATATGAACAATCCTAAAAGGAATTTTTTAAAAACCCATAGGCCTTTTGTACGATTTCCCAAAGTTTTTTTTTTTTTAAAATCAGATTGTAGTCTAAACACAGCAGTTTCTCCTAATGAAGACTTGACAGTTGTTTTCCCATATACAGTGATGCTCTCTACCAGATAACATCAACATGTTTCTCAGATTCCAGGCTACAATATATAAAGAAGGTGTCATGAAAGGGAATAACAAATGTTTAACATAAATAGGCTTATTACCAACTCACTCCTCCTTGCTAAGACAGCAAATCTTGAGGCTAACTAGCAAGGGAAGCCTTGTGTCCGGTTTAAGAGAAGTTATGTCTGATATCTGATGAAAGGCAAATTGGAGCTGAGGTTACAAACTAATTTTTGCCATCATCATCCCTACACAAGGCACACAACATCAAAGAAGAAGCAGCTCCACAATACCATTATCCCTCTTGAACTGGAGAATTGTTACATTTCCTAAATTCTCTATTATCTCTCAGGATATCTGTTTAAGTTTAGCTCAGTGGCTAAGATGCTGAGCTTGTTGATCGAAAGGTTGGCGGTTCAGTGGTTTGAATCCCTAGTGCCATGTATGGGGTGAGCTCCCGTTACTTGTCCCAGCTTCTGCCAACCTAGCAGTTCAAAAGCAGGTAAAAAATACTAGTAGAAAAATAGGGACCACCTTTGTTGGGAAGGTAAGTGTTCCGTGTGCCTTTGGAGTTTAGTCATGCCGGCTACCTGACCATGGAGACATCTTCAGACAGCGCTGGCTCTTCGGCTTTGAAAGGGAGATGAGCACCGCCCCCTAGAGTCAGGAACGACTAGCACGCATGTGCGTGGGAAACCTTTACCTAAATGGCAGTCAAAGTCCTTGACCACTGGATAGTTCTAAGGATTACATTCTTGCAAGAACGTGAATTTGAGGGACAGTGGTACTACTGATGGGCATCATACACTAATTTATTTATATTTCATATTTCTAAACCACCAATCTCCCTCAAAGAGGGGATCGTTAATACAGATAGGTGGTCTTAGAGGATAAGTAATGTAAGTGTCATCTTCTATCATGCCTCAGAAAGACAACTTAAGAAAAAAGAATTTGACTCAACAATTGAACACTTACAGAAATCCGGTTTGATGAGGTCATTATTCTGTTGTAATTTAACTTTCTGTATCGCTGTGTTGAACAGAATTTTACCATGACTGATGAAAATCCATAAATGAACACTTTGACTACATCACTCAATAATCTAACATTTGAAAACTCTGCATTTGAAAATGCAGCACACTCAAGAATATCAACAAAAGTTGTCTAATGTGCTCCAAGAAACAGGTCCACTGGGAGAATTTTCACAAGTTATTCATGTATCAAAATCACTGCACAGAATCAGATAAATTCAAGGTTTTTCAACTCCCCATCCATTTGCAGAACTGCCTGCCTACCAACAATCACAGATAATCCTATTCTTCTATATGCAAGTGAAAAAGTAACACTGTAAATAGCTAAAAAAAGATAACACTTTGGTATGTGATATCCATAATTGAGAGATTGCACACATTATGTTTTCTCACTCCCGGACTGTGCTTTTATTCATAGGAACCCATGCAATCTACAACCATTTTCTATAGGGCCGTGATGGCGAACCTATGGCACGCGTGCCACAGGTGGCACGGGAAGCCATATTAGTGGGCACGCCAGCTCAGCTCTGGGGCGCATGCGCGCGCCGGCCAGCTGATTTTTAGGCCTTCTGGGCCCACCCGAACTAGGGAAACAGGCTGTTTCCTGCCTCCAGAGGGCCGGGGTGGTGGTGATGGTGGGGAAGGCCGGTTTTTTTTTTCTTACCTGGCTCCAGATCTTCTCTATGCATCTGGGAAGGGCGAAAACAGCCTTTCCCACACCCTTGGAGGCCCTACAGAGGCTGAAAGGGCCCATTTCCCGACTCCCGGTGGGACAGGAAGTGACATTTTTTCCTGTCCCCAGCCTCCAGAGACTCCTAGAGAGGCTTCTAGAGACTCCTAGAGGTTCTGGAGGCTGGGAACAGCAAAAAATGTCACTTCCTGTCCCACCGGGAGTTGGGAAATGGGCCTCCAAGGGAGTGGGAAAGGCTGTTTTCGCCCTTCCCAGATGCATAGAGAGGATCTGGAAACAGGTAAGAAAGAAAAACGGGCCTACCAGGCCATCATGTGCCAGGAGCGGGGGTGGGTGGGGTTGTGTGCACATGCGCTGGGCACGTGCGTGCGTGACCCTCCCCCGCCCCCCTTTCCTGGCACGCAATGGCAAAAAGGTTAGCCATCACTGCTATAGGGGTTGTTTTAAGTGTAAACTCCTGATATGTAAGCCAAAGAAATCATATAGTTGGCCACTGAAGATACATCTCACAGATGTAATACACAGATGTATTTTCCACAACTCCAACAACTAGAAATCTTTTCCTAACCTGCTGAAAGCTGATTCACAGAATGTTATGTTTTTCATTATTTCAAGTGGATCTGATTGAAACCTGAAATATATTGGAGATTCCTGGGATCATCAGATTTACCAAGTAAATCTGGAAGGACCGTACTCAGGTCCTTCTTGTTAAAATACAAACATTTAACACAACTATCTCTGGAATGGAACCGTAGCTCACCACTGAACTATGACGATTAGCTGCTGTGTGAAATACATGACAATAATCTTCCAAAATGTATGGGTCATATGAGAATCAAGCATACAGAAATGATAGCTGATGGAATTAAAAGCCAAGTGCAATGGAATTCATATAAACATATTATGAGTTAGTTTAGATTTTGAACAGCTTCCCCTTGGGTCCTCTGGCTGTGTCCTCGGGGGGAAAAATAACCTCATATGAGGAAGTGGCTGCAAATATGTGTCCATTTAATTAAGAACCCCATTATTTCCATAAATGTTAATTTCAGAGCTGCTAGAATCGTAACTACTTATGAATTAGATAAACATATATTTTAGATTTATGCACATTTTAAGTGTTTCACGTGATTCTAAATGACACTTGCTTCAACTAAATCTTTTCACTGGTTAGATACAAGTATTACTGTAGTCACATGAAGTGTTTTAATAATTCAGGAAACAAGGAATTCTACCCCAAATAAAACTGTAAAAGAGAATGAAATATGAAATGGCATCTCAGAAAAATATTCATGTCTTATTTGGATTTCTTTAAAGTATATTTCTAAGGGTTTCAACTTATTTAAAGTAACAATTCAGAACCTGTACTCCAAATAAGGCATTTGTTTCAAGCTAGCAACGCTAAAATAACTTGAACCCCAAAGCAACGGAGGAGGGGCTCATATTTATAGGATGTTACCAATAACTTTCTCAGGAAGAATTTTGTAGGCCAAATTTGAGTAAGTCAAATACAATAATATGCAGTCCCTAATATGTTGGTTCAAAGGCTGCAGTGAACTTTGTGTGGCTTGCTTTCTATAAGCAGCAGGAGCAATGCACATTGTAGATTTAAAGTTTCCACTTTGCTCCTTAAATACTGCTTACTGGTATACTCCTTACTAGTATCTATCTCTTCCCACTTATTACTATAACCATGTGCTTGTATCTTTCAGTTTATATTGTTTTTACTTGTTTCCTAGTATGATCACTAAGTGTTGTATCTTTTTATTCTTGATGAATGTATTTTCTTCTCCTTATGTACACTGAGAGCATATACACCTAAGACAAATTCCTTGTGTGTCCAATCACTTGGCCAATAAAGAATTCTATTCTATTCTAAAACAAACAACAAACAACCCCCCCCAAAACCCCTCAATCTGAACAACAACAAAAAACAAAGCAAAATAAAACTAAACTAACCTAATTTTTTTGGGCCTACTAATTGTAGAAGCTCTCCAAAGCCTGCTAAAGCAGTGCTACATCTTGAGCAGAGAGTAGACTAATGGATAACTGACAGCTAGCCAATCTGGAGACACTCCTGCTGCAAATATGCCATGCCAAGAGACCAAATAATATGCTAGCCAGGAGGGAGGACATATTAAAATCCCACCTCTCTCTTATACAGGCAGTTCTTCTTTTGACTGCAATTGAGCCATAAAGAGGCTCAGCACGTGATTGGCCTGATTTTGGGCCCTTTTTTTTTTTTTGCAGCTATTGTTAAACAAACTCATTGTCCGCTATGGGTGATTTTAGCTGGAAACCGGAAGTAACCACTTCACAGCAAAAACTAAAGTTGCAGTCATGTGACTGTGGGATGCTGCAAAATGCCGTAAATGCAGGCCAGTTGCCAAGGACACAAAATGAAATCATGTGATCGTGACGGGGGGGGGGGGAAACTTTAGAATCAGGTTGTAAGTAACTTGGGGGAGGGGTTGTCATAACTTTGAACAGTTGCTAAGCAACCAGTATTATGTCGAGGACTACTGTGTTTCCCTGAAAATAAAGACCCTGTTTTATATTTTTTTGAACCCCGAAATAAGTGCTTGGCCTTATTTTCAGGGAGGTCCTATTATTTTGGGGCGCATGGAACAAGATGGGGCTCCTCCTGCCGTCTTACCTGATTTCTAGCTCTGGGTTTAAATATTTTTGGGGAGGGCTTATTTTCGGGGGGGGGGGCTTAGTTTTTGGGTAGGCTTATTTTAATGCATGTGCTCAAAAGCCCGATTGGGCTTATTATCAGGGGATGTCTTATTTTCGGGGAAACAGGGTACCTATACTGGGAAGACACTATGATATCAGCTAACTTCAGAATCATAGGAAAATGGTAAACATTGCTCTAATACTGGGCTGAGCCTGGGCGATGTGGAAGTTATACCGGTAGTCCTTGACTTACAATAGTTCATTTAGTGACCATTCAAAGTTGCACTGGCACTGAAAGATGTGACCAGTTTTCACATTTACAACCGTTGCAGCCATCCCCATGGTCACGTGATCAAAATTCAGATGCTTGGCAACTGGTTCATATTTACGATGGTTGCAGGTATGTCCCAGGGTCATGTGATTACCTTTTGTGACAAGCAAAGTCAATGGGGAAGCCAGATTCACTTAACAACCAGGTTACTAACTTGTAAGCTGCAGTGATTTACTTAACAGAGGCAGAAAGTGGAGCAAACTCACTTAACAAATGTTTCACTTAGCAACATTAGTTTTGGGTTCAATTATGGTCATAACTCGAGGACTACCTGTATATGTTTTGTTAAGTACTGCAATAGGCAGCAGTTTCTTCAGCTACAGAAAAAGGCAAGCTCTTGTACAGAAGCCAATAGTATCTTTGGCTTCTTTAAAAGCAAGAGTGGGAAAATCAATGACCCAAACAATAAGCAAGTGTCCCTCATCACCTATCTGTGCTTCTCCAGCATCCTAGGATGATGCCATTTTAAAATCTCTTTTAATTCAAATTTATGAGTGGGATTATGGAACACAAAATGCTCCTTTTCCCAACCTTAAAGCTTCGCCATGCCACCAAAAATGGTATGAAACTGGCATCCCAAATGGTAATTTTGGGTCCTAGTTAAGGGACTTTAACTACGGAAAAGAATAAGAGTGGTTTTCTTTTGCTGCCCCTTTTCTCCCTTAAACCTTACCCACCCACCCACCCAATAAAAACATGGAATAATTTCAGTTCTGCCCCCTTCCAGAAATTATATTGCTGGATGATTTCTGCAGCTCTTGGAAGGTTAAGAAAGGCAAATTCTCTCCTTGGAAACATTGTTTAATCTGTTTTAAAGGCTTTTATTTTTCTTAATAACACAACTGATATTACCACAAGAAATCTTTATATCTGAGATAGTTGGGGATTTGGTTTCTCCATATCTTTTTAAAAAAAAAAAAAATTATTATTCATTTTTCTTTATTATACATTTCCAGCTTTGCAACGACAGTGTGCTGGCTGTATCAAGTCCTTTTTAAGTATACATACACCCTGATTATAACCATTATTCTCATAGTCATACAGTATAGTACCTTGTAAATACATAATATTGTATGTCATAGTTATAACCATTATTAGCCACATTCTAATATTTTCTTTATTACCTTTTCGTCTATAAGTATACTTTTGTTTTTCCAATTTTGTGCATATGTGATTCTAGCTGCTGTTATTACATGTAACATTAAGTATGTTATTCTTTTATTGTATTTCCCTGGTAGTATACCTAGTAAGAATAGTTCTGGTTTTAGATCTATTTGTTGTGTTGTCTTCTAATCACCTTTTTATCTTTGACCAATATTTTTTTGCTGTTGGACAGGTCCACCACATATGATAGTAGGATCCTAGTACCCGTTTACATTTCCAACACTCTGGTGACCTATTTGGGAACATTTTTACCATTCTTGCTGGTAATAAGTGCCACTTTGTACAAAACACTTTGTACAAGTTTTCTTTGTGTGCTGGTTTCTCCGTATCAAATGCCTTTTGCATCTCTGGCACTCATGAACAGAGTGTTCCTCAATCTTCATTGAAATACGGGAAAATATAAACACTGACTCAACTCCATATGCTGCTATATATTTGTTTTTCCATAATAGTCACTTATTTATCTTACAAATAAACCTCTTTTTAGAAGGGCTTGAGAAGAGTCGTTTACCTCCGCCTAAAATAACCATTTCTTTGTACTGAAGATAGTCCACAATTTTTTAAAAATAAAGTCCCCGCCAGGTGTGCCATTCAGCAATGTTTCTAATCACCCAGCATGTTAAGAAATAAATGACCATTTTTTACAGCTACAGCTAATATCCTGAGCCAACTAATTGCTGTCTAGGATACTTACAGGGCAGTTAAAGTGCACACAAGGAACTATTTTTCATTCATGAGAATAAAAAACTCAGGGTAAACGTTTGCAGCGAGGTGACCTTAGGCACAGTAAGGTCACAGCAGCTGCACAGTTTCAATATCCCAGTTAAGAGTTTCTCAGCCACCACTTTAAGCTGCAGAAGCCCTGCGTCCGTCTGCAGCTGTGTGCAGGCATCACGCTGCTTGCTAAAAGGCAAAGCTTTTCCACCCAGCTACATCCACCTGTTCCCTTTGGCCAGATTAATCCACCTTAAATAGAAAGGAAGCACTCAATTAAAAAAAGAAAGAAAGAAAGAAAAGACCGAGTCCATCTCTGCAACTGTTGGTTTCCTGGGAGCAAACAAAGTGAAACCAACCGACCAAAAATCTCTTTACTTGCTTTGAAAGAAGAGGAAAAAAAAAATCAATGGCTGCTACTTTTTGTTTTGTTTCTTAACTTCTGAATAGAGACAGCAAATTTTTTTGGCTTCCTTGAAAAGTAGATAGAATTGTGGGAAGAAATATCCATTCCAAGCTGGGAGAAAAACAATGAAAACATGGAGGCTGATTGGAAAGGAGGTTTATGATGAACAAAACCACCAAGCACATGGTTCTGGGGCAGCTGACCACATGGAGTTGAGAGGGGGCGTTGGTCTTACCTGAGACGCACCTTCTCGTTGGGTGGAGACAGCAGCCAGGATGGGTTTGGTCATCTGCTAAGCCGATAGACTGAGCCCGTCAAAGTTGTTAAGTCCCGCCCTTGTTACTGGGCAGACCCAGCTTTTGGCGAAGACAAGAAGACAGGCTCGGCGTGTGGGACACCAGACCAGAAATAAGGCAGTGTATAGAAGAGCAAGAAAGAGAGAGACCAGACTGGACAAGGGAGGGTCTGGCTGCTGTCTCCACCCAACGAGAAGGTGCGTCTCAGGTAAGACCAACGCCCCTTCTCCATTGTGGGTGGAGACAGCAGCCAGGATGGGACATACCAAAGATTCACGTCCCTACTATCGGGCGGGACCAGGCTGGTCCGAAGAATCCTCCCCTGACACTACCCGCTGTAACACCCTACGACCAAAGGCGGCATCCGCCGAAGCAAACTTGTCCAGTTTATAGTGTAGGATGAACGGAGAGGGCGTAGTCCACGTAGCCGCCCTGCAGATCTCAAGTAACGAGGCTTGCGAGGCCCAGGCCGCAGAAGTCGCTGCGCTGCGGGTAGAATGTGCCGTCAGACGAGGAGGTCTCGGCAGAGAGCGTAGTTCGTAGGCCTTAGCGATCGTCTGGCGGATCCAACGCCCGATGGTCGTCGACGACACCTTACTGCCCAAGGAGACTGGTAAGAAAGAAACAAAGAGCGACTCAGTCCGGCGGAAGGCCGCCGTTCGCTTAATGTAGATTCGTAATGCCCGCCTGACATCTAGAGAGTGCCACCGCCGCTCGAGCCTATGGGATGGGCGAGGGCAGAAGTTAGGCAGAACCAGTTCCTGCATGCGGTGAAAGGTGGTATTAACCTTCGGCACAAAGGTTGGGTCCAGACGGAGGACAACACGGTCTGCGTGGAATACACAGAGGTCCTCCCGGATGGAGAGAGCTGCCATCTCCGAGATGCGGCGGGCCGAAGTAATTGCTACCAAAAAGGCAACTTTGCACGTTAACAGCCGAAGACTGATTGACCGCAAAGGCTCATATGGAGCAGTCGTGAGCGAATTAAGGACAACAGAGAGATCCCAGGTCGGGTATCTATGTAGAACAGGAGGGCGGAGATTCGTGGCACCTCGCAGGAAACGGTGAATCAAAGGGTGCTGGGCCAGAGAGGAGAGCGATCCACAGGACAGAACCGACGAGATTGCAGCTACGTGTCGACGCAATGTATTGGGTGAAAGCCCCTTGGCAAGGCCCTCCTGTAAGAAAACTAGAATATTGACAATCGAGGCTCGAAGCGGTGGGACCCTGTTCCGCTGACACCATGTGCAAAAGGCCCGCCATGTGGCCGAGTAAATTCGGTTCGTAGACGGTCTTCTGGAGGACTGAATAGTGTGAATCACATCTGTAGGAATGTTGACGTCCCCTAGGACACACCGCTCAACCGCCAGGCGGTCAGACGTAGCCACTGCAAGTCCGGGTGATTCACGGCCCCTTGAGTCAGTGAGCCCACCAGTTGAGGGAGCTGCCAAGATGGGGCTGTTGACAGAGACATCAGGTCCGCAAACCAGGGTCTGCGTGGCCAATGCGGGGCCACAAGTATGATCTCCGCCCGTTCCAGCAGCAATTTGCGGATCACCCGGGGAATCAGAGAGACTGGAGGAAAGGCATATAGAAGCCCCGGGGGCCACGGGGAGCGGAGGGCGTCGGTGGCCTCTGCCTGGGGTGACGGGTACCGCGAGATGAAGCGCGGCAGTTGAGCGTTGTCCGCTGTAGCAAAAAGGTCGATCACCGGGGTCCCGAAGTGAGTTGCGATTTGGCGAAAGACGGATGGGTGGAGACGCCATTCCGCATGATCCAACCGCTGACGGCTTAGCCAGTCCGCTTGAAGATTGGTGACGCCGGCAATGTGTTCCGCACGTAACGAGGCGAGGTGGAGCTCCGACCAGAGACCCAATCGTAAGGCCTCCGACATCAGGGAGAGGGACCGTGTTCCCCCTTGCCGATTCACATGGGCCTTCGCTGTGACATTGTCCGTCAGGACCAGAACGTGGGAGCTGGCTAGAAGGTGATGGAAAGCTCGAAGTGCCAGATAGATCGCCCGCAGTTCTAGCCAGTTGATGGAGCGACGGGATTCGGCGCTGGTCCAGATGCCCTGAGCGACTTGGCCCAGACAATGAGCCCCCCAGCCCTGAAGGCTGGCGTCTGTCGTCACCACTTTTCTCTGTGGGTCAAAAAAGAGACAACCTCGAGAAAGAGCCTGAGACCGCCACCATCTCAATGACCTGACTACCTTCCTGGGAACGGGAGAGGGTACACAGGAAGAGCCCCTGCCCGCCTTCTGTAAGGGCAAAAGGAACCACTGAAGTTCCCTTGAGTGCAGCTGGGCCCAGGGAACAATGGAGATGGCGGATATCATTTTCCCCAGGAGGCGAGACAGGACAAGGGGAGACACCGTCTGAGACCGTTCAACTAAAGAAACCAGGGATCTCAAACTATCCTGTCGCTCGTTCGATAGATAGACCCGTCCCTCCACCGAATCTATTAAAGCCCCCAGGTGGAGTAAACGAGTGGAAGGGACCAGGTGGCTCTTCTCCAAATTAATGGAGAAGCCATGAGCAGCCAGAGTCTGGAGGGTCAATTGTAGGTCAGAGGAAGCTTGCCGCTGGGAGGAAGACAAAATTAAAATATCGTCTAAATAGCATAGTAGACGAATTGATCTAGACCTAAGGGAAGCTGCCAAGGCAGCCAGCACCTTGGTAAAGGTACGAGGAGCTGACGAAAGGCCAAAGGGTAAAGCCCGATACTGGTAATGACGCCCCCCGTAGCAGAACCTGAGGAACCTCCTATGGGATGGGAGGATGGGGATATGTAAATAGGCCTCAGTGAGGTCTATAGAAGAGAGGAGATCGCCCCTCCTAACGCCGTCAAGGATAGATTTCAGCGACTGCATCTTAAACTTACGGTACGCTACATACCGGTTGAGAAGTTTAAGGTCCAGAATAGGTCTCCACCCCCCCGAAGACTTTGGAACAAGAAAGACACGGGAGTAAAACCCCGTGCCTTGCTCAATCTCGGGCACAGGTTGAATGGCCCGGATCGAAAGTAGGTGCTGGACCGCCGAGTCCATAAGGGCCCGTTTTTGGATGTCATTTGAAGGCGGGCAGCGCACAAAGAACCTGGGAGGGGGGGAGAGAAATTCAATGGCCAAGCCAGATCGAATGGTGGCCAGAACCCATTGGTCCGAAGTGATATTTTCCCAAACAGGGGCGAAAAGGGCCAATCTGCCCCCAATGGGAGAACCCGGGATGCAGTTAGCGACGGCGTCTGGAGAAACGACCCCCTCCCCCTCGAAAGGGCCGTTTGGAAACAAAGGACCTACCTCTGGGCGCCCTGTCCTGAACGCCCCGCTGTCTAGTCTGAAAACCCCCTTGCGACCGAGCCGAGGAAGCGGGAAAGGAAGACCCGTCGTAGGGACGAGCTTGAGGACGGTATGAATAAGGATGGAACCTTGCATCACCCCTACGGAAAACCGGCTGAAGGACCTTCTTCTTGTCCCTGGTTTCCGTGAGAAAAGCGTCGAGGGGTTCCCCGAAGAGCTTAGATCCAGAAAAGGGGACTGACGCCAGGCGCCACTTGTGCCTGGCATCCGCTTGCCAATAGCGAAGCCAGACTAAACGCCGTGCAGTAACAGAAGAGGCGAGGGACTTGGCCGCAAAGCGGGCGGCATTAAGAGAGGCGTCCGCAGAGAACTGAGTGGCGGCAATGATCTTATTCAGTTCCTGCTTGGCATGGACATCCTCAATGGCCAAGGTCTCTTGTAAATGGCGAAGCCATAGAAGAGTCGTCCGGTTAAAAAACGACGCAGTTGATGCTGCCCGGATGGCCCAGGCGGCCCCTTGGTGCGCCCGTTGTAAGACCTGTTCTGCCCGACGCTCCTCAGGACGGAGGCCTTCGTCCGAAGTGCCAGGAACCGGTACGTGTGGTAAGAGGGCAGCCACCGGAGCATCGACGGATGGAACTTGAAGCAGGTCAGCCAGATCCGGGGCCACGCAGTAGTTTCGCCGGTCTACCGAGGAAAGCGTTGGGATAGAGGCAGGGGAGGTCCACTGTTTCCGGATGACTTCGAGAAACAAAGGTGGGGTAGGGATTATGTCCATAGGCCTGGGTGGTTCGGCAAAGAGCGGATTCAGAGCCCCTTGAGAAATCGAAGGAGCAGGTTGTGCCGAAGGCGGGGCTCCCAACTGGGCCGTGAGGACAGCCTTATGCAATAGAGATTTGAACAGGGCCTGAGGAAAAAGGCCCGTAAAGGCAGGCTGGTCGGGAGGGAGACCTTCATCCTCAGAAAGGCCCAACTCCTGTGAAACGTCCTCGGCCAGTGAAGAAGCATGGCTCGAAACAGAGGCAATGGGGGAATCCGGAGCATCTATGGAAAGGACATCGTCTTGAGGGACATCCACCCGAGGGGCAGAGGGACAGGAACAGAGTGAAGCAGCTCTACTAACATGCCCAACTTGGGATGCTAAAGATTGTTGTACTGCTGTGGCAATCCATTGATGGATCTGAGCAGGTGAAACATAATCCAATTGTTGTGCCACCCCAGAGCCGGATACTGTTGGGGGAGGCGCAGAAACCGACCCAGAAGAAGTCTGCAATGCGGATGGGGGAGTGTCAGGATTTATTGTCGGCTCAGGATCTGCCACCGCAGCGCCCCACAGAGCAGCGGGTTGAATTACAGCAGGACAGTCCTGGAGGGAAAGTTGATCCGCCTGAACTGCAGAGTTAGCCGCTGTTGTAGTCTGAGGAGCCGCCATAGGCGTCTCCTTGGCTAAATGCTGGTGCCCGCTGGCCTTGGCACATAGCTTTTGAAGCACCTTGTCCCGACGAACTTCGGCACGGGAAGGGCGGGAGTGGGAGGAGGATTTATGATGAGGCCTGGAATGGGATTCAGAAGAAACCGCTTTATTGGTAGAGGAGGCCCCTAAAGACGGGGTATCGTCCGAGCGTCCCGCTTTATGACAATGCTTCGATTTATGTGAAGCCTTGGGCATGATGAAGCAGTGGCACTGATAGGCAAAAGGAAAGTCAATACACTAGGAAAGTAGCCCAGAAAGCACAGGCTAAGCCTGGAGGCTCCAATTATATTAATAATAGTGCTCTGTCAAACGCGATAGGGCTTTAAGCTGGGAACGAGCCAATAACGGGAGCGCAGCCAAACTCCACGTGAGAGGTCAGGCACAGAGCAGCATCAATTGAGTTAAGCCCTTTTATCCGCAGCAGCAAGTAAGGGGGGGGCGCGAAGCTCCACCAACAGGAAGTTAGCTGCGTTTCCAATAGCAGGGGGCGTGAAAACCCCACTGAGCGAATAAATTGCTGCTGACAGCTCCCCCCAAGGCTAAAACATGCGGCACGGCAGCGCGCTGACAGGAATATTCAAATAAGGGCCGACAAGCGGCTAGTCAGAATTCGCGCCCAAATTCCTCGTCAGGCAGAGCAGCAGCCGAGAGGAGAATTTAAAACGCTGCCGCCTCCCCGAAGTGCAAGAATGATGCACGCTTTGCCAACAATAAATGGGGGCGCGAGGCTCCACTAACGGCTGCGAAGTTAGTTAAAGACAGGGGCGCCGAAAAAGACAAGCTGAGAGAAACGGCTGCGAAATGGCCACCGGGGAATAGTAAGGGGAGCGCGAAAACTCCGCAACTGTCAACTGCCTCTGGAGCGAACAGAAACGGGAGCGAAAAACTCCGCCAGTCCTCAAAGGAGCACGCTAAGGAATAAATGAAAAAGGGAAAACCAGGAAGGGCAACCGCCCCCCCCCCCGGCTAACAGCAAGCTAGTTAAAGGGGAAAACCTTACTGTGCACTAGGAGACAAGAGAGTCCAGTAACAATCCAGAGTCAAAACCGAAAAATCCACAACAAACTAAGCAGAATCGTGATCCAAAGAAATTCCAGTAACAATCCAGGTCAAATTCAACAAAGCCACAATAAAGGGCAAGTAGGAAAAATAGCAAGACAAGAGCAACAGTCCCACACGCCTGTCTAGGCTGACAGACTGAGCCAAAAGCTGGGTCTGCCCAGTAACAAGGGCGGGACTTAACAACTTTGACGGGCTCAGTCTATCGGCTTAGCAGATGACCAAACCCATCCTGGCTGCTGTCTCCACCCACAATGGAGAATGGGTTTTTTTTATACCTTATCTTGGGCAAAATGGAGTCTCTCAATTCCATTTTGTCAGCTGCCCCAGAACCATGTGCTTGGGGGTTCTGTTCATCATTAAACCTTCTTTCCAATCAGCCTCCATGTTTCTAATGTCTTTCTCCCAGCTTAGAACTGAACCAGATGGATATTTCTTCCCACAGTATATTTTATTTTATTATTTTATTTTACTTTTTTCATGTTTCTAGACTGTCCATCTCCTTCAAGGAGGGGTATACTTAAGAGAGTGAAAACAGTTAAAATACATTGAGCCTCTGGAATGGCATTTCTCAACCTTGGCTATTTTCAGATGCATGGGCTTCAACTTCCAGAATTCTCTGCAATGGCCATCCTGGCTGGAGAATTTTGGGTACTAAAGGCATTATGAAATTGCCAAGGTTGAGAAAAATTACTCTAGAAGCACCTGGATCATCATTCACATTCATTCATTGACTCCAGTATATAAAATAGGGTATGTGAATGATAAGCAATCTGTGGGATACAGATCTATTAAGTCTGACTTTTCTATATTTTTGCAAAGCTATGGTTACCAGATCTGAGCTGTAATACCCAGGCTTAGACTACTACTATTATAAGTAGTCCCTGACTTATGACTGGTCAATTTTTGACCAAAGTTAATATGGGCCCCCCAAAGGTATTTAGGACCCAATTCCAATGGCTGTCTCCCATGGTCATATGACAGTTTGGCAACCAGCGCGCATTTATGGCTGTTTTATGGTTCCGTGGCCCTGTGACTGATTTGCACAGTTTTTATTGAAAAGCGGCATTTACTTCCAGGTTTTGGCAAAAATGCCCCAGAGCAAACAATGGATTCATTTGGTGGCCACTGCAAAAATGGGAGTAAAATTGACTTGGTAATATAGGTCACCTGCCTTACAACTGTCGCGATTTATGACTGTAATAGGTAGGTCATCAGTTGAGGACTATCTGTACATACCTTGCTGCTATCCGTTGGTTTTCTAAGTTTTGGCAATCCAGATTTGGTAGCCTGACACAAAACAAACTTCCTATCTTAATTATCTACATACCAAAACTTGACAAAGCTTCCTATTTAGAATCTAAATCATATTAAAATAATGGGAAGAGGAGATGATGGACAAATTCCTGAATGTACATCTATTCAAGGCTATTTGGTCTTGAACGTTGGATTTGGGTCAGCGTACCGTCAAGTACCAGCTGGCACACAATAACAACGTGGAAGGGTAGAAAATCTAGAAACATCTGATTGGTCACTGTGAAAAGCCAAATGCTAGACTAAGATTGACATTAGACAGTTTAGAAGAGTGCGCAAAGCATTGTTATAAGGGATGGTTGGAACCAACATCCTACCCAAGATTTGTTTCTCAGCCAATATATCAGATCCTGTCTCTGTAAGATAAACAGCACCAATGCTTGTTTGCCTTTACACTCCGTAGGCTTTGTCTCAGTTCTACCATTATCACCTTGCTTTGACTCTGCTAAGAGCTTTATAGCATGTTGTCTTAAACTATTTGCTCCACTTTAGCACGTTTGAGATACCCAACGAAGAAACAAAAGATGTCTAGCGTTTACTCGCTATCTTGTAGCACCAAACAAGTCTATGCTCGTTTCCGCAATCAAGCTATGACGGACTTCCAAGATGAAATGTGTGCGTTTACAGATGTTATTACGAGAGTATAGTATACAAGAAAATAATGATCAGACAGGCAATAGAATATGTAAGTATCTCTTAGGTAGCTCATTATTTTAGGCAGAGGTCACTTTCACCACAGATGCTGAAGACCAACAGGAACTCTCCAAACCAAGCCAGAAACATGCTGGTTTGCAAGATAGTGGGTGACAGTCCCAAAGGTTTTTTTTTTTTTCATGAGGCAACTGGACTTCCTTGTTTTTTCTTTGAAGACGTTTTGCTTCTCACCCAAGAAGCTTCTTCAGCTCTGACAGGATGGTGGGAAATGGAAGGACTGAAAAATCTCCATAAACATAAAGCCTATGCATAGCAGTCATAGTAAAGAAAATGTCACTGCCTTGAGTATAGGCCCATAAAGGAAAAACAGAGATTCATCCCCCTCCTGGCAGCCAGTTTTATTTCCATATGAAACATTCAACAGGGATGATATGAGCATCCTCTCTTCTATCACTCAACTCATTTGCTAACATGAAATTCCTGACTTGGGAAGTAATGTTGAAGCCATGCAAATCTAAAGCCATGCAACATGGATATCATACATTATCACATTCTGGACATTGTACCAAACCTTTAGAATTAACAATAGTTCTTTGCTCGTTTCCGGTTTCAAATGAAACAGAAACTACACAGGTAAGTGGTAAGGCTGGTATACACTGTTCCTGCCGCAGCTCCTAGCAAGGCCAATCTCTCTGGCCTTCCTGTTCCTGAATTTCCCTGCACCTTCCTTCTCTCACCTGCTTAGATTTTTCCTTGCTCCTCTGAACTGTTTGTGCCCAAAACAGGAGAGTGGCACATTGTTCTTCTATGCCGAATGAAAAAACCTGACAACACTTGCACACTTTGGTTCAGGCATGGATCACCTTAAAACAATGATGGCTAACTTTTTTCTCATGTGCTGAAACCCATAATGGAATGCGTGCCCCTCGTATGCATGACCCCCCCATGCTCACCCTGCCCCTGTGCATGCACGCATGCCCCCCCGTCCCACATTTTTGGTCTAGCAGGCCTCCCTGCAGCCTCCTGGGCCCAAAAATGGGCTGTGGGGGGCGGGCCTCACCCCCGCCTGTTTTTGGTCTAGCAGGCCTCCTTGCAGCCTCCTGGGCCCAAAAACGGGCTGTGTGTGTGGGGGAACACTGCACCTGCCCGTCCCTGGCTCTCCTGCGCAACCCACCCCTGCGCATGTGCACGTGTCTCCCCCATGCGCCCTGACCCCCGCGCTTCCTAAAAATCAGCATGCACAGTGGAGCTGAGCTGGGCGACGAATCGCGTGCCTGCAGAGAGGGCTCTGCGTACCAGCTGTGGCACGTGTGCCATAGGTTCAGCATCACGACCTTAAAGTGTTTGTTCCATACATAGAACACTTCACACACTACTTACATGCAACTAAATGAGAGCCAGGTTGGTGCAGTCATTAGGGCACCAGGCTAGAAACTGGGACGCCATGAGCTCTAATCCTACCTTAGGCATGAAGCCAGCCGGGTGACCTTGGGCTAGTCCTTCTTTCTCAGCCCAAGGAAACAGGCAATGGCAAACCACTTCCGAAATCTTGCCAAGAAAATTGCCAAGACTTGTCCGTGTAGTGGCCAGAGATCAAGACTGACTCAAAAGCATGCATTGCATCCACATATCACTCAGCTATTCAGACTGTAATTCCCAAACATTCTAGCTTTAATGGCAGACGGCAAAGGCTCATAGGCTGGTACATCCGAAAGACACCAAGTTACCAAACCATACTTATCCTTATGCTAACACTTAAAAGAACTAATGCTTAAGCAAATTCTCTTTCAAGGAAAGATCCATCTATACCTAAGGACTGAATAAAATTTATACAGCAAACCCTGTGAAGCTTGCTTCCTACTGCTATCAGGAGACGAGATGAATCAGTGTTTTTTTTTTTTATTTCCCTGCTCTTGAAAATGGAACTTGCATCATTTTCTGCAGATTTGAATCCCAGATACGAAGATATACTGGCTTAGCTAGTCTTACAATGTAATTATTATGAGCAAAAAAAAAAAAAAAGAAGTACTGAAGTAATTAACCTTGATTATACAAATGGGGTGGGGCACAACTTAGTGAAAAGCACAGTGATTTTCTACGTGTTCAACTTAAACCGACCAAAGGGGCAACACTTCAAACATGTAGCACGGAAAATGAGGAGCCTCTGGTTTTGGGGTCTCCTTACCTTGACCTCTTGGCCTCCCCAGCACAACCCACAACAACGCTGATGAGTACAACCTCAATCTTCAATCTTTTATTTGTTGTGGGTTTTGCATCCTGGCGGCTGGAGCAGTCTGTGCTATTTTCATTGTGTTACGGTTTCCTTCCTCGTTGCTTCTCAGCATTTTTTGAGGCATTCCGTGTTTGGATCTGGTATAATTAATTAAGCCAGCTGGGTTTCCCGCTCCCTCCCCAAGCTGTCTCTATATGGTCTGGAGCTGACCCTTCAGCATTATTTTTTAAAAAGCGAAATATGGCTTTCTATGCCTTCTGATTTGGGAATACTATTCGTTGACTGTAAGTGAAGCAATCCTTCTGGCAGATACCGAGAAAGACTTGTTTCTGAATTATGAATCACTTCTCTAGATTGGTTGTGGAAATCTGTAACTTAAAATGGATCTCTGAGTCAATGACTTATTTTAATGTAGACATACTTATCGTGAGCAGGTGGTAAACTGCAGATATTTGAAAATGTAATGACACAGAAGCATATAATTACTGTACTGAGACAGATGTAGGCCTTACATTTAATAGTACTAGGAAACCAGCAGAGTTTATTTAGATGTAGTTTAATCTAAATCTATTTTAGCCTCAAAATCGAATTAGAACAATTCTGAAAATGCTTTAACTAGAGTTTAACAGTCTTAAATTAGACCACATAGTTATGTTTGCCTGTAAATGTTTAAAAAACAAGAATCAAAGGATCGAGTATAAATATTTTAGATAAGTCTATTTATAATAAAATTTGGTGTAACATATTTTAGAGCTAAACCTATATTAATAACTTTTGAGAGTCTACTATTGATCATTTTCAATCAACATACAACACAATATTTCAGGTATTTTTTAAAATTATAGCTTGATACATAAAGTGAAGCATAAAAACACAAACATTTGTTATGCAGATAGTCCTCAATTTATGACCATCATTTTATAATTGTTTGGAGTAACCACGGCTGTGGAATGAGTGCACTTTAGGGCCCATAAAGCATTCCATCTGTTGTAAAATTCATGCCCCTTGTGGTTATCTTACAACATTTTGGGTGCTTGCCTTTATGACTGGTTGCAACTTATGGTCATGTGGCTATAATTTGCAATATTTCTTCCTAGTTTCCATCATTTTTTTGCTGGTTTCCGCCAAAACTGCATCTAATCGGAATAATAGTTTTCCTTAACAACCGTGATTTGCTGAATGGCCATCACAGAAAGTATATAAAAAAACCCCACGTCTGTGGGTGCCTCAATTTATGACTGCAATGACCTATGACCAGATTTTCAGGCTAGAAAGTGTTAGGAAACGAAGTGGCCGTGAGTTCTAGTCCTGCCTTAGGCATGAAAGCCGGTTGGGTGATTTTATTACTCTCTCTCAGCTCCATCAACCTAAAAGAGTTGTGGAAAACAGGGAGGAAGAAAAAGAATACGTTGTGAGGGCTGAGTGATTTACAAAAATAGGGAAGATGGAATAAAAAGAACTATGTTAAAAATGAATTAAATAAAAAAAACCCTTTCATTAAAATATGCCTAACTTTTAAAAACATGCAGAAAGTCCCACTTTCAGCTTTCACAGCTGCCAAACAAAAGCAGTATCATCTACAGCCAGCATGTGCCAAAGGACTCTGAAACCAGAGATGATCTGAGCAGGAATCACTGGCAGAACTGCCTGTATCAGCACATTTCCTTAGCCCAGACCGCAGGCTGTAGCTGGTCTCCTTGTGTTTACCTCTCTTTCACCTCTCCCTCTTCCTTCACCAGCTTTTAATGGGTGCCCCCCCCCCCCCGGGCAACTTTGCAGCAACATATCCCTCTCGGATTAGTTTCAATCTTTATTTTTCTCCCAAGCTCAAGAATGCACAAGCTGCCACATTTTATTCTCCTATGATAACGTTTTTTGTAAGAGAAAATTGGAGGATTTGAGCACCTGTTTCCCTGAGCCAAAACTGGATAGATGAGGTTAGAAAGCCAGCGGTGATATGAGAGCACTCGGTGTTTTACCAAGAATGTTACATGTGCAACTATCCTCCTGTTAAATAGAAATTGTGCTCAGTGTATTCGAGTCCAGTTACAAGATGTTCCTCTGAAGGAGGATAGCTGACCTGTATAATCTGGGAGGGACAGAGAGAGGTTGGGAGATAAAACTACAAGAATGTGACAATTCTATGCCACTCGGGCTGGTTCAGTATACTGTGCTGGTGCTCATATTAAGGATTGGTTTTAGCTCTGTATGTTATCCAAACGAAGCCGATTTTGTATTATACAAAAGCCATGTATCTGTATGCTAATATGAATTAAGTGTTAGGGGCAGTGGTGAAATCCAATTTTTTTTACTACCGGTTCTGTGGGCGTGGCTTGGTGGGCGTGGCAGGGGAAGGATACTGCAAAATCTTCATTCCCACCCCATTCTAGGGGAAGGATACTGCAAAATCCTCATTCCCTCCCCACTCCTGGGGGAAGGATATTGCAAAACTCCATTCCCACCCCACTCTGGGGCCAGCCAGAGTTGGTATTTGTTGGTTCTCCGAACTACTCAAAATTTCCGCTACCGGTTCTCCAGAACCTGTCAGAGCCTGCTGGATTTCACCCTGGTTAGGGGTATCAGAAAAGCAGGTAGCCATTCTGAAAAAATCTCAATTTTTCTTGGAGATAAGACAAATCTCTTGCCACACCATTATACTATGGCTTACAAGGTTGGTAATGCAAGTATTTATTATAAACCATTGAATTTATGGCGGGTAGACCACTTCAAGGGGAATGTCTGTATGAACCAAAGGCTGGAGACGTGTGTGAAATGGAAAGCCTTATTTAAAGATGTGTTGAAGTCAAGCACCAAAGTGTAGTTGGGCACCAGTGACTTGCGGAAAATACAGATGTGTACTCCTGAAAGCCAAATTTGCTTATTGGATAAAAGACCAAAAGCAGAGACCTCATTCCGCTGACTGGGGAATTCTGGGAGTTGAAGTCCACACATCTTCAAGCTGCCAACCTCACTGTTCCAAAGGTGCTTTTTCCAAAAGGCAACTGGACTTTTGTTTTTTTTCCTTTGAAAATATTCTTGGATGAGAAACAAAACATTTTCAAGGAAAAGAAACACTCAAAGAAAAACCAATTGCCTTTTGGAAAATGCACCTTTGGGACAACCAGGACCTCGATGCTAGAGAATTTCTATCTGTGGTGGTGCAGTGGTTAGAATGCAGTATTGCAGGCTACTTCTGCTGCCTGCCGGCTGCCTGCAATTTAACAGTTCAAATCTCACCAGGCTCAAGGTTGACTCAGCCATCCATCCTTCTGAGGTTGGTAAAATGAGGACCCAGATTATTGGGGGCAATGTGCTGATTCTGTAAACCGCTTAGAGAGGGTTGTAAAGCACTGTGAAGCGGTATATACCGTGTTTCCCTGAAAATAAGACCAAGTCTTATATTAATTTTTGTTCCAAAAGATGCATTAGGGCTTATTTTCTGGTTACGTCTTATTTTTGGGGAAATATGGTACTAAATGAGTCTATCTGCTGACAATCTTAACTGGGGCTTATTTTGGGGGTAGGGCTTATATTACGAGCATTCTGAAAAATCATGCTAGGACTTATTTTCCGGTTGAGTCTTATTTTCGGGCAAACAGGGTAAGTCTAAAAGCTATTGCTAATGCTAATGCTATCTCCATAGATGTTCAGAAACACTGATGAAGAGAAAACAGTGATAAAATAAAAATGAAAAATTCAGATATTTTAGAGAAAAAGTATGGGACAAGCCAGGCCTGTACACACACACACACAAAGGCCATAAAAGAAATGTGGTGGATGAAAGAAACTTAGAATGTAGTCACTTCTGGTGAGAAATAAGCCGAAAAAATGTCTACATGAGGAAATATTACATTGTTTGGGAACTTGGCCAGCATTGTTGGTAGATAAATGTCCTTCATCTCTAGACCGATTCCCAATGACAAGCTGTGATTCTCCCATAGATATCCCTGCAACATCTTTCAATCAACCTTTATCTATTATCTACCCTTATTCTATATCCCTCAAATTTGCAAAGCACGTAGTATTTTCATTATCCATTCACATCATGTCTGGAGTATGCAAGTTTCTGCTTGAAAGCAACTGCTAGAAGGCAGCAGACAGTCTTTCAGGACCAACCAACTGGTTCTTCCTGCAGATCATGGAACTCTTTGGTAACTATCTCTTAATCCATAATTTGAAGGAATTTATCTTCTTCCTCCTTGTCCACATCCACCCTTATTCCATATATTACCAGCCATTGCTTTAACTGTTCTGAGCCAGTTTGATCTAATAGGTAAGATACCGGATTAGGAGTTTGGAAACTGAATTCTAGCACTGTCTTAGACATGGAAGTCAACTGGTTGACCTTAGCCAGTCATACTTAATGAGCCCTAAAACAAGGCAAGGGCAAGCCACTTCTAAAAACGTTGCCAAGAAAACTGCATGGACTTATTCAGATAGCACGACCCTTGTTGTGATAGCAATTCTTTCATTTTTCATGATGTAGTCTAAGTTTACAATGCTCTTCGTGCCTACAATTATTTTGTTTTCTCCAACACACTACTCTACATTTATTCTTGAGCCCAAGAAAGCAAAACTGTTGACCACATTCACTTCTTAGCAGTCAACTATGAACTCACAAAGCATGCTAGTTGATGTTACCTTTGTCTTTTTAACGTTTTTATCTTCCCGTTTTACTTCTTTAATGAGCTCTTCTTAGCTTTTAAGCTGATCAAGCGGTGCCGTCTGCATCTCGTATTGTTAGCATTTCAACATCGTATTTTAATTTCACTTGTCAAGATCCTCCAGAACTGCTATTCTTAGAATATATTTGCTGTAAATGTAAATAGCTATGGGGACAAAATGCATCCTTGTTTCATTCCCTCCCCTATCCTGAATCACTGTTTCTTCAAACTCTTACAGTGTAAAGATTCCTCAGAAGAATAACCAAATGTTCCAATATACACATTAACTTTAATATGATCTTCATTCTGGTATAAACAGTACTATCAAAGGGCATATTGGAGTCAGTAAAGCATAGGTAAATCTAAAATTCTTTTTTTCTCTCCATTATTCCTATATTAGTTTCCTAATATCATATCCAATTTTTAAAGATTTTTTTAACCACATCTTTATTATATTTATAAATAACCTAAGGTGGCAAAAATACATTTCTTCTTATTTCCCCACAACAACCCTGTTGGTCAAAGAGAGCTACTATCACAAAGTCACTCGGGTCTAATGTGGGACTAGAACTCACAGTCTCCTGGTTTCTAGGCCAGCAGCTTAAACCACTATACCAAACTGGCATATGCCTTTTCTAATATTTACCTGATCATTTGACATTCAATTTTCCATGTATGGCTCTAGTCTTCTTTGCAAGAATGTAAACAATGTTCACATGAGGATTTTGTGCAATGTTTTGATAATTAGCATTCTCCAGGACAGGGGTGTCAAACTGGCGGCCTAGATGTGTCATGTGCAGGCCACGCCCACCTCAGCTCCGCGAAGGGGAAAAACATTGTGATACGTCACGTGATGGCAACGTGACGCCGCGAGATTGACACCCCTGCTCTAGGATCTCTTGACTTTTTGCAATTTAGCCCTGTCCATCCTGAGGTGTCAGCACTTTAGCTGCTTCTTCTCCAACAATGGGATTTCTTTTCCACATGGTGCTTTTGTTATTGGGCAACTGTCTGCTACTTCTTATACAGGTATTCCTCAACTTACAACAGTTCATTTAGTGACCATTCAAAGTTATAACAGCACTGAAAAAAGTGACATGATCGTATTTCACACTTATGAGTTTTGCAGTATCTCCATGATCACGTGATTTACATTTGGGTGCTTGACAACTGACTCACATTTATGACGGTTGCAGTGTCCCAAGGTCATGTGATCACCTTTTGCAACCTTCTGACAAGCAAAGTCAATGGGGAAACCAGATTCACTTAACAACCGTGTTACTAATCAATTGCAGTGATTTGCTTAACAAATGTGGCAAGAAAAGTAGTAAAATGGGAAAAACTCACTTGACAAATTTCTCACTTAGCAACATAAATTTTGGGCTCAATTATGGTCATAAGTTGAGGACTACCTGTACATCATTCTCTAATGGAATTTGTTCCTAAATGTAGTGTTTTCTTTCTCTACATCCGTTTCTGTCATTCTACAAATCTCTCTGTAAATGGCTTCAGTATAGTTTATCTCTATTTACCTGGATTAGTTTTCCAGCATTAGTTTTGAGTAATCTTATTTTACATCTAAATTTTCTTCTAATTTCTATGATAATCTTGAAAGCTTCTCTCATTTTCTTCCTATTTTTGTCCATGTGTTCACATTCTTGTCACCTCACTCTTTGTCCTTATACAACTCTCATTTGCATCACATACAGGCAACCCTTACAATCTGCAAATTCACAAAAATGTTTTTGTAATCCCAAAAAATCAATATCCCTGGGGCTGTCACACTTATTTGTGGACATACAGAGAAGCAAAACACTGGAATTGCCCAACTAATTTGGAATTTGCAGCATTTTCACAGAATGTAATTACCGTGAATAATGATAATTGCCTGTATCCTTATTGCTCAAGATTTACCCTCCATCTTTTCTAACTAGTATACAGCCAGTTCTGAAAACTATTTAGATTTCTCCTTCCTTTGAAATTTTAGGATTAAACAAAAAAATTTGACTTCCACTTTTCCATGGATCAAATTCTATTTTGCACAAGACCAAATCTCTTTTTCATATTTTGATATACAGTTTTCAGTTAAAACTTGCTGTCATGTATTTCTTGCTTTATTTTCTAAATCCATATACGACCCCAATAATTCATGGTTTTTTTCACCATCTGAAAATGTTGTATTCGGACTGAACTGCATTTCTCCGTCTTCTGTTTCCTATTATTTAGCTAATGTTGTCCATCTGGTGATATCCAGATGCAGAATCATCATTTATGTTGTTTAAAGCAGATATTGGCAATGAAAAAGTAATTCTCTTTGCAAATTCTCCTCCATTATTGTATTTATTCAAATTTTCTTGTAATGCCAGGCTCCCTTAAATGAGCATAATTTTTATATATTTACATTCGAACACTTCTTAACTTCGCACAGAATTCCCTAATTTTTTCTAATTATATCTATAACAAGGAAATAAGAATTAGATAATTATAATAGATATAACCCCATGGTCTATTGGATTATAGCTAAAAACGAACCCTGAAATGCCCTGTGTAGAATTGTAAGTTTACCATCATTACCCCAAAAAAGTGAACAGAAAATTTGGTAAAATGTAATGATATAAACAAAATATGACTGGTATGAACTAATTGTTCACAGGATCCTCCTGTGAGAAACTAAAAATTAAGAGCCATACCTATTTCTTCTGTTTTAAGAAGAACTCATTATGGGCTCGAAGAAAAGCTGTCAGGAATTTTGCCTCCATTTGGACTATAAATTATCCTCTCAAATCCACAACTCAGAGGCTCTTGTGCATAGGCAAGATATATTTTCACTGGAATTGCTACAAAAACCAGTTCAGATGCCTCAACTGTGTCCAACAACGAGGTTCAAGAGCATGTCAAGTGTAGCAACGTTAGTTTTTTCATGAAACACTTACTTCAAATTAACTGTGAACTTTAGAAACAGGGACCTTTGCTTTCCTGTACTGACTTTTTTTTAGAACTAGATTAGTGCTATAGACAAAATGATCTTTCACACTATTACTATTATTAATAACAGGAAGAAGTTTTTAAAAGGCCTTGTATCTTTAAAGATACAAGGCCTTTTGAGCCTGGATAGCTCAGCAGATAGAGCTCTGTAATTTAACACCAGCTGTCTGCAATTAAAGTAAGATGGAATCTCGCCAGACTCAAGGTTGACTCAGCCTTCCATCCTTTCTAAGGTAGGTAAATTGAGGACCCAGTTTGTGGGGGCAATAAGCTGACTTTGTATAAATATACAAAAGTATGAAGGCTATTGCTTAACGCATTGTAAGCCGCCCTGAGTCTCCGGAGAAGGGCGGCATATAAATCAAATAATAATAATAATAATAATAAAGGTACCTTTGGAGTAATGGAAAAAAGGCCTACACTTTCTCCACTGAGATTTCTTTTTATGATTTCACTGGCACTTTAATTTCCAAGGTGTGAGTGGTCTCTAGATTTTTGAACGCTCCTCTCAGCCCACACTAATATGAATAATTTTTATATAAAGTCAATTCAGTGTGGTAGCACGACAGCTCCCTCAGTACCTGGATGAATCGGCTTATCTGGATCCATTCCAGTCTGGCTTCAGGCCTGGGTACAGCACGAAAACGGCACTGGTCGCATTGGTTGATGATCTCTGGAGGGCTCGGGACAGGGGTTGTTCCTCTGTCCTGGTCCTATTAGATCTCTCAGCGGCTTTTGATACCATCGACCATGGTATCATGCTGCACCGGCTGGAAGAGTTAGGGGTGGGGGGCACCGTGTTGCGGTGGTTCTCCTCCTTTCTCTCCGACCGGTCGCAGTCTGTGTTGGCAGGGAGGCAGAGGTCGACCCCGAGGCCCCTTGTATGTGGGGTGCCACAAGGGTCGGTCCTCTCGCCCCTTCTGTTCAACATTTATGTGAAGCCGCTGGGTGAGATCATCCGTGGTTTTGGGGTGAAGTACCACCAGTACGCTGATGACACCCAGCTGTACATCTCCACCCCGGACCACCCCAATGCTGCCCTTGAAGTGATGTCCCGGTGCCTGGAGACTGTACGGATCTGGATGGGGAGAAACAGACTCGGGCTCAACCCATCCAAGACCGAGTGGCTGTGGTTTCCGACATCCCGATATAGTCAGTTGGTGCCATCACTGACTATTGGGGGTGAGTCGTTGGCCCCCACGGAGAGGGCTTGCAACTTGGGTGTCCTCCTGGACTCACAGCTGTCTTTAGAAGGGCATCTGACGGCTGTGGCCGGGAGGGCATTTTATCAGGTTTGCCTGATTCGCCAGTTGCGTCCCTTTCTGGATCGGGATTCGTTAAATACGGTCACTCATGCCCTCGTCACTTCCCGCCTGGACTACTGCAATGCTCTCTACATGGGGCTCCCCTTGAGGAGCAACTGGAGGCTCCAGCTGGTCCAGAATGCGGCCGCGCGGGTGGTTATGGGTGCGATGTGGCGCTCCCATGTGACCCCCCTCCTGCGCGAGCTGCACTGGCTCCCGGTGGTCTTCCGGGTGCGCTTCAGGTTTTGGTTACCACCTTTAGAGCGCTCCATGGCCTAGGACCGGGGTATCTACGAGACTGCCTTCTGCCACCAGTAGCCTTTCACCGACCAGTACGCTCCCACAGAGAGGGGCTTCTTAGGGTGCTGTTGGTGAAACAGTGTCGACTGGCGGCCCCCAGGGGGAGAGCCTTCTCTGTGGGAGCACCTGCCATCTAGAACGAGCTCCCCCTAGAGATACGGAGGATCACTGATCTGCGCACTTTCCGCCGTGCCCTCAAAACATTCCTATTCCAGCAGGCTGGTCTGGCCTAACCTCTTTTTTAAACTGTTTTTTAAATTTTTTAAATTTTAAATTTGTCGTATAAAAATTGGGGTTTTTAAATTTTGTTTTCTGGGCCAAATTATTTAATCGTATTTTAATGGTTTTTTAACATTTGTATTACATGTATTTTGTCTTTTGGCTGTTCACCGCCCTGAGTCCTTCGGGAGTAGGGCGGTATATAAATTCAATAAACTATCTAAACTAACTAACTATTGGTCTACCCATCTTCTCTAATGTTTCCAATCCTATTTCCTGGAAATCCTTTTTGCTAGAAATGCTGTGACTGGATACAGACAGGCTCCACCCATTTAACCAAGTGAATGAAGTTGCTTCTGCCAAATATTGTAATTCCACTTTGATGTGAACTCTGGCCTGGTATTCTGTATTTGTGTCTGTAGCAGAATATGTATTATGTAATGTAGGCTAGACTAAGTCCTTTTTAAAGTATCTTTCATTAATCCATAAAAAGATATATCCCAAAGTGGATATATCTTGGATATTTGTGGATATTTTATTTACTATAAAAATTGTGGAGTCCTTCCTCTGAAACCAACAGATCGGGAAGTTTCTATATGAGATGTAACTATAGTTAAAGTGACCAGTTTGTGTCTTTAGCCACCCAGTTCTCACAATAAAACTTGATACTAAAAATGGGCAAACATTAAAAAATAAATAAAAAAGCTAGTTTCCTCATTTTAGAACAAATTTTGTTCAGGTTCCTTGTCTTCTACCCTGGCCTCATTATTATTTCTCCTTTGAAATTCTTTTGGCATTTTGCTTTTATTCTGTAATTTGGTCCTTATAATTTTCAGCCACTGCTTAATATAACCACTCAGTTTCCATGTTACCAGTATATGACAAATCTCCTACTTCCTGTTTTCATTTCTTTTTTTCCCTACTGTATAAGGGCAGAGGGTTCTTACAGGCCACAGTCTCTGGATCATTTTAGGTGCTTTCAGAAATATTAGACAGGACAAGGCCATCACAACAGCAGCTAGATATAGGTTTTCATTTCCCACCACTGCTGGATGTGATCAGCTCCTGTAATTTCAAAAACTACATATATAAAGCATAAAAGTAGCGCAGGTGTGTTTAGAATTTTTCTTCTCCTATGTTGTCTCAACTAAATTTGTCAATTGGATTGAGATGGGTGGCTACAGAAGTTGAATAAATAAATATAATGAAAGTGGAAAAGTTAATTGAGAAGATACTTTATATTAAGTCTATTCTTTTATTTTTAGTTTTTGAGCATTCTGCTTTATATATACTGTGTGTGTGTGTAGGTTTGAGTCAGTGTGGTCCTTGGCAGTTACCTACACAATAATAGACCCTTCAGTTTTCTTGGCAAACAATTTTGGGAAGTCATTTGCCCTTGCTCTTAGGGTCGAAAGAAACTAGCCCAAGGTTTCATGTCTAAGGTGGGACTAGAATTCATAGTCTCCTGGTTTCTAGTCTGGTGCCTTAATCTCTGTACCAAATTGGCTGTCTAAATGGTCTTTGATGGACTGCATCAGAATAAATTACTTTTACTGCTAATGGACAAGTACGTAACATATATGTCAAGAACAGAGGTGGTATTCAGCTGGTTCGTACCGGTTTCGGGTGAACCGGTAGCAGAAATCGTCCACCCGCCCCGGCTCTATGCCATCCTATTTAGGCACATTTTTGAGGCCAGGCGCATGCACAGAAGGTGCACGAGCAAGCAAAGCGCATGCGTGGGAGGCACGCACGCGAAGCAAGCATGTGCGTGGCGAACCAGTGGTAAGAATATTGGAAATCCACCACTGGTCAAGAACAGGGGCTAAAAATTTGGATGGGGTCTGAATTAATTCCCAGATCCCCACCCAGGAGCTAGACAGCCACTTTTGGTGAAACTTCATGCTCCATGAAGCATCTTATAAACCACTTTCATTTTGTGGCGTTTGCTCTGCTCAACTATCATCTGGCCCAATCTGCAGGCTTGCTTTCCATCAAGAAAATTCAAGGATAAGTCCCATGAAAATTAAATTCCCTCTTCCCTTTCCCATTTCCTCTAGTGATTGCCTCATTTAGTGGTTGTTTGCCTAGCAAGAATTCTTCTGAACTGATGATTCCTCATTTTAAACAGAAGAGCCAGCCATGATTGTGTTCAGTGTTAGCTGAAAGGCTAATAGTTCATTTGCAAACAAGGAGCCTAATTCTGCTTAGAAACAATCCAGGCTAGATAGAAAATATTCCCAATTGAGAAAAAAAAAAGGAAAACATCCAACCACAATTAGTGAGTCAGAACACTGTGCAGAATAAGGAAACCCAAGTTATAGGTCAGTCACCTTCTCTATTAAAAAGGCAAGTTCGCAAAAATCTCTCAATCCAGATTCTCTTTATTGAGTTGGTGCTTCTGAATCAAAATACAGATTTCTTAAAACTATTTTTTAAGACCTAAGACTATTGTGCATAGAAAATAATTTACTTATAATTTAATAATTAATTATAATTTAATAATTTATTACAGGCCGTCCTCTCTTAACAACTGACTTATACAATGACTGTTCAGTTAACAACAGTAATGAAAAAGTAACTTTACGACCAAACTAGTATTATTATTTATCCTTATTATCTTCCTTACCGCCTCCCCTTTTGCTGTATTATGATTATGATTATTCTATTGCTTTGTATGTACACCAAGTGCTTTTGTACCAGAGACAAATTCTCTGTGTATTTAATCACACTTGGCCAAATAAGGTTCAATTCAATTCAGTTCAAACTTCACATTTACAGTCTTCACAGGTCTCTAAGCTAAAGAAACTGAAGTCAGATCACAAGCATAGTAGCCATGGTTTCATTTAGCGACCACATCGCTTAATGACTCAATTGCCAGTTGACAGTCTCAATTGTGGTCACTACATGACAACTCCATATACAATGAATTGTGCTGGTGTAAACTTTATATATCCTTTCCTTATCCCATACCATTCATTTCTATCCATTCAAAGAACATGGATATACCATGTTCGTTGGTATATATATATATCCCATACCAAATATTTATTTATTTTCTGTGCTTTTGTGTCATGATGTATTGGGATGGATTGTGAATATTCTGTCTGGCTGTTCCTCCCCAAAACATGGGACCACGTAACTGAATAGTTATTTGGTAATGAAATTTCAAGTTTCCCTAGCACTCTATAACCATTGCTCTGAAAATACAATCAACAAATGTTGCTCAACATGGTGGAAGCCTCCTGGATATAAAAGGTTTGTTTCCCAGTTCTTTCCTTACAAACCACACCCATTTTTCAAGGTGTCACTGCTCTTAGCTGTTCTACCTCCAAGGCCATTTCTCATCCCTTGAAAACCAAGCTTCCTTTACAATTTCATCATATTTCTCTCCACTCCTCCCATCTAGACATGTTCTTCTGTTAAAAATCCTTTTGTCAAATTTAGATTGATCCGATCTGGAGGCAGGCCATTTCCCTACTTCTTTCTCCCAGCCACATTCCCAACCTAACAGTCCCGATCCAGGCCAAACTTCCTCTTACTCAGCATGCAATGCTGCAATCCAGAAGTTAAGTTTTGAACACCAATTTATCCACACCCCAAGGAGGGGCACAGCATTTATTTTATTCCAAATCGCCTCTTCATTTAAGGGCCCCCTAATTTCCACCCGTTCAGACCCAACCCTTTCCCCCAAACTTTTCAGAGCTAAAAGATACTCAAAGCAAATCTTCACAACTCCCAAAGTGAACACGTGTAAGGGGAAGGAATTCCAATTTTTCCAGCTTTTTTGGGGGGAAGCTGTCCTGCCATGCTTTCTCCTCCACTTGCTCATCTTTTATCACCCCACCACCTCTAAAAAATCATCCAGTGCCCTTCCAGTGCTTTGGGATCGGACTCCCATCTTCCTCCCCAGCTGGGGTCGATGGGAGTTGGAGTCCCCAATCTGGGAGAAATCACTGTAACATGGTCCCCACTCCGACATGCAGGATTCCCACCCGCCGAGGGAGGAATCCCCTCTTCCCAGCCTCGAGACCTCGAGGCCCCACGCTTGCCACAACTCACCCTGCCGGCCCACGATCTCGGCCACATGCTCGGAGCTGGGCACCGGGACACACTCGGTCGTGTTGACGCTCTTCCTTCGCAGCAGCGCCGCTTGCTCTCCGTTCAAAACCGACCCGGGGGGCATCCCGGCTACCACCGCCGCCGCCGCCGCTGCTGCTGCCGCCGCCGCCGCCGATCCGGGCGGCCCGTAGGATTGCGAGAGCATCGCCGCCATCACCCCGGCGTGGACATCGTCGCCGGGCCCGTAGAGCGCCCCGCCCAGCGCCCCGGCTTCGGCCACCTCAAAGGCCGAGCCGGCGGCGAGCGGCAGAGCAGAGACCGCCGGCGGTAGTAATACCGAGCCCAGCCCCGGGGGCAGAAGCGGCGGCGAGGAGGCCGGCGGGGGCAGCAACAGCAGCGAGGCCGGGCCGCAGACGCCGCCACCGCGGGGCTCCAAGAATCCCTCGTCGTCGTCGTCGTCTTCTTCTTCCTCCTCCTCCTCTTCCTCGGCGGCCTCGTCTTCCTCGTCCTCCGGCGGCTCCTCCAAGTCCAGCTCCAAGTCGCCGCCGCCGCCGCCTCTTTCTTCTCCTTCCTCAGGCGCCGCCTCCTCCTCCTCCTCTTCTTCTTCTTCCTCCTCCTCCTCCTCGTCGTCGTCGTCTTCTTCCTCCGGCTGCCCGCGCTCCCTCAGGCCCAAGCCAGCCAGGCGCTCCCTCAGCAGCCCCGTGTCCGGCAGCAGCGGCGGCTGAGGGGAAGCCGGCGGCGGCGGCGGCGAAGGCGGCTGAGCGTGGTACTGGAGCAGCAGGCCCGGCGGCGGCCTGGGCGGGGCAGTCGGCAGCGGCAGGTCGGGAGGCTCTTCGGGAGGCGACGGCGAGGCGCTGCCGCTCGGCATGGCCGGCCAAGGAGGCGGAGAAGAAGGAGGAGAAGGGGACGGCGAGGCGCTCCGGCTACGCGGGCCCGGGAGACATGCTGTGGTGGCGGCGGCGGCGGCGGCGGCGGGCTCTCCGGCCGCTGCTGCTTCCTCCTCTTCCTCCTCCTCCGCCGCCGCTGCTGTCTCTTGGGGGGCGGCCTGGGCGTTGCTGCCGCCGCCGCCGCCGCTGGCGACGCTGAGGGCGCTGCTGTTGGTGCTGCCGCCGCCACGGCCCGAGCTCGCCTCAGCGCTTCTTTTGTTCCATGGCGGCGGCTGCTGCTGCTTCTCCCCGCCGGCTCCAGCTGAAGCGGCGGCCGCAGGCAGCAGCAGCGGCGGCGGTGGTGGTGGTGACGGCCCGGACAACTCCAGCCCCGCCCCGCGCCGCTCCCCCAGCCGGGCGATTGGGTGGCGGCCGCGCGGGGGCAGCAGGGGCCGGGGCTCGGCGGGAAGCGGCGGCGGCGGCGCCTGGGATTGACGGGCGGGCGCTGGGCCAGCGGCGAGTGCGGAGGGTGGTGGTGGTGACGGCGGCGGCTTCTCTGGCTCCTTCTCCGCCTCCGGTCCGGTCCCCGCGGGCAGCATCCACACGCGGCGCACCCTGCTGGCTCTGCCCAATCTCGGCTGCGGGGAGGGCGGCGGCGGGACGGGATTGTTGGGTTGGCCCGGCGGGTATTGTGACGGGGCGCCAAGGGAAAAAACCGGGAAGAAGAGAAAGGGGAAGAAAAAAAAAAAAAGCGGCGCCACAAAGGCGGGAAAACCGGGCGTGAACCCGGCCCTGTTGGGGTCCGGGAAAAAAAAAAAAGGAGGGGGGTCGGTCTTCAGACGGGACCTGGTCGGCCTCTTTTGCAGCCCTGCAAGGCAAAGGGAACTCTTGAACTCTGAGCTGGCTGGCAGGGTTTGCACCGTGCTATATAAACCCCCTTTAAACAGTAACAAGAGTTGGAAGGGGCCTTGGAGGTCATCTAGTCCAGCCCCCCTCCCCTCTGCTCACGCAGGAGACCTGTACTAGGGATTCGAACCGCCGAACACCTTTCTGATCGACCTAGTCAGGCTTCTCTGCCCCCCCCCCCCCAAGCAATGGTTAGCGTGAATCAGATTTAGTGGGTTGTGGGAATGAATGGAGTTGTTGAAGAGTATGGGGAAGGTGTGTTCAAAGGGTTGAAAAAGACAAAAAAAAAGCTTGTTCTTCCCTAAATTGAGCTTTTGGGGGGGGGGGGCTTCTGGGAGAACCCCCCCACCCTTCAAGAGGCACTCTGGACATGTTTTCCTGATCCCCATGTTTTCAACCCATCCGCCAACTGGGAATGGTGGTTTCCAGGCCTACGCCAGCTGGGTTGGTGATGGGAGAAACCAGGGGTGAAATGCTCCCGGTTTGGACCGGATCGCCCGATCCAATAGCGAAAAATCCCTGCGTCCCCCCTCCCCATGCTTAACTGAGCCAGGGGATCATCAGAGGCTTTTTTTTTTTTTACTTTTAAAAGCATTTTTTCTCTTCAGCTGAAAAAATGCTTTTAAAAAGTAAAAAAAAAGTCTTTGATGATCGCGCGGCTCAGCTGGGATCGTCAGAGGCTTTTAAAAGCATTTTTTCTACAACCTCTTCCTTTGTAGAAAAAATGCTTTTAAAAGTAAAAAAAAAAAGAAGTTGGCCACGCCTACCCAATCACATTAAACCCCCCCACCAAGCCACACCCACAGAACCGGTAGTAACAAATTTTATATTTCATCACTGGGAGAAACCATTTGGTTCTGCTTTCTGCCAGAGCTACTGGAATACTAGTTGTGTGAGTGGGTGTCTGTGTGTACAGGTAGGCCTCGACTTAACAAGGGTTCATTTAGTGATCAAAGTAGCAACGGGACTGAGAAATGTGACTTATGACTGTTTTTCACAGTTAACGATCTTTGCAGCATTCCAGTGATCAAATGGACTCCAGGGGATGGTAGAGGACAGAAAGATCTGGAGGAATGTTGTCCATGAAGTCGCGATGGGTCGAACACGATTTCGCAACTAACAACAACAACAACAAATTCAGATGCTTGGCAACTGGTTCATATTTATGACGGTTGCTGTGCCCCAAGGTCATGTGATCCCTTCTGACAAGCAAAGTCAATGGGGAAGCCAGATTTATTTATTTATTTATTTATTTATTTATTTATTTATTTATTTATTTATTTATTTATTTATTATTGAATTTCTATACCGCCCTTCTCCCTGAGGACTCAGGGCGGTGTACAGCCAGAATTAAAAAACATGCAGGACAAATATTAAAAAACAATTAAAAGATATATAAATTTGTCCCAATTAAAACTCACTACCCATTAAAACATTTAAAACATTTAAAAAACATTTAAAATTTTCTTCTTAAGCCAGCCCGGCTTGCTTGAAAAAATGGGTTTTCAGGGCACGACGGAAGGCACTGAGATCCTGGATTCTCCTTATCTCTGGGGGGAGCTGATTCCAGAGGGTTGTCACTTAACAACCGGCTTACTAACTTATCAACTGCAGTGATTCACTTAACCACTGTGGCAAGAAAAGTCGTTAAATGGGGCAAAACTCACTTCACCAATGTCTCACTTAACAACTGAAATTTTGGGCTGAATTTTGGTCGTAATTCGAGGACTGCCTGTATATGTTTGTCTGTATAAGTCATATAGCAATGAAATTCATCCAAGTTATAGTACGGTACTGGCCAGGCCTGAACAGGGATTGAGTTATCAGAGAGCAGTTATTTCAGTCATTCTTTAGGTTGGTAATGTCTGTGGAACCTTCTCCTATTTTCATCTTGATCTAGGAAAGAGCTTGAGCTTTCCTCTTCTCTAAGGTAGACTCAGTGGCAACTAACCAAGCATCTTTCCAACATAAAGCTCTTCCCAGATTGTTAGCTCCAGTGTTAGAAGATAGAATAAAAGGATTGGAAAGGGGCCTTGGAAATCTTCTAGTCCAGGGGTCTGCAACCTTAAAGAGCCATTTGGACCCGTTTCCCACAGAAAAGAAAACATCGGGAGCCACAAAACCTTTCCCGTGCCTGACTATTTCTTGAGCGGCCACAAAACTAGCATATGTAGTTGAATTAAACATTCTGTTTTCTTCTGAAACTTTTCTTTTCTTGGATTTATCCATGGTTGGCCTACTGGGGGTTGAAAAGCTCAATAAATCATGTGCCGATTGAGTAACAGGGAGCTTGCAGCAGGGGGGTGAAAGAGCCACATGCGGCTCCAGAGCCGCAGGTTGCTGACCACTGTTCTAGTTCAACCCTTGCTCAAGGCAGGAGTCCATATAATATCTAGGACAAATGATTATCCTATCTTTTGTTGAAAACCTCTATTGATGGAGCATCCACAATTCCAGGAAGGGCAAGCTATTCCACTGATTATTGTACTCACTTTCAGGAAATTCCTCCTTATATTTCCAGGTTGTATCTCCCTTTGACAAGCTTCCATCCATTGCTTCTTGTCCTACCCTCAAGTGCTATTGAAACTAAATTGATGCCTCTTCCTTGTGGCAGCTCTTCAAGTATTGAAGTCTGCTATCTGGTCTCCCCTAAGCCTTCTCTTTTCTTAGGCTAAACATACCTTGTTTCCTTAGCCTTCATCATACAATGTAGCCTCCAAATCATCTTAGTTGCTCTTCTCTGCACTGTTTCTATGTCCTCAGCATATTTTCTTTTTTTTTAATGTATCAGCTGAAAACAAGAGATAATTTCTTTGCATCTCTTTAAATAAGGTACGTGTCTCACTGTGTTGTGAGCTGCTAAATAAGAGAATTGAGGAATAAAATAATCTTATAGACAATTTTATTTTGTTAAAATCTAGACACATATAGTATCTGGTCGTCTTGCTTCTTTTAATAAGAAAAGATGCAAGTGATTTTAAAGAGTTTAGGTGCTTTAAATTTAGGCAGATAGCCTAAATTGACTCTTGTTTCATTCTTGGGTATATTTTTCTGAAATCTACTCTTAAATATTGCCCAAGGTTTTTAGTTCCTTGTGGCCCTGTAACAACTGTTATTCTTTTCAATGATTAAACTGATGGCTTTAACCATTTAACCATTGGCTTTAACCATCTTGCAAAAGTTGTTCAGTTTTTAAATCTTGCTTTAGTCTGATCAGTTTTTTTAAAAAAGGGGGACAAAACCCTTTTTGGGTTGGTCTTCAACAAGGGAGAATTTTGAGGGTTTCTTTTTTTTCATGAAACAAATCCTGCATTGTGAATTCAGCCCCTTTTTCTTGCTCTCAATAAACCTTTTGTGTGGACTTGTTTACTGTTGTGGGTTTTGTATGCTGCTTTGAACGGTGATCCACGATTTTTGAAATAAGTACAAATAATTGGATTACCAATTTTAAAATATTTCCAGGGCAAAAAATAATAATATTTCCATATTTGGCAATAAACAGGGAGGCAGTGGAGATGGGTAAGGATCTGGGAGATACGAATTACGCAAAGTTGAAATCTGTAAATTGAAAAAGTAAGTTGCTTTCTGGATATATGGCAACTTATATAGTTTACTATTCCCAATTCACGTATAAATAATTCGATGAATAAGCCAAGCTTGTAACACTCTTGGTAGGAGTTCAAATTAATCTTTTAAGTCTAAGAAGGGTTTTGGTAACTGCTACATTTTTATGATATACTATACTTTTTTACACCAACGATTTGCCTTTGTTTTGCATGGTCTGCCACAGTATGATTACTGGTTATTGCTCAGTAGATGTTGGCAATTTACCAGGCTTCATAGACTAACTTTCAGAAACTGCTTGGTGGCATGCCAACTTGCCTCAAAAATTGGGCATGTGATTAAATGATCACATAATAGTTTCCATGTATACCAAGAGGCTCAGTGCCCACATTCTTCTCGTTGTCAAAGACATCTGAATTAGCTGCTCAGGGATATCTAATGTGCCCTAAGAGACTGCTAATATGAATTATATGGTCTTGAGTCACGCTTCTTGTTCATGCTACGCAAGCATATAGCCAGATTTTGAAAAGAAGAATTATATTCCATTGGGGGATGACCAAAAAGCAAAAAAAAAAAAAAAGATTAAATGCTAATATAGTTTCAAAGGGTAGCAATTTTTTAGTAATTTTATACTTATAAAAATGCTTGGATAAACACCAACATACTCTTAACGCCAGTCTGGCTTTAAACATTGTGTTGCACATATTAAAGCTGTTTATCCAGTATGCACCCTGAATACCGAAATACTTGCAGGTGTTTTTGGCTTTTCAGACAATTCACATCTTCAGCAGCTTGCATGCAGCTATATTTTCAAGCAGCTTCCGTACATTGGGCTGCACGTAGTCCTCAACTTACAACCGTTCGTTTAATGATTGCTCAAAGTTATAACAAGACTGAAAAAAAGTGATTTATCACCATTTTTCATACTTAATGACTGTTGCAGCATCCCCGTGGTGACATGATCAAAATTCAGATGCTTGGCAACTGGCTCATATTTATGACCTGTGATCCCCTTTTGTGACCTTATGATGAGCAAAATCAATGGGGAAGTCAGATTCACTTAGCAACTATTAGTAACTGTAGTGATTCACTTAACTGTGGCAAGAAAAGTCGTAAAATGGGTCAAAGCTCAACTGTCTTAATTTCTAGACAAAATTTCTAACAGAAAATTGCAGTTACTACATATAAGGTAGTCCTTGACTTATGAAAATTGAACCCAAAATTGTTGTAAATTGAGGACTACTTGTATATGTAGCAGCTGCAATTTTATTCATCATGCATTTTCTTCTTAGTGAAGAATAAATAGGGCAAAAATTTAATACTTTAGTTTTCAACTTCTGATTCTTTCCTTAGCAATCATTTGAAGTTATGACACCCCGAAAAGATACAACCTGGGTTCAAAGTTCTATTACCCCCCCCCCCAACATGGCCAGAGGATTACATATTGGGCGCTTATCACCTGGGCCATATTTACAGGTGTTTCCAACTTTCCATGTCACATGACTGCAATTTATGACAATTATTTTTTGCCAGAAACCAGCATTTACTTCCAGTTTTTCTATTTTTCTTTTCTTGCACTTTTATCTTTCTCTTTGATTTCCTTCTTTTTTCTTCCTTAATATGCATTGATTTGTGTTCATTTTTATCTTCCTTTTTAAAAGTCTTAATACAAATATATATAAAATTAAATTTACGTATGTTCAATTAATGGGTCACAATTTTTGAAAAACTACACAGGGTTTAGGAATAAGACAATAATCTTGTCAGTGGTGGCTGATGGCCAACGGGGCGGGAAGACAGCAGGATGATGTCCAATGTTAGGTAGAGCCAACCGCTTTTCATTTCATTCATTTCTTCATTGATATTTCACCTTCATTATTTTTTACAAATAAATTAAGGCGGTGAACATATCCAACACCTTCCTCCTATTTTCCCCACAACAACAACTTCTGAGGTAATTTGGGTCGGCAGACAGTGACTGGTTCAAAGTCATCCAGCTGGCTTTCATGGCTAAGGTGGGACTTGAACTCACAAACTTCCACTTTCTAGCCTGATGTCACTAGTTCCCCCCCCACCCCACCCCCTCCATTTTCCTCTCGTACTGCACCAAGGACACTGGAGCCAGTTAAATGTAAGACTAATGTCTTACCTTGGTTCAGCAGGGCTGCCTCTGAGGAGAAAGTGTTTGTGGATTCCATACTCCTTAGGGTCATGCCAGTCTTGCAAATGCTGCTTGTTTTCATTCCTCACTGCTGTGTCCCAACAGCTGCATAAATCAAACACCAATATGTGAATGCCATGGATAATAGGATCCAGGACAAAAAACTATCCATGCAAAATATCTTGGAAAATAAGTTCCCCATCATTTTTAAGGGGCTGCCCCATAAAGATGTGTTATGGAAGAGGAAATACAGATGCAAAAAGAAATCTAATTACCTTCTACAAACACGGGCATCTTGATTTTTTGCTGTGTATTTTTATTTATTTATTTATTTTTAAATTTGTATACCGCCCTTCTCCCTGAGGACTCAGGGCGGTGAACAGCCAAGTAAAAGCATAAACTACAAACATTAAAATACAATTAAAAAGATATATATAAATTTGGCCCCATGATTAAAAACAATAACAAAGAATTAAAAACATTTTAAAAAGTGTTAGGCCAGCCTGGCTTGCTGGAAAAAGAAGGTTTTAAGGGCACGGTGGAAGGCACCGAGGTCTTGGATTCTTCATGACGTTATAAAACACTTATTAGCACAAGGGAATTTATTTCACTTGGGTCTTAGGGTTGATTTGAGTATGAGAATATCTTGCTTTACTGGCATTTTTGGGAAGGTGCTTTTTAAAAGAAAAGACTTTACTGGAAAATAGGACATTTAGTGGCTCACATTTTATATGCATAATTCAAGGACCTCGGCAGATAGATAATTGCCTTTTGAAATGACATTGGTACCCAAAGGCAGTGATGTCTTACATCCTGTACTGTACAGTATATCAGGAGCTAAAAGGTGATTGGAAGACTCGGATTGCTACCTTTTCCATATAAACTACTGACTTGCAACAGCTGCATCAGCTGGAAAAACAGATTTGAAGCATGAACCTCAGAGAAATAATAGTCTGCTTCGTCATTAGATTAAAGTTTATATCACTTACAGGAAAAGTCATGAAGCGTGCTTTCTTATCTGGATAGCAGTGGTGGGTTGTCCCTGGTTCAGACCGGTTCGCAAGAACCGGTAGTAAAACTGGCGGGAGGCTCTGCCCATTGACCTGGATGTCATCAGAAGTGATCAGCACATGAGCACATATAATGAATTGCCTCACAAGTGGCATAAACTACTTCTGACTCGTTTTTTTCTTTTCTTTCCACCTCTCAGCCTCATCTCCAAATTTCCTGATTAGGGAAGAATTCTGCCTTTTCTATGATTTATGGAATAAGAAGCTTGGTGTTTTTTTTTTTTTTTTTACTGCTGTATTCTAATGGGAAACAACATCGGAGTTGGTGTTGACTAGGGGTGGTGGATTGTGTTTGTGGCCCCTCGTGGGATGCTTCAGGGTTTAATGCAGGAGTGAAATTCAGCAGGTTCTGACAGGTTCTGGAGAACCGGTAGCGGAAATTTTGAGTAGTTTGGAGAACCGGCAAATACCACCTCTGGCTGGCCCCTGAGTGGGGTGGGAATGGAGATTTTGCAATATCCTTCCCCCAGGAGTGGGGAGGGAATGGGGATTTTGCAGTATTCTTTCCCTGCCGCACCCACCAAACCATGCCCACAGAACCGGTAGTAAAAAAATTTGAATTTCACCACTGGTTCAATGCTCTACTGTTTACTATCTACATCAGTGTTTCCCAAACTTGACCCTTTGAAGATGTATGGACTTCAACTCCCAGAATTCCTCAACCAGGCATACTGGTTGGGGAATTCTGGGAATTGAAGTCCATGCATCTTAAAATAGCCAAGTTTGGGAAACACTGATCTACATGGACCCCACTGGATCAGGTCATCTGCTGGTTCTGGGTACCAGCTTCATCGGTACCCTGATGACGCGCAACTCCACATAGCTATCCCTCTATAGGTGTGAGCTTTTGATATAGTGACCCAATGGATTGAGGCTCTTTGGGTGTGGTTCGAGAGGAACAGGCTTTCGATCAATCTGGACAAGACTGAGCGCATGTGGCTGCTTGCCCCCCCTGCCTCTCCACACCCCCCCCGGGGTCAGGGATGTGACCCTCATTAGTCTCGGATGGCACTGTACTTTCCCATGCAAGAATGATGGACAACTTGGGGTCCTTCTTATGGCCACAACTGAGCCCAGAATTTATGTTGCCAAGTAAGACAGTTAAGTGAATTTTGGCCTATGTTACAACCTTTCTTGCCACAGTTGCTAAGTGAATCACTGCAGTTGTTAATAGCACTTAGCAATAGCACTTAGACTTATATACCGCTTCACAGTGCTTTATAGCCCTCTGTTCTGACCCAGCTCCCCAAACACGACAAACCCTCTGAAATTAAATCAATGATTCCTTTATTAGGAGTGCCAGCAGCCCTGGCAAAAAGTCTCTCTCTCTCTCACAGCAAGCCAACAAGTCTGGCCAGCAGGGAAATGAATAGTGTGCCACACCTCTCCACCCCCTGCCTTTTATCCCCAGAGCTAGGATGGGGCTTCGCTAGCAGCGGTGGCTCTTCCGTCCCAAGGATTGGCCCACGGATTTCTACTGCTCTCCTCTCCTCTGCCTTCTGCGCATCTGCACGTCAGGCACTGGACCCAGCTGTTCCTCCTCTTCCTCATCAGCCACCTCCAGACCTGGGAGCTGTTGACTCCCCATCTGAGGACTGATAAACAGCCCAGGCTCTTCCTCTGTCTCTCTCTCTCTGACAGTTCCATTCCCTCTTCCCACTCGAGTGTTCAGGTTGCCTTGATCCTGACCGTGACTCCCACGCCTCTTCCTCTTCAAAGCGCAGGTGGCAGCAGTGGCCATGAGAACCTTAGCGCAGGTTCATCTAGTCTCTACTTGGACCGAGATGCCCTACACACAGTTACTCATGCGCTGGTCACCTCACGGATTGACTACTGCAACACTCTCTACATGGGGCTGCCCTTGAGGACCACTCGGAGGCTTCAGCTGGTGCAAAATGCAGCCGTGCAGGTTGTGATGGGAGAATCCCGATACTCCCATGTTACACCCCTCCTGCACAGTTTGCATTGGCTACCGGTTGCCCTCCGGGTGAGATTCAAGGTGCTGGTGTTGACCTATAAAGCCCTACATGGCTTAGGACCAGGATATTTGGCGGACCACCTACAGCCAGCAACAACATCCCATCGCCCGGTTCGCACCCATAGAGAGGGCTTACTCAGGGTGCCGTCGGCTAGACAGTGGCGGCTGGCGGCCCCCAGGAGTAGAGCCTTCTCGGTTGGGGCGCCCACCCTCTGGAATCAACTCCCCTTGGAGCTCTGACTAGCGCCCGACCTTCGCACCTTCCGCTGGGAATTAAAAACTTGGCTTTTCAAATCCCTTGACTTGGTCTGATGATGGGGTTTTTAAGGGTTTTAATGGGTTAATTTTAAATTTTTTAGATTTTAGTCTTTATTTTTATTGTGGCTTGTGTTTTATTGTTGTGAGCCGCCCTGAGTCCATTGTGAGATAGGGCGGCATATAAGCCGAATAAAATAAATAAATAAAATAGTCTACCAGTTGTGCCTCTTCCTTGAACTGGAAATCCTTCTCATACCCACGTCACCTAACAATTTGCAAGGTGCTTTACCTAGGGCTGTCCTTGAAGACCACCTTAGACTCTAACTGGTTCAAGTTGAAGCAGCTATTTGGTATGGCCATGTTTACCACTGCCGTGCAGATTGCATTGATTGTCAGTCAGTGTAATTCGGTCCTTGTAGCTACAACCATTGCAGCTGCCCCACTGTTAACGTGATCAGAATTCAGGTGCTTAAAGAAAATTTGTATAAAATGTTTTATAGATGGCATTTACCACCTGCTAGGTTAGCCAAAATGTTTAAAAATATGTCTAGCAAATGTTGGAAATGTAACCAAAAATGGGCACATTCGATCATATGTGGTGGACTTGCGCAAAAGCAAAAACATTTTTGGGCAAAGATACATAGGTGGCTAGAAAGGATGATAGGGAAACATGTAGGTTTTAAACCTGAATTGTTTTTATTAAGTATAATATCAGAAAAAATTGATAGGAAAAGTATGTACCCTGTTTTCCCCAAAAAAAGACATCCCCTGATCAAAAGTCCAATCAGGCTTTTGAGCACATGGCAATAAGGCCAAGCGCTTATTTCAGGGTTCAAAAAAATATAAGACAGTGTCTTATTTTTGGGAAAACATGGTACTTAATATTACATGTCTTAACAGCAGTGAGGATTATATTCACACAATATATTGGAAAAATGAAAATATATTGCGAGTTGAAGAGATAGTCAGGAAAATACTAGATTTGCAGAAATGGATTGAAAATTCAACAGAAAGAAGATGTAGAGTATTATCAAACATGGAATCTATTTTACCAATGGTTGGAAAAAAGGGGTGGAGATTAAAATTGTAAATTTGTATTGTTAAGCACATTAAATACCAAGACAACACGATGTTTATTAAGCACTAAGAAATGTATTTAATAGAAAATCAATTTTTTTTAAAAAGAATTCAGGTGCTTGGCATTGGGCACGCATTTACAAAGGTTGCAGCATCCTGGGATCATGTGTTTGCCATTTATGACCTTCCCAGCTGGCTTCTGAGAAGCAAAGTCAACGGAAGAAGACAGATTTGCTTAATGACCATATGATTCATTTAACAACTGCAATGATTCGATTAACAACAGCAGCAAAACAGATCATTAAATTGGGCATGACTTAACAACTGCCTTACTTAGCAGTCGAAATTCTGATCCCGATGATAGTCAAGAACTAAACTTAAACCGAAGAAGAAAAAGGAGAAATATGAATTTTTGAATGAGGATCTTATGGAGAATCTAATAAAACTTATGAAGTGAAGAAAAGGGAAGTAGGTTGGTTCAGGGAATGCTTTTTAAAATACAGTTCATGCTCCTGCTATTAAGAATGGGAACATCTAGTGCATACTTTACAGCATGTTTTTATTTAATTTCATATATGCTACCATAATGTTAATAAATCCATATTGGATGACTGGAGAATAGAGATCTCTTTCTTTAATTTATTACCTGTTGTATAAAATTAACAATGATCCCTGTATCAAGGTTATTTTGCTGGTCCTTGATGTGTGCGCTGTTTTTAAAATAAGTTTTTGCTCTGTCTGATATGTGAAGGCAGAATATTTATTAGACTTGGCTTGCATATATCATGTAAGCCAAGGCATGGTTTGTTATAAGAATACAGGTAGTTCTCCACTTAAAACAGATTGTTTAGTGATCAAAGTTACCACGGCATTTAAAAAAGTGACTTATGACCATCTTTCACAGTTAAAGACCTTTCCAGCATCCCCATGATCATGTGATCAAAATTCAGATGCTCGACAACTGATTCATACTTAAGACCATGGCTGTGTCCCAAGATCACCTGTTCCCCTTTGCAACCTATTGAAACAGCCAGATTACTAATTTATCCACTGCAGTGATTCACTTAACAACTGTGGCAAGAAAGTTTGTAAAATGGGGCAAAACTCACTTAACAAATGCCTCACTTAACCACAGAAATTATGGGCTCAACCCCAGAGCTCACTGTAACTGCATTACCAAAAAGGCATTAAGAATTGTTAACCTAATCTTGCGAAGCTTCTTCTCCGGTAACATTGTATTGCTAACTAGGGCATACAAAACCTTTGCCAGACCAATTCTGGAATACAGCTCATCTGCCTGGAATCCACACTATATATGGGACATTAACACATTGAGCGAGTCCAGAGGTATTTCACAAGAAATACTCTCCTCCACTCACAATAGAATCCCTTATGCCACCAGGCTTGAAATTTTGGGCTTGGACAATCTGGAACTGCGCTGCCTGCGGTCCGATCTAAGCATAGTACACAAAATTGTCTGCTACAACAGTCTACCGTGGACTTCACCCCATTCCTAAGAGGTCCGTAAAGGGAACGTGCATAAGTGCACCAGCGTGTTGTGACCTAGGCTTACTGAGTCACACGAGTAGTCCCCAAAAACCTCTTTTATTGCAACAGCTGTGAATTACTTTCATTCACAGCTGAGTCCCAATTAGTTGCAAAAAGTCCTTTGGGAGAAGTCCTTCGGGATAATCACCAACCTTCATCTCCCTTGACACACTGCCAAAGACAACTTGGCAAAGCCACACAGAGTCCAGAATCAAACAGAGATGCCGACTGGGAACAGAATTAATAACGTTGCTTTCCTGCAAAGGGCCCATGTGCCTTTGCTCCTCTTTTAAGCCTTATGGGAGGGGCCAATCATCTCCAGGCCTTACTTCCAAGTCGTCCCTTTTGTTTTAACTGTTCTTGCCTTCTGGCAGCTCTGTGCATGTGCGCACTAGGAACAGGCTCCTCCTGTTCCTCTGCTTCTCTGCTGTCCGACTCTGGATGCTCCGGAGTCCACGCATAACTCCCAGATGGCCCTGGCCCCATCTCTGCCTCCGACGCAGAGCCCTTGTCTGGGCCTTCCCCAGACTCCAGGACTGGCCCATGGTCCTCCCCAGCCTCCTCACTGTCCGACTCTGCTGCCAGCTCCGCAGGCTGCTGGCGGACCACAACACAGCGTTCCTACCCTCCCTGTCTTACTGTCCCCACTTATCTGTACTTACTTCCTTTATTTATGTTTATACCTATACCAGCTATCCTGTACATGTTTGACAAACAAACAAACAAACAAATAAATTGTGATCATAAGTCGAGGACTACTTTTAAGCTTCGATCAGCGGGATTCGCACTTAGCACATGAAATAAACACCTGCAGAGGGTGTTACGACAATCAAGATGGCCACTACTAGATCAAAACTCTGCCCCCTATTTTCATACAGTATGAGATGTAACGAAGGGGGTGGGGCTTTAGTCTCATGACAGTGGCTGCCATCTTGACTTTTTTTCCACACCTCTTGCAAATGTCCCTGAGGTGAAATGGCTTATCATTAATAAATTCTATTATGTTTAAGCAAGGTATGTCAACTCAACCTTCTGCTGCGCTTGCATCATTTCCTTTGAGCTAATATTTAGCTTAGATTTTAGCTCAGAAGCTGGTACGGTCTCCCTCTCTGCAACCTCAGCTCTTATAAACAAATAATAATAATAAAAAACTCAGCCTGGTTCAGTTTTTTACTTCCTGACAAACGAAAGACCATGTTGCAATTTCCTTTACTCTTTATTGTTTACTGAAGCCTTTTATTCATCCAGTTGGATGAATAAAAGAAGCCCGAGTTGAAACATTTTGCTTAACCAATGCTGGCCTAAATAAATAATTATTTGGGTTCCAAGCTAAATAAGAAGGTTAAAGACTAACCATAAGCTAAAGAAGAATGATAATGATCAACACACCACAAAGGCTAGGTTTACATGTTGAGCAAAATCAAATCCAAAGAAAATGTCTTGGCTGTATGACCAGTTGCTTGTTCAACGACTGAATTTGCATTGAACAATAACTGGTCCTAAAGTTCTGGATGTTGCAGCATCCTGTGGTAATGTAATCATGATTTGTGGCTTTGCCACAAACACAAGTGAATGGGGAATCTGTGAGGATTCATGGTCATGTGAGGGCCTTACTTAACTGAGGTAACCAGGGACTGCGGGAACCGTTGTCATTAAGTCATGTGATGTTCTGCTTTATGACCTCATTGGTTAGGGACAGAAATTCCAATCCCAGTTACTATCAATAAGCATTACCAGTACTGTTAAGTTTTGTACAGGTAGTCCTTGACTTATGACCACCAATGAGCCCAAAATGTCTGTTACCATGTGAGACATTCGTTAAGTGAATTTTGCCCCATTTCACAAACTTCCTTGCCATACTTAAGTGAATCACTGCAGTTGTTAAATTAGTAAGACGGTCGTTAAGTGAATCTGGCTTCCCGATTGACTCTGCTTGTCAGATGTTTGCGAAAAGGGATCACATGACCCCGGGGCACTGCAACCATCATAAATATGAGTCAGTTGCCAAGTATCTGAATTTTGATCACATGACCATGGGGATGCTGTAACAGTTATAAGTGTGAAGAACGGTCATAACGGGTGAAATGCTCCCAGATCGGACCGGATCGCCTGATCCGGTATGGTTTTTCCCTGTTGTTCTGGCAATCCGGTAGCTGTTCTGCTCCAGCTATGAACCTCAAAGAACGCAGCACACACAAAGTCTGTACAAACCTTAGTTTACTAAAATAAAATCAGTTTTTCAAACAAAGGCTGTTAATTAACTTTCTTAACAGCCTACAAGAATCCAAAGAATAAATAATCTTAATCTTACTATGGTTGGCAGAAAGCCCAGAAGCAATTTGCAGAAAACTAAGATCAAGGCATGAAGGAGAGTGAACGGTTGTTCCCTGCAAATTGCTTCAGTTGGCGTTCCTCCTTAAATAGGCTAAGGGAGTGGCCAATTAGCCCCAAGCCTTACTCTCGAGGAGACCTCCTCCTGAAGAGCCACTCCTGCCTTTTGGTAGCTCTGCGTGCCCGTGCATCGAGAAGAGGCTCCTCCTCTTCGTCCTCTTCACTTAAAGGAGCTTCTGGAGGTTCTGAAGGCTCTGGCTGAATCCCCGCCTCTGGCACCACATCTTCTCCAGCCTCCTCACTGTCCGACTCGAGTGCCAGCTGCACAGGCTGCTGGTGCAGCACCACACCAGCCTCCTCGCTGTCCAAATCAGCCACGAGCCGCACAGACCGCGTACGGGCCACAACAGTAGCGATCGCCGCCTGGGTGTCATTACTTCCTGGTTTTAACCAGGAAGTAATGTTTTTTTTTTACATCCTGCGCATGCGGAGAAGTTGTGCGTGCGCATGTGACGCGTGGGGCGTGTGCGTTTCCGAACCGGTAAGGAAGGTAAGTAGATTTCACCCCTGGGTCATAAGTCACTTTTTTCAGTGCCATTGTAACTTCACAAAGTCATTAAATGAACTGTTGTAAGCCTGTCTGTAGTTTGAGTTCTGTCTCTTTACCCAGATGTCTCCACTCTATGCATTTCCAGACACATTTTTTTTAAAAAAAGTTTTATTGTTTTATTAATACACATTATGACAAACATATAACATACAACATATAAATATATCCTCTTTTTAACAAGTGTTCCTTTGTGGTCTGCTTTCCACTGTAATTTCCCCCCCCCCCATGTCTCTCATATTGTTTCATTTCCTTCATTGTCCCTTTTTTGATTGATTACAATATATTTTCTAATCCTAATAGCCTTAATTTTATACATTTCTCTCTCCCTCCCTCCCTCCCTCCCTCTCTCTCTCTATACACACACACACACACACACACATATAAACATATATATATATTCCAGACACATTTTTTTATTCCAATTGTTGGAAATCCCAATCTCCTACATGATGCATTGTGATCTGAAGTCATGTAGAGATGGGTGGAAGAGGAGAATAAATGCAAAGGAAGTTAGCCGTACAATGAGGAAATGAATTGCATTGGCTGGGTTAGCCGGTTAGGCTGCAAAAAATATGGGTGTGTTGGAAGAAATATCCATCCCGTTCAGATCCAAGCTGAGAGAAAGGCACTGGAGACAAAACGGAGGCTGGAGGCTGATTGGAAAGAGGGTCCATTTATTGATGAAGCAGAACCACATGTTTGTAGTTCTGGTGCAGCTGACCACATGGAGTTGAGAGTGAGGAGTTTTTATACTTTCTCCTGGGCTTTGAACTTGAGCTTCCTGTTCCTGCGCAAGAACATGTATTCTATTGGCTGTTGTCAGACTCCCATGGGGCCATGTACAAATCCTAGGAATTTGTCTGAGCAAAGTTTGGTTGAAGTTTGAACTGCTGGGGGGGGGTGCAACTTGGATGATGCAAGGAAGGACCTTTGGGCAATTCCTATTGTGGCTGAGGGCTAATCCTACCTTTATTGGATATTGGCTGAGGGTATTTGCTTATGAATAGAGCTAGCTATCTCTTTATCTCTTAAGTGCTGAAATCTGCTGAGGGCTATTAAGGATGGTGGGGGCTGCTTTCCAAGACCATGTTTCTCCATTTCTCATCCAGGGAAATATAATATTCTGCCTTTTTAATATTTCTCAAAATATTTGAGAAAGATGCAGTTCTCTGCAAAACAATGGTCCCTGCACACAGAAGGCCTGAGTATCAAAAATAGAAACTTTAATGCGGTACAGGTTACATTTAGTGACCACAGTGGAGGCCGGCAACTCAGTCGTTAAGCCAAGCAGTCATTAATGAAACTGTGACTGTGCTTACAATCTGACTTCAGCATTCCTTTGCTTTACAGACCTGTGAAGGTTGTCAGTGTGAGGCTTGCTTGTGAAGTTACTTTTTCATCACCATTGTAAGAGTGAACGGTCGTTGTATGAGGCAGTTGCATAGCGAGGACTACCTGCGATCATCATCTCCTTTCAATGACCCTCATAATCCCTTGTGGGGTGGAGTCTGGGCAACTGAATGGAGCTGAGTGTTTACTGGCCAGATGCCCTTCCTGTCGCCAATGCGGAGTTATATTCAGCAGATATATTCTCATCAGGCCCAGAGAGAGAAATATCTGCCTCTACCTAGGATCGAACTCACAGCCTCCTGATTGTGAGGTGAGAGCTCCACCTCTAGGCCACCGTACCACTCGAGGACTACCTGCGATCTTTGTGATAAATTATTTTCTATCCAATTTATGGATTCCGCATTTATTATTATTATTATTTATTTAATTTGTATACCGCCCTTCTCCAACAGGACTCAGGGCGGTGAACATCCACGGTAAAACACAACATATAAAATTTAAAAGAAGTTTAAAAGACATTAAATGATTTTGGCCATCAATTTAAAACAACCCCGTTAAAACCAATTTCAAATTAAAAGCGCAAGGATGAGATCAAGCCAGCCTGGCTAGATGGAATAGATGTGTTTTCAGGGCCCGATGAAAAGTCCGGAGGTCTGGTATCGTGCGTATCTCTGGGGGTAGGTCGTTCCAGAGGGCAGGTGCTGCCACAGAGAAGGCTCTCCCCCTGGGGGTCGCCAGCCGACATTGTCTGGCCGACGGCACCCTGAGGAGGCCCTCTCTGTGCGAGCGAACTGGCCGGTGGGAGGCTATTGGCGGCAGAAGGCAGTCTCGTAGATACCCCGGCCCTAAGCCATGGAGCGCTTTAAAGGTGGTCACCAACATCTTGAAGCACACCCGGAAGACCACAGGAAGCCAGTGCAGCTTGCGCAGGAGAGATGTCAGATGGGAGCGCCCCGTCACTCCCATAATCCCCCGTGCGGCCGCATTCTGGACCAACTGGAGCCTCCGGGTGCACCCCAAGGGGACCCCCATGTAGAGAGCATTGCAGTAGTCCAGACGGGAAGTGACGAGTGCCTGAGTGACCGTGCGTAGAGAGTCCCGATCTAGAAAGGGACGCAACTGGCGTATCAGGCGGACCCGATAAAAAGCCCCCCTGGCCATTTCTATCCAATTTATGGATTTCACATTTCAGAAGCACCAACTCTCAGAAGGAGAGCCAGGGAGAGATTTTTGGGAACTTGCCTGTTTAATAGAGAAGGTGACTGACCTATAACTTGGCTTTGCTTATTCTGCAGCGTGTTGTGACTCATTGATTGTGGTTGGATGTTTTCCTCTTTTTCTGAATTGGGGATATTTCCTATCTAGCCTGAATTGTTTCTAAGCAGACTTAAGTTCTGAAGGCTCCTTGTTTTGCAAATGAACTATTGCCTTTCAGCTAACGCGGACCACAATCATGGCTGGTTTTTCTGTTTAAAATGAGGAATCACCAGATCTTAACAGGGGCCATTTAAGGCCTTGATCCAACCTCTTCGGTAGTGCAGAAAAGATCATTTAAAAATAGCAATAAAGGAAGCCATACTTGGAAAAACCCTCTATGGTATCATATGAAAAGCTTTGTCAGACCATAAATTATTTGCAAACCTAGAATTATGTGAATGGCCTCTATAATCAGCCTTTGATGACTTTGTTTATAAATCTTTGCTGGTTGCTAACATTTTAAAATAATACTCAGCGGGGAGTAGTAGACTTTAATTAATATGTCTGCATTATTGCTCAGTTTAAAGTTTTTAACTGCATGTTACCAGTCTTCTCAACTCTTGAGCAAGATTTGGACTCCTTCCAGCTTTTGAGCCCCCAAGAGTAATAAAAATTAAACAGGCAACCTATAAAACACTGAGTGAGACATAATTTAAATATTTTTTAAACTACCCATATTTGGAGCTCTATTTGAATTCAGGGCAGAGACGAAATGGTTCTCTTGTTTCTGTTCCCCCCAATGTCCCCTATCCAAATTACAGTTTTCACTAGCTCCAGCCTAAGTGTTTTTACATAGGAAGGGATGGAAGGGATATTCATTTCTATCCAATTTAGTGTTCAAATGGAAACTCTGCCTGCCTGCCTATCTATCTATCTATCTATCTATCTATCTATCTATCTATCTATCTATCTATCTATCATCTATCTATCCACCTATCCATCTACCTATCTATCCATCCATCCATCCCTCTATCTATCTATCTATCTATCTATCTATCTATCTATCTATTCACCTATCTATCCATCCATCATCCATCCATCCACTTATCTATCTATCTATCTATCTATCTATCTATCTATCTATCTATCATCTATCTATCTACCTATCCATCTACCTATCTATCCATCCATCCATCCCTATATCTATCTATCTATCTATCTATCTATCTATCTATCTATCTATCTATCTATCTATCATCTATCTATCTATCTATCTATCTATCTATCTATCATCTATCTATCTACCTATCCATCTACCTATCTATCCATCCATCCATCCCTATATCTATCTATCTATCTATCTATCTATCTATCTATCTATCTATCTATCTATCTATCTATCCACCTATCCATCCATCCATCATCCATCATCCATCCATCCATCCATCCATCCACTTATCCATCCATCCATCCATCCATCCATCCATCCATCCATCCATCCATCCATCCATCCATCCATCCATCCATCCATCCATCCATCTATCTATCTATCTATCTATCTATCTATCTATCTATCTATCTATCTATCTATCTATCTATCTATCTTCTACCGAAAGAAAACATAAAGATTAAGGATGTATAGTTTTATTTTTAAAAAATCTTACTTTTGATGGCCATTTTAACCAGCAAGATCACTGAGAGAAGGCAGATATGCACAGAATTGTGACTCAAATTGTTGCCACTCTGCGTATGTCCATGAATAATCCTTGAAGCCTCACTCACAATTGTTGATTTTGGCTTTAGAAATCAATTTTAGAGAGTAGACAAATTCACAAATATAGAATCCATGAATAACAAGCATGTCCCTTCCTGTGATTTAATGAATATATCACAATCATAAATAAATCATAATCCCCCAGTAATTCAAGCAAACCATGTTACAGCTTAGTGCAGAGTCTTCACAAGTCTTACCAGCATCCTTTTTGTGGCCTGCAGTGACACTACATAGGGGATGGGGCAAAACCTGGGCCCTGGCCTGCATTTTTCAGCAGGGGTCCCCAATCCTCGGGCTGCGGACTGGTGCTGGGCTGCAGCCCATTCGAACCGGACCGCAGAAATGGTGGGTGAGGATGTGTAAAACCATTCCCTCTGCCCGCCGCCACTGTCACTGCCTCTGCTAGTCCGCTGAGCCGGAAAAATTGGAGACTGTTGTTTAAGAGCAGTGATGGCTAACCTTTTCTCGTTTTATGCCGAAAGTGCATGTTGTGTGCCCCTGCGCATGTGCACACAACCCCCCATGCTCCCCACGCCCCCATGTGCATTTGACCCCCCTATGCTCCCCCACCCCCTGTGCATGAGCATGCGATCCCCGTCCCCCATTTTGGGCCTAGTAGGCCTCCCTGCAGCCTCCTGGGCTCAAAAATGGGCCTTGGGGGGGCACGCCCCCTTGTGCCCCCCGCTCCCTGTGAATGCACGCGCTCCCACTACTCCCCCACACATGCATGTGTGATCCACTTGCATGCATGCGTGTCTCCCACATGTGCCCCCCGCATCCCGAAAATCAGCTGGCCGGTGTGTGCGCATGTGCAGTGGAGCTCAGATGGGCAACGAATCGGGATGTCAGCACTTCAAGCTGCATTTACTCTAGTGCTGACATAAGAAGGAGAAGGGAGACGTCTGGAAAGGGACCTTTGACTTTTCACCTACTTATTTTCCCTGGAGATAATATCCCCTAGGAGATGGGATGGGAGGGGGAAATTCCTTTGAGTTGGAGCAGTAGATTAGGGGTAGAATGACTTGGAAAATGGCCAATGAGTGCAGGGGAGTGGGGAACGGAAAGGGAGGGTTTTGGGTCTGGAAGTCAGTGTTGGCTTCTATGGAGTCAGATCTAGAATGTCGTGCTTAATAAATAGGAGTTTTTCTTCAAAGACTTAGTTTGAAATGCAATTTATTTGAGGTGACCTCGAAACCTGACACGGGTGCCCGCAGAAAGGGCTCTGCGTGCCAGCTGTGGCACGGTTGCCACAGGTTCGCCATCATGGTTTTAGAGAATGGGAGGTAAAAAGTCAAAATGGATGCCTGAATGCTTGTAGCTGCTGAAGGAAGCCATTTCTCACCATAACACTCTGGAAGTCCCTTCAGAAAGAGGATCTGGCCTCACCCTCTTCCCAACCAGGCCTTCAACATGCCACAGAAACTGTGGAAGTTACACATCCCTGGCTTAAAGCAATACGTGAACCACATCACTTTGTTCTATAAAACACAACAACTTCTCTCTCTCTGTATCTCTCTATGTCTCTCTCTCTCCCCCTCTCTCTGTATCTCTGCCCTGGCTGCTTCTCCATCCCTGCCGTCACCCTTACCTTCTCAGGCCAGGAGCGGAGTGACTGGGAGGGGAGGGTGAGGAGTGGGGCCAGCCAATGGTGGGATCATCTGACAGGGAGCCACAGTGGAGGGCCCAAAGAGCCGCATGCGGCTCCGGAGCCACAGGTTGCTGACCCCTGATCCAGATCATGGTTGTCTCAAAGATGCTTTTCAAAAGTCAACTGGACTTTCTTGTTGTTTTTTTTCCCTTGAAAATATTTCGCTTCTCCTCCAAGAAGCTTCTTCAAACCAAGAAAGTCCAATTATCTTTTGAAAAGCATCTTTGGAAAGATCACACCATTGGAATCTCCATCTTCAAGATCCAGTTTGATCTTGCACCTCCCACCTTCTACACACACACACAATTTTTTTTTGTCTTACCTTTTCAGGATTGTTCTCGACATCATTCTGTCTTCTGTTGCTTAACCTATGTCCAATTTCTTTTCCTTAGCCAACATTCATGCAATGCAGAGCATTCTAGAATTCTCTGAGACCAAGATTCACTGGGTTGATTCCAAATTTTGTCACAGTTAAGAAGGAATGAGCAAATTCAGCCCCATTGATTCCAATGGATCTTTTCCAAGAATGATAAAACCTGTACTAGTAACTTGTGCAAAGTACTAATTTAGTATTTTGGTTAGCTCCCTCCGAGCATCCTTATTTGCATTTGCATTGGAAGAAAGACATTCACATGGCTATTTAGGCAGGTGAATAGGGATTTCAGGACTATACATCTTTTTCTGGAATTCTAATTCTTATAAAATTCTAGAAACTTGAGAGATCGACTGTTTTGCTGCTTTTCCAAACTGTTGGTGCTTCATCTCCTTTTCTTCCTGCTTAGTCATAGCCAAGATCAAACTGAACTGAATGTTAAATTCAGTTCAGAATGTTTCTAGGAATATTTGAACAGTCATACATTATCAGGATGATGTTTGGGACAAATTGTGACCATTTTTTCCCCCCTATAAAAACCCAGGGAATTTATTTCAGCAGAAGGGAAAAAAGAGCTGTATCAATTTAAATCAGCGCTGTTGCTTGGAAAGTGTAACATAGCTGCGAAATAGCCATCACTCATTCTTTATCATTCCCACTTCTTACTATAAATCAGGGTTTCTCAGCAACTTAAATATATGTGGACTTCAACTCCCAGAATTCCCCAGCTACCAGGGGAATTCTGGGTGTTGCGATAAACATATATTAAATTTGCTAAGGTTGGGAAATACTGGTATAAAGTCTCAAGCATGTCCATCATTTCATGCTAAAGGCCTTGGTGGGAAACATCTACACAAGACATTTATGGAGATTCTCAGTCATCCGGGTCCCGGTTGTCCCGAAGGTGCTTTTTCAAGAGGCAACTAGACTTTCTGTTTTTTCTTTGAAGGCGTTTCACTTCTCATCCAAGAAGCTTCTTCAGCTCTGACTGGAATGGAAGGATTTATGGAATGGAGAGAGCTTTCTCTGTGGGCACACCCGCCCTCTGGAATCAACTCTGGAGTGCGCCCACAGAGCTTTCTCTGTGGGCGCACCTGCCCTCTGGAAAGAGCCTGGTGGCGCAGCAGACTAATAGCCTGTTATTATCATCCAGCTGCCTGCACTTACTGCTAGTTTGAATCTCCCCAGGCTCAAGGTTGACTCAGCCTTCCATCCTTTCTAAGGTAGGTAAATTGAGGACCCAGTTTGTGGGGGCAATAAATTGACTTTGTATAAATATACAAAAGTATGAAGGCTATTGCTTAACGCATTGTAAGCCACCCCGAGTCTCCGGAGAAGGGCGGCATATAAATTAAAAAAAAAAAAAACCTCCCTCTGGAGCTCCGGGTGGCCCCCGACCTTCGCTCTTTCCGCTGTGGGCTGAAAACTTGGCTATTTCACCTGGCCGCCTTGGACTGATGGGGGTTTTAATCTGGGTTTTAGTGAATTTCTTAATTTTAATTTAGACTTCTGTCTTAATGGTTTGTCTGTTCTGTTTTAATGGTTGTGAGCCGCCCTGAGTCCTGTGGAGATAGGGCGGCATACAAGTCCCAATAAATAAATAAATAAATAAATAAATAAATAAATAAATAAATAAATAAATAAATAAATAAATAAATTTATACTCCTGGCAGACAGCTGGTCATTTGCATTCTTTTAGCTAGATGTTAAGGTCACCTGGAGGTTTATCTGTATCATCAGGGTCACCTGATTGGTGAAAATGGGTGTGGAGCCTTCTTGGAACTGTAGAAAGGACTGTGTTGTAGATTGGAGATAGATGATGTTGTATCCCTCCCCCTCGGTTAAGAGAAGGCTGTTCAGTTTTGACCTAGATGGCCTTTTTGACCTCTCTTTCAAACCAGTGGTCCTCTCTGTCCATCTTTCAAATTTTGACATAGATGGCCTACATTTTGGACAGAGCAGAGTGAAACACAAATGGCATTTACATGGCTCAGAAAGCTGAGATGCCCTTTATTTCATGTAATAAAGCTATAGCATGAATGGAGAATTCTCATCATTTTGCAACAAACCTTCCCGACAGGTTCCTTCTTGATGGGTTGCTATCAAGCTGGCTGGGAATGCTGAAGTCCAAGCAGAACAGGGATGACGCAGAGCAGGTTGGTAAGTTAATACCACCTTATAATATCTTGGTAAGGCCACACAAGGAATACTGTATCCAGTTTTGGTCACCACGATATAAAAAAGATGTGGAGACTCTAGAAAGAGTGCAGAGAAGAGCAACAACAATAATTAGTGGACTGGAGACTAAAGCATATGAAGAAAAGTTGCGGGAACTGGGTATGTCTAATTGAATGAAAAGAAGGACTAGGGGTGTCTGTCTATGGAGATTCTCAATTATCCAGGTCATGGTTGGGTAGGAAGAAATATCCTTCTGGGTTAAGCTCCAAGTGGGGAAAAAGACACTGGAAACATGGAGACTGCTTGGAAAGATGGTTTAATGGTGGACAGGATCACATGGCTTGAGTTCCTGAACAGAAAAGAGCCGAGATATAGAGAGTCCCCGGGTTTTATGCTCTCTTTGGCTTTGAACTTCCTGGGGCCCAGAAAGAGTATCCTGATTGGCTTTCAGACTTCCAAGGGGTGGGGGTTTTAGCTAGCCTTGCTGGCTGATGTAATCTTCCCATGTGCCATGTGGTGAGTTTCTGCTGCTAGATGGGCCCCATTGTGTTGTAGATGATGGTCCTATTGTGTTGCAGATGATGGTCCATTGACAAAGATGGGAGGGAATTGAGTTTCTGCCTCTGGCCCATTAACAAAGTGTGGGGGGCAGGAAGGTAGGAGCTGCTTTGTCTTTAAAACATGCTTCTCCATTTCTCATACAGGGAAACATAATATTCTGCCTTTTTAATATTTCCTAAAATATTTCATTCTTCTAGGAAAGGGGTGGGTGCTAACTTCCTACAGTTGTCCCAAAGGTGCTTTTTCAAGAGGTGAAAAAGCTTTCTGGTTTTCCTTTGAAGGCATTTCACTTCTCATCTAAGAAGAAGAAGCTTCTTGAATCAGAAGTGAAACTTATTTAAAGAAAAATCAGAAAGTCCAGTTGCCTCTTGAAAAAGCACCTTTGGGATGACTAGGGTGACATGATGGCAGTGTTTCAATATCTCAGGGGCTGCCACAAAGAAGAGGGAGTCAACCTATTCTCCAAAGCACCTGAAGGCAGGACAAGAAGCAACGGATGGAAACTAATCGAGGAGAGAAGCAATCTAGAACTAAGGAGAAATTTCCTGAGAGAACAATTAATCAGTGGAATGACTTGCCTTCAGAAGATATGGGTGCTCCAACACTGGAAGTTTTTAAGAAGAGATAGGACAGCCATTTGTCTGAAATGGTATAGGGCAGGGGTCAGCAACCCACGGCTCTGGAGCCACATGTGGCTCTTTCATCCCTCTGCTGTGGCTCCCTGTTGCCAGTCGGCTCCACAATTGATAGGGCTTTCGATTAGGACAGATCGAGGAAAGAGGATGCCGCGCAGGAGGAGACTATGGTGGGGGAACCCGACTTCTGGTCGGCAAGGGAAAAAGGACACTGTGCTAGGAGGAGACTCTAGGGGGGTGGGGGGTGGGGGTGGGAACCAGATTTCCAGTTTGCAGAGGAAGAAGGATGCCGTGCTAGGAGGAGACTCTATGGTGGGGGAACCAGACTTCCCATCAGCTCCAGAATTGAATGGGGAGCTTCCGATTAGGACCTTTGTGGCTCTTTGACTGTTTAAGGTTGCCGACCCCTGGTATAGGGTTGGACTAGAAGATCTCTGGGGTCCCCTCCAACTCTGTTATTCTGTTATTCAGTTGGCACTTGGGCCTCCAACATCTTGCTTCTCCAACACCTTGCTCCCTATATGGCAGGGATATCCAATCCTGGCAACTTTAAGACTTGTGGACTTCAACTCCCAGAATTCCCCAGCCAGCCAGAATTCTGGGAGTTGAAGTTCACAAGTCTTAAAAGATGCCAACCTTGAACCTCTCTGCTGTATGAGAACAGGGGAGGGGGGGAACTCTTCCCATCGCCTGTTCTCATAAACTTTCTTCTATCCAGCAGCATCAGTGCCAGACATTATGGCTTCTCCTTTGCATCAGGATAATATACTACTGGGAATCAATGAGTCATTCACTTTTGCTGCCAGTTTATTGCATAACATTACAAAGGATCCTTACATGGGAAAGGGGAGAGGTTGAGTTTCCTCCAGGGAGCACGAACAGGTAATGGTAGAACTGGTGAGTAAGTAGTAGCATGGAGACACAGATCGCTGTTGCTACTATTCAAGATTAGGTAAACTACAACTTGGTTGTTCTTTGCTTTTTTCCCAATATTAAAACCACCAAAGAGCACAGAGAAGAGCAACAGAAATGATAACAGATCTGGAGGCTAAATCAGACTATGAATGCTTGGGGGAACTAGATATGTTTAGTCTAAGGACTAACAATCAACCGAATAGAGCTGAACGCGGCCTTGGAGGTTTTCTAGTCCAACTCCCTGCTCAAACAGGAGATCCTATACCAGTGATGGCTAACCTTTTTGCCATCGCATGCCAAAAGTGGGGCGAGCATGGGGGGTCGCGGGTGCAGGTGCCCACATCCATAATTCAATGCGCCCCGCCATCCTGCGATGCGCACGTGATCCCCCCCCACACTTCCCCCTGCTTTTGGAACATGATGGCCTGGTGGGCCGGTAGGCCCGTTTTCCCCCCTCCCCAGGCTCTAGAGGCTTTCTAGGAACCTGGGGAGGGCAAAAACACCCATCCCCATCCCCCCCGGAGGCCTTCCAGAAGCCAGAAACAGCCAGTTTCCCGACTTCCGGTGGGACCGGAAGGCCTGAAAATCAGTTGGCCGGTGCGCGCATGCGTGCTGGAGCTGAGCTATGGCAATACTCGTGTGCCCACCAATATGGCTCCACATGCCACCTATAGCACCCGTGCCATAGGTTCGCCATCATGGTCCTATACCATTTCAGACAAATGACTGTCCAGTCTCTTCTTAAAAACTTCCAGTGATGAAGCACCTACAACTTCTGGAGGCAAGCTGTTCCATTGGTTAATTGTCCTCACTGTTAGAAAGTCTCTCCTTAATTCCAGGTAGCTTCTCTCCTTGATTAGTTTCCATCCATTGTTTCTTGTCCTGCCTTCTGGTGCTTTGGAAAATAGGTCTTCTATCAGACCCCCTCTTCTTTGTGGCAGCCCCCCAAATTCTGGAATTCTTTGATCATGTCACCCCTAGTCCTTCTTTTCTCTAGAGTAACCATACCCTCTAGAACCATAACCGTTCTTTGTATGTTTTTGTGTCCAGGCCCTTTAATCATTTTAGTTGCTCTTCTTTGCACTTATACCAAAGTCTCAACATCTTTCTTGTAATGTGGTGGCGAAAACTGGATGCAGTATTGTTGGAAGAAATGTCCATCTGGGTTCAGTTCCAAGTGGGGAAAAAGACACGGGATTCATGGAAGTTGCTTGGAAAGAAGGTTTATTGATGAACAGGATCACATGGCTTGAGTTCCTGAGCAGAAAAAAAGGGCTAGATGCTGAGAGTGCCTTGGTTTTATGCCTTCTCGGGGCCCCACCCTAGAGCTTCCTGTTCCTGTGTAAGAAATGCTTTCTGATTGGTGGTCAGACTCCCAGGGGAGGGGGGCGGTCTTAGCTAACTTTGTAGGTTGTCTGTCTCCCAGGCTTGGTTGAGCCTTGCTAGCTGATGTAATCTTCCCAGGTGCCAGGTGTGGTAAGTTCTGTTGCTAGATGTATCCTTACGATTTATATTGATATTGTTTCCTGATTGCTTATTTGTACCCTATGACTATCATTAAGTGTTGTACCTTATGATTCTTGATGAACGTATCTTTTCTTTGATGTACACTGACAGCATACGCACCTTCCGCCGGGCCCTCAAGACGCTTTTATTCCAACAAGCCGGGCTGGCCTAATTTTTAAATTTTTTAATCGTTAACTCTTAATTTTTAAATGTCCAAAACGGGTAGTTTTATTTTAATTAGATATGGGCCAAATTATTTAATATTTTTTAAATTGTTTTTTAAATTTTATATCTGTATGTTTTATTCTGGCTGTACACCGCCCTAAGTCCTTCTGGGAGAAGGTGATATATAAATTAATTAATTAATTAAATAAATAAATAAATAAATAAATAAATAAATAAATAAATAAATAAATAAGACAAATTCCTTGTGTGTCCAATCATACTTGCCAATACATTCTATTCTATTCTATTCTATTCTATTCTATTCTATTCTATTCTATTCTATTCTATTCTATTCTATTCTATTCTATTCTATTCTATTCTATTCTATTCAGATGGGTAGAGGGCTAATCCTATCTTTGTTATGTAGAATGGACCGGCTCAGGCCTTAATGGCCCATTAACAAAGGTGGGGATGAGGGGTGGGGCTGAGTTTCTGCCTCCCTTTTAGGGGAAATATTCTCCCCTTTTAATATTTCCTAAAATATTTCATTTTTCTAGGAGAGTGGGTGCTAACTTCCTACAGTATTTCAAGTGTGACCTTACTAAGGATTTATAAAGTGATGCTAATACTTCATGTAATTTTGATTCAATACCTCTGTTTATACAACCAAGGATTGTATTTGGCTTTTCCTCCCATGCAATGGAAAGCTACTCTTGTGTCTAGACCCTTGCTGGATGGCAACTGACATTTGGTGGCTACTCTTAGAAACTTTTGATGGACCATTGTAGAGCTTTCATGTAATCCAGCACAAATCTTATCTTCTCAGATTCTCATTCCATATGAACATAGTCAAATAGGAATCTGCTTTCTACTGGGACCAGCCATTGGTCCATCTTGTTCAATACTGTAGGAAGAAATATCCTTCTGGGTTCAGCTCCAAGTGGGGAAAAAGACACTGGAAAGATGGAGACTACTTGGAAAGAGGGTTTAATGGTGGACAGGATCACATGGTTCGAGTTCCTGAACAGAAAAAGGGCCGAGATACAGCGAGTCCCCGGGTTTTATGCTCTCTCTGGCTTTGAACTTCCTGGGCTCCCGAAAGAGTATCCTGATTGGTTGTCAGACTCCCAGGGGGCGGGAGTCTTAGCTAGCCTTGCTGGCTGATGTAATCTTCCCAGGTGCCATGTGGTGAGTTTCTGTTGCTAGATGGGTCCCATTGTGTTGCAGATGATGGTCTATTGACAAAGATGGGAGGGAATTGAGTGTCTGCCTCTGGCCCATTAACACAGGGTGGGGGGCAGGAAGGTGGGAGCTGCTTTGTCTTTAAAACATGCTTCTCCATTTCTCATCCAGGGAAACATAATATTCTGCCTTTTTAATATTTCTCAAAATATTTCATTCTTCTAGGAAAGGGGTGGGTGCTAACTTCCTACAATACTCTCAGCTGCTTGGGTCCAGACAACATGCAAAACCATTGTTTATTTAACTATGGATTGTTGAATAAGCCACCATTGCCTAGATTCAGACAGTACAATGAAATATAAACTGCTTTATGTCTGGATTTAGACAACATCCAAAACCAAAATCATATTATGGCTTAATGTAAACCTAGCTGGTGATTGACAGTGCTGTCTGGTATTTCGTGGAGGAATGCAACGTTTTTCACCTGTTATTCTTTGGGGATGTCAAAAGAAGACCAAGCACTGAAGCATAAGCCAGAAGCAAGCAGGTGCACCTCAAGATAGCATGAGTTGTGCACAGATATTTGTGCAATAATGAATAAGCCACACGTCAGAAAAAAAATATATAGACTTGGCAATCAGCGTTTGTTAATTAACATTACATGGGAAGCATGTTTGCCTGTGAATAAATTTGCTTTTGTGTTAAGGTAAGGTTAATTAGTAAACAAATGTTCACTGGCTCATTTATATCTTGCTAATAATATTAAAGAACAAGGAACACTTAGCCAGCATTAACTGGCATTTTATACAGAGAAATTTAATTCTGGACACGGAAACAGTAAAAACTATCACTGCCACCAGAACATATATCAGAGAGTCAATAATACCCTTTGGAGGAAGCAAATGTTTGTTCACCATAGCAGAATAACAGAGTAACAGAGCTGGAAGGAACCTTGGAGGTCTTCTAGTCCAACCCTCTGCTCAAGCTTGAGACCCTATATCAGTAGGGAAATCCAATTTTTTTTTTACTACCGGTTCTGTGGGTGTGGCTTGATGGGCGTGGCAGGGGAAGGATACTGCAAATTCTCCATTCCCTCCCCACTCCTGGGAAAAGGATATTGCAAAATCTCCATTCCCACCCCACTCTGGAGCCAGCTAGAGGTGGTATTTGCCGGTTCTCCGAACTGCTCAAAATTTCCGCTACCGGTTCTCCAGAACCTGTCAGAACCTGCTGGATTTCACCGCTGCCCTATATAATTTGAGACAAATGGCTATCCAAGCTCTTCTTAAAGTGATGGAGCACTCACAAGTTCTGTAGGCAAGCCGTTCCATGGATTAATTGTTCTAATTGTTAGGAAATTTTTCCTTATTTCTAGCAGGTTCAATCTAAGCACCTGAGAACTATGGAAGTTGAAGTCCAACACTTCTGAAGGTCACCATTTGGACATCACTGTCCTATGATGACAGAAATGAAAACCCAGCTTGCCGTGTGTGTGTGTGTGTGTGTGTGTGTGTGTGTGTGTGTGTGACAATATTTTTAGGATTTTGAATTATTTTTAGAATTAGGGGTTTTAAGAAGCCAGTGGGTATCATAAGCCTTGTGTAAAATAGCCATTTATCTCTTAAAACATCTGCAACGCTTCCCTAAAATTAAGGCTTCCTACTGGACAGCAAAAATCGGCACAACTACTAGTTACACTTTACAGGAGTTAATGTTTTCTGTGTCTCTTTGCTTCCCTCTAGTGCAGCATTTTTCAACTATGGCAACTTGAAGAAGTGTGGACTTCAATTCCCAGAATGCTGGTTGGGGGATTCTGGGAGTTGAAGTCCACACTTCTTCAAGATGTCAAGAAACTACACTGGACATTCAAAACAGAGAAGAGTTTTGAGCTCGGTGTTATGAGGCAATTCTCTCGTTCAATTCCAAACCGATATTAATTTTATAATTACAACTGATTTTATGATTACAATGATTCCTACAATAGGATTCTTGATCAATTTTTGCCATCATAGGAAATACCGTATTTTTCAGACTGTAAGACACTCCGGACTATAAAACGCACCTAACTTTTAGGGAGGAAAACAAGGGGAAAAAAAAATCTGCCTCTGCCTCCCAGCATCCATCTAGGTCAGCCATTTTCTTCATCTGGTCTGTTTGCTGTGGCCCATTTGCCACCACAGCCTGTTCACCGCTGCTGTCCGTTTGCTGTTGTCCGTTCGGTGTGGCTCATTCGCCGTGGCCCATTCGCTGTGGCCTGTTCACCGTGGTCTGTTTGCCACCGCCCATTCGTCGCTGCCCATTCAGCGCAGTCAGTTCGCCACCGCCTCGACAGCCTGTTCTAGAACAGCTTGTCAATGCCACACCAACCCCTTCCCCTCACTACAATATTTGGAGTATAAGACGCACAGACATTTCCACCCACTTTTTTTGGGGGGGGAGTGCGTCTTATACTCCGAAAAATACGGTAGATCATTTGATATCTCAGACACTTCAAGGAATCAGGGGATTGAATGATGAAGGTGAAATAAAATGTTCACAGAAGGAAAATTAAAATCAAATCACTTTGTGGCTTAAGAGTTCCTAACTGATATTAGAAAGCTAAGCACAGTTGGGGATGATTAATATATAGATGGGTGGCTACCAGGAATAATAATTTAAAGAATCCCAGAAAAAGACAGTGGCAAACTGCTTACATACTACTGCCAAGAAAAACACATTGTCTTGGCCTTCTACTCACTAAAAGCTGAATTTGTATCCAAAGAGACTCCCCTTTTTTTCTTCTTTTTTTTAAATGGACCTAAATTTGAAATTCAGCTTCTAACATTTTTGTTTTCTCATCCAGGAACCGATTTGGGGCAAATTATTAGAAAAGTTTCTAAAGGTTATTCCTAAATTCAGTTATCATGGACTGTCCCAAATTATTTAGCGCATGGAACACAATGTGCATTACGGGTAGTCCTTGACTTAGGAACACAATGAATGGAGCCCAAAATTTCTGTTGCTGTGCAAGACTGTTGTTAAGTGAGTTTTGTCCCATTTTGCGACCTTTCTTGCCACAGTTGTTAAGCGAATTACTGCAGTTGTTAAGTTAGTAACATGGTTCTTAAGTGAGTCTGGTTTCCCCATTGACTTTGCTTGTTAGAAGGTCACAAAAGGGGATTAGAGTCTTGCCTGAGTCTTCAGAGAGGAGCGGCATATAAATTAAATAATTAAATTAAATTAAATTAAATTAAATTAAATTAAATTAAATTAAATTAAATTAAATTAAATTAAATTACATTACATTACATTACATTACATTACATTACATGACCCCAGGGCACTGCAAATATCATAAATAAGAACCAGTTGCCAAGCATCCGAATTTTGATAACGTAACCCTGGGGATGCTGCAATGGTCATAAGTGTGAAAAACGGTGATGTCACTTTTTTTCAGTGCCGTTATAACTTTGAACAGTCGGTAAATGAATGGTAAGTCAAGAACTCCTTGTACTGATTTTGTTGGGAAACAAATGCTGATATTAACAACAATATTATATCCAAATGCTTGGAAGCAAATTAGTTTACATGAGTTATTAAGCAGCCTCGGATCCTGGATCCATTTTAATGACTGCTGTGTTTTATTTTTGTTTTACTTAACCCAAAATGAGAAATTAATATCGTCTGGGAATATCTGTGGCTGGATTTTACCGATGTAGTAAAAAGAATGGGGAAAAAAAAAGATATGAACTGTTCCTTCCCTCTAGTGGCTGCTTCATATAACGAAACAGCCGTCTGTGGATTTAATTAAACTCCAACAACTCCCTCTGTGTTCCCTGTGTATCAAAAGTTAATAGACAAATCATAGTGGGAAGTGACTGGTTGTAAAATGAAATGTTCCACAAATAATTAGCAAGAACACATTTCCAGTTCTGTACAGAACATTGATTTCTGTGCGATGGATTTGCTGAACATAAACTGTGTTAAGCAGCAGCCTTAAACTATAGGCATATCATATCTTGGTTTCTGATCCAATGTATTTATAATTACAATTATAAACATAATTTGTAAGGAGTACAGTGGGCTGCCTATTCACCAGGGCATTACTTGAAATGCGAGAATGCCATCATTATTACAATAGAGGTAGTTCTCGGCATAAAACCATTCATTTTATGGCCATTTGAAGTTATGACCATGCAGAAAAAAGTGACTCGCACTTATGACTATTGTAGTGTCCTTACTGTCATGTGATCGAAATCCAGGCACTTGGCAACTGGCATGTATTTAAAGATCACTTAAGCTGCCAAACATACCCAATACTTTTTCCTTCTCCTATTTTTAATCAATCAATCAAATAGAGCTGGAAGGGACTTTTGAGGTCTTCTAGTCCAACCCCCTGCTCAAGCAGGACACCCTATACCATTTCAGACAAATGGCTGTCCAGTCTCTTCTTAAAAACCTCCAGTGATGAAGCACCTACAACTTCTGGAGGCAAGTTGTTCCACTGGTTAATTGTTCTCCCTGTTAGGAAGTCTCTCCTTAGTTCTATGTTGCTTCTCTCCTTGATTAGTTTCCTTCCATTGCTTCTTGTCCTGCCTACAGGTGCTTTGGTAAACAAGTTGACCAGTGGTGAAATCTAAAATTTGTTACTACCAGTTCTGTGGGCGTGGCTTGGTGGTGGGGGTAATGTGACTGGGTGGATGTGGCCAATTTTTTTTTTTTACTTTTAAAACCATTTTTTCTACAGTCTCTTCAGCGAAGAGGTTGTAAAAAAATGCTTTCAAAAGACTCTGACGATCCCAGCTGAGTTGCCTGATCGGCAGAGGCTTTTTTTTCTTTTAAATGCCTCTGACGATCCAAGCTGAGTTGCCTGATCAGCAGAGGCTTTTTTTCTCTTAAAAGCCTTTGACGATCCTAGCTGAGCCGCGTGATCATCAGAGGTTTTTTTTTTTTTTTACTTTTAAAAGCATTTTTTCGGCCGAAGAGGTTATAGAAAAAAATCATTTTAAAAGTAAAAAAAAAGCCTCTGATGATTGTGCGGTTCAGCTGGGCAGGGGGGAGGGGGGGCAGGGATTTTTGCTACCAGTTCTCCGAACCACCTGCCTCCATTGCTACTGATCAGGCGATCTGGTCTGAACCGGGAGCATTTTACTCCTGAAGTTGACCCCTTCTTCTTTGTGGCAACCTTACAAAAAGGAGGGTTAAAACCTCTTACAAAAACCTTACAAAAAGGAGGATTAAAAACAACAACCCTGTGAGATGGGTGGACTGAGAGGGAATAACTTACCCAAAGTCTTCCATCTGGCTTTCATGCCTAAGGTAGGACTACGACACCCAGTCTCCGGGTGATTGGCGAAAAGTCATCCAGCCAGTTTTCATGCCTAAGGCAGGACTAGAACTCACAATCTCCTGGTGACTATTCAGAGACACCTAGCTGGCTTTTATGCCTAAAGTGCAATAGTGAAATGCAGCCGGTTCTATTCGGCTTGGGCGAACCAGTAGCGCTGACAGCAGGAGGCTCCACCCACCCACCTGGACATCATCACGTCCCGTTTTTGATGCTCTGTGCATATGCAGAAGGTCCTGTGCATGCACAGAGGTGTCGCTCACTCACACACTCCCATTTGTGAACCGGTAGCGAAGGTAAGTGGATTTCGCCACCAGCGGCGCTTCCTTCCAGTCTTCGACCAAAGCCCCGCACCAGCAGGCTGAAGCAGACCCAGAATCAGAATTTCTGCCCCACTCCGACCCACACAAAAAGACTCCGAAGGGGGAGACTCTCTGCAGCAACACAAACTTTCACTGCACGTATCCGGCCCAAGGGTTGTGGTTTGAGGACCCCTGATTTAGTGCAATATAAAAAATGCAAATAAGTTTTCTACAGACCACCAAAATTTTATCACGGACCACCAGTGGTCCACAGACCACCAGTTGGTGTTCTGGAGAGCCACTTGGAGCTCTACAAACCACTAAATTCTGACAGAAGAGAATATTTGTAGCTAGGGTTGCACTGTGGGGTCCTTGTTGCTCTCTAAGGTAGGTTGTTTTCTTGTAGACATTTCACCATTATTCAAGGTGTTGGTTACCACCTTTAAAGCGCTCCATGGCATAGGACCCGGGTACCTTCGAGACCGTCTTCTGCCACCAATAGCCTCCCACCGACCAGTCCGCTCCCACAGAGAGGGTCTCCTCAGGGTGCCATCAGCCAAGTTATGTCGGCTGGCGACACCCAGGGGAAGGGCCTTCTCTGTGGGAGCCCCAGCCCTGTGGAATGAACTGCCCCCGGAAATACGTAAGATCTCCGACCTCCGGGTGTTTCGTTGCACATTGAAGACCCTGTTGTTCCGCCAGGCTGGGCTATCAACATAATAATTTTAAATTGGGGTATTTTAAATTTTTGGGGTTTTAAATCGACCAAATCTATTTAATTATTTTAATTTTTAATCATTGTTGTGTCTTGTGTTTTTAAATTGGCTGTACACCGCCCTGAGTCCTTCGGGAGAAGGGCGGTATAGAAATAAAATTATTATTATAATATTATTATTATTATGTCTACAAAATGGCTTGGCCGATAGCTCCTCAGGGTGCCATCGGCCAAGTTATGTCGGCTGGCGACACCCAGGGGGAGAGCCTTCTCTGTGGGAGCCCCTGCCCTGTGGAACGAACTGCCCCCAGAAATACGTAAGATCTCCGACCTCCGTGTATTTCGCTGTGCCCTCAAGACCCTGCTGTTCCGCCAGGCCGGGCTATCAATGTAAATGATTTTAAATTGGGTGTTTTAAATTTTTGGGTTTTAATTTGGGCCGAAATTATTTAATAATTTTAATTATTTTTAATTGATGTCTGTATATTTTTTGTGTTTTTAATAGGATGTACACCGCCCTGAGTCCTTCGGGAGAAGGGCGGTATAGAAATAAAATAATAATAATAATGTCAGGTTTCGGTGCTATCTTGAATAAACTTCATTCTCAAGCGCAAGCTGTCTAATGAAACATTTTATTTTTAAGCATAGCAGAATCCGACATTTCTGACTCAAATTTGCAGCCAAACTGGCCCCTCCTTCCAACCCCCTCCTCTTCCGCTCTCCAGCCCCCACGTCCCATTGGCCATCATACAGATCCATCTCTACATCCCGGCACGTTCTTTTCACAGGAATGCAGCCCCCACCCTCGTCTCCCAGGAAACCCTATCTGTATATACAAAACTAGGTAAAAGTTCATCTCAGCAATAAATCAAGCTTCCGCTCTTTCTGCTTCAACTTGTTATGTCAGCGCTGGAAGAAAGCCTAATTTGGAACGCTGACATCCGGCCTCTCTCCCTTCACTTCTGCAACATCACCTATCCCATAGGGAAAACACAACAAGATTAGTCTCATCAGCCCCTCCCTGGCTGTGCACCCCCCCCTCCCGGCTTTCCCGGGTGGTCTGCATGGAATTTTGCTATAAGGCGATCAGCTTGGATGTTTGCGCTCTTCACCCAGGAAGCCTCTGACAATGGGTAACCCTTCCATTTAATTAAGTACTGAAGGCGCCCCCTGTGCCATCTTGAATCAAGAATCTGCTGCACTTCGTAGTGCGTTTGGCCCCCAACAACCAGGGGCCCAGGAGGTTCACGTGGCGTTGGCCTTAAAGTAGACCCCACTACAGGTTTTAGAAGGCTACTGTGAAAAACGGGGTGAATTTTCCCCAAAAGCCGTGGCAACTGCAATTGCACTGTAACGGGGTTGATTATTTTTATTATAGGAAATGGTCCTATAAATTTTGGGCCCAATTTCCTGCTCGGGAGTCTAAGTCTCAAGTACTTGGTGGAGAGGTAAACTTTCTCTCCTAGCTGAAATGGTCTTTGGGGAGTTCGGTGCTTGTCTGCTTGGTCCTTATAAGATTGAGCTGCCTTTGCCAGCGCCCTCTTAACATTTTCCCACGTTTGTCTCAACATTGCCATCCAGTCGGTCAAACTGACTGAGGAAGGGGGCTCCCTCGGGTATTCTGGCATGGGAACAAAATCCATGCCACTCACTATTTTGAACGGGGTTAGCCCCGTGCTGCTGTGGACAGCATTATTATATGCAACCTCCGCAAAAGATAGGAGGTCTGCCCAATTGGACTGCTGGTAGTCGACGTAGCATCTTAAATACTGTTCTATCATAGCGTTCAGTCTTTCTGCCCCCCCATTGGTGCTCGGGTGAAATGCTGAGCTGAGCCCTTGGGATGAACCTATGGACCGTAGAAACTCCCTCCAGAACTTTGCTGTGAACTGGACCCCTCTGTCGGAAATGATTCTCCTGGGGACTCCATGTAGGCGGTAAATGTGTTTCAGGAACAGTTTGGATAACTGACGGGCTGAAGGCAGTCCACTACAAGGAATGAAGTGTGCCTGTTTGGAGAATAAGTCTATTACAGTCCAGATCACTATATTTCCACTGCTCCTCGGTAGGTCTACTATAAAGTCCATTGCAATCTCCTCCCATGGTCTTGTTGGCTTGGCTACTGGTTGCAACAATCCAGGCGGGCACCCTGGCCTTGTCTTCATCGTGGCACAAATGGTGCAGCTTTTTACATAACTGTCTACGTCCTTTCTCATATGTGGCCACCAGAACTGCCTCCGTACTAGGTGCAGAGTCTTTAGGAACCCGAAGTGTCCTGCTGGTTTAACATCGTGGCTCCTCTTGAGAATCAGGATGCGTAAACTCTGTGGGACATAGAGCTTTGTCCCCCTCCATGCTAGTTCATCTCTTTTTGTCAAGAGATGTTGATTGTCCCGATACCAGGGGTCTGTCAGTGTTTCATTTTTTAATTTTGCAGTTAAGTCACTTGCAAGTTGGCCTTGCTGGTCACGTCGTTGCCGTCTGGTGATCACTTGGGCCGCAGCTTGGGTGGAGGGGATGATGGCATTCACTACCTGCTCCCGCTCACTGTTGTATTGGGGCATCCGGGAGAGGGCATCAGCCAGGAAATTTCTCCCACCTGGGATGTGCTTAAGCTCGAAATTGAAACGATTGAAGTATTGTGCCCACCGCACTTGCCTGGGCGACAGTTTTCGTGGGGTTTTTAGGGCCTCTAGGTTTTTATGATCAGTCCAGACTTCAAATGGTTTCTGGCCTCCCTCTAGAAGGTGCCACCAGGTCAACAAGGCCCACCTTACTGCAAACGCTTCCTTCTCCCATGCCGCCCATCGCCTCTCCGTATCAGTGAGTTTGCGGGAGGTGTAGGCGCAGGGTTGTAGATCCCCTTGGTTGTTCTTTTGGAGTAACACGGCTCCTACTGCCACATCACTTGCGTCTGCTTGGATGACAAAAGGCTGTTCTGGATCCGGGTGTTTTAAGACAGGTTCTTTCGCGAACAGTCCTTTTAGCGTCTCAAATGCCTGTTGGCAGGTCAGGTCCCACTGTAGGGGTTGTCCCGGGCGAGGTTTCATCGCTGGGCTTCCTGTCTTTAGGAGGTCTGTCAAAGGTTTGGCAATTTTCGCAAACGAGGGGATGAATTGTCTGTAGAAATTCGCAAAACCTAGAAAACTTTGCAGTTGTCTGCGGGTGCAAGGGGGCTGCCATTGTAGAACTGATTGGACCTTGGCTGGGTCCATCTCTATCCCCTCATTTGATACTCGGTAGCCCAGGTAGTCTAGCCGTGATTGGTGGAAATCGCATTTTGGCAGTTTGACATATAGGTTTGCCCATAGCAGTTTTTCCAGTACTTGGCGGACGAGGGGTATATGTTCGTCTATGGTCTCCGTGTAGATAAGAATATCGTCCAGGTAGACGAGGACCCCTTTGTAAAGGTGTTCATGTAAGACTTCGTTTATTAACTGCATGAACACTGCCGGGGCTCCTTGCAATCCAAAAGGCATTACTTTAAACTGGAAACTACCCAGGGGGCAGTTGAATGCTGTTTTCCATTCATCTCCTGCCCGTATGCGTACTCGGTAATAAGCTTCTCGAAGGTCTAGTTTGGTGAAAACCTTCCCTTTAGCTAGGTGGGCTAACATGTCTTTCATGAGGGGGAGGGGGTACAAGTTGTGTACGCAAACAGCATTGATACTTCGAAAGTCGACCACCAGTCTCATGGAGCCGTCCTTTTTCTCTTTAAACATGACCGGCGCCGCTACCCTTGGTTTCACTGGCTCAATAAATCCCCTTTGTAAATTTTTGTCTATGTAGTCTCGCATTTCCTGCATTTCTCGGGGCGTCATAGCATACATTTTAGGTTTGGGTAGTTTCGCTCCTGGGATAATCTCGATGGCACAATCGGTCTCGCGGTGGGGGGGCAGAATGTCACACTCGGCCTCGCTGAATACCCCAGCAAGGTCTTGGTAGTCCCTTGGGATCTGGTTTGCGTTACAAGTGGTGGTGGGTGTGGCTGCCAATTGTTTTGCTGCACCTTCTGGGAGGGGCCCTTGTGTTGGTGGTGTTTTCTTCTGTAGTGGAGGGCTGCTTTGGGGTTTCAGCATGGGAGGGAATTCTTCTGGTCGGGGCGGCAGGGGTTGGGGCCCCTTTGCTATTCTCAGCCTGCGGGTTCCCTCTTGCCACCAAATGATTGGGCCCCATTTGTCGAGCCATGAGAGTCCCAATATGACTGGTTCTGTCATCTTGGGGGCTATTATGAAGCGGATCGTCTCCCAGTGATCTGCGAGTTCTAGTCTCACGGGTTCAGTCAAATGTGTGGCATACGTTCCTCCCACTAGGGACCCATCAACTTGCTCGAAGCGAATTGGTTGTTTGAGCTGTTTAGCTCGGATTCCCAATTTTAGAACTGTGGGTAGGTTGATTAGGCACCGTGTGCTACCCGAGTCTATTAGGGCTTGGAAAGTCTCTTGGGCCCCTGTTTTGGGGGCTGTTAGGCGTATGGGGAAAAGAAAAGGGTGGACGGGTCCACTCACCATCGGGTCATCCTCGCCTTCGTCTTCCGTGTCATAGGGTTCGGGGAACTGATCTCTCTCGTCTGGGATTCCTCTGGTTTCGGTCAGATGAGCGAAAAACTGAGGGATTTGGGGAGCTTCCTGCAGTACGTGGGTGATGCGCTTGGGCCCTCGTTCCGGCCGTGCTTTGGGTGGTGGATCGGGTCCCGGTCTAGGCGTTCCACATCTTGCTGCTATGTGGCTGCTTCCCCCACATCTGTAGCATTTCAGTGGGCTCCGTGGGGCAGTTGGTCTGTAGGAGGGCTGTGATGTTGGGGTTTCTCGTCTATTGAGTGGCCCCTGGACTGGTTGGCCTCTCTCCTTTCCCTCTGGTGGTTTTGACGTGTCACTCGCCCGCAGCCCTCTGTCGACTTTTATCGCTACCCGGAACCATTCAGCGAGTCGGTTTGGGATGTCACGATAGGCAGTCACTTGGGAAATTCTTTTATCTAGGCTTGTTCTAAAAAAATACACCAGCAATCGCTCTGGTAGGGGAGGCAGTGTCCCAATGACTCTCCTGAATTCACGGATATGCTCTCTGATAGGCTTCCCCCTCTGCATTAGGTTTCTGAGCTCGTCTTCCACATAGGGGTCCTCCTCCTCCTCCTCATAACGGGCTCTCAATAGTTGCAAGAACCCATCCGCATTTTGTAGCTGGGGGGCCCTGTATTTGTAGAGTGATGCTGACCACCTCTTTGCTTCTCCCTCCAGCCCTTCCGAGATAGCATTCACTAGGGCTCTGGGGAAAGGGTAGAGGTGTCCGAAGCGCTCTATGTATATCTCAGCTGAATCGAGGAATTGGGCGAGGTTGTCTGGGTCACCATCGAATTTCCCTCTGAACTGGGGTGGTTCCTCCCTCTCTGCCCTCTCCTCTCTGTGCTGAGCTCTGGAGGGCCAGCCTTGGTGTTGGTAGTCCTCTGCCTCATCTCTCATCGTGGGGTGGGGAGGTGCTGCCTTGTCTGGGCTTCGCTACCATTCCCATCCCCAGCTCGCCCTTCCCAATTCACTTAGGGGTTTTTCTTTATCTTTTACCTTTGTATTTTCCAAGTTGGCTGGAATCACGACCGCTTCTGCTCCTCCCGTTTCTTGAAGCAGGCTTTCCTCCGAGAGCTTGGCTTCAGCCATAGTCCGTCCGACCAGATGTCTGGGAGGGAACGGGATGATTTAAACTCAGCCAGCCTGGATTTGGAGGAGAGTTTGGCTGTCTGTCAGGTTTCGGTGCTATCTTGAATAAACTTCATTCTCAAGCGCAAGCTGTCTAATGAAACATTTTATTTTTAAGCATAGCAGAATCCGACATTTCTGACTCAAATTTGCAGCCAAACTGGCCCCTCCTTCCAACCCCCTCCTCTTCCGCTCTCCAGCCCCCACGTCCCATTGGCCATCATACAGATCCATCTCTACATCCCGGCACGTTCTTTTCACAGGAATGCAGCCCCCACCCTCGTCTCCCAGGAAACCCTATCTGTATATACAAAACTAGGTAAAAGTTCATCTCAGCAATAAATCAAGCTTCCGCTCTTTCTGCTTCAACTTGTTATGTCAGCGCTGGAAGAAAGCCTAATTTGGAACGCTGACATATAATAATAATAATAATAATAATAATAATAATAATAATAATAATAATAATAATAATAATAATAATCCAACTAGGTAACACTTAGTTGGGTATTAAAACATCTGCAAGAAAGGAACCAAGCTCAGAGAGTACCAAAGACCTCACGAACTTCCCTTAGGCTCTTTCTCCACGTGGCACAGATTTCTTCCATTTTCTGAGGGAAAGCACCGCTCATTTGCTGGAACACGATTTTACCTATTTGATTTGTTTGGTATCGAACAGAATGTGACTCCCTCATTTTTGTTTCTGTTTTTTTTGCAACTCACAGATTTGAGAAATGATTTACCAATTAGGCAAGACCCTGAATAGCAACAAATAATAAGTTGATATTTTTCAATATCTGTGTTCCTTCTCAAAAGGCATAGTTTTTTTATGTCAAACCTGGCAACAGTTTTTGCATTTCACATTTTTTTTTCTTTTTATCTGCAGCAGGAAAGTGTTTGACTGCAGTTCTGTAGCTGAGCCATGAGGACTTGCATAAGTCATTACGCCGTTCAAAATACTGCAATATGAACTAAAAGGAACTTTGCAAGTAATTTATGACCTTTGTGGGTCTGTAAAGCAAAGCAAAAAAAAAAAAAAAAAAGCTGAAGAGTATAAGCATGCTCACTGTTTTATTTAGCAACCATTTTATTTAATCATAATCATAATCATAAGTTTATTTGTCAAGCATATATAAGATAACAGGTAAAAGTATAAACATAATTTGAATACATGAAAAGAGTAAGTAAAAAGGAATATTAGGACAGCAACGGTAGGCACCCTGGTGCAATTATGGTCGCTAAATGAGGACTACTTGTAATATAAATATAAAGGGGGAGTGGAGCATACAGGTAAAGGTAAAGGTTCCTCTCGCACATATGTGCTAGTCATTCCTGACTCTAGGGGGTGGTGCTCATCTCTGTTTCAAAGCCGAAGAGCCAGCGCTGTCCGAAGACGTCTCCGTGGTCATGTGGCCGGCATGACTAAACGCCAAAGGTGCATGGAATGCTGTTCCCTTCCCACCAAAGTCCTTATTTTCCTACTTGCATTTCTTACGTGCTTTCGAACTGCTAGGTTGGCAGAAACTGGGACAAGTAACGGGAGTTCACTCCGTTACGCAGCACTAGGGATTCGAACTGCTGAACTGCTGACCTTTCGATTGACAAGGTCATTGTCTTAGCCACTGAGCCACTGAGTTCCTCTAAATGAGGACTACCTGTAATATAAATATAAAGGGGGAATGGAGCACAGAAATACACAATATTGTACAGAATATAGGACCTAGGACTCAACCTTATAGCATCACACTTCGCTTTAAATATGTGGAGTTGGGATCGTAGAAACACCCAGGAGCATAGAAGAGTTCAGAGGCAGATGCATAAATAAATATCTTAAACGTATTTATTCATATGATAAATCATATTAACTATGTACAACAGAGATCAAGTCTCATGAGGAACAAACATGAAAAGAGAGAGATGGAGAGAGCATGGTGGAAAAGGTTGGAGGGGGTTTTATACTCAGGGTAAGCCCCTCCTTTCCACATAGGGGTGGAGACACTCTCTGCCTCCACCGGTGTCTATATGACACATGTGCCAATGGCTTGCAAATACTTGACAAAATATGATGCAGAACTTTTGATGAACACGATTTTTAAGCCAGCTTCTGCCAATTGGCTTAATTGTCATGCTATCCACTCTCCACTTAACTAGCTTGCTAATCAGAATCTTATGTGGTCCTTTGTCAAATACTCTTCTGAAATCAATATATATTATGCCTAGAGCATGTCCACAATCAACTAAGGTAGTTAGTGAATCAAAAAAAAAAAAAAGAAAGAAAGAAAGAAAGAAAATAAGAAAATAAGAAACAGCAGTAAGACTTTGTCTTACGAAAAACATTCTGCTCTCCGTTAAAGGCTGCATTGTTTTCCAGGGTCGAAAATACCATCCTTTTCGTTTTACGCTATAGAAAAAATAATCCCTCTGGACATGGGTTGTGTAACCTGTGATCTTTAGAAAGCAAAGCAGTTATCATTATGGGCTCTATTGGTTGGGCAGCTGGGAGCTCTATTATAACAACACCCTAAGGACCAGATGATCTAACCTCTGCTTTATAATAAGCAAGGGGCAATCCTATCTTTGTTTCTCCATCATGGAATGGGACACTGTTGACAGGCAGAGGGGAAAAAAAGTCAAGGACCAGAAGAAGAAATGAGAGCTCATCTTACACACATATGGTAAGAGGGTAATAATAGGCTGACTGCACACAAGGACCCTAAGCACCCTGTAGGCTGGATCCAGCCCCCAGGCCTTGAGTTTGACACCCCTGATCTAAGATATCTGCCAGGAGATTAGCAAAAGAGAGTTCCATTGACGATGGTGATGGCTATTGTACCAGATCTGACCTGCAAAAATCCAGATGTCCTCTAGCTTGGAAGCAAAGTCAGAAAGAATATAGTTTTGTTATCCTCTTCGCAGCCCAAGGCTATAATGCACACTTGAAACCAGTGTTTCTTCTCAAACTTGGCAACTATTAGATGTGTGGACTTCAACTCCCAGAATTCCCCAGCCAGCCATTCTGGGCCTTAAAGTCCACAAATCTTAAAGTTTAAGGTGAGCAATTTTTTTACAATGAGAAGGAGGACAGAAAAAAAATATCGTAAATAAAAGAAATATTTTATTCATTGCAACAATGAGTCTAATGCGTGTGTGTGTACTGTGTCGTGTTTCGGTAAGAAGTAAACAAAGCCACTTGTGCGCAGCGCACTCTCTCAAAACAATTCTCCTGTGCGGAGCGCATGCGTCTCATAATCGCGTCTGACCGCACTGTCCCGAGCCTTGACGAATCATCATGTCAAATACAAATACGTCACATCACACGCAACGGATTGGATTGGCATCGATCAAATATGGAGATTTACAGATTACTCTTCAAATATCGAAAAGGAGGACATGTAGGAGGACACTTTTCAAGAAAGGACAGAACTTACAAAAGAAGGACTGTCCTCCCTAAAGGAGGACGATTGGTCACCTTATAAAGTTGCCAAGTTTGAGAAACACTGCTCTTATGTTGTGAAATTGATTTGACTTTTCTTACCAGCATTCAATTCCAGGGTGATTGTATTGGTGAGGTTGAGGTAAGGTGGATTTCTTGAGACACCTGGCATGGATAGTGATGACGTATAAGAATAGCTATTTGTAATTGGCCTAATAACCATAACCCAGATTAGGTTGAACTGCTTGGATAGCCATTGAATTACAGGAATCCCAAAATGATGTTATATGGGCTGAAGGCAAGTGGTGTCACTCTTGGGAAAAGCAGTTTGGAGTCCAGTGTGTCCATCAATGCTTCCAGCAAATGAGTGAGACTTTAAGGAATAAGCATCCTTGATAATGGTTCCCAGAGACAATAAACCTCCCAGCTCTAGAATTAGGCTGTCATTAAAGAAGATTGATGGGGCTTTTTTTGGAAGGAACTCAAGCACTGTTTGGAGAAGAGGACATCTCTGCCACTTGGAGATAAGTATAAGATCTGTTCCTGCAAGGTTGATAAATAATGCAACAGGAGGTGAAGAGGGAAGCAAAGAAGAATAACAGGCAATCAACTATAAAGATATCCAAAAATGTTAACTGCTACTGTGTTTCCCCAAAAATAAGACCGGGTCTTATTTTCTTTTGGGCCCCAAAATAAGTACTAAAGCTTATTTTCGGGGGGGGGGGGTGTCTTATTTTTTTCCATATATGGGAGGCTCATGTCTTCTGCATGTTCACAGTGGGGCAGGAGCAGTGGTGGGATTCAGCCAGTTTGCACCTATTCAGGAGAACCGGTTGTTAACTTTCAAAGCAGTTCGGAGAACTGGTTGTTGGAAGAAATCTCATTTGGTTTTTTTCCACTTTAGAGGGCTAATCCTATAAGGAAGGCAGGAAGAACATGCCCTGCTTACAGAAACTGCCTCTCTGGTTAACCCTTATTACATTGTAACAGCTAAGCAAAGTGCCCATCGATGTGAGTGACATTGAGTTGGCTACGCCCACACAGTCACATGAGCCACACCTACCCAGCTGGTCATTAAGACAGAGAACCAGTTGTTAAATTATTTGAATCCCACCACTGGGCAGGAGGCCATGTGGTGCGGGGGGGGAGGGCTAGAGCTGCCCCACGCCCCAGCACCGGCTTATTTTAGGGGACTCACAGCCAGGCCACCCACAGTCCTACATCTGCCTTGCCTCACGGCAGCGGTTCCAACAGCCCCATCCAGCAGAACCCTGTGTGACCATTGGCCCACTTCTGCTTGCTCGCAGCCACAATGGAGTAGGAGGCCGAGTGACGTGCCGGTGACGTGCCTACCTCAGAGCCCCTGCAGCCAGGCCATACATGCCCCAACAGCTGCCTCCCCTTGCAGCCATGGCACCAACACCCTGCTCAGCCTCCTGCTCCATTGTGGCTGCGAGCAAGCAGAAGTGGGCCGGCAGTCACGTGGGCTACTGCTGCACATGGCCGTGAGGCAGGTGTTGGGACATGGATGGCCTGGCTGTGGGGGCCTTGAGGTAAGCTGGTGTGGGTCACATGGGGCAGCTCTACCACCCAGTGTTACCGTGAGCAATCAGACAGAATGGATGGGTGGCGGCTCTTAAGTAGGGCTTATTGTGGGAGGTAGGGCTTATATTAGGCACACACATAAAACATGCTAGGGGTTATTTTTGGGATAGGTCTTATTTTCTAGGGGTTATTTTTGGGATAGGTCTTATTTTCAGGGAAACAGGGTACTAGCTCCGTCCTCTTGGGTTGAGAGAGCTTGGGAAGATGTGGGAATGTTGAATTCTTGTGCAGCTGCTGTATAAGATCAGTTGGCACTGGGCTATTCTTAAGGAGAGAATAACTAAAGTCTTAGAAAAAAAGACTTTTAAAAAAAGTGCAGAAATGGATTGCATAGTCTTCCTCTCAGCCCATTGCAAATGCACTCGGCTCCTGTGTTGTCTAGTTTCCTTCAGACCTGCTTTTTTCCCTCCCCTGAGCTTTCAGAAAGGATAACCTGGTTGGCTGCAGAATTTGATTCCCCCCTCCCTTAAGCAGCTGGTTATTGCCCACGGCTATAATTTCATCTCAGGCTGTCAAGCTTTCATATTCCCAGGTGGTTGGCAATTACCTTTTTTTTTTTTTAAAAAAAAATAATCCTACAGTTGATGACCCATTAAGTCAATGAACTCTCATCAACCCTAGAAGCTCATTCTCCATTCAACCCTTACATCTCCCTGTGGGTATTCCTGGTTAGGTGAAGCATGCTGTCCTTGGTTTCTCATGTCCTGCCCACCGTATTGTAAAGCTCACAGTTCTTTCCCTCTTTGTATTTATGGGACATCTGCAGAGTCTGTTTTTCCCTTGCTGCTCAGTTTCTGTGGTCCTACAGAGAAATGTAGGCGTGAAATAAATTGTTCCTGTAGCTTAGATTATTGAAGCCCCTGGAACCTACTAAAGAACTATAAAGGAAACAAGAAGAACAGTTGCAGGAACTGGGTATGTCTAGTTTAATGAAAAGAAGGACTAGTAGAGATATGGTAGCAGCGTTCCAATATCTCAGGGGCTGCCACAAAGAAAGGGAAGTCAAGCTATTCTTCAAAGCACCTGAGGGCAGGACAAGAAGCAATGGATGGGAACTAATCAAGGAGAGAAGCAACTTAGAACTAAGGAGAAATTTCCTGACAGTTTGTTGTGGCCCATCAGCGGCCTATGCAGCTAGTAGCTGATTCCGATAGCGAGGAGGCTGGTATGGTGCTGCGCCAGAAGCCTGTGCAGCTGACACTCGAATTGGATAATGAGGAGGCTGGAGAAGATGTGGTGCCAGAGGCGGGGATTCAGCCAGGGCCTTCAGAACCTCCAGAAGCTTCCATGGGTGAAGAGGAAGAAGAGGAGGAGCCTCTTCTTGATGCACGGGCGCGCAGAGCTGCCAAAAGGCAGGAGTGGCTCCTCAGGAGGAGGTCTCCTCGAGAGTAAGGCTTGGGGCTAATTGGCCACTCCCTTAGCCTATTTAAGGATGGACGACAACTGAGGCAATTTGCAGGGAACAACTTCGTTCACTCTCCTTCGTGTCTGGATCTTAGTTCTTTTATCAGTGTCCTGCAAATTTGCATCTGAGCTTTCTGCCAATCCTAGTAAGATTATGTTTATTTATTCTTTGGATTCTTGTAGGCTGTTAAGAAAGTTAATTAACAGCCTTTGTTTGAAAAAGACTGATTTAATTTAGTAAACTAAGGTTTGTACAGACTTTGTGTTTGCTGTGTTCTTTGGGTCCGTAACTGGGGCAGCACACAGTTGGAACAATTAATCAGTGAAACAACTTGCCTGCAGAAGTTGTGAATGCTCCAACACTAGAAGTTTTTAAGAAGATGTTGGATAACCATTTGTCTGAAGTGGTGTAGGGTTTCCTGCCTAAGCAGCAGGTTGGACTAGAAGTCCTCCAAGGTCCCTTCCAACTCTGCTATTCTATTATAACAAGAAGAACTTTAGTAAATGTGGGAGATATGCAGTGGTGGGATGCTGCCGGTTTAACAACCGGTTCGATGATCGTGCACTTCGCTTTGCGTGCATGTGCAGTTTTATAAATGCTAACCTTCTGTGTTACCACTTGGGAGTAACACCGCTGAGGCATGGCAATCTGTTCTGCCATGCCAATCAGCTGAGAAGATAAAGGTAAATAAAACGCAGGGGTGGGCAGGCTGACCTGATCGTCAGAGTGAACCGGTTTGCTCCCAGCTGATCGTTAGAGCTACCGATTCGCCCGAACCGGTTCGAACCAGTAGAATCCCACCCCTAGAGATATGTCTCCATCTCTGTCTCTATATGTCTCTCTGTCTATGGGCACTTATGTATATAGGTATCTGGGAAAGTAAAGTAAATGTAAAGGGATGAATAAGGAAGGAACTGTCTCTGAATATCAGAACAGAATAACAGAGTTGGATGGGACCTTGGAGGTATTCTAGTCCAATCTCTGATCAGGCAGGAAACTATATACCATTACACTACAGACAAATGGCTGTCCAATCTCTTCTTGAAAACTTCCAGTGTTGAAGCATTCACAACTTCTGGAGGCAAGTTGTTCCACTGATTAATTGTTCTCACGGCTAGGAAATTTCTCCTTAGTTCTAAGTTGCTTCTCTCCTTGATTAGTTTCCATCCATTGTTTTTTGTCGTGCCTTTGGGTGGTGCTATGGAGAATAGGTTGACCTCCTCTTCTTTCTGCCAACCACTTAAATATTGGAACATTGCTATCATGTCACCCCTAGTCCTTCTTTTCATTAAGCTGGAACAGGAGTGTCAAACTCGATTTCATTGAGGGCCGCATCAGGGTTGTGTTTGACCTCGGGGGGCCAGGGTGGGTGTGGCCAAGGTGGGCATGGCCAGCTCGACGTCGCTCATGTCGAGGGCTCCTGTAGTTGCCTGAGCACTCTGCCAGCAAAAACGGGCTCCCAAACCTCCATTTTTGGCCCACGGTCCTCGCGAGCTCCGTTTATGGCTGCGACAGACTCCTGCAATCCTCTGCCAATGAAAATGGAGCTCGGGAAGGCCGCCCACAGGCCTCACGAGCTCCATTTTTGCTTGCAGAGGTACTTTAGGCTGGTCCTTTGCTGATTCCAGGATGGCCCTGTGGGCTGGATCTGGCCCCCAGGTCTTGAGTTTGACACGCCTGAGCTAGATCATGGATGTCAAACTTACCACATCACATTGCTGTCACGTGAAGTTTCATGACGTTTTTCCATTTGTGGAGCTGGGGTAGGCGTGGCCTGAAGGTGATTCATCTGGCCCACAGCCTGCCAGTTTGACACCCCTGATCTAGACATACCCAATTCCAGCAACTATTCTTCATAAGTTTTAGCCTCCAGTCCTCTAATCAAAAGTGGGCGTCACATACTGTAACAACTGGTTCGCCCAGAACCGAAAATGTGATGTGCACCTTCCGTGCATGCGTGCAGCATTGAAAAAACAGTGATTATATAGGCCGGGATAGTGCCAGGGCAGGTGGGCGGGCCCAGCCGCTGCTCGGAACTACCGGTTTGCCTGAACTGGTCTGAACTGGCAGCAGCTCACTTCTGCCCCTAACCATCTTTGTTGCTCTTTTCTGCACTCTTTCTAGGGACTCAACATCTTTTTTACATCATGGCAACCAAAGCTGGATGCAGTATTCCAAGAATGGTGTTTCAAAGGCATTATAAAGTAGTGTTAACGCTTCTGAAAGGAATGCTTCCTTTCTCTGCATGATAGGAAGAGCAAGGAGCAGGGGGCATGCCATTAGATTGTGAGACGGATGTCAAGAGTCCCAATCTTGATGTCAATATGCCTTAACACAATTTCTGGAGTTGGTTTAAGAATCAGGCGGGATACCACAGCTTTATTTAAAACATTTATATAGCTGCCCATCAGAGATGATATTCACTTACCTTCACTACCAGTTTGCAAATGTGAGAGTGCGCGTCTCCTCCGTGCATGTGCAGAGGGCAGGGGTTCTACTTACCTTTACTACTGGTTCCCAACGGGGCCGCACGCAGATGCTTCCTGATGATGTCGGGGTTGGTGGGCGGAGCCGCCCGTTGTTTTTACTACCGGTTCTTGCGAACCAGAGGTTCAAAAACAGGACGTGATGATGTCTGTGCGGGTGGTTGGAGCCTCCCGCTGTTGGCGCTACCGGATCGCGTGATCCGGATAGAGCCGGCTGAATTTTACCACTGCTGCCCATGTTATGTTGAAACCTGGACAGCTCCCAAATGTTTGACTCTCTTGACATTTGGTCTGTTTTCTAGGAAACACTTGTTTCCAGATTCTTGATAATCGCCTAACACTCAGTCTTGGCAGGTTTATGTCAGGGTCACTTTATCCCAGTCCCTTATTTATTGTGCATTTGGGTTTTTCTGTTGTTATTGACAATGTCTTCACAAAGCTTACTAAAATCCTTGAACAACTGAGAATCTTATAGCCCCTTGGAGACTAACGGACTTGGCCATGCCGGAAGTGAATTGGAATCCACAAGAGCCTTTCATTTTTTGAGATGTAATTTTTATTGAGTGTTTTAACAACAACAACAGGGACTAATGCAAACTAAAGAAGAATAAGAAAAGAGAACAAGAAAAAGGAAAAGCAAAACTTTTAAAAAATCTAAAAGTGCAAAAAAAAGAAAAAGTAAAGAAGAGAGAGAAAAAAAAGGAAAAAGAAAGAAAGAAAAAGAATGAGAAAGAAAGAGAGAAAGAAAGAAAAGAAAGGAAAGAAAGAAAGAAAAGAAAAATGATAAAGAGGTATCAAGAAATGGCTTTGATCTTCTTCAAGATGGTTACAAGTATAATTATATTTTAACCAAAGTTTACAGAATCTATGAAAATCTGCTTAATAGATTGATCAAATTGTTTTGGATAACAATTTCACACATCCCTTCCCTTTATGCTATAATAATTTTTTTAAAAATTTCTATTACTATTTTCTAGAATAGAATAGAATAGAATAGAATAGAATAGAATAGAATAGAATAGAATAGAATAGAATAGAATAGAATAGAATGAATTGGAAGGGACCTTGGAAGTCTTCTAGTCTCTCCCCCTGTTCAAGCAGGAAAACCGATACCATTTCAGACTGGTGACTGTTCAGTCTCTTCTTAAAAACCTCCAGTGATGAAGTGCCCATGACTTCTGAAGGCAAAGCTGTTCCACTGGTTAATTGTCCTCACCGTTAGGAAGTTTCTCCTTAATTCTGGTTGCTTCTCTCTTTGATTAGTTTCCAACTATTGGTTCTTGCCCTGCCCTCTAGTGCTTTGGAGAATAATTTGACTCCCTCTTCTTTGTGGCAGCCCCTCAAATATCTGGGTAATGGTTTATGATTTTTTTTTTTTTAAAAAGTTCTAAATGTTATTTTCCAAAGAAAACTAGAAAAAAACAGACATAGTCCCTTTCCCAGCAAAATTGAAGAGAATCAGTTACCATTTGCAAAGGAGAGAAATTCATACACCGGTTATTTTGCCTGCCCTCTTTTAACGAAATTTCATTTATTTGGATATGAATTCCACTAAATCTCTTTTGCGTTAGCAGCATGCGAAAATAATTCAAACGGTGTTTGCTGCTAACAGTGAATATTATGCCTTGCAGGTGGTAAGGAAGATATTAATTTTGTAGTTGCAGGCAAAGAGAAATTGACTGGAATTAACAGAAAGCAGAAATAACTACTTTGGGGAAGGAAATGGTGAGGGAGGGGGGCAGACAAAGGAGGCAAGCAATCAAATTGCACTCCACTGCTGCTTTGTCTTTCAGTTCCGTTCTTAAACATCTGAGGATTGGAATTTCACTTTCCTCCAAGCCTTTGATGCATTATTATTAGCCGTATGCTTCATTCTCTGCTAATAACAGAAAAGCTTTCAAATTTTGTCATTCCCGACCATAGTTTTGCTGCTAATGGAGCTGTAGCTGTGAGGATGCCTCCTAGGACCTGACCAAAGACAATCAATAATAAAGTTATGATGGTTTCAGGGAGAATCCCAGAAGTCCTACATGTTGCCTGAAGATGATCCTCTAATTGTCTCATTAATTAAAGAGAGGCGTCCAGTGAGGCTGGCTTGCATTTCAGGAAGAATAGAATACTTTATTTTATACTTTATTTGGCCAAGTGTGATTAGACACACAAGGAATTTTATTGCATTTTTTTTTGACAAAGTGACAAAAATAGTGGACCAGAGCAGTGGTGGGTTCCTCCCGGTTTGGCCCGGTTCGGCCAAGTCGGTAGCGGTGACAATATGCCATCACCGAACCGGTTCTCTTTGTTTGGAAGCTGCCCCCCCTGCCCCCCCACGTTATTCTTACCTTTTATTTGGCCCCACCCCCAATCTATTGCTGCCTCCCAAGTCCCAGCTGATCGGCTAGAAGGAAAAAAACTGTTTAAACTCTTGCCGCGGGGCTTCAAAGGGCCACCCTACAGCTGATCAGTGTTAAAAGGCAATGTGGTGGTAGACCGGTGCCTCCAAAAACAAATGAGTAGACCAGTGCCTCCAAAAACAAATGGGTAGACCGGTGCCTCTATAAACGAATGAGTAGACCGGTACAGCTCTGCAAGCAGTTAAAAGCCTGGTAGACCACTACCTCTGCTAAATCCTAAAGAATTGTCACATGACCATCAAGCCATGCCCACAAAATAAGCCACGCCCACAGAAATGGTAGTAAAAAATTTTAGAACCCACCCCTGGACCAGAGGAATGCTATGGATATAATTTACTTGGACTTCAGTAAGGCATTTGATAAAGTAGACCAGTGATGGCGAACCTTTTAGACACCTAGTGCCCAAAGTGCATGGGTGCGCACCCAAACTGCAAGGCGTGGGTGCATGCATGGCAGAGACCCAAAGACCAGCTGGCCAGCAGGAGGCACGGACGTGCATGTTTGGCAGAGACCCAAAACTTAGCTGGGGTGACAGTGCGTGTGCTCACAGAGAAGGCTCTGCATGCCACCTCTGGCACACGTGCCATAGGTTCACCACCACTGAAGTAGACCATAACCTACTACTAGATAAAATAGAAAAATGTGGGTTAGACAGCATCACCACCAGATGGATTCGTACCTGGCTGACTAACCACACTCAACGTGTAGTCCTCAATAGAATTTCATCTACATGGAGGGAAGTATGGAGTGGGGTATCCCAAAGCCTCTTCAACATCTTCATCAATGATTTGGATGAAGGGATAGATGGGGAACTCATCAAATTTGCAGATGACACCAAGCTAGTACGAATAGCCAACACTCCAGAAGATAGGCTTAAGATGCAGAAGGATCTTGACAGACTTGAACATTGGGCTCTATCTAACAAAATGAAATTCAATGGTGAAAAAAGGTTCTACATTTAGGCAAGAAAAACAAAACACACAAGTACAGTATATGTGGTACCTTGCTCAATAGTAGCAACTGTGAGAGGGATCTTGGACCAGGGGGTTGGACTAGAAGACCTCCAAGGTCCCTTCCAACTCTGTTATTCTATTCTATTCTAATTTGTCTCCAGTGCAGAAGCTCTCAGTGTATGTGAAAAGCAACAGAGTAATACTAATAATCTTAATGATACCAATTAGAGGGGTAGTAGAGGTGATGAGAAGGATAATTATATATTGGTGGCCCTTGATTTACAACAGTTTATTTCGTGACTATTCAAAGTTACAATGGCCACTGAAAAAAGTGGCCATTTTTCACACTTACGACCATTGTGGCAGCTCCATGGTTATATGATCAAAATTCAGACGCTTGGCAACTGACTCATATTTATGACGGTTGCACTATCCCAAGGTCATGTAGTCACCTTTTGCGATCTTCTGACCAGCAAAGTCAATGAGGAAGCCAGATTCACTTAACAACCGTGTTACTAATTTAACAATTCTACAACCTTTCTTTGTTAATTGGTTCACTTAACAACGGTGGCAAGAAAGGTTGTAGAATGGAGCAAAACTCACTTGACAAATGTCTCACTTAGCAACAGAAATTTTGGGCTCAATTGTGGTCATAAGTCGAGGACTACCTATACTACAGTGATACAACACGAATGAATATACTTAGATATAAGAATACTGTGAGGAAGACAGTCTGTACCAGAGATGGGCTGCTGGGGGTTTGCAGGGGTTCAGGAGAACCTCTAGCTAAGATTCTGTGCAAATCCCATTCCTGGCTGGCCCGCCCACCCTCCCCCACCCATCCCAGGAGTCCCCACGTGGCCTGTTTTGGATGCAGGTAAGTGCACGGTGCACGCGGAGGCTCGTGGAGGACGAAAAACAGGCCTACCGGAAGTTCGGGAAGGCCAGAAACGGGCCTGTTTCTGGCCTCCAGAGGGCCTCCGGAGCCTGCTGAGGCCATTTTCGCCTCACCAGGAAAGCCTCCGGAGCCCGGGGAGGGCAAAAACAACCCCCCTCCATGGTGCAGGAGGCAGACTAGGCCACACCCACCATGGTCACGCCCATCCAGCAACCAGGCAGAGAATGCCTTGTTAAAATCTTTTGAAGCCCACCCCTGGTCTGTACTATAACAGTAGCTGCAGAAGTGATCTTTCAAAATTGTCCATCAAAGGTTTGGGTATCAAAACTGGGAGGGCAATTTTTCTGAGGGGGAAATCCTCTGTAACAGGTTCTCAAAGGCATGATTTCTCCTCTGTGGTAACACTTGCCCAGCTTTTGAAAAGACCCCGATGGAGGAGGTAACTCCAGGCATCTTCCTTTGAGACTTAAGTGAAACCTTGAAGAGCCCATCAGAAAATTTGATTTCTTATTGAACTGCAGCTGAACCAGAAATGAAGGAGCTCATTTACTCAGCCAAGTTAATTTGGTGCAATTACCTAGATGTAGGGCCAGTTCTTAAGTACCGTGAAGACTCTAGGGGCATGGTTGATTCTCCCCCCTCTCTTCAGTCCACTTGGAAGAAAAAAAAAACATTGTGTCAACTAGTCTTGTATGATCCATCTGGCCAAAACCACATTCGGCAAACAATATCTCCAGAGTAGAGTACAGTGGAATGGAGTGGAGTGGAGTGGAGTGGACCGGAACGGAACAGAACAGAACAGAACAGAACAGAACAGAACAGAACAGAACAGAACAAAATAGTTGGAAGGTACTTTGGAGGTAGGAACTCTACACCATTTCAGACAAATAGTTGTCCAATCTCTTCTTGAAAACCTTTAGTGATACTCTGACCTTTGTAGAGTACCATATTTTTCAGAGTATAAGACGTACTTTTTTCCCTCTTAAAAGAGGCTGAAAATTTGAGTGCGTCTTATACTCCGAATGTAACCCTGCCCACCTGCCGGCCCCCACCCTTCGGCCTCCGTGCGTCCTCTTCCTGACTGCAGAGATTACCACTGACAATGGATTGTGTTTTTGGGCTCCTTCCGTCATGTTTTCAGCCTCCAAATGCTCCATTTGAAAGCCCTTCAAAGCTGTGGGGATCGCTAAAGCACATCGCCGCCCCAAAATGCGACGTGTTTGGAGGCTGAAAATGCAACGCGGTGCCTAAAATGGCTACCTGGAACAGCTGCTGCCTTCTCTTACCCCTTCCGCGCTTTGCCTGCTTTAGTCACTAGAACTCCCTCTGAGGATCAGTTGTGCTTTTGAAGCTGTTTTTCAGCCCCAACCTTGGCAAGGGAACTAATGTACTGAAGCTGACCAGGCTAAGGACTAGCCAGATGAATACCTAGTAGGCAGAATTTCCCCCCCCTATTTTCCTCCCCAAAAACTAAGGTAGTATTGTAATCCGCCAGCAGCCTGCAGACCTGGCAGTGGAGTCGGACAGTGAGGAGGCTGGGGAGGACACTGGGCCAGTCCTGGAGTCAGGGGAAGGCCCGGATGAGGGCTCTGTGTCGGAGGCAGAGATGGGGCCAGGGCCATCTGGGAGTGATGTGCAGACTCTGGAGCCTCCAGAGGCGGGCAGCAGAGAGGGCAACAGGAGGAGCCTGTTCCTAGTGCATGCATGAGAAGATCTGCCAGAAGGCAAGAGCAGCTAGAGCAAAAAGGACGACTCAGGAGTAAGGCAAAGAGATGATTGGCCCCTCCCATAAGGCTTAAAAGACCAGCAACGGTTCTTGGGCTCTTTGTCAGAAAACAACATTGATAGATTTGTTTCTTGTCTTGCTGCATTTATTTCTTGTCGGCGTCTCCTGGTTCTGAACTTTTGCCAAGAGAAGCCTTTGGCAGGTTGCCAAAGTAGACCAAGGTTGGTGATAAGGCTGAAGAACTGTGTTATGAAGAATTTGTTTTGAATTAGTTTGGACTACGCTGAGAATGAGTTAATACTCAGCTGTTCTAATCAAATCTGTTTGTTTAGAACTGATTGCATCTGATAATACCTACTTGGGCCTAGGTCACAACAGATGCGTCTTATATTCCGGTGCGTCTTATACTCTGAAAAATACGGGTACATCACCCAGGTGGCTCAGTGTAGAAGCTCTATGCAAAATAGATGCTAGATAGATGCCAAAATAGATGCCAGGTATTCTCCATGTTGAACTGGGTCTTTCAGGCCTACCAATGATGCATCCATTACCATCTAACTACCTTTTTCCTGTTCATCCTCTTCTATTTCCTTCCACCTTTCTGGGCTTCCTCTGCAAAAGCAGGAATAGTTCATTCCCTCTTTCCCCATGGGCCCACCCACAGTCCATTATGTCCACCAATCACGTCTGTTCATTTTGTTATGGGAAACAGCCGGCCACACTGGGACATCTGCTCAGGGTGTCCTTGAGGTGGGAGCAATGTGAAAGTGTGAGTCAGTCTTGACAATATGTCTCTAAATGGGTTGTTTGTGTGTGTGTGTGAGACAGTGTGAAAGAGCAAATAAGAGCCGAGGTGGCACAGTGGTTAGAGTGCAGTACTGCAGCTACTTCAGCTGACTGCTAGTTCAGCAGATCAGCGGATCAAATCTCACCGGCTCAAGGTTGACTCAGCCTTCCATCCTTCCAAGGTGGGTAAAATGAGGACCCAGATTGTTGGGGGCAATATGCTATTTAGTATACTGTCTTTGGTGTAAGCCGCCCAGAATCCTCGGAGAATGGGCGGCATAGAAACATGAATAAATAAATAAATAAATAAATAAATAAATAAATAAATAATAAATAAATAAATAAATAAATAAATAAATAAATAAATAAATAAATAAATAAATAAATAAATAAATAAATAAATAATGGTGCATTTGAATTCAGAGGCTGAGAGATCAAGGAGGCAAGAGCTGGCCTTAGCTTGTTTAGACACGTACAGGAAATCAACACAGGTGTTTTTTCAAAATTGCAAAGCAACTAACAACTGATTTATAGACGAAGAAAAAAATATGGCGGATGATTTGGCCTCCAAAATTCCAGAACCTTCCATTTGAGGGAGCAGGAAGTAGGAATCCACCTGGAAGTGCAATATGTTGAGCGTTGCTTCTTTTTTCTTTTCCTCAAGTTGCTGTTCAAAGCATTGCAGATTAGCCTGGGGAAATCACTTCTATTTACCGTCTTTGGCCAATGCCTGATATTAAAAATGCAAAGAAATGACTAACAGTGTTTCCATCTAGGCTCCAGGGTAGGGTGCAGCAGAGGTCAAGCAAGATGTTGATAAAAACGCGCCTCTCGTTCAGTCTAATTCCAATTTCACCAGAGAAGCTGCACCTTCCCCCCTTTTTTTAATGCTGAAAAGCACATCTGGGCGTGAGAAAAGGTTTTCCCTCTTATTGAGCCAGAATCTCTGCTCTTCTGACTGAGTTCATTTTTTCCATGTCCCACAGTTTGTAATAAAAGAAAATAGATCTTAAGCTTCTGTGTCACATCTTAAGGTAAGGTGTCAAACTCAAGGCCCGGGGGCCGGATCTGCCCCACAGGGTGCTTAGATCTGGCCCATGAGGCTACCCTGGAAACAGCGAAGGACAAGCCTGCGGTACCTCTGCCAATGAAAACGGAGCTCGGGAGGGCCACAGGCGGCCCTCCCTAGCTCTGTTTTCGCTGGCAGAAGGTTGCAGGAGGTCATTGCAGCCGAAAATGGAGTTCGGGAGCCCATTTTCGCTGGCAGAGCACTTGGGCCACCACAGGTACCCCTGACATGGGTGAGTGATGTCGAGCTGGCCATGCCAGCCCTGCCTCCCCCCCCCGCTCCATTGACCAAAATGACTCCACTTCTTGTTGTCTTGCCATTCCTTTGATCTCTTCTTTGCCTTTTCCTAAACTTGATCTAGTTTTTGTGCAGTGTCTTTTTTTTTAATTGTTAAATGGTGTTTTAATTTTTTTTAAATAAAATTTTTAACATTAAAAAAAACCCTTTTCATTCTTTGAATATTTTGACATTTTTAAAAATTTTAATTGTTAAAAAACAAAAGTGTGCAATGATTACAGTGCCCCCCCCCAATGTTCCCAGCTTCAGGTGTTTTTCTCATTGCCAGTTGCTATAGACCTGTCAAACTGCCGGCCCATGGGCCAGATCAGGGGTGGAATTTAATTTAACTTAACTTAACTTAACTTAACTTAACTTAACTTAACTTAACTTAACTTAACTTAACTTAACTTAACTTAACTTAACTTAACTTAATTATTTAATTTAATTATTTAATTTAATTTAATTTAATTTAATTTAATTTTTAAATTTATATAAATTTATTCTACTTACTGGTTGCAGCGGGGCTGATGACGTTGGCGTCGGTGGGCGGAGCCTCCCGCCGGTTTTATTACCGGTTCTATAGAACCGGTACAAACTGGGGGCAACCCACTACTGGGCCAGATGTGTCACGTGCACTCCCTGCCCACCCCGGCTCCACAAAAAAAGTCATCATATGTCACGATATGTCACATGATGTGATCGTGTTTGGCACCCAGGCTATAGATGATCGCTGAGAAGGAAGAAAAAAAATTAAAAGATTTGTCCTTAACTACCAAATTACAAAGCCTGCTTAATACAGCAAGAATAGAATAGAATAGAATAGAATAGAATAGAATAGAATAGAATAGAATAGAATAGAATAGAATAGAATAGAATGGAATGGGATGGGATGGGATGGAATGGGATGGGATGGGATGGAACGGAACTTTATTGCCACTTTAAACATACACTAATCAGCATACATTAAAATGAAATTACGGTGCATTCAGGTCTCAAAAGATAACCATTATGTATATACCCATATACCCATACACACATACTGTATGACACAGAGAAACATCACAGTCTAGTTCAAATGTATAAATATACATGGCGGGAAAAAAAGAGAATCTTTCAAATTTAAGGAATTTGAGCATTTAAGCCTTATCTCTTTGCTGGGCCAGCAGTATTAGCCTCAATGTCCTAGTTCAGGGGTGCCCAACCTTGGCAACTTTAAGACGTGGATGTCCCAAAAGTGCTTTTCAAAAGGCAACTGGATTTTATTGATTTTTTTCGCCTTGAAAATGTTTTGCTTCTCATCCAAGAAGCTTCTTCAGTCCCTGGATGAGAAGCAAAATGTTTTCAAGGGAAAAAACCCCCAAGAAAGTCCAATTGCCTTTTGAAAAGCACTTTTGGGACAACCATGACCTGGATGATTGAGAATCTCCATAAATATTAAGACTTGCAGACGTCAACTCCCAGAATTCCCTAGCCAGTCATGGAGAATTGTGGGAGCTGAAGTCCATAAGTCTAACATTTGCCAAGGCTGGACATGTTGCTCTCTCAAGTTGCACTCTTCTCCTGAAGGTATCATTGATGGGCGGGAGAGAGACTTCACCTTTCTGAGATAAGGATTACATTGGGTTTGCCTCCTGTTAACACCCCCCTTTCTAAAAAAAAAAAAAAAAACAGGTAGAAATGACACGTGAGCAGTATTACAGAATACCAGCCCATGGAGTGACAGGAGTGAATTGTGGCAAATGTGGCAATTTAATTAAGGAAAAGGCCACACTTGGGATACTGCATTCAATTTTGGTCGCCACGATGTATAAAAGATGTGGAGACTCTAGAAAGAGTGCAGAGAAGAGCAACAAAGATGATTAGGAGGCTGGAGGCTAAAACATATGAAGAACGGTTGCAGGAACTGGGTATGTCTAGTTTAATGAAAAGAAGGACTAGGGGAGACATGATAGCAGTCTTTCGATATCTCAGGGGCTGCCACAAAGAAGAGGGAGTCAAGCTATTCTCCAAAGCACCTGAGGGCAGGACAAGAAGCAATGGGTGGAAACTCATCAAGGAGAGAAGCAACTTAGAACTAAGGAGAAATTTCCTGACAGTTAGAACAATTAATCAGTGGAACAACTTGCCTCCAGAAGTTGTGAATGCTCCAACACTGGAAGTTTTTAAGAAGAGGTTGGATAACCATTTGTCTGAAGTGGTGTAGGGTTTCCTGCCTCAGCAGGGGGTTGGACTAGAAGACCTCCAAGGTCCCTTCCAACTCTGTTATTCTATTCTAATTATTTTTTTAATCCCGCCTTTATTTTTTTTATAAACAAGTCAAAGTGGCAAACACATCTAATATTCCTTCCTTCGCCTATTTTCCTCTCAACAACAACCTGTGAGGTGAGTTGGGTTGAGATAGAGGGACTGGCCCCAAATCCCAACCTTGGAAAACCCATTTATTGGTGTGGTGCTGATTCCTTGTGTTATTTATCCTTGTTGAAATAATACAGGTTTTTTTTTTTTTTATGGAATGCTGATGTAGCCTCATGATGATTTGCTTTCAGAGCCTAATTTGGTGAATTATTGTCAAAGCTGGCGGTGGCCTCATTTAAATAATTCTCCTGAACTGTCAAAAAAATAAATAAATTCAAAGATGAATCATGCTTCTGGGTTCTGCAGGTTAATTGAACTTAAGTCTGTTGACGCAACTTTTCTTCTGTTCCAGCTTTTCTCTGTTTATATTTTTACCCCCTTCAGTGAATTTTCCAAAGCTACGTTTTGAAAGTGTTCCTCATCTCCACTAGGGGGCAGCAAGAACCTAATTTAAGAGTCAGCTCTTTTTCCTTAAATGGGCTACAGTTGCTTGTTTCAATGGGCTGGAGGCAATTTTGTGTGTGTGTGTGTGTGTGTGTGTGTGTAACCAGTGAAGCATAGAATAATAAATACTGTCCAATCTGCTCTGACTTTTTCCGTATAAGAAGAGACAGATAAATTGATTCCGCGTGCCTTTAATCTATACGCGCATAACGATGGGAATGAAAAAGTCAGTTAAAAAAAATGGGGTGCTCTGAGCTTTATGAATAATAAGTATTTTTTTCCCCTTCTTAAACAAATCAAAGCCGCTCTTGCTGTAATCTTCCCATCTAATGCTGGACTGTTTCTTCTTGAGCTTTGAGCAATTAAAAGCAGCGTGTTTCCACAAGAGAAGGCAAAAAAAAAAAAAAAAAAAAGGCACAGGGAAAAAAAAAATGCCTGATGATAAATACCCAACTATTTTTGAAGGATATCCGAGCTCTTCATGTATATTTCATAGTGATTGACTCGCTGTGTCTTTGCTCTTCCCTCTGAAAGCACCCAAATTACATTTCAATGCATTTAGCGTTAATGGTCTCATTTTCATTTAATTACAAGCCTCTTGTTGCTGGGATAAAAGACATTTTCCCCGTGAAACAACTGATAACCCTCTTGAAAATGCTTTAATGTAGTGTGTTTTTACTGTGTATTACTTTGCATGAATCCCAGGGTGGAATTAATTTAAGACTCCCTCCTTCCCTACTATTAGTAGCGCATTAGCTGTCGTTCGGGCCTCAGACCCCATGTTACAAATTAGGGGTGAATGGCACAGTTTCTTGAATGTTGATATAATAAAGGAGACACAGACAAAACGCAGAGGAACACAGTCATAGCTGAAGAGTGCAAGTCTCTTTTAGGAAAACTGCTGATAAGCAAGAGAGGGTCCTGAGGGAAGAGAATATTTGTAGCTCAGGGTTGAACTGTGGGGAGGGATCCTTGGTGCCATATGAACTTGGTTATTTATTTATTTATTTATTTATTTATTTATTAAATTTCTATACCGCCCTTCTCCCGAAGGACTCGGCGGTGAACAGCCACGAGATAAAACACATAAATACAAAAATTTAAAATGAATTAAAAACGAATTAAATAATTTGGCTGAATTTAAAATACCCCATAATTTAAAACAAATTAAAATTTACATTTAAAAAGGGGAGACTTGAAGACGTTTCATTACCCAGCTAGTTAACACCATCAGTGCTAAAAGGGAATGGTGTTCTGACTCAGCTCCCCAAACATGACAAACCCTCTCTATTTAAATCAATGATTCCTTTATTAGGAGCGCCAGCAGCACCGGTAAAGAAGTTTCTCTCTCAACGCACGCTAACAAGTCTTTCCGATAGGGAGATGAATAGTTGTCTGCCACACCTATTCATCTTCACCCCCTGCCTTTTATCCCCAGAGCTAGGGTGGGGCTTCGCTAGCAGCAGTGGCTCTTCCGTCCCAAGGATCAGCCCATAGATTTCCACTGCTCTCCTCTTCTCTGCCTTCTGTGCATCCGTGCATCAGGCACTGGACCCAGCTGTTCCTCCTCTTCCTCATCAACCACCTCCAGACCTGGGAGCTGTGGACTCCCCATCTGAGGGCTGACAGATGGCCCAGGCTCCACCTCTGTCTCTCTCTCTCTCTGCCAGCTCCATTTCCTCTTCCCTCTCGGAGGTCCCAGGTAGCCTTGCTGCTGTCCCTGACTCCCACGCCTCCTCCTCTCCTGATTCAACTGGGGGAGGGGCCGGCATTTGACAGGCCACAATAAATGGAGGTTGTTTTCTGTTTATATATAGGTAGTCCTCAACGTACGGTCATAACTGAGTCCAAAATCTATGTTGCTGAGAAATTTGTTAAGTGAGTTTTGTCCTGTTTTACGACTTTTCTTGCCACATTTGTTAAGTGAATCATTGCAGTTCTTAAATTAGTAACATGGTTGTTAAGCGAAACTGGCTTTGTTCGATCGGCGCAGGGAAAAGAGACGTGACTCAGCTTTAGTCTGATCAAACTCTCCCCTGCCCTTGCGAACCCCCAAATCCCACTCTTGGCTGGTCCCTCCCACTCTCCCCTGCCCTCCCAGGAGTTCCCATGCGGCCCATTTTCGATGCAGGTAAGTGCAGGGCACGCGTGGAGGCTCAGGGAGGGCGAAAAACAGGTCTACTGGAAGTTCGGGAAGGCTTCTGGAGTCTACCGAAAGTTCAGAGGGCCTCTGGAGCCTAAGGAGGCCATTTTCGCCCTCCCAGAGGCTCGAGGAAAGCCTCCAGAGCCCGGGGAGGGCAAATATCCCCCCCGCCATGGTGCAAGAGGCTGACTAGGCCATGCCCGCCATGGCCACACCCATTCAGCAACCGGGCAGAGAACTAAAATTCGTAATCTCCCAGTTTCTAATTTGGTGGCTTTAACAAAAGCTTTTCAAACTTGCTTCTTGATGGAGATTCTGTGAGAGAGTTGAAAGGCAATAAATAAATAGAAAAGAAAATGGACATAAATAAATTACTGCAAGCACAAACTTCTGTTTTTATTGCCTATTTTCTATCACTATGCATTTTGATTAGAGGTTCTAGGAAGTTTTTTAAAAAACAGGTTCGGGCAATCAGAAAAAAAGCTGGCAGGGAATTCTGGGAGTTGAAGTGCATACATTTTAAAATTGTCCAGCCTGAGAAATATTGCTCTAGAAGAAGCTGCAGGAATAACTCGGGAGCTGAATTTTTATTTGAGTTCTCTTCTTCCTTTTTTAAAATAAAAGAACAGAGAGAACAAGACAGGGGAGGGCTGCTGGGGGTTCGCAGGGGTTCGGGAGAACCTCTAGCTAAGATTCTGTGCAGTTTGGAGAACCCCCAAATCCCACTTCTGGCTGGCCCCCCACCCCTCCTCCAGGAGTCCCCACGCAGTCTGTTTTGGATGCAGGTAAGTTCAGGGCATGTGTGGAGGTTCGGGGAGGGCAAAAAACGGGCCTATTAGAAGTTTGGGAAGGCCGGAAAAGGGCCCTTTTTCCGGCCTCCAGAGGGCCTCCAGAGCCTGGGGAGGCTGTTTTCCCTCTTCTGGAGGCTCAAAGAAAGCCTCTGGAGCCAGGGGAGGGCAAAAACGGAGTCTGGATAGCTCTGCAGACTAAAAGCACTGTAATTTAACACCAGCTGTCTGCAATTAAAGTAAGTTTGAATCTTGCCAGGCTCAAGGTTGACTCAGCCTTCCATCCTTTCTAAGGTAGGCAAATTGAGGACCCAGTTTGTGGGGGCAATAAGCTGAATTTGTATAAAATATACAAAAGTATGAAGGCTATTGCTTAATGCACTGTAAGCTGCCCTGAGTCTCCGGAGAAGGGCGGCATATAAATCAAATTAAAAAATAAAAATAAAAAAAACACCCCCCCCAATGGTGCAGAAGGCCAACTAGGCCACACCCACCATGGCCACGCCCACCCAGCAACCAGGCAGAGAACCCCTTGCTAAAATTTTTGAAGCCACCCATGGAACAAGACTATATCCATGGATTATTGCTAAACTAAGGTGCTGGCCATTTGTCCATACAGTCATTAGGGAACAAATCTGTGACACTTATTTAACTAATACCATTTAAATTGATGTCCATCATTGCATCTGATGGTATTAATTTGGGTATCTTAACTCTACATTGGACACGTTCTTTTAACAGATTCTTTCCAAATTTAGCTTTGATGGGCAATTCCTGGTTCTAATCTTAGAAGGAGATCTCCCCTCCCACCCCTTTCATGCTCTGCATAATTCTATATATTGGATAAGAGACCATGTCTGAGTGGCTGTCACACTCCACTAAGTTTATCACTCTTTCATTTAGGATGACACTGCAGAGAACAATGTCTTCATTTTCTGAAATCATTCACGGAGTGCACCGTTGTATAGTGCAGACATTTCCTCCCTCTCCCCGATATTTTGATCCACTGTAAATGGGATGCTTGGGAAGTTTGAATGAACCAAATCTGTGGAACTCAAGAAGGCTTTGGAAGGCGAAGTTTACCTCAGTGCCAAGTTGTAGCATCTGATGTGGCACAGTTAGGACCTAAGCCCTGAGCATCACTCCTTGAAAAATGGGATCACTTTTGTTTGGACCAATGCTTCTCAACCTTTTCTTCCCCATGGTCCTCCTTTAAATACCTTTTGTGACCATGGACCACCAAGACTTAAATCATAACATTTCTTCAAGCTTTGGCAGGAGTCTGTTCTCCGAGCTTGCTTTTAGCTCCCGGATATTTCATTATCAAACTGGTAACATCTTCAGTGGGCTTTTGCGTGAGGTGTCTTGTTCAGTATCTTCTCTGTTTATATAGCTCCTGTGTGGTATTGTGGTGGGTCGGTCATGTGATTGGTTGTTTGTGGGGCGCGAAATTCAACAGGTGAGGAAGTGGTTGGTTCTGTCGCTGATTGGTGCTTCAGTTGGTCCGTTTCCTTATTGGTTCAAAGTCGATGTGTTTCTTGATAGATCTGTTGGTAGAGTGCCAGGCTTTGGCTACCAACAAAACATCTGGGAATTAAACAGCAAGCTTGGAGAATGGACCGCTGCCAAAGCCGACAATCTGAACTATGAATATTCTTAACAATTTCTAATTTCTTCAAACCTCTTTGGAGCCCTCATGATGGCATTGTGCATCCTCCCCAGGGGACTGCAGACCACAGGTTGAGAACTGCTGGTTTCGATTCAATCTGTGTTTCCCAACTTGGGCAATTCCAGAATTCCCCAAGCAGCCAAATCAGAGGAGGAGGAGGCGTGGAAGTCAGGACCAGAATCCAGGCAACCTGAGAGCTCCGAGGCGGAAATGGGAATGGAGCTGACACAGGGAGAGACAGAGGTGGAGCCTGGGCCGTCCGTCAGCCCTCAGATGGAGAGTCAACAGCTCCCAGGTCTGGAGGTGGCTGATGAGGAAGAGGAGGAACAGCTGGGTCCAGTGCCTGACATGCGAATGCACAGAAGACAGAGGAGAGGAGAGCAGTGGAAATCTATGGGCCAGTCCTTGGAATGGAAGAGCCACCACTGCTAGCGAAGCCTCACTCTAGTTCTGGGGATAAAAGGCAGGGGGCGGAGATGAATAAGTGTGGCAGACAACTATCCATCTCCCTGCCGGACAGACTTGTTAGCCTGCTGTGTGTGAGAGAGAGAGACTTTTCGCCGGGGCTGCTGGCGCTCCTAATAAAGGAATCATTGATTTAAATACAGAGGGTTTGTCATGTTTGGGGAGCTGAGTCAGAACATCAATTTACTTACAACCACAACCAAGCCCCAAATTTCCATTGCTAAGTGAGATAGTTGTTAAGTGAAGTTTGCCCCATTTTTCTTGCCAAATTGTTAAGTGAATTACTGCCAGTTGTTACAGTTAGTAACGGTGGTTGAATCTGGCTTCCCCCTTGACTTTGCTTGTCAGAAAGTCGCAAAAGATAATCACATGATCCTGGGACACTGCAATGGTCATAAATATGAAATGATTGCCGAGTGTCCAAATTTTTAATCACGTGACCCGTGGGGATTCTGCAACCATTAAGTGACCATAAGTCACTTTTTTTCAGTGCTGTTGTAAGTTTGAGTGGTCACTAAATGAAGGACTACTGGTAGGTTATATGAAGATGCAAAGAACTAGAACTAACACTCCAAAGGGTGATGCTGGACCGTGATCCTTTAGGGAGACTTAAATGCAGGAGGAGAAATTTTCCTCCAATGAAGCATATGCAGATTGAAATAAATCAAATCCCTTTTACTGCTTTCTTTACAGGACAGATTTATATTCTAGCAGATTTATGCTTGGATTTTTAATAATAATAAAAAAAAATATTCAGGCATAAATTTGCTGGTACGTTTAGAAGCTGGGGAGGGGAGGGTGCCGGCATTTATTTTGGGGCACGAGCAAGGGGGTGAGGTTCAGGGAGGGTATTCACTTACCTTTGTTACCAGTTCGCAAACATGAGCGCGTACCTCCGCGCATGCGCAGGGTCTTCCACGCATGGGCAGAGCGTCAAAAATGGGACATGATGATGTCTGGGTGGATGGGCGGAGCCTCCCGCAGCCGCTGCTACCAGTTCGCCAGAACCGCATAGAACCAGCTGATGTTCTGCCCCAGCTACGGACCCCAAAGAACACAGCACACACAAAGTTTGTACAAAACTTAATTTACTAAAATAACTCAGTCTTTTTCAAAACAAAGGCTGTTAATAAACTTTCTTAACAGCTTACAAGAAACCAAAGATAAAGTAATCACAATCTTACTAAGGTTGGCAGAAAGCCCAGAAGCAATTTTGCAGATTAGAAAGAACTAAAGTTGTTTCCTACAAATTGCTTCAGTCAGCATTCCTCCTTAAATAGGCTAAGGGAGTGGCCAATTAGCTCCAAGTCTTACTCTCGAGGAGACCTCCTCCTGAGGAGCCACTCCTGCCTTTTGGTAGCTCTGCGTGCCCGTGCATCGAGAAGAGGCTCCTCCTCTTCATCCTCTTCACTTAAAGGAGCTTCTGGAGGTTCTGAAAGCCCTGGCTTAATCCCTGCTTCTGGCACCACATCTTCTCCAGCCTCCTCATTGTTTGACTCGAGTGCCAGCTGCACAGGCTGCTGGCGCAGCACCAGACCAGCCTCCTCGCTGTCTGAATCAGCTACAATCTGCACAGGCCGCTGACGGGCCACAACAGCTGAATACAACCACTGGTGATGTTGCTGGGTCACCTGCTCAGACCAGGAAACACAGGAACGGAGAAGGTGGCTTTGTGGAGAGCTGAACTCTGCTAGGAATTTTCAAGGCAGGACACAGCAAGAAAAGTTGAGAGCTCCAGGCGTTCCGTGTGTTGTAGAAAACCAACCATTTCTTTGCTTGTGGAAGGATGAGACTTCATCACTAGGCTTCATTCCTGCTGGTGTTCATCCAGGGGTGAAATGTAAATTTTGTTACTACCGGTTCTGTGGGCGTGGCTTGGTGGTGGTGGGGGTAATATGACTGAGTGGGCATGGCCAACTTTTTTTTTTTTTTTACTTTTAAAACCATTTTTCTACAACCTCTTTGGCTGAAGCGGTTGTAAAAAAAATGCTTTTAAAGCCTCTGATGATCCCAGTTGACTTGCCTGATCAGCAGAGGCTTTTTTTCCTTTTAAAAACATTTTTTCTATAACCTCTTCGGCCGAAGAGGTTGTAGAAAAAATGCTTTTAAAAATAAAAAAAAGAGAATTTCTCAATAGAGAATTGAGATATTTGATTGTGAATGTTTTAACAGCGGCTAGAGTTGTGTTTGCGAAAAACTGGAAAAATACCAACGCAAGATGAAGTTATTAAGAAAATTATGGATTGTGCTGAAATGAGTAAATTGACATTTGAAATTAGAGAACAAGAAGATAAACAATATTATAAGATATGGGATTTATTTTACCAATGGCTAGATAAGAAAATATGGAAATGAAATATGAAATATAAAATGAATGTTATAAATATAATACTGGAAAATAGTTTCTATGAAGCAGTAAAGCCATTGTTAAATAAATGATAAATGAGGATGTTTATTTGTTTGAAAATATGAGAAACTAAATAACTAGTAAATTTTGAATATGGAGATGAAGCACAAAAGATTTGTAACCGACCGACACACTGTTTGAAATTGTAATGGAAGATGGATTTGTTTTATGTTTTGTTTAAAAATAAAAAAATAAATAAAAAAAAAGCCTCTGATGATTGTGTGGCTCAGCTGAACAATTGGGGGGGGGGGCAGGGATTTTTGCTACCGGTTCCTCTAATGATTGTGCGGCTTAGCTGGGCATGGGGGGGGGGCAGGGATTTTTGCTACCAGTTCTCCAAACCACCCATCTCCATTGCTACTGGATCGGGTGATCCGGTCTGAACCGGGAGCATTTCACTCCTGCCCCCTTTTGCTTCCTCTGGTCTGGCAGACTGAATTATTGGAGGGGGGGAGGGGATGAGATGGTTGAGAAGCATTGTGGCCTCTAAACTATGGTTTTATGGCTAAGCATCATGTGTAAACCCAACTATTATGGCTTGTGTAGCAAACCACAGTAAAACAATATTCTCTGTTGCCTCTAGAAGACAAGACCAGAACTGGTGGGCTAAAACTACAAGGAAGGAAGTTCAGGCTAGACATCAGAAGAAACATCCTGATTGCCCATGAGATCAGCCAGTGGAACAGGCTGCCACTTGAAGGGGTGAATTGTTCTTGCTCTCTTCAAAGAGAGGCTGGCTAATCATCTGTCAGAGATGTTCTAGAGAATCCTGCACTGAGCAGAGGGTTGGGCTAGATGATTTCCAGTTCTGATTCTATGGCTTAACATGACATGTGAGTTACAAGATGAAGTAAACGTAGCTCTTTGTATTGCATCTGGCAGTACCAATCAGATTAAGATTTGTTTATTACACTTGCCTGTATTTCAAGGCCATGCACATGACAGTCCTCCTGCATCCTATCTTCCCAGAAATCCAGTGAGGTAGGCAATATTGAGAAGTGATGAGGACTTTAGACACACAGAGCACATTTATTGGTTGTGTCGGATTCCACACCTGGGTCTCTCTAATTCTAGCCTTTGTTCAGGGGTAGGATTCAGCTGGTTCGGACCGGTTCGGGCAAACTGCATGTTAATTTTAATCTGGTTCGTCGAACCGGTTGTTCCAAGGACTGGTTGACCCCACCTACCCAGTGGTGGGTTGTCTCCGGTTTGCACTGGTTCTATAGAAGCGGTAGTAAAACCGGCGGGAGGCTCCGCCCACTGACCCCGACGTCACCAAAACGCTTCTGCGCATGCGCAGAAGAGCAGGTGTGCGCGCGGCCCTGCTACAAACCAGTAGTAAAGGTAAGTAGAACCCACCCCTGCACCTACCCCACCCCACCCCTTCCAGGAGTCTCCATGCAGCCTGTTTGAATGCCAGGTAAGTGCAGGGCACGCGCGGAAGCTCTGGGAAGGTGAAAAATGGGCCTACCGGAAGTTTGGAAACGGGCCTGTTTCCGGCCTCTGGAGAGCCTCCGGTGCTTGAGGGAGGGTGTTTTCGCCCTCCTGGAGACTCCAGGAAAGCCTCTGGAGCCTGGGGAGGGTGACAATGCCCCCCCTGCATTGTGCAGGAGGCCGAGTAGGTGGGCCACGTCCACCCAGCAACCGGGCAGCGAACTGGTTGCTGAAATTTTTCAATCCCACCCCTGCCTTTGTTAGACCCAATACCACTGGTTTCCCTATTTTCTATCCCTGTCCCTCATATTTGGAACTTCTTCTCCAGCAGTGGAGAAGCTGAACTTCTCACATGTCCTTCAAAACCATCTTCTCCATCCCTCTTTCCTGTGAAGAATTTGTGCTTCAGATGTTATTCCACTTTTCTTCATCACCTAGCACCTTCAAGTGGCTTGGATATCAGAATGTATGCATGAGTTAACCGGAGAATATGGGAACTAAAGTCCAAATGATTTGCAAGATACTAGTTTAGGATGGCTTAGTAATGGTTCCCTCTTGAAAAGAAGTTACGTTTTTCAGATAGACTTTCCTTACACTTCCCTCTTTTCTTTCTTCTGGTTGTTCTTTAATTTGGATTGTGAGTTCCTGCTGACAGCAATTACTTCGTTTGGCTCTGTCAGTCACATTGGCATCCTTGTGAACGAACTGTTCAAAACAGTATTGGCATTTTGACATCCTGAGATAGAGTCTCTATCACCCTATTCCCGATCACTAAACACCAATAAAAGAAAGGAAAGCTGACATTTCTTCCGGAAGTTGGTAGAATGCTGACTTTTTATATGTGCCATTTCAGAGAAGAGGCAGGGAGCTTAGTCCCTGAAAGATTCTTATGACAAAAGAACTGTGCTTTTTGACTTTAAAAAAAAAAAAATTTCATAAAAGAAACATCTCCAGCCTAGCTTTTTTTCCTGCAAAATTTGGAATGCCAACAATTATTATTATTATTATTTTGCCAAGAGGAAAACTAAACTACAACAAATGTCTATCCTTTCTACAGATCTTGTTACAGATTTGAATTTTGGGATCTAATGCAGGAACGGAGAACTCAAGTAAAAAGCACAAAAAGAGTCATTCTTTGCTTTATTGAGTACAACGGTTTAAGTTGCACTTATTCACACATTCATACTCACCCAGCTCCACTACAATCCTGACAGGGTGATGTCAAGGTATGGGAGAAGACAGAGTCCTCCATAGATGGCTATGTACATAGCTGGGGACTTTTGATAACTCTTTTGTCATTTGATTTCATGAAAATGTCTTCCATCGTATGTCACAGAAAGGAAGGACGGAAGAAGGAAAGAAGGAAGGAAGGTAGATGAAAGGGAGAAGAGAGGAAGAAGGGAGAAGGAAGGAGGAAGGAAGAAGGAAGGAAGGAAGGAGGGAAGGAAGGAAGGAAGGGAAGAACGAAATGTAGGGAAGAAGGAAGGACGGAAGCAAGCAAGCAAGGAAGATGAAGAGAGGAAGGGAGGGAAGAAGGAAATAGAAGGAAGAAGGAAAGGAAAGAAGATGAAAGATGGAGGGAAGAAGGAAGGAAAAAAGGAAGATAAAGGAAAGAAGGAAGGGAGGAAAGAAGGATGGAAGAAGGAAGGAAGATGAAACGAGGGAGAAGAGAAGGAAGAAGAAAGAAGGAAGAAGGAAGGATGAGGGAAGAAGGAAGGAAGGAAGGAAGGAAGATGAAGGGAAGAAGGCAAAGAAGAAGGAAGGAAGGAAGGGAGGCTGTAATTTCCTTCATACTCAATGGCTGCTGCTGTGGCTAAGTTAAGTAAGACTCATACTTGGTGGCAGTGGTGAAATTCAAATTTTTTTACTACCGGTTCTTTGGGTGTGGCTTAGTGGGCGTTGCTTGGTGGGTGTGGCAGGGGAAGGATACTGCAAAATCCTCATTCCCACCCCACTCTGGGGCCAGCCATAGGTGGTATTTGCCAGTTCTCCGAACTATTCAAAATTTCCGCTACCGGTTCTCCAGAACCTGTCAGAACCTGCTGGATGTCACCCCTGCTTGGTGGTCTATTCCATTCCTTGTGTATCATTTGACATTTGATTTCAACTGATTTCAGCTTGTGGCTGTGGATGTCTGAGACGCTTTCTGGCGTCATTCTCTGCACCTTCCCTACTTCTGTTCTCTCAACACAGTGATACTTTGGATTTAGAACATCTCTGAATAGTCAGAGTCCCCAAAACATTATACAGGTAGTCCTTGACTTACAACAGTACATTTCATGACAACAGCACTGAAAAAAGTGACTTATGACCATTTTCACACTTATGACCATTGCAGTATCCCCATGGTCATGTGTTCAAAATTCAGATATTTGGCCACTGACTCATATTTACGGCAGTGTCCCGGGGACATGGGATCAACGTCTGACAATGTCCTGCCCCAGCTACGGACCCCAAAGAACGCAGCACACACAAAGTCTGTACCAAACTCAATTTACTAAAATAACTCAGTCTTTTTCAAACAAAGGCTGTTAATAAACTTTCTTAACAGCCTACAAGAAACCAAAGATAAAGTAATCACAATCTTACTATGGTTGGCAGAAAGCCCAGAAGCAATTTACAGAGAATCCAGTCGCGAAGGAGAGTGAACTAAAGTTGTTCCCTACAATTTGCTTCAGTCGGCATTCCTTCTTCAATAGGCTAAGGGAGTGGCCAATTAGCCCCAAGCCTTACTCTCGAGGAGACCTCCTCCTGAGGAGCCACTCCTGCATTTTGGTAGCTCTGCGTGCCTGTGCATCGAGAAGAGGCTCCTCCTCTTCGTCCTCTTCACTTAAAGAAGCTTCTGGAAGTTCTGAAGGCCCTGGCTGAATACCCGCCTCTGGCACCACATCTTCTCCAGCCTCCTCATTGTCCGACTCGAGTGGCAGCTGCACAGGCTGCTGGCACAACACCACACCAGCCTCCTCGTTGTCAGAATCAGCTACAATCTGCATAGGCCGCTGACGAGCCACAACAGACAAGCAAAGCCAATGTAGAAGCTGGATTCACTTAACATCTGCTGGGATTCACTTAACAACTGTGGCAAGAAAAAGTCGTAAAATGGGGCAAAACTTGCTTAACAAATACCTCGTTTAGCAACAGAAATTTTGGGCTGAATTGTGGTCGTAAGTCGAGGACTACCTGTAGCAGAATTACACAAATGACCAAATATATGCTACGGTTGTATCGCTGAACTTTCCTCCCGTTACTAAAAACCAACAATTTACACATTGCAGATTTCAGCAATCCCCTAGTTGATATGCGGCACTGTAAATAAAGCCCGGAGCATTAAAAAATGATAAATTATAAACTATGCTGATTTTTCCAAATAAAAGTTTCCTATAGCTTTTAAAATGCTGCGCCACACAGAAATCCCGAAGTACAAGAACCATTTATTATTTGACATATGACAACTGTGACTGCAATGCAGAAACCCTTAATGGTGATGTACCTTGCTCACCAAATTATTTACTGCTTTTATGTTTTTAAAAATGTTTACATTCTGTAAAAATGACTAATCGAATTGCACAGCAGACCCAGGCTTTTATTTGGTCCGATAAAAGGTTGGGATGTTTCCCTCATTTTGTTTATTCCAAGATAACTGAACAAATGCTTTTTAAACCCCACGAGTTGCTTCCTGCTCATCAAAATCAACATTCTGGGAAAAATCAGGTGGAAAAGAATAATAATAATAATAATAAAAAAAATCAGCTGTAAACCGAATTCTGGAATTCATTTATGCAAAAAGGCCACCTTAACTTTATCAAGCAATCAGAATTTTGCTGGGAGGCACCTTGGAGGTCTTTTAGTCCAATCTCTGCTCAAACAGGAGACACTGCACCATTTCAGACAAGTGGCTGTCTAATCTCTTCTTAAAGACCTCCAGTTTTGGAGCTCCAATGGTGGGATTCAAATTTTTTTACTACCGGTTCTGTGGGCGTGGCTTGATGGGCGTGTTTTGGAGCTCCAATGGTGGGATTCAATTTTTTTTACTACCGGTTCTGTGGGCGTGGCTTGATGGGCGTGTTTGTGGCTTGGTGGGTGTGGTTTGGTGGGCGTGGCAGGGGAAGGATACTGCAGAACCTCCATTCCCTCCCCACTCCAGGGGAAGGTTACTGCAAAATCCCCATTCCCTCCTGATCCGCTGGCACTCAGGAGGCAGAGAATAGATGGGGCGGGGCCAGTCAGAGGTGGTATTTACCGGTTCTCTGAACTATTCAAAATTTCTGCTACTGGTTCTCCAGAACTGGTCAGAACCTGCTGAATACCACCTCTGTAGAGCACCCACAACTTCTGTTCCACTAGTTAATTGTTCTCACTGCCAGGAAATTTCTCTTTAATTCCAGGTTTCCATCCATTGCTTCTTGTCTTGCTTTCTGGTGCTTTGGAAAATAAGTTGACCCCCTCTTCTTTGTGGCAGCCTCTCAAATACTGGAATATCCCACTCCTGGATGGTCTTGCCCACCCCTCCCCTCCTCTTCCCTCCCCTCCCCTCCCAGGAGTCCACATACAGACCATTTTGGATGCAGGTAAGTGCACACGGAGGCTTGGGGAGGGCAAAAAACAGGCTTACAGGAAGTTTGGGAAGGCCAGTAACGGGCCTGTTTCTGGCCTCCAGAGGGCCTCCGGAGCCTGGGGAGGCCGTTTTTGCCTTCCTGGAGGCTCAAGGAAAGCCTTTGGAGCCCCGGGAGGGCAAAAACGCCCCCCCAGCTATGGTGCAGGAGGCCAACTAGGTCACGCCCACCAAGGTCACACCCACCCAGCAACCGGGCAGAGAACCCCTTGCTAAAATTTTTGAAGCCCACCCCTGCTTAGGAATTCTGAGAGTTGAAGTCCACAGATTGTAAACTTGCCGTAGTTACCCACCCCTGCTGTATAGGTACCTTTAACAGTGTATAACAACGGATAATCCTCTATTTTTGTAGTTCAACCAGCTGGGGGTAGAAGCAAGAAGAACAAACAAACCATCAGTTGTTGTTTTTTTTGCTTTGTAATAAACATTTTTTTCCCCAAATTCCAATTTCATGAAAACTGAATATCTCAATCTCCGTCTGTAATGGTATGTGAAAATGTCCTTGGGAAATGGGATGAAGAGATGCTGCCTAGGGAGCAGTCAGATAAGAGACAACCTAGCCTGCAGCTACATAGTGGGTGGAGTAAAAGGTTCCAAAGACACGCTTTGTCATGGTGCCAAGTAACACCCCCAACGAAAGAAAACTCTGAGGCTTGAGTTTCCTCAAAGTTACATTTTATTAGAGATGTCATATTGGCACATCTGGGAAAACCCGAATCTGAAAGCTTCCAGGTTTTCCCCACCCAAAGGAAAGTCCAAGTCCATGCCCAACACTCACATGTCCATCACATGGTCCAATCGAAGCACCGTCACAACTGGAGATGCCTCCCGGTTCCAGCCTTCCAGGTGCAGGGCAAGATGGCCTTGACTCCCTGAGAAAGGAATGTTATTATGACTATATATCACCCTTGCTCCACACAATTCCCCCCTCCCAGTTTCCCTCATTAGTAAATATGGCAGGTCTGAAGGCCCAAGGCAAAAGATGGCTTCCAGGCCTGATAACCTTCCTAAGTTCTTGCGCTATAAACCAAATGACAGGCTAATTGTACTTTCAGACTTTCAAGATTCCTTTAATATGTCTTTACAATAAAGTAGAATTTATCTAGTGTCTTATTTTCTCCTGAAATCTTCCCGTGTAGCCTTATGCCCTCTCTGTCATCACCCTGATTTACAAGCCAACTTGTGACCCGCTTCTCTTTGACAACACTACATTTTGCCACCAAGTTACAAGCCAGCGATGCAAACAAAGGATGGGAAACAGAAAGGGCCACTTCTAATGGAAGCAAATTCTTCAGCCTGAACCGCAGGAGCATAAATGCATTGCCTGAGGAAGAGACGCCAGCAGAATGAAGCTTTCACACACTTTGTCACATTGGACCTAATCTGTCTCTGACAGAAGAAACGGGAAGGGATGGATGATAAGACAAATATCTACCAGCTCTGTCCTATGCTTAATGTTCGGTAATTCTCCCCCATTAAGAATTTGGTTAAGGATAGTCAGTGATTCTATAAGTCTAATGAGGAGCATTTATATTAGGAATTGTTACATGAAGAGATGACAGCATACTAAAAAGCAGAGACATCACCCTGCCAACAAAAGTGCATATAGTCAAGGCTATGGTTTTCTCAGTTGCAACATACGACTCTGAAAGTTGGACCATAAACCGAGCGCCAAAGAATTGAGACCTTTTGAACTATGGTGCTGGAGAAGACTCCTGCAAGTTCCTTAGACTGCAAGGCGATCAAACCAGTTGGTCCTAGAGGAGATCAACCCTGACTGCTCTTTAGAAGGCCAGATCCTGAAGATGAAACGCAAATACTTTGGCCATCTAATGAGAAGGAAGGACTCATTGGACAAGAGCCTAACACTGGGAAAGATTGAGGGCAAAAGAAGAAGGGGACGCCAGAGAATGAGGTGGCTGGATGGAGTCACTGAAGCAGTAGGCGTGAGCTTAAATCGACTCCAGAGGATGGTAGAGGACAGGAAGGCCTGGAAGAATGTTGTCCATGGAGTCGTGATGGTTCAACACGAGTTCGCGACTAACAACAACAAAACATGAAGAGAATGTCTTGGGAGGTGCTGAAACAGAAAAATATGGTTGGTTTGCCTGACTGTTTCAAAGCAGATAAAGTAGCCCAAAAATGTCATGAATGAACTGGGAGCTATGTATCAGATAAGGATGCCTAAAGAACCCTCGATGAATCTCATGAGCCACTAGAGGTAGGCATGCTGATTGCTTGAATTCTTGGTGAACTCTTGAATCCGTGCATTACACAAGGCCACAGTATTGCACTGATGAGACAACACTTGGAATACTTGTGTAGTTCTGATCAACACGATACAAACATTGTTGAGACCCTAGAAAGAGTGCAGAGAAGAGCAACAAAGATGATTAAGGGTCTGGAGGCTAAACTGTATGATGAATGATTGAGGGACCTGGGTATGTTTAGTCTACCGAAGAGAAGGTCTGGGGATGCGTGATATGACAGCAGTCTTGCAGTACTTGAGGGCCTGTCACAGAGAAGAAGGGGTTGACCTAATCTCTAAAGTACCTGAGGGCAGGACAAGAAGTAATGGGTGGAAGATCATTAAAGAGATATTCATCCTAGAACTAAGGAGAAATTTCCTGACTGTGAGAACAAATACTCAGTGGAACTGATTACCTAGGGAAGTTGTGGGTGCTCCATCACTGGAGGTTTTTAAGAAGAGATTGGTCAACGATTTGCCTGAAATGTTATAGGGTCTCTTGCTTGAGCAGGGAATTGGACTAGAAGACTCCAAGGTCCTTTTCCAACCCTATTATTCTATTTTTTATGATCTAACACTGGAGATAATAATGTGGGAAGAGCTTTCTGTGGGAAAGATGCTTGGTTAGTTGCCTTTGAACCTACCTGAGAGGAGAGGAAAATTCATATAAACTCTTTCCTAGATCAAAATGTAGTTGAAAATCAGGAGAAGGTTCCATAGACATTACTAACCTAAAAAATGACTGAAGTCATTGCTCTCCGAGAACTTCAAATGCCCATCAAGGCTTTCCTGAACTGGAAGATCAGTTATATAGTCTGAACTGTTTTGGTTCTAAAGGTGCCTGACCACCATTGAGCAAACTTAAATTGACACAAGGGCCTGTCCCTTTTTGTCTTTAGGAGTCTTTGAGATATGTGCAGTTACTCCCACATGTGACTATTTAATCCTTTCTGGATGAATTGTCTAAGATGCTAGGAATTATGAGAATTCAGGCACAATGCATTCAGATTCATTTCTGAGGCTTTTTTCAGCCTCTGAAAACTCCGTTTGAGGGGCTGGGCAGGGCTACATTCGGAGTATAAGACGCACCCAGATTTTCATCCTCTTTTTTGGGGGGAAAAAGGTGCGTCTTATACTCCGAAAAATGCGGTACATGCTGGGGGCATGACATTAGTTGTGTTCTTTTCTTCAATCAAATCAGTCAGTTTGGCCATCTCCACTAACTATCAACTTTTGCATTCATTTGTCCATTGTGGGAATCAAAGCATCCTCCTATTTATGTGCAGCCAGCCGGAATTCCTTGACTGACGGGGTCTGCAACATGCCTCTTCTGCCAGCACACATGGAACAGGCCAGTCTCAGCGGGGCACAACTGTTCCTTAAACCACCTGGACCAGGGGTGAAATCCAGCAGGTTCTGACAGGTTCTGAAGAACTGGTAGTGGAAATTTTGAGTAGTTCGGAGAACCAGCAAATACCACCTCTGGCTGGCCCCAGAGTGGGGTAGGAATGGAGATTTTGCAATATCCTTCCCCCAGGAGTGGGGAGGGAATGGGGATTTCACAATATCGTTCCCCCAGGAGTGGGGTAGGAATGGAGATTTCGCAATATCCTTCCCCCAGGAGTGGGGAGGCAATGGGGATTTTGCAGTATCCTTCCCCTGGAGTGGGGTGGGAATGGAGATTTCGCAATATCCTTCCCCCAGGAGTGGGGAGGCAATGGGGATTTTGCAGTATCCTTCCCCTGGCACACCCATCAAGCCACACCACGCCCACCAAGCCACGCCCACAGAACTGGTAGTAAAAAAAATTGGATTTCACCACTGATCTGGACCCATACTTATGCTGTGCCTATGCTGCAAATTATAATCAACTCTAGAAAGCAAGATACCCCTTTCTCCACCTTCCAAAGACAACCTTTGGTTTCCTCAGCATCTTATATCAAGTTCTACAAGAGCTGATTAGTTTCTTCCTTTTGGATGATCAGTTAACATACTCCATGACCCCTTAATGCACTTTAATTACCTGATTTTTCGTGTCACCAGAACCTTGTTAGCAGACCTGAAATTATGCAGGCTGGTTTAAACAGCCCAGCAAAAATGCTGACATGCTGACCTCCTGTGGCATTTTGTCCTATGCCTAATGGACTAATTTCTGACAGCAGCAGTCTGGAGCTTAAGTCTTCCTGACAGATCTCGGATATGTTTTATTTATCATGGATAAAACCAGCAAATTAAAAAAAGCACTGCTTTGCCAGACCTGGAAAGGCGGTATTTCTGCCTACTACTAAGAATACCCTGTAGTCAAGAATGAGAAAGACTTGAAATGTAGCAGATAAAGATTGGAGCTGTTGGCTCTTGTCACATAGATTTAGGCCCATTTCTGTGTTTTGATGTGAAATGTTACTAGAAATCTCTCTGTGGATTTCACAAGAAATAAAACATAATATTTATTACTATGTTTATATCCTACTTTGTCTCTGAGGGTCTGCAGGATGGACGATACAGGCGGCTTCCTCCTTGAGTAGGGACTTAAATGTAGATTTTCCAAGGCATTAATGATTGAAAAGAAAAAGTCTAATTATCTACCAATCTCTTTATAAATTGGGTTCACATGATTTCCTACTTCTATATGTTGAAAGGTTAGGAGTGTGGGGATTGGGACATTCATACAGTATTTTTTTCTGGCCAAAGAGAGAGTTTTTTTTTTTAAATTTATATGCCGCCCTTCTTCGGAGACTCAGGGCGGCTTACAATGCGTTAAGCAATAGCCTTCATACTTTTGTATATTTATACAAAGTCAGCTTATTGCCCCCACAAACTGGGTCCTCATATTACTTACCTTAGAAAGGATGGAAGGCTGAGTCAACCTTGAGCCTGGTGAGATTCGAACTTACAGTAATTGCAGACAGCTGGTGTTAATCACAATGCTTTTAGTCTGCTGAGCCACCAGGCCCAGTTCATACTGACCTTTGTCAGGTTCGCCTGATTCGCCAGTTGCGCCCTTTTCTTGATCGGGATTCCGTGTGCACAGTCACTCACGCCCTCGTCACCTCTCGCCTGGACTACTGTAACGCTCTCTACATGGGGTTCCCCTTGAAGAGCACCCGGAGGCTCCAACTGGTCCAGAATGCGGCTGCGCGGGTAGTTACGGGAGCTGCATGGCGCTCCCACATAACACCGCTCCTGCATGAGCTGCACTGGCTCCCAGTGGTCTTCCGGGTGCGCTTCAAGGTGTTGGTTACCACCTTTAAAGCGCTCCATGGCATAGGACCTAGTTACCTTCGAGACCGCCTGCTGCCACCGATGACCTCCCATTGACCCATACGCTCCCACAGAGAGAGCCTCCTTGGGGTGCCATCAGCCAAACAATGTAGGCTGGTGACCCCCAGGGGGAGGGCCTTCTCTGTGGGGGCACCTACCCTCTGGAATCAGCTGCCCCCAGAGATAAGGAGAATCCAAGACCTCGGTGCCTTCCGCCGCGCCCTTAAAACTTTCTTATTTCAGCAAGCTGGGCTGGCTTAACAAATTATTTTAATAATTTTAATTGGTTATGTCTTTTTAAATTTGGGGCCAAACAGAGATATTTCTTTTAATTGTTTTTAATGTTTGTATTATATGTTTTTATCTGGCTGTACACCGCCCTGAGTCCTCAGGGAGAAGGGCGGTATCTAAATTTGAAATAAAATAAAATAAAAACATATACCACGTTTCAAATGACAGGTTGGCTAGATCACATGTTATTTATTTATTAAATTTATATACTGCTTGTCTCACTGTCAAGCAATTTGGGGTGGCTTACAACATTGCAAAAACAGGTACCAGATGCTAAAACGTGGAAACAGCAAATATTAAAATAAACAGAGATTAAATAAACTAAAAACCAAAATTCAATGGGTTTCCTGTGGGAATGATCTACTAAGCACCTCGAATGTGGAACACCCACTGTTGGGCCCCCCAGGTAAAATGGCAGAGCTAGGTTTTGAGGCTCTTTCAGAGGGTCAAGGGGATGGGGATCTTAGTTTGTGTCCTTCGAGGTGAGACACACGCCACCCAGCTCCCAAACACGTAAACCCCCTGTAGTTAAATAAATGATTCCTTTATTAGGAGCGCCAGCAGCCCCAGCAAAAAGTTTCTCTCTCTCTCAAAGCAGGTTAACAAGTCTGTCTGGCAGGGAGATGAATAGTTGTCTGCCACATCTATTCATCTCCGCCCCCTGCCTTTTATCCCCAGAACTAGGGTAGGGCTTCACTAGCAGCGGTGGCTCTTCCTTCCCAAGGATCGGCCCATAGATTTCCACTGCTTTCCTCTCCTCTGCCTTCTGCGCATCCGCGTGTCAAGCACTGGACCCAGCTAGTCCACCTCTTCCACATCAGCCACCTCCAGACCTGGAGGCTGCTGACTCTTCATCTGAGGGCTGATGGACGGCCCAGGCTCTGCCTCTGACAGCTCTGTTATGGAATGATGGGACCAAACAACATTCCTGGGTCAGCCAGAGACAGTTTATTGCGCAGTTTCAGAACCAGATTTGTATCTGCAATTCTGAACCCAGAAGAGCTCTGATACAACTGCTTTTATACATCTCCAAGACAAAGGATTTTGCGAGCACAGCAGTTTTCCATATATGGTTAACATACATTTGTTACATGATAATTGACACTTTCTAATTACTAAATTCTTTCATTATTTTCTAATTCATAAGATTATTTTAGCTAAACAACCTTCCTCAGTTCTGTGATTGCTGATGTGTAGATTCATGGCTGCTTTGGATAATAAGTAACCTTTTTGTTTCAGATGGATGTCTTTGCATCCTTGACAGCTAGACCCCTCAGAAGATATATATTACCAAGAATGGAATTTAGCTGACTTAGTGTAATCTCTAAACAAACACATTTCTTTCTTATAATAATGTGAATAAAGAGGGTCCTTCAGTGTTCATATAGCTGACCCTGTACTATTCCTACATCATTCACATTAGCTCCATTCCCTCTTCCCCCTCAGACTCTCAGGTTGCCTTGATGCTGACCCTGACTCCATACCGCCTCCTCATTTTACCAACCTTGTAAGGATGAATGGCTGAGTTAACTTTAAGGCGATGAGACTCGAACTGCCAAACTGCTGGCAGCAGCTGGCAATCAGCAGAACTAGCCTGCAGTACTGCATTCTAAACACTGCACCACCACAGAAAACCATGACTATACGGACTTTTGTCAGCAAGGTGATGTTTCTGCTTTTTAATCTGCTGTCTAGATTTGCCATATCTTTCCTCCCAAGGAGCAAGCATCTTGGCTCTACCAGTGTCTTAGAGCCCCAATGGGTGTGTGCCCTACTACAGGTGGTTAACGGATTGAGATAACATCCCATCTCCTCCCCTTGTGCATCCCATATTCTTCCTTGCCACCTTTGTTCATTTTAGTGTTAATTTTATTAATTAATTAATTAATTAATTAATTTTATTTCTATACCGTCCTTCTCCCGAAGGACTCAGGGCGGTGTACAGCCTGATTAAAAGCACAAAGACAGACAAAATTTAAAAATAATTAAAATTATTAAATGATAGGTTCAATTATAAAACCCCAAATTTAAAATCCCATATTTAAAAACCAATTAAAATCTTTACATTCATAGCCCAGCCTGGCGGAACAACAAGATTTTGAGGGCACAGCGAAATACATGGAGATCAGAGATTTTATGAATTTCTGGGGGCAGTTCATTCCAAAGAGCAGGGGCTCCCACAGAGAAGGCCCTCCCCTTGGTTGTCGCCAGCCGACATAATGTTAATGTTAATATTTATGATCTGAATATTTTAATGTTTTGCCTTGATGTTTTTACTCTGTTGTGAGCCTCGTAGAGTTGCTCCTAGGTGAGATGTGCGGCAAATAGATAAACAAATAATAAACAAATATTTCACCTATGTCAGTCTGATTTTTGATCACCTCCAGGTTGTTAGGTTGTCTTTAAAGAACAGCTGCTATAACATCAAATTGTTCTAGGGGTATGAAACATGCAAAATGATTTGAATTCAAAATAGCTCAAGTTTGAAAGATCTCTTTTCAAACGAGACACTTTTTGCTTCTTCTAAAACTCTGCCAGCGATGTTCTCACCATCCCAGAAACGTTTCAAAATGGAAAAAAAATTCTACACAGTATTTTTTTTTTTTAAAGCTTGGAATGGAGCGGTTTGAAACACAGAACCTATCCAGAATGGTCCAAAAACCCTAGAATGTTTAGAGTAGATCACAATGTACAGTATTTTGAATTTTGAAAAAAAAAGAAGAAGAGAGTCTTAATGAAACAATCAAAATGTTAAAAAGTTAGGATATTTATGTAGTTACTTACCAAGCACATCTAAATTATATTAAAGTAACCAAAATATCTTTAGAATCCTCAAGGCATGTCACAACTTTTGAGCACCCCTAATTTTTGGAAATTGAAAAGTTGAAAAATTTGACATACCCTGGAAGTTTTTAAGAAGAGATTGGATAACCATTTGTCTGAAGTGTGGTGTAGGGTTTCCTGCCTGAGCAGGGGGTTGGACTAGAAGACCTCCAGGGTCCCTTCCAACTCAATTATTCTATTCTATTCTATTCTATTCTATTCTATTCTATTCTATTCTATTCTATTCTATTCTATTCTATTCTATTCCCTAGTCTTAAAATATTTTAGATTTGAAATATTCTTCATGCTGTACTTGTCTCCTTGTTTTACTTTAACGCAGTGGTTCTCAAACTTCTCTTCACCACGGAGCCCCCTTTAAATACCTTTTGTGGCCACGGACCACCAAGGCTTAACTCAAGATTTAAATAATAACATTTCTTCAAGCCTTGGTGGACCTTCTGTGATGATATCGCAGCCCCCAGCGTCCTTGGACCAGAGGTTGAGAACCATAGATTTAATAGTTCAGAATCAAAGAATTACACAAATCATAATAAAGCCTTGTTAATGTAAGAAATTATGGTTTTGGTATCAGAATTAGTCCCTCCTGCTTAAAAAAGAACATTTTGAGACTAAAATCCAGACAACTGAAAAGCAACAATAAGCTTAATTCCGTGTAGAATTAGATTCAAACTAAAAGTTAGCTAAATGGGAAAATTGTAGGAATATATTTCTCTCTTTAGATGCCAAAATAAAATGTAATTTTCTCCATCTTTTGCCATTATATTGCCTGTCACTTTGTGATGTGGCCACATTCTGTGTTGGCTTTTACTAGGCATTACCTGGGAGAAATCAATCTCTCTATATAATTACCATAGAGCTATTGTGCTTTCCGTATATCTGAATGTAGGATCAGTGAGAAAAATCACACGCCAGTAGATGTCGCTGTTGCATAGCTTTCCTACACGGACATTACTGGCCCACCATTCAGCAGATGGCTCTTGGAGAAAAATTAACAATTATTCAATTAATGCCCACTACATTGTCAATGCCAATGGAAAGCATATCCCATTCCAGGAATTATAAATAGTTGGAAGGGCCCCCGGTATATCAGCTGCCAGTTTACCAGTCAACCATCCTCTTTACAGTCCCAAATATAATCTGCCTTGGGCTCAAATCAGGCTGAAATTACCCACTAAAAAGTGGCTATCATTGAGTTTAAGTGCATATTATAAAGAATGAATACCTGCCCTGAATCTTGCCTTTTTCTTGCACAATATTGATTCCAAAAATATGAGATATATGATATGATATGATATATTATGATATGATATGATATGTTATGAGATGATACAGGGGTGGGTTCTAATTTTTTTTACTACCGGTTCTGTGGGTGTGGCTTATTTTGTGGGCGTGGCTTGATGGTCATGTGACAATTCTTTAGGATTTAGCAGAGGTACTGGTCTACCAGGCTTTTAACTGCTTGCAGAGCTGTACCGGTCTACTCATTTGTTTTTGGAGGCATCGGTCTACTCATTTGTTTTTGGAGGCACCGGTTTACTCATTCGTTTTAGAAGGCACCGGTCTACCACCACACTGCCTTTTAACACTGATCAGCTGTAAGGTGGCCCTTTGAAACCCCACGGCAAGAGTTTAAACAGTTTTTTTCCTTCTAGCCGATCAGCTGGGACTTGGGAGGCAGCAATAGATTGGGGGTGGGGCCAAATAAAAGGTAAGAATAATGCGGGAGTGTGGGGGGGGGGCGGGGGGGGAAGGGCCCAACTCCCGAACAAAGAGAACCAGTTCGGTGACGTCATATCGTCACCGCTACCGGCTCGGCCGAACCAGGTCGAACCGGGAGGAACCTACCACTGATGAAATGACATGATATGATATGATATGATATGATATGATATGATATGATATGATATGATAACAGTGTTCCAATATTTGAGGGGTTTCCACAAAGAAGACAGGGTCAACCCCTTTTCCAAAGCACCAGAGGGCAGGACAAGAAACAATGGATGGAAACTAATCAAGGAGAGAAGCAATCTGGAATTAAGGAGAAACTTCCTAAGAATTAGAACAATCAACCAGTGGAACAGCTTGCCTTCAGAAGTTGTGGCCACTTCATCATCGGAGGCTTTTAAGAAGAGACTGGACAGCCACTTGACTGAAATGGTATAGGATCTCCTGCATGAGCAGAGGGTTGGACTAGAAGTCCTCCTAGGCCATTTCCAACTCTGTTATTCTGTAAAATGAAATATTCTGAATTTAAAGGAAAATACTCAGGAGGAAAAAAATCCCAGAGTTGCTAGGAGTTGAGCAACAAAATAATAACAATAATAATGTAGAACTGGTGGGGACCATAAAACAGAGGAAGTCATAGAAAATAAAGAAGCTAAAGTATTCTGGGAATTTAGAATTAAAAGAGACAGGCACCCTCCACCTAACATACCAGACTTAACAATTGTCGATAAGAAAGACAGAAAAGTCTGGATAGTGGACATGGCAGTACCTGGAGACAGCAGAATAGAAGAGAAAGAACTGGAGAAGATAATAAAATATAAAGTCCTGCAAACAGAAATTCTATGACTGTGGCAAAAGAAAGCAAGGATAGTACTGATAGTCATAGGCGCCTTGGGTGCAATCCAGGGGTGGGTTCTAAATTTTTTTACTACTGGTTCTGTGGGCGTGGCTTATTTTGTGGGTGTGGCTTGGAGGTCATGTGACTAGGTGGGCGTGGCTAGCTGGTCAGAGTCATTTCTGGAAGGTCCTCGCACTTACGACCAGCCCTCACACTTACGACCCGACTCATTTGTTTGCTTTTAACACTGATCAGCTGTAGGACGGCCCTTTGAAGCCCCACGGCAAGAGTTTAAACAGTTTTTTCCCCTCTAGTCATCAGCTGGGACTCAGGAGGCAGCAATAGATTGGGGGTGGGACCAAATAAAAGGTAAGAATAACGTGGGTGGGTGGGGGGGTGGGAGGGCAGGGGGTGGGAGAACCGTCATATCGTCACCGCTACCGGCTCGGCCGAACCGGGAGGAACCCACCACTGGTGCAATCCCAAAATAACTGGAGCACCACTTGAAGACCATTGGCATTGACAAATTCACCATCAGTCAATTGCAAAAGGCAGCTTTATTCAAAACAGTTTACATCCTGTGACAATGCCATAAAACATCAACCTCTGTCTATTCCAAGGCAGATTTACTTGGAGCAGCTCACATTTGGCAACAATATCTTTAATATCATAAAAAAAAAAATACAATCTGCTTATCCTGGGTCTGTGGGAAGGATTCGATGGGTAGGTAAAAATGCCAAATACAGTTTAAACATCTGGCTGATCGTGTGATGAACCATAATATTAATAAACTTATTTAATAGAACAGAACAACAAAGTAGGAAGGGACTTTGGAGATCCTCTATTCTAATAGCCTGCTGAAGTAGGAGACCCTATACCATTTCAGACAAGTGGCTGTCCAGCTCTTCTTAAAAGCTCCCAGTGATGGAGCACCTAGAACTTCTGGAGGCTAGCCATTGCGCTGGTTAATTTTTCTCACTGTTAGGAAATTTCTTCTTAGTTCTAGGTTGCTTCTCTCCTTGATTCATTTCCATCTATTGTTTCTTGTCTTGCCTTCTGGTGCTTTGGAAAATAGACTCTTCTTTGTGGCAGCCCCTCAAATATTGGAACACTACTGTGATGTCTCCCCTAGTCCTTCTTTTCATTAAACTAGTCATATCCAGTTCCTGCAACTGGACCAGTTGGAGCAGGGGTGGGTTCTAATTTTTTTACTACCGGTTCTGTGGGCGTGGCTTATTTTGTGGGTGTGGCTTGGAGGTCATGTGACTAGGTGGGCGTGGCTAGCTGGTCAGAGTCATTTCTGGAAGGTCCTCGCACTTACGACCAGTCCTCGCACTTACGACCTGACTCATTTGTTTGCTTTTAACACTGACCAGCTGTAGGGTGGCCCTTTAAAACCCTGTAGCAAGAGTTTAAACAGTTTTTTTTCCTTCTAGTCATCAGCTGGGACTCAGGAGGCAGCAATAGATTGGGGGTGGGACCAAATAAAAGGTAAGAATAACGTGGGTGTGGGGGGGGGAGAACCGGTTCGGTGATGTCATATCGTCACCGCTACCGGCTCGGCCGAACCGGACCAAACCCGGAGGAACCCACCACGGAGTTGGAGGCTCCAACTGGTCCAGAATGCGGCTGTGTGGGTGATTATGGGAGCGACATGGAGCTTCCATGTAACACCTCTCCTGCGTGAGCTACACTGGCTCCCGGTGGTCTTCCAGGTGCGATTCAAGGTGTTGGTTACCATCTTTAGAGCGCTCCATGGCTTAGGACCTGGGTACCTACGAGATCGCCTTCTGCTACCGATAGCCTCCCACCGACCAATATGCTCCCACAGAGAGGGACTCCTCAGGGTACCGTTGGTCAAACAATGTCGACTGGTGACCCCCAGGGGGAGAGCCTTCTCTGTGGGGGCACCCGCCCTCTGGAATGAATTGCCCCCGGAGATACGGATGATCCCTGACTTATGCACCTTTCGCCATGCCCTCAAGACGTTATTGTTCCAACAAGCTGGGCTGGCCTAAACATTAATTTTGATGGGTTGTTTTTTGTTTAATGATGTCGGGGCCAAATTATTTAATATGTTTTAAATGGCTTTTAAATTTTATATATGTGTTTGTTTTATCTTGGCTGTGCACCGCCCTGAGTCCTTTGGGAGAAGGGCAGTAAAAAAATTAGATTAAATAAATAAATAAATAAATAAAATAAATATGCTTTAGCCTCCAGTCCCCTAATCATCCTGGTTGCTCTTCTCTGCACTCTTTCTAGAGTCTCAATATCTTTTTTATAATGTGGTGATCAAACCTAGATACAGTATTCCAAATGTGGTCTAACTAAAGCTTAATAAAGTAGTACTTGTTCTTCATGTTATTTTTGAGTTATGTATTTATATCCTGCCTTTATTATTTTTATAATTAACTCAAGGGAGCGAGCATACATAATGCTTCTTCCTCCTCCTCCTATTTTCCCAACAACAACAATCCTGTGAGGTGAGCTGGACTGAGAGAAAATGTCCAGGCCAAGGGCATCTTTTTTCTAAGTGTCCCAGAAATTAGATAATACTCAAAGGAAGAAAATGAGGGAGAAATGGTGGATTTCAACATACCATCAATGAACATAACCTCACCAATACATATTACATTTTGTTGACTTCTTTCCAATCCTTTATCAGCCATGGCCAGTGTAGGTGTCTGTATTCCCTTTTGTGTAATCAAATAGTGTGGTTGGACCTGTTGTGTGGATTTCTCCCCAAGTACTTACATTGTGTGTGTAAGTGTCTGTAAGAGCAAACAAGGGACTAATCAGAGCAGTGCACCTGTATTGATTCTCTCTCTCTCTCTCTCTGTGTTCAGGCAACAAAGACACCCCCACACACCCACCCACACACACTGATTAGCCCTGAGGAGAAAATGCACATATACTGTCAGGTGTGAAAGACCAGATCTACACTTGAAGGTCCAATCAAACTGATTTATTGATAAAAGCCTATGGCCAGGAATCTTCTCTGGTAAACATCATCACTTGCTTAGAGTTAGATAAGGGCCAATGGCACTCAAGAGAGGGTTGGTCTTAGTTCTCTTGTGGCTACGTAAGGATTCTAGGCCGATCCCCCTTTTCACTCCACCCTTCAGGTTCTGCCATTCTCTTAGGAAATGGCTATTGTCTAACTAGTTGGTCAGGCAATATATAAACTATCAATACATGTTTGTCAAAAGGTATTATATTGCTTTAAGACTGTATTGCATCATCCTGTATCCTGATTGGCTAAGCTCTGTAGCCAATGTACTTAAGGGGAAGCCTGAATTATGCCTTGTGGACACTACACCATTTTATCTGTTTATTTGCTGTTACTCTCTACCTGTTCTCTCTGTATGATCACTGTTTGATCATTGCTACTTGTTGCTTTCTACTATTTATTGAATGTTTTAATACTGAACTTGTTCCTGTTTGAAACTCAAGTAGAACTGTTTTATTGTGTAATGACAACAACTGGTAAGAAGACTTTGTACTTGGAATATCCCTGAATTGATATTTTAACTATCGCCTTATCTGTGTATGACTTAGATTGTTATTGGACTTTGCTTTACTTTTTTCTAAAAAGTAAAAGACTACCACAACTCAGTGTGTCAGTATATTAACTGTGGTTATTCACTCTCAGCCGCTTTCATGTGCATACTCAAGGGGTACTCTGCTCAATAACCCATAACATCTGCTTCTCCTCAAGAAGCCTTCCCTGGACCCGGCAACATTGGCTAACTATCGTCCAGTCTCCAACCTTCGCTTTGTGGTGAAGGTTGTTGAGAGTGTGGTTGCACGACAGCTCCCCCAGTACCTGGATGAAACGACGTATCTAGATCCGTTCCAGTCGGGTTTCAGGCCTGGGTACAGCACGGAAACGGCATTGGTTGCGTTGGTGGATGATCTCTGGAGGGCTCGGGACAGAGGTTGTTCCTCTGTCCAGGTCCTATTAGATCTCTCAGCGGCTTTTGATACCATCGACCATGGTATCATGCTGCACCGGTTGGAAGAGTTGGGGGTGGGAGGCACCGTATTACGGTGGTTCTCCTCCTTTCTCTCCGACCGGTCGCAGTCTGTGTTGACAGGGGGCCGAGGTCGACCCCGAGGCCCCTTATATGTGGGGTGCCACAAGGATCGGTCCTCTCGCCCCTTCTGTTCAACATTTATGTGAAGCCGCTGGGCGAGATCATCCGTGGTTTTGGGGTGGAGTACCATCAGTACGCTGATGACACCCAGCTGTACATCTCCACCCCAGACCACCCCAACGATGCCCTTGAAGTGATGTCCCGGTGTCTGGAGGCCGTAAGGATCTGGATGGGGAGAAACAGGCTCAGGCTCAACCCATCCAAGACCGAGTGGCTGTGGTTTCCGATGTCCCGATATAGTCAGCTGGTGCCATCGCTGACTATTGGGGGCGAAGCATTGGCCCCCACGGAGAGGGTTCGCAACTTGGGTGTCCTCCTGGATTCACGGCACTTGACGGCCGTGACCGGGAGGATTTTTTATCAGGTCCGCCTGATTCGCCAATTGCGTCCCTTTCTGGATCGGGACTCGTTACGCACGGTCACTCATGCCCTCGTCACCTCCCGTTTGGACTATTGTAACGCTCTCTACATGGGGCTCCCCTTGAGGAGCACTCGGAGGCTCCAACTGGCGCAGAGTGCGGCCGCGCGGGTAGTGATGGGAGCAACGTGGCGCTCCCATGTAACGCCTCTCCTGCGCGAGCTGCACTGGCTCCCGGTGGTCTTCCGAGTGCGCTTCAAGGTCTTGGTTCAGAGCGCTCCATGGCTTAAGACCTGGCTATTTATGGGACCGCCTGCTGCCACCAATAGCCTCCCACCGACCAGTACGCTCCCATAGAGAGGGGCTCCTCCGGGTGCCGTCGGCCAAACAATGTCGACTGGCGGCCCCCAGGGGGAGAGCCTTCTCTGTGGGGGCACCTACGATCTGGAACGAGCTCCCCCCGGAGATACGGAGGATTCCGGATCTGCGTACCTTCCGTCGCGCGCTTAAGACGTTTTTATTCCATCAAGCTGGCCTGACCTAAACTTTTCCTCTTTTAAATGGAATTTTAAATTTGGTTTTAATTTATTGGGGTTTTAAAATGTCTCAGCCAAATTTATTTAATTAGTTTTATTTCTATTTTAAATTTTGTATCTATATGTTTTATTTATGGCTGTTCACCGCCCTGAGTCCTTCGGGAGTAGGGCGGTATACAAATTTAATAAAATGGAAAAAATGGAAATGGAAATGAGCCAAGAATATCCTTAACACATTCCTTGTCCCACATATGCAGATAAACACAAACATACAGTACATATAATGTTCTACTGCCTTATTGAGAAGAACCCAGGGTGGGATGGAGCCCATTAAATGTCTGGTAAGAAACTGGGATGGGGCTTATTATTTTATTATTTTTATTTCTTTTATATTGTGCTTTCCCCCCTCCCATGTTTTATTTGATATAACATTCGATTTCCATCAAACAGTGTGTGATCTGGGTACAGTTATTTTTAAGCAATCATACTGTGCTTTTATGTAAGCTGCCTTGAGTCTCCATATGCGAGTAGGTGGTAATATAAATTTTCTAAATAAATAAAAAAAAATAAACATTCTGATCCAGAATAGGGCCAAATTGGAGGCAGGGCAGAGGAAGAAGGTGCCCAATGAAAGATTGGATTTGAAAATGAGGTGGCTCTTTCAGAGATCAGAATTCCAGAGAAATGGCTCCAACTGATCCTATGGAGAGGCAGGTGGGCATTGACTTTGGATACTGCTGACTGCTTCATTCCTTTCACTTCCGGTCATGTGACCTGTTGACCATGATGTTCTTATTCCTGGCCTGGGAGGCCCCACTCGTTTATTCACTGTCACCCTTGCCTTCATAATCTCTTATTAGATTACTACAATGGCTTGATATGGGACTGCCCTTGAAGAACATTTGGAAACTTCCAACTGGTACAAAATGAGTCTGCCTGGGTAATAAATGGATGAGAGGTCCGTGGTGCTCTCTGAGCTGCCTTGTCTTCTTGCAGAAGTTTCATTACCCCAACTGGTAACATCATCACTGCTAGAGTAGCCCTGACGAGGTTAAACGTCTGCAAGAAAACAAGCAAGCTCAGAGAGCACCAAAGACCCCTCATTTCAACCCTGAGCTACAAATATTCTTCTTTTTTGGTAATAAATGGATATATGGCACATATAACACCACTAGTATGTGAGCTGCCCTGGTTGCAGGTGTGTTTCCGATGCAATTCAAGGTGCTGGTTATAACCTTTAAATGCCTATGTGCAGGGGTGGGCTTCAAAAATTTTAGCAAGGGGTTCTCTGCCTGGTTGCTGGGTGGGTGTGGCCATGGTGGGTGTGGCCTAGTTGGCTTCCTGCACCATGGCGGTGGGGTGATTTTGCCCTCCCCGGGCTCCGGAGGCCTTCCTCAAGCCTCTGGGAGGGTGAAAACAGCCTCCCCAGGCCCTCTGGAGGCTGGAAATGGGCCAGTTCCAGTAGGCCCGTTTTCCGCCCTCTCCAAACATCCCCATGTGACCTGCACTTACCTGCATCCAAAATGGGCCGCATGGGGACTCCTGGGAGGGGCGGGGCGGGGCAGGCGGGGCCAGCCAGGAATGGGATTTGGGGGTTCTCCAAACTGCACAGAATCTTTTTTTTTTTTTTATTAAACTTTATTGAGGTTTTCTTTTAAAAAAAAACAAACAAAAAGCAAAGGACAAAAACAAAAGAGAAATAAGAAGAAAAAACAAACAAACATTCAAACAATAACATAAAACAACATATACATAATATAGCTTTTCAATTTGTATCGGATGTGCAGTGTTTTAACTATTTCCATAGATAATACTTGGTGACATTTTAACTCACTTTTAACCATTATTTAATACACCTTTAGATCTTTCTTTCATTCTATCATGCAACCACTTGTACCACCTTTCCCACATAGCATTTAGCACTTAGACTTATATGCCGCTTCACAGTGCTTTTACAGCCATCTCTAAATGGTTTACAGAGTCCGCCTATTGCCCCCCAACAATCTGGGTCCTATTAACTTGCTGAAGAGCTGGAACAAAGAGCAGAGGGAAGATCCATACCCATAATTTTTGGACTTATTAAGGATCGTCTTCTGCCCATATATTCTTCTATCCCTGAGGAGTTGCTTCATTTTTATTTATTTATTTATTTATTTGTTTGTTTGTTTGTTTGTTTGTTTGTTTGTTTGTTTGTTTGTTTGATTTATATGCCGCCCTTTTCCAGAGACTCAAGGCATCTTACAATGCATTAAGCAATAGCCTTCATACTTTTGTATATACCTGCTTAATAGGGCTTTCCCCCCCCCCGCCAAGCGGTGTTGTTTTTTATACAAAGTCAGCTTATTGCACCCACAAACCGGGTCCTCATTTTACCTACCTCGAAAGGATGGAAGGCTGAGTCAACCTTGAGCCTGGTGAGATTTGAACTTGCAGTAATTGCAGGCAGTTGGTGTTACTTAACAGTGCTTTAGTCTGCTGCACTACCAAGGCTTGGTATTTTAAAATACCAATTCAAATATGAACCTGGCCACTCACTTTCATGAAAAGTATTAGTGAGAAGAAGAATCTCTGGCATCAGGTGTTATGATATTTGAACAAGGTTTATGGCTTAGCCTTCAACCTTTCAGAGATAAAAGTAGAAAAGATCCCACATAGTCAGCCGAAATAATACGACCTATGACCATCTTGGTTATTAAACATTTGTTGAAAAGGGTTTCCCCCTCCCTCATTTTTGTGTTTTTATTTCCTCTGCCAAGGGCTGCCCTTAAAACAAGAAAAGGAATTCATTTGGGTTTAAGAGAGAGACAGCAATCCTTTCTGATGTAGCATTCCAAATAAAAATAAAACTGTTTAAATAAATATTTTTCAACCTTGGCCTCTTTAAGGCAGGCAGACTTCAACTAACTCCCAGAATTCCCCAGCCAACTTCCCAGCTCTGGGAATTGAAATCCACCTGCCTTAAAGTAACGAAGGTTGAGAAATACTGATTTAAACCATACCAGGAGATCTCATGAGATCCCCCAAACTTCATGAAATTTTGGCAATTGTATCTCTAAGTATGTGGCTATTTGTACTCTCTCCCAGCTATCCATAAGATTTTACCACCTTTTTTATGATTTTGTGAAATTTTCCCCAGATCATATGAGTTTTGACTGCTTTGAGGCTTCTAGTATTTCATTTTTCTTTTTTTAAAAAAGAAATGTTTATTGAACTTTGGGGTTGTCCCAGGCACCAGTTCACGGTTATCCTACTTTGGAATCAAGCAGAAAACCTTGGCATCCTCTTTCCCAACTTTTGTGTCTCCCAGATGTGTTCAATGTGGCTGGGAATTTTGGAAATGTAATCCCAACACATCCAGAGGCAACCTGATAAGGAAAAATCTTATATTGTTGCAGCAAACTTTCTATGCAATAAAGGATAACACTTTACATCATTGGCGGATTAATTACAGCATAATGGTGGCAATTTTATTGTGTGGAAAGTTGAGCTAACGAAACTGGTTTAATGCACTACTATGATTTGTCTTATTTTAGAAAATTTTAAATAATTACAGAAATGTGAAAAGCAGCGTGCTCTTTAGCAGTTCATTAACACATATGTGGTAATCACAGCCGTCTGTTCCTGATTAAGATACAGTGAAAGGATGAAACATATGTCACGGTGTCATAATATCATGTGCAAGCTCCATGCTTTTAATTCATTAATTAATATTAATTTTATTCATTTTTATCCCACCTTTACTATATAGAGTTATATCTTAAGCTCCTTCCTCTTCCTATTTTCTGTGAGGTGGGTTGGCCTGAGAGAATGATTGGCACAAAATCATCCAGCCAGCTTTCATGACTGAGGCGGGACTAGAATGCCTAGTTTCGTGGTGATTGGCCCAAAGCTACCTATTTAGCTTTCATGCCTAAGGCAGGACTAGAACTCACAATCTCTGGGTTTCTAACCTAGTGATTTAACCACTAGACCAAACTGGCTATGAAGTCACATGCAAGTATAAAAGTGATGGAGCTCACGTTGTCCCACCTGAGAAGGTCTACGGTGGCTACAGCCCTCAACCTTTCGATCTACTCATAGGAAAGTTGTACGTCAACTTTCACTAAGACAAATCTTTTCTCCAGTTACTTCAGTTTTGTCCGTTCAGAGTGCAGTGCAGGTACCTTTCCTTGGTGGTCAAAAAAGTCAACATGGACACTGAAACTGCAATATTAAGTCCTTCCTGCTTTTTTTACAGGCCCCACACATGTGATACATACAAAGAGAGTGAGGAACTTCATTTACTCAAGTACAGTCATCATCTTATCTGTTGACTCCTCCCCTGCAGTTGAGCAAACAAAAACTACAAAATGTTATATTAATTTTTATTTGATCATGTTGGAAATATTGGAATTTATTACGTAAAATGTGTTTTCTCACTGAAATTTGGATTTTTGGATGGAGCCGAGGTCTGAAGAATGGAATGGCAGAAACTCTAGTTGTTTTTTTTTAATTAAAAAAAAATCACACTTGTAGATCTCTTAGAAGTCAATTCTGGAGCAACAGTTCATTAGGGATAAGTATTAATAAAGCTAAGATTATTTCTGTTTACTCAGCAGGACTAAAACAGGAGATAAAAATAGACTCTCTTTTATGTGATGTAACTGAGGCAAATTATATAATTTATGTCATTGGAGGATGACATCATGAAACATGTGACACGACTTAACCCTCCATGGACACCGATGGCCTCAATCAATTGAATTAGTCTGTTCTTCTTCCAATATATTCCCCTGTTCCTGCACGTTTCCTTCTGCCAGGATTCTGATGACACCATAACATGATTTATAATTTGTCACGGCTGAAATGTAGCCATGGGTGCATGTACAAGGAGCATCTCTGGTCTCATTAGGAAGCTGTCTATATGACAGCAAGGAGTTTTAGGAGAGTGGGCCGGAGCCTTATGAAGCTGTTAGTGTGGGAGCTGACTAGAAATCATCAGGCTGTACTTGGGTGAAAGGTAAAAAGTGCTGTGGGCTAAGGGACAAGATAGAATAGAATAGAATAGAATAGAATAGAATAGAATAGAATAGAATAGAATAGAATAGAATAGAATTCTTTATTGGCCAAGTGTGATTGGACACACAAGGAATTTGTTTTGGTGTATATGCTCTCAGTGTACATAAAAGAAAAGATTCATTTGTCAAGAATCATAAGGTACAACACTTAATGATAGACATGTGGGTGGAAAATGGGTAACTGTCAGGCACCAAGGTCAGAATGGAATCGACATTAGCCAGCACAACAGGAGTAACCCTCTAATATGGCACCATTTTCTGATCCAAGAGTGTGATATTGACAATATTTTGCTTTTTAAAAGCATTTTCAATTATAAACAATAGTGTTTTCAATCTCTTCCTCTTCCTCTTCCTCCTCTTCTTCCTCTTCCTCTTCCTCTTCCTCTTCCTCTTCCTCTTCCTCTTCCTCTTCCTCTTCCTCTCCTAGCCATCCATCCATCCATCCATCCATCCATCCATCCATCCATCCATCCAATCTATCATCTATCTATTACCTCTTTCTAATCTCTCTCCCTCTCCCCCCCTCTCTATTCTATATCATCTATCATCTAATTGCAGCTAGATATAAATAAATTATATAGAGAGATATAATAGATTATATATAGTCAATCATTGGCATCCTTCAGTCTCAAAAGACTATGGTATTGTGCTCTGGAAAGAGGTCCTAAAACAGCATCTAGTGTGACTGAAAAGGCCAATTCGAGAGTGGCAATCCCATACTAAGGGCAGATATATTCTGTCCCCTGCCCAGCCCCCAGATTTTGCTGGTTCCGGGACTGACTCTTTGCCTCAGCCTGCCGAACAAGTGTCTCTTCAAATTGGAGAAGGCCATGCTGCGTCTTTAGCCTTCAAGATGAACGATTGGAGGTCAAGGTTTCCCAGTTGTTAATGTCCATTCTCAGGGCCTTTAGGTCCCTCTTGCAGATATCCTTATATCGCAGCTGTGGTCTCCCTCTGAGGCGCTTTCCCTGCACTAATTCTCCATACAGGAGATCTTTCGGAATCCGACCATCAACCATTCTCACGACATGCCCAAATCAGCGTAGACGACGCTGTTTCAATAGTGTATACATGCTAGAAATTCCAGCACGTTCCAAGACTGCGCTATTTGGAACTTTGTCCTGCCAGGTGATGCCAAGAATACGTCGGAGACAGCGCATATGAAAAGTGTTCAACTTTCTCTCCTGCCGTGCGTAAAGGGTCCAAGACTCACTGCAGTACAAGAGTGTGCTCAGGACACAGGCTCTATAGACCTGGATCTTTGTATGTTCCGTCAGCTTCTTATTAAGCCATACTCTCTTTGTAAGTCTGGAAAATGTGATGGCCGCTTTACCAATACGTTTATTCAGGTAAGTATCTAAAGAGAGAATGTCAGAGATAGTTGAGCCGACTATATTATATATAGAGAGATAAGAGATAATCTATCTTTACATCTATATCTATATGTGCAATTCTATCTATCTATCTATCTATCTATCTATCTATCTATCTATCTATCGTCTCATATCAGAAATATTCTCAATCAGTCAGTCAAACAAGAGATATTTTCCAGTCAAGGATCCTGAAAGAATGTCACGATATACTATAGATACAGTGATCCTTTTTGGGAAATGTAAAAGTCAGGGTGAAATCTGAAAGAGGTTCATAAGGATTAAAAAAAAACCCCTTAATTGTTTATAACTTTGCTTTACAAAGGAAAATTCAAGAGCAAAACCAATTAAATAAATAATTAAAATTTATCTAAAGGATGGGTTTCCCCCCCTCCCTCAAATAATGGTCTGTTCTTTATAACGAAAGACCTATGGTCACTGTCGTAATAGAGGAGGTCTCAATGTTACAATTCTGTGCCACCTATAGTATTATTTTGACTATGGGTTGATAGTTCTAAAGGAAAATAACATTTCTTTAGGCGGGAGCCAGTGATTCCAGAATGTTGTTGTTGTTAGTTGCAAAGTCGCATCCGACCCATCGCGATCCCATGGACAACGTTCCTCCAGGCCTTCCTGTCCTCTACCATCCTCTGGAGTCCATTTAAGCTCATACCTACTGCTTCAGTGACTCCATCCAGCCACCTCATTCTCTGCCGTCCCCTTCTTCTTTTGCCCTCAATCGTTCCCAGCATTAGGCTCTTCTCCAGTGAATCCTTCCTTCTCATTAGGTGGCCAAAGTATTTGGATTCCAGAATAGGAGTTTTCTGTTCTTTTTATAGCAGTGTTCCCAAGAACCCAAGAAGGATTTGCAAATATCAGGCGTTGACAAACCTTTTAAACAGAAGAATGGGAAACTATGGCCCTGAAGTCTAAACATGAAATTCATCTTAAATGTATTGAGCTGAAAAAGATAGATGATAGAAAGGAGTTGGATAAAGTGGAGATGGGGAATGAATCCTGCAAGGTTCCAGATCTTTTTCCATTCTTCTTGGAGTCTTTGTCTAAAGCTACATCTTGCCAAGGCATTTTTTTTCTTCTTTTAACGAACCTGTAATCCTTTGCATCGGGATGGAGTTGGGGCAACTGAATGGAGCTGAGCGTTTACTAGCTGGATGCCCTTCCTGATGCCTATGCAGAGCTCACAGCAGATATTTTCTCTTTGCACCTAGAGAGAGAAATATCTGCTGCTACCTAGGATCGAACTCACAGACTGCCGATTGTGAGGTGAGAGCTCCATCTCTAGGCCACCATGCCGCTCCTAAATCTTGCCAAGACATTATTTTCCAAATAATCCATGCAGGGGTTTTTCAGTAGGGATCAAAACAGCATAAATAAATCCGCAATAAAATCTCTTGACTCTTAAATCTCACTGATGAATTTAACTCACACCCACTAATCAACTGAATTTCAACAGATTAAGTTACTAATTATGTCAATTAATCCTGGCAGCTCGGAAATAATAAAGACCAGGCGGTCAGCTGCTTCCCCATTTTCTTGAAGATAATAATCCACTTCTAATCTGCTAATCTATCTCAGGCATTTATTTTTCAAAAACCACTTCAGTCAATTCTCTCCTGCAAGGGCAATATCAAACATTAGTTTCTAAAGCACTATAAAATAAATCCCATCAAAATGTTTCCTGCAGCACTTGGCTGTTTAAAAATGCCTCTCATGCCATATTAAGCAAGTCAACATTTTTAGATTCAATTGCTAACCATAAACCTGGATGCTGAAGCAAAGTCTGTAGCATCTCCGTTCTTGGCAAAAGCAGTCATGTATTAAATTATTCAGTCTGGCTCGCCTTTCCTCCCTCTTTTGGCAAGATATAAAATGGATTTATTTTTCTGTCTCTGATGATTAAATATAGCCGCTGCTTCCATCTTACCACCTTACGAGCAGCACCTGGAAGTGATCTGCTCTTCTACAATAGAGGTACTTCAAGTGCTGCAAAGGAACCTATCATTATAATCCTCAGGAGACATGGACAATAGAGGCCACCAGAAGAGGGGACAAGAAAGGGAAGTGATATTACGTGCATCATATTGTCCTGGTGCAAATAACTTGGATATATTAAGCCCATATTTAGAATAGAATAGAATAGAATAGAATAGAATAGAATAGAATAGAATAGAGTAGAGTAGAGTAGAGTAGAGTAGAGTAGAGTAGAGTAGAGTAGAGTAGAGTAGAGTAGAATAAAATAACAGAGTTGGAAGGGACCTTGGAGGTTTTCTAGTCCAACCTCCTGCTTTGGCAGGAAACCTTACACCACTTCAGACAAATGGTTATCCAACATCTTCTTAAAAACTTCCAGTGTTGGAGCATTCACATCTTTTGGAGGCAAGTTGTTCCACTGATTAATTGTTCTAACTGTCAGGAAATTTCTCCTTAGTTCTAAGTTGCTTCTCTCCTTGATTAAAACAACATACCTCATATGTGGCCAGAATTTGAAAACAACAGTTAATACAGCACAATTTCTGACTAAAATAGTCCCACTGAAATCAGCATATGTGGGCCTGCTTGGCGTAGATTGCAGGGGTGATACAGAAATATAATTTTATGTCATTTTGTTCTATTTTACATATTTATGTATTAAATTATGTATGTTACCTATAACTATTGTATTTTACCCTACTCTTATTTTAAATTGTTTGTGTAGGATTTTATTGGTAATAAGTGTCCGAACCTTGTACATTGATATGACTAATAAAATATAATAATAATAATAATAATAATAATAATAATAATAATAATAATAATAATAATAATAACCCTAAAAGTGATGTTGACCGATTATATTTACCAAGAACAGAGGGTGGTTGAGGACTCCTACAAGTAAAGCAGACTGTGGAAGAAGAAAAACGCAGCTTGAATGATTACATCCAGAAAAGTGAAGAACCAATGATTAAGGAAGTAAATAAAGGAGGCCTTTTAAAGACAACTAAAACAAAAGCAGAATATAAGAAAGAAGTAATTGAGCAGTGAGCTGAAAATTGGAAAAGCAAAGCTCTGCATGGCCAATACTTGAAAAGTATTGAAGGCAAAGCTGACCAGAAATTAACTTGGAACTGGTTAAGATCAGGAGTACTGAAAAAAGAAACAGAAAGCTTTATTTTGGCAGCTCAAGAACAAGCCCTAACCACAAACTGCATGAAGGCAAAAATTCAACATGTTACCACCAACAGCAAATGCCGTCTCTGCAATGAGAAAGATGAGATAGTCGACCACCTGATCAGTGGGTGCAGCAAAATTTCACAAACTGACTACCTACAACGCCATGACCGTGTTGCTAAGATCATTCACTGGAAATTGTGCCAGAAGTTTAGATTTGAGTACAGCAAAAACCACTGGGAACATCAGGTTGAGAAGGTTTTAGAGAATGAGAAACTCAAGATCTTGTGGGACTTTAGGATTCAGACTGACAGGCACTTGGTCCACAACACACCTGACATAACAATAGTTGAAAAGAAAAAAGTATGGTTCATTGACATTGCAATACCTGGTGATGCACGGATTGAAGATAAGCAGCAAGAAAAAAATCACAAAGTACCGGGACTTGCAAATTGAAGTTGAGCAACTGTGGAAAAAGAAATTGTGTGTTGTCCCGATTGTAATTGGAGCCCTTGGAGCAATACCCAAAGGGCTACCTCGCTATTTAGAAATTCTAAATTTGCCAGACTTGAACATTTTGACTCTACAAAAAACCACCTTACTCGGAACAGCCTACATCCTCTGACGATACCTTAACAGTTCCTAGGTCCTTGGTTAGGACTCGAGCTGCTGAGCTATTAACCAACCTCAAAGGCTGTGAATCTCACTAAAGATTAAATAATAATAATAATAATAATAATAATAATAATAATAATAATAATAATAATAATAATAATAATTCCACAAAGTGGAAAAAGTTATCAAAAATGAGACAGTGAAGATCTTGTGGGACTTTCGAATACAGACGGATCGTCATTTGGAACGTAACATGCCAGATATCACAGTTGTTGAGGGCCGAAACGTAGAATTTATTGATATCGCTGTACCAGGAGAAGCCAGAGTTGAAGAAAAAGAACTGGAAAAAGTCATGAAATATCACGACCTGGCCATCGAAACTACACGGCTATGGATGAAACATGTAACAGTGATACCCATTGTCATCGGGGCACTTGGTATCACGTCCAATAATTTTACAAAACACATCAAGAAATTGCAGCTTCCTGCAATAACACCAGCAGAACTGCAAAAAACTGCTCTACTCAGAACATCATATATTTTAAGAATATACTTGGTTGATACCTAGTACGCTGGCAGCAACCCGTATCAACCATTAGCACCAGTCAGTCGTGTTTGTGACACATTTTTAAATGTTCAGTTGACTGAGTTTCATGTTTAATGAATCATCATCATCATCTAAGGAGACATTTTCTGACAGTGAGAATAATCAACCAGTGGAACAGCTTGTCTTCAGAAGTTATGGGTTCTCCATCACTTGAGGTTTTAAAGAAGAGATTAGACTTCTATTTGTCTGAAATGATATAGGGTCTTCTGTTTCAGCTGGGGTTGGACTAGAAGACCTCCAAGGTCCCTTCCCACTCTGTTATTCTAACATGGCTCTGTGGCCTTTGTTTGTGGAGCACAACGGACCATGAAATTGTGGGTCTGGCTGGCATGATGAGAGTCCTCCTTTAACCAATGTTAAATGTCCATCTCAGAATTTTGTCTTTGAAGTTTTATAATGTCACAACCTCATAATTTAATTTTTTAAAATCTTGAACTAATTTTAATACTCTAATGTTAATTTTATATGCTGTTTTATATGTCAATTATATTGTATAACATCCAGAGCCCATCCTTGAGGGAGCGGGCAGCTTAGAAACATGAAATATATAAACAAATAATTTGAGTCATTGGTGAAATATTGTCACGGTGTAGATGAGGCTGTGGTTTGTTGGGAATATTATTATTATTATTATTATTATTATTATTATTATTATTATTATTATTATTATTATTATTATTATTATTATTATTATTATTATTAATCAAATTTCTATACCACCCTACTCCCGAAGGACTCATGGCGGTGAACAACCAAGATAAAATACAGATAACACAAATATTAAAAATCCCTTAAAATTATTAAATATTTTGGCCAAAACACAAATTAAAACACCCAATTTATAAGATCACGAATTAAAAAAATTTAAAAGAGGGGAGTTAGGCCAGGCCAGCTTGCTGAAATAAAAAAGTTTTGAGAGCACAGCGAAACGTGCGCAGGTCCGGGATCCTCCGTATCTCTGGGGGGAGCTCGTTCCAGATGGTAGGTGTCCCCACAGAGAAGGCTCTTCCCCTGGGGGCCGCCAGTCAACACTGTTTGGCCGACGGCACCCTGAGGAGCCCCTCTCTATGGGAGCGTACTGGTCGGTGAGAGGCTATTGGTAGCAGAAGGTGGTCTCGTAAATACCCCGGTCCGATGCCATGGAGCGCTCTAAAGGTGATAACCAAAACCTTGAAGCGCACCCGGAAGACCACCGGGAGCCAGTGCAGCTCGCGCAGGAGGGGGGTCACATGGGAGCGCCACGTCGCTCCCATAACCACCCGCGCGGCCGCATTCTGGACCAGCTGGAGCCTCCGAGTGCTCCTCAAGGGGAGCCCCATGTAGAGAGCATTGCAGTAGTCCAAGCGGGAAGTAACGAGGGCATGAGTGACCGTATTTAACGAGTCCCGATCCAGAAAGGGACGCAACTGGCGAATCAGGCGGACCTGATAAAAAATCCCCCTTGACTCGGAAACTTCTTTTCTTGTGCTGTACTTTCGTTAGTTTAGCTAACGTTTCGTTAGCTTGGTTGGAGTTGAAGTAGATGGACCCCTAATCTGTTGGAGATGCAATTCTCTAAGTGGCTCAGCAGACTGATAGCATTGTGATTAACACCAGCTGTCTGCAATTACTGTAATCTCACCAGGCTCAAGGTTGACTCAGCCTTCCATCCTTTCTAAGGTAGGTAAATTGAGGACCCAGTTTGTGGGGGCAATAAGCTGACTTTGTATAAATATACAAAAGTATGAAGGCTATTGCTTAACGCATTGTAAGCCGCCCTGAGTCTCCGGAGAAGGGTGGTATATAAATCAATTTTATATTGCAGGCTTTCTAACAAAGCTAGTGAAACTTCCTCAATTAGTTTTCCCCGTAGATCTAATGCCCTTGCCTCTTAATAGGCTTTGTTTTATTCATGTACCTCTGCTCTGATAATTATCAACCTCTTTTGATGGCCTCAGGTGCAACATAGTTATCTGTGGAAGGAGGGGAGAAGAAATGCAACATTATGCAAAGAATGTTAAAATTGCAACGCAAACTCTGCTCCTTTTCTGCTTGTCTAATGACACTGTTTGCAAGTTTGAAGGGTTGTTGTGATGCCATAAGGCACAATTTTGTAATTTGGGTGAGACGTCAGCTTCCTGTGGATGTCTCTGCATCTCCACTAGACTTCCTAGCTCCCAGTTTCATGCCGCTTGATCCAGTGGTGAAATCCAATTTTTTTTACTACCGGTTCTGTGGGCATGGCTTGGTGGGCGTGGTGTGGCTTGGTGGGTGTGGCTTGGTGGGTGTGGCAGGGGAAGGATATTGCAAAATCTCCATTCCCATGTCACTCCAGGGGAAAGATACTGCAAAATCTCCATTCCCACCCCACTCCAGGGGAAGGATACTGCAAAATCCCCATTCCCTCCCCACTCCTGGGGAAAGGATATTACAAAAACTCCATTCCCACCCCACTCTGGGGCCAGCCAGAGGTGGCATTTGCCGGTTCTCCAAACTGCTCAAAATTTCCGCTACCGGTTCTCCAGAACCTGTCAGAACCTGCTGGATTTCACCCCTGGCTTGATCCCAAATCTTGGATTAATTGACAGTGGATCCTACTTGCTCTTTTCTTGATGTTGGAGAGTGTGCATGGATGCAAACAATTACCTTCATAAGGCAAAAGGGCAAGCCTGAAGGATGAAATCATATTGCTGCTACCTGTGGTTAGACATGACAGGTAATATCCACAGTAGATTAAGAAAAAGACTGATCCAATCAACATCAAAAACAAAAGAGCTTAAGGAACATGTATTTTAGTAGGATGGAATATATTTAGGAAGAGACTGCAGGAAAAATGAATTGGTCTGTCAGAAGAATAATTCGGGGTCCCAATTTGAGCCGGGCTTGTGCAAGAAAAAATCAGAATAAAATCCAGGCAGATTATGAGGAAAGGAGATTTATTTATTCCCAAAAGCAAATAGGTCTGCTTGTGGGGGGCAGCTACAGAGAAAATGTGATGCTTCCCCTGGATGCTTCCCCAGATGCCTCTCCAGATATTAGCTCAAAGGAGGATGAACCAGTTCTGGACATGTCCGGAGGGGAGTTGGTCAATGGTCCAAGCGGCCATCTGAGAGAGATTTGGCTGAAGCACAGCTGCAGCAGGACAGCACTGAGGCTTCAGGTGGGGGAAAGAATGCAGCTGCAGTCGGTCAGTGATGAGGAAGAGGAACTGCCTTCTGCACCTGATCCAAGAACATGTAGGGCAGAGAGAAGGCAGGAGCAACAAAGGTCAGCCTCATTACTCATGAGGAGGCAGCCTCGCCCCTCTTGATGGGCTGCAGCAGAAACTGGCTATTTAGCACAGCAGACGGATGGAGAGGATGCTGGGACAACGCGTTCGTTTCCTTGCTGTGTGTTCTTGCCTTGAACTTCGGATTGTGCCTCTTCAGCTTGCTTTGCCCTTGCTTTGCCTTACCTTGTCTTTGCCTTTTGCTTTTGCCTAGTGGACTGGACTTGCCTTTACCTTGAGAACTAGTGCAGAGGTGGATTTCAGCAGGTTCTGACCAGTTCTGGAGAACCAGGAGCGAAAATTTTGAGTAATTCGGAGAACCGGCAGTAAAAATTCTGACTGGCCCCACCCCCATCTATTCTCTGCCTCCTGAGTCCCAGCTGATTGGGAGGAAATGGGGATTTTGCAGTAACCTTCCCCTGCCATGCCCACCAAGCCATACCCACCAAGCCACACCCACAGAACCGGCAGTAAAGAATTTTGAAACCCATCACTGGATTAGTGTGTTGACTTCACCTGTGGAAATCATTTGGGGTTGAGCTGGTGCCAGCACAGGGAATTGCTGGGGAATACCAAGTCAGGCGCGGAAGTCTTAATAAAGACTTAATAAAGACTCCTTACATCTGTGGTATGTGTGTATGTCTGTGTGTGTGTGTGTGGGACAGCACAGAAAATGAGGTACAAAGAGATTGTTCTATGGGAGACCGATCCTTGGTATGGGCTTGAGGGATGTGCTTTGCTATCAGTGTTCTATTTGAAGAACTAGGCGTGGAGACAAAGGCTAGGCAACAAACTCTTTATTAATAAACAGCACGGCACAACCGGTGCCTCAGAACAAGAACAAGAGCAAAAAGATTTGACAGCTCCTTAAAATAATAACCAGTCTAGAGAACAGCCAATCACGCAGCTCCGCTTTTCCCGCTTACTAGCCCAGTGCGCTTTAACCAATCACAGCAGGGCAGTAACAAGGCAGACTCTGCCTGCGTCGTAGCGGTGAGGACTTAACACTCCTTCCCACCCGGATGGCGCATGCGTAGTCCTCCAAGTACGTCGGCCTATGTCGGCTCCGCCCAGACCTTCTCAGTTCAGGGCCAGTCTCCGATGAAGGCGGAGACGACCTGCTGTCCTCCACCAAGCTGGTAGGCCGAGGCTGCGACATGGGCAGAACAACTGTCGTCGCGGGAGAACTCGAACGAACAGGTGAGTTTGCCGACGAGAACGCCTTGGGTTGAGTAGTGGTGATAGGTGGAGTGTGTGTTGATGGGTTGGATACTTCGTGCGGCTGAATGTACTCGTCGGCTGGTATTGCCTGTTCACAGGGAAAACTGGTCCCTGGGAGGACCCTCCTCCGGAGTTGGTTCACATGCCGCCGCCAAACTCGTTCATCGGTGAGCTGGACCCTATAAGAGTAGGGCCTGGTTAGTTGGCTGATATGGCCCGGAACCCACTTAATACTAGTTCCAAAGTTTTGAGCGTAGACTGGGTCCCCTACAGCGAAAGACCAACAGTGGGAGGAAGACTCTTTTGGGACATCTGGTGCATACGCAGGGTGCAGTCGGTCCAACACTGTCCTGAGCTGCCGTCCCATGAGCATTTCCGCCGGACTGGCCTTGGTGACCGGGCAGGGAGTAGTATGTTGAGCTAGGAGATATTGATTGATTTTTTGGTGCCAATTGATGGGACCCAGGCGGCTCAAGGCCTCCTTGGCAGATCTCACGGCCCGTTCCGCCTGTCCATTCGCGGCCGGGTGGAACGGGGCCATGGTGGTGTGGCGAATGCCCAGTTTGGCCACAAACCGCTTGAAAGGTGCCGATGTGAATTGGGGCCCATTATCGGTGACTATGGTATCGGGCAGGCCGTGCGTTGCGAACAGGCCCTCTAAAACCCTGATGACTGCCTCAGTTGTTGTTGTTGTCATGCTGGCCAACTCCACCCACTTAGAGTGGGCGTCTACGACCACTAGGAATGTGTGTCCCTGGAATGGACCGGCAAAATCCATGTGGATGCGTGCCCAAGGGGCCCGGGGAGCCTCCCATTCCCGAACTGGGGCCGCCGGAGGAGCTGGCCTGGATAGTTGGCATTGTGGGCAAGTGGCTACCCACTGTTCGATCTCGCCGTCCAGGCCGGGCCACCACACATAGCTGCGGCCCAGGCCCTTCATTCGGACGATGCCCGGGTGTGAGTTATGGAGGTGGGCTAGAACGGGGCAGCGTAATTCCGGAGGAATAATGACCCTGTTGCCCCACAGGAGACAGCCCTTAAGGGTGGAGAGCTCGTGTTGTCTGCGGAGGTAGGGAATAAGTTCGGCCGGTACAGGTCCCTTAGGCCACCCCCGGCGGACCCAGTCTAACACTAGGGAAATGGTAGGGTCCTTAGCCGACCCTGCACTAATGTCTGAAGCAGTAATCGGGAAGTCGAAGTCCTCAATGAGGAGGACCGACATTGTGGGAGCTGGGTCAGTGTCGGAGGCTGGTATTGGGCAATGGCTGAGGCCATCGGCATGTCCGATGGCCGAGCCAGGCCGGTGTACAAGGTGGTAAGTGTAAGCAGCCAGGAACTCAGCCCAGCGCGACATGCGGGGCGAGAGAATGATAGGCGTTTGTCTGTCCCCAGAGAGAAGACCTAACAGGGGTTTATGGTCGGTGACCAGGGTGAAGGGCCGGCCATAGAGATAGTCGTGAAACCGCTTGACCCTGGCGACCATCGCCAGGGCCTCGCAGTCCAATTGACTATAATTTCTCTCTGGGGCAGACAATGTTCTAGAATAGAAAGCGACCGGGGCTTTGACACCCGATGGCAGAATATGGCTTAAAACCGCGCCTAAGCCATAAGGCGAGGTGTCGCAAGTCAAGGACAAGGGAAGGCTGGCATCGTATTGGACGAGCACAGCCCGTGACGTCAGAGCGTCTTTGACAGCCTGAAATGATGCGGCAGCGGAGCGACTCCATGCCCAGGGCGTCTTTGAATCGAGGAGGCAGTGCAGGGGCTCGGCCAATGTAGCCTTATGTGGGAGGAACACAGAATAAAAGTTTAGGAGCCCTAAGAATGCCTGCAGCTCCACCTTGCATGTGGGTGCGGGGGCGTGCTTAATGGCCGCTATCTTTGACGGAGTGGGGTGGATCCCTTGGGCGTCAATGAGGAACCCCAGGAACTCCACCTGAGGCACCCCGATGACGCATTTTTGTCTTTTGAGGTGGAGGCCGGCGCTGCGCAAACGGGTCAAGATGGCCCGTAGCTTGGCAAGGAGATCGGACTGGTCTCTAGCGGAGACCAGTACGTCATCAAAATAGAGTGCTACCCCAGGAATTCCTTGTAGCAATCGTTCCATGATGCTTTGGAAAATTCCTGGGGCCACACTCACACCAAACTGAAGCCGGGTGCATTTAAATGCACCTCGGTGGGTGACTATAGTCTGGGCCATGGCCGTAGGCTCATCAACGGGGAGTTGTTGATAAGCTTGGGCCAGGTCCAGCTTAGCAAACACCCGGCCGTGACCCAGCGAGTGCAGCAGGTGCTGCACCACTGGCACCGGGTAGGGGTTGGCCTGTAACGCCCTATTTATAGAGCACTTATAGTCGGCGCAGATCCTAATGGATCCGTCCTGCTTCAAGGGAATGACGATTGGGGTCTCCCAACTAGAATGGTCAATGGGAACCAGAATACCTTGGGCTATGAGCTTATCCAGCTCCTTATCCACCCGTGGCCTCAACGCTAGCGGCACCCTTCTTGGTTTGAGGCGAACTGGCATCACCTGGGGGTCTAAAGTAAATGATATGGGCCGGCCCGTGTATTTGCCCAATTGGTCAGAGAAAATATCAGCAAACTCGCGGGCCAGAATGGATGAGATATCAAGGGATAATGAATGCACACCGGAAATGGTTAAGTTTAAGGCAGCAAACCAGTCTAGTCCGAGCAATGTTGGTAAATTGTCCTTCGCCACAATTAATGGCAACCTGCCGGAGAAGGACTGGTAGGACACCTGAAAGGTGCCATATCCCAAAGTGGAGATGGTCTTCCCTTGATAGTCCTTTAAAAGGACTGGGCACGGCTTGAGCTGGTGTCGGGACACCCCTGGCAGTAGTTTGGTAAGAGTGGACCACGCTATGAGGGACTTGGAGGAGCCGGTGTCGACCTCCATGCGACAAGCCGCTCCCTCCAAAACTACCGTGAGGAAAAGCTTGTTGGTTGAGGAAACAGAAGTGGCGTGGCTCACAGCAACATCCCGTGGCTCCTCGTAGCGGGTCACGGCAAAACACTCATCGCGTCGAACAGCAGCCTTCCGGCCCCAGCGTCGATCATTCAGCGGGGCGGTTGCGGTCTCAGGCATAGGTGTAGGTGCTCTGCAGACCCTCGATAGATGACCCCTTTTTCCGCAGCGGCAGCAAACGACTGTCTTGAATCTGCAGTCGGCTCTGCGATGGTTGCCGCCACAACCCAAACAATTGCCCTGGGCAAGCTGTTTGGGCTTGTTGGACGTCCCCAGCTTCCGTCGGGTTGCTCTGAGGCAGCTCACTTCTCCCTCTTCATCGGAGGAGTCAGCTAGGTCCTCTTCATAATGGACTGTCAGGGGTTTCGAGGCAGCAGCAGAGGAAGCCTGGAATCGTTGGATTTCGGCGGCCGAACGGCTTGACATTTCAGCAGCCCTAGCTTCATCCAGGGCTACCTGCAGGGTCAGTTCAGACCGTGCCAGGAGACGCCGTTGTAGTTTCAGGTCTTTGATTCCGCAGACCAACTGATCCAGCAGCATGTCGTCCAGGTCTCTAAAATCGCAGTGGATCGCAGCTGCCCGCAGGGACGCCATATAGTCGTTCACAGACTCTCCCTCAGTTTGTGCACGCTGCCAAAAGGCATGTCGGCGCGCAATACGGGATGGAGCAGGGGAAAAATGGTTCTTCAGCCTGTCCAATAACGTCTCCCAGGGAACATCAAAAACTTGCTGTGGGGCTGCTAAAGCCCTGGCCGTGCCGAATATCTCACTCCCACAGGAACTGAGGAAATAGCCTCGTTTGCGAGCGCTAGAAAGATCAGTCAGCGCGTTCGCCTGAAGGAAGCACTCAAAACGTTCCATGTATGTGTCCCACGTTTCGGTAGCTGGCACGAACGGGGAAAACACTGGCAAGAACGTCGACATGGTCGGTGGTCGTAGGTGGCTGAAATACGTACTGTCCAGCCATCGCCTTAATATCCCACCCTCGTCGCCAATGTTCTATTTGAAGAACTAGGCGTGGAGACAAAGGCTAGGCAACAAACTCTTTATTAATAAACAGCATGGCACAACCGGTGCCTCAGAACAAGAACAAGAGCAAAAAGATTTGACAGCTCCTTAAAATAATAACCAGTCTAGAGAACAGCCAATCACGCAGCTCCGCTTTTCCCGCTTACTAGCCCAGTGCGCTTTAACCAATCACAGCAGGGCAGTAACAAGGCAGACTCTGCCTGCGTCGTAGCGGTGAGGACTTAACAATCAGAGCATCAAAAATGGGACGTGATGATATCTGGTGGGTGGGCGGAGCATCCTGGAGCCACCACTACCAGTTCTCCCAAACCGGATTGAACCGGAATACCACCACTAATGTAGATGTGTGTACGTATTGGTTCTAGAGTGTGTGACACTATCAAAAGGTCAGCTTTAATTGTCCTTCCTTCTGTCGGTTGGCTTGTCTTTGTTGTGTAGATGGTGTTTGGGCAGCCTATTTGTGGGTTCGGAGAAGTGTGGATGAAGATTTTCTTTGCCTGGTTAAGTACTTTTGCCCAGGTAATTGGTTTCATTATTGATCAGCTGATTAAGCAATCTTAGCAGTGGAGCTTTGTTAAAATGCACCTATTTGATTGCAATATAGTTTCTAGTCTTGGTCAATTATTTGAGACAGTGGGGGAAAGAATTTGCTATTGGTGATTGTTAAAATTCTTCCCACAGGTATTCATTCATTCATTCATTCATTCATTCATTCATTCATTCATTCATTCATTCATTTATTCCTTTATTCATTCATTCAATCAATCAATCAATCAATCAATCAATCAATCAATCAATCAATCAATCAATCTCCATATGGCCAAAGTAATTCAGTGATTGTAACAACAACAAATACATCAAACAACAACATAAAATAATAAAATCGATTAAAATTAACAGTAATCTTAGCAAAACTGAGTGACATCTAATGGAAGGCTTCTCTTTTAACTGCTTTGCAGAATAATAACGAATGATCTGCGGCAGTGATAATCTTACCTCCAAGGAAAGGAAGATGGAAACTGCCATCAAAGATCACACGTTCTCCAGGCTTCCACAATTCCCACTGCACCGCATATCAGAAACATCACAAATTTTGAATCAAGGTGAGCTTGTAAGACAAATTGGCATGGCCTGCAGGTAAATATGAACTAAGCCATGTATGATACGGAAGATCCAAGTCGAGACAAAACCCCAACCAACAAAATAAAGAAGAAGCTAGATGGCAAGATAATTACGCAGCAGATGCTCAGAAACCCCTTCAAATAATGCCGTTTGAATGGCAAAAGTACAATTCTGCTTGGCACAATCATGTTTGTTTATACATTTATGCGCTCTCCAGCTGTGATCATGTTACTAAAGTCTCCTAAATTCAACATCTTTCATCTTTATTCTCTAGTGCGATGGGGCTGGTGGGTGTAGGACTTTTCGTCTCGAACTCTTGGCGCTGCCTGTTTCTCCACCAGAGTTTCGCCTCTGTGTTATTACGCCTCCGCACTTTCGGCCACAGCCCCTCCATCCCAGTCCCTTTGTTGCGGCCCACAGTACAGTTCGCGTTGGGCTTTTGGGCGCACAGGACAGTTCGAAGGCAGCCAATCAGTGCAGGGGCATGGGGGTTTGAGAGTAGAGCGGGGGCTGCAGTTCAGAGGGAGGCTCTGTCAGTTCGGAGCCTCCTGAGGCAGCTGAGAGCAGTGCGGGGGAGGGATCCAGCCACAAAAGACGGAGGGGAGGGTACTGCCATGAATGGCCCAAAGTGCCGAGGTGTAATAACGCGGAGGCGAAACCCTGGTGGAGAAACAGGCAGCGCCAAGAGTTCGAGCCGAAAAGTCCCATTCCGGGGCTGGCAGACCAAGGCACTTCTTCTCAAAGAGTTGTAAGAATAGTCTAGAACAGTGATGGCTAACCTTTTTCTTGTCATGTGCCGAAAGCGCACATATGCGCATGCAACAGCGCAGGTGTGCGCGGACACCCATAATGTAATGCGCCCCCCCTGCGCAAGCATGCACAGTCCCCCATGCTCCCCCTGTGCACGACCTCCCCACTCCCCCCACCCCCCATGCATGTGCATGTGACCCCCACACCCGTTTTAGGCCTAGCAGGCCTCCCTGCAGCCTCCTGGGCTCAAAAACAGGCCATGGGGGGTGCGCCATCCCCCTGTTTTCCCTCCCGCTCTGTACATGTGTGCATGAATCTTCTGTGCATGCGTGCATGTCTCCCGCATGTGCCCCCCCCCACATCCCAAAAATCAGGTAGCTGGCAAGAGGTGCGTGTGCCCATGTGTGGTGGAGCTGAACTGGGCTCGCATGCCCGCAGAGAGGGCTCTGCGTGTCAGCTGTGGCACGTGTGCCATAGGTTCGCCATCACGGGTCTAGAAGCAGTACTAAGAAGGAAAACAAAATTGCATTTCTCAGCTACTGTATCCCTCAGGCACAGGTCAATTCTAGCTACAGGTACAAAATCGCTTCTGCTAAACCCTGAGAAAAACAGACAACTTGATCTAGCCCTCAAATGAGCTGGAGGTGAATTCGTTAGTGGGCCATACTTGTTTATTGAGACGGCCTAAGACGATGTTTCTCAAACTTGGCAACTTTAAGATCCGTGGAGTTCAACTCCCAGAATTCCCCAGCCAGAATGCTGACTGGGGAATTCTGGGAGTTGAAGTCCATGGATCTTAAAGTTGCTAAGTTTGAGAAGCACTGATGTAATGCATAAGAAATTTGGGGAAAAGTAGTGAAATTGGTAACAAATATGTGTGGCATAGCGCTCCTAGTCTAACAAATTTATGCTATCAGAGCCTTGGTGGCGCAGCAGACTAAAGCACTGTTAAGTAACACCAGCTGTCTGCAATTACTGCAAGTTCAAATCTCACCAGGCTCAAGGTTGACTTAGCCATCCATCCTTTCGAGGTAGGTAAAATGAGGACCTGGATTGTGGGGGCAATAAGCTGACTTTGTATAAAAAAGAACACCGCTTTGGGGGGGGGGGCAAAAGCCCTACTAAGCAGGTATATACAAAAGTATGAAGGCTATTGCTTAACGCATTGTAAGCCGCCCTGAGTCTCCGGAGAAAGGGCGGCATATAAATTGAACCAATCAATCAATCAATCAATCATCATCTTCATTTAACGACCCCATAATCCCTTGCGGGGTGGAATCAAGGCAACTGAATGGAGCTAGCAGAGTGTTTTAACAGCTGGATGCCCTTCCTGTCGCCAATGCGAAGTTTTGTTCAGCAAATATATTCTCAGTGTGCCCAGACAGAGAAATATCTGTCTCTACCTAGGATCGAACTCACAGCCTCCTGATTGTGAGGCGAGAGCGCCACCTCTAAGCCACTGTACCACTCCTTAACAAATTCTATCTCACTGCAAAATATGTCATATTTCTCCCATCCTCATTTAATTTTCTATTTCTCAAATATAGTGCATGTAGTCCTTGACTTACAACCATTCATTTAGTGACCATTTGAAGTTACAATGGCACTGAAAAAAGCGACTTACCACTGTTTTTCACACTTTACGGCCATTGTAGCATCCCCATGGTCATGTGATCAAAATGCAGAAGCTTGGCAACTGGCATGTATTTATGACAGTTGCAGTGTCCCCGGGTCATGTAATCTGCAAGTTTCTGATAAGCAAAGATAAAGGGAGAAGCCAGATTCACTTAATGATAATGTGATTGACTTAAGTACTGCAGTGACTTGCTTAAAAACGGTGGCAAGGAAGGTCATAAAATAGGGCAAAGCTCACTTAACAACTGCTTTCCTTTGCAATGGAAATTGTGAGCTCAGTTGTGGTTTTAAGTTGAGCCGCCTGTATTACCTATTAATTTTCCTTGTTGGGCATAGACTGGGCCAGGGAGATGGGAAGAGATCAGGGGTGAAATCCAGCAGGTTCTGATGGTTCTGGAGAATCGGTAGCAGAAATTTTGAGTAGTTTGGAGAACCTGCAAATTCCACCCCTGGCTGGTCCCAGAGTGGGGTGGGAATCAGGGGTGGGTTCTAAATTTTTTTACTACCGGTTCTGTGGGCATGACTTATTTTGTGGGCGTGGCTTGATGGTCATGTGACAATTCTTTATGATTTAGCAGAGGTACTGGTCTATCAGGCTTTTAACTGCTTGCAGAGCTGTACCGGTCTACCCATTTGTTCTTGGAGCATTCTGGTCTACCCATTTGTTTTTGGAGGCACCGGTCTACCCATTTGTTTTTGGAGGCACCGGTCTACCCATTTGTTTTTGGAGGCACCGGTCTACCCATTTGTTTTTGGAGGCACCGGTCTACCCATTTGTTTTTGGAGGCACCGGTCTACCCATTTGTTTTTGGAGGCACCGGTCTACCCATTTGTTTTTGGAGGCACCGGTCTACCCATTTATTTTTGGAGGCACTGGTCTACTCATTTGTTTTTGGAGGCACCGGTCTACCACCACACTGCCTTTTAACACTGATCAGCTGTAGGGCGGCCCTTTGAAGCCCCACTGCAAGAGTTTAAACAGTTTTTTTCCTTCTAGCTGATCAGCTGGGACTCAGGAGGCAGCAATAGATTGGGGGTGGGGCCAAATAAAAGGTAAGAATAACGTGGGGTGGGGGTGTGGGGGGGCAGAACCGGTTCGGTGACATCATATCGTCACCGCTACCGGCTCGGCGGAACCAGGCGGAACCGGGAAGAACCCACCACTGGTGGGAATGGAGATTTTGCAGTATCCTTCCCCTGCCACGCCCACCAAGCCATGCCCACCAAGCCACACCCCACCCACCAAGCCACGCCCACAGAACCAGTAGTAAAATATTTGAATTCCACCACTGAAAGAGATGGCGGCGGTCGGCTGCACCGTAAGGTGTGACTTTTGGCTCTTTCTCCTATGATCGGTGCATCGTGTACCCAAGCAGCTTACCAGTATAGATGTTGGTCTGGCAGAGAATCCATATTTGGTTTTCCATGAGGTCAACAGCGAAGGAAAACAAGAAGGAATACAGAATAACAGAGTTGGAAGAGACCTTGGAGATCTTTTAGTCCAACCCCCTGCTGAAGCTGGAGACCTTATACCATTTCTGACAGCTGGCTATCTAGTCTCTTCTTGAAAGCCTCCAGTGATGGAGCACCACAACTTCTGGTGGCAAGCAGTTCCACTGATCAATTGTTCTCACTGTCAGGAAATTTCTCCTCAGTTCTAGGTTGGATCTCTCCTTGATTAGTTTCCATCCATTCTTCTTGTCCTGCCTTCTGGTACTTTGGAGAATAATTTGACCCTCTCTTCTTTATGGCAGCCCCTCAAATGTTGGAACGCCTGGAACAAGAAGGAAAAGGAGGAGGAGGAAGAGGTGGTGAAGCTGCTTCTTTTTAATTATTTCTGAAGCAAATCTAGGTATCTTTTTATGAAACTTGCATTGGGTCCCTCAGAGCTAACAAAACTTCCGCAAGAAAATAACCAAGCTCAGAGAGCACCGAGGACTCCTCATTTTAACTCTGAGCTACAAAAATATTCTCCTTTATTGGTAGGCCAATCCATCGCTAGCATTTCTAGGTAAAGTGAGTGAGAGAAGGATGGGTTAACGCAAGCAAACATGTTGCAAGAATGCAGCTTTAGGTCCCCTCCTGTGTGCTGTGGAAAATCCACACATACATTAATTTTCATGAATGAAGGCGAATAAAAGTGTGCCAGGATAATGTTGTAGGATACAATTTGGGTCGGTGACTGGGAGCAGAGGTTTAGCATTCTGAGATTTCGGATTTAGGCTGGAGCTCATCCTCAGGGAATTTCTCTCTAGCAGAGAGTGTTTTTCTAGCACAGGGGTCTCCAACCTCCAAAGCTGGCTGAGGAACTCTGGGAGTTGAAGTCCACAAGTCTTACAGTTGCCAAGATTGGAGACACCTGCTCTAGCAGACTAAACCTCCAGTCCCATTGATCCACACAGATTGGCTCCTGCTACATTAATTCTTTTAAAAAAGGGCTCAGTTACAAACACATGTCCTCGCTTGCTTTTTTCTTTAAAAAAACAACAACTATATCTAAAATGTAGAGTATCCTCTATAAATCCATCTGTTGGTTATGTTGGCTTGGAAGTTGAAACCTGGAATCCGATGCAGTTGGAGAGTGTTGTAAAAGTGAAAGCTGCTTTCCAGTGATGGCTTTTGAATTGCAACTGATTTCTTGGGCAGTGAAAATTATATCTCTATCTCTATCATCTCTATCTCTATCTCTATCTCTACCTCTACCTCTACCTCTACCTCTACCTCTATCTCTACCTCTACCTCTACCTCTATCTCTATCATCTTTATCATCTCTATCTCTATCTCCTCTATCTCTATCTCTATCATCTCTATCTATCTCTATCTCTATCTCTATCTCTATCTCTATCTCTATCTCTATCTCTACCTCTACCTCTACCTCTACCTCTATCTCTATCTCTATCTCTATCTCTATCTCTATCTCTATCTCTATCTCTATCTCTATCTCTATCTCTATCATCTTTATCATCTCTATCTCTATCTCTATCTCTATCTCTATCTCTATCTCTATCTCTATCTCTATCTCTATCTCTATCTCTATCTCTATCTCTATCTCTATCTCTATCTCTACCTCTACCTCTACCTCTACCTCTATCTCTATCTCTATCTCTATCTCTATCATCTTTATCATCTCTATCTCTATCTCTATCTCTATCTCTATCTCTATCTCTATCTCTATCTCTACCTCTACCTCTACCTCTACCTCTATCTCTACCTCTATCTCTATCTCTATCTCTATCTCTATCTCTATCTCTATCATCTTTATCATCTCTATCTCTATCTCCTCTATCTCTATCTCTATCTCTATCTCTATCTCTATCTCTATCTCTATCTCTATCTCTATCTCTACCTCTACCTCTACCTCTACCTCTACCTCTACCTCTATCTCTCTATCTCTATCTATCTCTATCTCTATCTCTATCTCTATCTCTATCTCTATCTCTATCTCTATCTCTATCTCTATCTCTATCTCTATCTCTATCTCTCTATCTCTATCATCTCTGTCATCTCTATCTCTATCTCTATCTGTCATCTCTATCTCTATCTCTATCTCTATCTCTATCTCTATCTCTATCTCTATCTCTATCTCTATCTCTATCTCTATCTCTCTATCTCTATCATCTCTGTCATCTCTATCTCTATCTCTATCTGTCATCTCTATCTCTATCTCTATCTCTATCTCTATCTCTATCTCTATCTCTATCTCTATCTCTATCTCTATCTCTATCTCTATCTCTATCTATCTATCAATCTATCAATCTATCTATCCAGGGGTGGTATTCACTTACCTTCGCTACCAGTTTGCAAATGTGAGCGCATGCGCACAGGGGCTCACTTTGCTTGCATGTGCCACCTCCGTGCATGTGCAGGAACTTCTGTGCATGCACAGGGCATCAAAAACGGGATGTGATGATGTCTGGGCGGAGCCTCCCATCACCGCCACTACTGGTTTGCCTGAACCAGATAGAACCGGCTCAATACCTCCACTGTATCATCTATCTATCTATCTATCTATCTATCTATCTATCTATCTATCTATCTATCTATCTATCTATCTATCTATCTCTAACAATAATTCCAAATCAGGTAATAACAAAAGCTGAGCCTCTGTTTGAAAAGCCAAAGCTGAGAAATTCATACGGATCTCCCCGTAAGAAGTTCGCTCAATAGAAGGGCAACCTTAAAATGTGTCTGTGTTTGTGTGCACAGTGTACTCATTTTTGTCCATTGCTGAATGGAACGCGGCCATTTAGAGCAGGCGGAGTTTGCAATTTCTTGTCCGTGAGGAGAAATTACGGAAGTTACAGACAACAAAAGCCAGACATCCATTAGCTGGCAGGCCCCATCAGATACCAGTAGTTTTCTTTTGAAAACCATTCAGATTAATCTAGCCCAACAGGACAATAGGCATCTGATGAAACCACTGATACCATTGCCTTCGTTCGCTTTCTTTCTCTCCTGAACGGCAAGGATGAAATGGAGACCTGGAGAGATTCTTGTCAATATATATATAGATGTATATTCCTTGCAACTGCATTATTACAAACAGGTCCGTGAACAGAATGCGAAATGGCATTAATAAAAAAATGGCCTGACAACGTTAATGAAACTGCACTGAAGGAAATGACACCATCGTAGCAATGAAAAGGATTTTGGGGTGGAGAATGTGGTGGGGGTAGGTGAGGCGGGAGCCTGGGAGGCAAGCAAAAGGTGCTACTGAATCCAATTTGGGTTGGTCATGGGGACCAGAGTTTTTGTCTTCCAAGATTTGGGACTTGTGCTGGAGTCCATCCTAAGTGAACTTCCCTCTCAACAGAACATGTCCTTTGGATATTCTATGCTAGGGATCCCCAACCCCATGTCTGTGGACCCATACCGGGTCACAGTATTCCAGAAACTGGGTTGTACAAACAAGCAAAGCCCCATCCGTGGGATGCAGGGAGCACGTGATACCATGCCCCCTCTGTTCCATGGAAAAACCTCTCTCCATGAAACCGGTCCCTGGCACCCAAAAGGTTGGAGGCCAGTGGTGGTATTCAGCTGGTTCTATCCGGTTTGGGCAAACCTGTAGTGGCGGGAGGCTCCGCCCACCCACCTGGACATAATCACATCCCGTTTTTAATGTTCTGCGCATGCACGGAAGGTCCTGGGTATGCGCGGAGGTGGTGTTTGTGAGCGAAGCGCTTGCGAGCACTTGCACGTTCACATTTGCGAACTGGTAGTGAAGGTAAGTGAATACTGCCCCTGTTGGAGGCCCTTGTTCTACTATCTGCGTAGTACAGGTAGTCCTGGACTTACAACAGTTCATTTAGTGACCATTCAAGGTTACAACGGCACTGAAAAAAGTGACTTATGACCATTTTTCACACTTACAATTTTTGTAGCATCCCCACGATCCTGTGATCAAAATTCAGATGCTTGGCAACTGGTTCATACTTATGACCATTGCAGTATCCCAAGGTCAAGTGATCCCCTTTTGCAACCTTCTGAGAAGCAAAGTCAACGGGGAAGCCAGATTCACATAACAACTGTGTTACCAACTTATCCACTGCAACAATTCGGTTAACAACAACAGTGGCAAGGAAGGTCATAAAATGGGGGCGAAATTGACTTAGCCAATGTCTCCCTTAACAACAAAAATTTTGGGTTGTACAATTGTGATCGTAAGCTGAGGACTATCTGTATTTATGTGGTGCTGGTTGTGTGTAGCTTTTTAGCTGTTGATTGGGGTGTTGATGGCTATTAAGGTGCTACTCACCCATGATGAGTGAGGAAATTCATGGGGAAAAGCTTAATTGGGTTTTTAAGGGGGAAAAAAAAGGCCACCGCCAGAAATTCAAGGTGGTGGACATGCACAGATGCTTTCTACTGGCATTTGAATGCCAGCAAATGTGCTAGAGATGGCATGTTGTGCTGAGCTGGAACAATTTTTGGAAGTATGCCTGGACTGGTTTGGCAATGAAATTGGGCACATTATTGAAGAAATGCAACCAGGCCTATGCCATCATGGATTCCAATGCAGGCTGACTTTCTCTTCAAGCTTGGAAGGCTGCTATGAATTGTATTCTATTTTTAAAAGCTCTGGAGAATTTCCTACGTGGAACTAGTGGTGTTTGCTGGTTTACATTTCTGAGTGTGATTAATGCAGAGTAAAGATTCTTTATCTAAACCAGAGGTGTCAAAGTGAAGGCCTGCAGGCTGGGTGGGCGTGGCCAGGGTGGGCGTGGCCTAGGCCTCCTGCACCATGGCGGGAGGAGGGTGTTTTTGTCTTCCCTGGGCTCCGGAGGCTTTTCTCAAGCCCCTGGGAGGGTGAAAATGGCCTCCTCAGGCTCCAGAGGCCCTCTGGAGGCTGGAAACAGGCCTGTTTCTGGCCTTCCCAAACTTCCAGTAGGCCCGTTTTTCACTCTCCCCAAGCCTCTGTGCGCGCTCTGCATTTACAGTATCTGCATCCAAAACGGGCTGCGTGGGGACTCCTGGGAGAGGTAGGGTGGGGTGGGCGGGGCCAGCCAGGAGTGGGATTTGGGGGTTCTCCGAACTGCACAGAATCATAGCTAGAGGTTTTCCTGAAGCCCTGCAAACCCCCAGCAGCCCACCCCTGGATCCGGCCAGTGGGGTGATTAGATCTGGCCCATGGGGCTGCCCTGGAAGAAGACCCTGTTTTCGCTGGCAGAGCACTCGGGCCACCACAGATGCCCCCGACACAAGTGACATCAAGATGGCCACGCCCATCCTGGCCACACCCACCTTGGCCCCCGAGGTCAAAAACAACCCTGACGTAGCCCTCAATGAAATCAAATTTGACACCCTTGATCTAAACAATCATCCTGGTCAAATAAGGTATCATGGGATAACTAGGATAAATAGGAAACACACATGCATAATTAATACACAGACTTATGGTTCCTTTCTTAGCGATTGTTCAAAGTTATAACTCTGCTAAAGGGACTAATGACCCGAATTTGAAGTTCCAAGAGCCCCCTGTGGTCACATGATCATATTTTGGGCATTCGGCAACTCAGGCACCCGCATTTATGGCCATTTGTAGTGTCCTCTGCTCACGTGACTACAATTTATGATATTTTATCCCAGAAACCAACATAGAATAGAATAGAATAGAATTTTTTATTGGCCAAGTGTGATTGGACACACAAGGAATTTGTCTTTGGTTCATATGCTCTCAGTGTACATTACAAGAAAAGATACATTCATCAAGAATCATAAGGTACAACACAATGATAGTCATAGGGTACAAATAAGCAATCAGGAAACAATATCAATATAAATCGTAAGGATACAAGCAACAAAACTACAGTCATACAGTCATAAATGGAAGGAGATGGGTGGTGGAAACGATGAGAAGATTAATAGTAGTGCAGACGTAGTGAATAGTTTGACAGTGTTGAGGGAATTATTTGTTTAGCAGAGTGATGGCGTTCGGGGAAAAACTGTTCTTGTGTCGAGTTGTTCTGGTGTGCAGTTCTTTATAGCGTCGTTTTTAGGGTAGGAGTTGAAACAGTTTATGTCCAGGATGCGAGGGGTCTGTAGATATTTTCACAGCCCTCTTTTTGACTCATGCAGTATACAGGTCCTCCATGGAAGGCAGGTTGGTAGCCATTGTTTTTTCTGCAGTTCTAATTATCCTCTGAAGTCTGTGTCTGTCTTGTTGGGTTGCAGAGCCAAACCAGACAGTTATAGAAGTGCAGATGACAGACTCAATAATTCCTCTGTAGAACTGGATCAGCAGCTCCTTAGGCAATTTGAGCTTCCTGAGTTGGCGCAGAAAGAACATCCTTTTGTTGTGCTTTTTTGATGACGCTTTTGATGTTAGCTGTCCATTTTAGATCTTGCTATATGGCAGAACCTAGAAATTTAAAGGTCTCTACCATTGATACTGTGTTGTCTAGTATTATGAGAGGTGGAAGTATGGAAGGGTTTCTCCTAAAGTCTACCACCATTTCTACGGTTTTGAGTGTGTTCAGTTCCAGATTGTTCCGGTCGCACCACAAGGCTAGTTGTTCAACATCCTGTCTGTATGCGGATTCATCATTGTCTCGAATGAGACAAACCATATACTTCTGGTTTCCAGCAAAAAGAAAAAAAAACAAAACCCTCACAGTGAACAATGGGCTTCCAAAGCGCACGATCACCGAACCAGTTGTTAAACCAGCAGCATCCCACTACTGGTTGTAAGTAACTTTTTTCAGTCTTGTTGTAACTTTGAATGGTTCACTAAACGAATGGTTGTAAGTCAAGGACTACCTGTATATTGGTGATGGAGAAGTGTTGGAATGATGAGATCAATCTCCTGTAGTTTGGCATCTTTAGATGTATTGGAACTCCACTTCCTAAAATTTCTGGCTAATGTAACCAAAAATGATGCTGACTGATATTCCTAAACATCCTACATAATCATATAATCATAATCATATAATTGTTTATTTGTCAAGCATATATAAGATAACAGGTAAAAGTATAAACATAATTTGAATACATGAAAAGAGTAAGTAAAAAGGAATATTAGGACAGGGACGGTAGGCCCGCTGGTGCACTTATGCACGCCCCTTACAGACCTCTTAGGAATGGGGTGAGGTCAACAGTAGACAGTTTAAGGTTAAAGTTTTGGGGATTTGGGGAAGAAACTACAGAGTCAGGTAGTGCATTCCAAGCATTGACCACTCTGTTACTGAAGTCATATTTTCTGCAATCGAGTTTGGAACTGTTTACCTTGAGTTTGTATCTATTATTTGTTCGTGTATTGTTGTGGTTGAAGCTGAAGTAGTCATTGACAGGAAGGACATTGTGGCAGATAATTTTATGTACTATGCTTTTTATGTACTATGCTCAGACTGAAGTCGGCGTAGTTCTAAATTGTCTAAGCCCAAAATTTGGAGTCTGGTGGCATTAAGGTATTTTTTTTTTCAATTTTTTATTGTTTAAAAAAGAAAAACAACAGTAAAATACAAACAAACATAAATACAATAAAACAATATGAAAACAAACCAACATCAAAAAGAACATAAATTTGTTGCATCGGTGGATTATTTTTAGCATTAAGGTATTTTATTGCCGGTAGAGGAATGGAGGACTCTTCTTCTGAAATATCTCTGTACTCTCTCAATTGTATCTATGTCTGATATGCAGTGCAGGTTCCAGACAGATGAGCTGTATTCGAGAATTGGTCTAGCAAATGTTTTGAATGCTCTAGTTAGTAGTACAACATTACCAGAGAAGTTTTGAACAAGACTCCATTAATGAGCCTCAGTTTCACCCCAGTATTTTTATTTTTTATTTGTTTTGGAATGAGTATGCATTTCAAAATGAAATGTTTCTGAGACAGCTTAAAACATTGTGATTCTCCAAGCAGAAGATTACATTTCTCCCCGTTAAATAGTTGATTTTGAAAGGGGGAGGATGTCTTAGATTGGCTGAGAATACCGTAACGAAAACAGGCCAGGTTTTCCTATCTAATTTTCCTCTTTTGAGGAGTGGATTGTCTTAAAATCAGAAATGCCTTCCCTTTGTGTAAATTCAGTAAAGCATTCTAAAATAAACGTCTCAAAAGCTTAAAGACTTAAAAAGGAAGCTTAAAACTAATCCTAGTGCGAGTGACATCAAAGTAACAGATGAACAGTCAATTAACAGTGGTTAAAGCAGAAGCCCCTAAAATAGCAAAAATTATTCTAAAGACCCCGTTGCAAGTTGAATGTAAAATTAAGATTTTAAAAGGTTTGTGAAAATAAAGAACTCATTACAGAAAAGTGAGAAGAAATAGCTTTGTCTAAGGCGCTGAAACTAAGGAGGCTAGACTGTAAAGTTGTTGTTAGTTGCGAAGTCGTGTCTGACCCACCGTGACCCCATGGACAACGTTCCTCCAGGCCTTCCTGTTCTCTACCATCCCCTGGAGTCCATTTAAGCTCATGCCGACTGCTTCAGTGACTCCATCCAGTCACCTCGTTCTCTGTCATCTCCTTCTTCTTTTGCCCTCCATCTTTCCTAGCATTAGGCTCTTCTCCAGTGAGTCCTTCCTTCTCATTAAGTGGCCAGAGTATTTGAGTTTCATCTTCAGGATCTAGCCTTCTAAAGAGCAGTCAGGGTTGATGTTAGATCCGGCGCAGGGAAAAGAAGACTGGACCAGCTCGATACATAAAGCAACTTTTATTCATTACAAAGTAACGAGTCAAGACTGCTGGCGCGCTGCCGGAGCTCTCCTTATATTCGCTCCCGGCAGACGCACCGCCCCTTGACAGGGATTCAAATCTCCCGCCCGATGGTTGGCAGCCAATCAGGGCGGATGTCCTTATAAGGACATAACACTCCTCCCCCCTTAGTCCGAAATGTCAATCTCATTCACAAACGTTACGTAGTCGCGCAGGTACGCCGGACGCCTCGGCACCCTAGCTGACCTGCGCAGTCTCACTTCTCCTCCGTCTCCGGCCTGGAAGGACGGGGCTCTTTCGTCTCCTGGTTCCCTCTCCGGAACCGGGCTCGGTTCGGCTGTCGAGTGAGCGGGGCCACCCCCAGCGCCTCCGGCCGGACCGCAGACCTTGGATCGCTGGTCCTGGTGGTCTTCCTCCTGTCCTGTGGATCTCTCGCCTCGCCTCGGCTGCTCGGTTCCGACCCGGGAAGAGCGTCTGAGTCTCGGTAAGTCCATTTCTTGCTCTTCCCTGGTCTCCCGGGCGCTGTGGTGCGGTCTCGGTCCGGCTTGCTGCCGCTCGGGTGGCGGTTCCGCTCGGTTCGGGTGGTGCTGGCTCTCGTTGTTGTTGTTGTGCTGTCCGACCTCGCAGGGGTGGCGTTGGCCCCCTCGGTTGGGCTGGCGTCGGTCTACCTTGTCTGGCTGGCGGTGGTCGACCTGGTCGGGGTGTTGTTGCGGTGCTACCTCCGCGGGGCGGCGGAGGTCTCCCCTGCCGGGGTGGTGCAGGTCTCCCTGGCCGGGTTGTTGTCGACTTCCCCTTCCCCCTAGTCCCTGGTCTACCGTTGGTTGGTGCCTGGGGCCATCCTGGTCGGGGTGTCGTTTCTTGGCTGTCTCTTGTGATGGGCGGGGGTCCCCCACGTCGGTGAGTAGTGTGCCACCCTCGCCCGTGGGTCGTGGGTTGCCCGTCTTGGCTGGGTCCCGGTCTACTCGCCTTGAACTGCAGTCTCCCTGGCTGGGCTGGCATGGGCTGCTGTCACTGGTGGGGTGCGTTGCTCCTCCTCTGGGCAGGTCCCGGTCTACCTGCGGGCTGGGTTGGTGGTCCCTGGCCTTGCTGTGCCCGGTGCCCACCTGGCTGGGTTGTTGTTGCCATCCTCCGTGCGGTTGGCCCCGGTCTACCTCGCTGGGCTGCCGGCGTGACAGCATCTGGTAGTGGGCTGGGCCGACCTTGACGGGGTGGTGCTGCTCTGCCTCGCAGGGGTGTGGTAGGCCTACCTCGTCGGGGTGTCGTAGGCCTACCTCGCCGGGTTGTTGTAGGCCTACCGGGTCTGGGTGTGGTAGGCCTACCTCGCTGGGGTGTTGGAGGTCTACCTCATCGGGGTGTTGTAGGCCTCCCTCGTCAGGCTGGTTTTCATGCGCTCCCCCCCACCTTTTCGGAGTTGGTCGATGTGACGTCTCGCGAACTGTCCATCTTCCAACTCGACGATGTATGATTTGGGGCCGGTTGTGCTGGCAATCTTCCCCTTCAGCCACTTAGGAGAGCCGCTGAAGTTCAGCGCGAAAATTGAATCTCCGTTGCTGAAGGCGCGAAGCGGGCGGCTGGCGGTTGCGGTCACTTCCGGGCTGTATTGGGGGTGCAGCCGGTCCAAGGGTGACCTCAACCTTCTGCCCATCAACAGTTCGGCCGGGCTCTTGTGGGTGGTGGCGTGTGGCGTGATGTGCTGGGTGAGGAGGAAATTGTCTATGCGCTCTTGCCAGTCCCCCGGGCCCATCTTGGTGAGGGCCTCTTTGGTCAGTCGGACCATGCGTTCCGCTTGTCCGTTTCCGGCCGGCCTGTAAGGGGCGGACAGGGCGTGGCGGATGCCCAGTCCCGCCAGGAAGGATTCCATGGTCAAGGATGTGAGCTGGGGGCCGTTGTCTGAGACCAGCACATCCGGTAGACCATGAGTGGCGAAGAGACGGCGCAGGGCTCGGATCGTCGCATCCGTTGTGGTAGATGCCATGGGCACCACCTCGAGCCATTTGGAGAAGGCATCTACCACGATGAGGAGGTGTCGCCCCTGCATCGGACCCGCGAAGTCAATGTGGACCCTCGACCAGGGGTTGCCGGGGGTCTCCCACTTCGCGACCTCGGATTGCGGCGGCGCTGGGCGAACTTCTTGGCACGGGTCACATCTGGAGACCCATTGTTCAATGTCTTTGTCCATGGAGGGCCACCAGACATAACTCCGTGCCAGTGCCTTCATGCGGACGATGCCCGGGTGCCCCTTGTGCAAGGTCTCCAACGTTCGCCGTTGCAGAGTGCTTGGAATCAGCACCCTGTCTCCCCATAGCAGACAGCCCTTCATGGTGGACAGCTCCTCCTGTTTCCTGGCGAACGGGCTGAATCTTTCCTCTGGCTTTCCCGACGGCCACCCTCTGAGGATCCAGGATTTCACTGTGCGGAGTGTGGGGTCCTTTTGGGTGTGGACGGCCACATCTGCGGATGACACCGGGCAGCTGGCGTCGTCATCAATGTGCAGTAGGTGGAGTGTGGGGGCTGGGTCTTCGACCGGCTTCTTCGACGGGCATCTGCTGAGGGCGTCGGCGTTTCCTATGGCTGTGCCTGGCTGGTGCACGAGCCTATAGGAGTAGCCCGCTAAGAAGATTGCCCATCTCGTCATTCTCGGGGACATGAAGGTCGGGGTTGGTTGGTCGCCTGCGAGGAGTCCCAGGAGAGGCTTGTGGTCTGTGACTATGGTGAAGCTTCTTCCGTAGAGGTATTCGTGGAAGCGCTTCACTCCAGCCACGATGGCCAGGGCTTCTTTGTCCAGCTGGCTATAGTTCCGTTCTGCGCCAGACATAGTCTTTGAGAAGTACGCGATTGGGGCTTCCGAGCCATTGGGCAGTTCGTGGCTGAGGACTGCCCCCACCCCGTAAGGCGACGCGTCGCAGGTCAGTCTGATGGGAAGCGTCTCGCTGTACTGAATGAGTACGCTTTTGGACGTCAATAGTCCTTTGATGGCCCGGAATGCCGCTTCCTCTTCCTGGCCCCACTTCCAGGAAGCCGATTTTCCCAGCAGGCGGTGGAGTGGCTCAGCAACTGTGGCTTTCATCGAAGACTTCTTTGAACTCTTCGATGATGGAGTCGAGTTCGTCCCTGCGGATCTCGTGGATGCCCTGAAGTGAAAGTCCCAGCGGCTTGAACCACTCCACACCCAACAGGTTCGGTCGGCTGTGCTGCACGATGGTGATGGGTAGTTTTCCGTTGAAGTCGTTGTACTTCACCCGGATTGTGGCTCTGCCTAGGATTTCAATGGGGTTCCCGTTGAAGTCCACAAGTCTCGCCTTCGGGGTTTTCAGCTGGGTCCTTTTGTATGCCGGGTTCAGCTGCTGTAGGTGCTGCCAGTCCATGATGGAGTAGGCGGATCCGGAGTCTACCTCCATCTTGCACGGAGACCCCTCTGCTAGCAGTGTCACGTGGAACTTGGTGGTTCCCTCGTCGCTTGTGTGAGCAATGGTGGTGGTCTGGTGCACTGTTCTGTTGCGGGGATATTCCTCCTCCCCGCGCCGGGACTGGTTTGAGGACCGTTTGGATGTCCTCTGGTTATCTTTTCGATTTTCCCTGAATCGTGGTCTGGGTGGTTCCGGGGCTGGATCTGTGGCTCTGCAGGCCTCTGCGATGTGGCCCCTCTTCAGGCATCGGCGGCAGGTCGCGTCCCTCCATCTGCAGTTTGCCCTGGGGTGGTCGCCTCTGCAGCTGCCGCATCGCTCTCCCCGGTCGCCATGCTGTGGGTTTTCCCGCCTGGGAGGGCGGGACACCTTGTGGACGGCCATTTCCTCATCAGACTCGGATTGAGTAGTTGCCTCGTCTGATGAGGTCGGGCCCGACTTGTGGATCTTATGGATCCCCCTTGCTTTTACCATCGCGGCGGCTGCTTGCTCAGACGTTTCAGCCGCCGTTGCCTCGTCGAGGACATCTTTGAGCGGAATCTTCTTCCGGCTGAGGAACTTCTTCTGCAGCCCCACATCTCGCATTCCAAACACAATGCGGTCCCGGATGGCATTGTCCACATTGTCGAACTCGCAGTTGGCAGCGATTTGGCGAAGCGCTGCCACGAATTCCTTGATGGATTCACCTTCCCGCTGGTTTCTTTGCTGGAAGGTGAACCTGTTTGCGATGGGGGTGCCTGTAGGTGCATAGTGCTCCTGTAGGACTTCCTGCAGGTCGTTCCAGGACATCTCCTCGATGTCCCTGGGTGCCACGAGGTCAATCGCCATCTCCAGAACGTCCGATCCGCAATGAGCCAGGAAGAGGGCTCTTTTTCTCTCCTCATCGAGGTTCTGGTATCCATTGCCTCGCAGGAACTGCCGGAATCGGACCATGTATGACCTCCACTTCTCCCGGGATGGGTCGAACGGGTTCAGCGCGGTCATCGGGGCTTGCGGGGTGGCCATTCTGGAAGATCGCTGTGGTGTGGTGATTTTGTTCGGTGGGCGATCGTGCCAAGAGTCTTGTGAAGGTTCTTCTCTCTAGTCCTTCGTCGCCAGTGTTAGATCCGGCGCAGGGAAAAGAAGACTGGACCAGCTCGATACATAAAGCAACTTTTATTCATTACAAAGTAACGAGTCAAGACTGCTGGCGCGCTGCCGGAGCTCTCCTTATATTCGCTCCCGGCAGACGCACCGCCCCTTGACAGGGATTCAAATCTCCCGCCCGATGGTTGGCAGCCAATCAGGGCGGATGTCCTTATAAGGACATAACAGTTGATCTCCTCTAGGACTGACCGGTTTGATGGCCTTGCAGTCCAAGGGACTCGCAGGAGTCTTCTCCAGCACCAGAGTTCAAAGCCTCCATTCTTTGGCGCTCAGCCTTCCTTATGGTCCAACTTTCACAGCCATACATACTGTAAAGTTACGCAGAATATATTCAGGGAAAAAGCAAAGGTAAACCACTTTTATTATCATGTGTATTCTTTTTTAGTTGTTTCTTTTTATTTTTTTAATATTGATTATTTTTAAAGAAAGAAAAAAAGGTACTTCTTGACTTACAAGAGTTCATTTAGTGACCATTCAAAGTTACAACGGCACTGAAAAAAGGTGACATGATCATTTTTGAGACATGGTGGCGTAGTGGTTAGAGTGCAGTACTGCCGGCTACTTCTGCTGCCTGCCAGCTGCCTGCAATTTGGCAGTTTGAATCTCACCAGGCTCAAGGTTGATTCAGCCTTCCATCCTTCCGAGGTTGGTAAAATGAGGACCCAAATTGTTGGGGGCAATTCGCTGATTCTGTAAACCACTTAGAGAGGGCTGTAAAGCACTATGAAGCAGTATATAAGTGCTATTGCTATTTTTCACACTTACAACTTTCCCAGCATCCCCCTGGTCATGTGATCAAAATTCAGATGCTTGGCAACTGACTCATGTTTGTTTATTTGTTTATTTATTTATTTATTTATTTATTTATTTATTTATTATTCAAATTTCTATACCTTTCGGGTATAGAAATTTCTTCTCCTTTCGGACTCAGGGCGGTGAACAGCCAAAATAAAAACATCTATACATAACATTACAGTTAAAAATAGAGTTAAAATAATTTATAAATTTGGCCCATAATGACCGTTGCAGTGTCTCCGGGGTCATGTGATCACCTTTTGCGACCTTCCGACAAGCGAAGTCCATAGGGAAGCCAGATTCATTTAACAACCGAGTTACTAACTTATCAGACTGCAGTGATTCATTTAATGACTGTGGCAAGAAAGGTCGTAGAATGGGGCAAACCCCAATTAACAAATATCTCACTTAACAGCAGAAATTTTGGGCTCAGTTGTGTAGATCAAAGAGCACCTGTAATTGATGCTGAAATATAATATTAGTAATTTGACAAAGGAGTTAACAATGTTGTACTGTTAGTGCTCAGGCTTCCGTGCATTTCATCAGCCGAGGGCTCAGGGCAGGGGCGGGGGGGTGGCGGTTATTATAAAGGAAGGTCTGGATCCAAGGGAGACCACTGTTCCACAGATAGCCGGATGTGAGTCCCTCTTTGTGAAGTGGGGTCGTGGAGTACAGATGGGCCTGTTGGTCACGTACCTGGCTCCCTGCCACGTGGCAACGGCCCTGCCCGAGCTCCTTAACGTTATAGCCGAGGTGGCGGTGGGCACCCCCAGAATTGCCATCATGGGGGATTTCAACCTGCCATCTATCGGTGAAACGTCTGAGGTGGCTCGAGAGTTCATGGCTTCCATGACGGCCATGGACCTTACTCAGTTAATTCATGACCCCACTCACACAGGAGGACACACTCTGGATCTAGTTTTTGTCTCTGGTCAGTGGTTGAGTGGCCTTGATATAGGGGATATAGCCATCGAACCCTTGTCATGGTCTGACCACTCGCTCCTTCGACTGGACTTTCTAACCGCTGCACCCTGCCGCAGGGAGGCGGGACCGACCAGGTGGTTCCGCCCCAGGCGCCTGATGGACCCTGATAGGTTCCAGATGGAGCTTGGGCCATTTCCTGAGATTCTGGCTCATGACTCGGCTGAAGACCTGGTGGCCGCCTGGGATAGTGCGGCTGCCGGGGCCTTGGACCGAGTCGTGCCTTTGCGGCCTCTGACCCGGCACCGAACTCACCTAGCTCCTTGGTTCTCCGAGGAGCTTAGGGAGATGAAGCGCCGGAAAAGACGCCTGGAGAGTAGTTGGAGGACCAGCCGCTCCGAACCTGACCGAACACTGGTGAGGTCTCATATTAAGACCTACCTAGTGGCGATAAAAGCGGCGAAAACTAGCTATTTTGCCGCTCTTATCGCGTCATCAGATAATCGCCCGGCCGCCCTGTTTAGGGTGACCCGCTCCCTCCTCCATCTGGAAGTGCGGGATGACCCCTTGCAGGGTCGAGCTGAGGATTTTGTGCAGTATCTGTATGACAAAATCGCTCAGATTCGGGAAGGGCTGGCCTCTGACTGGGTATGTCCAGACGGGATGACTGAGGCAGGTCTTGAGAGTGTTATCTGGGGGGAGTTTGATCCTGTGGCTCCCGAGGACATGGACAGGGTCCTGGGACGGCTGAACGCGACCACATGTTTATTGGACCCGTGTCCCTCCTGGTTGGTACTGGCTTCCCGGGAGGTGACACGAGGCTGGCTCCAGAAGATTGTTAACGCTTCTTTGAGTGAGGGGGTCCTGCCGGCCGCTTTGAAAGAAGCGGTGGTGAGGCCCCTCCTCAAGAAGCCTTCTCTGGATCCGGCTGTTTTGGCTAACTATCGTCCAGTCTCCAACCTTCGCTTCATTGCGAAGGTTGTTGAGAGTGTGGTGGCGCAACAGCTTCCCCGGTACCTGGATGAAGCTGTCTATCTAGACCCGCTCCAGTCCGGCTTCCGGCCTGGGCACAGCACGGAAACGGCATTGGTCGCATTGGTGGATGATCTCTGGAGGGCCCGGGATAGGGGTTGCTCCTCTATCCTGGTCCTGTTAGACCTCTCAGCGGCTTTTGATACCATCGACCATGGTATCATGTTGCACCGATTGGCGGGGTTGGGGGTGGGAGGCACCGTTTTGCGGTGGTTCTCCTCCTACCTCTCTGACCGGTCGCAATCTGTGTTGACAGGGGGGCAGCGGTCGACCCCGAGGCACCTTGCTTGTGGGGTGCCACAAGGGTCGGTCCTCTCGCCCCTTCTGTTCAACATTTATGTAAAGCCGCTGGGTGAGATCATCCGTGGCTTCGGGGTGGAGTTCCATCAGTACGCTGATGACACCCAGTTGTACATCTCCACCCCAGGCCACCCCAATGATGCCCTTAAAGTGATGTCCCAGTGCCTGGAGGCCGTGCGGGCCTGGATGGGGAGAAACAGGCTCCAACTCAACCCCTCCAAGACCGAGTGGCTGTGGCTTCCGGCCTCCCGATATAGCCAGCTGACGCCATCGCTGGCTATTGGAGGCGAATCACTCGCCCCCACGGAGAGGGCTCGTAACTTGGGCGTCCTCCTGGACGCACGGCTGTCGTTAGAAGATCATTTGGCGGCCGTGGCCAGGGGGGCTTTTTATCAGGTTCGCCTGATACGCCAGTTGCGCCCCTTTCTAGATCGGGACTCCCTACGCACAGTCACTCAGGCACTCGTCACTTCCCGCCTGGACTACTGCAATGCTCTCTACATGGGGCTCCCCCTGGGGTGCACCCGGAGGCTCCAGCTGGTCCAGAATGCGGCCGCGCGGGGGATTTTGGGGGCGACGAGGCGCTCCCACGTGACACCTCTCCTGCGCGAGCTGCACTGGCTCCCGGTGATCTTCCGGGTGCGCTTCAAGGTGTTGGTGACCACCTTTAAAGCGCTCCATGGCTTAGGGCCGGGGTACTTACGAGACCGCCTTCTGCCACCAATAGCCTCCCACCGGCCAGTACGCTCCCACAGAGCGGGCCTCCTCAGGGTGCCGTCCGCCAGACAATGTCGGCTGGCGACCCCCAGAGGGAGAGCCTTCTCTGTGGCGGCGCCCGCCCTCTGGAACAACCTCCCCCCAGAGCTACGTACAATAACAGACCTCCGGATTTTTCGTCGGGCCCTGAAAACCCATTTATTCCAACTAGCTGGGCTGGCTTGAGTCAAATTTTAAATGGATTTTAAATTGGAATGTTTTAATTACGGCCAAAATTATTTAATTATTTTAAACAGTTTTTAGATTTTGTATGTTTGTATGTATGTCTTGTTTTTACTTTGGCTGTTCACCGCCCTGAGTCCTACATTGGAGAAGGGCGGTATAGAAATTTAAACAAATAAATAAATAAATAAATATATCCTTACTAAGGAATTAACCTTAAAAACAAAATACATTAAATTCTTTTAACAATTAAAAAAAAAAATTGCAATCTCTATGCCGAATGCAGAAATCTCCATAATTTTTTTTATTTAAAGTTAGGGGGAAAATGCTATCAAAAACATTATAAATAAAGAGAAATCACTTCTCTACTGTTGTCATAAAACTGTCCACTTACTCTCCTGGACCTGAGTTTGACCTCTTATCTTTTTCAATAAAGAAGTAAGAAAGCCAGGCTCCTTCCCTGAGAAGTTCATCCCAGAGTTGAAGGGCTAATAGAGAGAAGGTGAGTTCACAGGTGTGAGAATAGAAAGGCACGAGAAGCCCTTTTCTGGGATAAGTATTTCCATGAAAGATCAAATAATTACCACAGTCCAGATTCATCCTTTCCTTTCCTTTCCTTTCCTTTCCTTTCCTTCTTTCCTTTCCTTTCCTTTCCTTTCCTTTCCTTTCCTTTCCTTTCCTTTCCTTTCCTTTCCTTTCCTTTCCTTTCCTTTCCTTTCCTTTCCTTCCCTTCCCTTCCCTTCCTTTCCTTTTCCCCCCATTTCCCCCTTTCTCTTCCCCCTCCCCTCCCCTTCCATCCTTTCTTTTCCCTTCCCTTCCCTTCCCCTTTCTCCTTCTCTCCTCTCCCTTGCCCCACTCCCTCCTCTCTCCCTCCCTTCCCTTCCCCTCCCCTCCAGTGGTAGGATTCACATTTTTTTTACTACCAGTTCTGTGGGTGTGGCTTGGTGGGAGTGGCATAGCATGGGTTGGTGGGCGTGGCAGGGGAAGGATACTGTAAAATCTCCGTTCCCTCCCCACTCCAGGGGAAGGTACTGCAAAATCCCCATTTCCTCCTGATCAGCTGAGAATAGATGGGGGCAGGGCCAGTCAGAGGTGGTATTTACCGGTTCTCCAAACTACTCAAAATTTCCGCTACCAGTTCTCCAGAATTGGCCTGAACCTGCTGAATACCACCACTGCTTCCCTCCCTTCCCCGCTCGATTCTGGGCTTTTTTCTTTTCTAGCAGCCAGCAAGCTCTTCCTGCTAGGTGGGAGACCTATATAGATCTATTTCTAGCTCATTTGCTTTCATCAGTAGGCCACACTCATATCTTATGTATCCTCCCTGTAAAGGTATAGTATCTATTTTCTTACTTCTTCGTAGGGTTTATGTGTGTTTTTCTAGCTGTTAGAAAAGAAAAAAGCCATATTTTGGAGCTGAAGGTGAATATACATGTCCTAGGATCATGTTGCAGGATCCAATCTGGGTCGGTCAGTGGGACTAGAGGTTTAGTCTTCTGAGCCTTTGGACTCGTGCTGGAGCCCATCCTCAATGTTCCCATAGGATGGGGCTCCAGCCTGAGTCTAAAAGCTGAGAAGTCTAAACCTCTGGTCCCAGTGACTGACTCAGATTGGATCCTGCATACCTTGGAGATATTGTAGGTTCAGTTCCACACCACTGCAATAAACGGAACATTGTAATAAAGAGAGTCATATGAAGCCTTTGTTTTCCACTGCACATCAAAAGAATGTTTACACTATATTGTACTCAATGGCATTATGTCTAAAAAAAAAAATCCATGTACATGCTTTAATTAAAAATGCTTTATTGCTAAAAAATGCTAATCGTCATCTGAGCCCTCAGCAAGTCGTAATCTTTTTGCTGGAGGAGAATCTTGTAAAAAAAACCCCGACGATGACGCACTGTATCTCCAAAGCTCAATAAAACGCAATAAAATTTGCCTGTAAATATGTTTTCAGGCTTTGTCAGAATCTGTCACGGTGAGGCCTGCCTAACCTTTTTCGGTGCTTTAAACCACAAGATGTGTGTCATTGCAGAAAACACTGCTTGTGTTCTCCAGCTGAGTGGATATCAGTGGGTCATGGTATATTCATGAACATTAGATCAGTTGTTTCCCAATCTTAGCCATTGTAAAGATGTGTGGACTTCAACTCCCAGAATTCTGACCAAGGAGAGATTCAACCTAGAAATGAGGAGGAACTTTCTGACAGTGAGAACAATCAACCAATGGAACAGAAGTTGCCTTCGGAAGTTATGGGAGCTTCATCACTTGAGACTTTCAAGAAAAGATTGGACTGCCATTGCAGTAGTGGATTTTACTTACCTTCTCTACTGTTTTGGAATTGTGAGCGCGCTTGTGTGCAGCGCTTCTGCGCATGTGCAGAACCTTCTGCGCATGCGCAGAACGTCTGTGATGGGCGGAGTCTCCTGCCGCCGCCACTACCAGTTTGCCCGAACCGTGATGAACCAGTAGAAATCCACTGGCCATTTGTCGGAAATTGTGTAGGGTCTCCTGCTTGAGTGGGGGGTTGGACTAAATGACCTATATAGTCCCTTCCAACTCTGTTAATCTATTAATCTCTTAATTCCCATTGCTGACTGGGATATTCTGGGAGTTGAAGTCCATACGTCTTAAAAGAAGCTAAATTTGGGAAATATTGCCTTAGATTTATTTCTGACCTAGTCTGGGAAACACTCCTGAACTGATCTAAAACTCACAATACAGGTAGTCCCTGATTTATAACCACAATTGAGCCCAGAATACCCGTTGTTAAGTGAATTCTGCCTCATTTTACGACCTTTCTTGCCCCAGTTGTTAAGTGACTTGCTGCAGTTGTTAAACTAGTAACATGGTTGTTAATTGAATATGGCTTTGCTTCTCAGCAAAGCTCTCAAAAGGTGATCACATGATCCCAGAACACTGCAACCATCATAAATATGAGTCAGTTGCCAAGCATCTGAATTTTACTCACGTAACCATAGGGATACTGCAATGGTCCTAAATGTGAAAAACGGTCATAACCAGGGGTGAAATCCAGCAGGTTCTGACAGATTCTTGAGAACCAGTAGCAGAAATTTTGAGCAATTTGGAGAACCGGTAGCGGAAATTTTGAATAGCTTGGAGAACCGGCAAATACCACCTCTGGCTGGCCCAAAGAGTGGGGTGGGAATGGAGATTTTGCAATATCCTTCCCCCAGGAGAGGGGAGGGAATTGGGATTTTGCAGAATCCTTTCCCTGTCACGCCCACCAAGCCACACCACTCCCTCCAAGCCATGCCCACAGAACAGGTAGTAAAAAATAATTGGATTTCACCACTGGTCATAACTCACATTTTTCAGTGCCATTGTAACTTCAAATGGACATTAAATGAACTGTGGTAAACTGAGGACTACATGTATTTTACCTTGCATGCAAAACATAACAACAAGTGAAATAAAACATAGCAACAGGAGCCATCCCTCCCACCATTTCTCCGTGTGGCTCCTTAGCACACTTTGTCCACACAATAAATTGAGTTAAGTTCCTTTTTACCTATTGGTTGCTGGCTCCCGCCCTTCCATTTATTTAGGATTAATGCAGAAGAAAAAAACTTAAGGCTGCTTTTTCTTCTTTTACGTTCTAAAACACTCTCTTTTGACATAATAAAGGTGAATAAAAATGGGTTTATAAAGCCTGGAAGGGAAATGACAAGTCCATCAAGCTGTGTGTCAGATGACACGTAAATTGAAACCCTATTATTTATTGAAAACAGCAACTCCAATGCACCGAGATTTTTCAGCCTGACAGGACACATTTATTTCATAATTTAAACATTAAAAAAACAACAGCAGGGAGAAGCTGTCATGAAGATATCAAATGAATTGAGCCAATGAGTGAGATAATTGCTTACGCCTTCAATTTTCAGGCCCTTCAATTTTTAATCCTTAGTTATGATGGACTACAGAAAAAAATAGGTTTTATTGGGTTTACAAGACTGGTGAACTGGAAGACGTTACACTGCAAAGAACACATGGTTGCAACCTAACACAAGGCCGGATCAATGTTGGACAAACAGGCAATAGAAGTGGAAAGGCAGAGGAAACAATAATACCAAAGAAGGAATTAAAATGCCCAGTTTTGCTTCTGTTAATTTGGAGTCTGACAGTGGTTGTTGAACACAGCACAAAAATGTTGTAGATGCAAGACCTTCTCTGCTATCCGAACTGTTATGTAGGGTGAATGAGGACACAGAAGCCAGGTCATGAGTAACAACAGCTCTTTACTTCATGGTGTGAATCCAGCGACTGACCCAGGGAAACAGCTCCCTTTATATACCTTACAGTCCTGGCAATCAGCCAATCAGTTGAGAGCAATTACATTCAAACTTTCCCGCCAAAACTATATACATAACACCCCTCCCTTCCCAGAAGGCACTTGGGATATACATTTACATACAAAATCACGCAGGTGACCAGGGCGTATCTGGACCCTAGTAGACCTGCGCAGTTCAGTTCGAGGCGTGGTGTCGAGCGGGTTGGAGGGACCTCCTGTTTCTCCCCGCTCCGCCAATGGAACCTCCTGGATTTTGCTCGGGGCGTTGACTTCTTCGGTTGGTCTCAATTCCTCTGGCTGTCGGCTCTGGACCCCAAAGTCTTCAGATAAATCCTCCGTTTATCTCAGGCTTGAGCTAACTGTTGGAATTGGTTGGTAGTTAGGGACCGGATCGTCAGGGATGGTTTCTGTTTCGGCAACTACCTGTTTTCATAACTGGTCTACATGTCTGCGTCATACTCTCCCATCTCCCATATCTACCCTGTACGATTTGGTGCTGATTGTGTCCATGATCGTTCCATCTGCGTAGTTCCTGGCATACACTGGCGTCCCTACTGAGAACTCCCTTAGTTTCTTTTCTGATCCCTTGTAACTGTCAGGGGAATAGTTAGGATGTAACCTATCCAGTATGCACCTAAGTTTCCAACCCGTCAACAGTTCAGCCGGACTGCGCCCGGTGGCAGTGCATGGCGTGGCATGTTGGGCAGTCAGAAATTTATCTACCCTTGCTTGCCAGTTCCCAGGGCCTAATCGTGAGAATGCCTCCTTGGCCGTTCTCACAAAACGTTCAACCAGTCCATTACTAGCCGGATGAAATGGGGCAGATAGGGCGTGCCTGATCCCTAGCTTGGCCAGGTACCCCTCAAACTGTGTGGCAGTGAATTGGGGCCTGTTGTCTGAGACCAGCGTGTCCGGTAGTCCATGGGTGGCGAATAACCTCCTGAGCACCCTGATTACTGTGTCAGTGGTAGTGGATTTCATTAGCTTGATCTTGAGCCATTTCGAGTAAGCGTCAACTACAACCAGGAAAGTTTGGCCGTAACAGGGGCCCGCAAAATCTATATGGATTCTTGACCAGGGGCCCTGGGGACATTCCCATTCTCTTATGGATGCTGTGGGGAGATCTGGCCTGGACTCTTGGCAGGGTTGACACTTCCCCACCCACTCAGTGATGCCGTTGTCCCTTTGGTTTGGGTCGGGGGCTGGGGCCCAGAGACATGCCATTCACTGAAGCCCCGGAGCTGCTGCCTGCTCACCGTCTGCCTCAACCGGGTCGGGGAATGCACCATTCCCCGACTCCAGCCTTGCCGCGGAGCTGCCGCCAGCTTGCCCTTCACCACGCGGCATGTCCTACTCCTTACCTTTCTCCCGCAGATGGCTGTCAGGGAAGGCAAGTGCCCGAAAGTTACCGGAGCTGCTCTCCTGCTTGAATGTGCCACCATTGCCACCCTGGTCCACGCTCCGGCTGTGCAAGCGCACACCATTTATTTCATTCATTCATCAGTGGCAGGTTGGGTGCGCGCGTGCCTACCCGAGCTCTGTTTTCATGGCCAGAGGGTTGCAGGAAGCCATTGCAGCCAAAAACGGAGCTTGGAAGCCCATTTTCTCTGGCAAAGTGCTCGGGCCACCACAGGCACCCCCGACACAAGTGATGTTGAACTGGCTGCACCCACCCTGGCCGCACCCGCCCTGGCCTCGCCCACCTTGCCCCCCCAATGTCAAACACAACCCTGATGCGGCCCTCAATGAAATCGAGTTTGACACCCCTGGTCTAGATGTAATGATTAAGTTAAAGATTGAATTAATTTCAGATAGTTATTTATAGCTATTCTATGGATCCCTTTTGTTAATTAGTTTATTTGAATCACTGTATTAGATTAAAGGGTTTTTTCCCCACAAAATATTGACCTTTTTTTCTCTGATGGCAATGTAGTTTTTTCCCAGTATTTCATTATTTTAAAATAATAAGTTTAGCTTGTTTATGACTTGAGTACCATTGCATATTTAGTTGTTTTGACATTATTTTTTTTTCTCTTTCCTTTTTCTTTCTTTCTACCTTTTAGCTATTTTCTGGTTTATTTCAATTTGTTTTTTCGGCAATGTGACTTGTCACTAAAGCTGGTTACTGTTTTCTTTTTCCTTTGTGTTATAAATTACACACATGGACACATAAAAGCTGACTGTTTATGGCTCGTGGCTATGAAGTCTGTTTCTCTCCCACATCACCTCAATTCCAAGTGGTAGTCTGGAGCCTCATGATACTCTATAAACTATATGAGTAAGGAATGGAAACTAATCAAGAGGAAAAGCAACCTGGAACTAAGGAGAAACTTCCTAAAAGTGAGAACAATTAACCAGTGGCACAACTTGCCTCCAGATGCTGCAGGTGCTTCATCACTGGAGGTTTTTAAGAAGAGATTGGACAGTCATTTGTCTGAAATGGTATAGGTTCTCCTGCTTAAGTAGTGGGCTGGACTAGAAGACCTCCAAGATCCCTTCCAGCTCTATTCTGATTGATTGAAGGGTACAATTTTCAGGAGTTAGGGTGAATTCTTTCTTCATCTTTTTTTAAAGGAATGCTTTGGAAGTAGCATCTTTCGGGGACAGGGATGTCAAACTGGATTTCTTGGAGGGCTGGATCAGCATTGTAGTTGTCTTCCATGGGCTGGCTGGGGGGGTGGGCGGAGACAGGATGGAGGGCCTCCTGCAGCACCCTGCTGGCCAGAACGGGGTACGGTGGGGCCATGGGTGGCCCCGCGTGCCCCATTTTTGCTAGTAGAGGCACCACGGGCCAGTCCTTTGCTATTTTCAGGGTGGCCCCATGGGCCGGATGCGGCCCACAGGCCTTGAGTTTGATTTCCCTGTTCTAGGACTGTTCTGCCCCAGCTACAGATCTCAAAGAACACAGCACACAAAGTTTGTACAAAACTTAATTTACTAAAATAACTCAGTCTTTTTCAAAACAAAGGCTGTTAATAAACTTTCGTAACAGCCTACAAGAAATCAAAGATAAAGTAATCACAATCTTGCTAAGGTTGGCAGAAAGCCCAGAAGCAATTTGCAGAGAATCCAGACGCGAAGGAGAATGAACTAAAGTTGTTCCCTACAACTTGCTTCAGTTGGTGTTCCTCCTTAAATAGGCTAAGGGAGTGGCCAATTAGCCCCAAGCCTTACTCTCGAGGAGACCTCCTCCTGAGGAGCCACTCCTGCCTTTTGACCGCTCTGCACACCCGTGCATCGAGAAGAGGCTCCTCCTCTTTGTCCTCTTCACTTAAAGGAGCTTCCGGAGGTTCTGAAGGCCCTGGCTGAATCCCCGCCTCTGGCACCACATTTTCTCCAGCCTCCTCATTGTCTGATTTGGGTGCCAACTGCACAGGCTGCCGTCGCAACACCACACCAGCCTCCTCGCTGTCAGAATCAGCTACAATCTGCACAGGCCACTGACGGGCCACAACAAGGACATTGTGGGTGAAAAGAGGCTCCCCAAGAAAATTCTGCGACAATAGTGGTCTCTGGATGCACGCTGGTTAAGAAAACGTGATCATGAAATGTGAAGTCCCTCTTATGTATCCTACACCATGTTACATTATTATCAGCAGTGGCATTTATCATTGGCATTGGAGTTTGCTTGTCAGATGCTTTTCTGTAAATAGCAGGCTCTGAATCTCCTTGGGAAATCTTTGGCGTGACATCAGTGAGAACGGAGACTTTTTTGCACATTCCGTGGTGAATATATATATATATATATATATATATATGGCAATCAAAAATAGGATCAGTGACTTTTGTCTTGCAGAAAGAAAAAAGATCAGTGAAAAAGGAATGGCGATGAGATTGATGATACCTGGATCATGATGGGGAGGTCCAGGTATCGTGGGTTGTGCAAATGAGGTGGAAGAAGAGAAAGTGTGTGTGTGTGTGTGTGTGTGTGTGTGTGTGTGTGAGAGAGAGAGAGAGAGAGAGAGAGAGAGAGAGAGAGAGAGAGAGAGAGAGAGAGAGATTGTCATCATTTAAAAAAAAAAATTAATTCCCTGAGTATTTTGTTCTTCTCTATCTTTTCATCTGAGCTCCTGGTCTATTTGAAGTTCAAGTCAGAAATCCTGAAATGGTTTTTGGTTGCGTCTTAATTCTCTTTCTACCTGAGGTTGATACCTGGATCACGATGCAGAGGTCCATCTGAAGGTAGAACTTGAAAGCAATGGATCAAGAGTATTCTGGGGTAAAATATCTGATTTTTTTTTCTATAAAAGATATAAGTTTCTGTTATAAATTGGTATTTTAGAAATGGATTTATGAACAATATGACTCACTGTCTGTAATTGTTTGGAATGATGATGGTTTTATGTTTTGTTTTTGTTTTAAAATAAAAAAAATTCTAAAAAAAAAAAGAATATTCTGGGGGAAAAAAAAGCTGGCTTTGTAGGTTGTGCAAATGAGGTGGAAGAAGAGAAAGTGTCTGTGTGTGTGTGTGAGAGAGAGATTATCATCATTTTTTAATTCCCTGAGTATTTTGTTCTTCTCTCTTTCTACCTGAGGTGGTCACCAGACTATCTTTTTTTTTTAAAAAAGGTTTTTTTTTTTTTTTTACAAACATATCAAATCAATGTGTGAACAGTGTGGCACCTGAGTGTCATACGTTCTAATACAAATAAAACTAGTAAATTAATCATAGTTATTACATTCAATCAACTTATATATTTCCTTTATCTTTTTTCTTTTTCTAATTGGGTTTTAACAATCAAACAATTCTTATTCAACACTTGTGCATGACTGTGACCATTTACATATTATCACACTAATGTTCTCCTATACTCTATATAATTTTACAAAATCTACTATCTGTTATATCCCTTTTTTTTCTATCTTCAATCCAATTATACCATTTCTTCCATATTACGTAAAAGTCCGAATCCATCAGTCCTTTTAGTTCCAATGTCATTTTATCCATCTCGATGCAATCTAATATCTTTCTAATTATTAAGTCTTCGGAGGGTATGTTTGAACTTCTCCAACATTGCGCAAATGCCAATCTTGCCGCCATTATCATATGTAGAATAATACATGTTGTTGTTTTTTCATATTTCTTTTTCATTATTCCTAGAAGAAACAATTCTGGTGTATATTCTATCTGGAACCCTGTTACTTCCTGTATCCAACTATGTATTTTCATCCAATCATATATCTTTCTAATAATGATACACAATTATTATAATGCAATCTGTCATTGTTCAATTATTCCCTTTTCTCTTGTTTCTCTTGTTTATTCTAACTTTTAATCATATCACCTTTTACTGAAAAAAACATTTTCTTTCTATCCTACCTGGCTTCTATTCGTATCACCTACCTGAAACAAAGAAAAGAAAAAAAAAAGAGAGAGAGAGAGAGAAAAGCAAAAGCAAATCAGAACAACAACAAAAAAAGGAGAAATAATTTATCCATCATCTCTTGCCCGCTTCAATACTTTGGTTGCTATGCTTTTTTTAATTTGCCTCCCACCTTCCTCTCTAGTGTCAGCTTTGGAAGCTATATTAACACCGGAAGCTTCCACGCTGCCACCTTCCTGTGCTTGGGAAATTAGGAGGGGGGATTTAGTAGAGGGAATGTAGTTAGACATAATAGCATTCTTCTTTTCGGTCAAGGTCATGGTATTCCTGCATCTGGAGGAGGAGTGGTTGAAGTGGTGTCTCAAGTTGGGATGGATGGTGATTGGGCCATGTGATGGACTGAGGGGTGCAAGGGCTGGATTTGGTTTTTTGATTTACTGAGGGAAAATCCAGAACTGTCAGATTCGGGTTTTCCCAGATGTGCCAGTATACCTACTCTAATAAGGAGTTTTTAATTGGAGTTGGGTTCTTCTGGAATGCTGACATCTAGGATATAATAATAATAATAATAATAATAATAATAATAATAATAATAATAATAATAATAATAATAATAATAATAATAATAATAATAATTTGAACATTTTGATTCTACAAAAAAACCACCTTACTCGGAACAGCTTACATCCTCCGACGATACCTTAACAGTTCCTAGGTCCTTGGTTAGGACTCGAGCTGCTGAGCTATTAACCAGCCTCAAAGGCTGTGAATCTCACTAAAGATTAAATAATAATAATAATAATAATAATAATAATAATAATAATAATAATTTGAACATTTTGATTCTACAAAAAAACCACCTTACTCGGAACAGCTTACATCCTCCGACGATACCTTAACAGTTCCTAGGTCCTTGGTTAGGACTCGAGCTGCTGAGCTATTAACCAGCCTCAAAGGCTGTGAATCTCACTAAAGATTAACCAATAGTAATAATAACAGTAATAGAGTTGGAAGGGACTTTGGAGGTCATCTAGTCCAACCTCCTGCTCACACAGGAGACCTATACAAGGGATTTGAACCACCGAACTGCCGACCTTTCTGATCGACAAGCTCAGCATCTTAGCCACTGAGCCACCTAGCCAGATCTTTATCTCTGTTATCTCCATCTGCTTCTTGACTATTCAATCTGGGTTTTACTCCCACCTCTACCCTCTTCCATTGCCCAATCACCAGACTATCTTTTGCAGAGAGATGTTTAGGCATCTTAAGTTGTAGAATAACAACAAAGCAGGGCAATCTCTACTAGGTAGACATTTTTCCACGAGAGCAGTTGCCTCGATGACAAAGAGCACGCTCTCAGCACACTGCAGGGCTTAGGGATATAATTAGCTAATGACCATGACGATAGTCATGCTCGAAAATTAGCATTATGGTGCTTTGAGGCTAGGAAGTTTAAGGCGATGAGGTCACTCTCCCAGTTTTCATTTCCTCCAGAGAGCTCTTGCAAGTCTAAGGACTTGCTTGTTTCATGCCCCTTAGCTATGTCTCTTGACTTCGCCCACCAAACAAAGCCAAGCGTCCAATGACACTGTTATTATCACTGGCCTTTCCAATCCCTCCTCAACCAGCAATTTGCCATGGCAGATGCTCTTCTCGTCTGTGGGTGGAAGTGTTAATTCGGGCTCCCGCCCCACCTCGCAAGCTGCTTTCAGTTTTAATTGCTGGCAGTTGCTTTGGGGTTTTGTTTGGCTGCAAGATTTGGGAGGGAATGTTAGTTTCAAAGGGTGAAGAACAGCCTTGAGGCACCCTCACGACAAATTGATGCGTTGCGATTAAAAAGTGGGGATGCCATGCACGATCTATTTCTGTTGCAACATCTGAAAGACATAAGTTTCAACCCCAGGACGACTTGGTTTACCTGCAAATGATGTAACAGCGTTACCTGCCTGGAGTATTGACTTGTTTTTGCAATGGTTGGCTTTGTGGTGGGTGAGTTGTGAAAAACGTTCAGCTATACAATGTGCCAATGAGCCCTTCTCACTCTTTATCGATTTAAAAATTTATCATTTGATACCAAGGCCTACAAGGCAGTGGTGAAATGTAAAATTTGTTACTACCGGTTCTGTGGGCAGGGCTGGGGGGTGGGGTTTAATGTGATTGGGTGGGCATGGCCAACTTTTTTTTTTAAACTTTTAAAACAATTTTTTCTAAAACCTCTTTGGCTGAAGAGGTTGTAGAAAAAAATGCTTTTAAAAGCCTCTGACCATCCCAGCTGAGCTGCGTGATCGTCAGAGGCTTTTTTTTCTTTTAAAAGCATTTTTTTCTACAACCTCTTCGGCTGAAGAGGTTGTAAAAGAAATGCTTTTAAAAGCCTCTGATGATCCCAGCTGAGCTGCGTGATCATCAGAGGCTTTCCTCCCCCCCCCACTTTTAAAAGCATTTTTTCGGCTGAAGAGGTTGTAGAAAAAATGCTTTTAATTTTTTTTAAAAACCCTCTGATGATTGCGCAGCTCAGCTGGGCATGGTGGGGGGGGGCAGGGATTTTTGCTACTGGTTCTCTGAACCACCCATTGCCATTGCTACCGGATTAGGCGATCCAGCCCAAACCAGGAGAATTTCACCCCTGCTACAAGTGTCTTACTTAAAATCCACAATAAACAGCCAATTCCTCTAGTTTCTCCCCAAAGTAAGCATAGGAAGTTTAAAAACCATGTGGATAATTAGAATGGGGTTAATATGCCCACAATCAGAATAACAGAGTTGGAAGGGACCTTGGAGTTCTTCTAGTCCAACCCCCTGTTTAGGCAGGAAACCCTACGCCACTTCAGACAAATGGTTATCCAACCTCTTCTTAAAAATTTCCGTTGTTGGAGCATTTACAACTTTTGCAGGCAAGTTGTTCCACTGATTAATTGTTCTCATCTTAGGAAATTTCTCTTTAGTTCTAGGTTGCTTCTCTCCTTGATTAGATTCCATCCATTGCTTCTTGTCCTGCCCTCAGGTGCTTTGGAGAATAACTTGACTCAGGGATGAAATCCAGAAAGTTGAGCAGTTCGGAGAACCAGTAGCGGAAATTTTGAGTAGTTCCGCGAATTGGCAAATACCACCTCTGGCATTTGTGGGGTGGGGTGGGAATGGAGATTTTGCAATATCCTATCCCTGGAGTGGGGAGGGAATGGGGATTTTGCAGTATCCTTCCCCTGCCATGCCCACCAAGCCACGCCCACCAAGCCAAGCCACGCCCACAGAACCGGTAATAAAAAAAAATGGATTTGATTAATTGTTTTGATTAAGTAAATTTGACTTAATTTTTTAAAGATGGTATTAGTTGAGATAGTTGAGTTAAGGTTAAGAAATAAGTGTTATGGCAAAATAGAATATACAAAATTTTGTTAAAGATGGAAAAAAAAGACTGTATAAATTGATGACCGGATCAGGGCTCAGTTCCGAAAAGATATAATTTGTGTGTTGGAAAAAAAAAAACTTTTTGCAAAAAAAATAATAATTTGGATTTCATCACTGGCTTGATTCCCTCTTCTTTGTGGCAGCCCCTGAGATATTGGAACACTCCTATCATGTCAAAGTCTCTTTCAAGCCAAACTCCCCTCTAAGTGCATTTATTTATTTATTATATTTATATACCGCCCTTCTCCCGAAGGACTCAGGGCGGTGAACAGCCAAGATCAAATACATAAATATAAAAATTAAAAACAATTTAAAAACAGATTAAATACTTTGGCCCATAATTAAAAACATCCCATTAAAATCCAATTTAAAATTTAAAACCGTTAAAATTAGGCTAGCCAGGCTTGCTGGAATAACAAAGTCTTTTTTTTTTATTGAAAAAGTTTTATTAGAGAAAAAACACAGTTTTCCCACAACCCTCCCACCCAACCCCCCCTCCCCCTCCCCGACTTCCCAGAGCAGAACACAAGGTATTTCTATTAACTTTTAACAATAAACTAAATTGCTTAACTATCTGTTAGATCGGCGCAGGAATGGAAGACGCGACCAGCTCGTTACATTAGTAACTTTATTGAGAACAAGAAACAGTAGCAAGACTGGCTGTGCGCTGCCGGAGCTCTCCTTATATTCGCTCCGGCAGTCGCACCGCCCCTGACAGCGATTCAAACTTTCCCGCCCGATGGCTGGCAGCCAATCCGGGCGGATGTCCTTATAAGGACATAACACTCCTCCCCCCTTAGTCCGAAAAAATTTCAAAGTTCATTTATAAACGTCACGTAGTCCCGCAGGTACGTAGGACGCCTCAGCACCCTAGTTGACCTGCGCAGTCTCACTTCTTCCTCGTCCCCGCCCTGGACGGACGGGGCTCCTCCGTCTTCTGGTTCCTTCCCCGGAACCGGGCTCGGTTCGGCTGGCGAGTGTGTGGGGTCACCCTCAGCGCCTCCGGCCGGACCGCAGACCCTGGATGGCTGGTTCTGGTGGTCTTCCTCCTGGCCTGTGGATCTCTCGCCTCGTTGATGCTGCTCGGTTCCGACCCGGGAAGAGCGTCTGAGTCTTGGTAAGTCACCGGCTGTCACTTGCTTTTCCCCGGTCTCCCGGGCGCTGCGGTTCGGTCGCGGTTCGACTCGTTGTTGCCTGGTGGGTGGTTCGGATCGGTGCCCTCGGGTCCGGTCTGCCAGCTGTGGATGGTGTTGGTTCGGGTTGTGGTGTCCGACCTCGCAGGGGTGGCGCAGGTCTCCTTGGCCGGGCTGGTGTTGGCCTCCCCCGTCAGGTCGGTAGTGGTCGCCCTGGTCGGGCTGTCGTTGCGGGGCTACCTCCGCGGGTTGGTGGAGGTCTCCCCTGTCGGGGTGGCGCAGGCCTCCCTGGCCGGGTTGTTGTCGGCTTTCCCTTCGCCCTAGTCCCTGGTCTACCGCTGGTTGGTGGCTGGGGTCATCTGGGCTGGGTTGTTGTTGTTGCCGGGTTGTCTTCTGTGCTGGACGGGGGTCCCTCTCGCCGGGGAGTCGTGTGCCACCCTTGCCCATGGGCTGCGGTGTGCCCATCTCCAATGGTCCCCGGTCTACTCGCCTGGAGTGGAGGTCTCCCTGGCAGGGCTGACGTGGGTTGCCTTCGCTGGCGGGGTGTGGTGCTTCCCCTCTGGGCAGGTCCCGGTCTACACGTGTGCTGTGATGGTGGTCTCTCGCCCTGTCGTGCCGGGTGCCCACCTCGCTGGGTTGGTGTTGCCACCCTCCATTCGACTGACCCCGGTCTACCGCTCTGGACTGCCGCTGTGTCAGCGCCTGGTAGTGTGCTTGGCCGGCCTCGTCGGGGTGGTGGTGGTCTGCCTCGCCGGGGTGTGGTAGGCCTACCTTGTCGGGGTGTCGTAGGCCTACCTCGCAGGGGTGTCGTAGGCCTACCTTGTCAGGGTGTTGCAGGCCTACCTCGCCGGGGTGTTGCAGGCCTACCTCGTCGGGGTGTTGTAGGCCTCCCTCGTCAGGCTGGTTTTCTTGCACTCCCCCCCACCTTTTCCGGAGCTGGTCGATGTGACGTCTACAGACCTGTCCATCTTCCAGCTCCACGGTGTAGGATCTTGGGCCGGTTGTGCTGTCTATCTTCCCCTTCAGCCACTTAGGAGAGCCGTGGAAATTCAGCGCGAAAATCGAATCTCCTTTGCTGAAGGCGCAAAGCGGGCGGCTGGCCGTTGCGGTCACTTCTGGGCTGTATTGTGGGTGCAGCTGGTCCAATGGTGACCTCAACCTTCTGCCCATCAACAGTTCGGCCGGGCTCTTGTGGGTGGTGGCATGCGGCGTGATGTGCTGGGTGAGGAGGAAGTTGTCTATTCTTTCCTGCCAGTCGCCCGTGCCCATCTTGGTGAGTGCCTCCTTGGTGAGCCTCACCATCCGTTCCGCTTGTCCATTCCCAGCTGGCCTGTACGGGGCGGACAGGGCATGGCGGATGCCCAGTCCTGCCAGGAACGCCTCCATGGCCAGGGATGTGAGTTGGGGGCCGTTGTCGGAGACCAGCACATCCGGTAGGCCATGGGTGGCGAAAAGGCGGCGCAGGGCCCGGATCGTCGCTTCCGTTGTGGTAGATGCCATGGGTACCACCTCGAGCCACTTGGAGAAGGCATCTACCACGATGAGGAGGTGGCGCCCTTGCATCGGGCCCGCGAAGTCGATATGTATTCTCGACCAGGGGTTGCTGGGGGTCTCCCACTTCGCTGTTTCGGCTTGTGGCGGCGCTGGGCGAACTTCCTGGCACGGGTCACATCTGGAGACCCATTCTTCAATGTCTTTGTCCAGTGCGGGCCACCAGACGTAACTCCGTGCCAGGGCCTTCATGCGGACGATGCCTGGGTGCCCTTTATGCAACGTTTCTAGTGTCCGCCGTTGCAGAGTGCTTGGGATCAGCACCCTGTCTCCCCATAGTAAGCAGCCCTTCATGGTGGACAGCTCCTTCTGCTTCCTGGCGAACGGGCTGAACTTCTCCTCCGTCTGTTGCGATGGCCACCCCCTGAGGATCCAGGACTTCACTTGGCGGAGTGTGGGGTCCTTCTGGGTGTGGACGGCCACATCTGCAGACGAGACTGGACAGCTGGCGTCGTCGTCTATGTGGAATAGGTGGAGCGTGGGGGCTGGGTCTTCTACAGGATCCTTCAATGGGCATCTGCTCAGCGCATCGGCGTTTCCTATGGCTGTGCCTGGCTGGTGCACGAGCCTGTAGGAGTAGCCGGCTAAGAAGATGGCCCACCTCGTCATCCGCGGGGACATGAAGGTCGGTGTGGGTTGGTCGCCTGCGAGGAGCCCCAGGAGTGGCTTGTGATCGGTGACTATGGTGAAACTCCTCCCGTAGAGATACTCGTGGAATCGTTTCACTCCTGCAACGATGGCCAGGGCTTCTTTGTCCAGCTGGCTGTAGTTGCGTTCCACGCCAGACATGGTTTTTGAGAAAAATGCTATTGGGGCTTCAGAGCCGTTGGGCAGTTCGTGGCTGAGGACTGCCCCCACCCCGTAGGGCGACGCATCGCAGGTTAGCTTAATGGGGAGCGTCTCATTGTACTGGATGAGGACGCTTTTTGAGGTTAAAAGTCCTTTCACGGCTCGGAATGCTGCTTCCTCTTCCTGGCCCCACTTCCAGGAAGCCGCTTTCCCCAGCAGGCGGTGGAGTGGCTCAGCAACTGTGGCTTTCTGTTTAAGAAAGATTGCATAAAAGTTGAGCAACCCAAGGAATGCCTGAAGTTCCGTTTTGTTTTTGGGGCTCGGAGCTTCATGGATTGCCTTCACTTTAGATTTGGTGGGGTGGATGCCAGTGCTATCAATGAGATAGCCCAGGAACTCGACTTCCTGTACTCCTAGGATGCACTTATCTCTCCTGACTCTCAAGCCCTTGGCCTTGAACCGCTGCAGGACAAGCCTGAGCCTATCAAGGAGTTGTGCCTGTGAGTCTCCGGAGATCAGCACATCATCAAAGTATGGCACCACCCCTGGAACGCCTTGGAGGAGGCGTTCCATCATTGATTGGAAGATGCCGGGGGCAGCGCTGACTCCAAACTGGAGACGGTTGCATTTGAATGCCCCCCTGTGTGTGACTATGGTTTGGGCCTCCGCCGTTTTTTTGTCCACTGGCAGTTGCTGGTAAGCCTGGGCCAGGTCCAGTTTTGCAAAAATTGTGCCAGTTCCCAGGGAATGCAACAGGTGCTGCACTACTGGGACTGGGTATGCGCTCTGTGCCAACGCCTTGTTGATGGTACAACGATAGTCGGCGCAGATGCGCACAGACCCATCATGCTTCAGTGGGGTCACAATGGGGGTCTCCCATGAAGCATGATCGATCGGTTCCAGGATGCCCTGGGCGATCAGCTTATCCAGCTGCTCGTCTACTTTAGGCCGCAGGGCAAATGGAACCCGGCGGGGCTTCAGCCTAATTGGGGTGATTCCCTTGTCCAGATTAAAAGAGATTGGCCTCCCCACAAATTTCCCCAGCTTACCATCGAAGACTTCCTTGAACTCTTCGATGAGGTTGTCGAGTTCGTCCCTGCGAATTTGGTTGATGCCTTCGATTGAAAGCCCCAGCGGCTTAAACCACTCCACTCCTAGCAGGTTCGGTCGGCTGTCCTTCACAACGGTGATGGGGAGCTTGCCTTTGAACTCGTTGTAGGCGACTCAGATGTTGGCTCTTCCTAACACTCCGATGGGGTTGCCCCCAAAGTCGACGAGCTTGGAGTGTAATGGCTTCAGGTCACGCTTGGTGATGCTGGGTTGCAGGCGCTTCAGTTGTTGCCAGTCCATGATGGAGTAGACCGAGCCCGAGTCTACCTCTATTTCGCAGGATGCTCCCTCCACGTGGATGGTCACGTGGAACTTGGTGGCATTGTGTGAGTCCGTGTGTGCGATGGTCGTCTGGTGGACCGCTCCGCTCCGGGGAAAATCATCGTCTCTGCGTCTGGATGGGCCAGAGGACCGTTTGGATGATCTCTGGTAATCCTTCCGATTCTTGCGGGGACGGTGGCTGGGTGGCTCTGTGGCTGGTTCCTCGGCTCTGCAAGCTTCGGCGATGTGACCCCTTCTGTTGCAGCGTCGGCAGGTCGCATCTCTCCACTTGCAGGTCGCCCTGGCATGGTCCCCTCTGCAGCTGGCACAGCGCTCCCCCTTGTAGCTTCGTTGGGCGGCTTCCCGCCTTGGGGGTCTGGATACCTTGTGTACGGTGGACTCCACCTCCGACTCGGATCCAGCTGTGGAATCCTCGGTTGATGATTGCTGTGATGAGCGAATCTTGTGGATTCCCTTAGCTCTGCTTACTGCGGCAGCCGCTTTCTCTGAGATTTCGGATGCGGTGGCTTCCTCCACCACATCCTTGAGCACGAGTTTCTTCCTGCTCAGGAATTTCTTTTGCAGGCCTCTGTCCCTCATGCCGAAAACCACACGGTCAGCGATGGCGTTGTCCACGTGGTCGAACTCGCAGCTGGCTGCGATCTGGCGCAGGGCAGCCACGAATTCTTTGATGGTCTCACCTTCCTTTTGGTCCCTCTGATGGAAGGTGAAACGGTTCGCCACTGGTGTTCCAGTTGGGGCATAGTATTCTTCCAGGATCTGCAGCAGGTCCGTCCATGGCACTTCTTCGATGTCTCGTGGTGCTACGAGATCGATTGCCATATCCAGGACTTCGGAGCCGCAGTTGGCCAGGAAGATGCCCTTTTTCCGGTCATCATCGGCATCCCTGATGTTGTTGCCTCTCAGGTATTGCCGGAATTTGACCACGTAGGATTTCCACTTGTCCTTCCCTGGGCGGAATGGAGCAAGGGCTGGCAAAGTGACTTCAGCGGATGCCATGCCTTCGGGAATGCCTACTGTGGTTTCAGGTGCCGGCGTCTTGGTCTTGTTGGCTTGGTGCCATGAGGTTCGTCTCTTTCCTCTAGTCCTTCGTCGCCAGTGTTAGATCGGCGCAGGAATGGAAGACGCGACCAGCTCGTTACATTAGTAACTTTATTGAGAACAAGAAACAGTAGCAAGACTGGCTGTGCGCTGCCGGAGCTCTCCTTATATTCGCTCCGGCAGTCGCACCGCCCCTGACAGCGATTCAAACTTTCCCGCCTGATGGCTGGCAGCCAATCCGGGCGGATGTCCTTATAAGGACATAACACTATCCATTAAACTAACACCCTCTAAAAAATAATTCTTAACCCCCCATAGATAAAATCCTGCTTCTTGGATATAATACTTCTAAAATCACTCATGTAGCGCTTAAACAATTAAAGATTCATTCATAAGCTATTTGATATTTTTTAGTCTGATACTTATTTTGAATATAATCAATCCATCTTCTCCAGTCCTGTATATATCTTTCTTGTATATGATCCTTCAAATATGCTGAAATTTTAGCCATTTCAGCTAAGTTAGTTACTTTCAATATCCAAACATCAATAGTAGGCAAAAAGTCCTTCTTCCAATGTTGTGCTATCAACAATCTTGCTGCTGTTATTAAGTTCAGGATCAGTTTAGTCTCTACAACTGTACAGTCCGTAGTTATACCCAGTAGAAACAAGTGCGGAGTAAATTTCAATCTTTTTTTTAAAATATTCTGCATCACCCACCAAAACTTTATCCAAAATGCTTTGGAATAACAAAGTCTTCAGGGCACGGCGGAAGGTGCGCAAGTCTGGGATCCTCCGTACCTATGGGGGAAGCTTGTTCCAGAGAGCAGGAGCCCCCATTGAGAAGGCTCTCCCCCGGGGGGTCACCAGTCGACATTGTCTGACCGACGGCACCCTGAGGAGCCCCGCCCTGTGGGAGCGTACTGGCCGGTGGGAGGCTGTTGGTAGCAGAAGGCGGTCCCGTAAGTACCCAGGTCCTAAGTCATGGAGCGCTTTAAAGATGTTAATCAACACCTTGAATCGCATCCGGAAGACCACTGGGAGCCAATGCAGCTCGGGCAGGAGAGGAGTTACATGGGAGCGCCCCGCCGCTCCCATAATCACCCGCGCAGCCACATTTTGGACCAGCTGGAGCCTCTGGATGCTCTTCAAGGGAAACCCCATGTAGAGAGCATTGCAGTAGTCCAGTGATGAGGGCATGAGTGACCGTGCACAGGGAGTCCCAATCCAGAAAGGGACGCAACTGGCAGATCAGGCGAACCTGATAAAAAGCCCCCCTGGCCCCGGCCGTCATATGCTCTTCTAAAGACAGCCGCACGTCCAGGAGGACACCCAAGTTGCGAGCCCTCTCCGTGGCATGACCATGTTGGTTTCTTGAAAACAATACGGATTGATTGCTGTTCTAGCAGAACTGTGATGGTAGATCCTGCTTGGCAGTCCTCCACCCAGGATAGTGTCACTGGAACTATTTGGCAAATTCGTTAGGAATCCAGAAATGTGCAAGTGAAGAATGTTGTGGAACTGTAAAATAAAGAATTTCAACAACGCCTGGGATTCAAAAAAAAAACAAACCAAACCAAACCCAAACCCAATAACAACTTAAGTGTACTGTATTCATACAAGCATATGTTTAAATCCACTAATATTTCTATTTCCTTTCCTTGTTTCAAGATTGCTTTTCTCTTCTTTTGTACTGGTTTCTATGGAGATTCTCAATGATCCAGATCATGGTTGTCCCAAAGGTGCTTTTTTTCCAAGAGGCAACTGAACTTCCTGTTTTTTCTTTGAAGAGGTTTCGCTTCTCATCCAAGAAGCTTCTTCAGCTTCTTGAGGATAGTGGGGAATGGAAGGATTTATACTCCTTGCAGACAGCTGGACATTTGCATTCTTTTAGCAGGTCATTAAGGTCACCTGGAGGTTTATCTGTGTCATCAGGGTCACCTGAGTACACTACTGTACTAAATACTGGGTTTGTTTCTATTTGTTCTTTCTTTTTACACTAATCAGGCTTGCATTTTACTGATTGGATGAGAATTTTTAATTAGGCTGTACACCGCCCTGAGTCCTTTGGGAGAAGGGCGGTATAGAAATAAAACTAATAATAAATAAATAAATAAATAAATTTAACTCTTGCAGGAATTTATGCTGTGGAGTTCCCCAAAGCTCCATCTACCCAATCTTCTGAGATTATTCATAGATTGAAAATAAAAAGTCATCAACACATAGGTTGTTCTCTCTCTCTTCCTTCAGATCCAGGAGGGGCAGTAGAATGGGTGAATTAGTGATGGCGCTCTCTGAGCTTGGTTGTTTTCTTGTAGACTTTTCATTACCCAACTACATAACACCATCAGTCTCAAGGGAGTGGGCTTTGCTCTGTTTATAAAGTATGCAAGTGCCTTGTCCTGTCAATGTTAGTGGGAATGCTCTTGATGGTTCCTTGATTAGGCTGTTGTTTACTGAATTGATAGTTTCTTGATTGGGATGTTGTTTACTGAATTGATAGTTCCTTGATTGGGAAGTTGTTTACTGCCGGTGTTAATCTCTGCTTATCTGCGTGTTGATTGCTGGTGAGGAGGTGTTGTGATCTTTTAGCTTTTTGATTGTCTCTTTTGATGTCGATGTTGTTTATCTTTATATGCCTGCTAGGCTTCCAGGAACTATCTAGCCAATCAGTGAATTGCTACAAAAATGCCTGGGATGAAGGGCAAAGAAATGAAGCAAAGTCCAGACAAGAGAGAAGTGCTGTTAATAAAACATGTTATCTTTCCAGGTGACTGGAATTGAACTTGTTCTGGATGGAGTTGCAAAGGACCAGGTTCCTTGGTTGGAGTGCTTATAAACCCATTTTGATATTAGAAACGAAGTTGCTTCGGTGATTTGAGGCATAATTCCAAGACTCAGGTTAGTGGATCATCTACAACTCTAATTGCAATTCTGTAATCCCTTAATTCGGAGTATAGTTGGGGCAGCTGAATAGAGCTGAGCATTTACTAGCTGGATGCCCTTCCTGACACCATACAGAGTTCACAGCAGATATTTTTTTTCTTTGCGCCCTAAGAGAGAAACCTCTGCCGCTATCTAGGATTGAACTTTCAACCTTCTGAGTGGGAGGCAAGCACCTTCACTACTAGGCCACCACACCGCTGAGAATAAACTGAGATTTTTAGGTTCCAAAATACACCTCATTCCTCAAAAATAAACACAATTAAATTGGGTTCAGCTTATCTGCAGACCAGAACTCAGATTTTTTTTAAAAAAGGCCTTTTCATGGCCTTAAAATTGCACAATTTTATAAAGGATGATGTACCAGTTTGCAGTTTTCTGCCTTTCTCTGCAGTTAAAAATTCAAGGGTCATCTTATCAATGGATGCCACAGTTTTCATGATACGTTGGTTGAAATTTTGAAGGCTTATCTGTGATTATAAGCTGTTTTAATTTTCAGCAACATGTTGTAAGTCAGGGTCCCTTGACATTTCATTTAGTGCAGTACCTTGGTACTCAACTGCTTTGAAACTCATCAAATTTGGAATTCAACGCATTTTGACATTTATTTATTTATTTGTTCAACTTGTATGCCACCTTTCTCCGAAGACTCAAGGCAGCTTACAATGCATTGTAACATGAAAATTTTGTCTTGGTACTCATTGTTTGTTTGGTACTCAACACAGAAGCTAGAACTTGTGACTCACTAGTTTTTTCCTTATGGGAAAAATTTGGTACTCATCATTTTTGGTACTGATTATGCCTCCCAGAACCAATTAATAATGAGTACCAAGATACCAAGGTACCACTGTACCACTGTAATTGGAATTAGAAAAAGAAATACAATAACAGAGTAGGAAGGGACCTTGGAGGTCTTCTAGTCCAACCCCCTGCCCAGGCAGGACACCCTACACCACCTCAGACAAATGGTTATCCAACATCTTCTTAAAAATTTCCAGTGTTGGAGCATTCACAACCTCTGCAGGCAAGAATTAGATGATTACATATCATTCTAGCTTTTTACAATGCCTCTTGTCTTCTGTTTTGTTCCTGATCAACCCATGAAGCATGCACAATTTGGGATGACAGTATCTGATCAACCACCTTTTTCTATGATCTTATCCATGTCCTCTGAGCATCTCAGGAGGACCTGCTCCAAATGTCAGCTTTGGAAGCCATATTAGGCTAGAAGTTTCCATGCTGCCACCTTCTCCTGTGTGGGAAAGTAGGAGGGGGGATTTAATGGAGGGGTTGTCTGTAGACATAATAGCATTCTTCCTGTCGGTCAAGGTCAGGACGATCCTGCATCTGGAGAAGGAGTGGTCAGGGGGCTGTCTTGAGATGGGACGGATGGTGATTGGAGCATGTGATCGACCGAAGAGTGAAGGGATGGTTTGGGGGGTTTTGATTTACTGGGAGAAAACCTGAACCTCTCAGATTTGGGTTTTCCGAGATGAGCTAGTTTATCTATTCTAGTAAACAGAACTTTGAAAAATGCTTGATTCAGAGTTTTTACTTGGAGTTGAGGGTTTTTTTCTGGAACGTTGACACCAATTGCTCTTCCATCTGAAGTGTGATGAGCTGAAGCCAAGGTATAGGTGTTTTCCGTGGTAGCTTCAAGTTTGGAATTTCCTTCCCAATATGTCGTCCTTTCTGCCTACTGAACCCTGGACAAACACATTTTATTCTGCCAGGGATTTTTAACAAAACAAAAATATAGCTCTGTTGATTGTTAACTTTTTAATTATGGCTTTTATTTCCTCTTATTGTTTTAAGATTTAACTTGCTAATTTTGTTTTGTATTTTTGTACTGCATTTTGTAAATTGTTTTAATATGTACAGGTAGACCTCACAGACTGCCTTATGCAGCGAATGTTTGAAGTCAGAATGGTGTTGAAGAAATAACTGCTACCAAGGTGTGCGTTTACAAACTTTGCAGTGCTTTTCTCTCTCTCAGCCACATGTTCACCATTGCAGTCAGTTAGATAGATAGATAGAATTCTTTATTGGCCAAGTGTGATTGGACACACAAGGAATTTATCTTGGTGTATAAGCTCTCGGAGTACATAAAAGAAAAGATACATTAGTCAAGAATCATAAGGTACAACACTTAATGATAGTCATAGGGAAACAGTCAATATAAATCTTAAGGATACCAGCAACAAGGTTACAGTCATAAGTGGGAGGAGATGGGTGATAGGAACGATGAGAAGATTAATAGTAATGCAGACTTAGTAACTAGTTTGACAGTGTTGAGGGAATTACTTGTTTAGCAGAGTGAAGGCATTCGGGAAAAACTGTTCTTGTGTCTAGTTGTTCTGGTGTGCAGTGCTCTATAGCGTCATTTTGAGGGTAGGAGTTGAAACAGTTTATGTCCAGGATGTGAGGGGTCTATAAATATTTTCACAGCCCTCTTTTTGACATGTGCAGTATACAGGTCCTCAATGGAAGGCAGGTGGTAGCCATTGTTTTTTCTGCAGTTCTAATTATCCTCTGAAGTCTGTGTCTGTCTTGTTGGGTTGCAGAACCAAACCAGACTGTCAGATGTAAATGCCTTATTCTCCAATGTGTAAATAATGTATATATGGAACATCAGAGGTTAACTTATTCTTTGGACTTTAATGTATTCATAACTTACCACTCCCATTCCTAGCTCCACCCCTTGTATATATAAGGAGCCACCCTCACCATTCTCGTTGCTTCTACCTTGAATATTCAGTGAATATAGAATGCCTATCATAATTAAAAAGAAATATATTTAAGGCTCTAACTCCTATTATCTTTATTGAGTCTGATCCTGAAAATATTGCAACAAGCTGGTAGCAGAGGATGGTTAATTGACTCAATAAGTAATTAAAAATGTCCAAGAAAGATAGGCCCAACACCAGGGCCTACAGCAAAGAAATAGAAACTGATCAAGAGATGATCAACGAATCCGAAGAATACACCACTGAAGAAGAAGAACTAATGAGTGAAAATAATGACCAGAAAGAAATCGAAATAGAAAATAACGAACTCAGGTCGGAGATATTAAAGATACTAAAAAGCCAAAAGAATGATGAAAGTCTCATCGCGGACCTCCAGGAGATGCTGAAGAACAGCGGAGCAGCGAGAGAGAAAAACGTCATTAAAGAAAAACCCAAAGATCAAAAAACCGTAAGTGAGATGACTACTGAGAAAATAGTTGTTAAAAAGAAAAGATGTGATCCCGCGCGAAATTTTGAATGGCAGCCATCTTGGTTTCAACGAACTTCAAAAGAGAATGGAGCAGAGCCAATCAAAACGCTCAGTTCAAAATTTCTGGCGCGAAAAACACTATCAGACGAAGAAAGTGAGAAAGAAGTCTCAAACTCTTCAGATGATCCAAAATCAGAAAGTGAAGACGATTTAACAAAATCTCAAGTAAAATCAGCAATGAAAACGCTCTTTGCTGCTTTTGGGCCAAGACTGAAAATTACCAAGACATCTACGAAGAAGCAAGAAATCAAACCGGCGACTCAAGACCTGCACGCTCCCATCCTGACTTCGAAAGCGACGACGCCCGAGCCCAGAGAGCCATGCCGATTTCGCCCTACACCACAGACAAGATCGAATACCAACGCACACAAAAAGAAGAAAAGAACCGTCGCCACCACCAGAACCCCAAAAACCGAGCCAGAGACCGACTCATCTGAGGAGGAGCGGATCGAGAGAGCTGAAAGGGAGAGAACCTTCCACGACGCCACCAAAGAAGAAATGAGCAACGCGCATGTGCGAAACTACGTAGACGACCCAGAAGGACTTGAACTGGCCAGAGAACCGCGCAGACTCATTGCAAGCATCCCAATGCCGTTCTGTAATTTCCTGCACTTGAGAGATCACGGACTGCCCCAGGTTGTAAGTAATGGACAGAATAATGTAGGTAACTTACCCAGTGACTTCCCAAAACTTAGAATTGATGGCATTAATTTACAAGAGTGGTACCAACAGCTTCAGGTTATTTTCATGAAAGAAAATTTACTATTCTTTATAACTAGCCCTCCAAGAAGACCTTGGACTTTAAAAATAGATTGTTTACATCATAGAGCATTTTTCATAATAATATCTAGCGTGTCTCCTGCAATGTATCATAGCATCAAACCAAACCTAACTGTATCAGAAATAATTCAATGCATGTTTAATCTATTTCACAGCGATAGCGTAGCTACAACCACAAGAATGTCTAAGGATTTCTTTTCCTCTAGAGTAAAACCAGGGGTCTCTATAAGTGAGCATTTGATAAATCTAAACAAAATAAGAGCTGAGCTACAATTGAGGGGGGAAGTGATTTCAGATCAAACAATGAAAAGTGTTATTATCAATTCACTTGATCCATCATGGGATAGCTTTATGTCACATTTAGATACCATTAATTTGGGATATTTATCCATAGAAAGTCTATCTAACAAATTGATAGCAGAAGACAATTCAAGAAAAAATCGATCCAGTAACCAAACAGACCACAAACCTTTTAGGAAAGTAGTCTTTCAAGATAAACATAATGAGGCCTTTAGATGCTACAATTGTGGATCCAGGGAACATAGTAGAAGAGACTGCCCCAAAGTCTCAAGAGAGAGACATAGACCAGAATATAGGAGCAAATATAATTACAGACAATCTTCCACAGATAGACACAAATATAGAAGTCCACCAAATTACAAAGAAGGTAGAGGGGGTAGAGAAAATTCAAAAGAGAGGAAATCTGGGTCACTGAATGGGCTAAATAAACAAGACAGCACCAGAACACAACAGGATGAGAATAACAATTGGCTTATTGATTCTGGTGCAACAAATCACACCACCAACAACAAAAGTATATTATCTTCATTTATAGAAGATAAGTTTGTGATAAAGGTAGCTAATCAAGAAAAGGTTCAAGTACTAGGCAAAGGAAATGTGACCTTGCCTGGTCTAGGGAAAATAGAGGGGGTATTATTAATCCCAGAAATACCTCACAACATACTAAGTGCCATAAAATTAAGCAGAGAATCTGATATCAATATAGTTTTCTCAAAGGGGAAGGCAACTATAGAAAAGAACAAAACAAATGTAGGTACTGTAATGATAAAAGGAGGTCTACCTTATCTGATAACTAAAGAAAGATGTTTACATAACATTGATTCAAATATGAAAGATTGTATTGAAGCAGATGATGAAAATGTCAGTAACAGTGACAATGATGAGTGTAGAATAACTCATGATCACAAAAATACATACAAGGAAAAGAAACCAAAAATAGGTAAACCAATTCATGATGAGTGTGCTCACATCTTACACAGGAAGTTAGGACATGCAAGCTTTCCTGTAGTACAAAAAATGACTGAACACGCAGAAGGTGTCAAAATAAAAAATTGTGAAAATTATTTGGAATGCTCAGTATGTAAATCCACCAAACTAAAAACCAGTCCCAGACCAAAAAAATCTAACAGATCAACTAACAATATTTTTGATTTGGTACATATGGACTTAGTTGGTCCATTAAGTCCCTCAATTACCTATAGAAAACGTTACTTCCTAACAATTGTGGATGACTACAGCCGATATGGTTTTGTTTACACATTAAAGCACAAGGATGAAACATTTCAGAAATTTAAGGAATTCTACAAACGTATAGAAACACAACATAATATCAGAATAAAGCAAATTATGACAGATAGGGGATGTGAATTCATGTCTAAAGAATTCTCCCAATGGTTAAAGGATAGAGGAATGTTACATTTCACGTCCAATCCTTTTTCTGCATTTCAAAATGGAGTTGCAGAGAGGAAAAATTCCACACTACAAACCATGATTAGGTGCACATTAGAGGATGCTGGTTTAGGCAAACAATTTTGGTCAGAGGCATTACATTATTCGAATTACACTCAAAATAGAACCTGGTCCAGTATTGTGAATAAGACACCATATGAGGTGATGTACAATAGAAAACCCAAATTATCACACATGCACATATTTGGAGTCACTGCAGACGTACACATACCTAAACAATTGAGGAGAAAGGGAGAAAACGTATCCAGGAGATTAAGATTCATGGGATACGAAACTGGAACCAAAGGGTACAGATTTATTGATAGTAATAACAAATTTATAGTATCCAGAACAGCTGTGTTCCATGAACAGGCCAATTGGTCAAAATTGCACCTTAATGAAATATTTCCTAATAAATGTAAAGATACGATATCTTGCGAGGAAGGAACAACAGAAAATCAAAATATTAACAAAAGTAAGAACAAAACCAAAACTTGGACTAATAGTCAGCATAAAATAAAGACAGACACATTAACAAAAAAGGAAGCTAGATATTTGCATGATAACCATAGCAAGCCTGAAAGAACTATTAGAAACAATAGAAACCAAATACCAAATAAATACAAAGATTACGTAATGCATATGAATGGAGAACAAATAACACCTAATACATATGAAGAAGTATTGAAACTTCCACATGAAGAAAGAGAAAAATGGGAACTAGCTATGGAAAAAGAGATGGAAAGTTTACAAGGATTAAATGTATTCACACCTGCGATCGCACCTAAGGATAAAACAATTATAGGTACCAGGTGGATTTATAAAATTAAGAACTTAGAAGGAGGCAATACCTTATACAAGGCTAGACTAGTTGCACAAGGCTATGCACAAAAATATCCAGAAGACTATACTGATACATATTCACCCACAGTGAGAACAGAGAGTGTCAAAACAGCCCTTGTAGTAGCATCTGCACTCAATCTGGACGTATTCCAATATGACATACAGACCGCATACTTACATGCAAAATTAGATAAGGAAATATATGTAAGAGCACCACACAGTCAATACACTAATAAGAACGAAATTTGGTTATTAAATAAGAGTCTGTACGGATTAAAGCAATCCGGCAAAAGATGGTACGATTGCTTGGTAAAAGTACTTAAGACCATGGATTTCAACGCCACCACTGCTGATAACTGTTTCTTTGTAAAAAAGAGTAATAATCATATTGAATTTGTATTAATTTACGTGGACGATATTTTATACATTGGAAAGCATAAAGAGAGCAGGGAAATCTTTGTAAATAAGTTAAATGAACACTTCTCACTGAAATCTCTGGGTAAAGTGAATAAATACCTTGGTGTGCAAATTAACAAAACTAAAAGGGGATTCAAACTTACACAGAAAGATAAAATCATCGAACTCCTAAACAAATGTAACTTAAATAATGCCAAAACCTGTGACACCCCTATGCAAACTGATTTTCTTAGAAACACTGATGAATCTTCCCCTGAGTTTAAAGACAACACATTTTACAGATCAGTTATAGGTTCACTCCTTTATATATCTAATTGGACTAGGCCAGATATTGCATTACCTCTCAATCTATTGTCAAGATATGTTAGTAAACCAACCTTGTATCATTGGGAAGCTGTCAAAAGAATTCTAAGATATCTGAAGGGTACATTAGATTTTTGTTTAATGTTGGAACCCAATAATGACAGAGAACCAAAAATTACTTGTTATGCTGATGCAGATTGGGCTGGTGATACATCATGCAGAAAGAGCACTTCTGGTTATGTTTTTCTATTGAATGATTGTCCAGTTTACTGGTATACTGGTAAACAAGAACTAGTAGCCACTTCTACTACAGAAGCGGAATATGTTTGTTTGTCCAAGGCTGCAAATAACCTTGTATGGTTCAATGATCTGATCACTGATGTTTGGAAGAAACCCACTTTACCATTTATTATGCATGAAGACAATAAAGCGGCCATTGAAATATCCAGATCCGATGCAATTGGACAAAGGTCCAGGCATATTGATATAAAGTTTAAGCATGTGAGACAACTGTCTCAAGACGGATTCATTAAAGCAATACATTGCGATACTTCTGAACAATTAGCTGACATATTAACAAAACCCTTACCTTCTAAACAACACAAATATTTAACTTCTAAATTATATGTATTATATTGTCCTGAATCAGAATGTAATTGGTGTTGTGTAACGAACCGGCATTTAGAGGGGGATTTGTCAGATGTAAATGCCTTATTCTCCAATGTGTAAATAATGTATATATGGAACATCAGAGGTTAACTTATTCTTTGGACTTTAATGTATTCATAACTTACCACTCCCATTCCTAGCTCCACCCCTTGTATATATAAGGAGCCACCCTCACCATTCTCGTTGCTTCTACCTTGAATATTCAGTGAATATAGAATGCCTATCATAATTAAAAAGAAATATATTTAAGGCTCTAACTCCTATTATCTTTATTGAGTCTGATCCTGAAAATATTGCAACACAGACAGTTATAGAGTTGCAGATGACAGACTTCAGCTCAGAGCTGAAGAAGCTGCTTGGATGAGAAACGAAATGTCTTCAAAGAAAAACCAGAAAATCCAGTTGCCTCTTGAAAAAAGCATCTTTGGGACAGTTTATGGCTATATAACAACTCTAGACTGATTCCTCTTTTGACTCTACCTGTAGGGTTTGCCACTCCGCCTACATTGTTCTGTTCATTTCCCTATAACTAATATATTTATTGTTCATCTTGACATTCTAAAGATGTTCAATCAGGATAGAACTCTTCAAATTTCATTTCAATTGTTGACGACTCTAATTTTTAAGTGTAATCAGTTCCTATTTATATGAGGATGGAATTCAATCCACACTGCATTCCTCTTGGAGGTCCACCAAGAGCAGGTGTGTCAAACTTGCGTCATCACTGTGTCGTCATATGATGTATCGGGACTTTTTCCTCCTTCGCTAAACCGGGCATGGGCGTGGCCAGCGTGTGACGCATCCGGCCCATGGGCCGGGAGTTTGACAGTCCTGATCAAGAGGCTCTCAGTTGCCTATATGGCTCAAAGGTTTTTAGAAGAATCCTTTGTCATAGCTTTCTACCTGTTAAATGGAAGTACAGAATTACAGAATAATAGAGTTGGAAGGGATCTTGAAGGTCTTCTAGTCCAACCTCCCTGCTCAAACAGAAGACCCTGTACCATTCCAGACAAATGGCTGTCCAATCTCTTCTTGAAAACCTCCAGCAATGATGCTGTTGTGGCTCCGATCATCGAGCCTATGTTATCAGCAGGAGAGGACTCCGAGAGTGAAGGAGAGGAGTTGGCAAGGCCTCCCTCTCCAGGACCCTCCTCTCTGGCAATGCCTCTGGTGTCCTCCAAAGGCCAAGAGATAGGCCCGGAGCCAAGCACTTCCACGCAGCCGCAGGTGGACAATAATGATGATGATGATGAGTCTTGGCTGGACCCTCGACAGCGTCGCAGAGATAAGCGCGCGCAGCAGAGGAAGAGGCATGCCAGGGATTAGGCTGAGTCACTGGACCACACCCCACAGGGTATAAAAGGGGGTGTGGTGGCCATTCAAGCTCTGTGACGAGCAAAAACTGATATTGAACAAACCTCTCTGCATTGCTGGACTTTTTGAATATTCTCTTATCTTTTGTGTGTTGGCTTTGAAAAAACATTCCCTTCATAAGTAAAAGACTCTTGGCAGCCAGCCACTGGGTTGCTGCCAATTCTGCTCTTAGAGAAACCTTTGTCAGCTGGTTTATTTCACTATTGACTGTCTGTGGGGGTGCGTGTGTGAGACGGGGACAGAACAGATGCACACACAACTTCTGGAGGCAAAATGTTGTACTCTTATTGTTCTCACTACAGCATTAGGAATTTTTTCCTTAGTTCTAGGTTGGATCTCTTTAATGAGCTTCCATCCATGACTTTTCGACCTGCCCTCTGGTGCTTTAGTGAATAAGTCGACAGAAGATATGGAGAACTTTCTGAAGGCAAACATCTTAGAATGTAATTTTCCTTCCCTCCCTGCTTTTCAGACACACAAAACTCAAAGAACGAGCTACCTCCCGGAATACGGCTGATCCCGGATCTCCGCACTTTCCGTAAGGCCCTGAAGACGTTTTTATTTCAGCAAGCCGGCCTGGCCTGAATAGGTTTTATGGGTTAGTTTTTTAATTGTATAGCTTGGGTTTTTAAATTGGGAGGCTGATTAATTTAGTTTATTTTTAGTTATCTTAACTTTTATATTGTATGTTATTTTAATTTTCGGCTGTTCACCGCCCTGAGTCCCTTCGGGGAGAAGGGCGGGATATAAATTCAATAAATAATAATAATAATAATAAAGGAAAGAGGAGAGAGTGAACACTCACTCACAAAGGAAAAATACATCTAAGTAAACTGAAACTGTGGAGAGGGTTTCTGGAAAGTTAATTCTCTGAATGAGTTGCAGTTGGCAAATTGTGTTAAGAATCCCCCCTCCCCAAAGCTTATTTAGATATGTTCAAAATAAAAGGAAAATAAAAGAATCAATATACCAGCTGTTCAGTGCAGATAGCAAAATACTTACAAATAACAAAGCAAAGGAAAGGCCCACTTAACTCTATTTTGCTTCAGTCCTCCTTCAAAAGGAAATTGTGAACAGCGAGATGAGGAGGCTAGGATGAAAATCTGAGGATGACAGAAACTTTGTCTGGAAATCTCATTATTTTACATCTCCAGACCTTACCAATAGCACCCAACTGTACAAATGGAGCTAGCTCAAGGTCTTGCTGAACCATTATGTAAAATTATTGAAAAAATCTGGACAAAGTAGGAATGGAGGAAGAAAATATTTATTCCCAAATTCAAACGGCGGCTTGGGGGGGAGGATCTGTGTGATTATATATCAGTCAATACCTGGGGTGCTTCTGCAGAAGATCAAAAAAAGGATTGATCTGTAAGCAATTTGAGGTAATTATCAGAAGTCAGCATGGATTCGTCAACAGTTGATAGGCTAAACTTTTATAATTTTTTTTGCTTTGCTAAATCCTTTAGTGTACTGTAGGAATGCTGTAAAAAGTGCAGAGCTTAACTTCAGCAGAACATCAAAGCAATCTGTTTAACAAGCGAGCGTGTGAGCTGCACAGTAGGATAATAAAATGAATATTTGGTGGGCTTGAAAATTGAGGACCCGGATTGTGGGGGCAATAAGCTGACTTTGTAAAAATATACAAAAGTATGAAGGCTATTCCTTAACGCATTGTAAGCCGCTCTGAGTCTCCAGAGAAGGGCGGCATATAAATCAAATTAAAAAAAAAAATTACCCTCTTTCCAATTTGCATCCCTATTCTAACTTTTAATTATGCCACTATTATGTTTAAAAATATTTCCTTTCTATCCATCGTCTCTTGCCCACTTTAAAGCTTTAATTGTCTTTCTTAACTTGCCTGCCATATTCCTCTCTTGGATCTTTGTCTCTATCTTGACCAATCATTTTAAACATTTCTCCTTTCTCTGCCCTATTCCATTGTCTAACTTTGAAAATATCTACTCTTGCCCCTATCTCTCTTTCAATACTTAAACAATACTCTTAATTGCTTGATAAAAAAAAATAAAGTAAAGGAAATACTGATCAGATTCACCAATGAAGCAAAATTAGATGGATTTTTTTATCCAAGAAGATAAAGAGAAACTTCAACAAAATTTTCCCAGACAAATGAAATAGGCTGAAAGTAACAGAACGAAATTTCAGAGACAAATAGAAATTCTTCACAGATACAGGATGAAGGAGGGAATCCTGGCCAGATAATTGAACTTGTGAAACAGATTTTGGAGTGATAGTTGAGTGCATTTTAAACTGAGTCAATAGTGTAATGTAACTGCAAAAAGGCAGATTGATGTGAGGCAACATAAGCGTAGCATCCAAATTGTGGGAAATAATTATTCTAATTCAAGCAAGTCTCAGCTTGACTGTTGTGTCCAATTCTGGACATCACCCTTTAGGAAAGCTTCAGAATTGGAATTGGTCCAGAGAAGAGCAACGAGAATGTTCAGCAAGCTAGAATATAAGCTCTGTGAAAAGAGATGGAACAAGCTGAGTCAGTTTAGCTCTGAGAATCAAAGTCTGAGCAACCTTGACATAAAAAGATGTCACACAGAAGAATAATAGAATATCTGAATTGGAAGGAGGTCCTTGGAGGTCTTCTAGTCCAACCCTCTGCTTATGTAGGAGACCCTATACTATTTGAGACAAGTGGCTGTCCAGTCTCTTCTTAAAAGCCTCCAGTGATGGAGCACCCAAAATTTCTGAAGGCAAGCTGTTGCACTGGTTAGTTGTCCTTGCTGTTAGGAAGTTCTAGATTTCTTCTGTCCTTGATTAGTTTCCATCCATTGTTTCTTTTTTTGCCTTCTGGTGCTTTGGAAAATAGGCTGATCCCCTCTTCTTTGTGGCAGCCCCTCAAATACTGGAACACTGCTATCATATCTCCCCTAGTCCTTCTTTTTATTAGACTAGACATACCCAATTCCTGTAACTGTTCTTCATATGTTTTAGCCTCCAGTCCCCTAATCATCTTGGTTGCTCTTCTCTGTACTCTTTCTAGAGCAGGGGTGCCAAACTGGATTTCTTTGAGGGCCGGATCAGCAGTAGTTCTGCTCCGTGGGCTGGCGGGGTGGGTGGGGGGATGGATGCCTCCTGCATCAACCTGTCGGCCAAAACGGGGTGCAGGGGGGGTCACACACCCCCCACACACCTTATTTTCACCCTCCATGGCCTCCTGCAGCACTCTGCTGGCCATTTTTGGTCCCATTTTGGTCCCATTTTCTGCCTGTTTTTCTGCCCTGTTTTCTGCCTGTTTTTCGGCTCTTTTTCGGCCCATTTTTCAGGCCGTTTTTGGCCGGCAGAGTGCTGTAGGAGGCCATGGAGGGTGAAAAGAGGCGTGTGCGGTGTGTGGGGGGGGGAGGTGCATGTAGCTTGTTTTAGCCACCAGAGGCACCCCTTTGATATTTCCAGGCAGGCTCCACGGGCCGGATTTAAGCACCCCGTGGGCCCAAATTGGCTCACGGGCCTTGAGTTTGACACCCCTGTTCTAGAGTCTCAACATCTTTTTTTTATAATATGGTGACCACGATTGGATGCAGAAGATGAAGAACTGTTCTCTTTCATTCTGAGTGTGCAGAATAAAGGGCCGTATCACAGAAAGGAAGATTCCACTGAAACTAACTTTCTAGCAACATGACCAGGTCAACTGTGGAACCAGTGACCCAAAGAGGTGATGGTTTACCTTTCACTGGATCTATTCATGTAGAAGCTGGTCAGGCATTTGTCTGAGAGACTTTCATTGGAATTCCTGTGCTGAGCCTTGGGTGGGCCTCAGGGGGTCCATTCAGTTCTTTGATTCTACCGTCAGAGGTTGTGGCTTAAGTTTCCTTTCACACGCTACAGTATTGACCCAGCTTTCCCCTGCTATTTTTTTTAATGAAAGAAAACACAGGCTATTACGCTTCCAGTTCTGACACACTGTTTTGAAATACTGTGGCCTGCCTTTAAAGCTTCATTGCCTGGAGGCCTTCATGGCTGGCTGCTGTTTTGTTGAGTTGAAATGCTGCTTTAATGTCCCAGGAGCCAAGAAGAAGAAGAAGGAGGAGGAGGAGGAGGAGGAGGAGGAGAAAAGAAATTGGCGGAGGGATATTCTCCTGAGGGAGACCTTCTGTTGGTAGGTGAATAACAATTGCCTGGGGGAATGCTGTCTTGCTGGGTTTCTGCCAGATCTCGTAATATCCCTGAAGGCAAAGGAGGAGGATCAGGGATCTAGGAAGCCACCAGGGAATTCTTCTTATATTTAATGATTCCAGGAAGATATGGTAAGAAGGGAAGGGAAGGGAAGGGAAGGGAAGGGAAAGGAAGGGAAGGGAAGGGAAGGGAAGGGAAGGGAAGAGAAGAGAAGAGAAGAGAAGAGAAGAGAAGAGAAGAGAAGAGAAGAGAAGAGAAGAGAAGAGAAGAGAAGAGAAGAGAAGAGAAGAGAGAAAAAAGGGGTTATACTCAGTGGTGAAATTCATAATTTTTTACTACCGGTTCTGTGGGCATGGCTTAGTGGACATGGTGTGGCTTGGTGGGCGTGGCAGGGGAAGGATACTGCAAAATCTCCATTCCCACCCCACTCTGGGGCCAGCCAGAGGTAGCATTTGCCAGTTCGCCAAACTACTCAAGATTTCCGCTACTGGTTCTCTGAACTACTCAAAATTTCCGCTACCGGTTCTCCAGAACCTGTCAGAACCTGCTGGATTTCACCCCTGGTTATACAAACCACTGAGTTTGGCTGGACTAGAAACCAACCTTTTCTCAACCCCGTTGATGTCTCATTCTTTAAACAGCCACTGAATTCTTAGTTTCTTGGCCAATATTTGGATCTTGTTTGTATAGTCCTTCAAATACAGACAGTACTTTATAACTAAACAGAAGACGTTTGCCTTAAGGCACTTCCTGCGCAAAGCAGGTTACGGGGGGCACAGCTAGGAATGCAAGAGCTCCACAATGTTCCCAGTTGAATTATGATGTAGTAGTAGATATTTTTAGCACTGAGATAATTCTTTGCCATCTTCTTCCCCTCTAAGAATGTAAAGGAATATTAGTTCCTGACCGACAATTTTAATGAAGCGATTTCCACTGGTGAAAATAAGCTAATATTTTGTGAAAGAATCCCAAACGCAAATATAAGTAATCCTCGACTTACAGCCGCAAATTGAGCTCAACATTTCCAATACTCAGCAAGACAGTTGTTAAGTGAGTTTTGCCCCATTTTATGACCTTTCTTGCCCCACTTGTTAAGTGAATTACTGCAGTTGTGAAGTTAATAACATGGTTGTTAAGCAAATCTGGCTTCCCATTAACTTTGCGTGTTGATCACAGGATCGTATGTCAGAAGGTCACAAAAAGTAATCACATGATCTTGGGCCATGCAACTGTCATAAATATGAGCCAGTAGCCAAGTGTCTGAATTTTGATCATGTGATCATGGAGATACGACAATGATCATAAATGTGAAAAATGGCCCTAAGTCACTTTTTTCAGTGCCCTTGGGATTTTGATGTAAGTCAAGGATTGCCTATATTATGTGATTGACCTATGCAGCTTCTTGAATATGTTAGCATTTTCTTACTACCGGTTTGTCTGAACCAGTAGCTTTTATTACTACCGGTTTGGGAGAACTGGTAGTAATAACCCCTGCCCTAAACTCTGCTGAAGATGTTACCTAGTCTGGTAACGAAATGTTTGGAAACCAACTCACAAGCTCAGAGAACGAACCTTCACTCTCATGGACAGATACATCAGAGAGCAAGATGATCAGTGCTGGGTTGCCCCTGGTTCGCACCAGTTCTATAGAACTGGTAATAAAACTGGCGGGAGGCTCCGCCCACTGACCCTGATGTCATCAGAACGCTTTTGCGCATAAGCTTCTGTGCATGCGCGCGTCCCTGTTGCGAACCGGTAATAAAAGTAAGTAGAACCCACCCCTGGAGATGATCCTCCTGGATGCACGGCTGTCTTTAGAAGAGCATATGACGGCCGTGGCCAGGGGGGCCTTTTATCAGGTTCGCCTGATCCGCCAGTTGCAGCCCTTTCTGGACCGGGATGCCTTGCGCATGGTCACTCATGCCCTTGTCACCTCCCAGCTGGACTATTGTAATGCTCTCTACATGGGGCTCCCCTTGAAGAGCACTCGGAGGCTCCAACTGGTCCAGAATGCGGCCGCGTGGGTGGTTATGGGCACAACTCGTTGTGCCCGTGTGACACCCCTCCTGCGCGAGCTGCACTGGCTCCCAGTGGTCTTCCGGGTGCGATTCAAGGTGCTGGTTACCACTTTTAAAGCGCTCCATGGCATAGGACCCGGGTACCTTCGAGACCGACTTCTGCCACCAGTAGCCTCCCACCGGCCAGTCCGCTCCCACAGAGAGGGTCTCCTCAGGGTGCCATCGGCCAAGTTATGTCGGCTGGCGACACCCAGGGGGAGGGCCTTCTCTGTGGGAGCCCCAGCCCTGTGGAATGAACTGCCCCCGGAAATACGTAAGATCTCCGACCTCCGGGTGTTTCGTTGCGCATTGAAGACCCTGTTGTTCCGCCAGGCCGGGCTATCAACATAATGATTTTAAATTGGGGTATTTTAAATTTTTGGGGTTTTAAACCAGCCAAATCTATTTAATTATTTTAATTTTTAATCATTGTTGTGTCTTGTGTTTTTAAATTGGCTGTACACCGCCCTGAGTCCTTCGGGAGAAGGGCGGTATAGAAATAAAATTATTATTATTATTATTATTATCCTGCATCCCATGCCATGCAGGGCTTTAAAGGTGATTACCCCCACCTTGAATTCCACCCAGAAACAAACTGGAAGCTTCTTTTCAGGAAGCAATTGATGGGTGCTGCATCCTGAAAGGTTCATGCAACCTCTGAATGCTGCCTCCAGTGCAAACCAGTAGAAAGCTCTGTTTTATTTTAGCTTAGGTTATCATGCCAGAATTTTGCTTGGTTGAAGTTGTCATTCGGGAACCAAATTCAAATATTTCCTGTATAAAGCTGACAGGTATTAAAGGCCAGCTGTAAATCTGTGAGTTGTAATATATTGTACATAAATTTATGACAGTCAACCTTTAATCTCTTTTGCATATCCAGAAGAATTGTCGTTCCTTTTCCTCTTTTTTTGAATAATGTATTTCAAACTTGCCTGCCAATGACGGAAAATGCAGGAAAAGCAAGAAAACTAGATGCTGATTAGTTTGTTATGCTTGATCCCAGATGGTATCTGATTATGGTTTTCTAAGGTATCAAGAAATGTCTTTGCTTCACTATGAATCATTGCTTCGAAGAATAAAACAGATTTGATTTCACATGCATAGAATATTTTTGACTCCTACTGTACAAATAGTACAGTACTTACTGTACTATTACAGTACAGTACAACGTACAACTGCGTTTACTGACTGTTCAAATGCACTCAAAAGTTATTTATGACTGATCCTCACATTTATGACAATTGCAACATCCCCACAGTCATGTGATCAAAATTCGGGAGCTTGGCAACTGTCCTGAATTTAGACAATTTCCTGTGATCGTGATTTGCAACCTTCCCGATCTGCTTCTGACAGGCAAAGTCAATGGGGATGGAGCAGTGGTGAAATGTAAAATTTGTTACTACCAGTTCTGTGGGCGTGGCTTGGTGGGGGGGAGGAAATGTGACTGGGTGGGCGTGGCCAACTTTTTTTTTTTACTTTTAAAACCATTTTTTCTACAACCTCTTGAGGTTGTAAAAAAAAAATGCTTTTAAAAGCCTCTGATGATCCCAGCTGAGCCGTGCGATCATCAGAGGCTTTTTTTTTTTTTTTTACTTTTAAAAGCATTTTTTCGGATGAAGAGGTTGTAGAAAAAATGCTTTTAAAAATAAATAAAAAACCTCTGATGATTACGCTGCTCAGCTGGGCATGGGGGGGGGGGGGCAGGGATTTTTTGCTACCGGTTCTCCAAACCACCTGCCTCCATCGCTACCGGATCGGGCAATCCGGTCCGAACCGGGAGCATTTCACCCCTGGGATGGAGTTGGATTTGCTTAACAACTACGATTTACTTAATAACTGCAATGATGCGCTTAGCAACTATGGCAAAAAGGTTGTAAAATTGGCTGCAACTCATTTACCAACTGCCTTCCTTAGCAACAGGAATTCTAGTCCTAACTATGATCATAAATTGAGGACTACCTCTGTGCTTTGAAAGTCTTGAACAGAAGACAAAAATTGGCCCTAGATAATTTATATACTTAAGTAGGGGTTCCTAGTATCATATATATAATTGGGAACATTAGGCCCTTTGCAATGAAAATCTATGAAGATTGTCAGTCATCCAGGTCATGGTTATTCCGAAGGTGGTTTTTGAAGAGGCAACTGGAGTTTCTGGTTTTTTCTTTGAAGACGTTTCACATCCAAGAAGCTTCTTCAGCTCTGACTGGATGGTGGGGAATGGAAGGATTTATACTCCTTGCAGCAGTGTGAAATTCAGCCGGATCTATCCGGATCATGAAAAAAGTAAAAAAATGCAAGTAGAAAAACAGGGACCATCTTTGGTGGGAAGGTAACAGCATTCCATGTGCCTTTGGCGTTTAGTCATGCTGGCCACATGACCATGGAGACTTCTTCAGACAGCGCTGGCTCTTCGGCTTTGAAACGGAGATGAGCACCGCCCCCTAGAGTCGGGAACGACTAGCACATATGTGCGTGGGGAATCTTTATCTTTACCTTTATTTATAGGTAACCTGAAAGGCTCCTAGGATTTAATGTTAGTGTTAAATGGCTTCTCTCTTCCCCAAGACAACTAGCATGTCCCCAAGACAAGACAACTAGCATTCCCCAAGACAACTAGCATGGCATAGGACCTAGTTATCTTTGAGACCGCCTGCTGCTACCGACGGCCTCCCATCGACCTGTGCGCTCCCACAGAGAGGGCCTCCTCGGGGTGCCATCAGCCAAACAATGTAGGCTGGTGACTCCCAGGGGGAGGGCCTTCTCTGTGGGGGCACCTACCCTCTGGAATCAGCTGCCCCCAGAGATAGGGAGAATCCAAGACCTCGGTGCCTTCCGCCGTGCCCTTAAAACCTTCTTTTTGAAGCAAGCCGGGCTGGCCTAACATTTTTAAAAATGTTTTTAATTGTTTGTTATTGTTTTTTAATCATGGGGCCAAATTTATATGTATATATTTAATTGTATTTTAATGTTTGTAGTTTATGTTTTTACTTGGCTGTTCACCGCCCTGAGTCCTCAGGGAGAAGGGCGGTATACAAATTTAACAATAAATAAATAAATAAATAAATGTCAAGAAACAACCCACAAATTGGCACAAGGTTTTAGTTTCATCCTTGGTCCCTTTGTATCTTTCTTGCTGATTTGTCCCAATTTAAAGTTAGAATTCCTTCATAATTGAGCAGACTGGTGTCTTTTTAGGATTCTCTCTGTGTTGGCTTCAACAGGGAAGGTTGGTGATTTGGTGCAGGGCTTGGTGTTATCTGTGCAGATGGGTTTCCCCAGAGGCCGTATTAAATCTCTTGTAAAAGGCTGCCCTTCGATTTGCCACCTGGGCCTTGATATGCCACCAGGGTTAATTGAGCCCTCTTGGCAGCGAAAGTAATTACCAAAGCCTCTCGTCTCTCATTACTCATCATTAGCTCGAATTGGGGCATACCAACCTTTTAGGCCCATAAAATGGTTATTGCAACTGTTAATATCCTGTTGTGCTTCATGGCATCCACGGTCTTGACATGACTGAATAGGAGAAAATCAATAATGACAGGACAAATTTATTCTAAATGGGAACAGTGCAATTCTTTTAGCAAGACACATTGGGTTTCAGTTCGGTGTAGCGTTAATGTGCAGGACTAGAAACCAAGAGACTATTGCGTTATCTAGTCTCACCTTAGGCGTGAAAGCCAACTGGATGACTTTGGGCCAATCACCAGGAGATTGTGATTTCTAGTCCTGCTTTAGACATGAAAGCTGACTGGGTGACTTTGGGTCAATCAGCAGGAGACTGTAAATTCTAGTCCCGGTTTAGGCATGAAAGCCAACTGGATGACTTTGGGCCAATCACCAGGAGATTGTGAGTTCTAGTCCTGCATTAGACATGAAAGCTGACTGGGTGACTTTGGGTCAATCAGCAGGAGACTGTAAATTCTAGTCCCGGTTTAGGCATGAAAGCCAACTGGGTGACTTTGGGCCGATCACAAGGAGATTGTGAGTTCTAGTTCTGCTTTAGACATGAAAGCTAACTGGGTGACTTTGGGGCAATCACCAGGAGATTGTGAGTTCTAGTCCTGCTTTAGCTATGAAAGCTGACTGGGTGACTTTGAGCCAATCACCAGGAGATTGTGAGTTCTAGTTCTGCTTTAGACATGAAAGCCAACTGAATGACTTTCGGCCAGTCACCAGGAATCTGTGAATTCTAGTTCTGTCTGAGGCAAGACAGCCAATGGACATTGGGTCAGTCACTCTTTCTCAGACCACCCCAGTTTACAGGGTTGTTGTGGGGGAAAAGAGGAGGAGGAAGGAGTAATATGTATATTTGCCACCTTGAGTTATTTATAAAGCAATAAAGGTGGGATGAGAGTCAAATAAACCAAATAAATGCATCCTCTTCTTCTTTTAGACTTCAGATATATGCCGCCCATCTCACTGATAAGGTGATTCCGAGCAGCTTACAAATGACAGGAAGGTAAATATAAAAACAATTAAAATTAAAAAGAGCTACAGAAGAACAAAGATCAAGCAGATGGACATCACAGGAGTGAGGTCTTCTTTTTATTAACCCAGTGGTGAAATCCATTTTTTTTTTACTACCGGTTCTGTGGGCATGGCTTGGTGGGCATGGTGTGGCTTGGTGGGCATGGCAGGAGAAGGATACTGCAAAATCTCCATTCCCACCCCACTCTGAGGCCAGCCAGAGGTGGTATTTGCCCTTTCTCCAAATTGCTCAAAATTTCCGCTACCAGTTCTCCAGAACTGGTCAGAACCTGCTGGATTTCACCCCTACATCAACCATCTCCCTCAAGAAGCTACCCCACTGGGACCCCAAGCCAACTGGCAAACCTAGGTTTTAAGGCCCCTCTAGAAGGCCTGGAGGGTGGGAGCTGATCTCCCCTCTGAAGGTAGAATGTTGCACAGGTTGAGGACTACATCAGAAAAGGCTCTTCTCCTAGACCCCATCAGCCAAAATTCCTTAACAGATGGGGTCAACAATAACCCCATTCTTCTGGAGCAAGTGGGATGGGCTAATCCCATTGGGTTAATAGAAAAGCAAGTACCAACAGTTGTCTCAATGTGGGGTGGGGTTAGTTCAGAGGGAAAATTAAAACGGTGGGCTTAGCCAGGGGTGGGATTCAGTCGGTTTGGACCGATTCGGGAGAACCAAATGCTAATTTTACATCTGGTTTGCTGAACCGGTAGTTGCAAGGACTGCTGGCCCCTCCCAGGAGTCTCCACGCAGCCTGTTTTGGATGCCAGGTAAGTGCAGGGCCCACACGGAGGCTCTGGGAGGCCTCCCAGAGGTTCCAAAAATCTGGAAACAGGCCCGTTTCTGGCTCTCTGGAGGGAGACTGTTTTCGCCCTCCCAGAGGCTCAAGGAAAGCCTCCGGAGCCTGGGGAGGGTGAAAAATGGGCCTCCCAGAAGTTCTGGAACTCCGGAAACGGGCCCATTTCTGCCCTCTGGATGGCCTCCAGAGCCCAGGGGAGGTGGTTTTGACCATCCTGGTGGCTCGAAGAAAGCCTCTGGAGCTTGGAGAGGCTGAGTAGGCCATGCCTACCATAGCCACACCCACCCAGCAACCAGGCAGAGAACTGGTTGTTAAAAGTTTTGAATCTCACCCCTGGGCTTAGCCGCCTCTTAAGGTGCCTGATGAACAGATGGCAAATGTGAAGAAGGAGGTGCAAAGTGAAGCCAGGAGAACTTTGCTAATTGGGCTTCCTTAGTTCAACCACCCTCTACACCTGTGGCTTAGCAGTGCTTGTGAAAGAGTGCAAAGACCAGGCTTACAGATAGCTAAAAATGGTGAAGCAGAAGAAGTGATGGAAAACAACTGAGCTGTGTGCTTGATTTGAGCTGCAAAGCAAAAATCGTTCTGGCATAGAATAAGCAGGAGTTCAGTTATAGCCTCATGGCCAAAAGCACCCATAAACAGTTGGCAGTAAAAATAACAAAAAATAAGCATCAGCAGAAAACCTGCAATCTACCAAACAAGGAAGCGACAAGCAATACATCAGTGAGAGCATCTCATTCAGCCTGGTTTAGTCCTTCAATAGCAGACCATCATAGAATACCAAGTCTATGGCTAGCCTGAAAAAACACGGCATATCCCAGAAGAAAGGTATAACAAATCTGTTTCATACTTCCTGGACATGTTCATGAGATTACTGAATCAGAATAGAATAGAATAGAATAGAATAACAGAGTTGGAAGGGACCTTGGAGGTCTTCTAGTCCAACCCCGTGCTGAGGCAGGAAACCCTACACCACTTCAGACAAATGGTTATCCAACCTCTTCTTAAAAACTTCCAGTGTTGGAGAATTCCCAACTTCTGGAGGCAAGTTGTTCCACTGATTAATTGTTCTAACTGTCAGGAAATTTCTCCTTAGTTCTAGGTTGCTTCTTTCGTTGATTAGTTTCCATCCATTGCTTCTTGTCCGGCCCTCAGGTGCTTTGGAGAATAGTTTGACTCCCTCTTCTTTGTGGCAGCCCCTGAGATATTGGAACACTGCTATCATGTCACCCCTAGTCCTTCTTTTCATCAAACTAGACCGGGTTTCGGCAACCTGCAACTCCTGAGCTGCCTGTGCCTCTTTGACCCCTTTTCTGCAGCTCCCTGCCGACCTGGTCACGCAACCTGCTTTCCGCCATGAGACACTGGTCCAACCCGGCTGTGGCCAATGCCAACGTCGTTAACACAAGGGCTGGTGGGGTGGGAATGGGATCCGGGAGGAGGGTACGACAGAAAGGGGGACAGGTCCGCAGCTGAGTAGCGAGCACCAGCTGTGGTAGTCGCTTTGCCAAAGACGACGCTCCTCCTTCTCCTCCTTAGGAGGAGCCCAGATTTCTGAAAAATTGCCAAGAAGAAAGAAAAGGAGTAGCAAAGAGTCCCAAGGAGAGTTCACCGGGTCGGCCCAGCCTCAGCTTTCCAAGAGAGAGAGAGAAGATACACATAGACAGAGAGACAGACAGACAGAGAAAATGATGGAGGGAGAGAATGAGAGAGAGGAAAAAGTGAGAGAAACAAATGAGAGAGAGAAGGGGGAGAGAAAGAAAGAAAAAAGAAAGAAAGAAGGAAGGAAGGAAGGAAAGAAAGAAAAAGAGAGGGAGAGGAAAAAGAGAGAAAAACAGAAATGAGAGAGAGGGCGGGCGGGAGAGAGATCCATTTCCCACAGAAGACATCAGGAGCCACAAAACCTGGGTAGGCGTGGCTGGGAGGGGTCATGTGACTGGGTGGGAGTGATGTTGAGTTGGCCACGCCCACCCAGGTTTGTGGCTCCCAGGGTTTTCTGTGGGAAATGGGCCCAAATGGGAGTGTTTAAGGTTGCAGACCCCTGAACAAGACATACCCAATTCCAGCAACTGTTCTTCATATGTTTTAGCCTCCAGTCCCCTAATCATCCTTGTTGCTCTTCTCTGCACTCTTTCTAGAGTCTCAAATAAAGCTCAATTCAAAGCAATGGATGGGAACTAACCAAGGAGAGAAACAACATAGAACTAAGGAGAAATTTTCCCACAGCGAGAACAATTATTCAGTGAAACGACTTGTTTCCAGAAGTTGTGGGTGCTCCAACACTGGAAGTTTTTAAGAAGAGATTGGACAGCCGTTTGTCTGAAATGGTATAGGGCAGTGATGGCTAACCTTTTTGCTGTCATGTGCCAAAAGCGGGGGGAGTACGGGAGGGGGGTTGCGTGTGCATGTTCCCAACCATAATTCAATGTGTCCCTCCCCCCTGCACATGTGCGCATTACCCCCATGCGCCTCCCCCGCTTTTGGCACGCGATGGCACAGTGGGCCCGGTAGGCCCGTTTTTCGCTCTCCCCAGACTCCAGAGGCTTTCTTGTAGCCTGGGGAGGGAGAAAATGGCCTTCTCAACCCCCCTGGAGGCCCTCCAGAGGCCGGAAATGGCCCATTTCTCGACTTCTGGTGGGACCGGAAGGCCCATTTTTCACTCTTCCCAGACACTTTCTTGGAGCCTGGGGAGGGAGAAAATGGCCTTCCCAACCCTTGGAGGCCCTCCAGAGGCCAGAAATGGCCCATTTCTCGACTTCTGGTGGGACCGGAAGGCCCATTTTTCACTCTCCCCAGACTCCAGAGGCTTTCTTGGAGACTGGGGAGGGAGAAAATGGCCTTTCCAAACCCCCGGAGGCCCTCCGGAGACCAGAAACGGCCCGTTTCCTGACTTCCGGTGGGCCCGGAAGGCCTGAAAATCAGCTTGCTGGCGTACGCATGTGCGCTGGAGCTGAGCTAGGGCAACGCTCGTGTGCTCACAGATATGGCTCCACGTGCCACCTGTGGCATGGATGCCATAAGTTTGTCATCATGGGTATAGGGTCTCCTTCTTGAGCAACGTGTTGGACTAGAAGACCTCTGAGGTTCCTTCCAACTCTCTTATTCTGTTAAGAATAACAGAATTGTTAGGGAACTCTGGTGGCTCAGCAGACTGAAGCACTGTTATTAACATCCACTTACATCTGCTGCCTGCAATTACTGCAAGTTCAAATCTCACCAGGCTCAAGGTTGACTCAGCCTTCCATCCTTTCTAAGGTAGGTAAAATGAGGACCCAGATTGTGGGGGCAATAAGCTGACTTTGTATAAATATACAAAAGTATGAAGGCTATTGCTTAACGCATTGTAAGCCGCCCTGAGTCTCTGGAGAAGGGCGGCATATAAATCAAATTAAAAAAAAAAAGATCACCTTGCCTTGATTAAATGAGAAGAAATACTGTATTTTAAGATCGTTAAGGTAATGTTTGTTAAATGGCGCTGTTGTCCGTATAACCATGGCCAGATAAAATTATTCTGTTTCTGCTTGATCCATGGCCCTAGAATTTGCTTCCTGATCTTTTTCCAAAATCAACACGCTGCAATTCTACTCCACTATTTATTCTACCCTTGGATTCTAACTGCCAGAGATCCCAATCTGAGCAATATAGCGTAGCACGATTATTTTGCATTTACAATGGAATCCCATATAGTTTAATGCCTGGCTCATGTTTTTGTACTTCTATTTATATGCGCAATTGATCTTTGCAATCAATACCCTTGTGGGTTTGGAACTTGGGCGTTGCAAGGGGAATCTGTCTGCCTGAATTTTAATTGCTAGCTGATGAGGGCTATTTGGAAGTTTAAGAGGCAATGTTGTTTTCTGGCTCCTAAATCTGGCTCAGTCTCAAAATCTATAGCAAGTAACAAAGTAATTTCTCTGCAAGTCTCCCCCAACATAGAGGAAAACCGATCACATTAGACTTTTACATCTCCCAGAACTTGGTTTTATTAAAAAGCTGATTGGAAATTGGAGAAAGATGAACCCCGTTAAGTCAGAAGTGAGAAAGGTCTTGTTCTCTAGACAAGAACTACAAATATCGAAGGACAGAATTACAGTGTTTTGAAGGTATCTTGTAGGGCATCTGGCACAATGCTTGATAAATAGATGTTTATTTATTAATGTATATCCTATACTTTGCACAACTCAAGACAGTATATCTAATGCTGTCCTCTTCTCTTTTCCCATAACAACAAAGAGTTGCTGATAGAAGAGAATATTTGTTGAGCTGTGAGATCTCTGGTGCATTCTTTTAGAGCAGAGGTCTTCAAACTTGGCAGCTTGAAGACTTGTGGACTTCAACTTCCAGAATTCTCCAGCCAGCTATGCTCCCAGCAATTCTGGGAGTTGAAGTCCACAAGTCTTAAAGCTGCCAAGTTTGGGGACCCCTGCTTTAGAGGGTTGTTGGAGCACTTGGAGGTATATTTGTGCCTCAGGGCAGGGGTGAAATCCAGCAGGTTCTGACAGGTTCTGGAGAACCGGGAGCAGAAATTTTGAGCAGTTCGGAGAACCAATAGCAGAAATTTTGAGTAGTTCGGAGAACCGGCAAATACCACCTCTGGCTGACCCCAGAGTGGGGTGGGAATGGAGATTTTGCAATATCCTTCCCCTGGAGTGGGGAGGGAATGGGGATTTTGCAGTATCCTTCCCTTGCTACGCCCACCAAGCCATGCCTACAGAACTGGTAGTAAAAGAATTTGGATTTCACCACTGCCTCAGGGTCAGCCGAGTGGTGCTCCTGGTTCCTGTAGTCTGCAATTTTTTTTTGCTCTGGAAATCTATTCCTACTCCCACACCATTCAAAGGGTGTTCATCCCAAATTGTATAGCTGTCAGGAAACTGAGACTGCTCATTTTCAACCAAGTTCAGATTGCATCTCTATGTGTTCCCTACATATTGACGGAGAAGGAAAACTTCTGAGGCAGCACACACAAAGTCCGTTCAAACCTTAGTTTACTAAATAAGCCAGTTTTTTTACAACAACGGCTGTTAATTAACTGCATTAACAGCCGCCAAGAATTCAAAGAATAATACTGAAAGCTTACTGTGGTTGGCAGAATGCTCAGAAGCAATTTGCAGGAAGCTGATAAGATAAGCAAGACAAGACACGAAGGTATGTGAACGGAGTTGTTCCCTGCAAATTGCTTCAGTCGGCATTCCTCCTTAAATAGGCTAAGGGAGTGGCCAATTAGCCCCAAGCCTTACTCTCGAGGAGACCTCCTCCTGAGGAGCCACTGCTGCCTTTTGGCAGCTCTGCGCGCTCGTGGATCGAGAAGAGGCTCCTCCTCTTCATCCTCTTCACTTATGGGAGCTACTGCAGGTTCTGAAGGCTCTGGCTGAATCCCCGCCTCTGGCACCACATCTTCTCCAGCCTCCTCATTGTCTGACTCGAGTGCCAGCTGCACAGACTGTTGGCGCAGCACCACACCAGTCTCCTCGCTGTCGGAATCAGCTACTAGCTGCACAGGCCGCTGACAGTCCACAACCGGTAGTCCTTGACTTACAACCGTTCAAAGTTACAACGGCATTGAAAAAAGCTACTTATGAACATTTTTCACACTTATGACCATTGCAGCCTCCCCATGGCCATGTGATCAAAATTCAGACGCTTGGCAACTGACTCGTATTTATGACAGCTGCAGTGTCCCTGGGTTGCGTGATTACCTTTTGCACCTTTTGACAAACAAAGTCAATGGGGAAAGCAGATTCATTTAACAACCGTGTTACTAGCCTAAAAAGTGCAGTGATCCACTTAGCAAGAAAGGTCGTAAAATGGGGCAAAACTCACTTAACAAATGTTTCACCTTGCAACAGAAATTTTGGGCTCAGTTGTGGTCATAACTGGAGGACTACCCGTATTCTTTATGTATTCTCTCCAATACATAAAAGTATATCGCAAGAGTGTCCATTTTCTCCTGTAGTATTTGTAAATTGCCTTGGAAGTCGTGGCAAGCAAACAAAATCAGAGAAGACAAACAAATAACCCGAATTAAAATTCGAGGAGAAGAAGACATGATGAAGTGTTAAGCAGTTGATATAGTATTAACAATGACACAACCACAAAACTCTACATGACAGCTACTGCAAGTAATCAACGACTTTGATTGTTTTTCTAGATGCAAAATTAATGAAAAGAAAATAGAGATAATAACAAGACACTTATCCTCTGATGAAGTACGTTTTCTGGAAAAAACAACAACAGACTGGTTGTGAGATAACCAAAGGCTCCTTTGAAAGACCTAGGACTCCCTTTGACAGGAAATACTAAAGATATATTTCAAAACAAATTATGGAAAGAAATAAAACACGATCTTGAAAGATAGAGAAGTCAGCAATGTTCCCGAATAGGATTTACTGTAGTAATAGAAATGAATTTATTATTCAGAAGGGACTTTCTATTCCAAATGACAAGAGTTTCAGACAAAACCTTGCAGGATTGACAAAGAACGATCCACGGATATTTACGGAGCAGGGAAAATGCAAGAGTAAAGATTTAAAATTTGACAAGTGGTGTAGTAGCATTTTTCCAATCAAAGATTATGGGGAATCTGATTAATGCTCACCTGGTGGAATATCGTATTTCCCTCAGTCAGGTGAGATTAGCTCCATCCTTAATGTGCTTCCAGACGTTCCTCAAAACCTGGTAATTTCAACAGAATAAATGGGGACTTAATGAGGTGTCTGCATTGTGTGAGGCATCTAATGTTTTCCAGCAATGAGTTTACAATATTCTTACCACCAGTTTGCTGCATGCGCGTGCCTTCTGTGCATGTGCTCGGCCCAGGGGTGGGTTCTAATTACCTTTACTACCGGTTCGCAATGGGGCCGCACACGCTCGCTTCCCTTGTGCACGTGTGCGCTCTTCTGCACATGTGCAGAAGCTTCTGCACATGCGCAGAAGCATTCTGATGACGTCAGGGTCAGTGGGCGGAGCTTCCCGCCAGTTTTACTACTGGTTCTATAGAACCGGTGCAAACTGGGGGCAACCCACCACTGGCCTGGCCTTGAAAATGTGGCTAAATAGGACGACATTACACCGGGGTGGGTGGGCGGGTGGGCAGGCCCACCCCCACCAGGCCCACCCCCACCCGCAGTCACCACTACCGGTTCACCGGAACTGGTCCGAACCGGCTGAATACCTCCTCTGATGTTCTCCCTAGATCTTTTATTTTGTTGATAATAATAATATTGATGTTTTAATTGTAGTTTCGTAATTATTGTTTTTATGATTTTATTATAAGTCAACCAGAGTCCTATTTCTGTGAGATGTGCGGCATATAAATATGATAAATGAATCCATAAATAAAATTATACTATAAAGGAAGCTACCTACCTTGAATATCAGAATGGATAAAATCTCCAAACAGTAGAATATCAATAATAAAAAGAGCAGGTCTAGTTAATGGACTTCATAGGTAAGTAGGGCACAAAGAAACAAAAGAAGAAAATTTGAAAGGACATATGAGAAGGCAAAACCTTTTAAAACTGTAGAATCTTTTAAAAGTTAGAATACATCTGGAATGTGACCTCTAGCCTCACTATCAAAGGTAAATATAATTATAGTAAAAAGATTTAATTACAAATTCAAATATACTATAAAGGTAAAGGTAAAGGTTCCCCTCGCACAAATGTGCTAGTCACTCCCGACTCTAGGGGGCAGTGCTCATCTATGTTTCAAAGACGAAGAGCCAGCGCTGTCGGAAGGCGTCTCCGTGGTCATGTGGCCGGCATGACTAAACACCGAAGGCACACGGAACGCTGTTACCTTCCCACCAAAGGTGGTCCCTATTTTTCTACTTGCATTCTTTACGTGCTTTCGAACTGCTAGGTTGGCAGAAGCTGGGACAAGTAACAGGAGCTCACTCCGTTACGCGGCACTAGGGATTCAAATCACTGAACTGCCGACCTTTTGATTGGCAAGCTCGGCATCTTAGCCACTGAGCCATGGCGTCCCTTTTTAAATATACTATATCTGGATTCAAAACTAAATTAAAGTCACTACAGCGGGGTTTCCCAACCTTGGCAACTTTAAGACATGTGTCCCAAGGGTATTTTTTTCAGGAGGCAACTGGGATTTCTTGTTTTTTATTTTGAAGACATTTCGATTCTTATCCAAGAAGCTTCTTCAGCTCTGACAGGACAGTGTGGAATGGAAGGATATATATTCCTTGCAGACAGCTGGTCATTTGCATCCTTTTATAGGGTCGTTGAAGTGCTGGAAGTTTATCTGTGTCACCTGAGTAGTGCTCCTGGTTCCTGTAGTCTGCAATCTCTGGAAATCCATTCCTACTCCCACGCCATTCAAAGGATGTTCATCCCAGGTTGTATAGCTAAAAGTCTAAAAGCTAAAAGTCTATAGAGATTCTCAGTCATGCAGGTGATGGAACAACCATCATCCAGGTGATGGGATGACTGAGAATCTCTACAGACTTTAAGCCAGGGATCCACAAACTTGGCAGCTTTAAGACTTGTGGACTTCAACTCCCAGAATTCTCCAGCCAGCATAGCTGGCTCTGAGAATTCTGGGAGTTGAAGTCCACAAGTCTTAAAGCTGCCAAGTTTGAAGACCTCTACTTTAAGCAATATGGACTTCAATTCCCAGAATTCCCCATGCATCTCAAAGTTGCAAACGTTGGGAAACTTTGCACTACAGGAACTGCATAACAAAGGAAGGAATTTAGCATGTTTGAGGTATTTAAAAACTAACCAGAAAAATAAAAATAAAAAAAGCAATCTCAAAAAAGAAGGAGGGACTTTGAGAAGAAAGACAGAATTCGAAATGCTTCTATGAAACCACGTTGATTTACTAGGAGACATTTATAAATTGTTGCTGAAATATGACATAGAAACAGAACAAATTAAAAACTGCGATATAATGGATGCAAAACTGAAAAGAAGTCATTACGGTGGGCCAGTGGGAAATCTTATGGAAAAAAAATCAATACAATTGACTCCGAGCTACAATTTAAGGGAAAATTGGTACAAAATGTTCTATGGATACTATATCACTCTGCCTTTGATAGCTAAGCTACATAAAACAGATAACAAATGTTGGAAAGGTCATAACAAAGAAGGAATGTTTTATTGCACGCAAAAAAAAAAATAAAAAAAAATTCAACAGCATTGGAAAAAAATGCTCTCTCTCTGGGCACAATGAGAATATATCTGCTGAAAGAATCTCTGCATTGGCAACAGGAAGAGCATCAGGCAAGTAAAATCTCAGCTCCATTCAGTTGCCCAAGACTCCACCCTGCAAGAGATTACGGGGTCTTTTAAAGAAGAAGAAAATGATAGTATATATTCTCAGGAGCCTTGGTAGTACAGTGGTTTAATGCACCCTGTTATTAACACAGCTGCCTGCAATTTCTGCAGGTTCGAATCTTACCAGGCTCAAGGTTGACTCAGCCTTCCATCCTTTCTAAGGTAGGTTAAATGAGGACCCAGTTTGTGGGGGCAATAAGCTGACTTTGTATAAATATACAAAAGGATGAAGGCTATTGCTTAACACATTGTAAGCCGCCCTGAGTCTCCGGAGATAAATAGATAGATAGATAGATAGATAGATAGATAGATAGATAGATAGATAACCTTTCTTTGATTACTCCAAACCTCTTATCAGAAAGTCCTTATCTCAGGGGCTGCCACAAAGAAGAGGGAGTCAAACTATTCTCCAAAGCACCTGAGGGCAGGACAAGAAGCAATGGGTGGAAGCTAATCAAGGAAAGAAGCAACTTAGAACTAAGGAGAAATTTCCTGACAGTTAGAACAATTAATCAGTGGAACAACTTGCCTTCAGAAGTTGTGAGTGCTCCAACACTGGAAGTTTTTAAGAAGATGTTGGATAACCATTTGTCTGAAGTGGTGTAGGGTTTCCTGCCTAAGCAGGGGGTTGGACTAGAAGACCTCCAAGGTCCCTTCCAACTCTGTTATTGTATTCTATTCTAAATATCCCTGTTGCATTGGGTAATGGGTTCATGTGTCATCACCTAAGGAAAAATCCCTTTTATTCAATTCTGGTTAAGTTGCCTAGACTGGATAGATTTCCAATAGAAGTTCAACTAAATTCAAACAGGAATGGCTTCTCATAAATATACCATAGGGCAAGGCTATTTTAGGGATCTGAAATATGATTTTAAGGAATCAAATAGAAACAAATAATAATTACTAATGTTTGATGCATCGTTCAAACATCTGAAACTTATCCAAAATGCCTTGATTTTCTTACAAGTCCACCATATATGATAATAAGTTGCATCATCACATGCTCTCCTCTCATTCTTCTCCCAATGGAGAAGTTTTTAAGCCGCCAGACAGCTGATTAGCGCTGTCAAAGCGGCTTTTACGAGATCGCGGGGCTGGCTGTCTAAGGAGACCATCAACGACGCCTGCAGTGCCAACCGGAAGTCCTTTTTTTTTTACTTTTAAAAGCATTTTTTCGGCCGAAGGAAAAAATGCTTTTAAAAGTTAAAAAAAAAAAGCCTCTGGATCATGCAGCTCAGCTGGGCATGGGGGCGGGCAGTGATTTTTGCTACCGGTTCTCTGAATCACCCGCCACCGTCGCTACTGGATCGGGTGATCTGGTCTGAACTGGGAGCATTTCACCCCTGGAAGAGCGGCTGCAGGATTTGTGTTTGGCTAGTCTAAAGAAAATAAGAATTAGGGGTGACATGATAGCAGTATTCCAGTATTTGAGGGGCTGCCACAAAGAAGAGGGGGTCAAATTATTCTCCAAAGCACCAGAGGGCAGAACAAGAAACAATAGTTGGAAACTAATCAAACAGAGAAGCAACCTGGAATTAAGGAGGAATTTCCTAACAGTGAGGACAATTAACCAGTGGAACAGCTTTGCCTCCAGAAATCGTGGGCGCTCCCTCACTGGATGTTTTTAAGAAAAATCTAGACAGTCACTTATCTAAAATGGTATAGGCTCTCCTGCTTGTGCAGGGAGCTGGACTAGAAGACTTCCAAAGTCCCTTCCAGCTCATTCTACTCTAAGGATTGGAGGGGGCAAGTATTAGTGCCCGTTATAAAACAATTTCCTAAATCAGAAATAATTATTCTATTAGGAATGGGAATATTGGGATCAGCACCCCAATTTTCAGATTTTAAATCTACCTGGGAAACAATCGAAGAATAGCCAGCTTGCCCCAAAGGTGCTTTTTCAAGAGGGTTTTTCTGGAAGACGTTTCGCTTCTCATTCAAGAAGCTTCTTCAGTTCTGACTGAATGGCGGGAAATGGAAGGATTTATATTCTTTGCAGTCCTCTGGTCGTTAGCACTCCGACGGTCAGTCATTAGTCTCAAGAACCACTTTGGTTTAACCAAGAAGGCATTAGGATACAAATGGGGAAACTCTGCATTTTAGTTTGTTTTGAGGCCTGGAGTCAGCTGGGGTGGGGGTGGGGGGCTTGGGCCAGCCCAGTCCCTTCCTCTCAGCCCTAGGAAGTAGGGAATAGCAAACCACTTCTGAAAAATTTTGCCAAGGAAACTGCAAAGACTTGTTCAGGCAGTCACCAGGAGTCCAAAACTGACTTGAAGGCAACAAACAAGCAACAATAACCACCACAACAGCACCAACAACAGGAACAAAGAGGCATTGTTGTGTGCAGTTAGTAAAGAGCTAAAGATTAAGCGAAAAACATCACTTAAAATAGGACATTTTGAAATGATGGGAAACAGCCTTTGCTTGAAAAAAATAAATAAATGGAAACCCATTGTTGACTCAACCAGCCTTGGACTAAATGGAAAAATGATACTGTAAGTCCTTGTAGAAGGTACCTCATCCTTTTTTGCCCTTCTTTTGTAGGGCAAAAAAAAAAGGGGGGGGGGATTACTTTTTACATCCTGTTACAGTCCTTAGCACTGATGATATTACCTAGTTTGGTTAATGAAACATCTTCAAGAAAACAAACAAGCGCAGAGCGCACCAAGGACTTCTCACAGTCCATTGTTGTTGTTCCTACACTGCCACCTAGTGGCACCTAGATCTTTCTCTCTCTCCCCCTCCCTCCCTCCCCTCCTCTCTGTCTCTCTGTCTCCCTCTCCCCCGCTTTTTTTAATCTTTTGCCATATTCAGCATTTCATGCTGTGATGATTTGGGGATGAAAGCAGCTGTCCGAGCCGAAACCTTGCCTGCTGTTTCCATTTGTCTCCTTGCTTGCTGATCCAGCCCCGTCTTATTACTAACTACAAATGGTGTACTTCTCCTCAAGATGTTCATTTAACTGGAAGAGAAAGCTACCGTAATCTGAAATTAGAAGAAAAGTGACAGTCAAGTTTGAAAACTGTAATTTGGCTATCGCAAACCCATTATTTTGACTGTGCATCACTGAGAGAGTGAGAGAGAGAGAGGAAGAGAAAGGAAGGCAGGTGGAATAAGTAATATGAAGGTTTTTATTTAACATTAAACACTCACTGGGCATATGATAATCGAAGAGAAAATTGAATTTTATTGTTCTGCTTATACACTGAGTGGACATTACACTAATAATATGATACTCTCTTTATGGTCAGTTAAACAAGATGTCTAGGAAAATATTATTACCCAGAGGGAAGTAAGATTTTTACCAAAGGCTTAGAGAAAAAAATATTGTGAATTGAAGACCCAAGTCAAGCAAAGAATCCCTAGAAATTTGATGGATTGAGGAGCAACTAGAATATATTTTTTCTGGACCATAAACCACCTGATGTTGAAGAGCCAAATAATTCCAAAGAGTCAATTGTATTTGAACATCATCTCAGTAGTATTAGAATCTTTGCCAAGCCTGGCTCTAATGTTTGGCACCAGTGATGTCAATCAGAGGTGGGTTTCAGCAGGTTCTGACCAGTTCTGGAGAACCAGTAGCGGAAATTTTGAGTAGTTCGGAGAACCAGTAAATAGCACTTCTGACTGGCCCCGCCCCATCTATTCTCTGCCTCCCGAGTCCCAGCTGATCAGGAGGAAATGGGGATTTTGCAGTATCCTTCCCCTGGAGTGGGGAGGGAATGGAGATTTTACAGTATCCTTCCCCTGCCACGCCCACCAGGCCACGCCCACCAAGCCATGCCACACCCACCAAGCCATGCCTACAAAACCGGTAGTAAAACATTTTGAATCCCACCACTGATGTCAATGCCAGCATGATGGATTACTACAGACTTCCTGATATTCCCCACAATCCATTGCAGGAATTGCAACCCTGACCAATCTTAATCACACTTGTTATGGCATAGAATTTTGTTATGGATGGACCATTGGTTTAATCCAACAGACTTCTTTTGTGTGAAGTGTTAGTACAACTTTACAATGCTTTAGTAAGACCACGCTTGGAATATTGAATCCAATTTTGGTAGTCATAGTATAAGAAAGATGTGGAGACTCTAGAAAGAATGCAGAGAAGAGCAACAAAAATGATTAGGGGACTGGAGGTAGAACATGAAGAACGGTTGCAGGAACTGGGTATGTCTAGTTTAATGAAAAGAAGGACTAGGGGTGACATGATAGCAGTATTCCAATATCTCAGGGGTTACCACAAAGAAGAAGGGGGTCAACCTATTCTCCAAAGCACCTGAGGGTAGGACAAGAATGGAAACTAATCAAGGAGAGAAGCAACTTAGAACTAAGGAGAAATTTCCTGACAGTTAGAACAATTAATCAGTGGAACAACTTGCGTCCAGAAGTTGTAGATGCTCCAACACTGGAAGTTTTGAAGAAGAGATTGGATAACCATTTGTCTGAAATGGTATAGGGTTTCCTGCCTAAGCACGGGGTTGGACTAGAAGACCTCCAAGGTCCCTTCCAACTCTGTTATTCTATTCTATTCTATTCTATTCTATTCTATTCTATTCTATTCTATTCTATTCTATTCTATTCTATTCTGATTCCGGTAATCTCATGAACATGTCCAGGAAGTATGAAACAGATTTGTTATTCCTTTCTTCTGGGATATGCCGTGTTTTTTCAGGCTAGCCAACACTGGAAGTTTTGAAGAAGAGATTGGATAACTATTTGTCTGGAATGGAGGTTTCCTGCCTAAGCAGGGGGTTGGACTAGAAGATCCCCAAGGTCTGTTCCAACTCTGTTATTCTGTTCTAACTTTACAGAGGGTGAAGCAATGAGTGGCTGTTTGTTGCAATAATTTTGCACGTTACTGAATCGAGAACTGGGTTATATAAAATATTGTACCCATCTCTTGCCTCCATGATGTATCTAGATCCGTGATGGCGAACCTATGGCACGCATGCCAGAGGTGGCACGCAGCGCTCTCTCTGATGGCATGCTTTACTTTACTTTACTTTATTCAAATTTCTATACTGCCCTTCTCCTTTCGGACTCAGGGCGGTGAACAGCCAAGATAAAAACATCTATACAAAACATCACAGTTAAAAAATAAAGTTAAAATAATTTATAAATTTGGCCCATAATTTAAAACTTGTCAATTTAAAATCAATATTAAAATTTTAAAACTAACCCTAAAATCAAGACAGACCGGCTAACTGGAAAAAATAAGTTTTTAGGGCCCGACGAAAAATCCGAAGGTCGGAGATCACTCGTATCTCTGGGGGTAGATTGTTCCATAGGGTAGGTGCCACCACAGAGAAGGCTCTCCTCCTGGGGGTCGTCAGCCGGCATTGTCTGGCCGACGGCACCCTGAGGAGGCCCTCTCTGTGGGAGCGAACCGGCCGGTGGGAGGCTATTGGTGGCAGAAGGCGGTCCCGTAAGTACCCTGGCCCTAAGCCATGGAGCGCTTTAAAGGTGATCACCAACACCTTGAAGCGCACCCGGAAGTCCACCGGAAGCCAATGCAGCTCGCGCAGGAGAGGAGTCACATGGGAGCGCCCCGTCGCTCCCATAATCCCCCGCGCAGCCGCATTCTGCACCAGTTGGAGCCTCCGGGTGTACCCCAAGGGGAGCCCCATGTAGAGAGCGTTACAATAGTCCAGACGAGAAGTGACGAGTGCTTGAGTGACCGTGCGTAGGGAGTCCCGGTCCAGAAAGGGGCGCAACTGGCGTATCAGGCGAACCTGACAAAAAGCCCCCCTGGCCACGGCTGTCATATGCCCTTCTAAAGACAGCCGCGCATCCAGGAGGACACCCAAGTTGCGGGCCCTCTCCGTGGGGGCCAATGATTCGCCCCCAATAACCAGCGATGGCGTCAGCTGGCTATACCGGGACGCCGGCAGCCACAGCCACTCGGTCTTGGAAGGGTTGAGTCGAAGCCTGTTTCTCCCCATCCAGACCCGCACGGCCTCCAGGCACTGGGACATCACTTCCAAGGCATCATTGGGATGGTCTGGGGTGGAAATGTACAGCTGAGTATCATCAGCGTACTGATGGAACTCCACCCCAAAACCACGGATGATCTCACCCAGCGGCTTCACATAAATGTTGAACAGGAGGGGCGAGAGGACCGACCCTTGCGGCACCCCACAAACAAGGCGCCTTGGGGTCGACCGCTGCCCCCCTGTCAACACGGATTGCGACCGGTTGGAGAGATAGGAGGAGAACCACCGCAAAACGGTGCCCCCCACTCCCAGTCCCTCCAGCCGGCGCAACATGATACCATGGTCGATGGTATCAAAAGCCGCTGAGAGGTCTAATAGGACCAGGATAGAGGAAGAACCCCTATCCCGGGCTCTCCAGAGATCATCCACCAACGCGACCAATGCCGTTTCCGTGCTGTACCCAGGTCTGAAGCCGGACTGGAGCGGATCCAGATAGACAGCTTCATCCAGGTACTGGGGAAGCTGTCGCGCCACCACACTCTCAACAACCTTCGCAATAAAGCGAAGGTTGGAGACTGGACGATAGTTAGCCAAAACAGCCGGGTCCAGGGATGGCTTCTTGAGGAGAGGCCTCACCACCGCCTCTTTCAAGGCGGCTGGCAGGACACCCTCGCTCAAAGAAGCGTTAATAATCCCCTGGAGCCAGCCTCGTGTAACCTCCCGGGAAGCCAGCACCAACCAGGAGGGACACGGGTCCAATAAACATGTGGTTGCGTTCAGCCGCCCCAAGATCCTGTCCACGTCCTCGGGAGCCACAGGATCGAACTCCTCCCAGATAACACTCTCAAGGCCTGCCTCAGTCATCTCGTCTGAACTAACCCAGTCGGCGGCCAAGTCTTCCCGAATCTGAGTTATTTTATCATCCAGATACTGTACAAAATCCTCAGCTCGGCCCTGCAAGGGGTCCTCCCGCGCTCCCAGATGGAGGAGGGAGCGGGTCACCCTAAACAGGGCAGCTGGGCGGTTATCTGATGACGCAATAAGAGCGGCAAAATAGCTAGATTTCGCCGCTTTTATCGCCACTAGGTAGGTCTTAATATGAGACCTTACCAGTGTCAAGTCAGACTCGGAACGACTGGCCCTCCAACCGCTCTCTAGGCGTCTTTTCCGGCGCTTCATCACCCTCAGCTCCTCGGAAAACCAAGGAGCTAAGTGAGTTCGGAGCCGGGTCAGAGGCCGCAAAGGCACGACCCGGTCCAAAGCCCCGGCAGCCGCCCTATCCCAGGCGGCCACCAGGTCGTCAGCCGAGTCATGAGCTAGAGTCTCAGGAAATGGCCCAAGCTCCATCTGGAACCTATCAGGGTCCATCAGGCGCCTGGGGCGGAACCAGTTGCCCCAGTTCAGCTCTCCTGCACATACGCGCGTGCCTCCCGCCAGCCAGCTGGTCTTCAGATCTCTTCCGCACATGCATGGGGCCATGTATGCATGAGCAGGGGGTGTGTAGGGGGGCACGTGTGCATGTGTGGGGGGAGGGGCACATGCATGGGGGGCCGCGCATGCATTGCATTTTGGGGGTTTGGGTGCACGCACGTGTATTTGCACGCAGACATGTGCGCTTTCGGCACTCGGTCCTGAAAAGGTTAGCCATCACTGATCTAGATGATGGATTAGAGATCTAATCTAGCTTGGTTCTGTTTAGATTTCTAATAGATAAGGAGGTACTTTAGAGCAAGGGTGTCAAACTTTCTGCATCACGTTGATGTCACATGATGTATTGTGATACTTTTTTGCCTTCGTGGAGCTGTGGTGGGCGTGGCCTGCAGGTGACGCATCCGGTCCATGGGCTGCCAGTTTGACATCCCTGCTTTGGAGCATCAGCCTCAAAAGACTCTTGTTGAATTATGCCATTGGCTCATTATTCAGCATTCCGTATGTTATTGACTAACCAGATCCATTTTGGAAGTTCATTAGGCTGGACTGGACAATAGGAGCCCCCTTTCTCCATTGCATTCCAGTTTACTGCCTAGGATCCAGGAGTCAGGAATCATTGTCAGGAGCTATTGAAAGCCTGATCCTCCAGGAACCCATTGGTCCAGTGGTGGGTTCCTCCCGGTTCAGCCGAGCCGGTAGCAGTGATGATATGATGTTACCGAACCGGTTCTCTTTGTTCAGGAGCTGGGCCCTCCCACTCCCCGCGTTATTCTTACCTTTTATTTGGCCCCGCCCCCAATCTATTCGCTGCCTTCTGAGTCCCAGCTGATCAGCTAGAAGGAAAAAAAAACTGTTTAAACTCTTGCCACGGTGCTTCAAAGGGCCACCCTACAGCTGATCAGTGTTAAGAGGCAGTGTGGTGGTGACCAGTGCACTCCAAAAACAAATGGGTAGACCGGTGCCTCCAAAAAGAAATGAGTAGACCGGTACAGCTCTGCAAGCAGTTAAAAGCCTGGTAGACCAATACCTCTGCTAAATCCTAAAGAATTGTCACATGACCATCAAACCATGCCCACAAAATAAGCCACGCCCACAGAACCAGTAGTAAAAAATTTTAGAACCCACCCCTGCATTGGTCCCTTTTCAAAACCATCTCAGTTGGGTTCTGTTACACGCAAATTCCACCGTTGAATTCTGTGTTGTGTGAAAAGGCCTTTCCTTCTTTGTTGAATCTCCCTGCATGTACTGCCTTGCATTCAATCCTGAACATCTCCCTTTCCATGCCATGCGTGTTTTTATACTAGCAAACTACTCTGTCATTTAAACCTGAGGAGTTCCAATTGCTGTATTTTCACCTCGCAGGGAAGCTGCTGCAGCCTTCTAATCATCTTGGTTGCCCATGTTTACTCTTTCTACCTCTGTAATAGCCCTTTCAAAGTGCAGAGACCTGAACTGAATATAACACCCCAAGTCAAATTTTGCCCTAGACTTGTTCAAAGACATTGTTATAGTGGCTATGACGGTTATAGTGTCTCGGGGTGATGTGATCTCTTTTTGCGACTTTCTGACAAGCGAAGTCAACGGGAAACCAGATTCACTTAACAAGTGTTGTCATGCCACATCATATAACTTTTATATACTGTTGTTGCTCTTTATCCCCATCTAGTGGCCGGAGGGACAAATATACCCCAACATACAATCTTTATATACTGTTGTTGCGCTCTAGTCGCATCTAGTGGTCAGAGAGACAAAATACCAAGTATATTGTTTGAAGCTGACCCAACCCATTTTAGCCATCAGCCCACACTCTCAAAACAAGTGCATGCTGGGAAGCCAGACTCCATTTTTCTTTAGCATTTGGAGAAGGCAAAAGCACAAAGAAGAATCCATCTTAATCTGTGGCACATGGTCATCCAAGGACAAACCCACATCCCACACACAGAGCATCGCTGGTGAGATTTAAATTACTTATATTTATTAATTGTTATGTTCAGCAGTAACTCAATACTGCCTATCTTGTATTTGGTTCTCATTGTATGTATTCCTATTTTCCCAAGTTTCACCATATCCTGTTCTTTCAATAAAGCATCCAGATCTATGCTCACGGTCTGCTTTATTGGAGGATAGGTGGGTTTAGCTGCATGTTGACTTTCACACAGACTAACATGTAGTGAGGATAGAACAACTCTGTTACTTATTTAAAAACTGCAGTGATTCACTTAACAACTGTTTTGCTTAGCAACAGAAATGTTGGGCTCACTTGTGGTCCTACGTCGAGGACTAACTGTACTAAACAGGCTCAACAGCCGAGGAGGACACGGGCCCTGCACGCTACCTTGCCAGCTGCTGAGGACTTGGGACGGAGGGCGAGAAGTTGATCCATCATCCGGGATGTTCACCGTGTCGCCAGGAAGCCAGGTGGCTGCCGAACAGCTGCCACACAGTGATGACATCGGGAAGGGAGCGACAGCACTTCATCAAGACTCTCCCTGCCGTTCTCCTTCGATCGCAGAGCCAGCTGTTAGGCTCAGAGCCAAGACTGAGCAGCATGTTCCAAGGAAACCTACATAAACACTTCCCCCTTAAGAGACTGGCTTTAATAAGGGTGGTCTACGCACCCTGTTATTAACACAGCTGCCTGCAATTTACTGCTGGTTCGAATCTCTCCAAGGCTCAAGGTTGACTCAGCCTTCCATCCTTTCTAAGGTAGGTGAAATGAGGACCCTGATTGTGGGGGCAATAAGCTGACTTTGTATAAATATACAAAAGTATGAAGGCTATTGCTTAACGCATTGTAAGCCGCCCTGAGTCTCCGGAGAAGGGCGGCATATTAATCAAATTAAAAAAAAATAAAATAATTACAGTTACTAGAGTAGAACTTCCCCTTTAAGAAACTGACTTTAGGAATTATAGTTAGAGTAAAACACATTAACCATGCTTTTGGGTCACATGGGCAGGGTAGGCATTGTTCTGCCCCAGCTATGGATCCCAAAGAACGCAGCACACACAAAATCTATACAAAGCTTATTTTACTCTAATAACTTAGTCTTTATCATTCAAAGGCTGTTAATGAACTGTCTTAACAGCCTACCAGAATTCTAAGATGAGGTAATCACAGTCTTACTAGAGTTGGCAGAAAGCCCAGAAGCAATTTTGCAGACACGAAGGAGAATGAACTAAAGTTGTTCTCTACAGCTTGTTGCAAGTGGCGTTCCTCCTTAAATAGGCTAAGGGAGTGGCCAATTAGCCCCAAGCCTTACTCTCGAGGAGACCTCCTCTTGAGGAGCCACTCCTGCATTTTGGCAGCTCTGCGCGCCCATGCATTGAGAAGAGGCTCCTCCTCTTTGTCCTCTTCACTTAAAGGAGCTTCTGGAGGTTCTGAAGGCCCTGGCTGAATCCCTGCCTTTGGCACATCTTCTCCAGCCTCCTCACTGTCCGACTCGAGTGCCAGCTGCACAGGCTGCTGGTGCAGCACCACACCAGCCTCCTTGTTGTCGGAATCAGCTACAATCTGCACAGGCCGCTGACGGGCCACAGCAGGCATTGGGGATTGGATAATGAGGGCTGGGTGCACTGGTGTATTGTATAACAGGTGATGGGAATCCTAGGAAGTTAGTCCTAACAATAATTTCTTTTAAGTGGTCAGTGAGTGCCAGGAATAAAAGGTAACAGCATCAAACCAAGTTTGTTTTGTTTGTTTCCTGTATTATCTTCTTGGAACCTGACAGCTTAGCTTTTTCTAGGATTGTTAAAGCTAGCTAGTTGCTTCTGGGATTCCTGACAGTGCCTGTGCATTTTCTGCCACCTTCCATGCTGAACTATTCCCCAAACATGCCGGAGTAGAATCCATTAATACATTAAAGTTCCTAGGCTGCATTTCTTGGTAAAAAGAGCAAATTGATGAATGTATTTCTGACTGCACCTCCATTTGGATTGCACAGCACATCAGACCCGATGTAACAACTTTTTGCCTTCTCCAACTTGCTATTTTCCACATGGAGGTTAGGAAACAAGCAGAATACCAATGCAGCTTCTACTCTTTTGTGTAAATATATTTTTCTTTAGGTCTTTGTATTTATTCCGGGGAAAATACCGGGCACACACACACATATGGCAGGGAATGCTAAATCAAAATTACTCTTTTTTCTTTTTTTGGCTGTTTGAATGAAAAATAAAATATTGGCATTTTTCTCACAAGAAAAAAAAAATGACCCTGAAAATTTGACTCAGCTGTCGTTAAAAAGCAAATATAGACTACAACTCTAGTCAACTGCAGTATGTTATTCTCAAGAGTGACAAGCTGGACGCTCAAGAAAAGTAGAGTATCGATGCAATAAAAAGCTCTCTCACGATGGTTGTTGCTAAATATATTTGCTTCTTAGATTTAGAATTTAGAATAACGGAGTTGGAAGGGACCTTGGAGGTCTTCTAGTCCAACCCTCTGCTTAGGCAGGAAACCCTACACCACTTCAGACAAATGGTTAGCCAACATCTTCTTAAAAACTTCCAGTGTTGGAGCACTCACAACTTCTGAAGGCAAGTTGTTCCACTGATTAATTGTTCTAACTGTCAGGAAATTTCTCCTTAGTTCTAAGTTGCTTCTCTCCTTGATTAGTTTCCACCCATTGCTTCTTGTCCTGCTCTCAGGTGCTTTGGAGAATAGCTTGACTCCCTCTTCTTTGTGGCAGCCCCTGAGATATTAGAACACTGCTATCCTGTCTCCCCTAGTCCTTCTTTTCATTAAACTAGACATACCCAGTTCCTGCAACCATTCTTTGTATGTTTTATCCTCCAGTCCCTAATCATCTTTGTTGCTCTTTTCTGCACTCTTTCTAAGTCTCAACTTCTTTTTAATATCGTGGTGACCAAAACTGGATGCAGTATTCCAAGTGTGGCTTTACCAAGGCATTATAAAGTGGTATTAACACTTCACCTGATCTTGATTCTAAACCTGTGTTTATGCATTTATACCCTGCTTTTCCTCCAGGAACTCAAGGCTAATATGAATAAAATAGAGTCAGCTACATGATACAGAGTCAGCTATATGAACTCTAAAGGACCCTCTCTATTCACATTATTATAAAAGAGAAAAGTGCTTGTTTGGAGATTATATTAAAGTCAGCTAAACCCCATTAAGTGGTAATATATCTTCTGATGAGACCTAGATGTCACGGAAGGACAGCCATATGAAAACATTTGAATGGCCTCACTGTCAAAGATAAGGACATATATGTTACAAAGAGTTACTTAATCCAATAAATTTACCTAAGGACAGCAAACCACAGCACTTAAGGAAAAGTTGTATAGCTAAGATAATCTTATAAACTAAAAATAATGGTTTACTAATGGTTTAGTAATTAGGAAGTGTGTCAATTATCATATAACAAGTGTATGTTAACCATATATGGAAAATGCATGATCTCATGTTAACCATATATGGAAAACTGGATGAGCTCATCGAATCCTTTGTCTTGGATATGTATAAAAACAGTTATATCACAGCTCTTTCCTTGTTCAAAGTTTCAGGTACAAATCTGGCTCTGAACCTTGCGCAATAAACTGACTCTGGCTGACCCAGGAATGTTGTTCAGTCTCAATTTTTCACAACAAGGCAATGTACACAATACAGGCCATCCTCCTAATGACCTCATTTGAGCCCAAAAATTCTAAACAAGACAGTTGTTAAATTATTTTTGCCCTTTCTTTACGACCTTTCTTGCCCCAGTTGTTAAGTTGAAAAATTAGTAACAAGGTTGTTAAATGAACCTGGATTCCCCATTGACTTTGCTTGTTGCAAAAGGTGATCACTTGACCTTGGGACACAGCAACGGTCATAAGTATGAACCAGTTACCAAGCACCTGAATTTTGACCGTAGGTATGCTGCAATGGTTGTTAAGTGTGAAAAATGGACATAAGTCACTTTTTTCCCAGTGACGTTGTAACTTTGAACAGTCACGAAAGTTGAAAACTACCTATAGTTCCATTTTCCATAGTTCATAGAACCATGAAAAGGTTTTATCTGGTTTGGGCGAACTGCTAGCAGTGGCGGGAGGCTCCGCCCACCTACCTGGATGTAATCATGTCCAATTTTGATGCTCTGTGCATGTGCAGAAGGGTCTGCACATGTGTGGAGGCGGTTTGTGCAAGCGAAGTGAGCAAGCGCGTGCACGCTCACATTTGCGAACCGGTAGTGAAGGTAAATGAATACCATCCCTGGTATCAGTGGTGAAATCTAAAATTTGTTACTACCGGTTCTGTGGGCGTGGCTTGGTGGGGGGGTGTTATGTGACTGGGTGGGCGTGGCCATTTTTAAAAACTTTTAAAACCATTTTTTCTACAACCTCTTCGGCAAAGAGGTTGTAAAAAAATGCTTTCTGATCCTGAAAATATTGCAACAAACTGGTAGCAGAGGATGGTTAATTGACTCAATAAAAAGCCTTAAAATGTCTAAGAAAGATAGGCCCAACACCAGGGCCTACAGCAAAGAAATGGAAACGGAACAAGAAATAATCAACGAACAACCAGATGTGCTTTTTCTGCATGAGGTGTCTCCAGCCCAATCTGCATCTGCATAACACGTAAGCTTTGGTTCTTTAATATCATTAGGTTCTAACATTAAACAAAAGTCTAGTGTACCTTTTAAATATCTTAAAATTCTTTTAACAGCTTCCCAGTGGTACATTGTTGGTTTGCTGACATGCCTAGATAATAAATTGAGTGGTAAAGTGATGTCCGGTCTAGTCCAATTAGATATGTAAAGGAGTGAACCTATGATTGATCTATAGAATGTATTATCCTTGAACTCGGGAGAAGATTCATCAGAATTCCTTAGAAAGTCAGTTTGCATAGGGGTATCACAAGGTTTGGCATTGTTTAAGTTGCATTTATTTAAAAGATCTATGATCTTATCTCTCTGGGTAAGTTTGAATCCCCCTTTTGTCTTATTAATTTGGACACCAAGGTATTTGTTTACCTTGCCTAAAGATTTCAATGAGAAATGTTCATTTAGTTTAGTTACAAAAGTTTCTCTTCTTTCCTTATGTTTTCCTATGTATAAAATGTCATCCACATAAATCAATACAAATTCAATGTAATCATCACCCCTCTTGATAAAGAAACAATTATCAGCAGTGGTAGCGTTGAAGTCCATGGTCTTAAGTACTTTTACTAAACAATCATACCACCGTTTACCAGATTGTTTTAGCCCGTATAAACTCTTGTTTAACAACCAAGTCTCATTTTTGTTTGTGTATGGACTATGAGGTGCTCTCACGTATATTTCTTTATCTAATTTTGCGTGTAGGTACGCAGTCTGTATGTCATATTGGAATACATCTAGATTGAGTGCTGAAGCTACCACTAGAGCTGTTTTGACACTCTCTGTTCTTACAGTGGGGGAATACGTGTCAGTATAGTCCTCTGGATATTTCTGTGCATAACCCTGTGCAACCAATCTAGCTTTGTATAGAGTATTTCCTCCCTCTAAATTCTTAATTTTATATATCCATCTGGTACCAATAATTGTCTTATCTTTAGGTGCAGATGCAGGTGTAAATACATTTAGTCCTTGTAAACTTTCCATCTCTTTCTTCATTGCTAATTCCCATTTTTCTTTTTCTTCGTGAGGAAGTTTTAACACTTCCTCGTATGTATTGGGTGTTGTTGGTTCACCATTCATGTGCATTACATAATCCTTGTATTTGTTTGGCATTTGATTTCTGGTGTTTCTAATGATTCTCTCTGGTTTACTATCGTTATCATGCAAATATCTTGCTTCCTTTTTTGTTAGTGTATCTGTCTTTATTTTGAGTTGGCTATTTGTCCAAGTTTTGGTTTTGTTTTTATATTTGTTGGTATTTTGTTTTTCTATAGTCCCTTTCTCATGAGATTTTGTATCTTCATGTTTATTTGGGAATATCTCATTAAGATGTAATTTAGACCAGTTAGCTTGTTCATGGAACACAGCTGTTCTGGAGACTATAAATTTGTTGTTATTATCAATGAATCTGTATCCTTTAGTGCCAGTCTCATATCCCATAAATCTGAGTCTCCTGGACACATTTTCTCCCTTTCTTCTTAATTGTTTAGGTATGTGTACGTCTGCTGTGACTCCAAATATATGCATGTGTGCTAATTTTGGTTTTCTATTATACATCACTTCATATGGTGTCTTATTTATAATGCTGGACCATGTTCTATTTTGTGTGTAATTTGAATAATGTAAGGCTTCTGACCAGAACAGTTTGCTTAAGCCAGCATCTTCCAATGTGCATCTAATCATGGTTTGTAATGTGGAATTTTTTCTCTCTGCAATCCCGTTTTGGAACGGAGAAAATGGACTAGATGTGTAATGTAACATTCCTTTGTCTTTTAACCATTGTGAGAATTCTTTAGACATGAATTCGCATCCTCTGTCTGTCATAATTTGTTTTATTTTGATGTTGTGTTGTGTTTCTATGCGTTTGTAAAATTCTTTAAATTTTTGAAATGTTTCATCTTTGTGTTTTAGTGTGTAAACAAATCCATAGCGGCTATAATCGTCCACTATTGTCAGGAAGTAACGTTTCCTATAAGTGATTGATGGAGTTAATGGACCAACTAAGTCCATGTGTACTAAATCAAAAATTTTGTTAGTTGATTTGGTAGATTTTCTTGGCCTGGGGCTAGTTTTTAGTTTTGTAGATTTACATACTGAGCATTCCAGATAATTTTCACAATTCTTTATTTTAACACCTTCTGCGTGTTCAGTCATTTTTTGCACTACAGGAAAACTGGCATGTCCTAACTTCCTATGCAATATGTGAGCACACTCATCATGAATTGGTTTACCTATCTTTGGTTTCTTATCGTTGTGTGCATCTGTGTGATCATGAGATATTTTACATTCATCATTGTCACTGTTGCTAACATTCTCATCATCTATTTCAATACAATCTTCCATATTTGAATCAATGTTATGTAACCATTTTTCTTTTGTTATTAGGTAAGGTAGTCCTCCTTTAGTCACCACTGTGCCTACATTTATTTTATTCTTTTCCAAAGTTGCCTTTCCTTTTGAAAAAACAATGTTAATGTCAGAATCTCTACTTAGTTTTATGGCACTTAATATGTTATGAGGTATTTCAGGTATTAGTAATACCCCCTCTATTTTTCCTAAACCAGGCAAGGTTACATTTCCTCTACCTAATACTTGAACCTTTTCTTGGTTAGCAACCTTAATTACAAATTTATCTTCTGCAAATGAAGACAATATACTTTTGTTATTAGTGGTGTGATTAGTTGCTCCAGAATCAATAAGCCAATTATTGTTCTCACTTTGTTGTGTGTTAGTGTTGTCTTGTTTATTTAATCCATTCAGTGAACCAGACTTTCTATCCTTTGAATTGTCTCTGCCCCCTCTATTCTCTCTGTGATTTGGTGGGCTCCTATATCTATGCCTTTCTATGGAAGGCTGTCTATAATCGTGTTTGTTTCTGTATTCTGATCTATATCTTTCTTTTAAGACTTTTGGGCAATCTCTTCTATTGTGTTCCCTGGATCCACAATTATGACATTTAAATGTTCCACTATATTTTTCTTGAAAAGCTACTTTCCTATATGGTTTATGTTCTGTGTGATTGTTAGAACGATTCCTTCTAGAATTATCTTCTGTTATCAATTTGTTAGATAGACTTTCTATGGATAAATACCCTAGATTGATTGTGTCTAAATGTGACATGAAATTGTCCCATGATGGGTCAAGTGAGTTGATAATGACACTTTTCATTGTTTGGTCTGAAATCACTTCCCCCCTTAAATGCAGTTCAGCTCTTATTTTGTTCAAAGATATTAAATGTTCACTTATGGAAACCCCTGGTTTTATCCTAGATGAAAAGAAGTCTTTAGATATCCTTGTGGTGGTGGCTACACTGTCACTGTGAAACAAATTAAACATGCATTGAATAATTTCTGAAACAGTCAAATTTGGCTTAATGCTGTGATACATTGCAGGAGACACACTAGATATTATTAAGAAAAAAGCTCTATGGTGTAAGCAATCTATTTTTAGTGTCCAAGGTCTTTTTGGGGGACTAGTGATAAAAAACAGTAAGTTTTCCTTCATAAAGACAACCTGGAGCTGTTGATACCATTCTTGTAAATTAATGCCATCAACCCTTAGTTTTGGGAAGTCACTGGGTAAATTTCCGACATTATTGGGTCCATTACTTACAACCTGAGGTAGTCCGTGGTCTCGTAAATGCAGAAAATTGCAAAACGGCATGGGGATGCTCGCTACGAGTCTGCATGATCTTCTCTCCTGTTCATGTCTTCCCGGATCGTCAGCGTAGTTTCGCGCATGCGCGTTGTCCATTTCTTCTTCGGCGTCGTCGTGGAAGGTTCTCCTCATTGCGGCCCGCTCGTTCTGCTCCTCTTCAGATGAGTCGGTCTCTGGTTCGACTTTGGGCGTTCTGGCGACGGTGGCTGTTCTTCTTCTTCTATTGAAAGCGTTGGTGCTTGCTTCGGTCTGCGGCGTAGGGCGGTATCGGCAGGGCTCTCTGGGTTCCGGCGTCAGCGCTCTAGTAGTCAGGATGGGAGCGGGCAGGTCTTGAGGCATTGGCTTGCTCGTTCGCTTTTTTAGTGTCTTTTTAGTAATTTTCAGTTTTGGCCCAAATGCAGCAAAGAGCGTTTTCATCGCTGATTTTATTTGGTGTTTTGTTGGATCTTCCTCGCTTTCTGGTTCTGATTCTTCTGAGGTGTTTGAATCTTCCTTTTCGTTTTCGTTGTCCGGTAATATTTTTCGCGCCAGAAATTTTGAATCGAGATTGCTGATTGGCTCTTCTTCGTTCATCTTGGAGGCCGGTTGAAACCAAGATGGCTGCCATTCAAATTTTTGCGCGGGATCATCGTTTTTCTTCTTTGTAATGATTTTCTCCGCAGTCATATTACTCACTATTTTTGGCTCTTTGGGTTTTTCATTGGTGATGTTTTTCTCTCTCGCTGCTCCGCTGTTCTTTAGCATATCTTGGAGGTTCGCGATGAGGCTTTCATCATTCTTCTGGCTTTTTAATAGTTTTAATATCTCTGACCTGAGTTCGTTATTTTCTATTTCGATTTCCTCCTGGTCATCAATTATTTCTTCGTCTTCAGTGGTGTATTCTTCGGATTCTCTCGAAATTGCATTCGTGGATTCGTTGATTATTTCTTGTTCCGTTTCCATTTCTTTGCTGTAGGCCCTGGTGTTGGGCCTATCTTTCTTAGACATTTTAAGGCTTTTTATTGAGTCAATTAACCATCCTCTGCTACCAGTTTGTTGCAATATTTTCAGGATCAGACTCAATAAGATCAACAAGAGTTAAAGGTTTTAACTATATATTCTTTTATTTACATTAGGCATTCTATATTCACTGAATATTCACAGATAGAAGCAGGGGAAATGGTGTAGGTAGCTCCTTATATATACAATGGGTGGAGCTATATGTGGGAGTGGTGAATTATGAATACATTAAGAAGTGAAGAATAAATTAACCCCTGATACCCTGTCTGTACACTATTTACACATTGGAGAATAAGGCATTTATATCTGACACTTTCAAAAGGCTCTGACGATCCCAGCTGAGTTGCCTGATCGTCAGAGGGTTTTTAAAAAACCCTCTGCCGATCAGGCAACTCAGCTGGGATCGTCAGAGCCATTTAAAAGAAAAAAAGTTTTTTTCTTTTAAATGGCTCTGACCATCCCAGCTGAGTTGCCTTGATCAGCAGAGGGTTTTTAAAAAACCTTCTGACGGGCATGGGTGGGCCAGGGATTTTTGCTACCGATTCTCCGAACCACCCGCCTCGATCGCTACTGGATCGGGCGATCCGGTCTGAACCGGGAGCATTTCACCCCTGCCTGGTATGTATGTATGTATGTATGTATGTATGTATGTATGTATGTATGTATGTATATACTATATATAAAGCCATCACAATTATTTAACAATGTCATTCCTTTGAGTGTTTTATTTTTGGGAAAGGAATTGGATTCATTGAATGATTTAATATGATACTCTAGAGACTTGAACATTGGACAAACTTCATGTTTATTTCTCTTAGTGTTTCAGAAACAAACCTGTATTTGTTTGGCTTGGCCATCCATATTCATGCAATTCTGCTGGGCTTCTCAGCCAAGAAAGCACGATTGTTGTTATTTCAATAAATCACTTGCAGAAAAGAGTTTACGGGGGCGCTTTACTTCCAAGAAGCTATTCATCTAGGGAAATACTCCATTATGGATAAGACCATCAAAACTTTGTCATTCCCTTGGGATTGCTGCCTTCGTCTTTCATAGGTTCATAGGTTTGCTTTGGAAGGGAAACACACAGGGCGAAGAGGAAGTTATCTCTTCTGTTTTGCTCGATTGTATATTTCAAAGAGCCTTGTTCTCTCTTCTAGGTTATTCAAGCATCTATACAAAACTGTGGAGGGAGGTCAAGATTTTCATTTGAGACAGCACTACAGTTCTCTGTCAGTCTGGAGAATCTGTTGAAGTTTTGAACCCAGGATCTCAGACCAAAACTCTGGAAAGAAAGAGGCGCTAGTCTTCAAGAAAGTTGGAATCAAATTCTCCTGATGTTACAGATTCATCACTTGGGAATCCTGTTGGAATCATGACTCATGTTTGACTGGCAGGTGTGAAGGTCAGGGTAAAGGGGCCTTTTGCCCAGGTTAGGCAGATAAAGCAGTTATGTCCCTTTCTGGACTCTTAGCCTGGTCACCACTTCTTTACCCTCCTACCATCGGGAAGGAGATATAGAAGCATAGCCAGCCACACAAACAGGCTGAAGAACAGTTTTTATCTGTGGGCCAGTGGTGGGTTCCTCCCGGTTCGGCCTGGTTCCGCTGGGCTGATATGACGTCACCGAATCGGTTCTGCTCCCCTGCCCCCCCACCCCACGTTATTCTTACCTTTTATTTGGCCCCATCCCCAATCTACTGCTGCCTCCTGAGTCCCAGCTGATTGGCTATAAGGAAAAAACTGTTTAAACTCTTGACGCGGGGCTTCAAAGGGCCGCCCTACAGCTGATCAGTGGTAAAAGGCAGTTTGGTGGTAGACCGGTGCCTCCAAAAACAAGTGAGTAGACCCGTGCCTCCAAAAACAAGTGAGTAGACCCGTGCCTCCAAAAACAAATGAGTAGATTGGTGCCTCCAAAAACAAATGGGTAGACCAGTACAGCTCTGCAAGCAGTTAAAAGCCTGGTAGACCTGTACCTCTGCTAAATCCTAAAGAATTGTCACATGACCATCAAGACACGCCCACAAAATAAGCCACGCCCACAGAACTGGTAGTAAAAAATTTTAGAACCCACCCCTGCTGTGGGCTGTCAGACTCCTGAATGCGAAATAACATCATAACTATGTAGTACGATGGACTTGCAGGGCTGGCACAATGTGTAACATATCCACACTGGTGTAATAGGACTGGGTGTTTCTTAATATGATTTATTGGGTTAGGGATTTTCTGTTTCCACTGTGAGTTGTATTGTGTTGTGGGGGGGGGGTTGTGCACAGAGGGAGCTCCAGCAATCTCATTGTACATATGTTGTGCATTGACAATAAAGGTTGTTGTTGTTGCTATTATTATTATCATCATCATCATCATCATCATCATCATTATTATTATTTAATCTTTGGTGAAATTCACAGCCTTTGAGGCTGGTTAATAGCTCAGCAGCTCGAGTCCTAACCAAGGACCTAGGAACTGTTAAGGTATCGTCGGAGGATGTAAGCTGTTCCGAGTAAGGTGGTTTTTTGTAGAGTCAAAATGTTCAAGTCCGGTAAATTTAGAATTTCTAAATAGTGGGGTAGCCCTTTGGGTATTGCTCCAAGGGCTCCAATTACAATCAGGACAACACACGATTTCTTTTTCCACAGTCGCTCAACTTCAATTTGCAAGTCCCGGTACTTTGTGATTTTTTCTTGCTGCTTATCTTCAATCCGTGCATCACCAGGTATTGCAATGTCAATGAACCATACTTTTTTCTTTTCAACTATTGTTATGTCAGGTGTGTTGTGGACCAAGTGCCTGTCAGTCTGAATCCTAAAGTCCCACAAGATCTTGAGTTTCTCATTCTCTAAAACTTTCTCAGCCTGATGTTCCCAGTGGTTTTTGCTGTACTCAAATCCAAACTTCTGGCACAATTTCCAGTGAATTTGATGATGATGATGATGATGATGATTATTTCTGAATCATGAAGCCCTGGCATGGATAACTCCTGCCCTGATCCAGAGGCAATTGATTACTGAGGCATGGTCTACTTTGAAAGTCCTTTGAAGATGGCTAAGAAATAGCAATAGCACTTAGACTTATATACTGCTTCACAGTGCTTTACAGCCCTCTCTAAGCGGTTTACAGAGTTTACAGCACATTGCCCCCAACAATCTGGGTCCTCATTTTACCCACCTCGGAAGGCTGAGTCAACCTTGAGCCTGCTGAGATTTGAACTGCCAAATTGCAGGCAGCCGGCAGTCAGCAGAAGTAGTACTCCAGTACTGCACTCTAACCACTGCGCCACCGTGGCTCATGAAACTATGAAAGAATCTGAGTAGCCAGACTACTAGCAAAGGAAATTTGTCATGTAGGTGTATTTACTGTCAGAGTGTTTATTTTGAGACAACCCAGGAGCAAAATACAGGACACAGAGGTTTTGTCATTACAAACAGTGGCTTATATACAAGACTTCTACATATACAAACATACATACACGTGGTAGGCACATTCCAGGCAATCAATCAATCTTCAACTCTACATGTAGAACTACAATGCAGATAGAACACAACAAGGAGAGTGATACACAAGGAGATAGAGAGAGACGCTCTCTAATGGCCTCCCTTATATAGACACCTTCTTAAAGGGGCAATAACCCTGCTGACTTCTCCTGGTCCACATCCTACAACTGGCTGGTCAGTTTAAAATCTTCATTACCCTAACATTTACTTTAAGCATTGTCATCTTGTAGCATCTCAGAAGACCTCCTTCTTTGTTGATGTCCTGGTCCTTTGGAACACTTTCCCTCCTGAGATCTGGAGGCCCCCTATCTTTTTAGCTTTTCAGAAAGCTAGGAAGACCTGGCTTTCCCCCCAATTCTGGGATTAGGTTGGCAATAAGCAGTGTTTATAGAGTTGATAGAAGTTATGATGCCTTGGTGGGAAACGTGATGTTCCTCTGTATGGAGGAAATGAATGTTTTTATAGCTGTTTATTGGTTTTGTTATGAACTACTAGAATGATTGTATATAAGTGTCCATATAAGTTTTATAAGCAAACAAATACAATTTTTAATTTATGTTTGACGATTATGATTGTATAAAGTTTATATAGTGTTTTGATGATTGTGAACACAAGCCATGATCTTTATGTAGATTGAGGCAGTATAGAAATGCTGTTAAACTAATTAATCAGGGGCCAAATCTAATATGAAATTGAAAACCCTGTACCATTGTGGCTCGTACTGACCAGCATGGGAAAGTTATAAACTTTTTAATAGAAATGGATTAAATATATTTGCATAGTAGTATTTTTGAGGGAATCTTTAATGTTTCAAATAAACGAAGGCACTTTTTGCAAATATTTTTTTTATTGATTTTTAAATCCTCTATATTATTTCCCATGAAATAAAAAAAAACAGGGTGTCAGGTTTCGATGCTATCTCAAAATAAATGAATTTCCAAACTGCCGATCTTTGAGAAAATTTTCTCTTTATTGAGCATAATGATCTGTCCCTGGCTCTTTTGTGGTCAGCACTGACCTTCGCCCCTCCCAATCCCTCCCTTTCCGATCCCCAATTCTCTGTGTCTCATTGGCTATCTTCCAAGCCACTCTCCTCATCCCATCTCCGTCAGATCACAGGAATGTCCCCCCTCCTCCCATCTCTGAGGAAACAGAATCTTCAAAGGAATTAAGTAGGCAAAAGTTCAAGCTTCTCCTCTCCTTTCATATGTCAGCGCTGGAACGCTGACACAGGGTTTGTTAAGCATAGGCTGCCTTGTGGTTAGAAATTCTCCAAGATCATAGAAGAATAGGTGTTGGAGATTTTATGCTAAGTAACCTTGGAGAGAACCAAACTCACCCAAGACATAATATTGGGTTAGGTAACTCTTCCTAACAGGACTGAATAACAGAATACCAAAGTTGGAAGGAACCTTGGAGGTCTACTAGTCCAACCCTAGTTCAAGCAGGAAACCCTATATCATTTCAGACAAATAGTTGTCCGATTTCTTCTTAAAATCCTCCAGTGTTGGAGCACCCACAACTTCTGAAGCCAAGCCATTCCACTGAATAATTGTTCTGTCAGGAATTTTCTCCTTAATTCTAGGTTGCTTGATTTGTTTCCATCTATTGCTTCTTGTTCTGTCTTCAGGTGCTTTGGAGAATAGCTTGACCTCTTCTTCTTTGTGGCAGCCCCTTAGATATTGGAACACTACTATCATGTCACCCCTAGTTTTTCTTTTCACTAGATTTGTTGTTGTTGTTGTTAGTTGCGAAGTCATATCCAACCCATCACGACCCCATGGACAATGTTCCTCCAGGCCTTCTGTCCTCTACCATCCTCTGGAGTCCATTTAAGCTCATGCCTACTGCTTCAGTGACTCCATCCAGCCACCTCATTCTCTGTTGTCCCCTTCTTCTTTTGCCCTCAATCTTTCCCAGCATTAGGCTCTTCTCCAGTGAGTCCTTCCTTCTCATTAGGCGGCCAAAGTATTTGAGTTTCATCTTCAGGATCTGGCCTTTTATAAAGCAGTCAGGTGATCTCCTCTAGGACTGACTAGTTTGATCACCTTGCAGTCCAAGGGACTCGCAGGAGTCTTCTCCAGCACCATAGTTCAAAGGCCTCAATTCTTTGGCGCTCAGCCTTCCTTATGGTCCACCTTTCACAGCCATACATTGCAATTGGGAAAACCATAGCCTTGACTATATGCACTTTTGTTGGCAGGGTGATGTCTCTGCTTTTTCGTATGCTGCTCACTAGATTAGACATACCCAATTCTACTACAAGACTGCTATATGTTAAACAATTGAGGAGGAAGAAAAACGTGGCTTGAATGATTACATTAAGGAAAGTGAGGAACCCTTATTGAATGAAATCAGTCAAGAAAAGCTTTTGAAAACAACAAAACTGAAGAGTGAGCATAGGAAAAAAAAATGTCATTGAAAACCGATTTGTTAATTGGAAGAACAAACCAATGCATGATCAATACTTGAAGGCTATGGAAGGAAAAGCCAATAAAAACTCCACCTGGAGATGTTTAAGATCAGAAGTTTTAAGAAAGACACCGAAGGCTTAAAGAACAAGCTTTGCCAACTAATTGCATGAAAGTGAAAATTCATTAACTAACAAACAACAGCAAATGTTGCTTTTCTAGTAAAAGGGACGAAGCAATTGACCATTCGATCAGTGGCTGCAGCAGAATTTCACACACCGACTATAAGGAACATCATGATTGAGTTTCCAGCATTATTTATTGGAAACTTAGCCAAGCTTTGGGTTGCATTGGAATGTAGAAAGAACCATGGGATCATCAAGTTGAGAATGTTTTGGAACATGAGTGGGTTAAGATCTTGTTCATAACAGGCCTGTTGCAACAATTATTGAAAAGAAGAAAATCTGGTTCATTGAGAGTTGCTTTTCTAGTTGATGCTGGGATTGAGGACAAATAATTGGAAAAAAAAATTACAAAATATCAGGACTCACAGTTCAAAGTCAAATACTTAACAGAAAAAGAAATCTTTTTTTTTAAAATTTGATTTATATGCTGCCCTTCTCCGGAGACTCACAATGCATTAAGCAATAGCCTTCATCCTTTTGTATATTTATACAAAGTCAGCTTATTGCCCCCACAAACTGGGTCCTCAATTTACCTACCTTAAAAAGGATGGAAGGCTGAGTCAACCTTGAGCCTGGCGAGATTCGAACATGCAGTAATTGCAGACAGCTGGATGATAATAACAGGCTATTAGTCTGCTGTGCCACCAGGCTCTGTTGTTATACCAATCAGAATTGGAACTCCCAGAATGATATCTAAAGGACTTTGGTATCTGGAAATGTTGAATTTATTGGACCTGAACCAGGGGTGAAATGTAAAATTTGTTACTACCGGTTCTGTGGGCATGGCTTGGTGGGGGAGTGGTAATGTGATTGGGTGGGCGTGGCCAACTTTTTTTTTTTTTTTTTTACTTTTCAAAGCATTTTTTCTAATGCTTTGAAAAGCCTCTGCTGATCAGGCAACTCAGCTGGGATCCTCAGAGACTTTTCAAAGCATTTTTTTTTAACCACCTCTTCGGCCAAGAGGTTGCAGAAAAAATGCTTTGAAAAGCCTCTGAGGATGCCCTGTCAGATGTAAATGCCTTATTCCCTAATGTGTAAATAATGTATATATGGGATATCAGGGGTTAACTTATTCTTCGATTCTTAATGTATTCATAATTCACCACTCCCACTCTTGGCTCCACACTTTGTATATATAAGGAGCCACCTTCACCATTTTCTTTGCTTCTATCTGTGAATATTCAGTGAATATAGAATGCCTATTATAATTAAAGAGAAATATATTTAAACCTCTAATTCTTATTATTATTATTGAGTCTGATCCTGAAAATATTGCAACAAGCTGGTAGCAGAGGATGGTTAATTGACTCAATAAATACCTAAAAATGTCTAAGAAAGATAGGCCCAACACCAGGGCCTACAGCAAAGAAATAGAAACTGAACAAGAAATAATCAACGAATCCACAAACGCGATTTCGAGAGAATCCGAAGAATACACCACTGAAGAAGAAGAATTAATAAATGAAAATGATGGCCAGGAGGAAATCGAAATAGAAAATAACGAACTCAGGTCAGAGATATTGAAATTATTAAAAAGCCAGAAGAATGATGAAAGCCTCATCGCGAACCTCCAAGAAATGCTGAAGAACAGCGGAGCAGCGAGAGAGAAAAACATCGCTAAAGAGAAACCCAAAGACCAAAAAACTGTGAGTAATATGACTACAGAGAAAGTCGTTATGAAAAAGAAAAAATGTGATCCCGCGCGAAATTTTGAATGGCAGCCATCTTGGTTTCAACAAGCCTCCAAAGTGAGCGAAGCAGAGCCAATCAAAATGCTCAGTTCAAAATTTCTGGCGCGAAAAACGTTATCAGACAACGAAAGTGAAAAGGAGGATTCAAACTCTTCGGAAGAGCCAGAATCAGAAAGTGAAGACGACTTAACGAAATCCCAAGTAAAGTCAGCAATGAAGACGCTTTTTGCTGCATTTGGGCCAAAATTAAAAATTTCCAAAGCGCCAACGAAGAAGCAAGCGAACAAGCCGATACTTCAAGACCTGCACGCTCCCATCCTGACTTCGAGAGCGACGACGCCCGAGCCCAGAGAGCCATGTCGATTCCGCCCTACACCGCAGACCGAAGCAAGTGCCAACGCACCCAAAAGAAAGAGAAGAACAGTCGCCGCTATCAGAACTCCTAAGACCGAGCCAGAGACCGACTCGTCTGAAGAGGAGCGGAGCGAGCGAGCTACAATGGAGAGAACCTTCCACGACGACGCCAAAGAAGAAATGAACAACGCGCATGTGCGAAACTACGTAGACGGTCCGGAAAGACTTGAACTGGCCAGAGAACCGCGCAGACTCGTTGCGAGCATCCCCATGCCGTTTTGCAATTTCCTACACTTGCGAGACCACGGACTACCTCAGGTTGTAAGTAATGGACAAAATAATGTGGGAAACTTACCCAATGACTTCCCAAAACTTAGGGTTGATGGCATTAATTTGCAAGAATGGTATCAACAGCTCCAGGTTGTCTTTATGAAAGAAAATTTACTATTTTTTATCACTAGTCCCCCAAGAAGACCTTGGACTTTAAAAATAGATTGTTTACACCATAAGGCATTTTTCTTAATAATATCTAGCGTGTCTCCTGCAATGTATCATAGCATCAAACCAAATCTAACTGTTTCAGAAATAATTCAATGCATGTTTAATTTGTTTCACAGCGATAGTGTAGCTACCACCACAAGAATGTCTAAGGACTTCTTTTCTTCCAGAGTAAAACCAGGGGTTTCCATAAGTGAGCATTTAATATCTTTAAACAAAATAAGAGCTGAGCTGCATTTGAGGGGGGAAGTGATTTCAGATCAAACAATGAAAAGTGTTATTATCAATTCACTTGATTCATCATGGGATAGTTTTATGTCACACTTAGACACCATCAATCTAGGATATTTATCAATAGAAAGTCTGTCTAACAAATTGATAGCAGAAGACAATTCAAGAAAAAATCGTTATAGCAATCACACAGAACACAAATCTTTTAGGAAGGTAGCTTTCCAAGAAAAATATAATGAAACTTTTAAATGCCACAATTGTGGGTCCAGGGAACACAATAGAAGAGATTGTCCCAAAATTTCAAAGGAAAGACATAGGTCAGAATATAGGAATAAATACAATTATAGACAGTCTTCCACAGATAGACATAAATATAGAAGCCCACCAAATTACAGAGAAAGTAGAGGGGGCAGAGAAAATTCAAAAGAGAAAAAATCTGGTTCACTGAATGGACTAAATAAACAAGACAACACTAAAACGCAACAAAATGAGAACAATAATTGGCTTATTGATTCTGGGGCAACTAATCACACCACTAATAACAAAAATATATTGTCTTCATTTACAGAAGATAAGTTTGTAATAAAGGTAGCTAATCAAGAAAAAGTTCAAGTATTAGGCAGAGGGAATGTGACCTTGCCTGGTCTAGGGAAAATAGAGGGGGTATTGTTAATACCAGAAATACCTCATAACATACTAAGTGCCATAAAACTAAGCAGAGATTCTGACATCAATATAGTTTTCTCAAAGGGAAAAGCAACTTTAGAGAAGAATAAAACAAATGTAGGCACTGTGATGATTAAAGGAGGCCTACCCTATCTGATAACAAAAGAAAGATGGTTACATAACATTGATTCAAATATGGAAGATTGTATTGAGGCAGATGATGAAAATATTAGTAACAGTGACAATGATGAATGTAAAATATCTCATGATCACACAGATACACACAATGAGAAGAAACCAAAAATAGGTAAACCAATTCATGACGAGTGTGCTCACATCTTACATAGGAAGTTAGGACATGCAAGTTTTCCTGTAGTACAAAAAATGACTGAACACGCAGAAGGTGTCAAAATAAAAAATTGTGAAAATTATTTGGAATGCTCAGTATGTAAATCTACTAAACTAAAAACTAGTCCCAGGCCAAAAAAATCCACCAGATCAACTAACAAAATTTTTGACTTAGTACACATGGACTTAGTTGGCCCATTAACTCCATCAATCACTTATAGAAAACGTTACTTCCTAACAATAGTAGACGATTACAGTCGCTATGGTTTTGTTTACACATTAAAACACAAGGATGAAACCTTTCAAAAATTTAAGGAATTTTACAAACGCATAGAAACACAACATAATATCAGAATAAAACAAATTATGACAGATAGGGGATGTGAATTCATGTCTAAAGAATTCTCCCAATGGTTAAAGGATAGAGGAATGCTACATTACACGTCTAGTCCATTTTCTGCGTTCCAGAACGGGATTGTAGAGAGAAAGAATTCCACATTACAAACCATGATTAGGTGCACATTAGAGGATGCTGGTTTAGGCAAACAATTTTGGTCAGAAGCCTTACATTATTCAAATTACACTCAAAATAGAACCTGGTCCAGTATTGTGAATAAGACACCATATGAGGTGATGTATAATAGGAAACCAAAATTAGCACACATGCACATATTTGGAGTCACTGCAGACGTACACATACCTAAACAGTTGAGAAGAAAGGGAGAAAACGTATCCAGAAGACTAAGATTTATGGGATATGAAACTGGCACCAAAGGGTACAGATTCATTGATAATAATAACAAATTTATAGTTTCCAGAACAGCTGTGTTCCATGAACAGGCCAACTGGTCTAAATTACATCTTAATGAAATATTTCCGAATAAATGCAAAGATACAAAATCTCGTGAGGAAGGGACAATAGAAAATCAAAATATCAACAAAAATAAAAACAAAACCAAAACATGGACAAATAGTCAACACAAAATAAAGACAGACACATTAACAAAAAAGGAAGCAAGATATTTGCATGACTACCATAGCAAACCTGAAAGAGTTATTAGGAACAACAGAAATCAAATACCAAATAAATACAGAGATTACATAATGCATATGGATGGTGAACAAATAACACCTAATACATATGAGGAAGTATTAAAACTCCCTCGTGAAGAAAAAGAAAAATGGGAACTAGCTATGAAAAAAGAGATGGAAAGTTTGCAAGGATTAAATGTATTCACACCTGCGATTGCACCTAAAGATAAAACAATTATTGGTACCAGGTGGATTTATAAAATTAAAAACCTAGAAGGAGGCAATACCCTATACAAAGCTAGATTGGTTGCACAAGGTTATGCACAAAAATATCCGGAGGACTATACTGACACGTACTCTCCCACAGTAAGAACAGAGAGTGTTAAAACAGCTCTAGTAGTAGCATCCGCACTCAATCTTGATGTATTTCAATATGACATACAGACTGCGTATCTACACGCAAAACTAGATAAGGAAATATATGTAAGAGCACCTCACAGTCAATACACTAATAAAAATGAAATTTGGCTATTGAACAAGAGTTTATACGGATTAAAGCAATCTGGCAAAAGATGGTACGATTGCTTGGTAAAAGTACTTAAGACCATGGATTTCAACGCTACCACTGCTGATAACTGTTTCTTTGTCAAAAAGAGTGATGATTACATTGAATTTGTATTGATTTATGTAGATGATATTTTGTATATAGGAAAACACAAAGGGAGAAGAGAAATCTTTGTAAACAAGCTAAATGAACATTTCTCGTTGAAATCTCTAGGTAAAGTAAACAAATACCTTGGTGTACAAATTAACAAAACTAGAAGGGGATTCAAACTTACTCAGAAAGATAAGATTATTGAACTTCTAAACAAATGCAATTTAAACAATGCCAAACCCTGTGACACTCCTATGCAAACTGATTTCCTTAGAAATACTGATGAATCTTCCCCTGAATTCAAGGATAATACATTTTATAGATCAGTCATAGGTTCACTTCTTTATATATCTAATTGGACTAGGCCAGATATTGCATTACCACTCAATTTATTATCAAGGCACGTTAGCAAACCAACAATGTATCACTGGGAAGCTGTCAAAAGAATTTTAAGATATCTGAAAAGTACATTAGACTTTTGCCTAGTATTAGAACCTAGTGATAATAAAGAACCAAAACTTACATGTTACGCAGATGCGGATTGGGCTGGAGATATATCATGCAGAAAAAGTACTTCTGGTTATATTTTTCTATTAAATGACTGTCCAGTTTACTGGTACACTGGTAAACAAGAACTGGTAGCCACTTCAACCACAGAAGCGGAATATGTTTGTTTATCCAAAGCTGCAAATAACCTTGTATGGTTTAATGATTTAATTTCAGATGTTTGGAAAAAACCTGCTTTGCCTTTTGTTATGCATGAAGACAATAAAGCAGCCATTGAAATATCTAGATCCGATGCCATTGGACAAAGATCCAGGCATATAGATATAAAATTTAAGCATGTGAGACAATTGTCTCAAGATGGATTTATCAAAGCAGTGCATTGTGATACCTCTGAACAATTAGCAGACATATTGACGAAGCCTTTACCTTCTAAACAGCACAAATACTTAACTTCCAAATTGTATGTCTTATATTGTCCTGAATCTGAATGTAATTGGTGTTGTATAGCGAACCGGCATTTAGAGGGGGATTTGTCAGATGTAAATGCCTTATTCCCTAATGTGTAAATAATGTATATATGGGATATCAGGGGTTAACTTATTCTTCGATTCTTAATGTATTCATAATTCACCACTCCCACTCTTGGCTCCACCCTTTGTATATATAAGGAGCCACCTTCACCATTTTCTTTGCTTCTATCTGTGAATATTCAGTGAATATAGAATGCCTATTATAATTAAAGAGAAATATATTTAAACCTCTAATTCTTATTATTATTATTGAGTCTGATCCTGAAAATATTGCAACATGCCCGCTTAGCCGCGTGATCATCAGAGGCTTTTTTTTCTTTACTTTTAAAAGCATTTTTTCATCGGAAGAGGTTGTAGAAAAAAATGCTTTTAAAAGTAAAAAAAAAAAAGCCTTTGATGATCGTGCGGCTCAGCTGGGCATGGTGGTGGTGGTGGTGGTGGGGGTGCAGGGATTTTTGCTACCGGTTCTCCGAACCACCTGCCACCATTGCTACTGGATCGGGCGATCCAGTCCGAACAGGGAGCATTTCACCCCTGGCCTGAACCAGGGGTGGGTTCTACTTAACTTTACTACCGATTTGCAATGGGAGCGTCTGTGCGCTTCTGCGCATGTGCAGATCATCAATTATGACATCTGGGTGGGTGGGTGGAGCCTCCTGCCACTTTTACTACTGGTTCTAAAGAACCAGGAGCAACCCACCACTGGCCTGAACACCTTAATTTTACAAAAAAACCACCCTGCTTTGAACTGCCAATATTCTTAGATGCTTCCTTAATAATGCTTAGGTCCTTGGTTAGGACTGGAATTGTTAAGTTTCCACCAATCTTAGGCTGTGAATCTAACTGTAGATTACCCACGTATAATAGCAATAGCACTTAGACTTATATACTGCTTCACAGTGCTTTACAGCCCTCTCTAAGCAGTTTACAGAGTCAGCCTCTTGCCCCCAACAATTTGGGTCCTCATTTTACCCACCTCGGAAGGATGGAAGGCTGAGTCAACCTTGAGCCTGGTGAGATTTGAACTGCCAAATTGCAGGCAGTCGGCAGTCAGCAGAACTACCCTACAATACTGCACTCTAACCAGTGCACCACCATGGCTAATAATAATAATAAGAATAAGTCTAAATACCTGACTGACTGTGCAACCAAACGTATTAGCTAATCTTAACTAGACTGAATTTGTAATTAAGTTCACTTACCTATTGTGGCTTAATGTGAGGTCACTGATTTTTGCTTAATACGTGTATCTACACTGCCACTATGATTTATAAACCCTGTTGTATGTTTTAGCATGCCTTCAGAAGTCAATCCCAGATTGGCTGTCAATGATGGAAGCCAGTGGTGGGTTGCTACCGGTTCTCCCCGGTTCTTGCAAACTGGTAGTGGAAATTTTGGGTAGTTCGGAGAACCGGTAAATACCACCTCTGCCTGGCCCTGCCCCCAATCTATTCGCTGCCTCCCGAGTCCTAGCTGATCGGCTAGAAGGAAAAAATCAGGGCTCACTTGACAAAGAAGAGAAAAAAAAAACCCCAAGATACCTTAGCTTTAAATTGAGAAGCCAAGAAGCCTCTCAACTGATCGGCTAGAACCGATCTGCTCCTTGTAAACCGCTCGGTGGTGGTAGATTGGCAATTGAGACCAAGCTGCCTGAAAGCAGTTTCCGATGCTCTTGGTGGTGGCAGAGTGGCAAAAAACTGTTTAAACTCTTGCTGTGGTGCTTCAAAGGGCTGCCCTACAGCTGATCAGCGGTAAAAGGCAGTGTGGTGGTAGACCAGTGCGCTCCAAAAACAAATGGGTAGACCAGTACGGCTCTGCAAGCAGTTAAATGCCTGGTAGACCAGTACCTCTGCTAAATCCTAAAGAATTACTTGTCACATGACCATCAAACAACGCCCACAAAATAAGCCACACCCACAGAACCGGTAGTAAAAAAATTTAGAACCCACCCCTGGAAAGCATCTCTCTTTGCCTTTTCCAAGGATGACTTTGGAGCTTATCCACAACTGAACAACTTCAACGAGAGTTTTCAGGCTGTGAAGAACGTACCAAAGTTAACTAGGATTATATACCCCAGTATCAACTTTAGGGTACAGGTAGTCCTCGAGTTAGCCTGTTTATTATGGTCGTGTCATAATGGTCATCAAATGAGTCAATCATGAGACTGACCCAATTTTACAGTGGTTTTTTTTTTTTTTTTTGCAGTGGCTGTTAAGCGAATCACTGTGATTTTAAATGTGAATGCTGGTTGTTAAACGAACACAGGGGTCGTAAGTGCGAACCCATTGTTCACTATGCAGTAGATGCAGTTTTGCCAAAAATACAGAAATTCCAGTTTTCAGCAAAAACATTGCAAAGCACAATCACATGGCAGTCAGGTGGCAATAGCTGTAAATGCAGCCATGTTGCTGAGCATTTGAAATGTGTTCTGAGAGTGAGACTGTCAGAATTTTGGATCTATGTCATAAGTCATAACTTTAAGACAGCTGCTAAGCGACCAGTTGTAATTTGAGGATTATCTGGATTAATCCTACAGGTAGTCTCTGAATTACAACAGTTCCTTTAGTGACTGTTCAAAGTTACGACGACACTAAAAATGTGACTTATGACCATTTTTCACAGTTATGACCTTTGCAGCATCCCCATGATCACGTGATCAAAATCAGACGCTTGGCAGATGGTTCATATTTATGACCGTGGCTGTGTCCCAAGGTCATGTGATTCCCTTTTGTGACCTTCTGACCAGCAAAGTCGATGGGGAATCCAGATTCATTTAACAACCGGGTTACCAACTTATCAACTGCAGTGATTCACTTAACAATTGTGGCAAGAAATGTCATAAAATGGGGCAAAACTCATTTAATGTTTCACTTAACAACAGAAATTTTGCGCTCAATTTCGGTCATAAATTGAGGACTACCTGTAGTGTCTCCCTAATCTGGTTGTATCTATTAGGATTGTACAGAGGTCTATGCCATTCCTTGGGATGATAGGATGTCCCTTTAAAGAGTGGTGCAGTGGCCTAGAGGTGGAGCTCTTATTTCATAATCAGGAGGCTGTGAGTTCGATCCTAGGTAGAGGCAAATATTTTTCTCTCTGGGCACAATGAGAATATATCTGCTGCGAACTCCACATTGTCGACAGGAAGGGCATCTGGCCAGTAAACACTCAGCTCCATTCAGTTGCTCTGACTCCGCCGCATTGCAAGGGATTACAGGGTCATTAAAAGACAAATAAATAAATAAATAAATAAAATAAAAAATAGGATGTCCCTTTAAAAAACCCAGAAAAAGATACAGTTTCTTTGAAGATTTGCCAATAAATGTTTGTGTGCTCCATTTTTCTCTTTCAAATGTGGATTTCTGCGCAACCTTATTACCTCAGTGGTGGGTTCCTCCCGGTTCGGTCCGGTTCGCCCGAGCCGGTAGCGGTGATGATATGACATCACCGAACTGGTTCTCCGCCCCCCGCCCACCCACCCCCCACCCACGTTATTCTTACCTTTTATTTGGTCCCACCCCCAATCTATTGCTGCCTCCTGAGTCCCAGCTGATGACTAGAGGGAAAAAAACTGTTTAAACTCTTGCCGCGCGGCTTCAAAGGGCTGCCCTACAGCTGATCAGTGTTAAAAGCAAACAAATGAGTCAGGTCGTAAGTGCGAGGGCTGGTCGTAAGTGCGAGGACCTTCCAGAAATGACTCTGACCAGCTAGCCACGCCTACCTAGTCACATGACCTCCAAGCCACACCCACAAAATAAGCCACGCCCACAGAACCAGTAGTAAAAAAATTTAGAACCCACCCCTGTATTACCTATAGGGTAACTTTTAAAGGTGGAAAGGAATATGGGTGATATATGTTTTTCTGTCGAAGCACCTGGTCTACCCTAACATGGGAGGGAGCGTACTGCTTCCCTTTCGCCTTTCAGCCCCAATCCAGGAGCCCTCAAGCAGTCGCATTCACGACAAACCATTTTATACCAAATTTATATTTTGCTGATAGTGGGAGGGAGCATATATATATATATATTTCCCAGGTAGGTCATCCGGATGATTCAGCTTTGCAGATAGGCAGAACAGCTTGGCTTTTCACAGTTCTTTCCACATCTTCAGAAGTTATTTGATCCCTCTCGTCCATATGGTACATTAAACGGCACGCTGGGAAAGCAGCGGGGAAGCCGTACGGCTGCTGGGAAGCGTCATCAGTTATCTGCCAGGAGCTTTATTAGTTTGGTCTGCGATGATCACCAACCGGCTGGAAACACTGAGGTGGAGCGAGAAGCAAAGACCTGCAAGAGTTAGGAGGGAAAGATTGTCCTGTGAATTCTTCTTCTTCTTTTTTTCCCCAACACAGCCTTTATTTTCCTTTGTAACAGTTTTTAAAAAAATATTTGTTAATGGTTGTGAGCAAATGAAGTCAACTCACAACTTGCAAAAATAATTAAAAAAAACACACGAAACAGCTGCTGATAAAAGTCCTTCATTTTCTTCCATAAAGATTTAGGGCTATGTTTTTTTTTTTTAAAAAAAACTGAATGGGATGCCTCATCCATGTTATAATTAACAGGTCACCCACATCCTATGTTCAGTCAGAAACATTTCAGCTTTAATGCCAAGTTGATGGGTTGAAAATAAATCCTATGATGTTACTTTATTTATTTATTTATTTATTTATTTATTTATTTATTTATTTAATTAATTAATTAATTAATTAATTTTATTATTTTATTTTATTTTATTTTATTTTATTTTATTTTATTTTATTTTATTTTATTTTATTTTATTTTATTTTATTTTATTTTATTTGTATACCGCCCTACTCCTGAAGGTCTCAGGGCGGTGAACAGCCATAGAATAAAACATATAAATACAAAATTTAAAATAGAATAAAAGGAATTAAATAATTTGGCTGAACAAATTTAAAACCCCAATAATTTAAAACCAAATTTAAAATTTCCATTTAAAAAGGGGAAAGACTTAGGTCAGGCCAGCTTGATGAAATAAGAAAGTCTTGAGCACGCGACGGAAGGTACACAGATCCGGGATCCTCCGTATCTCCGGGGGGAGCTTGTTCCAGATAGTAGGTGCCCCCACAGAGAAGGCTCTCCCCCTGGGGGCCGCCAGTCGACATTGTTTGGCCGACGGCACCCGGAGGTTCATATTTATAACAATTACAGTGTCCCGTGGTCATGTGATCCCCCCTTTGTCACTTTCTCTGCTGGCTTATGAGACAAGCAAAGTCAATGGGGAAGCCAGATTCACTTAACAACCGTGTTATTAACTTAACAACTGTAATGGTTGACTTATTTATTTATATTTATTATCTGCTGGACTTCTCGGTTGTGAGGCTCATTGGATTTTGTTGGTATAAGAAGCGGAGAACCTGGACACTCCAAGTTTTGCCATGCGAGAGAAAGAAGATAAGGGTGGGAATTCAAGTAAGATGGTTCCCTGCACTTTGTAGCAACTTAGTGCAGGGGTCTGCAACCTTAAACACTCAAAGAGCCATTTGGACCCATTTCCCACAGAAAAGAAAACACCAGAAGCCACAAAACCTTTCCCATGCCTGACTATTTTTTGAGCGGCCACAAAACTAGCATATGTAGTTGAATTAAATGTTCTGTTTTCTTCTGAAACTTTTCTTTTCTTGGATTTATCCATTGTTGGCCTACCAGGAGGTTGAAAAGCTCAATAAATCACGTGCCAGTGGGTGTCGCACATTGGTGGTTGTGACGCATATTTTGAGTGACAGGGAGCCGCAGCAGAGGGATGAAAGAGCCGCATGCGGCTCCAGAGCCACAGGTTGCTGCTGAACCCTGACTTAGTGGATCAACTGAGTAAAGGCATTTGAAGATCTGAAAAATATTGGGTTGGCTGTTTATAGAATTAAGCTTAAACTCTTTTAAGAAAAACCCCACAGTAAGAAAAAAAGGTGGCTTATTAAGTTGGGCTATAATGTGACATAAATCCATCTATCTAACTATGATGCTTGCAGAGATCAACACAATCTTTTTGCCCGTGAGATTTCAATTTTTTATGGCTCCAAAGTCAATCTTCTCCAGTATTACTCCTTGTAGATTGATGTCTGATACGTTCCCATCAAGTCCTGAACCAACATCTATCTCAGTCTACCTTCTTTCACCTGCTTTTATCTAAACCTTGCTCTAATACAGGTAATCCTCAACTTATGACCAAAATTGAACCCAATATTTCTGTTGCTAAGCAAGAAAGTTGTTAAATGAGTCATGACCATTTTACAATCTTTTGGCCACGATTGTTAAGCAAATCACTGAAGTTGTTAGGCGAATCTGTCTTCACTCATTGACTTTTTTTCTTAGAAGTTCTTAAGAAGGTTACAAATTACAATCCTAGGACCTCAGGATGCTGTAATCATTGTAAACACATACTGTTTGATCACATGACTGTGGGAATGCTGAAACGGTTATAAGTATGAAAACTGGCCATAAGTCACTTTTTCAGTACCATAACTTTGAACATTAAACAAATGGTTGTAGGTCAAGGACTACCTGCACAATAATTTTTACCTACATTCAGTCTGTTACTAACATACATCTAAATGTTTCTGATACATTTAGACCACACCTAGAATACTGCATCCAGTTTTGGTCACCACACTATAAAAAAGATGTTGAAACTCTAGAAAAAGTGCAGTGAAGAGCAACCAAGATGATTAGGGGACTGGAGACTATAACATATGAAGAACGGTTACTGGAACAGGGCATGGCTAGTCTAGTGAAGAGAAGGACCAGAGGAGACATGATAGCAGTCTTCCAATATTTGAGGGGCTGCCACAGAGAGGAAGGGATCAAGCTATTTTCCAAAGCACCTGAAGGCCAGATAAGGAACAAGGGATGGAAACTGACCAAGGAGAGATTCAACCTAGAAACGAGGAGGAACTTTCTGACAGTGAGAACAATCAACCAATGGAACAGAAGTTGCCTTTGGAAGTTGTGGGAGCTTCAGCATTGGAAGCTTTCAAGAAGAGACTGGACTGCCCTCTGTCAGAAATGGTGTAGGGTCTCCTGCTTCAGCGGGGGGTTGGACTAGATGACCTATAAGATCCCTTCCAACTCTGTTAATCTGTCATCATAAGCATCTACTAGGTCTAAATCACATTTTGAAGACTTGTTTAACTTGTTTTCAAATAATTCACACTTAGGTAAATGTCTTGAAATTGCTCTTCTGGATCTCTTGTTCCTCTGTTATTTTGCTTGAAAAGAGGGCTTACAAGAAATAAAACAGATAAAGGAGCTTTTTAAAATTACTTTTCATATGACAGGCCTTGTAGCACCCGTAGAAAAAAAACTGAAGCAAAATGTAGAATAAAATTCTCACTTGTCTTTATAGTCATCTCTTAGATTGGTTTCCTTAGACGATTGATGTGTTTTTGCCATTGCTAAAACAGAAGCACATTTTCTGTTGTTATTCTCATATTATGGGCAAAGAGAAAGTTGGTTCTTTTTCTGAGTAGATCAATGCACGAGTCATGGGGAAAATAAATAGTAGTCATAAAAAAATACCAGTCAGCCAGAATTGTAAGCTTTGCTTCTTTCTTAATATAATTTAAAGGTATGTTATGTGTGTGGGGTATCATGGGGAGGAGGTAGTTCAGTTCTTTATTATCCTGCTATTATTTAGGTATGTTAGACACTTACCCATCAATCCTTAAATAGCATTTAATTTACATTGTTGCTTAAACAGAGCCACTTTGGTCTACTGGTTAAGGAATCAGCCTAAAAATCAGGAAACTGTGAGTTTTAGTTCTGCTTTAGGCATGAAAGCCAGCTGTTTAGCCAATCACCAGGAGACTGTGAGTTCTAGTGCCGCTCTAGGCATGAAAGCTGGCTGAGTGACATTGGGCCCATCACCAGGAGACTGTGAGTTCTAGTCCCACCACCTTAGGCCTGAGAGCCAGCTGGGTGCCTTGTTAGAAAGTAGACTTATGGAATCGGCTCCTGATTTATTACTTCTGTTTTGATGCAGTATATGGAATCATCTCCTTCTGTGATCGCGGAAAGAGTCTGTAGTAAAATTTGAAAGTATATCAGACGGAGTAGCCCAGTGCATCATTCAATTGAGCAATCAATTCAAGCTTCAAATCACCCAAGCTTAACGCACCAACAATAAGTTATAGTGATGATGAGGTCGAAGAGTTTTACGACGATGTGGCCCGCCTTCAAGAAAATAAAATTGCCCATACAAAATACTTATGGGTGACTTTAATGCAAGAATAGGAAGAACAATATCTGGAGAAAAAGCAACGGGCCCATATGGAAATGGCGAATGAGATTGTCATGTTCCGAATAATGTGCCCATTGAAAGCAGAACTCCGAGGCAGGTAGATTCCTCAAGGAACATGTTTATTGGATACGTCATATCAACACAGCCGGTGAAAACTAACTCTAAAAGTTCCCATGGTTTTCACTTAATTGAAAGAGTAAAAATCCCCCCTCCCAGCTGTCACTGGTCACATTATCCAATGAATATGGCTGGCAGGCTCCTTATTTATTTATTTATTTATTTGTTCCTATTTCTATACCGCCCTTCTCCAAATAGGACTCAGGTCAGTGAACAGCCAAAGTAAAAAACAGAACATACAAAATTTAAAAACAGTTTAAAATAATTAAATATTTTGGCCGTAAATTAAAACAACCCAATTTAAAATCAATTTAAAATTTAACTCAAGCCAGCCCAGCTAGTTGAAATAAATGGGTTTTCAGGGCCCGACGAAAAATCCAGAAGTCTGTTATTGTACGTATCTCTGGGGGGAGGTTGTTCCAGAGGGTGGGCGCCGCCACAGAGAAGGCTCTCCCCCTGGGAGTTGCCAGCCGACATTGTCTGGAAGACGGCACCCTGAGGAGGCCCACTCTGTGCGAGCGTACTGGCATACTCCTCTTCTCCTTCAACAGCCACCTGTTACAATGACCTTGGTTCCCAGAGGAAAACTTTTTGTTTTGACTGTTAGCTGGGCTATCTACTTCCCCCCCTCCCTTCCCCCTCTCAGGCTTCGTGGCAACTATGAGGCAGCACAAGATGGCTTCAGCCAGGGTCGCTTCAGAGTTGACAGAGATACAGTAATAGAGGTGACAGACTAGTAGATTTTGCTGAAGGACAGGAACTTTATATGATGAATTCATTGACAAAAAAAAAAAAAAAAAGGCTAGCAGAAAATGGACATGAAAGAGTCCATCTGAGTACACGAGCAAAATTGACTACATCATATCGAGTGATAAAAACATATTCCGCAATTGTACGTTCATCCATTGTTTTAACATTGGAAGTGACCATAGAACGGTACGAGCTAAAGTGAAGATAGATTGTTGAAAAAAAGCATATGAAAATGGCTATAATTATATCTACATGGCAGGCGAGGGCATGATCAATTACCTTACGCTCCTAAGCCGAGTGACAAATGAGTGACCAGGAACATCCTGGTAAAACGCCCTCACGAAAAAAATCTGAGTTCAAATGTCAGTGATCATTACAGATTATCAATTTCCAAGATGGTTTATGATTATTCATCATAAACCCACCTCCCACCACAAAATACAACCATCCTATTGACTCTGGATGATTCTTTCGTAGTGTGTAATTGGTGCACGCATTAAGAATGCTTCAAGAACTCAGTTACAATAACAGCATTTTATTTATGTAATTATACATTTATTTTATTTATTTTATTTTATTTTATTGAATTTCTATACCGCCCTACTCCCGAAGGACTCAGGGCGGTGAACAGCCACAGAATAAAACAATAAATACAGAAATTTAAAATAGAATAAAAACGAATTAAATAAATATTGTGTAACTATCTCCCCCCATGCCTGAAGAGAAAAGATTTTGTTCGGGGTGTGCTACCTGTTCTAACATAGGTAGGACCTATGCTATAGGACTATGCTATAGGTCCTACCTATAGGACCAGGCTATCTTCGAGACTGCCTTCTACTGCATAGCTCCCAGCGACTGGTAAGATCCCACAGAGTCGGCTAAACAATGCCGGCTGGCGGGCCTGCGGGGGAGGGCCTTCTCTGTGGCTGCCCTGGCTCTCTGGAACCAATTACCCCCTGAGGTCCGGACTGCCCCCACCCTACTGGTCTTCCGGAAAGCGGTGAAGACCTGGCTCTTCCGGCAGGCCTGGGGCTGTTGATCTCGCTATGGTGATCTTGCGAGACCCGGCCACGAATTGGAGTGTATGGGTTTTAATGTTTTCTTTTAAACTTTTGTATGGGATATTGTTCGCATTGTTTTATTCTCTGTTGTTAGCCGCCCAGAGTCCCTCGGGAGTTGGGCAGCATAAAAAAAAATGCGACTAATATTCCGGTGAAACTTGGACACTAACCTCACAATTGATACAAAAGCTATGAGTGGCGTAAAGAGCCATGGAAAGATACACGCTCGGCATCAAAAGACAAGATAGAAACATCTGCATTGGATTAGAGAACAAACAAAAGTATAAGAGATCATCAAGAGAATAAAAGAATCGAAATGGAAATGGAAATGGGCTGGTCACATAGCAAGAAGAACTGATGGCAGGTGAAAAGCAGTCATAGAATGGATCCCACTTGATAAAAAGTGTCCATGAAAGAGATCTAAAACAAGATGCAACCAATTTTGGTCACCATACTACAAAATAGATGTTGAGACTTTGGAAAAAGTTCAGAGAAGAGCAACTAAGATGATCAAAGGCCTGGAGACTAAAACAGATGAAGAATGGTTGCAGGATTTGGGTTTGGCTAGTCTAAAGAAAAGAAGAATTAGGGGTGACATGATAGCAGTATTCCAGAATTTGAGGGGCTGCCACAAAGAAGGGGTCAAATTATTCCCCAAAGCACCAGAGGGCAGGACAAGAAACAATGGTTGGAAACAAATCAAAAAGAGAAGCAACTTGGAATTAAGGAGAAACTTCCTAACAGTGAGAACAATTAACCTGTGGAACAGCCTTGCCTTCAGAAATCGTAGGGGCTCCATCACTGGATGTTTTTAAGAAAAGTCTAGACAGCCACTTACCTGAAATAGTGTAGGTTCTCCTGCTTGAGCAGGGGGCTGGACTAGAAGACCTCCAAGGTCCCTTCCAGCTTATTCTGCTCTGCTCTGCTCTGCTCTGTTCTATAATGGATCGACGACATCAACAAGTATTGTTGGCCCAATTGGCAAAAGAAAGCTAAGTCCTGTATTGGTTGAAAACATGCGAAAGAGGCCTTCATGGTATGATATGGAATAATGCTGGGGTTTCCATTTAAAAAAAAAAAATTGTGCTAAAATTGGAATTTACTGATTGTCAACTTCTTTCCACGTTTTAAGAATAGGATTGAGTAATGAAGGGGGAAGGCAACTGATAACAGAAACCAGATAGTTGCATTTTTCACTGGTGTGAAGAGTTTATTTATTTATTTTATTTTATTTATTTAATTTGTATACCGCCCTTCTCCAACAGGACTCAGGGCGGTGAACAGCCACGGTAAAACACAACGTATAAAATTTAAAAGCAGTTTAAAAAACATTAAATAATTTTGGCCATCAATTTAAAATAACCCAATTAAAACCAATTATAAATTTAAAACCTTAAGGATGGGGTCAAGCCAGCCCGGCTAGATGGAATAGATGTGTTTTCAGGGCCTGACGAAAAGTCCGGAAGTCTGGTATCGTGCGTATCTCTGGGGGTAGGTCGTTCCAGAGGGCAGGTGCCGCCACAGAGAAGGCTCTCCCCCTGGGTGTCACCAGCCGACATTATCTGGCCAACGGTGGCCTGAGGAGGCCCTCTCTGTGCAAGCGAACTGGCCGGTGGGAGGCTATTGGCGGCAGAAGGCGGTCTCGTAGATACCCCGGCCCTAAGCCATGGAGCGCTTTAAAGGTGGTCACCAACACCTTGAAGCGCACCCTTGAAGACCACAGGAAGCCAGTGCAGCTCGCGCAGGAGAGGTGTCACTATATGGGTACAATAATGGGCTTTGTTTAAGTGAAAAGCTGTTAGTGTTAATAGAAACCAGTAGCTTTGGCTGGAGTTGGAAATAGAGAGGCATTTGATTAGACCCGGGATGGCAAACCTATGGCATGGGTGCCACAGGTGGCACGCGGAGCTGTATCTGTGGGCACGCGAGTGTTGCCCTAGCTCAGCTCCAGCACGCATGCGCACGCCGGCCACCTGATTTTCGGACCTTCCGGGCCCACTGGAAATCAGGAAACAGGCTGTTTCCAGCCTCCAGAGGGCTTTCGGGGGGATGGGGAAGGTAGTTTTCACCCTCCCCAGGCTCCCAGAAAGCCTCTGGAGTCTGGGGAGGGCGAAAAATGGGCCTACCGGGCCCATTGTGCCAAAAGCGTGGGGAGCGTGGTGGTGGTGGGGGTCACATATGTGCGGGGGAACAGGGCGCATTGAATTATGAGTGTGGGCACACACGCGCACAAACCCCCCGTGCTCTCCCCACTTTTGGCATGTGACGGCAAAAAGGTTAGCCATTGCTGGGTTAGACCATAGCAAGTGCATCTCATAGTATTCTCAGATGTTGCAATAAAGGAGAATATTTGTAGCTCAAAGTTGAAATGAGGAGTCCTTGGTGCTCTCTGAGGTTGGTTGTTTTCTTGCAGATGTTTCATTTACCCAACTAGGGAACATTATCAGTGCAATGAAACACCTGCAAGAAAACAGTCAAGCTCAGGACCCCTCAGATGTTATATTCCAGCTGTAAAGTTCACAATATGATTTACGTGGCTTTTCCACAACACGAGCAGGGCCCATCCCAAAGAGAGGGTCCTATGGTCGTTCCCTTTTTAATCCTCTGAGGTGCATAACAGGAACCACAATACAGATGGAAAGTAGGCCACCTGGTGATCTCTCCTCTATTCTGAACCACAAAGGGAACAATGTCATCTCCAAATAAAAGAAGAGAGGAGGGGGTATTTTCAGGGAATATTCTAGACTTGAGCAGCATCCTCCCTGCAGAGACACACCTGGGCCCCTTCTGTTCCTTTCCCATTTTCCAAAAGTATTTTTAGAAGCCATTTTAGAACCAGCGAATAGTATATTAGAGTGTTTTTTTCTAACCTACCGCTGATCGTGTGGATTTGTTCACGGTTGCTCCTGTGGTGTTAGTTTTATCTGGATAATGCTTTATTATTATTTTTTTTAGAGGAATATTTCCATGGCCATATCCTGGTTAGCTTAACAATGTATTCTGAATGAGATAAACCACGCACCTCCTAGGAAACAGACTTTGAAATGTACTGAAATGAATGGAGAAAATCATAAACACATTGATACGGTGCCTGTTGTTTCCACATCTACTGCCAGTGCAATCTGGTGCACGCTTTTCTTTGTGCAAGAGTTCAATTGGATTCTCTCTCTCTCTCTCCCCCCCACACACTCCCGTTGCCGGGAGCTGGTTTTTGGAGAAAGAGAGGCCATGCTGAGTCCCATTAGCTGTGTGAACTCACTCATAATTACTGGTGGATCGCTTGGCAGGCTCCCCGACAGAATGGGATTACGGTCAAGCAGGAAGAAAACGGGAGCACATGTTTGAGAGACACCTGCGTCCCAGAGAGATGCAGCTTTGAAGATCTCACCCGTAAAAGAGAGAGAGCATTTGCTCCTGAATCCAAAAATGGAAGCAGGAGTGCACCAGAGGCACAGAGGGAAAAGAAGCCACTTGGAAGCAAACTCTGTTGGCAAAGAGAGGGCAAATTCACCTTCTTCTAGAGCAGAGGTGGAGAACTAATATGCTGATGATACCCAATTATACATCTCCACCCCAGACCACCCCAGAGATGCCCTTTCCGTGATGTCCCGTTGCCTGGAGGAGGTACGAGCCTGGATGGGCAGAAACAGACTCAAACTCAATCCCTCTAAGACTGAGTGGCTGTGGATGCCGGCATCTCGGGTTTCAGAGGCTCCATCACTTTTGATAAATGGGGAAAAACTTGCACCTGTTGATAGGGCTCGCAACTTGGGTGTCCTCCTGGATGCTCGGCTATCCCTAGAAGACCATCTAAAGGCCGTGACCAGGGGGCCCTTCGCACAGGTTCACCTGGTGCGCCAGTTGTGCCCTTTCCTGGACCGAGATGACCTTCGCACAGTCACTCATGCCCTGGTTACTTCCCGCTTGGATTACTGCAATTCCCTCTACATGGGCCTGCCCCTGAGATGCACCCGGAGACTCCAGCTGATCCAGAATGCAGCTGAACGGGTTGTTATGGGAGCTCCTCGTTACTCCCATATAACACCCCTCCTGCGTGAGCTGCACTGGTTACCAGTGGTTCTCCGGGTCCGCTTCAAGGTGCTAGTCCTCACCTATAAGGCCCTTCATGACTTAGGTCTGGGATATTTGCATGATCTTCTCCTACCTGCCTCTCACCGTCCTGTTTGCTCACATAGGGCCGCTCTCCTCAGGGTTCCGACGGCGAGCCAATGTCACCTTGCTGTGCCCAGGGGTAGGGCGTTCTTTGTGGGTGAGGTGGTGTTTCGGTAAGAAGTAAACAAAGCCACTTGCGCGCAGCACACTCTCTCAACACAATTCTCTGTTTGGAGCGCATGCGTCTCATAATTGCGTCTCACCGCACTGTACCGAGCCTTGACGAATCGTCAGGTCAAATACAAATACGTCACATCACACGCAACGGATCAGATTGGCATCGATCGAATACGGAGATTTACAGATTAGTCTTCAAATATCGTAAAGGAGAACATGTAGGAGGACACTTTTCGAGAGAGGACAGAACTTACAAAAGAAGGACTGTCCACCCTAAAGGAGGACGATTGGTCACCTTATTACACAGGAACAGGAAACTCCAAGGTGGGGCCCAAGAGAGGGTATAAATCTCTCTCTCTCTTTCTCTCTCAACCCCCCCTCCCATGTGCTCATTTTGCCCAGGATCTCAAACCACATGGTCCTGTCCACCATTAAACCATCGTTCCAAACAGCTTCCATGTTTCCAGTGTCTTTCTCTCCACTTGGAACTGAACCCAGATGGACGTTTCTTCCAACACTCTTTAGAAAGCCCGGCCTGGCTTTGAACCCAGATTTTTCTTCTAACAGGGTTTTAGAATTTTATGTGTTTTTTTCATGCAGACTGTAGTTTTTTAAAACCTTGAAGCACATATTAATGCGTCGTTTAAAAATGTTTTTTACAAGCCATATACGCATTTTTATTATTTTTTTTTCTTGTGTGGCAACCCAAGGTCTTGTTTTGTCTGAGAGTGTCCTGTTTGCTTAGTTATAGTCCTCAGGCATTGTTTGAACCGACAATGGCTTCCTTCAGGAACTAGGTTAAGCATTGTTCTTGCAAAGGCAGCTATTCTGTTCTTTGATCCCGGTCATATTTTTGAAGAAGCATGGAAAAAAGAGGATTCTACTCAAGAGAGGCTTCTGAAATTTGTCCACAAACCACATGTTGCATTAAGGTTCTGGTTTATCACTCTTGTGGGGGGTGTGTGTGTGTGTGTGTGTGTGTGTGTGTGTGTGTCTGTGTCTGTGTGTGTGCGCACATTTGGCTAAGGAGCTAAGGTTCCCATAACTTCCTGTCTTTCTAAAACAGTGTTTCTCAACCTTGGTAGCTTGAAGATAAGTGGACTTCAACTCCCAGAATCCCCCAGCCAGCGCTGCTGGCTGGGGGATTCTGGGAGTTGAAGTCCACCCATCTTCAAGCTACCAAGGTTGAGAAACACTGTTTTAAAAGAACAAAGCTTTCTCAGACTTGTTCTGGTTTCTTCAAGAATGAAAAAACCAGGACTTCTTTATTTTCTTCTCTGCATGCGCCTTTCCACGGTCCAGGTAGTCCTCGACTTACAACAGTCCGTCCAAAGTTACAATGGCACTGGAAAAAGTGACTTATGACCATTTTTCACCCTTACGGCCATTCCAGCACCCCCATGGTCCCGTGATCAAAATTCAGATGCTTCGCAAGTGAGTCGTATTTATGACAGGTTGCAATATCCTGAGGTCACGTTGACCCCCCCCCCCACCTTTTGCGACCTTCTGACAAGCAAAGTCAATGGGGAAGCAACTGGGTCTCTAACTTTAATGACTGCAGTGATTCACTTAACCATGGTGACAAGAAAGGTCATAAAATAATGAGCTGAGGTGGCGCAATGGTTAGAGTGCAGTACTGCAGCTCCTTCAGCTGACTGCTAGTTCAGCAGATCAGCGGTTCAAATCTCACCGGCTCAAGGTTGACTCAGCCTTCCATCCTTCCGAGGTGTCTTTGGTGTAAGCCGCTCAGAGTCCTTGGAAAGATGGGCAGCATAGAAATATGACAAATAAATAAATAAATAAATAAATAAATAGGGGCAAATCTCACTTAACAATTTTTAAAACAGTAATAGAATTGGAAGAGACCTTGGAGGTCATCTAGTCCAACCCCCTGCTCACACAGGAGACCTATACTAGGGATTTGAACCGCCGACCTTTCTGATCGACAAGCTCAGTGTCTTAGCCACTGAGCCACAGAACTTCTATTAAATCTGCAGGCATCACATCTGGGAAGTTACTTTTTCTTTCTCCTCCAAAACTTTCTTCTTAGTTTTATTGCTTAGCAAATAACTACAACCACCAGCCATTGCATATAGGTTTTAGTGTTTATCGATTTGGAATGGATAGAACGGAATGTAAAATTATTGCTCAGGCTTGCTAACAGTGAACATTTGATTTGAGAAATGTGATGAGGACATATTAAAAAAAGGGAGAAATGTAGAAGTTGCTAATTCTAACGGTTGATTATAAAACTGCTTCCTTCTTTCTTCTGATGGAAAAAAGTTGAGAGACCAATTTGGGGATTGAGTTAGTCAGGCCTGACCTGCAAATTAAATCAGGCAAGTTATATGGCATTAGATGTTTGTCGCATTGACCTTTTTAATGAGAAATGAGACTATTAGATTTCTAGTAAAATATTTTATGTATTGGAATAGAATTCTCAATCATGCAGATACATATCTAGATAGGATAGAGGACAATGAATCAAAACAAAATTAGTTTTTTGATGGGCTGTCTGGGTGGAACAGATGTAACTTGTTAACTCGCTAGACTCTTTCTCTCTCATGGCAAAAGTATCACTATCAGGCTAGCTCTTGGCAATGCTTTTGTATAGTGCGTGGGTGCCCAAGGGAGGTCAAAAAAGTCAAGATGGTGGTTGAAACTGCACAAAGCCTTTATTTTTTTTACATTTATACATTGCATAAAATAATTTCCAACCTACATTTTTGTTGGCTAACAGCAACTGGCCCAGAGGTAAAATACACTTACCTACCTTCGCTACCGGATCGGAAATATGCACGCGCCTCTTCTGCACATGCTGTTGTGGCTCCGATCCCCGAGCCCATCTTATCAAAGGAAGAAGGCTCCGAACATGAAGGAGAGGAGCCGGCCAGGCCTCCCTCTCCAGGCCCCTCCTCTCTGGCAATGCCTCAGGTGTCTGCCGAGGGAGAGGAGATTGACCAGGAGCCAGGTGTCTCCGATGACAGCGATGGGGGTGATAAGTCATTCCTGGATCCACGCCAACGAAGGCGAGATAAACGTTTGCAGCAGATGAGGAGGCGTGCCAGGGATTAAGCTGAGTCACTGGACCACACCCCACATGCTATATAAGAGAGTGTGGTGGCCATTTAGACTCTGTGATGGACAAAGCTAACTTCTGGCTAGTCACTTTGTACAACGCCTGATCTGCTGAAGGTTTCATGTTTGAGCTGGACTGTTTTGAAAACTGTGTGTATTTAGTTGGTGTTATCTGGTGGAGGAAGACTCCCTCTTCTTGTAGTAAAGCACTTGGCAGTCGGTTTGCTGCCAAGTTCCTGATAACGAACCTTGTGTGTGCTGAGTACTTCTTTAAACCCCGGCTGGCTGTTTGTGTGTGTGTGGGGACGGGGACAGAACACATGCTTAGAGCCTTCTGTTCATGCACAGAGGGTAAAAAAATGGGACGTAATGATGTCCTGACGGGTGGGCGGAGCCTCCCGCTGCCGGCCCTACTGGCTCGTGCGAGCCGGATAGATCCGGCCAGATTTCACTGCTGAACTGGCCCTTGTGACACAAGGCCTGAGCCACCATAACTAAAGATGAAGCAAGCATGTAAGCAGGGTAGAGAAAACCAGGAAGGAACCAAGTCATTAAGGAAACAAAAGGGCAAAATGACTGAGTCACATGGGCCTGAGCACATGGAAAGCCCTTCCCCACCAACAAAGCAAGGACTTTGGGGAATAAAAGGGCTCCTGAAGCCTACACACTCTTTGAGTCATTTTTGGATCCAGACTTGCCGTCTTCTGTACCTCTGGCTAATGCCTGACAGCTTAGTTGAGGACACGGTGTAAGTGTGCATGAGAGAGAGAGAGAGAGAAAGAGTTTGTGTAAAAGAGCCAATAGATATACCATGTAATCAGTATAGTTTGCCGTTATTTTAAATTCACTGGTGTTGTCCCCAGTGGTGAGTTTCATTTTTTTTACTATCGGTTCTGTGGGCGTGGCTTGGTAGGCGTGGCATGGCTTCATGGGTGTGGCTTGGTGGGCATGGCATGGCATGGCTTCATGGGCGTGGCTTGGTGGGCGTGGCAGGGGAAGGATACTGCAAAATCTCCATTCTCTCCCCAATCCAGAGGAAGGTTACTGCAAAATCCCCATTTCCTCCAGATGAGCTGGGATTTGGGAGGCAGAGAATAGATGGGGGCGGGGCCAGTCAGAATTTTTACTACCAGTTCTCCGAACTACTCAAAATTTCCACTACCGGTTCTCCAGAACTAGTCGGAACCTGCTGAAACCCACCTCTGGTTGTTCCCAATTCGGGTCTGGGCCTGGTGCCAAAGAACACCAGACATGAGGTGGAGGTTTTATTTCCTTTTATTGAAGCGCTTCAGCAAAAGGGGCCCTAGCCAACAAAATGCCAGGACCCAGAACAAAGGATTCAATCAGCTTTTATACAATTTTTCAAGGTGGGATAAGCGAACATTGTCTAATAGGCATTCTGAAAATTATCTAAAAGGTCCTCTATTGGCTCCATGCCATCCCTATTTCTAAGTCTTAACTAATAAACACTTCAAAAGTTACCTAATAAGTATTCTATTGGCTCTATTTCAACCCTATTTCTAAAAGTTAACTTTTAGAAGGATGCTTCTAAAGGCATGCTAGGATGCTAATAGGCATCCTACCATGCCTTTAGCAAATCTTCTATTGGCTCTGTCTTAGCCCAATTCCTTATCTTAGCAATACGTCTTTTATGATGTGTCTGACATTCAGCTCCTGTTTTCTACATTGAAAAGGGCCCCACCTATCCACATTCCCTATTTCTTTATCTTTGTTACGCAGGCCTTGCAAATACACATCTCCTCCCTTCCTTCTGAGTTCATGCCATAACCTTGCATTTTTGCAGCGAATGACCCTATAGCAAATGGCCCATTATTCGGGCTTCGTAACGAACCGTTTGTGCCTCAGTGTTCCAATGAAAGTGATTGGCGCAGTGGTTAGAGTGCAGTACTGCAGGCTACTTCTGCTGACTGCCGGCTGACTGCAGTTTGGCTCAAGGTTGACTCAGCCTTCCATCCTTCCGAGGTCGGTAAAATGAGGAACCAGATTGTTGGGGGTGAGATGTTGACTCTATAAACTGCTTAGAGAGGGCTGTAAAGCACTGTGAAGGGGTATAAGTGGTGGTATTCACCCAGTTCTATCCGGTTCGGGCAATCCGGTAGCAGTGGCTGCCGGAGGCTCCGCCCACCCGCCCAGACGTCATCATGTCCCATTTTTGATACTTTTGTGCATGCATAGAAGTCCCTGTGCATGCATGGAGGTGGTGTGTCCTCACATTTGTGAACTGGTAGCCACGTTAAGTGAATACCACTCCTGAGCGGCATATAAGTCTAAGTGTTATTGCTTTTTGGGTGTGGGAATTTTTCCAGGGCTGTGAGTGTGTGAGTGAGTGATCATAAGCTGAACCTGAGAGCACATGTGTGTGTAACACCCTTGTTTCTGAGACTGCAAAGGGGAGGCTCTTGAGATCATTCCCACTGTTATGTCAGTGGGACTCCACGGTTGTTTTTCTGCAGTAATTTTAATCTTAGTCATTCTTCGCTTTAAATTATGCAGGGAATGAATCAACCTGCAATGCTCCTCCATGCATTTTCATGCTGATCACATATCGGTAATGTACTTCAGACGAAAGACATGCCTTTATTATTTTATTGATTTATCTAGCCACCCATTTCTCAAGTGTGACTCTGAATGGCGAACGTAGGATTAAAACCAACAAAGCCAATGAAGGCAAAGGCATCTAACGACAAGAACAATGTAATAATAACATAATGGCATGCAAGGACAATTTCACGCAATCTATACGACTACAATCATTTTAAGGAAAACAACAACAACACCACACTGATGGGCTCACCTAGCTTCCAGACTTGTATCCATGGTTGTTTTACAACCACAATTGAGCCCAAAATTTCTGTTGCTATGTGAAACCTTTGTTAATTGAGGTTTGCCCCATTTTACGACCTCTCTTGCCATAGTTGTTAAGTGAATCACTGCAGTTATTAAGTTAGTAACACGGTTGTTAAATGAATTTGGATTCCCCATTGACTTTCTTTCTTTCTTTCTTTCTTTCTTTCTTTCTTTCTTTCTTTCTTTCTTTCTTTCTTTCTTTCTTTCTTTCATTGATAGATAGATAGATAGATAGATAGATAGATAGATAGATAGATAGATAGATTTTTATACCGCCTTCCTCCAGCAGGACTCAGGGCGGTGAACAGCCAAGGTAAAACATAACATACAAAATTTAAAAACAGTTTAAAAGATATTAAATGATTTCGGCCCACAATTTAAAACAGTCCAATTAAAATCAATTACAAATTAAAACCGAAAGGATGGAATCAAGCCAGCCCGGCTAGATGAAATAAATGAGTTTTAAGGGCCCGACGAAAAGTCCGGAGGTCTGGTATCGTGCATATCTCTGGGAGTAGATCGTTCCAGAGGGCAGGTGCCGCCACAGAGAAGGCTCTCCCCCTGGGGGTCGCCAGCCGACATTGTCTGGCCGACGGCACCCTGAGGAGGCCCTCTTTGTGCGAGCGAACTGTCCGGTGGGAGGCTATTGGCGGCAGAAGGCGGTCTCGTAGATACCCCGGCCCTAAGCCATGGAGCGCTTTAAAGGTGGTCACCAACACCTTGAAGTGCACCTGGAAGACCACCGGGAGCCAGTGCAGCTCATGCAGGAGAGGTGTCACATGGGAGCGCCCCGTCGCTCCCATAATCTCCCGTGTGGCTGCATTCTGGACCAGTTGGAGCCTCTGGGTGCACCCCAAGGGGAGCCCCATGTAGAGAGCATTGCAGTAGTCCAGGCGGGAAGTGACGAGTGCCTGAGTGACTGTGCGTAGGGAGTCCCGATCCAGAAAGTGACGCAACTGGCGTATCAGGTGAACCTGATAAAAAGCCCCTCTGGCGACGGCCATCATATGCTCTTCTAAAGACAGCCGTGCATCCAGGAGGACGCCCAAGTTGCGAGCCCTCTCCGTGGGGGACTTTGCTTGTCGGAAGGTCAAGGAATGACCCCGGGACACTGCAACCATCATAAATATGAGTCAGTTGGCAAGCATCTGACTGTAAATCACGTGATCATGGGAATGCTGCAATGATCATAAGTGTGAAAATCAGTCACTTTTTTTCCATGCTGTTGTAACTTCGAACAATCACTAAATGAACTGTTGTAAGTCGAGGACCACCTTTATAGTAGCAATATAAGAGGCAGTATATACAGTATTAGGCAGCACTCATACAAGTTTCTCAGCTTTTAAGATTTCACCTTTCAACTCTGCCAAGTTTCATCAATCTGTTGTGGTCTGCCAGCAGCCTGTGGAGCTGGCAGTGGAGTCAGACAGCGATGAAGCTGAGGAAGAACAGGGGCCAGTCCTGGAGGCTGAAGAAGGCCCGGATGAGGGCTCTGCGTCGGAGGCAGAGATGGGGCCAGGGAGTGAGGTGAGGACTTCGGAGCTTCCAGAGGCTGACAGTAGAGAGGCAGAAGAACAGGAGGAGCCTGTTCCTAGTGCACGTATGAGAAGAGCTGCCAGAAGGCAGGAGCAGCTAAAGCAGAGAGGATGACTCAGGAGTAGGGCCAAGAGATGATTGGCCCCTCTCATAAGGCTTAAAAGACCAGCAATGGCTCTTGGCCTCTTTGCCGGAAAACAACCGTTGAGAGAATTGCTTCTTGTTTGGCTGTAGTTATTTCTTCTGGTCCTGAACTGTTGCCAAGAAAAGCCTTTGGCAGTTTGCCTAATTATCCCAAGGTCAGAGTTAAACTAAAGACTGGTGTTTTGAGGACTTCGCTTTCATTTAATTTAGAATACGCTGAGAATGAATTAATTCTCAGGTGTTTTAATAAAATCTGTTTGTTTTTCAAGCTGTTTTGCATTTAATATCAACTACGTAGGCCTGGGTCACAACATAATCCAGCAAGCAAAAAGGTAGGATCTTCTTATTAGAACTTCATGACAGTCAGCTGCAAAGAATTAGATCACACATTAAATACCAGTTAAGATGTTTTACTGATCGTGCCTATTGACAAGAATCTAGTCAGCTAAAGATCAGTACTAAATTGGTACTAGATAAGAGTTAACGGAATTCAAGAGAGGTTGGATTTAAACTGTTTGTGGGAACATAACGATTCTAGCCTGATTACTCGCTTGACTCCGCCCTCAGGCTCTGCCTGCTCTTCTATGGAAGCTCAGATTAGCCTATTTTGGTCACATTATACAAAGCTCTCTAGAAAAGGCTTTCATTCTGGGAATGGTGGAAGGAAACGGAGGAAGAGAAAGACCAACGCTGAGATGGACAGAGTCAGTTGCAGTGCATTGGGAGACTTAAAAGACTGGGGAAAGGAGGCATGAAGGAAAATGTATCTATGTGAGCGCTAGGAATCAAAAACAACTTGATGGCACACAATCATTAATTCTGATAGAACTCCCTTCCATGGAAAATTCACAGTTCTCTTGTGTGTTCTTAATCCTGGCAGGTTGTTTTAAAGCAGGGTGTAAAGACCCATGTGTCTATATCTGCATTGCTATGTGATTTATATTTATTATTAGGGTTTTCTTGATTTTTTTTGATGCCCTCATGTCAGTACGGACAGTACGGACTCCTGCCAACCACCTGGACAAGCTGTCCGTTTAGTTTTCTTGGCAAGATTTCAGAAGTGGTTTGCCATTGCCTGCTTCTTAAGGTTGAGACAGAGTGACTGGCCCCAAATAATCAGCTGGCTTTGTGTTCTAAGTCACCCACGATTTCTGCTACCGGTTCGGGCGAACTGGTCTGAACTGGTTGAATACCACCTCTGATTCCCACCTCCTGTTTTCCTTACAACACTCCTGTGAGTTGGGTTGGGTTGAGAGAGAGGGACCATCCTCAAATCTCCCAACCAACTTGTATGCATAAGGGAGGGTTAGAACTCACAGTCTCCCAGTTTCTTTGTCCAGCACTAGAATTCACAGTCTCCTAGTTTCTTGTCCATCATCTTTCTCCACTCCACCAAATTGTTAATCGGAGGTCTGCCCAGATTCTGAGGCACTATTTTTAATTGTTGATGCTTTATAATTCCATTATTTTGGGATTTTAGGTGGTAATGTTGAAAATGCAGATATTATTGATTGACTGTAGTTGCGACAGGAATGTTGTTGGAGGAGCTGAAGCAGAATACAGGATTGGAACTGCTTATCTAAAGTTCCCGAGAACATCCAAGAAATGAGGGAAAATAATAGCTATTGAAGAAAGTTGGAACTCAATATCAAAAGAATTGCATCCACAGCCTTTAATGAACAACTGGGCTTATTTATAAAAGGCAAGGTTCAAAGCTCTTTATATTTAGCTCTTTGCCCAGCTCTCCCTAATAGACTATCTCCCCATCTCGTTTCCATTTGTATTTTGTTTTTTCACTGGCCAGATTTGTTCTAGTCTTGTTTCTTACTGATAGTATAAGAACTCATTCCCTCATGATTAATGCTCCTGTTTGCCAATTCTCCTACCATGATTTAATTCTGCAAACTTCCTTAAAAGAACTGGTATATCAATTTTGTACACAAAATAATTATTTTAAAAAAAACCTGGAACTGAAAGAAGAATAGAACAGAACAGAGCTGGAAGGGATCTTGGAGGTCTTTGAGTTCAACCCTTGCTCAAGCAGCAAACCCTATACCAGTGATGGCTAACCTTTTCCGGACTGAGTGCCCAAAGCACGTGTGCCCAAACACCCAAAATGCAATGTGCATGCCCAGTGGTGAAATCTAAAATTTGTTACTACCGGTTCTGTGGGCGTGGCTTGGTGATGGTGGGGGGTAATGTGAGTGGGTGGGCGTGGCCAATTTTTTTTAACTTTTAAAACCATTTTTTTCTACAACCTCTTCAGTGAAGAGAAATGCTTTTAAAAGCCTCTGATGATCAGGCAACTCAGCTGGGATCGTCAGAGGCTTTTAAAAGCATTTTTTTCTGCAATCTCCTCAGTCGAAGAGACCCCCTGTGCATGCATGGCAGAGATCTGAAGACCAGCTGGCCGGTGGGAAGTGAGCACGCAAACGTGGAGGAGCTGAACTGAGGCTACGGCTCGTGTGCCCACAGAGAGTGTGCTGCGTTCAACCTCTGGCATGCGTGCCATAGGTTCACCATCACGGCCCTATACCATTCCAGATAAGTGGCTGTCCAGTATCTTCTTAAAGACCTCCAGTTATGAAGCACCCACAATTTCTGAAGGCAAGTTGTTCCACTGGTCAATTGTCTTCACTGTTAGGAAGTTTCTCCTTAGTTCTAGGTTGCTTCCCTCCTTGATTAATTTCCACCCATTGTTTCTTGTCTTACCTTCTGGTGCTTTGGAAAATAAGTTGACCCTCCTCTTCATTGTGGAAGCCCTTCAAATACTGGAACAGCGCTATTTCTTCTTTTGTCTAGATTAGCCATACCCAATTCTTGCAACCATTCTTCATGTTTTTGTCTCCAGGCCTTTAATCGTCTGAGTTGCTCTTCTTTTTACACTTTTTCCGAAGTCTCAACATCTTTTTTTGTAACAAAACTGGATGCAGTATTTCATGTGCGGTCTTACCAAGGCTTTATACAACGGTATTAAGACGTCACATGACTTTGATTCTATGCCTCTGTTTATACAACCAAGCATTGTATTAGGGTTTTTTTTGGCTGCCGTCACACACTGCTGTCTCATATTTAAGTGATCATCCACTAGCACTGCAAGATCCCTCTCACAGGCAGGGGTGGGCTGCTGGCACAACCTCTAGCTAAAATTCTGTGCAGTTCAGAGAATCCTCAAATCCCATTCCTGGCTGGCCCTGCCCCGTCCCCCTCGCCCCTCCCCTTCCAGGAGTCCCCACATGGCCCGTTTTGGATGCAGGTAAGTGCAGGGTGCACACCAAGGTTTAGGGAGGGTGAAAAACGGGCCTACTAGAACTTCAGGAAGGCCAGAAATGGGGCCGTTTACGGCCTTCAGAGGGCCTCCGGAGCCTGGGGGGGGGGGCTTTTCGCCCTCCCAGAGGCTCCCTTATGCACGGTCACTCATGCCCTTGTTACTTCCCGCCTGGACTACTGTAATGCTCTCTACATGGGACTCCCCTTGAGAAGCACCCGGAGGCTCCAGCTGGTCCAGAATGCGGCCGCGCGGGTGATTGTGGGGGCGACTTGGCGCTCCCATGTAACACCTCTCCTGCGCGAGCTGCACTGGCTCCCGGTGGTTTTCCGGGTGCGCTTCAAGGTATTGGTTCTCACCTTTAAAGCACTCCATGGCTTAGGGCCCAGGTATCTGCGAGACCACCTTCTGCCACCGATAATCTCCCACCGGCCAATATGCTCCCACAGAGAGGGTCTCCTCAGGATGCCATCGGTCAAGCAATGTCGACTGGCGGCCCCCAGGGGGAGAGCCTTCTTTGTGGGGGCACCCACCCTCTGGAATGAGCTACCCCCAGGGATATGACTGATCCCGGACCTCCGTACTTTCTGCCGGGCCCTGAAGACTTTTCTATTTCAGCAAGCCGGGCTGGCTTAAAAGTTTTAACTGGTGAATTTTATGGATAAGGGGTTTTAAATTGGGGAAGCCAAATTAATTTAATCATGTTTTAAATTATTTTAATTTTCATACTGTATGTATTTTAATCTTGGCTGTTCACTGCCCTGAGTCCTTCGGGAGAAGGGCGGTATACAAATTTAATAAATCTAATCTAATCTAATCTAATCTAATCTAATCTAATCTAAGGAAAGCCTCCGGAGCCCGGGGAGGGCAACTAGGCCACACTCACCATGGCCACCCAGCAACCAGGCAGAGAACCCCTTGCTAAAATTTTTGAAGCCCCACCCCTGCTCACAGGTGCTGTTTTTGAGCCAGGTTTCGCCTAATCTGTACTTGTACCTTTTGTTTTTCCTGCCTAAGTGTAATACCTTGCTTTTCTCCACATTAAATTTCATTTTGTTGGATAGAGCTAACAAACAATTTTAAGCATGAGGAGACAACCTTCAGATACCTAGGCTAACTTTTTTTTTTTAAAAAAAGAAACCACAGTGGGTGAAGTGGTAGTGACATGATGTCCAATACTCAATTGTGTAGAAAACTTCTACATGGTGTGTAGTCATTAAGTTGTTTTAGGAAAAGCTACAGAAAAAGAGCCTCCAAGGAGCCTCTTGCATCTATGAGCATGGGAATCATGCTTCCAAGAGAAAGAAAAATCAATGAAAAGCCCTGCCTATCTCCTAGATTTTCAATATTGATATTATTTTCCTGGAGAAAGAATTTGGCCCCCTTAATTGGGTATGTCTAGTTTAATGAAAAAAAAAAGGGGACTAAGGGATGATATGATAGCAGTGTTCCAATATTTAAGGGGTTGCCATAAAGAAGAGGGAGTCAAGCTATTCTCAAGAGCAGCGGTCACCAACTGATGGTCCGTGGACCACTGGTAGTCCGCGTGAAAATTTTGGTGGTCAGTAGAAAAATTATTTGCATTTTTTTGTATTGCACTAAATCAGGGATCCTCAAACTACAGCCCCTGGGACAGATACATGCAATAAACATTTGTGTTGCTGCAGAGAGTCTCCCCCTTTGGGGTCTTTTTCTGTGGGTTGGAGGGGGGCAGAAATTCTGACTTGGGGTCTGCTTCAGCCTCCTGGTGCAGGGCTTTGGCGAACGCTGGTGGCGAAAAGCCGGAGGACCTTATTCCAGTGGGGCTGCATCATGGAACTGGAACTGGCTGACCATCTCAGCCCACTGAGCCTCCAGGCGCCGGTACCGGGCCTTGCACTCCCACAGGTCTTCCCTCTGCTTGGAAAGCCTATGCTTGTGGTCCTCAGTGAGGTGCTTCTGCTGAGCCTCCTTCTCGGTCAGATCCAATTTGAACTGAGCTGTTTTGCCAACTCTTTCTTGTGGTGCCTGCTCAGCTCCAACAACTGCTTCCTGTTGCGGCCCTAAGGAGAGGTGAGGAGTCACTGGGAGGGGAGGGGTGAGTAGAGGCTGGCGAGGCACTCCTCGACGTGAGTGACATTGAGTTGGCCACACCCACCCAGTCACATGACCACCTAGCCATGCCCACCCAGCTGGTCATTAGGCGGATCATATTAGTGGTCCGTGGGATTTAAAATTATGAATTTAGTGGTCCCTGAGGTCCGAAAGGTTGGTGACCCCTGCTCCAGAGCACCCGAAGGCAAGATAAGAAACAATGGATGGAAACTAATCAAGGAGAGAAGCAACTTAGAACTAAGGAGAAATTTCCTGACAGTTAGAACAATTAAGCAGTGGAACAACTTGCGTCCAGAAGTTGTGAATGCTCCAATACTGGAAGTTTTTAAGAAGAGGTTGGACAACCCCTTGTCTGAAATGGTACAGGGTTTCCTGCCTGAGCAGGGGGTCAAACTAGAAGACCTCCATGGTTCCTTCCAACTCTGTTATTCTATTAATTTTTTGTCTACAGCAATAAGAGTAGCACTTAGACTTACATACCACTTCATAGTGCTTTACAGCACTCTCTAAGCAGTTTACAGAGTCAGCCTATGGCCCCCAACAACCCAGCTCCTCATTTTACTGACCTCGGGAGGATGGAAGGCTGAGTCAACCTTGAGCCGGTCAGAATCGAATTGCTGGCAGATGGCAGAATTTGCCTGCAATACTGGATTCTAACCACTGCACCACCACAGCTCTTCTAGTCTAGCTACCTATGGATCAGTTAGGAAAGAAAATGCCATCTCTGCTTGGAGCTTGTAGTCTGCTCCTTTCGCCTTTGAGTCTGAGATTCTTCCTTCCCCTCAACCGTAGCCCATCCTGATGATCGGCACCACAAATGCCCAGCTCACAATAGGGAGATTGCTTTGAACTGCATTGCCTTTGAAATTCTGCTCCAGTCCTAGAGGGTTTTGGAGAGGATTGGCTTAACCCCCTATGGAGCCTCTTCTCCAGCTAACAATGTGGTGTCGGGCACAATAATTGGGGGGAGGTCTTCCTCAGCGGTGGGCTCCTGTTTGTGGAGAGCCCCTGGCAGGACAGTTCGCTTGATACAGACTTTGATGATTCCATTTTCTATCTTCCCCAGCATTTCCCCCCTTAATGTGTTAATCCTTTGCATCTGTGGTCTTGAAATGGTTGAATTTATGACTTTCCTTTCACTGCCTGGTTTATTATACTGCGGCGTTGAGGACTTTAATTTGTTGATTTTCATGACACTGCACAATTTATGCTCTTTTTTTTTTTTTTTTTTGGAAACGAAGCCTGGAAATGTTGTTTTGTGTTGAACAGCGGCGTATAATTTTATCAGCTGTGATAAAATCGAAACAATGGGCAGCTGATTCTATTGGCTGATGCCCAGGGAGGTAGGAGTGAGTTGCTGAATGGTGTATCGTCACCCCAAGTTAGCAGAACATAGGAGTTGTAGAAGGCTTTATTTAAAAGAAAACCTCATAAGATGTTGTCTTCGTATGTGTAGAAACATTAATATATACATATGCATGGACACACACACACACACACACACAAGCACACACATACAGTATACGCACACACATCTATCTATCTGTCTGTCTGTCTGTCTGTCTGTCTATCCATTCCATCCATCCATCCATCCATCCATCCATCCATCCATCCATCCATCCATCCACCCACCCACAGTCTATCTATCATCAATCTCATATCTATCTATCTGTCTGTCTATCATCTATCTATCTATCTATCTATCTATCTATCTATCTATCTATCTATCTATCTATCTATCTATCTATCTATCTATCTAGGTCTTTGGTTATTCGGGTTTTCTCCCACGTAAAATTGGAAGTGTCTTGGCGATGTTTTGATGAAGTCTCATTCGTCATCTTCAGGCTGGTGTTTTCGGCGTCGTGCTTCTAGGAGCAATGTGATACTAGAAGCATGAAGCCGAAAACACCAGCCTGAAGATGACGAATGAGAGTTCGTCGAAATGTTGCCAAGACACTTCCAATTTTACGCGGGAGAAAACCTGAATAACCAAAGACCTACATACAAACAGCCGCGAAAACCTCCGAAAACAACTATCTATCTATCTATCTATCTATCTATCTATCTATCTATCTATCTATCTATCTATCTATCTATCTATCTATCTATTATCTATCTATCTATCTATCTATCTATCTATCTATCTATCTATCTATCTATCATCGGTCTATCTATCATCAATCTCATATCTATCTGTCTGACTATCATCTCTCTCTCTCTCTTTTTCTACACAATAGAAAAAGACACACACAATATACATATATATTACTATCCCTTAATATAAAAGAAGCATTGCAATATTGGATGGCTATTGGATGAAATTATGTAATCTCAGCAGTACTCTTTTTTGTGAATTGGGTGATTAAACACAGATGCCTGTGTCTCCCATCCTACTCCTAGCATATGGTAAACTACAAAGGGGAGATTTGGATAATGGAAACTGATGCAAGGAAAGGGCCCATTGTTCCCTCCCTCAGTGGGGCTACCCCAATCAAACTGGCAACTGCATCTCACAAAGGAAAGAAAATTCCAGCTGGGTCTCTTTTGGAAAATGTTGCTAGCTCTCCTGCTGTTCTACTGAAGCTATGAAAGCAACCTGGGAAATGTAGAGTAGCTGGAAGAACAGGGTGTCGATAAAATCAGTGAAGCCTGGCTTATATTTTGTGAAGGTTGAAGTTGAAGCATGACTTTAAAAGACCCATGTAAAGAGGATGAAGCTGATTGCCCTGCAGGGTTCATCTTACCTAGGTGCTCTTCAATACATCCCTACAATGATCTCGAGACAGATTGGGCACCTTTGAAGTGGTTGGCACGTTCCTTCTGACAGTTCGCAATGCCGTCACTTCTTCTATCATCTGAGGGAAGTGATAGTAAATGTTCCAATATGTAGCTAAGATGGAGCGGCTGTTGTAGAAAGACAGATTATAAAGTTGTGATTTCTCCTTCTTCGATATTTTTGGAATATGAAAACAGAATAATAGCAATAACAATAGCATTTAGACTTGCATACTGCTTCACAGTGCTTTACAGCCCTCTGTAAGTGATTTACAGAGTCAACCTATTGCCCCCCAAAATCTGGCTCCTCATTTTACTGACCTTGGAAGGATGGAAGCTTGAGTCAACCTTGAGCTGGTGAGAATCAAACTGCCGAACTGCTGGAAGACAGCAGTCAGCAGAAGTAGCCTGCAGTACTGCATTCTAACCACTGTGCCACCACAGCTCCAATAACACAGATGGAAAGGGCTTTGGAAGTATTCTAGTTCAATCCCCTGCTGTTGTGACCTAAGCTTACTGAGTCATTACAAGACACAATTAGTCCCCCAAAAACCTATTTTATTGTAACAGCTGAGAATTACGTTCATTCCCAGCTGAGTTTAGGGGTGAAATCTACTTACCATCCTTACCAGTTCGGAAGCGCACATGCGTCACATGCACGCGCAGACCTTCTGTGCATGCACAAAACTTTCTGTGCATGTGCAGAAGGTAAAAAACACATTACTTCCTGGTTAAAACCAGGAAGTAATGACATCCGGGTGGGTGGGCAGAGCTTCACTCCACCATCGCTATCGGATCACCAAACCACCGGCTAAGATCGCTACCGGATCGGGAGATCCAGTCTGATCCAGGAGCATTTCACCCCAGCTGAGTCCCAATTAGTAGCAAAACAAGTTCTTCGGAAGAAGTCCTTCAGGGTAATCACCAACCTTTATTTTCTTTGACACCCTGCCAAAGGCCTTACTTGGCAAAGCCCCACGAATTTCAGAAAATGCTGACTGGAAACAGAATTAGCAACGTTGCTTTCTTGCAAAAGGCCCCAAGTGCCTTTGTTTCCCTCTTAAGCCTTATGGGATGGGTCAATCATCTCCTGGCCTTACTCCCGAGTCATCCCTTTTGCTTTAGCTGCTCTTGCCTTCTGGTAGCTCTGCGCATGCATGCACTAGGAACAGGCTCCTCCTGTTCCTCTGCCTCCGACTCTGGGGGCTCTGGAATCCACACATAACTCCCAGATGGCCCTGACCCCATCTCTGCCTCTGATGCAGAGCCCTCGTCTGGGCCTTCCCAGACTCCAGGACTGGCCCATGTTCCTCCTCAGCCTCCTCACTGTCCGACTCCGCTGCCAGCTCCGCAGGCTGCTGACGGACCACAACATTTGTTCAATCAGGAAGCTATACCATTTTAGACAAATGGCTGTCCAGTCTCTTATTTAAAAACCTCCAGTGTTGGAGCACCTACAACTTCTGAAGGCAAGCTGTTCCACTGGTTGATTATTCTTACTGTCAGGAAATTTCTCCTAGGTTGCTTCTCTCTTTGTTCATTTGCAAGGCAGAGCATCGCTGGGAAAGGGAGTCATGACACTATTGAGTCATGACATCATGTCAGCCATGAGATCATTGTAGAGGTTACACAGGCACCATTTGTGCAATGGCATCATGATGCGCGTGACACCATAAGGATGCCATGGTGGCTTCTAAGGATCACCTATAGCATGATTTGACTCGGAAGATCTGCTTGTAGCATCAGGGAGAAAATTCTTACTTCTTCCGACTTTACTTTTGTACACATTGCCTCCCCATTTGTGTCTTGACCATCCCACCTTCAAAAGGGCTTCTTATGTTTTGTCAATATCGAGAAGACAGAAATATAGAGAATTGCTAAGATGCGTGAAGAGCTGCTTTGAAAGAGAAGGTCTGCTTGCAGATTTATGGATGCTCTTGAGTAGGCCCGTTTTTGTGGTCAGAGCTATTAGTATCGACTCTGCTTGGATAGAGTGCTGAGATCTTCCTGTTTAAAAGATTTCACCTAATGTGTTTTGCCAATCAAACATTTTTGTTCTTTTCAACTTGCGTAATGGACTTTAACTGCTCACTTCACCCCAGATTATTCAAGACTTGGTTATAGCCTTCAGAACATCCTGACAGGGAGGACAATTAACCTCAGAAGTTGTAGGGGCATCATCACTGGACGTTTTTAAGAAAACACTGAACAGCCACCTTTCTGAAATGGTATAGGGCCGTGATGGCGAACCTATGGCACGCGTGCCAGAGGTGGCACCCGGCGCCCTCTCTCTGGGCACGTGAGCTGTCACCCTAGTTCAGGTCCACCACGCATGCACATGAGCCTCCTGCTGGCCAGCTTGTCTTCGGGTCTCTGCCATGTATGCGCAGAGTGGGGTGTGTGTGGGGGGCCCATGTGCACATGCATGGGAGCACATGCACGTGCATGGGAGGGTGTGCACATGCACATGGCGGGCCGCACATTGCATTTTGGGAGTTTGAGCATGCACGTGCTTTCAGCACTCGGTCCAGAAAAGGTTAGCCATCACTGGTATAGGATCTCCTGTTTGAGCAGGGCATTGGGCTAGAAAACCTCCAAGATCCCTTCCAGCTCTATTCTGATTGATTGATTGAACCAGGACAGGGCAATACTTCATTGGGCCATTCCTCTTAAAATGGTGAAGAGTGATGTTCATCCCTTGGGCACAAAGGGACTATCTATCAGGAACCTTGGTGGCCCAGTGTTAGAATCAGTAGTGGGATTCAAAAATTTTTACTACTGGTTCTGTGGGTGTGGCTTGGTGGGCATGGCAGGGGAAGGATACTGTAAAATTTCTATTTCCACCCCACTCCAGGGGAAGGGAAGGATACTGTAAAACCTCTATCCCCCACCTCCCCAACTAACCTGCTTTCCAGCTCCATCTGCAGGGCAACAAAAGAAGATCCAGCCAATCATCTGGGACTCAATCAGCTGGGACTCGGGAGGCAGAGAATAGATGGGGGCGGGGCCAGTCAGAGGTGGTATTTGCCGGTTCTCCGAACTACTCAAAATTTCCACTACTTCTCCAGAACCGGTCAGAACCAGCTAAATACCACCTCTGGTTAGAATGCAGTATTGCAGGCTAACTCTGTCCACAGCTAAGAGTTGACTCAGCCTTCCATCCTTCTGAGGTCGGTGGAATGAAGACCCAGATTGTTGGGGGCAATATGCTGAGTCTGTAAACTTCTCAGAGAGTGCTGTAAAGCATTATGGGGAGTTATATAAGTCTCACTGCTATTGCTCTATTCTGAAAATTTGAGGCTAACATCTTGGGCTCAAGTGGAGGATATAATAGGACTTAGCAATAGCACTTAGACTTATATACTGCTTCATAGTGCTTTACAGCCCACTCTAAGCAGTTTGCAGAGTCAGCATTCTGCCCCCAATAATCTGGTTCCTCATTTTACCCACCTCGGGAGGATGGAAGGCTGAGTCAACCTTGAGCTGGTGATGATCGAACCCCTGGCATTTAGCAGAATTAGCCTGCAATACAGCATTCTAATCACTGTGCCACGACAGCTCATAAGGTATGACTTCTTGTTATTTTGAAGAAGTACAATACAATTTTTAATAGGAAGGATTATTATTGTAAATGATTATTGTCCAGAGTTTAAAATGGGAACTCAAATTCTCTGAAAATCTTATCTCTATATATAAAAGTGAAAACCACTCATGCATTAATCACAAAATCTCCAGAACCGTAAAGCCTACAAACTTGAAATTTGCCACGTATGTTCCTTTTGGCTTCTAGGTGCTCACTAAGAAAGGATTTTTGAAATGACCATCAGAGCATTAGTATTTCCTATATTATTATAACACGCTCTGATACTAATTAGTTAGACGTTCTACTCCCCCTCCCAATTTGAAAATAACTCTGGACAGAATGGGATAGCATAGGACAGGCTTCTGTGGGGCAAGCCTCATGGAGAGAAGGGGCTAGAAAGCCTGAGGGAGAGAAGGGGATAGGTGAGGAGATGTTTCTGTGGGGCAAGCCTGAGGGAGAGAAGGGGACAGGAGAGGAGAGGCTTCTGTGGGGCAAGCCTGAGGGAGAGAAGGGGACAGGAGAGGCCGATCGTAACTACTCATTAATTTTCAAACTCTAAGTGTCGATTTATCAAGCCTGATCACATAGTTTTGTAGCGGAGCATGGGTATTCAGCTAATCATATATATATGATCCCCAGTTCTTCCTTCATCTTGTCCCAGTTTATAAGTTTTAATGGAACGAAAGGGTTGAGTAAAAAAAATAACAACCCAAATCATGTTAACAAGGTGTAATTAATTAAATTAAATATTAATCCTATTTAATATTTATAAAATTAACGTATTGTTATTGTTGATATACATTAATATTAATGTATAATATTAATGTTTACAGTCCATGCTAGAGAATTCCTGGAAGCCTGGCACTCAGACAAATCAGCCATCAATAGGCACTTAGAGATAAATAACATTTACATACCATTCAAAGAGACAATAAAAAAAAAAAAAGGAAACAATACCAAAGCTTTCCCTTACCAGCAATCAACAGTCAGATAAGCATGAATTAGCACCAGGATTAATACCAATCCAACAATCAAGCAGTAAATAACACCCGTATCAAATAACTACCAACTCAAACAACCAAATAGTAAAAATTGTCTAATCAAAGAATTACCAAGAAGAAAACAACATTCCAACCAACACTAACAAGGCAACTCATGCTATATCAGAGGTCTTCAAACTTGGCAACTTTAAAACTTGTGGACTTCAACTCCCAGAATTCTCCAGCCAGCATAGCTGGCTGGAAAATTCTGGGAGTTGAAGTCCACAAGTCTTAAAGCTGCCAAGTTTGAAGACCTCTGCTCTATATAAACAGAGAGCAAACCCTTGTAAGCACTGATGATGTTATCTAATTGGGTAATGAAACATCTGCAAGAAAACAACCAAACTCAGAGAGCACCAAGGACTCCATAATTCAATTTACTTGGGATGACTTCTATTCCTGACTTCGCCCATTTCCACATATCCCAAGCTCTTACAAATAAGGCTCTCCCCCTGGGGCTGCACGCTCACATTTCCAGTGCTGGGCAAACTGGTTGTGACAGTATGTGAAGCCCACCTCTGGCCATGATATCTGTTCAACTCTCTTCTTTATGAAGGAACTTGTCATTTTTAAGCATCTCTTTTTTAAACACAACTAGACTATTTTTCAAAGCCTAATTCACCTACGACAAAAGGGAGAGTTGGAGAAAAAGTTGCAGCTAATGATGGAAGGTTAGTCTAACTTTCTTCTCTCAAGTGCCCCGTCACTGAATTTGTCCATAACCATTAGTGAGCATTAGTGATAACGAGGGAGAAGTAAAATTAATTTTTTCCTCAAACTAAGGTTGATTTTTGGTGACTGTATTCATGCAAATTAGTCTTATGGAAAGGATTCTCCCCGGGTGCTTTTTTATCTTTAGTCTAGTCAACCACCTAAATTGGACTTGGTAGACAGAAGAGGCACAGCTGGACACAAACATCCTTTCAAAACTATCTATCAGATCCAAGGGAAGAAAAAAAACAACAACAACCAGATGGGGCTTTTTCTACATTTCTCTGGGGGAAGAAGACATTCTCCAACCATTTAACAAGGTTAAAGGTTAGAGTGACAGATACACAGTTGATGACAAAAAGGCACTGTTGGTTGAGGTTCAGCTTGATGACATCTTGGGACCAGGAGTGGGCTGCTGGGGGTTCACAGGGGTTCGGGAGAAACTCTAGCTAAGATTCTGTGCAGTTCGGAGAACCGCCCGCCCCTCCCCTCCCAGGAGTCCCCACATGGCCCATTTTGGATGCAGGTAAGTGCAGGATGCGCACGGAGGTTCAGGGAGGGTGAAGAACGGGCCTACCGGAAGTTCGGGGAGGCCATTTTCGCCCTCCCGGAGGCGCAAAAAAAGCCTTTGGAGCCTGGGAAGAGCAAAAATGGCCCCTGCCATGGTGCAGGAGGCTGACTAGGCCATGCCTACCATGGCCATTCCCACCCAGCAACCAGGCAGAAAACCCCTTGCTAAAATTTTTGAAGCCCACTCCTGCTTGGGACTGAATGGAAGAGTGAGAGGCCAGAGAGATTACAGAGTGTCCAAAGGAGGATTGTAAAAGGGGCTCTTCCTCCATCACTTTAGTTTATTGCATCGATGACACTATCTAACCTTCTCATCCTCTGCTGTCCTCTTCTCCTTTTGCAGTCAATCTTCCCCAACATCAGGGTCTTTTCCAATGAATCCTCTCTTCTCATTTGGTGGCCAAAGTATTTGAGCTTCAGGAAACCTTTTCGGAAGTAAAATCGACTACTTTATTTTATTTATTGATCAGATTTAGAGACTGCGCAGCTGACTGGCAGAATGATTGTGCAGAATCATCAGTTGGGGCTGAATTTCCAGAATCCCTATGAGAATAGAATTTGAATCAAAATTGAATACTGCAGTGCCAAAAAATGGAATCAGAGCGATGCCTGGGTCAGTGGCTCTCAACCACTGTGGTTTTATAATTCTTTCATCATTATTAGCATGAAATGAATCAGTTATAATGAACACTCGTTTAGCATTTCACATATTAATTATCTTTATTAAGTTCACATTATATGCATTTATGTATTACTTATCACACATAGTAATTATAGCCCAGCAATTCATTATCATTATTATTACTCATTATCGTTTCCCTATCATTATTAACATTTCATTGTTATAATTGTTCATTAATATAGTGATACTGTTAAATAATTAATGTTTCCTTGAGAAGTTGCCTCTCTTGGAATTAAATCATTTTCCTATTAAGTTACTTTAGTTTTGTACAAACGCACAATAAAGCAGATTCTTGAGGTTGAATATAGTTTTAAAGACAAGCACTGGCTAGGTTCAATGGTGTGCTAGAGTAATCAAAAATGGGATTTACTTAATTTATGAATTAAGTGGAAATGCAACTGTTTGGTTAGCATATGATGGCATGGTCCATCACAATAAACCATAAACGATTTATCTATTGAGGGCCTTTATCTTAGAATCATGTTTAAGGTCTTTATCTTGGAATCTTTAAGATGGAGTTTGGATTCCCTAGGTTTCATCTCAACATCTGTCTGTCTGTCTGTCTGTCTGTCTGCATCTCCAACTATCTCTCTATCTCTATCTCTGCCTCTCAATCATCTATCTATCTATCTATCTATCTATCTATCTATCTATCTATCTATCTATCTATCTACCAACCTACCTACATACCTATCATCTATCTATCTATCTATCTATCTATCTATCTATCTATCTATCTATCTATCTATCTATCTATCATCTATCTATCTACAATACTACATTCTGTATGTCCATAATCTTTTTTGGGGATGATGGTGTCTTCTGACATTTTGGAACATTTGAAAATGACTGGTGGACTTTTCACAACATGGTTTCTATTGTGGTAAAGAAGAAAAAAAATGGTGTTAGGTTAGGACAGGTTAAAAAGTCATATTGGGTATGTCTACTTTAATGAAAAGAAGGATAGAGGTGATATGATAGCAGTGTTCCAATATTTGAGGGGCTGCCACAGAGAAGAGGGAGTCAACGTATTCTCCAAAGCACCAGAAGGCAGGAGAGGAAGCAGTGGGTGGAAACAAATCATGGAGACAACCAATCTAGAATTAAGGAGATTCCTGACAGTTAGAACAATTAACCAGTGGAACAACTTGCCTCCAGAAGTTGTGAATCCTCCAACATTGGAAGTTTTTAAGAAGAGATTGGATAACCATTTGTCTGAAATGGTATAGGATTTCCTGCTTGAGTAGGGAGTTGGGCTAGAAGACCTCTAAGGTTCCTTCCATTTCTGTTATTCTGTTATATTTTTTATTCTGTTATCTTCCCTCTCTAAATTCCGAGGGAGTAGCGTAATAATAAAACTGTCAGCTCAGCCATAAAACATTTAGACAACGAATGTTGATTAAATTGTAAAAAGACACAGCAAGGCCAGAACAGGTCCAGAAAGAAAGACCAAAAGAAAGTAGAATTTAAGGGGGAAAAATACCTTATCCACTGTAGGCTATTATTTCAAAGAACATAGTCTTTGAGTTCTCATATACACCAATGCTGCCCTCATTGGTACTGCCTCCAATATCTTCATGGACGTTGCTAAACAAATGATGTACTGCTGTACCTAATCCAGTGTTGTTCAAATTTAGCAACTCTTAAGACATGTGGACTTCAATTCCCAGTGTGGACTTCCGCTTTTTTTCTTGTCACACTTCCAAAGTAGGAATTGGACTGCAGCCAAAGATTATCGTCTCTGGAGCAAGAAGAGGAAGAAACAGAAACAATAGAATAGTGCTTTCTCAGGTATGGTGACAGGCAGGGTTCAAGGCAGGGGTGAAATCCAGTAAGTTCTGACAGGTTCTGGAGAACTGGTAGCGGAAATTTTGAGTAGTTTGGAGAACCGGCAAATACCACCTCTCGCTGGCCCCAGAGTGGGGTGGGAATGGAGATTTTGCAATATCCTTCCCCCAGGAGTGGGGAGGGAATGGGGATTTTGCAGTATCCTTCCCCCAGGAGTGGGGAGGGAATGGAGATTTTGCAGTATCCTTCCCCTGCCATGCCCACCAAACCACGCCCATCAAGCCACACCATGCCCACCAAGCCACACCCATAGAACCAGTAGTAAAAAAATTTGGATTTCACCACTGGGTCAAGGAGATGATAAAACGGATTAGATGGTTCAGGATCAGCGAACTCAACTCAATGCCTAAATTCTTCTCAGCTTTATCTGGAAAGCAAATGATAGCTCTGGTAGTACAGGGGTTTAAGGCACCCTGTTATTAAGCTTATTAAGACCAGCTGCCTGCAATTACTGCAGGGTTCGAATCTCGCCAAGGCTCAAGGTTGACTCAGCCTTCCATCCTTTCTAAGGTAGGTGAAATGAGGACCCAGTTTGTGGGGGCAATAAGCTGACTTTGTATAAATATACAAAAGGATGAAGGCTATTGCTGAGCACATTGTAAGCCGCCCTGAGTCTTCGGAGAAGGGCGGCATATAAATCAAATTAAATAAATAAATAAATAAATAAAAAATTCAGATATTATAGGTAGATGTTATTAAGATGATGCTTGTTGTAAATTGTTTTACTTGCATTTATAAATGTATTATGTGGTTTCTTAAATTAATAAAAGTTTAAAAATTAAAATAAATAAATAAATAAATAAATAAATAAATAAATAAATAAATACTAAGTTGAGGACTACCTGTTCAAATATTTTTATTCAAGATATGAACTGAGGGTTCCTTGGTGCTTTCTGAGCTTGGTTGTTTTTCTTGCAGACATTTAATTACTAAACTAGGTAACGTCATCAGCGCTAGTAAGAGTGGGGTTTGCGGAGAGGAGGAGGAGGAGGAGGAGGAGGAGGAGGAGGAGGAGGAAAGATTGTGTGATCCTGGGTGCTCTCTGAGCTTGGTTGTTTTCTTGCAGATGTTTTATTACCCAAACTAGGTTACATCATCAATGCTATTAAGGAGTGGATTTGCTCTCAATTTATATTCTAGAGGCTTGCTCTGTCAGTGTTGATGGGAGAGGTCTTGGAGGTTGTTCTGTTGGGCTGTTTACTTTTGGCTTGTTTGGCAGTTCCCTGATTGGGGTATTGTTTACTTCTTGGTTGATATGAACTCCTTACATGACAACAAACATGGTTTATCACTTGCTACTCTTTGCTGCCTCCAATGGATCCCCACAATTGTATGCAGATTGTTTTTAAGCATCCTGGCGCATGGCTGCAGAATCTACACCTTCCCTTTGGGCGGGTGGCTAAAAAGCCATATTTATCCATTTAATTCCTCTGCAAGGCTTGACTAGTTCTTAAAAAAATTTGGATGACATATTACCTGGAATTGCTAAAAGGCTCACTGGCACTTAATCAAATTGAAACACTTGAATATTCCTTTATTTACTGATTTTTTTTGTTGTTGTTAAAAAAAGGTTTACCAAAAAGTATTGAGTTGTTGACAAATGATAGATTATCTGGGCTGCGGTTTTGATAAGGGACATTTGCTGTTGTAGCACAATAATTAGGAAAAGATTAATCTCAGGAAGGAAACTGAAGAAGTCATTTAACTACAGTTTAAAGGTTTAAAGTATCTCGAGGAGCTGTGAGGTTTTCTGCATGCATTTTAATGACGGTATTACTATAGTCTAAAGCAGGGGTGTCAAACTCAATTTCATTGAGGGCCGCAATGAAAAAAGTTGTGTTTGACCACAAGGATGTGGGGTGTGTGGCCAGGGTGGGCGTGGCCAGCTCGACGTCACTTGTGTGAGGGGCACCTGTGGAGGCCCGAGCGCTCTACCAGTGAAAACAGACTCCCGAACTCCGTTTTCAGCTGCAACGGCCTCCTGCAACCCTCTGCCAGTGAAAATGGAGCTCGGGAGGCCCTCCCGAGCACCGTTTTCACTGGCAGAGGCACTGTGGGCTGGTCTTTTGCTGTTTCCACAGCGATCCCGCAGGCCAGATCTAAGCACCCCGTGGGCCGAATCTGCCCCCCCCCCAGGCCTTCAGTTTGACACCTTGGTCTAAAGGCTTTTCTCCTTCTCCAACTAATGTTTATCTTTTTTTAAAAGGACTAAATGATTTCCAAATTGGGATGTAAGAATGTTCATTTGTAAGGTGACCAACTTTTTTATAATGAGAAGGAAGACACAAATAAATTGAAGAAAAAAAAAGTGAGTCTAATGCATGCATGTGTGCCATTTCATGTTTCGGTAAGAAGTAAAAAAAGCCACTTGCGTGTGGTGTAGTCTCTCAATACAATTCTCCTGTGCGGAGCGCATGCGTCTCATAATCGTGTCTCGCTGCACTGTACCGAGCCTTGATGAATCATCATGTCAAATACAAATTCGTCACATCACACACAACGGATCGGATCGGCATCGATCGAATATGGAGATTTACAGATTAGTCTTCAAATATCGAAAAGGAGAACATGTAGGTGGACACTTTTCCAGAGAGGACAGAACTTACAAAAGAAGGACTGTCCTCCTTAAAGGAAGACGATTGGTCACCTTATCATCTGGGATTTGAGTTTATTTGGAGTACACTTTTGTGATGTTGAAGGGAGGGATATTTGTTTGTTGAGACTCTGGAAAGAGTGCAGAGAAGAGCAACAAGAATGATTAGGGAGCTGCAGGCTAAAACATACAAAGAACAGTTACAAGAATTGGGTATGACTAGTCTAATGAAAAGAAGGACTAGGGAGGATGACAGCAGTGTTCCAATATTTGGGGGGCTCCTACAAAAATGAGGAGGTTAAACTGTTTTCCAAAGCACCAAAATGCAACATAAGAAACAATGGATGGAAACTAACCAAAGAGAGAAGCAACTTATACCTAAGGAGAGATTTCCTAACAGTGACAGTAATCAACCAATGGAATAGCTTGCCTTCAGAAGTTGCGGATGCTCCATCACCAGAGGCTTTTAAGAAGAGACTGGACAGCCATTTGTCTGAAATGGTATAGCGTCTTCTACTTGAGCACGGGGTTGGACTAGAAGACCTCTAAAGTCCATGCCAACTCTATTATTCTATGTTCTCTGTTTCCACAAATAAAATGCACGTGTGGAAATACAGTAGCCTTTAAAAGATATATAACTGATAGAATCACAAAATATATAACAAAAAAATTATCACATAGCTTTGGGTTCCAGTCAGGAACTTGTGTGGAATTTAAGCTGAGAGCAGTTTCTCCCTCTGAAAAATTATAGATGTGTTTGGAACTGAAAACAGAGGAGAGGCATGGAGCAAAGATAATAAATGCGCCCCATCTCCCAGCTTGCTGCAAAATCTTGTGGCAGACTTAATCCTCGCAACATGTTTGCTTATCCCTCATGCTTTTTGTCTGTTGCATGTCAGTAACTTCTTAGCCATCTGTCCTGTTCTCACTCCCAAGTACCAGCCTATTTGAGCTCATTGAACTAAAGAGCTTCCAATTTTTCAAGCCTTCTGAGTAGATTCTAAGAGGTTCTGAATCAATTTAAGAAAGCTGTTGATTTGATTGAAAGGACCAAAACGATAAGATCTATCCCTTTATTCCCCCAAATTTACCTTGGAAATCCATCCCCAATTTTCATAGACTTTTGTGAATGCTAAGGTGGCCAACTTTTTTACAATGAGAAGAAGAACACAAATAAATTGAAGAAGAAAAAAATATCGTAAATAAAAGAAACATTTTATTCATTGCAACAATAATACAGAATACACTATAACCGTGATGGCAAACCTATGGCACAGGTGCCACAGGTGGCACGCGGAGCTGTATCTGTGGGCATGCGAGTGTTGCCCTAGCTCAGCTCCAGTACGCATGCGCGTGCTGGCCACCTGATTTTCGGCCCTTCCGGGCCCACTGGAAATCAGGAAACAGGCTGTTTCCAGCCTCCAGAGGGCCTTCAGGGGGATGGGGAAGGCAGTTTTCACCCTCCCCAGGCTCCTAGAAAGCCTCTGGAGCCTGGGGAGGGCAGAAAATGGGCCTACCAGGCCCACTGTGTCAAAAGCGTGGGGCGGTCACACATGTGCGGGGGGACAGAGCGCATTGAATTATGGGTGTGGGCAAAAGTGGTCCTCCCACTTTTGGCACGCGACGGCAAAAAGGTTAGCCATCACTGCACTATAATATGATAAATGCATAATAAAAACATTTGTGATAATAACATTTTATATTGTAATTATGCTTACCTGCCTATTAATTATTATTTAAATGAGTACTTTTCCATTGAATGAATATTTTTTGTCAATGTATCATTTTCTAACAATATATTGGAAATATCTGAACAAGAAATATCCTTCATATTGAATTTTATGGCAAGTGCTGCAGCTAGAGTATCAACATTCAATCTCGATTTCTCACTTTTCCAAAAATCATTAGCAATTGAAAAAAAACCTTTCAACTGCTGCATTAGTTCCAGGGCAGCACAACGTAAATTGAACAAGAATAAATAAATTTTCACATGGAATATATTCATTTTTGAAATGGCTGAATATTTCCACCCATCTTTTATCAATTTCAACAAGTTTTGTTTTTCCATTGTATTAATTTTTCAGAAGAAAAATTCCCACTCTCTTCTAGTATTGATGATGTTAGTTAGTTCGATATTGAAATGTCTGCAAGAAAATAACCAAGTTTAGGGAGTACCAAGGACCTCATAGTTCAATCCTGACCTACAAATATTCTCTTCTATTGGTAATACTTACTGTTTGGTAACTCTTTGGCTATTTTGATTTTTATAGGGGGCTTTTCATTACACTTGTGGGAAATGGCATTTGACATAAAAACACATTATGGGATATAAATTCTTCTTCTTCTTCTTTGTTTCTTCTTCTTCTTCTTCTTCTTCTTCTTCTTCTTCTTCTTCTTCTTCTTCTTCTTCTTCTTCTTCTTCTTCTTCTTCTTCTTCTTCTTCTTCTCCTCCTCCTCCTCCTCCTCCTCCTCCTCCTCCTCCTCCTCCTCCTCCTCCTCCTCCTCCATTAGATTAGATTAACAGAGTTGGAGGGGACCTTGTAGGTCTTCTAGTCCAACTCCCTGCCCAAGCAGGAGACCTTACACCATTTCTGAAAAATGGCAATCCAATCTCTTCTTGAAAGCCTCCCACAACTTTTGAAGGCAACTTCTGTTCCATTGGTTGATTGTTCTGTCAGAAAATTTCTCCTTATTTCTAGATTGAATCTCTCCTTGGTCAGTTTTGATCCATTATTCCTTGTCTGGCCTTCAGGTGCCTTGGAAAATAGCTTGACTCCTTCCTCCTCCTCCTCCTCCTCCTCCTCCTCCCCCCCCATAGTAACAGTCTCAGAAGGGGTAAAGAAGTGTGAAAGCTATTACAAAGCACGAGCGAGTGAATTTAATTCTCTGAGCTTAAACGATAATCAATATACGTGCAAATGTTTTGGAGAAGGGAGAGAGTCAAGTGCTTTTCAAAATATGATCATGTTAGTGTGAAACACCCAGGAATATTTTTAAATGAAAATATAGTAACAACAGCAATACTTTGGTGATTTAAAACCTGGAAGCTAAGTAACATCGGTGTGCTTTAACTTTTCCAGAGACTCTATTGTCTGAATTGTTCCCTTATTTTCAATTTGCAGTCCAAGCAACAACCAGAGCCATTTTCAATCACTCCCAAGTCTCACCTGTGGACATTTTGCTGTCATCCTATTAAAATCTATAATGTCAGCCTAGTTGTGTTTTCAGGGGAGGATGACAGGGACAAAGTACTTCTTCCATCACTTGAGTACAAAGGGCATAGAACAAGTACTGGAGGATGTATCAGTGCCCTGATGGGCAAGAGTGATCCATTATTGCCCTGAAGAAATTCACTAACAAGAGAAAAAGCTTCTGAACAGATTGAGGTGAAGAGTCGTGGAAGAACATGACCTAAAAGAATTGGAGCCATCTCTGAGAAACGAAGCCAGCATGTAGGTTGGTTCATAGAGGCGATTAATTTGCATTTAAAACCAAACCAAACAATAAACGTAGAAAAAAAAACCCTAAAATAGTCTCACCAAGGAAACTGGTGCAACTGGAATGTTTTCAGACATGGTGTTGTGGTCCGCCAGCAGCCTGCGAAGCTGGCAGTGGAGTCGGGCAGTGATGAGGCTGAGGAAGAACATGGGCCTGTCCTGGAGGCTGGGGAAGGCCCGGATGAGGGCTCTGTGTCAGAAGCAGAGATGGGGCCAGGGCAATCGGGGAGTGAGATGTGGACTCCAGAGCCTCCAGAGACTGATAGGAGTGAGGCAGAAGAACAGGAGGAGCCTGTTCCTAATGCACCCATGAGAAGAGCTGCCAGAAGGCAAGAGCAGCTCAAGCAAAGAGGACAACTCGGGAGTAGGGCCAAGAGATGATTGGCTCCTCCCATAAGGCTTAAAACAGACCAGCAACAGCATTTGGGCTTTGTCGGAAAATAACATTGGTAGCTTTGTCTTCTTCTTCATCTACGTCTTGTATTTATTTTTATATCTGAGACTTCTGAATGTTTGCCAAGAAAGGCCTTTGGCAGTTTGCCTAATTGGATAAGGTTTGAGATAGGACTGAGGAATTTGTGTTGGGAGGAATTTGCTTTAATTTAGTTGAACGATGCTGGGAATGAAGTAATTCTCAGCTGTTCGAATAAAGTTTGTTTGTTTTTTCACGGACTGATTTTCCTACTACTTACTTGGGCCTGGGTCACAATACATGGATGCACATCCAGGTAAGAAGCAGGGGTGAAATGCTACCGGTTCGGACTGGTTCGCCTGAAGCGGTAGTAATAAAAGCTACTGGTTCGGGTGAATCGATAGTAAAAAAAATGCTACCGGTTCGGGCGAACTGGTATTTCTGACGATCAGCTGTGCTGCGTGATTTATATTTAAATCCTGCTTTCTAGCGAATCTAAATTGTGCGGCACAGCTGTTCCCCCCCCCTCGCTGTTCTACTTACTTAAAAAAGGATTCTTAATCCTCCTTTTTCAACACTGCATGGTAGTGCCTGTGATACGCATGCACGCGAAGCACACGTTTGCCACATACCGCGCATGCTCATGTGAAGCAAACCGGTAGTGAAGCGAACCGGTAGTGAAGCAAACTGGTAGCAGACTTCAGAGCATTTCACTCCTCGTAAGAAGGTCAAGCAAAGCATAGGTGAGGAACATTAGGACATGCTTCAGGGTTTAGGGAGTCCATGATTCCTCCAGATTCAATTCACAACAATATTACTAATATAACCACTGTGGTGATTCATTTAATGACTGTGGCAAGAAAAGTTTTACAAAACTTTTACAAAACCCTAGTGAGACCACACTACAACCAATTTTGGTCACCATACTGCAAAAAAAAAGATGTTGAGACTTTGGAAAAAATTCAGAGAAGAGCAACTAAGACGATCCAAGGCCTTAAATAAAACCATATGAAGAATAGCTGCAGGTTTTGGGTCTGGCTAGACTGAAGAAAAGAAGAATTGGGGAGTGACATGATAGAAGTATTGCAGTATTTGAGGGGCTGCCACAAAGAAGAGCGGGTCAAATTATTCTCCAAAGCACCAGAGGCCAGGATGAGAAACAATGGCTGGAAACTAATCAAAGAGAGAAACAATCTGGAATTAAGGAGAAACCTCCTAATAGTGAAGACAATTAACCAATGGAACAGCTTGCCTCCAGAAATCATGGGTGCTTCATCACTGGAGGTTTTTAAGAAGAGACTGGACAGTCATTTGTCTGAGATGGTATAAGGTCTCCTGCTTGAGCAGGGGGTTGGACTAGAAGACCTCCAAGGTGCCTTCCATCTCTATCCTGTTCTGTTCTGTTCTGTTCTGTTCTGTGCTACTCTACTCTACTCTACTCTACTCTACTCTACTCTACTCTACTCTACTCTACTCTACGCTACGCTACGCTACGCTATGCTATTCTACGCTATTCTACACTACTCTACTCTATTCATATGGATGGAACTTTAATCACAGTCTGCATCCACTTTGCACCTACATCCGGTGGGATCCCACACTGCAGACATCCCTGCCTCTAGCGAAGTGATTCTGTATTTTTCAGATATTATTCCTGTAAAAACTTCACTGGTTTTGCTTCTGGAAATCTCAACAGCAGATTAATCACCAAAAAAAAATCTCTGTGGGGAAAGCAGACACTCTTCTTTGTATATATAGATTATGCCTAGACAAATGACACCGGGTGCAGGAAAGTAGACATCTCAAAAACCTCACCAAAGGTATCTCTTGAGTGCTTTCTAGAGAGGAAACCGGGGATAAAATATATTAGTGTCTAAAGAAGAGAATGTTGGCGTTTTTCCAAGGTAATAGCAAAGCAACACAGAATGAAGGATTGCTACTTTAGGGCAATCTGTACTTTAAAATCCTTTCCTGTATTTAAACATTTCTTTCCTTTGACAGAACTGTTTTTCTAATGGGGTGAGAGGCACCTGTCCATTCAGGATCTGGAGTTGACTATAGATGGGCCTTGAGTAATGACCACAGTTGAGCCCACAATTTACATTGCTAAGTGAAACATTTGTTAATTGAGATTTGCCCCATTTTACGACGTTTCTCACCACAGTTGCTAAGTGAATCACTGCAGTTGTTAAATTAGTAACACGGTTGTTAAGTGAATCTGGCTTCCTCGTTGACTTTGCTTGACAGAAGGTCGCAAACGGAAATCACATGACCCGGGGATCACATGAACTGTTGTAAGTTGAGGACTACCTACACTTTTGTATCCCTATGAATTTAGATTTATTGGATGCCCAACTCAACTTATCTAGTATAATATTTACCAAACTACACACAGAGATCTAACGCCTTAGCCAAGACTGTCATAATTTCAGAGATGTTGCAAGACCAAACAGGGCACATTCATGTCACCTCTCACAGGGAAAAGTACCTTTACTGAGGAAAAAAAGGCTATAGACATTTTCTTCATCTGCATGGTCCTGTCTGCCACCATTTTATATTCTGCTGCCTGCTAATCTCATCAATTCTTCTTGCCAATTGTTTTCTGTATCCCATATTCAGGAATAACCAATGGTACGAAACCTCCAATTATTTCTTTATGTATCCTCTTTTCCTGAAAATAAGCCCTCACATGGTTTTTATGTATGTGCCTAATTTAAGTCCTACCCCCAAAATAAGCCCTATGTAAGAGCCTGCACAGCCAGCCTCCAGCCCCATCGTGACCAAGCAGAAGAAGTGGGCTTCCTGTACATGGGGGGAAAAAATTAAGATACCCCATGAAAATAAGCCCTAGTGCCTATTTTGGGACCCAAAATAAAATAAGACCCATTCTTATTTTCAGGGAAACACGGTACATGCGTTCTCAACGTCCACAACTGCCATCTTGATTTTTGAAAAAGTGCTTTTTCAAGAGGCAATTGGACCATCTTTGTTTTTCATTGAAGACGTATCGCTTCTCATCCAAGAAGCTTCTTCAGTTCTGATTGACCTCAGTAAGACTTCAGCCAGCACTCAGACCTCACTCCTATGTTTACATATTATAATTCTACTGGTGTTTGCTTTTTTAAAAAATTGTTTCTTTGGATCTACATTGACTCTTTTGATTTTATTATTTCTACTCCCTGATGTATTCTATGTAGGTTGACTTTAGGTCTCATGTTCTAAATGCTATGTATTTTATGAGCGGCCACAGGGGTGGGCTGCTGTGGGTTTGCAAAGGTTCGGGAGAACCTCTAGCTATGATTCTGTGCAGTTCAGAGATTCCCCAAATCCCACTCCTGGCTGGCCCTTCCCACCCCACCCTCCCCTCCCCAGAGTCCCGACATGGCCCGTTTTGGATACATGTAAGTGCAGGGCATGCACAGAGGCTTGGGGAGGGCAAAAAACGGATACGGAGGATCCCGGATCTACGCACCTTCCGCCTTGCTCTCAAGACCTTTTTATTTCACCAGGCTGGTCTGGCCTAACCTCTCCCATTCTCTTTTTAATGTAAATTTTAATTTGTTCTTAACCTGGGGTTTTAAATTTGTCTTGGGCTAAATTGATTTAATCCGAATTTACTTCTGCTCTTAAATTTTTGTATTCTATGTGTTTTATCTTGTGCCTGTTCCCCGCCTTGAGTCCTTCAGGAATAGGGCAGTATATAAATCAAATAAAATGAAAATGAAATGAAAAATGAAAAATGAAAAAACGGACCTACCGGAAGTTGTGGAGGCCAGAGCCTGTGGAGGCCGTTTTCGCCCTCCTGGAGGCTTGAGGAAAGACTCTGGAGCCTGGGGAGGGCAAAAAGCCCCCCCCCCCCGTGGTGCAGGAGGCTGACTAGGCCACGCTCACCATGCCCACCCAGCAACTGGGCAGAGAACCCCTTGCTAACATTTTTGAAGCCTATCCCTGAGTGGCCCTCAGTCTTTTCTTGCGTCCTCCTTGCTTGCTCTCCTTTAAGATTTTGGCCATATATTGCATTTCTGTAATCCTCCATTCTAGAATATCTAAAGCTTATGCCATTGCTCTGTTTCAGCTTCATCTTTCTTTTTTCATCCCTTTCCGTTGTTCTTGTTTTCTCCTCTAGAGTCTGTCCCAGCAATCCTCACTATTTAGGTTGTCTGGGCTGCTGGGATTGGTTTCTATAGCCAATTGGTTCTCACAGATACTTAGCCACTGTCATAAAGATACTTCTGCTGGTGTTGGCACTACAACCATTAGCCTTTCCTTCTTTTCTGGTTCTCTTGCCACATTCCCAGATCTGCCACCATCTCTCCTGCCAGACTGGGCCAATCCCTGGTGTTCCCAACCTTTTCCAACAACTCCTCTGCCATCAAGCAATGAACTTCTCCACCAGTCTGGACCACTCACCCATATCCCAAGCCTGCTAGATGCCCATGCCTGAACAGCTTTTCTGTTCTGACTCGCCAGCTCTCAATAGCTTGGCTGACATATTTTGCTCCTTGCCATCATCATTGCTACCAAATGATTTTCCTGGAATGAATCGGATCTCTTTTTCTAGAGCCAACCCAAAAATGTAACTTTTAAAGGATTTGGGTGGGAAGGAAAGGCACAGATCATCTTCTTTTAACGACCCCATAATCCCTTGCAGGGTGGAGTCTGGGCAACTGAATGGAGCTTAGCAGAGTGTTTACTGGCCGGATGCCCTTCCTGTCGCCAATGCGGAGTTTTTTTCAGCAGATATATTCTCATTGTGCCCAGAGAGAGAAATATCTGCCTCTACCTAGGATTGAACTCACAGCCTCCTGATTGTGAGGCGAGAGCTCCACCTCTAGGCCACCGTACCACTCCAAGGAAAGACACAGATGCCTTCAACAATCTGTATCCATCCTCTCCTATTTCTTACTAACTAACGGAAATGTCTAGGCAAGACTTCCTTGACATAGATAAGAGGACGTGTTATTTAGACTCAGGGTGCTGTTGATTCTCATTTTGTCTGGTTTTGTTTGCCCTATAATCTGCTTAGCTGATGATAAGAAAACGTGCTACAAGTGCCAGAACATTTCAAGAGATTGATCAGATCTCCCAGGAGTCTCCTGTATAGGCAGTCTGCAAAATGAAGCCTGTTTATCTATGTTGGGGTGAAGGAGCAGAAATACAGGTAGTCCTCAACTTACAACCATTTATTTAATGACCATTCAACATTATAACGACACTGAAAAAAGTGACATAAGTCTTTTTTCACATGTATGACTTTTGCAGCCTCCCCATGGTCATGTGATTAAAATTCAGACCCTTGGCACCTGACTCATACTTATTTATTTATTTATTTATTTATTTATTTATTTATTTATTGATTGGTTCGATTTATATGCCGCCCTTCTCCGGAGACTCAGGGCGGCTTACAATGCGTTAAGCAATAGTCTTCGTACTTTTGTATATACCTGCTTAGTAGGGCTTTTGTCCCCCCCCCCAGCGGTGTTCTTTTTTATACAAAGTCACCTTATTTCCCCCACAATCTGGGTCCTCATTTTACCTACCTCGGAAGGATGGAAGGCTGAGTCAACCTTGAGCCTGGTGAGATTTGAACTCGCAGTAATTGCAGGCAGCTGGCAGCTAAGTGCTACTTAACAGCACTTTAGTCTGCTGCACCGCCAGGCTCCTTATGACAGTTGCAGTGTCCCAGGGGTCATGTAATCCCCTTTGGTGACCTTCTTACAAGCAAAGTCATTGGGGAAGCCAGATTCACTTAACGACCAGATTCAGTTCACCACAAGTTAGTCGTCATTAACTGAACAGCTGCAGTGAATTACTTAATCGCTGTGGCAAGAAAGGTCGCCAAATGGCACAAAATTCACTTCACAAATGCTTCACTTAGCAACCAACATTTGGTGGCACAATTTATTTATTTATTTATTATTATTATTTATTATATTTCTATACCGCCTTTCTCCCGTAGGACTCAAGGCGGAGTACAGTCAAGAAAAATATAGATACACAAACATCATAAAATTGCTAATTAAAATTATTATTATAACATAGTTTGGCTCAATTAAATAGAGCCTAAAATTAGATAACATTTTAAAAACATTCACATGTTCATATGTTTAGCCCCGCCTGTTGGAACATCAGGGTCTTGAGGGCACGGCGGAAAGCACGGAGATCAGGGATATTCCGTTTCTCCGGGGGCAGTTCATTCCAAAGGGTTGGAGCCCTCACAGAGAAGGGCCTCCCCCTGGGAGTCGCCAGTCGGCATAATTTGACTGACGGTACCCTGAGTAGTCCCTCCCTGTGAGAACGAACTGGTCGGTGGGAGGCTATTGGTGGCAAAAGACGGTCTCGTAGGTACCCAGGTCCTAAGCCATGGAGCTCTTTAAATTTTACAATTGTGGTCGTAAATCAAGGACTAGCCTGGAATTAAGGAGAAACTTTTTATCAGTGAGAACAATTAAAGCAGTGGAATGGCTTGCCTTCAGAAGTGGTGGGTGCTCCATCACTGGAGGTCTTTAAGAAGAAAATGGACAGCTACATGTCTGAAATGGTATAGGATCTCCTGCGTGAGCTGGGGGTTGGACTAGAAGACCTCCAAGGTCCCTTCCAGATCTATTCTGATTGATTGATTGATTGACTACCTGTAAACGAACGCATTCTAGCAAAGAATGTGTCCTTTGCCTTTATTTTTGATTTAGGCAAAATATGAAACAATTTATTTTCTTGCTTGTGAAAATAGGTCCTTTAGAACAGGGGTCTCTAACCTTGGCAACTTTAAGACTTGTGGACTTCAACTCCAGCTGGCTGAGGAACTCTGGGAGTTGAAGTCCACAAGTCTTAAAGTTGCCAAGGTCGGAGACCCCTGCTTTAAAGAGTTCTTTCTGAATCATCTTAGCACAATAAATGAATAAAAGTAAGTACCATGTTATAGATTACAACTTGGAGTAGTTTTCATAGCCACGCTCACTTCAGCCTGGAGAGCCCCCTGAAATAGCTATCTGTATGAGAACTACAGCTAGTCCTTGACTTTTTTTAATTTTAAAAAAAATATTTAATTTTTTATTGAAATTTATTATAGTACAATACAATACAATCAGTCAGACAGGGTTACTTTTCTATACAGGTTAGATTGATTCTTCCTTTATGTTTCATAGTTCCAAATTCCTATATATATCTTAAGATTTGTATTAACTTTCATCTATTCTTTATTCGGTTATCAATCCACCTGTACCAATCATCCCACACTGTATAATACTCTTGAGTCCTCTTTTTCGTTTAGTTCTAACGTTCATTTGTTCATGAACAGGTACCCGGGTACCTCTGAGACCGACTTCTGCCACCAATAGCCTCCCACCGGCCAGTTCGCTCTCACAGAGAGGGTATCCTCAGGATGCCATCGGCCAAGTTATGTCGGCTGGTGACACCCAGGGGGAGGGCCTTCTCTGTGGGAGCCCCTGCCCTTTGGAATGAACTGCCCCTGGAAATGCGTAAGATCTCCGACCTCTGGGTATTTCGCTGTGCACTCAAGACCCTGTTGTTCCGCCAGGCCGGGCTATCAACATAATAATTTTAAATTGGGTGTTTTAAATTTCTGGGGTTTTAAATTGAGCCGAATTATTTAATAATTTTAAATAATTTGAATTGATGTTTGTCTTGTGCTTTTAATAGGCTGTACACCACCCTGAGTCCTTCGGGAGAAGGGCAGTATAGAAATAAAATTATTATTATTATTATTATTATTATTATTATTATTATTATTATTATTATTATTATTATTATCATTATTATTATCATTATCATTATCATTATCATTATCATTATTATTATTATTATTATTATTATTATTATTATTATTATTATTATTATTTCGGCACATTCTAAAACTTTACTTTACTAAAGACTAAATACAGGAAAAAAAGAAGATATTTAATTATACGTATACCCACTGCAGCGAGAATAGCATATGCCCAATATTGGAAAGGAAAGGATACACCACCAGAGGAACATATTATTCAGAAAGTTTTAGAATGTGAGGTAGTCCTTGACTTAGGACTGCAATTGAATTCAAAACTTCTGCCGCTAAATGAGACAGTTGCTAAGCGAATTTTGCCCCATTTTACAACATAGAATGTTGTAAAAATGTTGATACTCTAGAAAAAGTGCAGAGAAGAGTGACAAAAATAGTTAGCGGGTTGGAGACTAAAACATATGAAAAACTATTGCAGAAATTGGGTGTGTCTAGCTTAATGAAAAGAAGGACTAGGGATGATATGATAACAGTGTTCAAATATCTAAAAGGTTGCCACGAACAAGAGGGGATCAACTTACTCTCCAAAGCAGGAGAGGGCAGGACAAGAAGTAACAGATGGAAAATTACCAAGGAGAGATCCAACCTAAAGAGAAATTTCCTGATAGTGAAAACAGTGAATCAGTGCTTGCCTCCAGAAGTTGTGGGTGCTCCAATGTTGGAGGTATTTAAGAAAAGATTGGATAACCATTTATTTGAAATGGAATAGGGTCTCCTTGGTGGCTCAGTGGCTAAGACGCTCAGCTTGTCAATTGAAAGGTCGGCAGTTCAGTGGTTTGAATCCCTAGTGCCGCGTAATGGGGTGAGCTCCCGTTACTTGTCCCAGCTTCTGCCAACCTAGCAGTTTGAAAGCTTGTAAAAAATGCAAGTAGAAAAACAGGGACCACCTTTGGTGGGAAGGTAACAGCGTTCCGTGTGCCTTCAGTGTTTAGTCATGACGGCCACATGACCACGGAGACTTCTTTGGACAGCGCTGGCTCTTCGGCTTTGAAACGGAGATGAGCACCGCCCCCTAGAGTCGGGAACGACTACCACATATGTGCGAGGGGAACCTTTACCTTTTTACATCTCTTTCTTATTGTTTTCTGCCCACTGAAGTCAATGCCCAGGGAACAGAGCTGTTTGGGTTAGTTAAATTTTGAATTAGGTAGCGAGATTTGCTCTGGGTTGGATGGCCTTGAGAATTTGAATTATAAATAAGGTATAAATGTTTTAACTGAGGAGAGCTGCCTAAAATAAAGGGAAGTGACATTACTCATTTTAAATACGGTTCAGAATTAGGGGCATTGTCATTCATTATCTTAGATACTGATTCATATTTGGGCTAAGTCTTCTCCATGTAAAATACCTGGAGCAATCATACCATTTACCCAATAACAGTATTTTCCCAGTCAAAGTCAATCTTTATTATGGTCATACACCGCCATTGTTTTCCAGGGAAATGGGTAACTGCCATGTATACACTAAAGAAATAAGCTAAGATGATGTGATGATCCAAGAAAACAACCAGGCTCAGAGAGCACCAAGGTCTCCTAGGAATTGTGTTGAAATAGAGCCAATAGAATACTTGCTAGATAACTTTTGAAGTGTTTAACAGTTAAGATTTAGAAACAGGGATGGCATGGGGCCAATAGAGAACCCTTTAGATAACTTTAAAAAAGCCTATTAGACAATGTTTCTTTATCCCACCTTGAAAAACTGTATAAAAGCTTGTTGAAGCTTTTGTTCTGGGTCCTGGCATTTTGATGGCTGGGACCCCTTTTGCTGAAGTGCCTCAAAAATAATAATAATAATAAAATCAATCCTGCATCTCATGTCTGGTCATTGGCTTTGGCACCAGGCTGAGTCCCAAATTTGGGGTTTTGGACATTGCCAGCTCGTCCCTGAGATTCTTGCTGCCAGATACCTTGCTAGCTAGTAGGATATGACAATTATTTTTTCCCCCTCTTCTCTTCTCTATTCCATCACCACCACCACCAACAACAGTGAATGGGTGGAGTATAATATATATTTACCACTAGGATACATGATTAAAGTTTAGTCCAATGTGCAGCCTTCTGTCTCCAGCTAAGCCGACAGATTTACTTTTACTTGGAAAATCACATTTTTGTAAATTACATCCATTTCTAGGAGTGGAAGCAGATTTATTGGTCTTTTTCTTCCATTTGTTGAAGCAGCTTGTTTCAGTGAATCAGGCAGCACTAACGTTACTGGGTGTAGGATTTTGCTCAATCAAGCTCTGTTTCCAAACTCTGAGCACCATCCAGCTGGAATTTAGCATCTTTAAAAAAAAGTGTCGAGCATCTGGTGTTTCTTTTGAAAAAGACCAAAAAGCTCATCAGTGGCAGTGATGTTGTGGCTATGGACAAGACAAAGAGGATACGTCATAGAATCATACGGCTGAAAAGAACCCTGGAGATCTTCTAGTCCAGGGGTCAGCAACCTGCGGTTCCGGAGCCGCATGCGGCTCTTTGGGCCCTCTGCGGTGGCTCCTTGTCAGGTGATCCCACCATTGGCTGGCCCTGCCCTGCCCCGCCCCTCACCCTCCCCTCCCAGTCACTCCTCACCTGTCCTGAGAAGGTAAGGGCGGCGGCGGGGATGGAGAAGCGTCCAGGGCAGAGACAGAGAGATACAGAGAGAGGGGGGAGAGAGAGACATAGAGAGATACAGAGAGAGAGGGAGGGGGGAGAGAGGGAGGGAGGGGGAGAGAGAGATATGTTAAAAGGATTTTGTGGTTCCCGGTGTTTTTTAACAACTGGTTCTCTGGCCTGGCTGGGTAGGCGTGGCTGGGGGAGGGTGTCATGTGACTGGTGGAAGTGAGTGACATCGAGTTGGCCACACCCACCCAGGTTTTGTGGCTCCCGGTGTTTTCTTTTCTGTGGGAAATGGGTCCAAATGACTCTTTGAGTATTTAAGATTGCAGACCCCTGTTCTAGTCAAACCCTCTGCCCATGTCTAAATTCATTCATTCATTCATTCATTCATTCATTCATTCATTCATTCGATTTATATGCTGCCCTTCTCCGGAGACTCAGGGAGACTTACAATGCGTTAAGCAATAGCCTTCATACTTTTGTATATACCTGCTTAGTAGGGCTTTTTGGCCCCCCTAAGCGGTGTTCTATTTTATACAAAATCAGCTTATTGCCCCCACAATCCAGGTCCTCATTTTACCTACCTTGGAAAGATGGAAGGCTGAGTCAACCTTGAATGCTGCAAACTATGTACCTTCTCTGTTGTTTATGAGTAATGAATGGTGGAAAGGACATAGAGTTGGGAATGGTCACCGTGAAAAGACCTGAGAGAATACAATAGGCGAGATACAAACTTTTCTAAAAAATACATAAATATACATCTTATGTTGCTGGTCATACTAGGGGTGCAGTCTGTTGCAGCACTGATGATGTTATCTAGTTGGGTAATGAAATGTCTACAAGAAAACTATCCAGCTCAGAGAGCATCGAGGACTCCACAAATCAACCTGGAGGTACAAATAGTTTTCTTCAATTGGTGCAGGCTGCGTTTTGGATAATTAGTAGGTTATAGTTGTTCCAGAAATTACATGTTGCTTGAAACAGAACTCTGATTTAATTTTGAAACAGAATCTCCTACTGAGAGAGATTTGCGGTTTTTCTTTTAAAAAAAAACACCAATCCTGCATTTATTTATTTATTTAAAATAGAATTACAGAGTTGGAAGGGACCTTGGAGGTCTTCTAGTCGAACCCCCTGCTTAGGCAGGAAACCCTACACCACTTCAGACAAATGGTTATCCAACATCTTCTTAAAAACTTCCAGTGCTGGAGCATTCACAACTTCTGGAGGCATGTTGTTCCTCTGATGAATTGTTCTAACTGTCAGGAAATTTCTCCTTAGTTCTAAGTTGCTTCTTTTCTTGATTAGTTTCCACCTTTTGCTTCTTGTCCTGCCTTCAGGTGCTTTGGAGAATTGCTTGACTCCCTCTTTTTTGTGGCAACCCCTGAGATATTGGAACACTGCTATCATGTCTCCCCTAGTCCTTCTTTTCATTAAACTAGACATACCCAGTTCCTGCAACCGTTCTTCCTATGTTTTAGCCTCCAGTTCCCTAATCATCTTGGTTGCTCTTCTCTGCACTCTTTCTAGAGTCTCAACATCTTTTTTACATCATCTGACCAAAACTGAATGCAGTATTCCAAGTGTGGCCTTACCAAGGCATTATAAAGTAGTACTAGTACTTCATGTGATCTTGATTCTATCGCTCTATTTATGCAGCCTAGAACTGTGTTGGCTTTTTTGACAGCTGCCGCACACTGCTGGCTCATATCTAAATTTATTTATTTATTATTTATTCCGTATGGCGTAGCAAAATGCATATGGCATAAAATTCACAGAAACAACATAGAGCAGTGAATTATTTTAAAAACACGCAGTATGAGTGATGAATAAAATTATGAATACAATTAAACCATGTATCAGCAGTTATTGGAATGACTAAATATGAGGCCAGATATCTAGAACATTTAACCATTGGACAATAATGTTAATCCCATTTAACATTCACATCGGGGTGAAATGTAAAATTTGTTACTACCGGTTCTGTGGGCATGGCTTGGTGGTGGTGGGGTTAATGTGACTGGGTGGGCGTGGCCAACTTTTTTTTTTTTAACTTTTCAAAGCATTTTTTCTAATGCTTTGAAAAGCCTCTGCCAATCAGGCAATTCAGCTGGGTTTAAAAGCAACTCATGCTTTTTAAAGGAAAAAAAAAGCCTCTGATGATCGCGTGGCTCAGCTGGGATCGTCAGAGACTTTTCAAAGCATTTTTTTTACCACCTCTTCGGCCAAGAGGTTGCAGAAAAAAATGCTTTGAAAAGCCTCTGAATGATCCCAGCTGAGCCGCGCAATCATCAGAGGCTTTTTTTTTTTTTACTTTTAAAAGCATTTTTTCATCGGAAGAGGTTGTAGAAAAAATGCTTTTAAAAGTAAAAAAAAAAAAAAAGCCTGATGATTGTGCGGCTCAACTGAGCATGGTGGTGGTGGTGGGGGCAGGGATTTTTGCTTCCGGTTCTCTGAACCACCCACCGCCATCGCTCTGAACCGGGAGCATTTCACCCCTGATTCACATTATGTGGATGAATTTCTGGAGTTGGACTTAAGGAAAAACTGGTCTCATAGTTGCAAACACAACTTCGTTCCCTTGTGTTCTTGCAACCAGAGGGATCCATAGAAGGATAAAACAACAACAACAAATTCAAGACATTTGTAATAATCAGTCCCACCTCCTTTAAAAGAGCAATGGCTGTGTGATACAGCAAAAAGAGCACATGTGGTCACAACAACCCCCTCAATCTTTTTGACTCCCTCTTCCATGCATACCTCTAGTTGAAGTAATGTCTTTTAGGTAACAGATCATTATGGTGGCCTAGAGGTGGAGATGCTCACCTCACACTCTGGAGGTTGAGAGTTCAATCCTAGGTAGCGACAGATATTGGGTGCAAAGAGAAAATATCTGCTGTGAACTTCATGTTGGCGTCAGGAAGGGCATCCAGCCAGTAAATGCTCAGCTCCATTCAGTCGCCCTGACTTCACCCAGATAAAAAGGGATTACAGGTCATGAAAACAGCAACAACAAAACAGAGAAAGTGCATTGTTTTGCCCAATCTACTGCATCAAAGACAGTATGCAAAAGGTATTTATTTATTTAATTTGCTGCTCCTCCCACTTGAGGAGCTGCAAATTAAATAAATAAATGCCTTTTGCATACTGTCTTTGATGCAGTAGATTGGGCAAAACAATTTCCTTTCCCCTTTTAATAAAATTGAGATAGGATCACCATAGGATCACTATGACTGCTGAAGTCAAAATTTCAGGGGCATCTGATGCTTGGCTGACAACTGGAAGGCTGAAAATATCCTTTCCTTTCATTGCTCAGTATTCTTAAAAAAAATAGTAGCATGGAGAAATGCTTATCAAATGTCTGGCCATGGTCTCAGTACCCAACAACAAAAAACAGCCATCGCAGCCAAATTCTAGTTTCCAGGAGGCAGATATATAATTCTTACAAGGATGAAAGATTTGAGGAACAGCTCAAAGCCAAGTACACCCATTTCCTTTCCGGCTGGTAAACCTAAATTCCTGTGGACCATTACATCTTCGAAAAGGAGTCGCATTTTGATTCAGATTTCATGCATGGGGAAGTGGTAGAGGAGATAGGAGAGCACTGAGGCGATGGTGTGAATAATGGGAAAAGGGAACATTTTGTCACAACAGAAAATGTGAAAGGAAATGGGATTTTGTGGATATGTACTGTATGTTTCTGTGGGGAGAGCAGTGTGGTGGCCTAGAGATGAAGACCCTTGCCTCCCACTCGGAAGGTTGAGAGTTCAAATCTAGGTAGCGGTAGATATTTCTCTCCTAGGACACAAAGAAAAAAAATCTGCTGTGAACTCACTGTGGTGTCAGGAAGGGCATCTGACCAGTAAACATTCAGTAAACCCCAGCTGTGACACTATCTATCTATCTATCTATCTATCTATCTATCTATCTATCTATCTATCTATCTATCTATCTATCGATCGTAGTGGCCAAAATTATGAAAACTTTTGGGGAAAAGTTGTATTTTTGAGGTTTGATGGTTAATAACACCACTTTTTTTGGGGAATTTCAAGATAATCATATTCCACTGCTGAAATGGCCTGGGAATAGCCCAGACCTTAACCCAATTGAAAATCTATGCCACCGACTAAAGAAACTTGTTAGTCAGAAGCGACTCAGCAATAAAACTCACTTAATAGAAGCAATCATTTAATCTTGGTTTCACATGATAACAGCTGCAGGACTAAAAGACTTGGTTCACTCCATGGGAAGATGTTGTAAGGCCATAATTCATGCTAAAGGTTACCCAATTAAGTATTAACTGATAATTTTTGTATATCTCATTTTTTTCTATGGTGATAATTTTTGCATATCTCATTTTTTTCTATGGTGATAATTTTTGTATATCTCGTTTTTTTTCTACGTGTTTCACTTTTCTTCTTTATACTGCAACTGCTATTCTAATAGCAAATCTTTCATAAAAGTTATTGCATTACATTCATAATCTATCTAATCTATCTATCTATCTATCTATCTATCTATCTATCTATCTATCTATCTATCTATCTATCATCATCTAATCCTCTCTTTCTCTTTCTCTCATCTTCTCTCTCTCTCCCCCTCCCATCTCTCTCCATCTCAGCAAATGACTCAGGACGGCTCACAATTCAGAAACATATGTTATAATTAAAATCTTAGAAACATTTCAAAACAATAAAAATCATTAAAACTTGGGGAAAAAATAAAATAAAAAGGAAAACATCTTGTTTTTTTCTCCAGCTGAAGTTTTTAACTGCACTGCAGTTCGAAAACCAAGTCAGAGGATATGAGGATATGAGTGCAATGAGAATTGAAGAACTTGCACTTGCTCAGAAGCACTCTTCTCTGGTGGAGCCCAGAAGGATTCAATAGCCTGTATGAAGCCAGGCATGGATTAGAGGAGAAACGTCAATGCCTGGATGCCGTTTACAGCTTTAGAGAAGAGATGATCAGAGGGCTAGAAATGTTGTTGAATTATCTACACACCAAGAAGCCTCTTTGAAGCCAATCACTGCTTGTTGGTTTTATTCATTTCCTCACCTAAAATGGCTGTTTACAGGATGGAAAAAGCATGGAAACATCTGTTCCTTTCCTGCCATCTCCCTCATGATTCTCCTCATGTTTTATTATCTAACCATTGATAAAACAAATCCCATATCAAATAATATTGTTTATCTTCCTGTTCTCTAATTTCAAATGTCAATTTACTCATTTCAGCACATTCCATAATTTTCTTAATAACCTCATCATCAGTAGGTAACTTCTCTCCTTTCCAATTTTTAGCAAATTCAATTCTAGCCACTGTTAAGACATTCACAATTAAATATTGCAATTCTCTATTGCATGTTTCTGGTAAGATCCCTAATAAAAAAATCTCTAGTTTAAAATCAATGTGTTTCTTTATCATTTTTTTCCAACCACGTGTGTATCTTCGTCCAATATCTCTTAGCTTCCACACATGTCCACCATATATGGTAATATGATCCTGGAGTCTGATGACACTTCCAACATTTCTCCAATTTATTCTTGAACATTCTGGCTATCCTCATCGGGGGTAGGTGCCACCTGTAAAACATCTTATACAAATTCTCCTTATATGCTGTAGACATTGTCATTTTATAATTTTGCAACCACCATTTTTGCCATTTCTCTAAATCAATACCATGACCAAAATTTTTCCCCCATGCTATCATTGATTCTTTAACTTGTTCTTCTTCCAATTTTACCTCTAGCAAATATCCATATAATTTTTTAATTACATAGTCATCAGAACCCAATAAAATTTTATCTAAATTAGTCAAAACATTGTACAAACCTTCTTGTTTAAGTTCTTCTTCATATCTAGGAAGTATTTGCAAATATGAAAACCAATCCATCTTACAGCCCTGTTCTAATTCTTGCTTTAATTTGAGTTCACCCTTTTCATCCATTAATTCACTATATCTAACAATTTGTTCCCTTTTGAATATTACAGAATATGAAAATGCTTCAGTTGTAGATACCCAGACTGGAATCTTCAAATAATGTTGTTTTTTAATCTTTTCCCAGTTCAATAATAGAGCTTCCCGTATCTGATGCCTTCTAAAATACCCCTGTATTTTTGTTCCTTTATACCATAAGAAAGTATGCCACCCTATCAACAAATCATGTCCTTCTAAATTCAATAATCTAATATTTCTCAAAGTTATCCATTCTTTAATCCACATGAGGCTTGTTGCTTGATAGTAAAGTTCCCAATTAGGTAAACCAAAACCTCCCCTCATTCTAGCATCTTCTAACAACTTTAATTTTATCCTTGCCTTCTTTCCCTGCCAAATATATTTCAACATCATTTTATTCAAATCATCAAAAAATTCTTTCCCCAATCTAATTGGAATTGTCTGGAATAAATACAAAATTCTAGGCAAAATATTCATCTTAATAGTTGATATCCTACCAATCAGAGAAAGCTGCAAATTTCCCCATTTTGCCAAATTTGTCCCTATCTGTTGCTTAAGCTTATTGTAATTGTTTTCTTTAAGTGTACTACATCTTGCTGTCAGATATATCCCCAAATATTTTACCTTGTTTGTGACCTGCATCTTTGATATCTCCATCAGTTCTTCTTTTTGCTTTATCAACATATTTTTAGTCAAAATCTTCATTTTGTCTTTATTAATTTTCAAACCAGCTACGTTCCCAAACTCTCCAATATTCTCTATCAGCTTATTTATTGATATTAATGGTTCTTCAATAATAAAAACCAGGTCATCTGCAAATGCTTGCAATTTATATTCTTCTTTTCGAAGTTTCATGCCTTTTATGTCTTTTTCTTCTCTAATATTTTTATTTAAAACTTCTAATGTCAATATAAACAACAGTGGGGACAGTGGACATCCTTGTCTAGTACCTTTTTCTATCTCAATAGAATAAGTCAATTCTCCATTTATCATTACTTTTGCTGTTTGCTTATAATATATAGCTTCTATTCCCTGGATAAATTTCCTACCAAAGCCCATCTGTTCCATTTGGAGTGTCATAAATCGCCAACTTACATTATCAAAAACTTTTTGTGCATCTAAGAATATCAAAGCCATCTGCTTTTCAGGATGCGCTTCATAGTATTCTAAAGTATCCAGAATTATTCTAATATTGTCTTTAATCTGTCTTTTTGGAAGACATACATTTTGATCTGAGTGTATGAAATTATTTAAATATCTCTTATGTCTTTCTGCCAATATTGAAGCAAAGATTTTATAGTCTGAATTTAGCAGGGATATAGGCCTATAGTTTTTGATTTGTTGTGGGTCTGTATCTTCTTTATGAATCAATGTGATGTACGCTTCAGACCATGACTTGGGTACTTTCTTCTTCATCATCACTTCATTCATAACTTCCAGTAATGGGAGACTTAAAGATTCTTGTAGTATTCTATAATATTCTGCAGGTAAACCATCTGGCCCTGGTGCCTTTCCATTCTTTTGTTTCTTAATTGCTTCTGTTAATTCCATCATCGTTATATTCCCCTCTAACATCTCCTCAATATCTTTGGGAATCCGAGGTAATTTTGCTTTTTGTAATATCTTGCTACATTTTCCTCTTCTATCTTCTCTCTCTTATAAAGTTGTCTATAATATTCCTGTATTATTTTTCCTTTATTTCTGAATTTGCTTTGCCCTTGATCATCAATTAATTGTGTTATTTTTCTTGATTCTCTTTCTTTTTTCAACTTATATGCTAGCCATCTTCCTGGTTTATTCGCATTTTCAAAATAGTTCTATTTAGTGCTTCTAATTTTTTGGGCTAATTCTTCTTTCTCCAGTAAGTCCATTTTATGCTTTATTATATCCATTTCCACAATCCAAATACTCTTAAGTTCTCCAACAATGATGGAAGTTCTCCTCCGCACATCTGGTGGGGAGACTCACTTCGCAATGGGATGAGTACAGATGGTCCTTGAGTTATGAACCATAACTGAGCCCAACATTTCTGTTTGCTAAGCGAGAAAGTTGTTTAGTGAGTTTGCCCCATTTTATGACCTTTCTGGCTGCAGTTGTTAAATGAATCACTGCAACTGTTAAGTAATATGGTTGTTCAGTGAATTTGGCTTCTCTATTGACTTGGATTGCTTGGAGTGTTGCAAAAGGTGATCACACAACCCTGGGACATTGCAACCATAATGGATATGAAGCAGTTATCAAACATCTGAATATTTTGATCACATGACCATGGAGATGCTGCAGTTGATTGTAAGTGTGAGAACTGGTCACAAGTCACTTTTTTCAGTGCCATTGTAACTTCAGGTGGTCACTAAACAAACTGTTGTAAGTCTAGGACTAAGTGTAGTAGCAATATAAGAACCAGTATATATAATATTAGGCTGCTTCTTCTTCTTCTTCTTCTTCTTCTTCTTCTTCTTCTTCTTCTTCTTCTTCTTCTTCTTCTTCTTCTTCTTCTTCTTCTTCTTCTTCTTCTTCTTCTTCTTCTTCTTCTTCTTCTTCTTCTTCTCCTTCTTCTTCTCCTCCTCCTCCTCCTCCTCCTCCTCCCCTCCTCCTCCCCTCCTCCTCCTCCTCCTCATCAACATCATATATTATTATTAATATTAAACAACCAATGGAACAGAAGTTGCCTTCAGAAGTTGTGGGAGCTTCATCACTGGAAGCTTTCAAGAAGAGACTGGACTGCCATTTGTCAGAAATGGTGTAGGGTCTCCTGTTTGGATAGGGGGTTGGACTAGATGACCTACAAGGTCCCTTCCAACTCTGTTAATCTGTATCTGTATCACTCATGAAAAGGAGTAGAGAGGATATGATGACTTTTAGTCCTATCTGGTGCAAAGTCATTTTGACATTATGAGAAACAGAAGAGCTGAAAATTTCAGGTCCATTTTTTGGGGGTGGGGGGTGGGGGGTACAAATGGAGCTTGTGGGATGCATCTCATTGTGACATCATCATTGCAATCCAGACACTCACATGTCCGGATTGCAATCATGTGACCATGGCATACTGCGATGGCTGAAACTTCGAGGGCCGATTGTAAGTCTATTTTTTCAGCCTTGCTGTATCTTTGAATGGCTGCTGAAAAAAAAATGGATGTGAATTGAGGGCCACCTTTAGTATCATGGGGATCTTTTAGGGAGTGTCTTCAAATTTGTCCTGACTGCTGGCAATTCCCTCCACTGCAGGGTTGTTGTTTTTTTTGCAAGATTTCAGAAATGGTTTGCCATTGTCTGCTTCATAAATCTGAGAGAGAGGGACTGGCTCAAGGTCATCCAATGGGTTTTATACTTGTGATGGGACTAGACCTCACGGTCCCCCTGTTTCTAGCTTGGTGCCTTACCAAGAGTTAAATGGTTCTAGTAAAATCTAATGTTTTAATGTAGGAGTTTAAAGGAGGGACCATCAGATTGTTGAGAGGTAAGAAGATGAGTGTCACCCTGCCATATCTTGGTAAATAGGAAGATCTATTCCTAGCAAAATGCACTTTGAGCGAAACTTGATAATAACATTTGCTAAAAACAAAAGAAAAAAATTCTTGGATGGAAGAAGTGCTGAGAATAACCCAGTTCCAACAAAAACCATCTTCCATCTTGTTAATCTGCAGAGATGTCAGGCCCAAACAACCAGATTCACATGTGACAATTCAAGCTAGCTACTTTATTGTTTTCTGCCTATTACACAGGAATCTCCCAAAACTGGACAATTTTCACCTGGGAATGACCAGATAAGATTCTAATCAGGGGTGAAATCCAATTTTTTTCCCTACCAGTTCTCTGGGCGTGGCTTGGTGGGCGTTGCAAGGGAAGGATATTGCAAAATCTCCATTCCCACCCCACTTCAGGGGAAGGATACTGCAAAATCTCCATTCCCTCCCTTCCTGGGGGAAGGATATTACAAAATCTCCATTCCCACCCCACTCTGGGGCCAGCCAGAGGTGGTATTTGCCAGTTCTCTGAACTACTTAAAATTTCCGCTACCAGTTCTCCAGAACCTGTTAGAACCTGATTGATTTCACCCCTGGTTCTAATGCATTTGGGTAGGGGTCAGTTCTAGCCCTCTTTTGCTTATGCAGTGAGTCCCGACTGATTCCTCACTTGACCCCTCCTCCCAGGTAGGATGGTTGTTCTCCAATAAGAGTATTGTGTCCACTAGCAGTCAGACTTAGTTTGAAGGAGCTGGTTCTTTCTCTGCGTATGCCACCACTGTCCTGTTTTTCCCACCCCAAGCCTGCTTTTGAGCATCCACTATAAATGCAGAGATCTAGGGTTGTGTTGATTGTCTTAGGGACCTTGACCCTCAAATATAAAATAGGTCCTGAGAGAGGTTAGCAGAGAAAGATGAAGCAGGGCTAGAGTTCAAGATCTGGAGAGGTCAGCCAGGAATTTTCTGGGTCTAGGAGAGTTCTGATGCAAAACGATCGTGCTTTAATAAAGCTGAGCCCATTAGGGAGATGAAGAAATGAAGCACTGAAGAAGATGGTTGAAAGTCCATGAGTTTATTGTTAATGTGTGCATTACTTTAGAGGTCAAAAGGTCCAGACATTCCATGTGATGGGATTCTGCAAGTTCCAATTCAATTTAAAGCAGACTTTCTTAACCGGGTGCCAAGAAATAGATTGGAACTGCAGTTTCCGATATGTCTACCAAGATGAGTACCAAGTTGGAAGCCTAGTTTAGACACAAAACAATAAATATTATACGGAACTTAAAATGCTCAGGAAGATTTATGACTAGCCATATCTCAACGCACATGCTGGAACCACAGCAGAATGGTGAGGGTGTATCCTACGTGGCACACAATCAATGACATCATTATCTGCTATGGACAATAATGATGTTGGCTATGCACTACATTGTGTGATGCCTTCTCCAAGTACATAAAGATCTCCTGGCTTTTCACATGGCAAGGAACTAATTTGTTGGGGCTTTACTGTAATTTTGGGGACAGAGTCAATCAAAGCAGGCTATGATTCTTCCTTATTTGCTGGGCTCAGAAGTTGGCTTTATTCAGCCTGAAATATCATTGGAATTATCTTTTAATTTTTTTCTCTGTGCCTGTCCAACATTATCTAGACTTGGATGAGAATTCTTTTTTTTTAATTGAAAAGTTTTACAAAAGGTTTACATAATTCCCCCCCTTCCCTACCACCCCCACCCCCTCCTGTTCCCAACCACCCACCTCCCCCCCCTCTTCCCAGAACAAATTACAGGGTATAACCTTCAACAATCATAATCCATCCTAATCTAAATGATTATAACATTCAACATCTCTTGTTCCTTCAATTCCCTAATTACCCTACTAACTTAATTACTTAAAAACACACCAAATATCTATATACTCATTCATAACCTATCTGCAACTTCTTATTCCGGTATTTATTTTGGATATAATCTATCCATCTTCTCCAGTCCCTTAGATATCTTTCGTTTGAATGTTCCTTCAGATACGCCAAAATTTTTGCCATTTCTGCTAGGTTTATATCTTTCATTGTCCATTCTTGGATTGTAGGTATTGTTGGCTTTATTCAGCCTGAAATATCATTGGAATTATCTTTTAATTTTTTTCTCGGTGCCTGTCCAACATTATCTAGACTTGGATGAGAATTCTTGATGCTATAGGCTGGGTGGTAGAATTAAAAAAAAAAAAAAAGACGGGGAGAAGATAATGCTTCCGAGAACACCATATCAACAGAGGTCCAGGAAGTTACCAGGAGTGTAGCTGAATTCAAAGAGATCTGAAATAGTACCTTGATAAAACCATACTTGGAATATTGCATCCAGTTTTGGCTGCCACAATGTAAAAAAGATGTTGAGACTTTGGAAAGAGTGCAGAGAAGAGCAACCAAGATGATTAGGTGGCTGGAGGCCAAAACATATGAAGAACAGTTGGGGGAATGGGATATGTCTACTGTAGTGAAAGGAAGGACCAAGGGTGACATGATAGCAGTGTTCCAATATTTGAGAGGCTGCCATGAAGAAGAGGAGATTAACCTATTTCCAAAGCACTAGAAGGCAGGACAAAAAGCAATAGATGGAAACGAATCAAGGAGAGAAGTAACCTAGAACTGAGGAGAAATTTCCTGACAGTGAGAACAAATAACCAGTGGAACAGAAGCTGTAGGTCAGGGGTGTCAAATTTGATTTAATTGAGGGCCGCATCAGGGTTGTGTTTGACCTTGGGAGGGGGCAGGGGGGCATGGCCAGCTCGACCTCACTCGTGTTGGGGGCACCTGTGGTGGCCCGAGTGCTCTGCCAGAAAAAACAGGCTCCCAAGCTCCGTTTTTGGCTGCGGCGGCTTCCTGCAACCCTCTGCCAGTGAAAATGGAGCTTGGGAGGGCTGCCCGCAGCAGAGGCTGACAGTGGCACCATGGCAGAGGCACTGCAGGCCGGTCCTTCGCTGTTTCCAGGGCAGTCCCACAGGCCAGATCTAAGCACCCTGTGGGCCGAATCCAGCCCCCGGGCCTTGAGTTTGACAGCCCTGCTGTAAGTGCACCAGTGGTGGGTGCACCGGGTTCTCCCCGGTTCTTGCGAACCGGTAGTGGAAATTTTGAGTAGTTTGGAGAACCGGTAAATACCACCTCTGCTTGGCCCCACCCTCAATCTATTCACTGCCTCCCAAGTCCCAGCTGATCAGCTAGAAGGAAAAAATCAGGGCTCACTTGACAAAGAAGGGGAAAAAAAAACCAAGACACCTTAGCTTTAAATTGAGAAGCCAAGAAGCCTCCCAACTGATTGGCTAGAACCGATCTGCTCCTTGTAAACTGCTCGGTGGTGGTAGATTGGCAATTGAGGCCAAGCTGCCCGAAAGCGGTTTCCAATACTCTAGGTGGTGACAGAGTGGCAAAAAACTGTTTAAACTCTTGCCACGGCACTTCAAAGGGCCGCCCTACAGCTGATCAGCCGTAAAAGGCAGTGTGGTGGTAGACCAGTGCAGTCCAAAAACAAATAGGTAGACCGGTACAGCTCTGCAAGCAGTTAAAAGCGTGGTAGACCAGTATCTCTGCTAAATCCTAAAGAATTATTTGTCACATGACCGTCAAACCATGCCCACAAAATAAGCCACGCCCACAGAACCAGTAGTAAAAAATTTTAGAACCTATCCCTGAGGTGCACCATCACTGGAGGTTTTTAAAGAAGAGATTGGACAACCATTTGTCTGAAATGATATAAAGATCTTCGACCTGAGCAGGGACAAGACCTCCAAGATCTCTTCCAACTCTGTTATTCTTATCAAAAAATAACTTCAGTGCCAGAAGGGATGCCCAGTTAAGTTGTCATCTGTTCCACAATTCTAGGAAGGTTGCTCTCTTCTTCCTCCAATTCTGAATGGACTGAAGCAGATTACGTCCTATAGTTTTTTTTGTGAATAAACATCTAGGTGATTTTGTAAGTTGGTCCGGTTATTGACTCTTATCCGAGATGCACCCCTCTGAAGAATTTGAGGTGGTCATTCATGAACTCGGGGAAAGCCCTAGATGGACTTTTGGTTGCTTCGTTTTAATTTTTTATTTGCTTCTCTTGTACATTGCTAGAGACTCATAACTGCAGTGACCTACAAATATTACCGACAGAGAGATGGATGAATAGATTCTGCAGACATCTAACTGAAAGAACTCCTCTTGGACACGAAGGAATGGAGAAAATATACTTGCTTCTTAGCCAATGTTACCTTGCTGAACCCAAGGTTAGACTAAAATTGCACTCTCCCACTGCGGTCATTTTCTCTCTCGTTCCTGGATCTTAAATGTTTCCCAATACATTTGTTAGTCACAGTGCTTTGGCACAAAACATACTCTAAACCATAGGAGTATTATTATCGAGTTCAAGGTGACTGGTTACAAAAATCTCTCTTTCTCTTTCTCGCTCTTCAAGCCTGATGAGGGGGAGAATCCAAGCAGGCCTGTGTTAATAAACCAAGCAAAGGAAACACTTGCTGAATGCTATGGAATTTCAACCAGAGTTTAAATTTTATTTTTATCATATCATATCATGTCATGTCATGTCATGTCATGTCATGTCATGTCATGTCATATCATTATTTTATTATTTTGAATTTTATATGGCCACCCATTTTAAGCAACTCTGGACAATTTACCACAACCTTTAAAACCAATGAGTAAAAATAATCCTAAAAGCAATAAAAACGAACAAACAAAAGCCCTGCTTAAATTAAACAGTGGAACATCTTGCCTGCAGAAGTTGTGGGTGCTCCAACACTGGAGGTTTTTAAGAAGAGATTGGACAACCATTTGTCTGAAATGATAGAGGGTTTCCTGCCTGAGCAGGGGGTTGGACTAGAAGACCTCCAAGGTCCCTTCCAGAGCTGTTATTTTCTTATTCTGTTATATCATCTTTTGTTCATTTCTCTCTAACAATTCACCCCATCATCATTTTGTTATTTAGATGTTTATTGCATCTTTTCTCCAGAGGTTTATAGCGGCTTAGATGGAAATCTCCCTTCATTTTATTCCCCTCCCCTCAGAAACTCATTGAGCCAAAAGAAACTAACTGGATCCATATCATTAAGAGCAGCGGTTAGAATGCAGATGTTCTGTCCCCGTCTCACACACGCACACAAACAGATAGTCAGGGGTTAAATAAAACTGGCAGACAACAAATTCTTTCGATAAGAGGATTGGCAGCAACCCAGTAGCTGCTTGCCAAGAACTTTAGTCATAGAGGGAGGGGTTGTTCCTCCGACAGATAAACCCAAACAAGATACACACAGTTCAAGAATTGTCAAGTCCAGTCCATATTAAATCCAAGGCAGATAACGTTGTTTCAAAGATACAATGTGACTCACTAGTAGTTAGTTTTGTCCGTTACAGAGTCTGAATGGCCACCTCACCCCCTTTTATCCCCTGTGGGGTGTGGTCCAGTGACTCAGCTTAATCTCTGGCACGCCTCCTTTTCTGCTGTGTGCGCTTGTCTCTCCGACGCTGGCGTGGATCCAGCCAAGACTTATCTCCGTCACTGTCCAACTGCGAGGAAATACCTGACTCCTGGCCAATCTCTTCTCCTTCAGGAGACACCTGAGGCATTGCCAGAGAGGAGGGTCCTGGAGAGGGAGGCCTGGCCAACTCCTCTCCTTCATGTTCGGAGCCTTCTCCCTCCGATAAGTTGGCCTCGGGGGTCGGAGTCACAACAGCACTGCTGAAGGCTACTTCTGCTGACTGTCGGCTGCCAGCAGTTCGATTCTCACAAACTGAGGCTCAAGGTTGACTCAGCCTTCCATCCGTCTGAGGTCGGTAAAATGAGGACCCAGATTGTTGGGGGCAATAGGCTGACTGTAAACCGTTTAGAGGGGGCTGTAAATGCACTGTGAAGAGGAATATACTGTATTTTTCGGAATATAAGATGCACCTTCCCCCCCAAAAGGGGGTGAAAATTTGCGTGCGTCTTGTACACCTGCCCACCCACTGGTCCCCACCCTTTGGCCTCTGCCTCCCAGCAATTTACCTCCTTGCAGCAAGCAGCAAGAAGAAACAGCCCATTTCAACTTCAGCACAGCCTAATTAGCACAAGTTGATTGTCCATTGGATCAGCCTCCCGACTCTCAGCTGTTTCAGGCTGCAGGAATTGCCATTGTCTATTGCTGGCCCGGCCTCTGCTGCTTGCTGCAAGGAGGTTAATTGCTGGAAGCAGATTTTTTTTTCTTGTGCTAATCAAGCTATGCTGAAAATGAAAATGAAAGTAAAGCAGGCTGTTTGCTGCAACAAGGCAAAATTGCTGGGAGGCAGAGGCAGATTTCTTTTTCTTGTTTTCCTCATCAAAAAAGATAGGTGCGTCTTACAGTCCGGAGTGTCTTATACTCTGAAAAATACGGTAAGTCTAAGTGCTATTGCTATTTCAATCATTCAATGTGCTTCTATAGACTGGGCCATAGACCATTTGATCGGGATGATATAATCTCTCTTGCCTTGAGCGGGAGGTTGGACTAGAAGACCTCTGAAGTCTCTTTCAGCCCTGTGATTCTATGTTCTATGGAAATAACCTCCCACCAGCAAGAATTGCTAAAATGTTTCCGGGTACATCAGAGTTATATTGGAATTGTGGGAAAACCAGAGGTACATATTTCCATCAATGGCGGACTTGTATAATGGCAAAGAAGTTTTGGAGAAGGATTAGGAATTGGATTAAGGACATTACTAATGTGGACCTCCAATGGAAACCTGAGATATATTTACTAGGTATTCACCCAGAGGGGCTGAGTAAGAAAAAATGGTATCTCACTCTACATATTTTAGTCGCAGCTAGAATAGCGTTCGCCCAACAGTGGAAAGAAAAAAAGATACCGGCTAGTGCCCAAATTATAAATAAAGTATTAGAGTGCGCTGAGGCACATAGAATGATGTATATGTTGAAAGAAAAAGAGGATTCTGAATTTTTTCAAAGTTGGGACTGTTGGTATCGGTGGTTGAATAAAAGGATTGAGATGAAGTGAGGGCCTAAGTCAATATGAGGAGAGATATATTTATCTAGATTGAAAGATAATTGTATGAAAACCATATTTGGGGATTATTTACTTTATTCTGTGTTGTGGGCATAATTATTTATTAATGAGGGCAGGAATATTATCTGCCGGGATTGACGTGTTTGTATGTTTAGTGTTATGAATGGGGGAGGAAGGGAGGGGAACGTATGGTTTTTGTTGTTATGTATAATCAATGTTTTTGTCTTATGTTGATTTTAACTTGGAAAAATTAATAAAATTTATTTCTTAAAAAAAAAAAAGAAATAAAGGTTACATTTAAGCAATGATGGCCTCTTTTGGAGCTAGTTCTACACAGTGACATCATTTCCTTACAAATTCAAATTCCTCACACTGTATGTATATTCATGTGTGTGCATATGAACCCATGCATGCATGCGCACACACACTCACACACACACACAAAGAGAGAGAGAGAGAGAGAGAATATATCTGTGGGCAACACATGGAGTTATCTGGATTCAGTGTTTCTATATTGATTATGTGGGCCCTTGAAAAGCTCCAGGAGAGATGACAAAGATAGCCGTCAGAGGCAGGAAATAAATCCAGCCTGTTTCAATATGCAGTCACTAAAAGAGGCCGAGTCTGGGCAAAGCAAGATAGATGAAGGAATGATTAGCTTGGCGCGACGGCCAAGCTGTCACTGAAACAAATGGAATTTTGCATCCTCAGCAGGGCTGGGGAGCTTTGCATTTTTGGCTCGACTACCAACGCGCCCTCTTGACCTGTTCAGAGAGCGAGGAGAAAACCCTCTGGGCTTTGCTCTTGATTTGGTCAAAAATTTAAATAGCATTCTTACGGGATAGGAAATAGTGCACAGGCAAGCCGAACCCGGGGTTATCTGCAAAAGAAAGAAAAAAAACAGTAATGGCTTGATAGAGGTCTGCCGATTCAGCTAAAAGCTTGAGTAGTTTGTTCTCATTTAGGTTAAGTTTAGGGACAATGATTTGTGGCTGCAAAGTTGCTTTGAGTGTGCTTTGAAATGAACCAAGCGGCTTGTCACTGTCTTACTTTTTCCTAACATGGCCCTTAACTTGCAACTCCATGGTAAACCAAGTTTCTGTTATCTCTAGGACCAGGGGTGGGCTGCTGGGGGTTTGCAGCAACCCACCCCTCTAGCTAAGATTCTTTGCAGTTCGGAGAACCCCCAAATCTTATTCCTGGCTGGTCCTGTCCACCCCTCCCCTCCCAGGAGTCCCCACGTGGCCCGTTATGAATGCAGGTAAGTGCAGGGCACACATGGAGGCTCGGGGAGGGCGAAAAATGGGACTACTGGTGTCAGATAATTATCTGAAACAGTGCCACAGAACCACACTGTCTATACTGGAAGGATGGTTTTGTGTTTATACTTTCCCTCCATTTTGTCTAAGAGACTGAAGGGGGAGTGGCTTAGCCACTCTATAAATATGACCCCCTTTACCCACACACACTTGGGGAGACACTTGGAAGACACAGAGGAGACACACAGGAGAAAAGAGAGAAGAAGGGATTATACTCTAGGCCCGTGATGGCGAACCTATGGCACGTGTGCCACAGGTGGCACGTGGAGTCATATTGGTGGGCACGTGAGCATTGGACTACTGTAACACCCTCTACATGGGGCTGCCCTTGGGATGCATCCGGAGGCTCCAGCTAGTCCAGAATGCAGCTGCGCGGGTAATTATGGGGGTCTCTCGATACTCCTGTGTAACACCTCTCCAGTGCGAGCTGCACTGGCTGTCGGTGGCGTTCCAGATTCGTTTCAAGATGCTGGTGCTTACCTATAAAGCCCTTCATGGCTTAGGCCCGGGGTACTTGCAGGACCATCTCCAGCTGCTCTCCCACCGTCCCGTGCGCTCTCACAGAGTGGGCCTCCTCAGGATGCCTTCAGCCAAACAATGTCGGCTGACGGCCCCCAGGAGGAGAGCGTTCTCTGTGGGAGCCCCGACCCTCTGGAATGATTTGCCCGCCGAGCTCAGGACAGCCCCTGACCTCCTTTCCTTCCGTCGTGAGTTGAAGACGTGGCTCTTTCGTCAACTTAACTGATCCGCTATGGGTGTACATTGTTATAATTTTAAACTGTTTTAATTGGGTTGTTGATTTTAATTTTATTGTGATTTGTATTGGATATTGTTTTTGTAAGCCGCCCTGAGTCCCTCGGGAGAATGGCGGCATATAGATCGCAATAATAAAATAAATAAATAAATAATAAATAAATTGCCCTAGCACAGTTCTGGCACGCGCATCTGATTTTTGGGCCTTCTGGGCCCACTGGAAGTTGGCAAATGGGCTGTTTCTGGCCTCCGGGGGTGGGGAAGGCCCATTTTTGCCCTCCCCAGGCTCCTAGAAAGCCTCTGGAGCCCAGGGAGGGTGAAAAACGGGACTTCCGGTCCCACCGGAAGTCGGCAAATGGGCCGTTTCTGGCCTCCAGAGGCTTTCTTGGAGCCTAGGGAGGGTGAAAAACGGGCCTACCAGGCCCACTGTGCCATTGTGTGCCAAAAGTGGGGGGAGCAAGTGTGTGGGGGGTTGCACACACATGCATGGGGGGACAGGGCATATTGAATTATGGGTATGGGCACACGTGCACATGACCCCCCCACGCTCCCCACGCTTTTGGCACGTGATGGCAAAAAGGTTACCATCACTGCTCTAGGCACATTTACCTCAGAAATAAATAAAGACCAAGATACAATGTTCTGTGATTTAAAATGTAAATAGTTTATTGATTTTAAATAAACAACGTTTTTCTTGATAAAAGAAATCTGGCTTAATTGTAGCTGCTGGGACATTCCAAGATCTTATTGACCTCTACAACCTAAACTAAAACTTTTCTAACAACCGGAAGTTCAGGAAGGCCGGAAATGGGCTGTTTCCAGACTCCAGAGGGCCTCCAGAGCCTGGGGAGGCCATTTTCGCCCTCCCAGAGACTTGACAAAAGCCTCCAGAGCCCGAGGAGGGCAAAAACACTCTCCCTACCATGGTTCAGGAGGCTGACTAGGCCACACCCACCATGGCCATGACCATCCAGTAACCGGGTAGAGAACCCCTTGCTAAAATCTTTGAAGCCCACCCCTGTCTAGGACAGTGTTAAGTCCAGCCAGCAAGGGGAATTCTGGAAGTTGAAGTCCACATGTTTTTAAGTTGCCAAGGTTGACACCCCTGCTCTAGGACATTTCATAAGCCTTCCCTACAGGTTGGATAAAATCAACTATGATTTTCTGTGTTTTTTTTGCACCTTTTGAAGTAGAAAGCTGTCAGCCAGACAAGTTAGGAATTCTTTGGAAGGTGAATGTTACTCTTTTCTTTCTTTTCTTTTTTTTGGTATATGTTTTATTTGCAGTTTTCTTTTAACAACCAACATATTTTGTGGACAGTGTAATGACTGGGTCAATACCAGAGGTGGTATTCAGCAGGTTCTGACCAGTTCTGGCGAACCGGTAGCGGAAATTTTGAGTAGTTTGGAGAACCGGTAGTAAAAATTCTGATTGGCCCCACCCGAGTCTCTGCCTCCCGAGTCCCAGCTGATCGGGAGGAAATGGGGATTTTTCAGTAACCTTCCCCTGGAGTGGGGTGGGAATGGAGATTTTACACTATCCTTCCCCTGCCGTGCCCACCAAGCCACGCCCACCAAGCCACGTCATGCCCACCAAGCCACACCCACACAACTGGTAGTAAAAATTTTTGAAACCCACCACTGGTCAATACATTTTTTACACAGTGCTAACAGTAATAATACAATTACATATACATAGTTTTTATCTTCCAACTTCTAACCTTAATGTGCTCATTATAATTATCAAATATTCTTTTATGTATTAATATGCATAATACTATTTTCCAAATTTCTACTTATTTTTCCTTCCCAATTGTTGGGATTCTTCAAGATTCACCTCTTTATCATTAAACAGTATTATTCTCTCTTTATTATTCTTTATCGCTAACTCCAAAAATATATTTAAACATCAATTACATTTCTTCACACAATGTATTTAGTTGACCCCTGTTAAGTCACCAATATTTTAATATTTTAGGTACTATTCAAGTTCCACCATGTTTCCAATATCTCAGTTTTCTATAAACACCAATAAAACCAATTATCAATAAAATTTAATTGGTCCTGGGATTATATCTCTAAATCCCCTTCCCTACAGATTAAATAAAATCAACTATGGTGGATTCTTTGTGTTTTCTTGCACCTTTTGAAGTAGAAAGCTGTCAGCCAGACCAGGCAGGAATTCTTTGGAAGGTGAGTGTTACTCTTGTTATTGGCAATGAAGACAATGATGCACTGATAAGCCAAAGGGTTTATATGCACTGGTCAATTGAAGTGGTCAATTTAGCATTGGTCAATGAAGTAGGTTAAAGCTGGATAAAACGCGTAGATCTGTCTGCCAAGCCAAAGCAATGTGCCCAGATTATCCAAAATAAATAAAGGTCATAGAGCAAATCTATGAGTGGACATAAACAGTGCCAGCAAGCATGCTAGCAGCACCAAAGGATGTGATGCATTGGTGAAATCCAATTTTTTTTACTACCGGTTCTGTGGGCGTGGCTTGGGGGTGTGTGGTGTGGCTTGGGGGGCGTGGCTTGGTGAGCATGGCAAGGGAAGGATACTGCAAAATCTCCATTCCCACCCCACTCCTGGGGGAAGGATACTGCAAAATCTCCATTCCCACCCCACTCCTGGGGGAAGGATACTGCAAAATCTCCACTCCCTCCCCACTCCTGGGGGAATGATATTGCAAAATCTCCATTCCCACCCCACTTCAGGGGAAGGATACTGCAAAATCCCCATTCCCTCCCCACTCCTGGGGAAAGGATAGTACAAAATCTCCATTCCCACCCCACTTCAGGGGAAGGATACTGCAAAATCCCCATTCCCTCCCCACTCCTGGGGAAAGGATAGTACAAAATCTCCATTCCCACCCCACTCCAGGGGAAGGATACTGCAAAATCACCATTCCCTCCCCACTCCTGGGGAAAGGATAGTGCAAAATCTCCATTCCCACCCCACTCCAGGGGAAGGATACTGGAAAATCCCCATTCCCTCCCCACTCCAGGGGAAGGATACTGCAAAATATCCATTACTACCCCACTCTGGAGCCAGCCAGAGGTGGTATTTGCCGGTTCTCCAAACTGCTCAAAATTTCCACTACCGGTTCTCCAGAACCTGTCAGAATCTGCTGGATTTCACCCCTGATGTGATGTATGTAAGAAAGTTGAGTCACTGGGAAACCTGGGTGGTAATGGCCTGAAACTGCAATTTCCCTTTTCTTTTCATTCATGGAGAAAAGGGTAGGATATTCTCCAAAGCACCTGAAGGCAGGACAAGAAGCAACACACGAAAACCAATCAAGGAGAGAAGCAGCCTAGAACTAAGGATACATTTCTTGACATTTAGAACAATTAACCAGTGGAACAACTTGCATCCAGAAGTTGTAAACGCTCCAACACTGGATGTTTTTAAGAAGAGATTGGATAACAATTTGTCTGAAATGATAGCTGGGGTTGGACGAGAGGACCTCCAAGGTCCCTTCCAACTCTGTTGTTCTATTCTATTCTATTCTATTCTATTCTATTCTATTCTATTCTATTCTATTCTGTTCTGTTCTGTTCTGTTCTGTTCTGTTCTGTTCTGTTCTGTTCTGTTCTGTTCTGTTCTGTTCTGTTCCGTTCCGTTCCGTTCCGTTCCGTTCCGTTCCGTTCCATTCTATTCTATTCTATTCCATTCCATTCTCCTACCCTACCCTACCCTACCCTACCCTATCCCATCCCATCCCATCCCATCCCATCCCATCCCATCCCATCCCATCCCATCCCATCCCATCCCATCCCATCCCATCCTATCCTATCCTGGCATAGTCAGCTGAAAACCACCTCTTTAAGGTTCCTTTTTCCTTTTTTTTTTTTTTTGAAGAAAAATGGAAAAGTCTAAGGATTTTTATTCTGGGTACATTTGGAAAAGAACAAATCCATTATGATGGTAGCAGAGAGGAGATTACGTATTATATTTTACATGGATTTTATGCCTCGGATTGCTAAAAAGCATTTTAAGCTGCCTTAGTTATCCCTGCCCTACTCCCTATTGCAGCTACAATTCTTTCTTTTTTTTTTTTAATGCATGCCGGCTTGTGAGCCATTTTGCCCCAAAAAAGTCACTTAAAAAAAAAATGTCTAATGAAAACTAAAAAACAAAACCCAAGAGTAATTGCAGTCAAATAACCTGAGCTTCTAAATTGTGGAAATTTCCTGCCTTGGAAAAAAACCAAGAAAAGAAGACGGAGGGGAAAGTATTAAATTGCTTCCTCCTTAATGTCACTTGATACATATATGTAAGTCCCATTAACTCTAATTGGAAAGAGAAGATGGGAAGTGTCTGCCCCGGTGGATTTATCTAACGGATCCAGTTTTCTGATTTTCTTTCTGGTTTATGTGAGCAGCAAGTTTATCAACAGGGACTTGGCAAGAACTACAAATGAAGCAGCAGGTGAAGAAGGGAAAACAAATAAGAGCAAACCTCCCCAAAGGACATTGCAACTTGGACAGGCTGATCCTCTCTCGTCTGGTTACTCCCCCACAAATCTTTCAGATGGTGGTTTCTTGGATTATGACCTATGGTCCCAGATTACTTGCCCAGTCTCTTCCTTTGGTGAGAACTAGATTTGACTTGTTGCTAAAATAGACTCTTTTTGTGTGTGTGTGTATGAATTTTTGTGTGTGTGTATGAATCTGATGTGGTGGTTCAGCGGCTAAGACGCTGAGCTTGTCCATCAAAAGGTCGGTAGTTCAGCGGTTCGAATCCCTAGTGCCATGTAACAGAGTGAGCTCCCGTTACTTGTCCCAGCTTCTGCCAATTTAGCAGTTCGAAAGCAGGTAAAAAATGCAAGTAGAAAAATAAGGACCACCTTTGGTGGGAAGGTAACAGCGTTCTGTGCGCCTTTGGTGTTGAGTCATGCTGGCCACATGACTATGGAGACGTCTTCGGACAGCGCTGGCTCTCCGGCTTTGATACGGAGATGAGCACCGCCCCCTAGAGTCGGGAACGACTGGCACATATGTGCGAGGGGAACCTTTACCTTTACCTTATGAATCTGAGAGGATGTAGTATAAGGAAGGATCATCAAGATCAACATAAGCCACGGGCCTGGTGGCTCAGCAGACTGATAGCCTTGTGATTAACACCAGCTGTCTGCAATTACTGTAAGTTCAAATCTCACCAGGCTCGAGGTTGACTCAGCCTTCCATCCTTTCTAAGATAGGTAAATTGAGGACCCAGTTTGTGGGGGCAATAAGCTGACTTTGTATAAATATATAAAAGTATGAAGGCTATTGCTTAACGCATTGTAAGCAGCCCTGAGTCGCCAGAGAAGGGCGGCATATAAATCAAATAATAAAAAAAAAAAGCTTATTGGCTTCATTCTTTTAAGTATCCTGAGAGTGCTATAAGAAGAGACAGATTACTATACAATTTGGAACAAATGGTAGGAATGGCTTGAGAGCAGAAATAAAGAACAACACAAATAGGGGAGAAGATAAAATGAAAAATATGTATGTAACAAATATATATATCTGGCAGCCAGCAAAGGGTCTGCTGGCTGCCAGAAAGAGAGAGAGAGAGAGAAAAAAAAAGCCCAGAAACTAGTGAATTGTGATTTCACTGAACTAGGGATGCATAATATCTTGGTTTACGTAGGTGGAACCTGGCTAGAGAGAAATACACATAAAACCTACGAAAAAGAAAGAAACACACACACACACACACACACACACACACACACACACACATATATATATATTAGCTAATTGTCTTAAGGGGAAAAAATTAAGCATTAATGGTTTTCTTAGGAATCTGAAACAAATATATAGAAATGTATAAAATTAAGGCTACTAGGATTAGCAAATACATTGTAATCAATCAAAAAGGGGACAATGAAGAAAATGAAACAATATGAGAGACATAGGAGGGAAAGTCACAGTGGAAAGCAGACCACGAAGAAACACTTGTTAAAAAGAGGATATATTTATATGTTGTATGTTATGTGTTTGTCATAATGTGTAGTAATAAAACAATAAAACTTTTTTTTTTTAAAAAAAGAGAGTGCTATTTTTTTGGTGGCAGGTCACTGAGCCGAGGTGGCGCAGTGGTTAGAGTGCAGTACTGCAGCTACTTCAGCTGACTGCTAGTTCAGCAGATCAGCAGATCAAATCTCACCAGCTCAAGGTTGATTCAGCCTTCCATCCTTCCAAGGTGGGTAAAATGAGGACCCAGATTGTTGGGGGCAATATGCTAATGCTATATGCTAATATGCAATATGCTATATGCTAACTTTGTAAACCGCTTAGAGAGGGCTGTAAAGCACTATGAAGCGGTATAGAAGTCTAAAAAAAAAAAGAATATGTATTTGATGGATGCTTTCGTTTACAAGGGGAAACTTCTTTAAACTAGTTCAGGATTTTGAACTGAGGTCTTTTAATTAAGAAGCAGTACAGGGGTGGTATTCGCTTACCTTCGTTACCGGTTTGTAAAGGTGAGCGCGTGCGCATGCACAGGGCCTTCTGCAAATGCACAGAACATCCAAAACATTGATAAATGGGACGTGATTACATCCGGGCGGGTGGGCGGAGCCTCCTGCACAGGGGTGAAATGTAAATCTGTTACTACCGGTTCTGTGGGCGTGGCTTGGTGGTGGTGGGGTAATGTGACTGGGTGGGCGTGGCCAACTTTTTTTTAAAAAAACTTTTCAAAGCATTTTTTCTAATGCTTTGAAAAGCCTCTCTGCCGATCAGGGAACTCAGCTGGGATCGTCAGAGACTTTTCAAAGCATTTTTTTTTACCACCCCTTCAGCCAAGAGGTTGCAGAAAAAAAATGCTTTGAAAAGCCTCTGATGATCCCAGCTGAGCCGTGCGATCATCAGAGTCTTTTTTTTTAACTTTTAAAAACATTTTTTCATCGGAAGAAGTTGTAGAAAAAATGCTTTTAAACGTAAAAAAAAAAAGCCTCTGATGATCGTGCGGCTCAGCTGAGCATGGGGGGGGGGGCGCAGGGATTTTTGCTACCGGTTCTCTGAACTATTCGCCGCCATCGCTACCAGATCGGGCGATCCGGTCCGAACCGGGAGCATTTCACCCCTGCTCCCACAGCCACCACTACCGGTTCGCCAGAAATGGATAGAACCAGCTGAATAACACCACTGAAGTGGTACCTGTCTAACCTATAGGAACTCCCTAGAACCCTTAATTTTGTGGGAACAAAGTCAGTGAAAGAGAAGGCTGCTGTTACTTACATTTTCGGAATATTGTTATTAGATACAGATTAGATACAGATTAACAAAGTTGGAAGGGACCTTATAGGTCATCTGGTCCAACCCTCCACCCCCAAGCAGACACACCACCATTTCTGACAGATGGCAGTCCAGTCTCTTATTGAAAGCTTCCAGTGATGAAGCTCCCACAACTTCTGAAGGCAAAGAAGAGAGCAGAGCAGAGCAGAGCAGAGCAGAGCAGAGCAGAGCAGAACAATAGAGTTGGAAGGGACCTTGTAGGTCATCTAGTCCAATTTCCTGTCCAAGCAGGAGACCCTACATCATTTCTGACAGATGGCAGTCCAGTCTCTTATTGAAAGCTTCCAGTGATGAAGCTCCAACAACTTCTGAAGGCAACTTCTGTTCCACTGGTTAATTGTCCTCACAATCAGAAAACTCCTCCTTATTTCCAGGTTGAATCTCTCCTTGATCAGTTTTCATCTATTATTCCTTGTCTGGCCTTCAAGTGCTTTGGAAAATAGCTTGACCCCTTCCTCTCTGTGACAGCCTCTCAACTATTGGAAAACTACTCTCATGTCTCCCCTGGTCCTTCTCTTCACTAGACTAGCCATGCCCAGTTCCTGCAACCGTTCACTGTATGTTTTAGCCTCCAGTCCCCTCATCATCTTGGTTGCTTGGTTTTTTATAGTGTTGTGACCAAAACTGGCTGCAGTATTCTAGATGTGGTCTTACTAGGGCTTTATAGAGTGGTATGAATAGAATAGAATAGAATAGAATAGAATAGAATAGAATAGAATAGAATAGAATAGAATAGAATAGAATAGAATTCTTTATTGGCCGAGTGTGATTGGACACACAAGGAATTTGTCTTGGTGCATATGCTCTCAGTGTACATAAAAGAAAAGATACATTCATCAAGAATCATAAGGTACAACACTTAATGATAGTCATAGGGAACAAATAAGCAATCAAATCATATTAGGAAACAGTCAATATAAATCGTAAGGATACCAGCAACAAGGTTACCTCACTTGATCTTGATTGTATCCCTCTGTTAATGCAATTTAGGATTGCATTGGGTTTTTTTTTTTGGCTGCTGCTGCACACTGCTAGCTCATATTTAGCTGGTTGTCCACTAAAACTCCAAGATCCCTCTTACAGTCACTGCTATTAAACGTGGTTTCACCCAGTTTATATGTGTAGTTTTGGTTTTTCTTACCTAAGTGTAGGACTTTACTTTTCTCTACATTGAATTTCATTTTGTTAGATAGGGCCCAGCAGTGCCAGATGCCTGTGTCTTTCCAAGGGGACACAGCATTCTCTCCAACTTCCAATGAATTTTGGATCTGGAAATAGGGAGCAGAACTGAAACAGATCTGGGAAGACTGGAGAATCTGCTGCAACTGGTTAAGCTTTAAGAGCTGGTCTGGAGCCTCCTTCTTTGCCCATAGGGAAAGCTCTCGAATCTCCTGTGGGATGGAAATTCTAGGGTGTAAGATCTGTCTTTGAGAGATGGCCTTCTGCTACCAAGTTCTTGTCTACTGAATCTTAGCCTGCTGTGGCTCCTGACAGTTTCTGAACAGACCTAATACTAGATGGCATCAGATGTAGTTTTGTGGAAGCTCACTCTATGGACAGCATCGGATAGTTTTTGAGGCCTCCTATAGTTTTCAGTTCTTCCATCTCGTAGAAGAATGGGCTGCTGTGGAAAATTGCAGGCACCTGTGCTGCTTTCTTCCCCTTCTAGCTGAACCTTCTTCCCAGCATCAGAAGAATGGCAGAGTTCCCAGTACAGCTGCAACTTTGAAGTTGCTGGTGTGAGAGGAGAAGAAAAGAGACGTGTGTTTTGGAAGCTCTGTGGCCGCCAGCAAAGGGAAGAAAGCACGTGAACAAAAGAAGGTGTTTTCCCTTCAAAAGGAAGTGAATTGTTGAGAGGGGAAAAATATAGAGGAAAAAAGGCAAGGAAAAAGTACATGAAAACTTGCAAATACTCTATATTCTGACCAGTAGCCGAGAAGAAAAAAAGCAAAAGATATTCCAAAGAGAGGAATTAAGGCAGAATGGTATTTGTAAGCAGAAAACATTGTTATATACAGGTAGTCCTTGATTTACGACTGTAATGGAGCCCCAAATTATGTCATTAAGTGAGACCACACATGACCAACCTGATTGTACAATATTTTTTTTGTAGCAACCATGAAATGATTCCATTGTCTGGAAGGGACAAAAACCAAAAGTAAATAGTGGTTTCTGACAAAAAAACATGTCATTATTAGGTGACAGTAGGATGTTGCAAACAGCTGTAAACGAGGGCCAGATGTTGAATATCCAAATTGTAATTGTGTTGGGGGGGTTGGGCTGTTCAGTCATTTGAACTTCCAATCTGGTTCATAAATATCTTTTATTGGGGTCTGTCATAACTTTAAAGAGTCACTAAGCGACGGATTATAAAGCAAGGACTACCTGTAATATTATTGCAAAGTGTAGTATCATAAGAGTAATAGACAATAGATATTGACTATAACAGAATAACAGAGTTGGAAGGGACCTTGGAGGTCTTCTAGTCCAACCCCCTGCTCATGTCCTATGCCATTTCAGACAAATTATTGTCCAATCTCTTCTTAAAAACCTCCAGTGATGGAGCACCCATAACTTCTGAAGGCAAGCTGTTCCACTGATTAATTGTTCTCACTGCCAGGAAATTTCTCCTTACTTTTAAATTGGTTTTCTCCTTTGCTTCTTGTGCTGCCTTTGGGTGCTTTGGAGAATGGATTGACCCCCTCTTCCTTGTGGCAGCCCCTCAAATATTAGACTAGTAAGATAAATGCTAATAAAATAATAAAAGACTAATAGTTAATTGTAATAGTTATAGTAATTGGTGTAGTAATATAGAAATAATAGCAATAGAATAGAGGATAGATGAAATAGGAACCACTGACATATAGATTTGTAAGATTCAGAGTTCACTTTTGTATCTTTTTTAAAAAAATAAAACATCTCTTTAAAGCTTATTGGGAGATATAAAATACCACCTGTCTAAAATCCAGTGCTTTTGTAGCTCATTTGAGTCTTAGTCTATTTAATAATTGGGTACAAAGCAGGGGTGAAATCCTGACAGTGGAAATTTTGAGCAGTTCAGAGAACTGGTAGTAGAAATCTTGAGTAGTTTGAAGAACCAGCAAATACCACCTCTGGCTGGCCCGAGAGTGGGATGGGAATGGAGATTTTGCAATATCCTTCCCCTGGAGTGGGATGGGAATGGAGATTTTGCAATATCGCTCTCCTGCTACGCCCACCAAGCCACACCAACAGAACCGGTAGTAAAAAAAATTGGATTTCACTACTGGTACAAAGGATCCTGTGACAATCCTAAAACAGATAATGGCAATATTTTGACTATAGCGTTTCAACTTCTACCCTCAAAACGACGCTACAGGGCACTGCACACCAGAACAACTAGACACAAGGACAGTTTTTTCCCGAATGCCATCCCTGCTAAACAACTAATTTCCACAACACTGCCAAACTATTTACTAAGACTGTATTGCTATTATTCTCATCCTTCCTATTACCAATCTCTTCCCACTTATGACTATAATCTTGTTGCTTGTATCTTTACAATTTATATTGTTTTATTTTGTTTCCTAGTGTGATTTGATTGCTTATTTAGTATTCTATGACTATCACTAAGTGTTGTATCTTATGATTCTTGATGAATGTATTTTTTAATGTACACTGAGAGCATACGCACCAAAGACAAATTCCTTGTGTGTCCAATCGCACTTGGCCAATAAAGAATTCTATCCTATCCTATCCTATCCTATCCTATCCTATCCTATCCTATCCTATCCTATCCTATCCTATCCTATCCTATCCTATCCTATAATACCTTGGGGATATCTTTGGACTTTGCAAATGTGTGATTTGTAGATCAGAAAATTCCATGGTAGTATTTTAAAATGTTTATAAATTGTGTGTATTTTATATTTTTTAGCTTTTAACATTATTGTTTAGTTTCCACTCTTCTTATGCTGGTTTGTGACCTTAATAAAGATTCGATTGAATGTTATAGAAGAAGCATAGTAAAATCAAGCAGGAAAGCAGGAATCTCTAATATGGAATTTGTCAAAACCTGTAATTTACTGTTTTTTTTTCCTTAGTATTGATGATCTGGAGAAAAAAAAAGCTCTCAAAACTGTTTTACTACATTGATGTATGAAATATCACTTGGTTGGTAAATCGATGTGTTATATTGAGAAGTCTGTCATTTGCTGATGACATAATATTAATAATACCAAGCCATTCAGGTTTCCATATATTAAAGTATATTTTCAGGCACTTTCAGCTGAATTATCACGACGCTTGTCAATCTCACTTGAGACTTGTTCCCAATTCTTCAGCCTTATGATCGTTTTTAAGTGCCATTTCAGGCAAAAGGCAGGATGAAATCGATCCTTATCCAACCTTAAATTGATGCAGGGCAAAGACATCGATTCAATGCCTGTTGTTAGCTGCCAGCCTTGTTAGTGAAAAATATTGGAAAAGTAAACTGCATTTTTGTTTGATCAGTAAGAACCAGTAGTTAAATTGCTGGATGGCCCTGTCCCTCCCCTCCCCGCCCCTTCCAGGAGTCCCCACGTGGCTCATTTGGACTCCCAGGTAAGTGCAGGGAGGCCTCCTAGGCAATGGTGGGACCTCCCGGTTCGGCCCGGTTCTCCCGAGCTGATAGCGGTGACGATATGATGTCACCGAACCGGGTCTGCCCCCCCACCCCTCCGCGTCCCCCCACCCCCTGCGCCCCCCACCCCCCGCATTATCCTTACCTTTTATTTGGCCCCACCCCCAATCTATTGCTGCCTCCTGAGTCCCAGCTGCTGGCTAGAGGGAAAAAAACTGTTTAAACTCTTGCCGCGGGGTTTCAAAGGGCCGCCCTACAGCTGATCAGTGTTAAAAGAAAACAAATGAGTAGACCAGTGCCTGCAAAAATACATGAGTACATCAGTGCCTGCAAAAATACATGAGTAGATCAGTGCCTGCAAAAATATATGAGTAGACTAGTGCCTGCAAAAAATAAATGGGTAGATGGGTACAGCTCTGCAAGCAGTTAAAAGCCTGGTAGACCAGTACCTCTGCTAAATCCTAAATAATGACCCTCAAGCCACGCCCACAAAATAAGTCACGCCCACAGAACCGGTAGTAAAAATTTTTAGAACCCACCCCTGCTCCTAGGGCCAAAACAGGATGCGGGGGGTGTGCGGTGCCCCCCCGCAGCCCATTTTCATTCCCAGATGGCTGCAGGAAGGCCTATTAGGCCCAAAATGGAGCGCATGGGGGAGGGCAGCGTCCCCCCCCGTGGCCTGTTTTTGCTCCCAGGGGGCTGCAGGAGACTGAGTGCTGCCTGTCACACCTCTTGGCCACACCCACCATGGCCACGCCCACCCAGCTGGTCATTAGGGCAGAGAACCGGTTGTTAAATTATTTGAAACCCACCACTGTCTACGGGTCGCCAGGTGGATCAAAACTCTGCGTTTAAAGTTCTGCTATGCCACCGGAATGCTTGTTTCCTGCGGTTTGCTGAGGCAGTTCCCATTAACCGTTTGAAGCCTCCCCCCCCTTGTGTGTGTAGAAATGGCTTTATGTCAATCTATGCCTCCCATGGGCATAAGGCTTGCCATTAGTTGCTTTCCTGCATGCGTTATAGGCTTAATTAATTGATGCTCTTGCTAGATCTTAATATTCGAGTCTGATTTTAACCATGTTATTGTAATGTAGGGAGTGACGAGTCAATACGAAATGCTTGCATCTACCTGTTGTGGTCTGTCAGCTGCCGGCCGCTCCAGCAGTCGACTCAGAGGAGGAGGAGGAGGCGTGGGAGTCATGGTCAGCATCAAGGCAACTGAGAGCTCCGAGGGGGAAGAGGGAATGGAGCTGGCAGAGAAAGAGAGACAGAGGTGGAGCCTGGGCCGTCCGTCAGCCCTCAGATGGAGAGTCAACAGTCCCCAGGTCTGGAGGTGGCTGATGAAGAAGAGGAGGAACAGCTGGGTCCAGTGCCTGATGCACGGATGTACAGAAGACAGAGCAGAGGAGAGCAGTGCAAATCCGTGCACTGGGAAAGGAACAACCACCACTGCTAGCGAGGCTCCACCCTATCTCTAGGGGTAAAAGGCATGGGGTGGAGATATATAGGTGTGGCAGACAACTTTCATCTTCCAGCCAGATAGACTTGTTAGCCTGCGAGAGAAACTTTTTGCTGGGGCTGCCGGCATTCCAAATAAACGAATCTTTTAAGTTCATGTCAGAGGGTTTGTTGTGTTATGGGATCTGGGTCAGAACACTATCTCTGCTCGTCTTTTGGCTATATTGTTTAAATTATTAAAAGGGACTAATTGTTTTATATTAACAATGTTTTTCCTCCTCTGTAGAAATATAATTCTGGAGAAAAATATGATGGGTTTAAAAAAAAAAAACTTTGTATCTCTTCTTCAGATAGTGTGATAGTTCTATTTATGTATAATTTTTTTTTCTTACTTCAATTCTAGTTTTGTCATTTTTTTAAATATCGCCCCTTTTTGTGTTTTGGTTTTGCAAAACTAATTTTACTCTTCCCAATAACAGTAGTGCTAATCCTGAATTTATGACTGGTGGCTTAGTGATAGTTCAAAGTTACAGCAGACCCCCCCCCAAATCTACTTAATGAACAAGATTTAAAGCCTAACCCTCCCTGTCGTGACATGTCCACATTTCAAGCATTGGGCAACTGGCCTGCATTTATGGCCATTTACAGTGTGCTGCAGTCATATAACTGCGATTTATGAGACTTCTTTTTTTTGCTGGAAACTGGCATTTACTTCCTGTTTATGGCAAAAAAAAAAAAAATTGCCCATTGTGGATTGTGTTTGCTTAATGACTGTGGTGTTCACTTAATGACCACCAAATTTGCTTAACAATTTCCCCCAAAAGTATAATATTGGATCGGTCATGTAGGTGCTTCTGACCATCTCAATGTACAACAGAAATTCTGAGCTCTGTTACAGTCATAAGTCAAGGACTACCTGTAATGTTACTTAGGAATGGCCTTGGGAAAGAGGAGGACTAGCAACAGCCTAGATAATGGTCTAATTAGGAAAATCTGAATCCAAGGGAAGTATGTGGATGGAGAAAACATCTCAGAAGTGACCTAAAATCAGGGATGAGTGGCCTAGAAGTTAAGATGCTGGGCTTGTTGACTGAAAGATTGGCAGTTCGAGATCCAAGTACTGCAGGACAGGGCAAGCTCCTGTTCTTACCCCAGCTCCTGCCCACTTAGCAGTTGGAAAGTATGCAAATACAAGTAGATAAATAGGTACCACTTTGGTGGGAAGGTAACAGCCTATGATCTGGATTCCATACTTCTACAAATGCAAGTCAAGATTGCATTTTCATTTGACTTTCTAGCAACTTCAAAGTATTAAACCCAGACAATGAATTAGCTCAGAGTTAGCATGGCATGCAAATGTTATCTCACGGTGGAGGTAGCACTGGGGCCCCTGTGAGATAAAAATAAGAGGTAAGAGTCAGAATAAGGAGCACAGTGTCCAAGCAGTTAAGGCTCTGGGCTTGTCGACCAGAAAATCAGCAGTTTGAGACCCAAGTACTGCATGATGAAGTGAGCTTCTGTTACTTGCTCCAGCTCCAGCCCACCTAGCAGCTGAAAAGCCTGCAAATGCAAGTAGATAAATAGGTACCATTTCAGTAGGAAGCATTCCATGTTCCTCGGTGTATAGTCATGATGGCCACATGACCACGGAAGTGTCTTTAAACAATGCTGGTTCCCTCAGTTAGGAATGGAGATGAGCACCGCTCCCTAGAGTTGGACATGACCAGACAGAAGAAACCTTTACCTTTTTCTAAAATCCGAGATGGGAGGGGTACTTTCAGAGTTACCAGATTCTGTTAATGTAACCTTCCAATAAAGATGGATCTAGTTTTCCTGTGTAGACTTCTTGCCTGGACTACCTTGCAAGACGGACAATAGCATCTTTCTGATTTAGAAGCAGCTCCAAGCAAAGCTAAATTTATGTGTCTTACTTTGGAGGAAGGAAAAAAAAATAGCCATTAGTCCCAAATTGCTGCATTCATTTATTTTATCTAAAATTAGTCTAAACGATCAATCAAGGTTATGCACAATGAACAGTAAAAGATTTCAGCAGCGAGCTGGGATACAAAAGTGCCATCCAGAACAAGTTTGGCTAGGGGGAATGGGTAAGCTTCATGCATTAATTTGTCATCACTACTCTCTAGTACTTTGGAGACTTATATACCAACCAGTGCTTAAAGGCTGAAGGGATGTTATATGCCCAATGGGTTCAGTGTCAGTTTTCCTGGAATTAATAGCTTCTGCTTACTGCGGTCGTATATTTGCTTAACAGAGTTCCTTTGTTTCTCAGTTCTATTACAGGTGTAATGCTCCATGTTTTTGTGACAGAAAAATGTGAAACTACTGAGCATCTTCATTATGGTGCCTTCTCCTGTTGTGACAGGTATCCAGTCATAAAGGAGGTTTGGTTCATTATGTGCTAACAAGTCATTTTTGACTCTTAGTAACCACATAGACAGATTTTCACAATTGTTAAGGATATTGTTGTTGTGTTACCAACCAGCAGAGTGTAGAGCACAGAGATACGTTGCTGAGAGCAATGAATAAGAGATGTGCAAACTGGTTTATCAAAAGTTTACTTTATAGTGAAAAAACAATCTCATAGTCTTTAAATCAATCCAAGTCTTTGCCAGTTAAATCAGTCCAGTGATACAAAAACTCTTCTTACCACACAAACAGTAGTTGGTTAGAATAACAAGTTCACTCTGGTTCACAAAGCACGATGGTAGCAGATCCATCCAACCAATGATAGCACAATGGTTGCAACTCCACACACTATGGTAGGTTATCATCAACTGAATACGTTACAGTACCTTTCTTAAATACATTCACAACTAATTACAGCATGACTCAGCATTACAATGAATCAGCAGTAAAACTTTAAAGTCACACAATACATATTCATATTAAAGTCACAGAACATATATATTGCCTGGACAACTTGTTAGGCTCAAACCATATCCTAACGATAATAATTCACAATAATTTCACAATAATTTGCCCCTAACCTGATTTTTCAGGTCGACCCATTGTGTCAGAACTGCCATCCTACGCTTGAGCCTCACATTTGCTGGCTGCCCATCTGCCATGAACTATGAGGGATGGGAGCTGAACAAGAGAGGGGAAGACTCATTGTACCTTCCAGTGACACCATCTCAAGCAGTGATGTGTTCCAACCGGTGTTACCACCAGTTCGCTTCGTGCACGCACTTTGCATGCGCTTTGCTTTGCACAAGCGCATTGAATTCCAGAACAGCTGAGGCATGGCAATCCACTCTGCCATGCCTTTCAGCTGGGCTAAAAACAAAGGAATAAAGGTAGGTATAGCGCAGGGGCGGGTGGGAGGGCCCAGCTGACGGTCAGAGCGAACCGGTTCGCTCTCACATCAACATTTCCGCTACTGACTCTCCCGAACCGGGGAGAACCGATAGCAACCCACCACTGATCTCAAGATCAAAGCCCTGAGAAAGGAATGTTATGGCTCACCAACCGGCCCACCATTCCCAAAACAATTTATTCAAATAAATTGGACAATAAGGGACCAGCAGAGGGGAGGAACTGGATGGGGAAAGTTAACTAAGAAATGTTTAGCGTATGAATGTCAGTTCTGGTTTTTCTATACTGTAATCCACTTGGCCTTTAGTAAAGTAAGCCTTTCACACCAGAATGGAGTCGAGGGTTGCTCTTACTTGAGGGACCAAGTTGGGGCAGGACTGACACATTGCCCATGTCAATGAGTCCATCTACCTTGCTGTTGCTCTTCCTGTTGTTCTCTTTCCTTCTACCTTTCCCAGTATCCTAGACTTCTCAAAGGGAGCTCGGTCTTTGCCTTGATTGAAGGACTACATATGTACTATTAAGTCAGTTCTATAGAACCGGTAGTAAAACCAACAGGAGGCTCCGCCCACCTGCCACATCGTCATCATGGGTGATCTGCGCATGCTCCTGGTGCAAACCAGTAGTAAAGGTAAATGGAACCCACCCCTGGTATATTTTCTCCTTGACAATCTGTCCCTAATCAGATCCTTCAGATCTTCTAATGGTGCACCCATAACCTTTATAACTGAGTTTATCCAGCTCCCTTCTTGTCTTTCCTTCTACTTTTTTTCAGTATTAGAGCTTTCTTCAGAGAGCTAAGTCTTCAGGTAACAGATCTGAAGTGATATGATTTGAACTTAGTTACTTATGCCTCAAATTTGAACTCTAGGTTGATATGAGGCATTTGTTTCTTTGTTTTGTCTTGTGAACAGTATGTTCAGGAATCTTCTCCAACGTTGAAGTTGAGAGACTTATAAAATCTAAGGGAATTGCTTTCTGCAAAGGTAGAGCATAGTCCATTTCATCCTTATTCTACTGGTGATAAGTTGTATGGTTTTATACTATTACATTTGGGTGTAATCCCTGGATAAGGCTGTAGTCAAAATAATGTGAATTGTCACTTTGGATGTCCTCAGGACACATAGAGAGCAAGAGTATTAACACATCCAAAAGGAAACAGGTCAGGTCAGAGATCAAAACTGGTAACTTACTAGAATCCGGAATGGTAATGTTACTCTTTATTTATTAAATTTGTATGCTGCCCATCTCACAATCAAGAGACTCTGAATGGCATACAGTATCAAAATAGCAATATAGATCATTAAAACATCAAGCTTTAAAACAGAAAAGTTGACATTAACAATAAATTAAATCAGTGAGTTAATTAAATAATAAATTAAATAATAAATTTATTTATTTAATAATAAATTTATTATTTAATTTATTATTTAGTTAATTCACTGATTTAATTTATTGTTAATGTCAACTTTTCTGTTTTAAAGCTTGATGTTGTAAACAAAATAATTGGTTTCCAATGCAGAAAAACTCAGGTTAGTAATTAGAACTGGATTTGACAATACAAGGCTTTGGGTGATAGATTCAATACAGTTCATCAATGCTATTGTGGATTCTCTACAGCAAAAATTATTACATACTTTTCATTTATTTTATTGGACTACTATGCTGCTCCTATTGCAACTGACTCTGAGAGCTTAACATTTCTATTTCTTAAAGTTAGATTTAAAATATACATAAATATGTGCAGTTTTATGCCAAGGGCCTCAAACACATCCAATGCAAACTGAATTTTGCATTTCAACAAAGCATCCATAATGCACCTGTTTCTAAGCTGCTAAAAAGAACCAGTTTCTAACCACCTTCCTAAAAACCCAGCAAGATTGGCAGTTTGAAACCTGCAGGGTGCTTTCAACCCCAATCCTATTTTTCCTCAATTGCTCAAACCATCCAGATAGTGAATTGCTGAAATTTGCTGGAAGCCAAATTTTACAGAGCAAAGCTAACAATGGGGTGCAATAAAATGCATTTCCTAGATCAGGGGTTTCCATTTCCTTTTTCAGGCTGTGGAATATTTTTTTAAAAAATATCCCTGGAAACCCTGAATCAAGAGGCAAAGTTCTCTAGGTAGAAATGCAGTGTTCAAATGAACTTTTAAAATCTGTCATGGAAATGCACAATTATGGAATTCTAGGATCGTACAAAACACAATTTAGAAAAAACCCATCTAGATAAACAAATATTGGAGGTGTGATTGTTTTGAAATGTTTTTAATGGAAAGAAAAGGAATAGCTTGTACAATTGTTTTTGGGATTGTGTAAACCAGTGTTTTAAATGTTTCATGATTGTGCAAAGTTTATTTATTTACCATGAGTTTATAATACAAAACTTCTGCTTTCCTTCTGCTTTCTTAAACGGTTGTTCCACGCAAGAGTTTTAGTAGAGCAACTCGGGGGCTTATCTCATCCTGTTTTGGGGGTTCCTTCAGCAAAAGGATGGGAAATTACACCCTCTGTTCTCAAAAACTGTGTTATTGGAAAACTTGGACTGCTAAAAAATGAATTTGGGGGACATGTGGCAGTTTCAGGTCAGTTATCCTATGTTAAGAGATTTCGTAAGAGAGAGAAGGAAGGGTGAAGGGTGAGGGGTGACAGGATAACTTACGGGACCGCCTTCTGCCACCAGTAACCTCTCACCGGCCAGTACGCTCACATAGAGAGGGGCTCCTCAGGGTGCCGTCAGCCAAACAGTGTCGACTGGCGGCCCCCAGGGGGAGAGCCTTCTCTGTGGGGGCACCTGCCATCTGGAATGAGCTCCCCCCGGAGATACGGAGAATCCCGGATTTATGCACCTTCCGCCGTGCCCTCAAGACCTTTTTATTTCAGCAGGCTGGCCTGGCCTAACTTCCCTTTTAAATTGTAAATTGTAAATTTGTTTTAAAACATTAGGGGTGTTTTAATTTGTTTTGGGCCAAATTATCTAATGGGTTTTTATATTGTCTTTTAAATTTTGTAGTTTGTGTGTTTTATTTTTTGGCTGTTCACCACCCTGAGTCCTTCGGGAGTAGGGCGGTATATAAATCCAATAAAATAAAATAAATAAATAAATAAAATAACAGTATCCCAATATCTAAAAGGCTGCCACAAAGAAGAGGGGGTCAACTTATTCTCCAAAGCACCTGAAGGCAGGACAAGAAGCAATGGATGGAAACTAACCAATAAGAGAAACAACCTAGAACCTAAGGAGAAATTTCCTGACAGTGGAATGACTTGTGGATGCTCCATCACTGGAGATTTTTAAGAAGAGATTGGACAACCATTTGTCTGAAATGGTATAAGGTCTCCTGCTTGAGCAGGTAGTTGGAGTAGAAGACCTCCAAGGTCCCTTCCGACTCTGTTATTCTCTTCTGAATGAATGCATCCTTACCTTTTCTCATTTGTAATTCAGTAGTACATATATTTGACATTCTAACTCTTGTGTCTGTCCTAATCTCTCATCGTTTTTTTCTTTCTCTCTCACCCACAGACACACACAAAACAAGTCTAGTGCCACTTTTGATTTTGACTGCATTCCTTCCAATCTAATTGCCTCTCTCATTATAAAAGAAGTTACAGGATTTACCTTATTTTCTGCTTAAGCACTACAGCACCTCAAACCAAGATTTCCATTGTGTCCTTGACAATGACACCGAGAATTCCATGGACTGCTTGTGCCATTAATTTCGAAGCCAGCAATGAGTTGCTGGAATTGCTCCTTCCAATACACGGAGTCTTCCATTTGTCAAGAGATCATATTGTCGGCTGCCTTTTGCTTCACCTCTTTGTGAGACCCTCCCTGCAATCAGCGTGTGGTTGTTAAGATTGAACCATCAAATAATATTGTTCTGTGGGCCCATTTTCTTCTCTGCTCTTGGTTAGCCAGCCCTTGTAATCAAAACCTGTATGCAACAAGCTTACAAAAATGCTTGAGCAGGTTTCACACAAATTTCTCAGACAAATCTGACTAAGAAATAGAATGGAATAACAGAATTGGAAGGTACCTTTTAGGTCATCTAGTCCAACCCCCCATCCAAGCAGGAGACCCTACACCAGGTGTCAGCAACCTGCGGCTCCGGAGCTGCATGCAGCTCTTTGGGCCCTCTGCTGTGGCTCCGTGTCAGGTGATCCCACCACTGGCTGGGCCTGTCCCTCACCCTCCCCTCCCAGTCACTCCTCGCCTGGCCTGAAAAGGTAAAGGTGACAGCAGGTGATGGAGAAGCGCTGGGGCAGAGACAGAGAGATACAGAGAGAGGGGGAGAGAGAGAGACATAGAGAGATACAGAGAGGGAGTCATGTGACTGGTGGAAGTGAGTGACGTCAAGTTGACCACGCCCACCCAGGTTTTGAGGCTCCCGGTGTTTTCTTTTCTGTGGGAAATGGGTCCAAATGGCTCTTTGAATATTTAAGGTTGCAGACCCCTGACCTACACCATTTCTGACAGGTGGCAGTCCAGTCTCTTCTTGAAAGCTTCCAGTGATGAAGCTGCCACAACTTCTGAAGGTGAGCTGTTCCATTGGTTGATTGCTCTCACTCTCCGAAAAATTCTCCTTATTTCCAGGTTGAATCTCTCCTTGATCAGTTTCCATCCATTATTCCTTGTCTGGCCTTCAGGTGCTTTGGAAAATAGCTTGACCCCATCCTCTCTGTGGCCGCCCCTCAGGTATTGGAAAAAACTGCTATCATGTCTCCCCTGGTCCTTCTCTTCACCAGACTAGCCATGCCCAGTACTTGCAACCTTTCTTCGGTTTTAGCTTCCAGTCCCCTAATCCTCTTTGTTGCTCTTCTCTGCACTCTTTCTAGAGTCTCAACATCTTTTTTATGGTGACCAAAACTGGATGCAGTATTTCAGGTGTGGTCTTACTAAGGCTTTATAGAGAGGTATTAGTACTTCACATGATCTTGATTGAATCCCTCTGTTGATGCAATTTAGGATTGAGGGTTTGTTCTTGGTATGTTGCTGGGGATTTAAATTGTCTTTCTTTATTTAGGTATACAATTTGCTGTTTCCTCCAGTTGAACATCTCTTTCTTATTGTTGAACTAAAAATCTCCCATCTCCCAGAATCCTTACAGGCAAAGTGGTAAAGAATAGCGTCACCTTTAATCCATGTTAAAGGATGGCTACTTCAAACACTGGAAAATTGTTGGATGGAATTCAGTGCCAGAAATGACAGTAATGGCCTCTAACTTAAATGGCTTTGGAAAGGTATTATTAGGGTGTGTAGAATGATAGAGTTGGAAGAAGCCATTTAGGCATCCTTCCAACCTCTCCGTTCAGTGCAAGAACTAAAATTAAAGGATCAACAACAAATCCCTGTCCATCCTCTGCTTGAACATAACTAGCAAACGGAAGCTACCACCTTCTTCCGTAATTGGTTCTGCTGTTCGACTGCTTTTAATGTTAGGTTTCCCCCCCCTGACATTTAATTGAACTCTCCCTTCCAGCAATTTAAATGCATTATTTTCTTCCTGTGTTTTGAAGGAGAGCTGGTCTTGACTTTCTTCTGCATGACATTTAAAGGGGTATGGCATTCCTCCACTTCAGCCTTCTCTTTTCAAAGTTAAACACGTCAATTTCCTTCAGTCTGTCTTCAGATTGCACATAGCACTTAATTCCTAACAAAAGCAACACATCTGGCTGCAAAGAATTCAAACAATTGCTAGATGGCAGCAAAATACTGTAATTTCCCGTATCTCATCCCTGCCATCTAGTGGTCATATAGAGTTTTGTAGTCCGGGGTATCCAAGAATGTCAAACAGTGATCCATAGACCATAGTCAATAGTAGAGAATAAATATATGGTAGGTCATGGTTGAATTGTTGGTTCCTTGTTTTTTGAGCTTGGCTCTTTTCCTACAGATGTTTCAATACCAGACAACATCAGTACATAGGCGAGTGAAAATTGCTGGTAGTTTTTTAAAATGTATTTTTATTGTTTTTTAATTAACAAAAAGGTGTTTTAACAAGAAAGCAAAATAAATACGACAAAGAAAAAAAAATAGCATGGTTTAAGATATATCATAAAAACCTACTATTCATTTTTATTGACATTTCTATTCTCCTGATAATGTTTATTGCCTTTCTCTATTCCAATCCTCTGAATATTTCTTTTTCTAAAATGTAATATTCTGAACTGGACAGGTTATTCCAGATGGGAATCTGACAAATACTAATGTGTAACAATTACTTCCTGTTATTTGAAATATATCCTTTTTTTAATGCAACCTAAAATTGTTTCTGACTGATATTCAATTTGCAATTGACTATTGTTCCAAGTTATTGTTTATTAGTATTACTGTCAGCTTGTCAAGCTAGGCAATCTGCATTTAATACTTATACATTTGGACTTTTAAGGAAGTATAGATAGTCTTCAACTTACAACAGTTCATTTAATGACCATTCAGGATTGAAAAAAGTGACTTATGACCATTTTTCACATTTATGATGGCTGCAGCATTCCCACAGTCACGCGATCAAAATTCAGATGCTTGGCAACTGACTCATATTTACGACAGTTGCAGTGTCCCTTTTGTTACCTTCTGGCAACCAAAATCAATGGGGAAGCCAGATTCGCTTAACAACCCTGTTCCTAATTTAACAACTTCAGTGATTCACTTAACAACTGTTGCAGGAAAGTCGTAAAATGGGGCAAGCAAAACTCACTTAAAAAATATTTCACTTAACAACAGAAATCTTGGGCTAAATTGTAGTCATAAATCAAGATCTACCTTTAAAGAACACTTCACTTGTCTCTGTTAAATTTAATTCTATTATTATCAGATCGTTTTTAACCTGTTAAATTCCTTTTGAATCTTTTTTCCCCCTGTCTTTTAAAATATTAACTATCCCAGGCAATGTTGTGTCACCTGCAAATCTCCTAAGTATTTAGCCTCTTCTTTGAAATTATTAATAAAACTGCAATAAAAGGTACTTTTTATCATCTATGATGGACTTACAATAAAGTAAAGAAATACTTTATTTATTTTGTTTATTTGTTCAACTTGTATGCTGCCTTTCTCCAAAGACTCAAGATGGCTTACAATGCATTTAAAAACCATATATAAAAACATTAAACATTAAACATTAAAAACAATTAAAACCCATTCACACCATTCATGGCCGGATCTCACCAGATCGCAACAGCGAGATCAACAGCCCCAGGCCTGCCGGAAAAGCCAGGTCTTCACCGCTTTTTGGAAGGCCAATAGGGTGGGGATGGTCCGGATCTCAGGAGGTAACTGGTTCCAGAGAGCTGGGGCAGCCACAGAGAAGGCCCTCCCCCGTGGGCCCGCCAACCGACATTGTTTAGCTGACGGGACCCGGAGGACACCAACTCTGTCGCTGGGAGTTATGCGGTAGAAGGCGGTCTCGAAGATAACCTGGCCCTGAGCCATGTAGGGCTTTAAAGTTATTACTGGTCCCATACTGGGACCAGATTTATATTTTAATTTGAACTCAAAAGATTCTTGAAATAAATATAAACTAGAAACCTGAATTTTTCCTTTTAGTAACTAACTAACTCCCACAAGGGAAGAATGGATGGCAAATGTGATGGAGCTAATGGAGATGGTGAAATTGAATGTTTTGATTAAAGAAAAGAATTTGTCTAGTTGTGTCTGCTTGGAAACCACTTCTGAACTTTCTGCTCAAACCCCCAAAAAAGAAAACCTTGATTTTAGGTTTTGATGATTAGAATGATTTTACAACCAGGGGAAATAGCTTAAAATAGCAGAAGAGCCTGTAGTACAGTGGACTAAAGCACTGTTATTAACATCTGCTGCTTGCAATTACTGCAAGTTCAAATCTCACCAGGCTCAAGGTTGACTCAGCCTTCCATTCTTTCAAAGGTAGGTAAAATGAAGACCCAGATTGTGGGGGCAATAAACTGACTTTGTATAAATATACAAAAGTATGAAGGCTATTGCTTAACGCATTGTAAGCTGCCTTGAGTCTCCGGAGAAGGGCGGCATATAAATTAAAGCAAAAAAAAAAAAATGTTATGAAATATAAAGCAGAAAATTGAGGTTGGCGTGGTTTGTTTGTTGTTGTTTTTTTGCATTCTACTGCACAGAAAAAAGTGGGAAGCCATCACTTTTTTTCTCTGCACCTTTTCTGTCTCTTATTTTTTTAAAAACGTTAAAAGAAAAAAAAGGCTCTGATGACCGCGCGGCTCAGCTGGGCATGGGGGGCGGGGGCAGGGATTTTTGCTACCAGTTCTCTGAACTGCCCGCCGCCATCGCTACCTACTCGCCCGAGCCAGTCCAAACCGGGAGCATTTCACCCTGGTTGTTTGTAGACATAATAGCAGTCTTCCTGTCAGTCAAGGTCAGAGCGATCCAGCATCTGGAGAAGGAGTGGTCAGACTGCTGAGTAAAGATGGGATGGACGTTGATTGGAGCATGTGATCGACTGAGGAGTGAGGGGATGGTTTTGGGGGTTTTGATTTACTGAGAGAGAACCCGGACCTTTCAGATTCGGGTTTTCCCAGATGTGCCAGTTTACCTATTCTAGTAAAGAGAACTTTGGAAAATGCTTGCTTCCGCGTCTTTACTCGGAGTTGGGGTTTTCTGGAATGCTGACATAATCCTGGGCAGTTGATAATGTAGGAGAAGGAATGGCAGAATCTGGGTGGTGGAATCGAAAGAGGGATCAGCCTAGAATCCCTACGTAGCCACAAGAAGACTATGTTGAATTCTGTCGACCCTTGAATTCTATTGACCCTTATCTAACTCTTAGGTGCTAACTTTTAGTTGAGAAGATTCCTGTACCTAAACATCAGTAGCAATAAATCAGTTTAATTGTCACTAAATAAATAAATCAGCCCTTGTCACTTCCCGACTGGACTACTGCAATGGTCTCTACATGGGACTCCCGTTGAAGAGCATGTGGAGGCTCCAGCTGGTCCAAAATGTGGCCGCGCGGGTGATTATGGAAGCGGCGGGGCGCTCCCATGTAACACCTCTCCTGTGCAAGCTGCTTTGGCTCCCAGTGGTCTTCCGGGTGTGATTCAAGGTGTTGATTAACATCTTTAAAGCGCTCCATGGCTTAGGACCTGGGTACTTACGGGACCGCCTTCTGGTACTGACAGCCTCCCACTGGCCAGTACGCTCCCACAGGGCGGGGCTCCTCGGGGTGCCGTTGGTCAGACAATGTCGACTGGCGATCCCCCGGGGGAGAGCCTTCTCAGTGGGGGCTCCTGCCCTCTGGAACGAGCTGCCCCCGGAGGTATGGAGGATCCTGGACTTGCACACCTTCTGCCGTGCCCTGAAGACTTTGTTATTCCAGCAAGCCGGGCTAGCCTAATTTTAACGGTTTTAAATTTTAAATTGGATTTTAATGGGATGTTTTTAATTGTGGGCCAAAGTATTTAATCTGGTTTTAAATTGTTTTTAACTTTTATATTTATGTATTTGATCTTGGCTGTTCACCGCCCTGAGTCCTTCGGGAGAAGGGCGGTATATAAATATAATAAATAAATAAATAAATAAATAAATAAATAAATAAGTTGTACCTGCACATGTGAATCTGATCTTTCGTACCTCACCGATAGCTCTCTCCAATTTAATGAAAAACCATGGATTATTTATTTATTTATTTATTTATTTTTTAAAATTTGTATACCGCCCTTCTCCCTGAAGACTCAGGGCGGTGAACAGCCAAGTAAAAACATAAACTACAAACATTAAAATACAATCAAAAAGATATATATATAAATTTGGCCCCATGATTAAAAACAATAACAAACAGTTAAAAACATTTTAAAAAATGTTAGGCCAGCCCGGCTTGCTGGAAAAAGAAGGTTTTAAGGGCACGGCGGAAGGCACCGAGGTCTTGGATTCTCCTTATCTCCTTATCTCTGGGGGCAGCTGATTCCAGAGGGTAGGTGCCCCCACATCTTATGCTTTCCCTATGATCATTCAACCATTTAATTTTCATATAATCAAACTACACTTAACTCGCTTTCTTATCAGGATATTGTGGGATATTTTGCCAAGCACTTTTCCAAATCCAAGATAAATGACATCTACAGCATCCCCATAATCTACTATATTTTTCTCAAATTATATACAGGTTGATGTTCTACTGTTCTATTATCCTTCGTTGTAGTTGATATATAAAGATTAGGGAAGAATATCTTTCGTTTGGGATGTAATTTATCTGTCCCTGGAGATTAAAAATATTATTTACCATATGCCCAATCAGAGAAGTTCTGTTATTAAAACACTGTTTCCAAAAACATTAATAAAGTGAGAAAAAAAAGTAATAGAACAATAAAATGTAAAATTTCAGAAGAGAGGGCTGTCAGCTTTCATGCCTATTAGCCATAAAAAGAGAATGAAATATCCATGTAATATGGCAATATATCCACACTACAGCCTGAGAACAAGTAATGTAAAATGCCATACTATTCTTGTATTTCTTATTTATGGCTGGCTGCTATTAAAGAGAAGGTCAAGTATAGGCTGTGTGTGAAACCACATTGCTTAAGAAGGAATCTGTTGGGTACTCTGGCTGGCTGGGATAAGTTGTCAGAACTACTTTTCTTTTTTTCGTTCCCTCTTTCTCTCGGTGGTAGCTCTACACTTCTCTCTCTTCTTTCCATTCTTTTTCTCTTTCCCCATTCTGCTTCGTAGATTGCAGGAAGAGACACAAGATTCTAATATGAGATACTAACTGATCAATGGTGAAATTCATTTTTTTTTACTACCGGTTCTGTGGGCGTGGCTGGTGGGCGTGGTGTGGCTGGGTGGGCGTGGCTGGGTGGGCGTGGCAGGGGAAGAATACTGCAAAATCTCCATTCCCACCCCACTCCAGGGGAAGGATACTGCAAAATCCCCATTCCCTCCCCACTCCTGGGGGAAGAATATTGCAAAATCTCCATTCCAGAGGTGGGTTTCAGCAGGTTCTGACCAGTTCTGGAGAACCGGTAGCGGAAATTTTGAGTAGTTCGGAGAACCGGTAAATATCACATCTGACTGGCCCCACCCCCATCTATTCTCTGCCTCCCAAGTCCCAGCTGATTGGGAGAGAATGGGGATTTTGCAGTAACCTTCCCCTGGAGCGGGGAGGGAATGGAGATTTTACAGTATCCTTCCCCTGCCACACCCACCAAACCACATCCACCAAGCCACAGAACCGGTAGTAAAAAATTTTGAAACCCACCACTGCTCCATTCTCACCCCACTCTGGGGCCAGCCAGAGGTGGTATTTGCCGGTTCTCTGAACTACTCAAAATTTCCGCTACTTGTTCTCCAGAACCTGTCAGAACCTGCTGGATTTCACCACTGTAACTGATACCTTTCTAGGGCTTTCCAAGAAATTTAATACAGGGCTCTTGTGCCTCAGGTCTAAGTACAGGTAGTCCTTGACTTACAGCAGTTCATTTAGTGACTGTTCAAAGTTACAATGGCATTGAAAAAAGGAACTTATGACCATTTTTTCAAACTGATAACCATTGCAGGATCCCCATGGTCATGTGGTCAAAATCCAGATGCTGGGTCACTGACTCATATTTATGATGGTTACATAACCGTCAATATTAAAACTGATGATGTTCATAACCATGAATATAAAAAATATATATTCACCATGGAATCAATAGGCAGTGGTCACCTTTTGCGAACTTCTGAGAAGTAAAGTCAATGGGGAAGCCAGATTCATTTAATAACTGTGTTATGAACTTAACAACTGCAGTGATTCACTCAACAAATGTGGCAAGAAAGGGTATAAAATGGGACAAAACTCACTTAACAAATGTTTTGCTTAGCAACAGAAATTTTGGGCTCAATTGTAGTCGTAGGTCAAGGATAGCAACTACTCCTAAAGTTCTTATGTAACTTATGTAATGTTTTCCCTCTGTCCCCAGAAGTGTCAAGTGAAATGATTCCACCTTGTTGTTTTGCTAGCTGATCCATGATCATTCGGTATGCTTTTTTTCTGATCTTGATTTAGAAGTGGCTTCTTGTCTGCCATATATGCACTAAGCTGTTTGATGTTGTAGTTCTTTTCTCATATGTAATCTGTGTGAAGTATGTCGTGTCGGTCTCGTAGTGGTGCAGGCCGGCCGAGTTGCAGTAATGTTTTATTGATCATGGCCATACATTTGTCCTCAAGAATAATCAAAGCCTTGTTGAAAATGTCTGGACCAAACATAATTTCTAATGTTGGATTTTTCCCTTTTACCAAAGGGAACCCCCTTGTGGAGTACTGTGAAGACGTTACCATGGCAACTCCACTGTGTTGCACATATGAAACCATTTTAAGGCAGTACAGTAGAAGCCATTTTAAGGCACAACAGGCTGTATCTTAACAGAACAACCCCCCCCCCAAGGGTCTTACTCCCACAGTATTTCTTTCCAGAAAATAAGTCATCTGTGTAACAAGTTTGGTTGAAATTGCTCAAGGCGTTCCAAGGTTATGCTGGAACATACATATACATATACATATACATATACATATACATATACATATACATATACATATACATATACATATACATATACATATACATATACATATACATACATATACAATTGTTTTTATGTTGCTTTTTACTTTTGTGAGTACCCTGATTTCTTCTTGCTTTGAGTCAGGTGGCACCAAAATTGTGAATTAAATTATTGAATAAATAAATAAGTAAATTTGCATGCAGGATTTTCCTTGCCCAAACTCGGATATTTCCCATTAAAGAGATTTGGAGTTTAAAGGGGGGTTACAAACAAAAACCACCATTATATTCAAGATTCTTGAGTGTAGTTGCACAACTGAGTAAATTAGCAAATAGTGCAGGCAGGCAAAGGCTAAATTCTCACAAGAGTTAGTTTGGTTGAGTGGTTAAAGCACCAGGATAGAAAGCAGAAGGCCGTGAGTTCAAGTCCTGCCTCAGTCATGAAAGCCAGTTGAGTGACTTTGGGCCATTCACTCACTCTCAACCCAACCAACCAACCAGGTTGTTGTTGAGCAGAAAATAGGAGGAGAAAGGTGTTGTTCTGTCCCTGTCTCACACACGCACACAAGCCAGGAGTTAAATAAAACTTGCAGACAATAAATTCCTTCGATAACAGGATTGGCAGCAACCCAGTAGCTGCTTGCCAAGAACTTTACTCACAGAGAACCAAAACAAATACACAAAGCCACAGAATTGTCAAGTCCAGTCCGTATTAAATCCAAGGCAGGCAGATAACGTAGTTTCAGAGATACAATGCGACTTGCTAGTTGTTTAGTTTTGTCCGTCACAGAGCCTGAATGGCCACCACACCCCCTTTTATCCCCTGTGTGGTGTGGTCCAGTGACTCAGCTTAATCTCTGGCACGCCTCCTTTTCTGCTGCGTGCGCTTGTCTCTCCGACGCTGGTGGGGATCCAGCCAAGACTTATCTCCATCACTGTCCGACTGCGACGGCTCGGCGATACCTGGCTCCTGGCCAATCTCTTCTCCTTCGGGAGACACCTGAGGCATTGCCAGAGAGGAGGATCCTGGAGAGGGAGGCCTGGCCAACTCCTCTCCTTCACTTTTGGAGCCTTCTCCCTCCGATAAGATGGGCTCGGGGGTCGGAGTCACAACAGGTGTGTTGGATATGTTTGCTGCCTTTTAGTCATTTTAAAAAAATAATAAATGTGGGATACAAATAAATAAATAATTTCTGGTATCAGACAAGCTCTAACGGATAGCAAAAAATCCTCCAATCTCTTCTCCTGCCAGTGTTTTTTTTGCTTTGTTTGACCATTGCAAATTCTGCATCCTCAGCTGTTCTTTCTGTTCAGAAACTCAAATTGTCACTTTTTCCTCCTTTTCTTCTTAGCATTTTTTTTCTTTTTACTGCAGCCTGAAGAAATTAAGCAAAGCAAAACTATTCCCAGCATGAATATAAAAGTGATGGATCTGCTACATTTGCCTTTATCAGGCTGTTGTTAAAGGTACAGGAGCTGGCTGCCAAACAAGAAAAACTTAGCAGGAGCCTTTCAAAAGTCATTGAAGGATTACAAGGCTATTTTTTTAAATTCATGATTTTGCCTGCATGGCGGAGGAGAGAGAGAGAGACAAGCTCTCAAAGAATGAATTAGCTATGCTCTCCAATATTTTATGGATAAAATTAGGAACCATCCTTTCAATATTGCTTTTTCATCCCATCTGCTGTTATAGCTTGAAGAACCCTTGAATTATTCTCCAAAGGGACTGAGGGAATAGGGAGAGGCAGGAATGTAATGAACTTGAGAGAAACATTCTGTGTTGGATGATGGATTCCTAGACATACTTTCGGGATTCAAAGGAGAGCAGTCAAGATGATAATGGAGACTAGGTCTTATGAAGATACATACTGATGATCAGGGGTGGGCCGCTGGGGGTTCACAGAGGTTCGGGAGAACCTCTAGCTAAGATTCTGTGCAGTTCGGAGAACCCTCAAATCCCACTCCTGGCTGACTCCGCCCACCCCTCTCCTCCCCTCTCCTCCCAGGAGTCCCCACATGGCCAGTTGTGGATGCAGGTAAGTGCAGGGTGCGCACAAGGCTCGGGGAGGGTGAAAAATGGGCCTATTGGAAGTTCGGGAAGGCTAGAAACAGGCCCGTTTCTGGCCTCCAGAGGGCCTCCGGAGCCTCAGGAGGCTGTTTTCGCCCTCCCGGAGGCTCGAGAAAAGCCTCCAGAGCCAAGGGAGGGCAAAAATGCCCCCTCCCCACCGTGGTGCAGGAGGCTGACTAGGCCATGCCCACCATGGCCACGCCCACCCAGCAACCGGGCAAAGAACCCCTTGCTAAAATTTTTGAAGCCCACCCCTGCTGATGATAGTGACACCACCATGTCTTTTGAAGTTAGGCTGAAGGAACAAGTCTAGAGGAAAGAATATAAGACTGGGGAAAGGAAGAATAGCAAGGGGAGATGTGATAGCTAAATTAAGATAGTTTAGGTAAGATAGCTATGTCATAGTTTTAACCCCAACATAACGTCTGTGGAACTCACCCCATATTTAAGAGATCTTTAAAACGTAACATGCATAAGGGTTTTGTTTTGTTTTTTTGTTTTAAAACTCACATTTTATATATTTTTTTCATTTTGCTGATTTGAATTTGTAATTCTTGTTTGATGAATAAACATTAAAATAAAAGTTCAGATACAACAAGGGGAGTTAGTCCATAACTGTTCAAAAGTCAGAAAAAATTAGGACCAGAACCATAACTACAGTCAACTCTTGGGACTTAGCATTGCCCTTGTAAACAGAGCCAGGGACCAGAAAAGTGGGTAATACGGAAAATCCCAAAGGTGCTTTTTTCAAGAGGCAACTGGACTTAACTTGTTTTTCTTTGAAGACATTTCTCTTCTTATCCGAGAAGCTTCTTCAACTCTGACTGGATGGTGGGGAATGGAAGGATTTATACTCCTTGCAGACAGCTGGTCATTTGCATTCTTTTAGAGAGTCGTTGAGGCCACTTGAAGGTTTATCTGTGTCCTCAGGGTCACCTGAGTGGTGCAAATGGGTGTGGTGGCTTCCAAGAACTGTAGCAAGGACTGTGTTGTACAGTGGAGATAGATGATGTCATATCCCTCCTCTTCTGTTGAGAGAGGGCTGTTTAATTTTGATATAGATGGCCTTGATGAAGGTGAAGGTTCATTATCTGAGGTTGTGGGTTGGTTTATGAATGTTTCATTACCAGCCTAGGTAACATCTTCAGCGTCAGTGTCAGTGTTCTTTTGTTTATAAGGGCTTCAGGTGTGGGTGTGTCATGTGAGGGTCTTGTGGTGGGTCAGGTGTGAGTCATCAGTGAGAGTCTTGTAACGTGTCTTGTGATAGGGAGGTTACATTGGGTCAACTTCATTGGAAGGTGAACTGCTGGTGGGAAGGAGTTTTGAGACCGACTTCGAGACCGACTTCTACCACCAATAGCCTCCCACCGGCCAGTTCGCTCCCACAGAGAGGGTCTCCTCAGGGTGCCATTGGCCAAGTTATGTCGGCTGGTGACACCCAGGGGGAGGGCCTTCTCTGTGGGAGCCCCAGCCCTGTGGAATGAACTGCCTCTGGAAGTGCGTAAAATCTCCGACCTCCGGGTATTTCGCTGTGCACTGAAGACCCTGTTGTTCCGCCAGGCCGGCTATCAACATAATAATTTTAAATTGGGTGTTTTAAATTTCTGGGGTTTTAAATTGAGCCGAATTATTTAATAATTTTAAATTATTTTAATTGATGTTTGTTTTATGCTTTTAATAGGCTGTGCACCACCCTGAGTCCTTCGGGAGAAGGGCGGTATAGAAATAAAATTATTCTTATTCTTATTCTTGTGGGTTGGTTAAGGGTCGGTGCTGTCTCTGTTTGGCTGTGTGGTTGATCTGGATTCTGAGGGGTTCATCGGCTGGTTGTAGGTCAATGTTGATGGAATTGCTTGTGGAGTGCCAGGCTTCGATGAACTCACGAGCGTGGCAGGTGGTGACGTGACTTTTGTGTTGCTCCAATTGAACTGATGCTGCTTGGTGTTGATGTGGGTAGAGTTAGTCATTATTCCATAGAGGGCCTCTTCGATCCCTCTTTCAAACCAGCGGTCCTCTCTGCCCAAAAGGTGGACTTTGCTGTCTTCAAAGAAGTGGCCTCTGTCTTTTAAGAAGAAAAGAAAAACCAGAAAGCCCGGTTGTCTCTTGAAAAAGCACCTTTGGGATAACAATGACCTGGATGACTGAGAACCTCCATAGACATGTAATAATAATAATAATAAAAAGAAATGGTCCCATAGCAAAGGCATGTTACAATCAGCTAAAGCCAAATAAAGGCAAGTTCTGGTGGAATTCAATTTGTCAATGGAATGGATTATCTAGGGAAGGAGGGCTTCTCTTTGTCCAGCTCTTACTTGATACTTCCAGCAGTCTTTTGGCAGAAGCTGCTTCAATGTGGTTCCTGCATTGAGCAGACACTTAGACTCAATGTCTCATTGACCTGGGATTAAGGAGAAACTTCCTAACATTGAGGATGATTAACCAGTGGAACGCTTGCCTTCAGAAATCATGGGTGTTCCATCAGTGGAGGTTTTTAAGAAGAGACTAGACAGTTACTTATCTGAAATGTTATAGATTCTCCTGCTTGAACAAGGGCTGGACTAGAAGATCTCCAAGGTCCCTTCCAGTTTCTCTTCTCTTCTCTTCTCTTCTCTTCTCTTCTCTTCTCTTCTCTTCTCTTCTCTTCTCTTCTCTTCTCTTCTCTTCTCTTCTCTTCTCTTCTCTTCTCTTCCCTTCCCTTCCCTTCCACTCCACTCCACTCCACTCCACTCCACTCCACTCCACTCCACTCCACTCCACTCCACTCCACTCTACTCTACTCCTTCCCTCTTTATGATGGCCATAATGGACAATGTCAAAGTGGCCATTCTCCTTGGACCATCCCTAAAGCAGAGGCCGCTTAATATGGATAGTTCAGAACATTCAGAACAGGCTGGGGGGCATCTGTACCTGTTGAATTTCTGTGTCTGGCCTTTGTAAATGGCATCCTTGTTTACCAGTCCAAGTACGGTGCACGGAAGGTGTTTATGAAACTCTCTTCTTTATGATCTGAGCAGTTCCTTCTTTTATAGCAAAAGCAATAAAGTAAACGGAACAGGAGAAAGTCCAGAGGGGTGGGTGGGAGGGGGGGAGGAGGAGAACTATAAAGGGAACGAACGTAATGGATGAAAAGAAAATTGATTCATTAGTTGCTGCAGTTTCCTGTGCCTGCGAGCACCAGTCATCTCCTGTCTGATGTGGAATCTTCTGCAGATAACAAATCTCCGTTTAATAAGAGACTCACTGGTAAATCTATCACGAGGCCCAGATTAGTGGAAGTGTAATGGCCCGTGAGCTCCCTGCATGCTGCATATTATTTTATTATAAGGGACAGAAATTGAAATCAGCAGCACAGAGGAAATGGTAAGAATGACAAGGGAGTGGTGGCCAAGGAAATCGGATTACATGTCATGGAACAAATGAGGAAATATACAGCCTTTTGGGCCAAGCGAGGAGAAGAGACAATCGAAGAAAGGTTTCTGCAGCTTGGTGGCTGTCTCATTCACAGCACCATCTCCCCAGTGGTGGGATTCGAATAATTTAACAACCGGTTTGCCCAGGGTCAGATTGGCTGTCATGGGAGGCATGGCCCATCTCTGTCCTCCAGCTCTGCTGCACATGCAGAACGAGCCTCCCACAATGGCCAACCTGACCCTGGATGAACCAGTTATTAACCCTCCCTTGCCGCTATCAAAGTAGTTCCTGGGTGCTGCGCTGCAATGGAGAAATGGGCAATGGAGCGGCCGGCACAAGGGAAGGAGGAGGAGCAGAGAGAAGGAAGTGGGAAAGCGGCTTTCTCCTTCCCTCACGCCGCCGCTCCATTGCCAGTTTCTCCATTGCAACCCAGCTCAGCGTCCAGGATCCACTTTGATAGCAGGGTGGGTGGCTAAAGTAACAACCAGTTCGCCTGAACCGATGCAAACCGGCTGAATCCCACCACTGCATCTCCCATTACTTGCTACTGAAATTGCATTACCATTCCAGTAGACCATTCTGACTCTCAAAAGGTTTCCCCTGCCAGTCATGTCTGACTTTAGGGGGGCCGTGCTCATCTCTGTTTCCTAGCTGAGGGAACCAACATTGTCTGAAGATACTTCTACGGTCAGGCGGCCAGCATGACTATACGCTGAGGCACATGGAATGCTGTTATCTTCCTACTGACATGGTACCTATTTATCTACTCGCATACGCATGCTTTTCAACTGCTAGTTGGGCAGGAGCTGGGGCAAGTAACAGGAGCTCACTCCATCATGCAGTACTTGGGTCTCAAACTGCTGACGTTCTGATTGATAAGCCCAGCACCTTCACTGCTTGGTCATTGTGCTCCTTATTCTGACTCTTTACTTATTTTTATCTCACAAGGGTCCCAGGGCTACCACCACCTTGAGATAGCATTTGCATGCCATGCTAAACCTGAACTAATTCATTGTCTGGATTTGTTTAATATTCTGAAGTTGCTAAAAAGCCAAATGCAAATGCAATCTTGGGTTGCATTTACAGGAGAATAGAATCCAGAACATGGGAACTAACTGTTTTATTCTATCCTGTAAACCACAGTTCAAAAAAAAAAAAAAAAAAAAAAAGGGATAGTGCCTACTACATCATTTTCAGAGGAGAGCTACCAGGTTGTCCTGTCAAAGTACATGTAGTCCTTGACTTACAACCATTCATTTAGTGACCAGTCAAAGTTACAAATGGCACTGAAAAAAGTAACTTATGACTGTTTTTCAAACTTATGACTGTTGCAGCATCCCTATGGTCACCTGATCAAAATTCAGATCCTTGGCAACTGGCAGGTATTTATGATGGTTGCAATGTCCTGGGGTCATGTGATCAACTTTTACAACCTTCTGATAAGCAAGATCAATGGGGGAGCAAAATTCACTTTATAAGGCTGTACTTCCTGAGAATGCTCAGGAAGATAAATCTATCTCAGCATCTACTTCTGTCCTACTATCGCAGCACCATTGAGAGTGTCCTGACATACGGCATTCTTGCATGGTATGGGAGCAGGTCTGTAGCGGACAAAAATGCTCTACAGAGAATAATTAAAACTGCCCAGAATATCATCGGACTCCAGCTACCAACCCTGGATGACATCTTCGAATCTCGCTGTTTGAGAAAGTTGCGTAACATTCTCAGAGACTCTTCCCATCCTGCTTACAATCTTTTTGGACTTTTGCCTTCTGGCAGAAGATACAGAACAATTAAAACTCGGACCACACATTTTCTGAATAGTTTTTATCCCAGGGCTATAACTGCACTCAACCATGAACTAAAGGGCCACTATCAGTGAGCTGTTGGACAGTATTACTTGGTCTGTTGTGTGGATGTTTGGGCAGTTTAGGGGTGGAGAATTGCGGTGGGTGGGAGGGTGTTTGGGGATTGTTATGTGTGTTGGACCTGGTCTTTGGGTGTTAAGTGAATTTCGTTGTATACACGTACAATGACAATTTATTTATTTATTTATTTATTTATTTATTTATTTATTTATTTATAACAGTGTTACTATCTTAACAACTTCAGTGATTAGCTTAACAACGGTGTCAGGAAAGGTTGTAAAATGGGGCAAAACTCACTTCTTTTAAGTGTTTTGCTTAGCAACAGAAATTTTGGGCTCAGTTGTGATTGTAAGTTGAGGACTACCCGTATATTGGTGAAATAGCTTGACTGGCCCTGTTTGTCCCAGGCATGGCTGCCCCTGCCCTGCTTCACTTAATCTCTAGGCTCAGTTGAAAGGGTTTCTTCTCCCATAATCAGCTTTTACAGGTCATTACCTCCTTCCTCTTGCCACATATTAGTTTTGATAATATCCCTCTCCTTCTCCATTTGTCTTTTACCTCCCTTGCAATTATGAATGGCTCGTGAGAGTCACAGGGCAGAGTAGGGGAACTTCAGCACTGTAGCAGGAGGCAAGGAAGGAGTCTGAGAATCCAAAGAGGGAAAAGGCATGGCAAGTAATTGATGGGAGAAAGGTTGTTTTAAATGTTTTATTAAGGAATGAAAGAAAAGAGATGCGGTGGCTCAGTAGCTAAGACGCTGAGCTTGTCGATCGAAATGTCAGCAGTTCAGCGGTTCGAATCCCTAGTGTTGCGTAACAGGGTGAGCTCCCGTTCCTTGTCCCAGCTTCTGCCAACTTAGCAGTTCGAAAGCACGTAAAAAATGCAAGTAGAAAAATAGGGACCACCTTTGGTGGGAAGGTAACAGCATTCTGTGCGCCTTTGGCGTTTAATGGCCACATGACCACGGAGACGTCTTTGGACAGCACTGGCTCTTCAGCTTTGAAACGGAGATGAGCACTGCCGCCTAGAGTCGGGAACAACTAGCACATATATGCGAGGGGAACTTTTACCTTTACCTTAAGGAATGAAAAAGAGGAAGGAGAGAGACAATTAAGAACAAGATGAAAGGAACTGACATTTAAACCCCAATAACAGACTTTTACAGCCATTTCCTTCATTCAATAGCAATAGCATTTAGACTTATATACCGCTTCACAGTGCTTTACAGCCCTCTGTAAGAGGTTTACAAAGTCAGCATCTTGCCCCCAAACAATCTGGCTTCTCATTTTACTGACCTCGGAAAGATGGAAGGCGGAGTCAACCTTGAGCCAGTCAGGATCGAACTGCTGGCTGTGGGCAAAGTTTGCCTGCAATACTACATTCTAACACTGTGTCACCTCGGCTGTTTAAGACATTCACCTGTCTTCTTAGTTATAAATAAATAAACTAGACCTTGAGAACACCCACTCAAGGGGTTTGTTTGAACAAAAGCCAAATATTATCCAAGGACATAATATTTCAATCGAAAAAAGATCTTGACAGACTTGAACAACGGGGCCTATCCAACAACATGAAATTTAATGTGGAGAAAAGCGAGATTTTATACTTGGGCAGGAAAAAACCAAAGGTACAAATGCAGACTAGGGGAAAACTGGCACAAAAACAGTAACAGTTTCCGGCCTAATATGGCTTCCAACGCTGTCAGTAACTGTGAGAGGAATCTTGGAGTCCTATTGGATGATCACTAAAACATGAGCCGGCAGTGTGTGGCAAAAGCCAAAAAAGCTAATACAATCCTTGGTTGCATAAAGAGAGACATAGAATTAAAATCATGTGGAGTATTAATAACCCTTTATAAATCCTTAGTAAGACGACACCTGGAATACTGCATTCGGTTTTGGTCACACACTCTGGGAACTGGGTATGGCCAGTCTAGAAAAAAGAAGGAGTAGGGGTGACATGATACAGGTAGCAGTATTCCAGTATTGGACAGGCTGCCACAAAAAGGAGGGGTTCAACTTATTTTCCAAAGCAACTGAGGGCAGGACAAGAAACAATGGATGGAAACTAATCAAGGAGAGAAGCAATCTGGAATTAAGGAGAAACTTCATACCAGTGAGGACAATTAACCAGTGGAACAGCTTGCCTTCATAAGTTGTAGGTGCTTCATCACTGGAGGTTTTTAAGAAAAGACTATCTGACAGCACCTATCTGAATTGGTATAGGGTCTCTTGCTTGAGTGGTGGGTTGGACTAGAAGACCTCCACGGTCCCTTTCAACTCTATTCTGATTGAGAAAGAATTTGGGAAGAAGGCAACATAAATGAAACACACTGACTTGTACAGTGTCAACTGGCGTCCTCAAAACAATGAGGAACACTTCACAATTTTATACACAAGGTCTCTCAAAACTTTTAAAAATTATTTTAGTCAAGTTTGGGGCCTGGTGTTTTTCATGATAATGCTATAAATGATAATTGCTTATCGTTATTGTCTTCTGACACTTTTCTTGAGGTGGCACTGGAGATTTCCTCATGGTCTCCCATTCAAGTACTAATCAGACTCAGCCCTTAGATTTTTACCTCACTTTTATAACTTTATAAGTAACTCAAGGGAGTGAATATACCTAATACTCTTTCCAACTATTTTCCTCACAACAACAATTCTATGAGGTGGGTTGGGATGAGAGAGAGTGACTGGCCCAAAGACATCCAATCGGTTTTCATGCCTAAAGATGGGACTAGAACTCACGGTCTCCTGGTGATTGGCCCCAAATAACCCAGATGGGTTTCATGCCTAAAGATGGGACTAGAACTCACAGTCTCCTGGTTTCCAGGCCAGCCCCTTAACCACTACACCAATGAATCCATATTCCTGGCTGTTCTTCTTGAGGGAGATGAAAAAGAAAATAATTCTAACAAGCAATGTGATTGTGGGAATAAGCATACAGTAAAAGAGGGGAAGGGAAATAATAATTTGTCTGTCACTATTTTTCAACAGAGATTGGTAATCGTTAGTGCTACCGACTGGCTGAAAGAACTTTCATACATTTTTCCTCCTTATTTAACAAGCATTATTTCTCAGCAGGGCAAAAGAAGGTGAGAGATTATACATGGACTTGATATAAAACCGATGAACATCACGAGATGTCAGGATGCGTATCTGTAAGGGCCCTTTTGCATTATGATGACACCGGGTACCTGTTGTCATTTTTGATATAAATTCAGTGTACTGCAGCTGCCTGCGCTTCTAGACTGCTTCTGATGTTGGAAGAAAAATTGGAAGCAACGCATTTAAAGATGATGTTGAAAAAAAAAGTGCTTGCCCTCTGTAATAGCATTCCTTGAGACATCTGAATGGTTCCCACCCAGATGACGTTCTAAAAAGTGCTAAAAAATTATTTTTTTCTCATCCTGTGGCAGGAGAGTGGGCAAGTCCTTATAAGATGCTTGTGTTGCTTTGTATATATATATTTTCTGAATGCACCTCATTTTTTTCTTCTGTTCATTCTGTTCATCATTTTTTTCTGTTCATTCTGTTCATCATTTTTTTCTGTTCATTCTGTTCATCATTTTTTCTATTATTATATAGAATTCTTTATTGGCCAAGTGTGATTGGACACACAAGGAATTTGTCTTTGGTGCATAAACGATCAATTCCTAACTTCACAACTAAACAAATACAATGTAATGTTCCGATGGCTAGTACCAGAAGGTATCCTGATTTCCTGGCAGGAGAAAAAATTTAAAACGAAAAGATACGTTCGTCAAGAATCATAAGGTACAAGACTTAATGATAGTCATAGGGTACAAATAAGCAATCGAATCATACTAGGAAACAATCAATATAAATCGTAAGGATACAGCAATAAGTTACAGTCATGTAGTCATAAGTGGGAGGAGATGGGTGATAGGAACGATGAGAAGATTAATAGTAATAGTAATAGCAATATAGACTTAGTGAGTAGTTTGACAGTGTTGAGGGAATTTTTGTTTAGCAGAGTGATGGCGTTCGGGAAAAAACTGTTCTTGTGTCTAGTTGTTCTGGTGCGCAGTGCTCTATAGCGTCGTTTTGAGGGTAGGAGTTGAAACAGTTTATGTCCAGGATGCGAGGTCCCAGAATGATTGGAATTGGGTGTTGTTGTTTTTTAATCTATATTCTCAATCTTTTCTTCACCACAGACCCCCTTTAAACACCTTTTGTGGCCATGGGCCATTGCCATGGGTTCCCAAGACTTAATTCAAGATTCAACATTTCATCAAAATATTTCTTCAAGCCTTCATGCCCCCCCCCCGTGATCCCTCAAGCATCCTTGGACCACAGGCTGAGAACCACTGGTCTGTGTAAAAAACAAGCATATCTACAAAAATTGGAATTGTGCAAGCCATGGTATTCCCCACGACAACCTCTCGAAGTGGAAGTTGGATTTTGAAGAAATGGAGTAGGAAGACTATTGACACTTTTGAACTTTCTCAGAAGACTTCTTAGGAAACCATGGTCCTTGTAGGAGATGAGCAGGCTGAGCCCGAGGGAGGGGTTAAAGGCATCATCAGTTTGGAATCCTTACATTCCCATAAGAGACCTAAGTCCAGTGCCCCATGAATTCCAGAGACTCTTATTTCGCACCAATTTGGCTTGACCATTAGTAGATCAGATTATTGTATATTGTTGTTCAGTCACTGTCCAACTCTTCATGAACCCATCAGAGGTGATATTCAGCCGGTTCGGACCAGTTCGTTAGAACCGGTAGTGGAAATCACGGATGGGCCTGCCCAGCGGTGGGATTCAAGTAATTTAACAACCGGTTCTCTGCCCTAATGATTTCTTCCAACAACTAGTTTGCCAAATGGCTCAGAAAGTTAACAACCGGTTCTCCCAAAGTGGTGCAAACTGGCTGAATCCCACCACTGGGCCCGCCCATCTGCCCCGGCTCTATGCCATCCTATTTAGGCACATTTTTTAGGCTGGGCACATGCGTGCAAGGTGCACGTGCCAGCAAAGCACATGCACGGAAGACTGGGCGCATGCATGGACAAGGCATGTGTGAGCGAAGCAAGTGCGTGCACGCATGCGCATGCTCACATTTGCGAACCAGTAGGGAAAGTAAGTGAATACCATCCCTGGACCCCATGGACCATATCACACCAGGTCCCCCCATCCTCCATGTTCTCTAGAAGTTTGTCCAAATTCATGTTCATTGCATCAATGACAATATCTAACCATCTCATCCTCGGCCAACCCTTTCTTCTTTTGCCTTCAATTTTTCTCAACATCGGGGGTCTTTTCTAATGAGTCTTCTCTTCTCATTAGGTGGCCAAAGTATTTGAGCTTCAGCTTTGGTATCTGTCCTCCCAAAGAACAGTCAGGGTTGATTTCCTTTCAGATTCTTGTGTATAGGGAGCATGAAAGAGACTTTTAGTGCTTTGAACTCTACTTCTGTTCCTGGTTTCTTCTGCCTGAAAGACATCAAGAAAAGAAATAAATCATTGGATCATTGAACAGATCAGTCCAGCATTCTCATTCGAGACACAAAGGACCAGGCTCAAATTATCCCAGTTTGGATACATTATGCAAAGACCTAGCTCTGAAGATGGCAAATGGTGGAAGGAAAGAAAAGAAGACAACCTACAACAAGGTAGATGGACACTGAGCTTGTCGATCGAAAGGTTGGCAGTTCAGTGGTTCGAATCCTTAGTGCTGCATAATGGGGTGAGCTCCCGTTATTTGTCTCAGCTTCTGCCAACCTAGCAGTTCGAAAGCACGTAAACAATGCAAGTAGAAAAATAGGGACCACCTTTGGTGGGAAGGTAACAGTATTCCGTGCACCTTTGGCGTTTAGTCATGCTGGCCACATGACCACGGAGATGTTCTCGGAGAGCGCTGGCTCTTTGGCTTTGAAACGGAGATGAGCACTGCCCCCTAGAGTCGGGAACGATTAGCACATATGTGCAAAGGGGAACCTTTATCAGAAGTAAATAAATAATATATATTTTTTTACCACTGAAACATTGAAACAAAATGAGAAGTCATCTCACCCCCCCCAATACAAGAAAAACCTAAGTGAAAAGATACTTTTAAGGAGTTGGTTGAAAATTCATCAAACCCAGAATCTCCCACATGCTGAAAGGGGGAAAGTTCTAGAGAACAGGTGCCATCACAGACAAGGCCCTTCTCAAGGTAAAAGAGAAGAGACTCTGGAATTGTTGATAGAAAAAGAAAAGAATCTTTGGTAGAAAAGATGTTATCCCAAAGAGGGAACAATTAAAGTTTGCTCTTTTATATTGACAAAACAGAAGTTTTGCTCACTCCAGGAGTTCAGTTCTAAGCGTCTCAAGGTTGACTCATCCTTCCATGCTTTAGAGGTTGGTAAAATAAAGACCCAGATTGTTGAGGGCAATATGTTGACTCTGTAAACCACTTAGAAGGGGCTGTGAAGCGGTATATAAGTCTAAGTGCTATTGCTAGTGTGCATACTTTCTTCTTATGCCGCTGTCTTCTATTTTTGAGATGAAAGGTATAATGAAAATATATTATTACTGTAACCAAACCAGCATCCAAATCAAGATGCCTGCCCAGAAACTACAAAACAATGTGAATAGAATATTTTGCAATAAATCCTCGGCAAGGTTGAGGAATTGCACAATCACCTGTTGAAAAATGAGGCAAAGTCCTGAGCGCATCAGATGACCCAGCTAAAAATTACACAAATAGCATTTTCTTCAGCGGGATGAACAAGAATAACAAGGGACATGGAAGGTTTTGAAAATGGGATTTGCTATTTGCAAATTGCTAAACATCTTGTTCAGTTAGCTCTGCTTGGTTTGTTCGCCTCTCATTTTTTCCTGGAACACAAACATATGCTCGCATTTTCTCTGAGGCGGACAACTACCACCGTAATCATATTTTCTTTAGTAATCCTGAGTGAAAGGTGCCCTTAAAAAGTGCATTTTAGTCTATAAAACCAGACAGTCTTGTTTAAAGGTTATTTGAGGGAAAGGATTTGCAAGACATGTGTTTGTGTGCGGAGTGAAACAAAAGAAGCCCTCAAATTCAATACAAGCCAATTGTAGTTTTTGTGCCTTTGTGTATTTGCCTAGGATTTGAGCTGCATAGAATAGGACCATAAGGAAGGCTGAGCGCCAAAGAATTGAGGCCTTTGAAGTATGGTGCTGGAGAAGACTCCTGCGAGTCCCTTGAACTGCAAGGCGATCAAACCAGTCAGTCCTAGAGGAGATCAACCCTGACTGCTCTTTAGAAGGCCAGATCCTGAAGATGAAACTCAAATACTTTGGCCACCTAATGAGAAGGAAGGACTCACTGGAGAAGAGCCTAATGCTGGGAAAGATTGAGGGGAAAAGAAGATGGGGACGACAGAGAATGAGGTGGCTGGATGGAGTCACTGAAGCAGTCGGTGTGAGGTTAATGGTATAGGACAGGAAGGCCTGGAGGAATATTGTCCATGGGGTCACAATGGATTGGACATGATTTTGCAACTGACAACAGCAAGAATCAGGTCTAATGATACTATGCATCATCAGAAGGATAGTATCAAGACCACATAAACTGTTAGTACTGCTCAATACTGCTCTTTCTTTCTTTCTTTCTTTCTTTCTTTCTTTCTTTCTTTCTTTCTTTCTTTCTTTCTTTCTTTCTTTCTTTCTTTCTTTCTTTCTTTCTTTCTTTCTTTCTTTGATTTGTATACCGCCCTACTCCTGAAGGACTCAGGGCGGAGAACAGCCAAACAGTAAAATACATAAATACAAAATTTAAAAACAGGATAAAATCAAATTAAACAATTTGGCCCAGACAAATTAAAACACCCCAATCATTTAAAAAACAGATTAAAATTTGCATATTAAAAAGAAAAGAGGGAAAAGATTAAGCCAGGCCTGCCTGGTGGAATGAAAAGGTCTTCAAAGCGTGGTGGAAGGTGCGCAGATCTGGGATCCTCCGTATCTCGGGGGGGAGCTCATTCCAGATACTTGGTGCCCCCACAGAGAAGGCTCTCCCCCTAGGGGCCGCCAGTCGGCATTGTTTGGCTGACAGCACCCAGAGAGCCCCCCTCTATGAGAGCGTACCGGCCGGTGGGAGGCTATTGGTGGTAGTAGGCGGTCCCGTAGGTAACCAGGTCCGAAGCCATGGAGCGCTCTAAAGGTGGTAACCAAACCATTGAAGCGCACCCGGAAGACCACCGGGAGCCAGTGCAGCTCGCGCAGGAGAGGTGTTACATGGGAATGCCATGTCGCTCCCATTACCACCCGTGCGGCCGCACTCTGTGCCAGTTGGAGCCTCCGGGTGCTCGTTGCTGCTCTTTTAAGCCTTATGGGAGGGGCCAATCATCTTCTGGCCTTACTCCCGAGTCGTCCTTTTTTGCTTCAGCTGCTCTTGCCTTCTGGCAGCTCTTCGCATGCATGCACTAGGAACAGGCTTCTCCTGTTCCTCTGTCTCTCTTCCTTAAATAAAAGGAAGGTTTTTAAGAAGGACAGCCACTTGTCTGGAATGGAATACAGTTTCTTACTCAAGTAGCGGGTTGGACTAGAAGACCTTCAAGGTCCCTTTCAATGCTGTTATTCTGTTATTTTATTATTCTGATGTAGCAGAAATGGAAGATGCCGATGGGGTGAATAAAGCACTGGAATTATTTATCCAGTAATGAATTATTTTATATCAGAGCAAGTAGGTTTTTGCTATTATAGAAAGTTAGCACCCTCCCCTCCCCTAGAAGAATGAAATATTTTGAGAAATATTAAAAAGGCAGAATATTATATTTCCCTGGATGAGAAATGGAGAAACATGCTCTTGGAAAGCAGCCCCCACCTTTCTTAATAGACCTCAGTAAATGTCAGCATTTAAGAGATAAAGATTTAGCTAACTCTATTCATAAGCAAATTCTGTACAGCAAGGTCTGAACAAAGGTAAGATTAGCCCTCAGCCACAATAGAAATTGCCCAACAAGCCACTTCATTACATCAGCCAAGCTTCAACCAAACCGGGGAGCTCAGACAACCTACAGAGCCAGCTATGACCCTTACAACAGCCAATAGAATACATGTTCTTGCACAGGAACAGGAAGCGCAACTTCAAAGCCCAAGAGAAGGTATAAAAACCCCTCACTCTCAACTCCATGTGGTCAGCTGCTCAGGACCATCCATGTGGTTCTGCTTCATCATTAAACCATCTTTCCAATCAGCTTCCAGCCCTCAGCCACAATAGAAATTGCCCAACAAGCCCCTTCATTGCATCAGCCAAACTTCAACCAAACGTAGCTCAGACAAACTCCTAGGATTTGTACATGGTTCTATGGGAGTCTGACAACAGCCAATAGAATACATGTTCTTGAACAGGAACAGGAAGCTCAAGTGCAAAGCCCAAGAGAAAGTATAAATAGCTACCCCCCACTCTCAACTCCGTATGGTCAGCTGCGCAGAATCCTTGTGGTTCTGCTTCATCATTAAACCATCTTTCCAATCAGCCTCCATGTTTCCAATGTCTTTCTCCCACTTGGGAACTGAACCAACGCTGTATTGCTAAAATGCAATACATTCACCTAGGTGCCTGAATCATTTTCTCATTGCAACTGACTGTTGCGATGTTTGGGTAAGAAAAACTGTCACACTGCCCTGGTATCTCTCAGTATACAGCCTTCAGAAGAATGGGATTATCTGCTGGTCAGGGTATCACGATCAATCTTCCCGTTTGAACCCAGGGGATGAACTGAAGCAGGAGATAGCACTTAATCAAATCTTTTGCTGCAATGAGCCCCAAACCCAAATCCCAGATATTTTAGCCGCAATGACAATTGACATCCTGCTGGAACATGGAAAGACCGCTTTCTGATTTTAAAAGGGCACTGATAGATTCGGCTTAGAGTGTTCATCGGGGAACTAGCTCAAGTCTATAACTCATCCAAAGTCCAAATCTATTGCCTGGCTGTGCTAGCAAGGGATAAAATGCAGCTAGGTCAGCCAGCTGTCTGGTCGAGCCATTTTCATCAGAGGGGAAAAAAAAAATAAGCAGAATTTGGTACAAAATGCAGGCAGATATTAGCCTACAGGCAGCACCGTGCTGTCAATTGCAAATATCCAGTTGGAGGAAGAACAGTTTCTCTGAACAGGTGCTGGGTGGACGGATACGGCTGCATGAATATTTGATCTGGAGTTTTTTTGCGCAAGAAGTCGATTTGACCAACTCTCCAAATAGAATTGACTTTCTATGAATGGCTGATTTGAATAGCAAGTAAAACCCAGATGCCCCTAAATTGATTTTGATGAATTGGTTTGTATCTGATCGCACAAGTGGTGAAACCATTTCTTCTGAATTGATGCAGAAAACTGAAGCCAGCTCACCCCTTTGGGTGTTCAGTTCAAATAATTCAGATTGAATCAAGTCAGTTTTTCTTAAGGTTTTATTTTAATATATAAAATACAAAGAAGAGAAGAAAAAAATAGGGAATTAAGGGAAGGAAGGGGAGCTGGGGAAAGGGGGTGTGAGATACAAGGGGAAAGAGAAAAAGAAAGAAAAGAGGCATTGACTTTCAAAAACACTTCTTAGCACAGTACAAGATATACACAATCCAACCTCAACTTTTTGCTTTTACACATTAATATATAACTAACCATTCCTATAACACCAAATCTTTCTGATGAACAAAACCAAAGTCAAAGTTTCATTTTTTTCCCCTTCACAAGCACAAATTCCAGAAGTGACATCCAAATAAAAACATATTTTCCTCTTTGAATAAAATAATCAATTTAACCACTCCTGCTTTATCTTCCTTGCTATGGAAACAATGTGCATTTCTATTTGCACCTAATAAATGTAATGAATGTCAATGATAAATTCAGAATTGCAACCATCCTTTCCTATGGTTGATATAGCAGACCCTTTGCTGCCCATTGGGAGACTAAGATAGATCTATTTCGGCCTTATAAGGCTGCATCAGTTAGCCACACCCTCATCTCATGTATCCTCCCTGTAAAGGTACAATATTTGTTTTTCTTTCTTTTTCGTAGGTTTTATGTGTATGTCTCTTTAGCCAGGTTCTACCTACGTAAACCAAGATATTATGCAGCCCTAGTTCAGTGAAATCACAATTCACTAGTTTCTGGGCTTTTTTTTTCTTTTTCTGGCAGCCAGCAGACCCTTTGCTGCCTATTGGGAGACTAACATAGATCTATTTCGGCCTTATAAGGCCTATATATGTTTTCTGATGTTTTCGTGGGTATTTGTATGTAGGTCTTTGGTTATTTGGGCTTTCTCCGCGTAAAATTGGTTATTCTCCCGAATAACCAAAGACCTACATATATCTATATCTATATCTATATCTATATCTATATCTATATCTATATCTATATCTATATCTATATCTATATCTATATCTATATCTATCTATCTATCTATCTATCTATCTATCTATCTATCTATCTATCTATCTATCTATCTATCTATCTAAATTATATTTGCTGATAGAGAAATAAAGGGAGACTAGTATACATCTATTTCAAGCTACTTACTCGGATTCGAACTTGGGTAAGTTATCAAAGTAAGGGGATGACTAGCTGATGAGAGCTAAATAGCTTGAAATAGATCTATAGTAGTATCCCTTTTTTTCTTTATCAGCGAAATATAAATTTGGTATCAAATGGTTTGTCATGAATGCGACTGCTTGAGGGCTCCTGGATTAGAACTGAAAGGCGAAAGGGAAGCAGTATGCTCCCTCCCATATTGGGGTTGACCAGGTGTTTCGATAGAAACACACACACACACACACCTACCTCCCTCCACATAGGGAAAAAAAAGATTGATAATAATTCTGGAGGTAATAGACAACCATCAAGGCTAGAGGTACATTGGAGGGATCTGGGAAGAGTTCATTAGAAGAGCTCATGAGACATTATCAGATCCCCTTAATAAGATATAACACTTGACTTTGGAGGATAGTGACTGTGTGATAATATTGGAAGAAGCACTGAGGAAAGTTCTGCTGACATTGTCCTAGTTGTGTCCTCAGGGATGAAGGAACGGAGGCAGGAGCACCACACAGCTGTGACTCAATGAGGGACACCAGGTTGGAGAGTGTTTGAAGAAGCCCCAAGAGATGGTTGGCTCCCACCTTGTTACCCTGCACAATTAATCACTGTCATCTTTTTTCAAATAACTTGGTTGCAAACAAAGAGCAGGAAAAAGAAAGCGAGAAAGGAAGATTGTCTGTTCTTCCCGATCTTCTTCCCTTGAAAGGCATTTTGCTTCTCATCCAAGAAGCTGCTTCTGAACTGAAGAACTGAAGAAGCTTCTTGGATGAGAAGTGAAACATCTTCAAAGAAAAACAAACTCCAATTGCTTTTTGAAAAAGCACTTTTGGGACAACCATGACCTGGATGACTGAAAATCTCCATAGGCATTTAGTTTAAATTTCATAATGTCAGCCATCATTCTGTAAAGAAGTACTGCTTACGACTAGCCCTGAATTTCAATCCAGCTTTCAATAGAAGACTGCAAATGTTAGGAACATTTCTACTTATATTTCTTATATAATTCATAATTTTTATTATCACGTCTCTCTTTATCCACTATTGCTCAAACCTAGAAGGACCCAATTTTATTTGCCTTTTGAGTACTGTTCCCTTTTACAGATCCACAAAGCAATTGGAAGAAGGAGAAAAGGCATAATTTGAGATGATGGATTTCTTTAAACGGCACATGGAGAATAATATGTTGCTTCTTGAAAATAAGTGGGGGGTAACTTTGTAGGCTGTTCCAGTTATTATCTACCCTGAGTGGGGCACATCCCTGAATTTGTAAATCAGGTAAAAATCATAATAAAAAATTACAATAGTAAAATAAACTTAAGAAAAATGCAAGGCACTACTATTGCTCTATCCATGTTGGAAGCACCTACCAAGATGGTTGAAAAGATTGGTTGATGACATCACCGTTGCCCAGGAAACATCCAAGAGTTTCCCACCAAAGTGGTACCTATTTATCTACTTGCATTTGCATGCTTTCAAACTGCTAGGTTGGCAGAAGCTGAGACAAATTATCGGAAGCTCTTTCCATCATGCGGCTTGCATTCTTGGGTTTCAACCTGGCCAAACCATTGACATCTACGACCCTTTCCAGTGTCCTGTGATCAAGTGAATGAGATTTTCAGCAGGATTTGTGTGTATGTGTGTGTATGTCAAAAAATGGTGTTTACTTCTGATTTCTATCAAAAACACCCATTGGATATAATGGCTTTTTTAACAACCACTATGTTCTCTTAATGACTGCAGTGTTCATTTAACAACTGCAACTTTCAAGTAACGACCACCACAAAATGGTTATAAAATCAGGTATGGTCACATGGCGAATCCTGGCTCAACTACTGTCGTAAGTCAAAATATTATTGTAGATCAATAATGGACTAATTACTCCAATAGAAAGAGGCAGGGCAACAATGAAGTTGGAGAAGCTAGGTGTTTGACCAGGGGAATGCTGTCCTTTTATGGGTAAACCCAGGGGTGGGCTTCAGATCCTTTACCAACGGGTTCGCTGCCCCGTTGCTGGGTGGGCGTGGCCATAGTGGGTGTGGCCTAGTCAGCCGCCTGCACATGGCGGGGGGGTTGCCCTCTCCAGGCTCCGAAGGCTTTCCTCAAGCCTCTGGGAGGGTGAAAACTGCTTCCCCTGGGATTGGGAGGTTCTCTCGAGGCCAGAAACAGGCCCGTTTCCAGACTTCCGGAACCTCCGGTAGGCCCGTTTTTTGCCCTCCCAGACCTTCTGCGCGGACCCTGCTGAACGGCCCCCTGAACGGGCCGCCTGAAGACTCCTGGGATGGGTGGGGTGGGGTAGGAGAGGCAGGGTGGGGTGGCTGTGGCCAGCCAGGGGTGGCATTTGGGGATCCGCCAAACTCTGGCAAAGCTTGACTAGAGGATCGCCCAAACCCTGCCGAACCCCCAGGAGCCCACCCCTGGTAAACCCCATGATATGCAAAGCAACAAGTAAACAGAGGAATATTCCAGGTTTCAGCATCTGATTTTATTTTGTCCTGAGCCACCACCATTGTAAGAAATGCTTCCGTAAATGCAAACATTGTCCTCTCATCAGACACTCTCACATTGGCAGTGAAAAGCTGTTCCATCGATTCCCACAATGGATAAGCGGAGAAAGGATGCTGGCACATATTTTTCTGCCTTTGTCCTTAAAAACTTCCACGCGCTTCTCAATTGTCACTCGCCACAGCTGAGCTGCTTAAGGTTTTCTCAGTTAAGAAAAATGCTGGGCTGCACAAATTGCTGAATTACACAAAATACTTGGCGTATCCTTATCCCACTGGCGGTTCCAAAGAGAAAAATTCTATGTCTGAATGCTTCATCTGAGAAACTCCTTGCATAGAAGTTGTGAATGTCAGATAGAAATCTAGGCTGAAAACCTCTTTACAACTTCTATGCGCGCAGAATCTATAATAAGCGAGAAGCACTGAATCAATGACCTTTCTTTATAAGGGAAATGATTAATAATACCAGAGGTCAGGTCATTTTTCTCTCTCTGCCTTCTCCAGAAAGTAAAGATATTTCTTCTTAAGCAAGCGCTTGAACCTATGGTCTAATTTTACTCACTGATAGTTTTTTTTTTATGTTCTGGTTTTTGTTGTGCTTTAAGTAAACAAGTACTAATCACTGCAACTTCTGTCTCTTTATCTGCCTATATTACTGGGGGCAATGTTCCGACTGGGTATATTTTTTTATCTTTAGATGTAAAAAAAAAAATTGCAGAAAATTCATAGCCATTTATATTTACAATATCTTTGGACATATTGAGGCTTTGGACTGTACATAATTTCCATAAAAGTTAACCTAAACTGCCTGGGAACTTTAAAAATGCAAATTGTGTTGCTTTTTTTTGTGTGTTTAACTCGTAAAACAATCTAAAGTAAATCAGTAAATCGGTGGCAGATTTTTTCAAAATGCAAACTTACTCAGTTCAAACTGCTCTTTTTTTTTAAAAAAAAACCCCAACCCTGTAATTAGCCAAGTTGGCAGGCAACTTACTCGAGTGTACCCTTTTTTCCAGACAGATTTTTGGGGCAGATTTTGAATCAGGAATAGAAATGCCGGCCACATGACCACAGAGACGTCTTCGGACTGCACTGGCTCTTTGGTTTTGAAACAGAGATGAGCACTGCCCCCTAGAGTCGGGAACGGCTAGCACATATGTGCTTTTACCTTTTATCTTTAATGGAACAGGGTGCAGTTTAAATCGGTCAACCGGGACCAGAGGTTTAATCTTCTGAGCTGTCGGACTCAAGCTGGAGCTCATCCACAGGGAACTTCTTTCTCTTGTCTGGTCCCAGTGACTGAGCCAGATTGGATCCTTCAATCCTGGGATCCGTATATTTGCCTCTGTTTGCCTTCATTTGTGAATGCTAATGGACTTTGAACTCTCTGTAAAGTCGAAATTCATTTTCGATCAGTGGTGGGTTTCAATTTTTTTTTACTACCGGTTCTGTGGGCATGGCTTGGTGGGTGTGGCCAGGGAAGGATACTGTAAAATCTCCATTCCCACCCCTCTCCAAGGGAAGGTTACTGCAAAATCCCCATTTCCTCCTGATCAGCTGGGACTCGGGAGGCAGAGAATAGATGGGGGCAGGGCCAGTCAGAGGTGGTATTTACCGGTTCTCCGAACTACTCAAAATTTCCGCTACCGGTTCTCCAGAACTGGTTAGAACCTGCTGGAACCCACCTCTGTTTCCGATGGGGATTATTGCAGAATTATCTACATCTGTTAGCTACTTATAAATGTCTCCTAATGATAGCTTTTTTTTAAAAAAAAATGCTGTTTTCTATGTGACAGCATAGATCTATTCCCTTGAGGAATAAATCCCTTGAACAAGTAAGAAATTTCACACATAATTTTGATTTCTATCATCTTTGTTACACTTGCTTTTCAGATATATTCTTCAGCAGGGCTGCTAAAAAAACCAATACCTTATCTCCATCTAGCATTGATGATATTACCTAGCTCGGGTATTGAAAACAACCAGCTCAGAGAGCATCAAAATTCCCTCATTTCAACCCTGAGCCACAAATATTCTCCTTTATTTCCATCTTTTGCAGTTGTGTGGTTCATCTCCTGATTTTGTAAGAATTTTACCATTATATACAGTGGTGGTATTCAGCCAGTTTGTACTGGTTCAGGTGAACTGATAGTGGAGACTCCAGGTGGGCCCGCCCCACCCACACACTGTTGTGACCAAGGCCCAAGTAGTGATTACCAAACACAATTCAGTCCTGAACAAATTTATTTTATTAAAACAGCAGAGAATTCATTCATTCTCATCTTAGTCCAAAACAAAATTCTTCATAACCAGTCTGTCAGCCTTATCACCAAACTTTGATGTCTTTGGCAACCTGCCAAAGGCTTTTCTTGGCAACCCCCCCACAAAGTTCAAGAGACGCTGACAAGAAGCACTGGAATCAACGTTGCTTTTCTACAAAGAACCCAACGGCTCGTTGCTGCTCTTTTAAGCCTTATGGGAGGGGCCAATCATCTTCTGGCCTTACTCCTGAGTCGTCCTTTTTGCTTCAGCTGCTCTTGCCTTCTGGCAGCTCTTCACGTGCGTGCACTAGGAACAGGCTCCTCCTGTTCCTCTGCCTCTCTGCTGCCGGACTCTGGGGGCTCCAGAGTCCGCACATCGCTCCCAGATGGCCCTGGCCCCATCTCTGCCTCCGATGCAGAACCCTCGTTTGGGCTTTCCCCTGACTCCAGGACTGGCCCATTGTCCTCCCCAGCCTCCTCACTGTCTGATTCCGTTGCCAGATCCGCAGGCTGCTGGCAGACCACAACACCCACCTAGCGCTATGCTGTCCTATTTAACCACATTTTCTAAACCGTGCACATGTGTGCAAGCCGCACAAATGAGCAAAGCACATGCGCGGAAGATGCTCTCTCTCTCACACACATTTTCAGTGCACAGCAAACTGGTGGTAGAATTATGTGAAACCCACCTCTGATTATATACATTTCATGTGGTTTCCCCTCTGCTCAACCCTGCATCAGAAACACCACTTTTCCTTCCCAAAATAGTCACAATTGCAAGATTGTCGAATTTCTCTGCCAAGAGTTTAATGTCAACCTGCAACCGTATTTTTGCAGCTCAAAAAGTTGCCTGCTGTAGGAACTGCTATCTCCTTGTGATGTGAGCATCGCTCTCTTGAGGAATACAACATGACCAAGGCTGTCTCAGTTTAATTTTGTGCAGAAATTGCCTTGTGGGTTTGCTTGACTGCATACAGGCTCTGGAAGTCACAGGTAGCTCAGCTGAAGCATAGCAACGTGGTGTTAGAGTGGGGGAAATGGATTTCTTTCTCCCTTGCTGCCTCCCAAGTTACCACTCTCTTCCTTGAATTCCACTTCAGCATCTCTGCTTGCCACAACATCCTCTTAGCTCTCATATTCTATAATTATTAACTTAGAGGAAACTGTTGTGGTCTGCCAGCAGCCTGCAGACCTGGCAGAGGAGTTGGACAGCGAGGAGGCTGGGGAGGACAATGGGCCAGTCCTGAAGTCAGGGGAAGGCCCGGACGAGGGCTCTGCATCGGAGGCAGAGATGGGACCAGGGCCATCTGGGAGTGATGCACAGACTCCGGAGCCTCCAGAGGCGGACAGCAGAGAGGCAGAGGAACAGGAGGAGCCTGTTCCTAGTGCACACATGCAAAGAGCTCCCAGAAGGCAAGAGCAGCTGAAGAAAAAAAGGACAACTCGGGAGTAAGGCCAGAAGATGATTGGCCACTCCCATAAGAGCAACAAAGATGATTAGGGGACTGGAGGCTAAAACATATGAAGAACAGTTGCAGGAAATGGGTATGTCTAGTTTAATGAAGAGAAGGACTAGGGGAGACAGGATAGCAGTGTTCCAATATCTCAGGGGCTGCCTGAGGGGAAGAAGGAGTCAAGCTATTCTCCAAAGCACCTGAGGGCAGGACAAGAAGCAAGGGGTGGAAACTAATCAAGGAAAGAAGCAACTTAGAATTAAGGAGAAATTTCCTGACAGTTAGAACAATTAATCAGTGGAACAACTTGCCTCCAGAAATTGTTAATGTTGTGAATATTCCTTGCATGGTTCCCAGATCAATCCTGCACTGTGTGATTCCAGTCTATTCATTCGTTAATAGCAATAGCTATTATATATGGCTTCAGAATGATTTACGGCATTCTCTAAGTAGGTTACAGAGTCAGTCTATTGCCACCAACTATCTGAGTCCTCATTTTACCAACCTCGGAAAGATGGAGTCAACCTTCAGCCCCATCAGGATTGAACTCCTCACAGTGGGCAGAGTTAACTCTAATCACTGTGCCACCACAGCTCTTATTAAGCAAATTGGAATCTCCTAAAGCTCCGTTTAGGCCATGTTTCTCTTGCTAAACTGAAACTGGAGAAGGGAGCAGTTTCCGTGGGGTCTTTAGTGCTCTCTGAATGTGCTTGTTTTCTTGCAAACATTTCATTATCCAACTAGGTAATATCATAGTTTCATCATCATTATCATGTTTCCCTTTAGTGGGAATTCTGGGATTCCTCCATCATTTGGTTCCTGGGCTCAATGCAGTATCTTTCACTGTGTGGGAAGGAAAGGTGGACCTGTTCTAAGCTGGGATTGAAGAAATGCAGAGCATAGGCCCATGATGGCGAATCTATGGCAGGTGTGCCACAGGTGGCATGCAGCGCCCTTTCTGTGGGTATGCGAGCTGTCGCCCCAGTTCAGCTCTGCCGCACATGCGCACGTGCCTCTCACTGGCCAGCTGGTCATCGGGTCTCTGCCATGCATGTTCAGGGGAACGGCACGTGCAGGGTTGCGTGCGCATGTGTGGGGGGTCGGGACACATATGTGGGAGCCGCATGCACATGTGTGGGGAGTGGGGCACATGTGGGGGGTCCATACTCACATGCGCAGGGGATGGGGGCATGTGGGGGCACTTGCACATGCATGGGGGTGGGGTGCATGCACAGGGCTGTGCGCACATTGTATTTCGGGGGTTCGGCCATGCATCCACATTCGTATGCACATGCACGCACTCGGTCCAGAAAAGGTTAGCCATCACTGGCGTAAGCTTCAAGCTGAGGACTCGTTATTCTTTTCAAGAATGAGGTACAGGTGATGCTAGCTGTCAAAAGGTAGCCGTGAGTCAAGTCTCTGAGGTTGTTTCATTTATAGGAATGTCCTTCTATTGTTCCGAGAAGGCATGCAAAGGTTAACTCACCTTCTAAGAAACCCTGGAGACTCTCATTGGCCTACTGAAGATGAAATGTGGTTGGGTGCCCTACAAGGTATATGATCTTTATCTTTCATGAGTCAAGTCCGTGATGGCACGCATGCCAGAGATGGCTCTGCGGGCATGCAAGCCGACACCCAGGTCAGTTCCACCACGCATACCCGTGTGCCTCCTGCCGGCCAGCTGATTTTCGGGTCTCTGCCGGGAGATGTGTGCGCATGCGTGGGAGGTTGGGGGATCACGTGTGCATGTGCGGGGTGGGTGGGTGGGGTTCCGCACACATGTGTAGGGGTGGGGATGTGGTGCCCCCCCACCCCGTTTTTGGTTCCCGGAGGCTTCAGGGAGGCCTGCTAGCACCAAAACAAGGGTCACACACGCAGGGGGGCATTGCATTATGAGTGTCGGCACGCACGTGCGTACACTTTTGGCACCCAAGGAAAAAAAGGTTTACCATCACTGGTCTAAGTGATGACCATGGGCTCTTGTGAGGGACACAAAGGGGAACTTTTGCCTATCTTGAGGAGATTTTCTTAATTGGGGTAATCTGGTGTCTTTTGCCAATTTTATCTATGGTAACTCACACCTTGTCAGTTTTGGCCTTGGTATTAAATTAAATAAGCTTTTGTTTTATTGTCTGGATTTCTCTGAAAGATCAGGTAGGGAATGGAGGCAAGGAAACATGGTGGAGAGCTTGATCATCTTCCCAAACCTGCTCTCCATAGTTGGTTAGTCAACAGGGGACCTTAATTTTTAATTAAAGCTGTTATAAGAATTGGATTTCTAGTGGCTACATGGAATAAACATGTTATTTTCTTGACAAAAATATATAAATAATTTACAATAGTCTTCCAGATTTTTAAAAACTTCTCAGTCTAGTCAATTGTCCCAGGATTTGATTTGATTTGATTTTATTATTTTATTTTATTTTATTATTTTATTTTATTATTTTATTTTATTATTTTATTTTATTTTATTATTTTATTATTTTATTTTATTATTTTATTTTATTTTATTATTTTATTATATTTTATTATTTTATTTTATTTTATTATTTTATTATATTATATTATTTTATTTTATTTTATTATTTTATTATTTTATTTTATTATTTTATTTTATTTTATTATTTTATTATTTTATTTTATTTTATTTTATTATTTTATTTTATTTTATTTTAACTTATTTTATTTTATTATTTTATTTTATTTTAACTTATTTTATTTTATTATTTTATTAGAATCCCACCTTTGTTATTTTTATAAATAAGGGAGTGAACACAACTAATATACCTTCGTCTTCATATTTTCCTCACAACAACAACCACTGTTGAGAGAAAGTGAGTGGTCCACAGTCACTCAGACATCTTTCATGCCTAAAGTGGGACTAGAACTCACCGTCTCCTAGTGATAGGCCAAAGGTTACCCAGCCAGCTTTCGTGCCTGAGGTGGGACTAGAACTCATGGTGTCCCACTTTCTAGCCTGCCGCCTTAACCATTAGACCAAACTGCTTCTCATAATCATGATTTCTTCATGATCTCCCATTCAAAACCTAGCTATATCCAACCCTGCTTAACTTTTTCCCAAATTAGCCTGTGTGGACTAAATGCCGCCTCCTGCTGATATGTAATTATTCCACACTCTTTAAATTGCAACAAGGGGTTAGTGCATTGCTGGATTTGCAAACTTCCCATAGCTAAGGCTCCAATTATTTTGGAAATAATTGGTTAGATGCACAAGAGATGAAATTAAACATGAACAGGATAGAACATGGATTCTGCCATGGTTGGTATGCTAGGTCTGCTTTCCCATAACAATGACAGCCATGTCCTCAGATTCTGAATATATATATATATTCTTTTACCTTTCTGAGAGACATTTTGTTCTAAACAAACACGCCACCATTTCCCCAGAAACTCAGATCTGTTGTCTAATTAATCTGCCTCTTCTAGAGACAGGAAGGTTAAAAATAGTCAAGATATTTGTCTGTTGCTACTTCATTCAAGTGTGCAGTGATGAGCTAATCAAAGTTTGCCAAGCCTTTCCCCCTGTTCTCATTCACAAATTCTCCCTCTAGCTTAAAGGGGAGATTCTTAAAGAATGTGGGGGAACTGTTCACTTTTATTTATTATTTATTTTATTTTATTTTATTTTATTTTATTTTATTTTATTTTATTTTATTTTATTTTATTTTATTTTATTTTATTTTATTTTATTTTATTTTATTTAAATTTGATTTATATGCCGCCCTTCTCCGGAGACTCAGGGTGGCTTACAATGCATTAAGCAATAGCCTTCATACTTTTGTATATTTATACAAAGTCATCTTATTGCCCCCACAAACTGGCTCCTCAATTTACCTACCTTAGAAAGGATGGAAGGCTGAGTCAACCTTGAGCCTGGTGAGATTCGAACTTACAATAATTGCAGACAGCTGGTGTTAATCACAATGCCTTTTAGTCTGCTGAGCCACCAGGCCCAGTTCACCAAACTTGTATGCTGCTCATTTCGCTGAAGGCGACTTCAGGCGGTTTACAGTACAGGCATTGAATAAAATACAGAATAAAACATTAAAACAAACAATTTAAGACCAGACAATTTAACTGAAGTACTAACCCTAACAGTGTGTTAAAAGATAATTATGAATTTAAAATATTAAGGATTAGAAATGGTGGGGATCTTGAGATATATGTACTCCCGTGATGGATTGAATATAGTAAATAATTGGTGTTTTATTAGTAATCCTATACATTTGGAATATTGACGTTATGGTGAAATAATGAGTGATTTTTAAAATATTGAATGACAACATTTATCAAGGGATGATAAACACAGGGTGCGAAGAAATGTTATTTATGCTTAAGTGAGTTAAAGGGAAAATGTAAAAGGAATATGAAATGAGACTAGTATTGTTTGAAGTTGGAAGATTAGAATTCCACATACTATTTGTGTTATTATTGTTAACATTGTATAAAAAAGACCTGACTCAATCAATGTACTGTCCACAAAATATGTATGTTTGTATTGGAAAAAATAAAAAAACTTACTACAAAAAATAAGCAAACATTAAAACAATAAATAAGGATCTTAAATTTTGAAAATTCATTAAATTAAAACCAAGCAGGATGGAGATGGAGAGAGCAAAGGGCACATTTTAAAAAAAGCCTCTGCCGTTCAGGCAACTCAGCTGGGATCGTCAGAGGCATTTAAAAGAAAAAAAGCCTCTGCCGATCAGGCAACTCAGCTGGGATCGTCAGAGCCTTTTGAAAGCATTTTTTTACAACCTCTTCGCCGAAAACGTTGTAGAAAAAAATGGTTTAAAAAAAAAAAGGCCATGCCCACCCAGTCACATTACCCCCCCCACCAAGCCACGCCCACAGAACCGGGAGTAACAAATTTTAGATTTCATCACTGGAGTGGATCTGATCTGGGGGTGGGGGAGATATTCCAGAGGGTGGGAGGCACAGCAGAAAAGGCTCTTTTGATTATGCTGCCTTTGTTATTATTCATCAACATCTGAAACATCCAAAAAAACCCACTTCCTTGTTCCAATGATCGCTTCCTAATTGTCACCATCTCAACAGATGGAGACTGGACCAAACTTGGCTGAGCTTGGAGGCTAAGCAGGGTTGGTCTTGGTTGGTCTTGGGATGGGAGACCTCCACAGAACTGCGGAACTATAGATTGGGCTGTACATTTCCCTTCTGGAAGACGGCAATGTAGAAAAGCACACTTGTATTATTGAGAAGAAGATGACGCCAGTGGTGGGATTCAAATAATTCAACAACCGGTTCGCCCAGGGTCAGGTTGGCTGTCGTGAGAGGCATGGCCCATCCTCATCCTCCAGCTCTGCTGCACATGCGGGACAAGCCTCCTGCGATGGCCAACCTGACCCTGGATGAACCAGTTGTTAACACCCCCACCCCCACCGCTATCAAAATGGATCCTGGGTGCTGCGCTGCAATGGAGAAATGGGAAACAGAGTGGCTATCATGAGGGAACGAGCAGGGAGAAGAAAGAGGGAAAGCGGCCTTCTCCTTCCCTCATGCCGGCTGCTCCATTGTCCATTTCTCCATTGCAGCAGAGTTCAGCGCCCAGCGGGGTCGGTGGGTAATTTAACAACCAGTTCACGTGAACCGGTGCGAACCGGCTGAAGCCCACCACTGGATGGCACAGATATATCTAACTAAGTTAGACTGTCTTAGTAAGGCTAGTTTCTACAAATACCATATCACCTGACCAGTGGTGGGTTTCAATTTTTTTTCTGTGGGTGTGGCTTAGTGGGTGTGGCATGGTTTGGTGGGCGTGGTTTGGTGGGTGTGGCAGGGGAAGGATACTGTAAAATCTTCATTCCCTTCCCACTCCAGAGGAAGGTTACTGCAAAATCCCCATTTCCTCCCGATCAGCTGGGACTTGGAAGGCAGAGAACAGATAGGGGCAGGGCCAGTCAGAATATTTACTACCGGTTCCCCAAACTACTCAAAATTTCCACTACCAGTTCTCCAGAACTGGTCAGAACCTGCTGAAACCCACTTCTGCACCTGACTGAGACTTCGGCTCATGGTTATTTAAAGTTGCTACGTTCTTCCCATAATTTAGAAGGATCTCTTGACTGGGGAACATTCTCAACATGGTTCTGATGAAAACTGCTTTCCATCAGCCTCTCCAAAGAAATTGACAGGACGAGGAAATCACCGATCAGATACTCACCAGCTTCTGCTGAATAAAATGAAGATATGACCTGGAACATCTTGTTCTTTGAGTGGTCAAGTGGATGATGTCAAGGCTTTCATCTCTTTTTTTTTGGCGCCACTCTATCAGCCTCCTGAGTCCGTGTGAACTTTTAGCCCTGACTCTGTGGCTTGTCTTCTCAGTGATGCTTGTAACAGCAAGAGGCCTCTGGCTCATTCGCTGCTACCTACTCTGCTTCTCGTAAATTCTGCCTTTAGCACTTTCCAGAATTTCACCGGGTATGAATTTCACACACTGAGCTCGTTACTTCCTCTTGACATGAGTTCTAAAAAGGGTTACAGAGAAAATAAAATTCCCCCAAAGCAAAAAGCAGATTCTAAATAGGAAGAAAAGGAAATTCCTGCAGGAAGCATATTTCTTTCCATTTCTCTCTCTCTCCCTCCCTCCCTCTCTCTCTCTCTTTCTGTCTCTCTCTGTGTGTCTCTCTGTCTCTCCCTTCCTCCCTCCCTCCCTTCCTCTGTCTCTCTTTCTGTCTCTCTCTGCCTCTCTCTCTGCCTCTCCCTCTCTCTTCCTCCCTCCCTCTGTCTCTCTTTCTGTTTCTCTTTCTGTCTCTCTCTGCCTCTCTCTCTGTGTCTCTCCCTCTCTCTTTCCCTCCCTCCCTCTGTCTCTCTCTTTCTGTCTCTCTCTCTCTGTCTCTCCCTCTCTCCTTCCCTCCCTCCCTCTGTCTCTCTCTTTCTGTTTCTCTTTCTGTCTCTCTCTGCCTCCCTCCCTCTGTCTCTCTCTTTCTGTCTCTCTGTCTCTCCCTCTCCCTCTCTCCCTCCCTCCCTCCCTCCCTCTGTCTCTCTCTTTCTGTCTCTCTGTCTCTCCCTCTCCCTCTCTCCCTCCCTACCTCCCTCACCCTGTCTCTCTCTCTGTGTCTCTCTCTGTGTCTCTGTGTTTCTCCCTCCCTCCCTCCTTCCCTCTGTCTCTCTCTTTCTGTCTCTCTCTCTATGTCTCTCTGTCTCTGTCCCTCTCTGTCTGTCTGTCTCTCTGTCTGTCTCTCTCCTATTCTAAATCCTTCTATTCTCCACCATTCAGTCAGAACTGAAGAAGCTTCTTGGATGAGAAGCAAAACATCTTCAAGGAAAAACAAAGAAAGACCAGTTGCCTCTTGAAGAAGAAGAAGAAAAAAAAGAGCATCTTTGGGACAACCATGACTGGATGACTGAGAATTTCCATAGATGATCAGATAGTTTATTAGACAGGCCCTAACGACAAAGACAGTGTCAGGAAGTGGCTTGGATGGATGATTTACTCAAAATAAAACTGTTGCTTGTGAGTAGCCTGGCTCTTTTTTTTTTTATTGGAATTGAGGCTGGTAGAGAGATGGAACTTCCGATACTGAAGACTCTCCCTGAATGTGTTGTGGTGCTGAATCTACTTCTCCTGTTTTCAGTGTCTCATGTCAAGTCTCCAACTTATGTAATCGCCAGAAGGAGGCCTGCCTGGATTTGACAGTGCAATCTAGTTGGCTCCTGAATCTCAGTTGCTTTGCCTGTTGCGGTGAGCAATGGTTCACCTTACCTCAGTAAAAAGCTGTGCTTCAATTTGAACATGATGGGCCCATGATGTTGCTTCATGGATTTCTGTCTTTCAGGTCTTGGCTATGCACAGGACAGGTTAGTCCTTGAAGTTACAATGGATTGCCCTAGCAGTTCCCAGATTCAAATTTCTGACAGTTGCCCTCAGTATCCTGGGCCCATAACCAATTTTTTTTTTAATTTGATTTATATGCTGCCCTTCTCCGGAGACTCAGGGCGGCTTACAATGCGCTAAGCAATAGCCTTCATTCTTTTGTATGTTTTATACAAAGTCAGCTTATTGCCCCCACAAACTGGGTCCTCATTTCACCTACCTTAGAAAGGATGGAAGGCTGAGTCAACCTTGAGCCTTGGAGAGATTCGAACCAGCAGTAATTGCAGGCAGCTGTGTTAATAACAGGGTGCACTAAATCACTGTACTATCAAGGCTCTTGGTAGTTCCTCAATGTTGAGGAATTAGCAGAGCAACCCTAGAGTAGCAAGGGTGTGCACATGAAAGCGACTGAGAGCAGTTATGAATAACCACAGCCAACATACAGAGTTGTGTTTATTTTTAGGAAATAGTAATAAGGCACAGTCCAATAAACAGTCCAGGTCATACACAGATAAAGCAGTAGATAGTAATACAATAGTCCAGGGATATTCCAATAACAAAGTCTTCTTACCAGTCGTTGTAGTCATACACAATAAACAGTTGCAAACACAGCAAATAGCAGTAATGATCAGCAAATAGCAGCAGAGAGAAACAAACCATGTTTCAAGCTGTCTCTTAAGGACATTGGCTACAGAGCTAACCAATCAGGACACAGTATGATGCAATACAGTCTTAAAGCTATATTGAGATTTTATATATTGCCAACCCAATAAGTTAGTAAATTATCATTTCTAACAGCCCTCCCCAGTCATGTGGGGATTTCAGGGGCTGTATTTATGGTCATTTGTAGCATTCCAAGGTCACATGACCACATGTTACAATGTTTTTGGGCCAAACCCCGCCATTTATTTGTGGTTTTCAGCAAAACTGTGCCCGTAACGAACCATTGTATGTTTATCCCATTGTTTGCTTATTTTCAAGCGTCAACTGAACTTTCTGGTTTTTTTCTTCGAAGATGTTTCGCTTCTCATCCAAGAAGCTTCTTCATTTCTCCTCTTCTTCAACTTACCTTCATGAAAACCAGACAGTCCAGTTGCCCCTTGAAAAAGCACCTTTGGGACAATCTACGGAGAATCTCCATAGACATTGTTTGCTTAACGACTGTGCCGTTTGCTTAACAACCATGGATTCGTTTAACGACCATCACAAAAAGAGTCGGTCATGTGGGTGACCTGATTGATGACCATCATGAGCTTTCATCATAACTCAAGGTTTACCCATATATAATTTACTAGAAACTTTGCAGGACAAGGAAGGGTGCATGCATATACAGTAAACTGAATGAAAAAAAAAGATCTACCAATTTTCTGTAGAAGGGCTAAGTTTTATGTTTCGTGTCCCAGATGTATAGAATAGAATAGAATAACAGAGTTGGAAGTGACCTTGGAGGTCTTCTAATCCAACCTGCTGCTTAGGCAGGAAACCCTACACCACTTCAGACAAATGGTTATCCAACATCTTCTTAAAAACTTCCAGTGTTGGAGCATTTGCAACTTCTGGAGGCAAGTCGTTCCACTGATTAATTGTTCTCACAGTCAGGAAATTTCTCCTTAATTCTAGGTTGCTTCTCTCCTTGATTAGTTTCCACCCGTTGCTTCCTGTCCTATCCACAGGTGCTTTGGAGAATAGCTTGACTCCCTCTTCTTTGTGGCAGTCCCTGAGATATTGGAAGACTGCTATCATGTCTCCCCTAGTCCTTCTTTTTATTAAACTAGACATACCCAGTTCCTGCAACCATTCTTCATATGTTTTAGCCTCCAGTCCCCTAATCATCTTCGCTGCTCTTCTCTGCACTCTTTCTAGAGTCTCCACACCTTTTATACATCGTGGCGACCAAAACTGAATGCTTTATTCCAAGTGTGGAATACTTACCAAGGCATTATAAAGTGGTATTATGTTTCCCCTAAAGACATTGGGCTGCTCAATGCCCACCCTAAAGATGGACTTTCGGAGCCGTTCTGAAGACCTCATGGAAAAATTAACATTTGGATCCTCCTCCCCAAAGCCTCTTTGCATGTTCCAAAGGGAGGCTGGGATTTGTGCTCTTGCAAAGGACTGCTGCAAGGGAAAAGGTGGAAGGGGGGATGATAATAATTGCAGTGGAAGGAAGGAGGTAGCCCTTGGTGGGTTATTAAAAATTGCATCCTACTTTCCATAATGTGCTTGGCTGACATCGGGCTCCCCAAAGCCTCTTGACCACCGCAAAGGACATTCCCCTTCCCTGGCAAGTACATTTAATTTTCTAGTGTCACGTATGAAAGTGCATCTTGATTATGTTTTTTTCTACTAGGTCAAGTACACATCCATAGGCCAGTCCTTAAGAGTTTGGGGTGAAATGAAGCAGGAAGCATCGGCACAGCAGGCAGCTTTTTTTTTTAAAAAAAAACATGTCTTAAAAAACAAACAAACCCCAAACCTGTTTTCTTATATAATGGTAAGTAGTGCAACAATTAGCAGAGATGATCTCTCCCGTAATTCTGATGGCTGCCTTACCTTCACTGTTTTGCTTCCAAAGATCTCTTGTCATCTCTGAAAAGTAAGAAGGATGGATTTTTAAATATATTTGATCCTTCCAAAGCTTCAGGATCTATTCTGTGGTTTCTTTCTTTCTTTCTTTCTTTCTTTCTTTCTTTCTTTCTTTCTTTCTTTCTTTCTTTCTTTCTTTCTTTCTTTCTTTCTTTCTTTCCTTCCTTCCTTCCTTCCTTCCTTCCTTCTTCCTTCCTTCCTTCCTTCCTTCCCTCCCTCCCTCCCTCCTTCTTTTCCTCCTCCTCCTCCTCCTCCTCCTCCTCCTCCTCCTCCTCCTCCTCCTCCTCCTCCTTCCTCTTCTTCTTCTTCTTCTTCTTCTTCTTCTTCTTCTTCTTCTTCTTCTTCTTCTTCTTCTTCTTCTTCTTCTTCTTCTTCTTCTTCTTCTTCTTCTTCTTCTTCTTCTTCTTCTTTTTCTCCTCCTCCTCCTCCTCCTCCTCCTCCCTCCCTTGTGCGAGTGTCCACATTTTTCTGTGCTGCCAGCCTGCACTATACGCCCAGACACATATATAAAATAATTCCATTTTAATCACTCCATGTCCGCTTTACCTTTCCCACAGCCGAGAACGCATTTCATTTCCCTGCTTCCTGCCTCTTTATTACAGATAGCCCTGGAATAATAATAAAAAAAAAATCAGATAGACTTTTACCAATCATTATTAGAGGTGATAATTTACAGTCTATGGTCCGTTGCCATAGAAACTTAAGAAGACCCCCAAAGAGGGAGTCCTGGGATTTATCCCTAATCCGGAGGTGATTTTTCAATAGCGCCAGCTGTCCTGGGTTTGAAAGGCGTGGCAAATTACATCATTATCAGAGGGAAATGCGGCTAAGTTAATCATTTGACGGCTTTAGACACAGGTGTTCATAAAAGAGAGAACACGCATGCTAATCAAGGCTGACTCCAGTAGAACAACAGCTCAGCATGGAGCTGTTCAGAGCATCCTTCATTTCAATGATAAAAGCGCCGGGGTTAGCTGTCTGCCTGGGGAGGCTGTCTAATGTTGCCTCCGGTTTTTCATTGCAGGTAATCATGTTCTGGAAGTGGGCCCTGAAGGTCCTTGCTAAGGTTGCATTTCTAAAGGAGGCATCACCGCAGCACAGCACAGCATCCTGGAGAGAGGAATGGTCCAAGGAACCTTCTTGTGACCTGACCATTAGTGATTCTTCTACTAAGCCACCTGGGGTTGACCTGCCTCGCTCTGTCTGGTCGTAATTGAACAGAATGAGGTGTGATCCTGGAAGAAGAGCCTCTGCCTTGTATCAGCGGGGGATGGAAAGATTCCTCTCATTGCAATTGTGGTGCCGATAATGCAAACTATTAAACATTTATGGCTATATGTTTAATATATAAAACATATTAAAAAAGAAGAAGGGGGGGGGTGGTCAGCTTATTTTCCAAAGCACCAGAAGTCAAGACAATGGATGGAAACTAATCAAAGAGAAAAGCAACCTGGAATTAAGGAGAAATTTCCTAACAGTGAGGACAATTAACCAGTGGGAGAGCTTGCCTCCAGAAGTTGTGGGTGCTCCAACACTGGAGGTTTTTAAGAAGAGACTGAACAACAACCTTTCTGAAATGGTATAGGGCCATGATGGCGAACCTATGGCATGGGTGCCACAGGTGGCACATGGAGCCATATCTGTGGGCACGCGAGCATTGCCATAGCTCAGCTCCAGCACGCATGCGTGCACTGACCAGCTGATTTTTGGGCCTTCCGATCCCACTGGAAGTTGAGAAATGGGCTGTTTCCAGCCTCCAGAGGGCCTCTGGGGGGATTGGGAAGGCCATTTTTGCCCTCCCCAGGCTCTTAGAAAGCATCTGGAGCTTGGGGAGGGTGAAAAACAGGGCTACCGGACCCATCGGGCCATCACGTGCTAAAAGCAGGGGTGTGGGGGGGGTCACGCACGCAGGTGTGGGGGCAGGGCTCATTGAATTATGGGTGTGGGCACGCACGTGGGCGACCTCCCCATGCTCTGCCCACTTTTGGCACATGACGGCAAAAAGGTTAGCCATCCCTGGTATAGGGTCTCCCGCTTGAGCAGAGAGTTGAACTAGAAGGCCTCCAAAGTCCTTTCCAGCTCTATTCTAATTGATATTGTGCAGGATTGCCCATGACATGTGTTTGCCAATTCCCTGGAAGATCTGCACAAAGCAATACCAGCAGAGGTGGTATTCAGCAGGTTCTGACCAGTTCTGGAGAACCGGTAGCAGAAATTTTGAGTAGTTTGGGGAACCGGTAAATACCACCTCTGACTCTCCCCGCCCCCATCTATTCTCTGCCTCCCGAGTCCCAGCTGATTGTGAGGAAATGGGGATTTTGCAGTAACCTTCTCCTGTAATGGGGAGGGAATGGAGATTTTACAGTATCCTTCCCCTGCCATGCCCACCAAGCCACACCCACCAAGCCATGCCACGCCCACCAAGCCACGGCCACAGAACCAATAGTACATTTTTTTGAATCCTACCACTGAGTCTCTCCCAAGTTGAGCTTATCTTCTGGGGACCATTGGACTACATGCATGCTTCTGCAGAGTTTTCTTGACCATTCTTTATTTATTTAGCATATGGCATTTAATATTATACTTAGATTTGCCTTCTCGTGGTGCATCCCGGATAGAGCGACTGTGTGAACTAAATGAACGAGCGACTGTTGCCAGCCAGACTAATCTGTAGACTTTCCTGGCTCTCAAAAAACACGGCAAAGAAAAATGGATTGACTATATACAAAACAAATACAGGACTAAAAAGTTGCAAATAGCTTATGAATGAAATATTTAGATGATTTTTTTTTCCTACTTTGATATCTTAGTACCTATGGCGGAGTTAAAGAGTAAGGGGAAGTTAAGAGTTTATAGTTAGTTTGCTTATGTTAGATTATGTTTGTTAAATGCAATACCCTGTATTTTGCTCTGGGAAGTCGGGGGGGGGGGGGGAGGGAGAGGGGAAGGGGTGGGGGAAGGGGGGGAATTTGTTTGTAAAACATTTTAAAACTTTTCAATAAAAAAAAACACGGCAAAGAAAACAAAATAATAAAAAAAAGGGCTTTGACCATGCTTTTTGTCGATCTTCCCGGGTAGACCAGACAGGAAACGCAACCAGAAAAGCTAATTCTACTTTATTGTAAAACTACATTTGCAGAATCTCACAAGTCAACAAGTGCAGTTCTCCTACTGTCTCCTTTACAGCCCAATAAATTAGGGATTAGCTCATCTGAGTCTCTTGCCTTGTCCACTGTCCATTTGTGGGATTATGCTGTCTCTTATGTAACTCTTTCCTAGATGGAGCATCTATTTGCCCCATCTCATGAGGTTTTTCCCACATACCCTGAGCCTTTCTTCCAGGACAGATTTTTGATTCCTAGTCTAATTTACAGACACTGGCATTTCTTCTTAGTTTCTCATCCAAGTACCGTATTTTTTGGAGTATAATACGTACCTTAGTATTTGGGGAGGAAAATAGGGGAAAAAATTTTCTGCCTACCAGGTATTCATCTGGCTAGCATCCTTAGCCTGGTCAGTTTCAGCACATTAGTTTGCTGGTTTTGAGCGTGTTCGCACATGCCTGGTTGGGGCTAAAATACAGCTTCTAAAGCAGGGGTCACCAACCTTTCGGACCTCAGGGATCGCTAAGTTCATAATTTTAAATCCTGTGGACCACTAATATGATCTGCCTAATGATCGGCTGGGTGGGCGTGGCTTGGTCATGTGACTGGATGGACATGGCCAACTTGATGTCACTCACGTGGAGGGGCGCCTTCCCAGCCTCTACTCGCCCCTACCCTCCCAGCCACTTCTCACCTCCCCAGGCTCCTTAGGGCCCCAATAGGAAGCAGTTGTCGGAGCTAAGCAGCCACCATGAGAAAAGTTGGCAAAACAGCTGGCTCAGTTCAAATTGGATCTGACCAAGAAGGAGGCTCAGCAGAAGCACCTCACTGAGGACTACGAGTATAGGCTTTCCAAGCAGAGGGAAGACCTGCGGGAGTGCAAGGCCTGGGACCAGCACCTGGAGGCTCAGCAGCCTGAGATGGTCAGCCAGTTCCAGGCCATGATGCAGTCCCATTGGAACAAGGCCCTCCAGCTCTTCACCACCAGCAGTGCTTCCCTCCAGCCTCCGTCCAAAGCCCTGCACAAGGAGGCTGAAGCAGACCCCTAGTTGAAATTTCTGCCCCCCTCCGACCCACACAAAAAGACCCAAAAGGGGGAGACTCTCTGCAGCAACACAACTGTTCATTGCACGTATCCAGCCCAGGGGCCATAGTTTGAGGACCCCTAATTTAGTGCAATATTTAAAAAAATGCAAACAATTTTTCTGTGGACCACCAAAATTTTCTTGTGGATCACCAGTGGTCCATGGACCACCAGTTGGTGATCGCTATTCTAAAGCACAGCTGAACATCAGAGGGAGCAGCAATGAGAACAGCAGGCGAAGCGCGGAATATCTCTTCACTCGCAAGCGCCTCATTGAGGCTAAAAAACAGCTTCAAAAGCACAGCTGATCATCGGAGGGAGCTCCAGTGACTAAAGCAGGCGAAGTGCGGAAGGGGTAAGAGAAGGCAGGGGCTGTTCTGGGTAGCCATTTTGGGCATCATGGGTCGTGCTTTCAGCCTCCAAACACATCGCGTTTTCGGGTGGCGATTGGCAGCGATGTGCTTCGGAGATCCATGCAGCCTAGAAGAGCTCTCAAACTGGGTGTTTGGAGGCTGAAAACGCAACATGTGGTGCCCAAAATGGCTAAACCATTGTCGGTTGCAATCTCTGAAGCAAGGAAGAGGACCAGTGGTGTGTTGCCCCCGGTTCGGACCTGTTCGCAAGAACCGGTAGTAAAACCATTGGGAGGCTCCGCCCACTGACCCGGACATCATCATAAGTGATCTGCACATGTGCAGACATGATGCCTGCAGGCCCGTGCGCATGGGCATGATGCGAACCGGTAGTAAAGGTAAGTAGAACCCACCCCTGAAGAGGAGGAATGGAGGCCGAAGGGTGGGGCCCATGGGTGGGTGGGCGGGGCTACCTTCGGAGTGTAAGACACACCCAAATTTTCAGCCTCTTTTAGGGAGGAAAAAAGTGCATCTTATACTCCGAAAAATACGATACTAATCTAGTTAGCTTTTTTGAGCTTAGGCATGGTCGCTCTCTGCTGCTGAGGACCTAACCATGGATAACCAGAGCCTTAAAGCCATGTCAAAGTGATGGAACGTGGAGATTGGTTGACTCAGACACCCTTTACAGGAATCTGTGATTAATTCTGTCAAGGCCAGAAACTACCACACCTGAGTTACTGAGCATATGCTAAACTGTCTATGGAGATTCTCAGTCATCCAGGTCATGGCTGTCTCAAAGGTGCTTTTTTTTTAAATAAAGGGAACTGGACTATATTTTTTCTTGAGGAAGAAATGTTTTCTTCTTCTTCTTCTTCAAGGAAATGTTTTTTTCTTCAAGGAAAAAACATAGTCCAGTTGTCTTTTCAAAAAGCACATTTGAAAGCTGAAGAAGCTTTTTGGATGAGAAGTGAAGCGTCTTCAAAGAAAAACCAGAAAGTCCAGTCTGCATCTTTGAGATTGGCAAAACTGTTGTCTATAGAACTTTCTGATATAGAGAGACATATATTACTAACCACTCCTTCCCCCAGGCACTTACTTACACATTCCAAAGTTTCCATCCCAGGAATCATGACATTTATTTCTCGGTAGACACGCAGCAACCCTAGTATTGATGTACAGGTAATCTTTGATTTACGACCACAATTGAGCCCAACATTTGTGTTGGTAAGTGAATTTGGACCTACTTTATGACCTTTCTTGCCACAGTTGTTAAGTGAATCACCGTGGTTGTTAAATTAGTAACACGGTTGTTAAGCGAATCTGGTTTCCCCACTGACTTTGCTTGTCAGAAGGTCGCAGAAGGGGATCACATGATCCTGGGACACTGCAACCGTCATAAATATGAACCAATTGTCAAAGCACCTGAATTTTGATCATGTGTCCATGGGGAGGCTGCAATGTGAAAAACGGTCACAAGTCAAATTTTTTAGTGATGTTGTAACTTCAAACGGTCATTAAATGAACTGTTGAGGATTACCTGTAGCATGTGAAGAGCTTAAATTTGATCGTGGTACATACAAATACAGGAGCATGGTGCCCGAGTGGTTAAGATGCTGGACTTGTTGACCAGAGGTTTGGCAGTTCAAAACCAAGCACTGCATGATGGAGTCAGCTTCCATTATTTGCCTCAGCACCTGCCAACCTAGCAGTTCAAAAGCATGTAAATGCAAGTAGATAAATAGGTACCACTTCGGTGGGAAGGTAACGGTGTTCCATGTACTTTCGGCATATATCCATGCCGGCCACATGACCATGGAAATGTTTTTGGACAATGCTGGCTCCCTCGGCTAGGAAACAGATAAGCATTGCCCACTAGAGCCAGTCATAATTGACAGGGAAAACTTTTACCTTTTTTTTAGATGCAAATACACTGCATTATCTGGCGATTCTGGGCTTGACTTAAAAAATATAGGTCTTGGTTGATCCATCTAATTGTCTTGGATGCAGTTGTCAGATTTTACACAGACCTTCCTACTGATCTGTAATTTTTAACGAGATAAAAGGAGAAAAATATTTATATAAAGGGAATGGGATATTAGCATTAAAGTTAAATTAAAATTAAATTTTAGTGGGTTCCCCCCTCTTTTTCTTCTGAATTCATATACTCTTGGGAATATGGGCCTCTGCATGACACATAAGATTAAAGGGCTCCTCAACTCTATTATTATTTTTTATTTCAAAAAAGGAGGAAAAAAAGGCAATTCTGATCTCTATTGTATTTTTATCCTACATTAATTTTTTAAGTAAAGAAGCCGGTTTTTTTAGATGCTTCCTTAAGGATTCCTCGCTCCATTGTTTAGAAAGGCGATGTTGGATGTGATGATGCATTGGGTTAAAGGGTGTTTCAAAGCAATTATTTAACGTTGGTGCTTTTTATGAATGTGAGAGCACCATTTGGTACGCAGTGCTCTGTGACATGCTGACATGTAATTAACAGTGACTTTCAGAGAAAATGTTTATGAGCAGGTGACAGTTTCCAAAGAAAAGGCCATATGTCAAAGGACAAGTGTGTGTTTTATAATAAAGAGAGAGAGGGTGTGAATGAATGAATAAATAAGCGGGATTTAGATAAAACAATTTTGTGTCCCATCTGCAAGAAACGGCTGTGGCACGACAGGAAACGGTACTTTGGGTGGGATGGAATAATAACGCTTCCCGCAATGTAGCACTTTTGTGGGGTGGGCACACCATAGGACTAGGGTCTCAGGGTTGCACAAATGGGATGACCCTGAAATGCGACCATTGGGTTAGAGGTTTCTTTCAGGCTTTGAAACCCATCCAGAGGTCATCTGTTTGTTTGTTTTTTGCAACCCAGATATACTGTAGCTGAGCAATGATTCTCAGGCCATGGATTGCTGTGTAGAGATAGTCATCAACTTATAACTATACATTTAGTGATGGTTTGAAGTTACAATGGTACTGAAAAAAGTGACTTACAACAGGTCTGTTCTGACCCAGCTCAGCAAACACCACAAACCCTCTGAAGTTAACTCCAAGATTCATTTATCTGGAAGCCCCCGCAAAATGTTTCTCTCTCAACATAGGCCCGTGATGGCGAACCTATGGCACGCGTGCCACAGGTGGCACACATAGCCATATCAGTGGGCATGCGAACTCAGCTCCGGTGCGCATGCGCGCGCTGGCCAACTGATTTTCGGGTCTTCTGGGCCCACCAGAAGTAGGGAAACAGGCTGTTTCCTGCCTCCGGAGGGCCTGGGGGGGGGAAGGCCCATTTTTCTTTCTCACCTGTCTCTAGGGCCTCTCTAGGAGTCCGGGGAGGGTGAAAATGGCCTCCCCCCCCGGAGGTCCTCTAGAGGCCGAAAATGGCCCGTTTAACAACTTCCGATCCCATGTTTTTAAAAGCCTCTGACGATCCCAGCTGAGCCGCGAGATCATCAGAGGCTTTTTTTCTTCTAAAAACATTTTTTCGGTGGAAGAGGTTATAGAAAAAATGCTTTTAAAAATAATTTAAAAAAGCCTCTGATGATCGTGTGGCTCAGCTGGGCATGGGGGTGGGCGCAGGGATTTTTGCTACTCATTCTCTGAACCACCTGCTGCCATCGCTACCGGATCATGCTATCCGGTCTGAACCGGGAGCATTTCGCCCCGGGCAAAACTCACTTAACAGATGTCTCCCTTAGCAACAGAAATTTGGGGCTCAGTTGTGGTGTCATAAATCAAGGACTACCTGTGACTAGATTTCTATTGAAGCAAAATTGCTCCTTCCCCTGGAGAGGTTTACAGATTAACAGAGTTGGAAGGGACCTTATAGGTCATCTAGTCCAACCCCCCACCCAAGCAGGAGATCCTATACCATTTCAGACAAGTGGCTGTCCAGTTCTTAAAAGCCTCCAGTGATGGAGCACTCACAACTTCTGAAGGCAACTTGTGTTCCACTGGTTGATTGTTCTCACTGTCAATAAATTTCTCCTTATTTCTAGATTAAATCTCTCTTTGTTTAGTTTCCATCCATTATTCCTTGTCTGGCCTTCAGGTGCTTTGGAAAATAGCTTGACGCAGTGGTGGGATTCAGCCAGTTCGCACCTATTCGGGAGAACCGGTTGTTGGAAGAAATCTTATTTTGGTTTTTTCCACTTTACAGGGCTAATCCTGTAAGGAAGGCAGGAAGGAAACATTCTGATGTTGTTTCTAACCTAATCTTTATTGCCCTGCTTACAGAAACTGCCTCTCTGGTTAACCCTTATTACATTGTAACAGCTAAGACAAAGAATCCATGAGCGACGTTGAGTTGGGCACACCCACACGGTCACATGACCACCGAGCCATGCCTACCCAGCTGGTCATTAGGGCAGAGAACCGGTTGTTAAATTATTTGAATCCCACCACTGGCTTGACCCCCTAATCTCTGTGGCAGCCCCTCAAATATTGTAAGACTGCTATCATGTCTCCCCCGGTCCTTCTCTTCACTAGATTAGCCATGCCCAGTTCTTGTAACCGTTCTTCATATGTTTTAGCTTGCAGTCCCCTTATCATCCTGGTTGCTCTTCTCTGCACTTTTTCTAGAGTCTCAACATCTTTTTTATAGATGTGGTGACCAAAACTGGAAGCAGTACTCTAGGTGTGGTCTTACTAAGCCTTTATAGAGTGGTATTAGTACCTCACTTGATCTTGATTGTATCCCTCTGTTAATGCAATTTAGGATTGCGTTGGCTCTTTGCAAATATCCACTTCAGCTCTATTCCTAAAAGAAGCTTCTTTAGGGTCAAAAAAGTCATCATTTTTTTTCCTACTTTGATGGGATTCCCCACACAAAGGCTCTCAGCTCATCAAATGATACGAATGAGATATTTAGCTTTTTTGAGCTAGAAACCGGCAGTGTAGTTTTGTGTGTGTGTGTGTGTGTGTGTACATTGGGGGGGAAATACTTGATTTATCGTTGCTTCTTTAAAATAAATAGTTAATGGCTAGCCATCATTATATATTTTGCCTCCGGTCATAGTATCAACTCATGACATTGCTTTGTTCTCTGCTGCATTTGTGTGTGTGTTGATCACACACGTGTATGAACGGTTTTATGTATTACAGAAAACAGAGTTCCTATTTTTGAGCACATATCAAGTACTAGTGATTTTTGTTTTAAATTAGGAACATTGTAAAAAAAAAACTCTCACTCCACTGCTTGGTAATTACACGAATAATAAATGTGCATCATGCATTATGAAGCCCTCAGAACTGGATGAGTAAATGGGGGAAATTTTATGATTGGTTAAAAAAGAGATATAGATAAAGATTGTGATAATTAAATAAGGAGAACGTTATATTAAATGTATTGTAATTTGGGGGGGAAATATCGCAACAGAGAAATGGAAATTATCAAGGAGAAATGAAAATAGGAGGAGGAATAAAAAGAAATAGTAGTCACGGAAGAAACACCGAGAAGACACACGGAAGGATTGCTCCAACTGGCGCAGAGTGCGGCCATGCGGGTGGTTATGGGAGCAACATGGCGCTCCCATGTAACACCTCTCCTGCGCAAGCTGCACTGGCTCCTGGTGATCTTCCAGGTGCGCTTCAAGGTTTTGGTTACCACCTTTAGAGCGCTCCATGGCTTAGGACCTGGCTTACGGGACCGCCTGCTGCCACCAGCAGCCTCCCACTGCCCGTACGCTCTCATAGAGAGGGGCTCCTCCGGGTGCCGTTGGCCAAACAGTATCGACTGGCAGCTCCCAGGGGGAGGACCTTCTCTGTGGGGACACCCACTATCTGGAACGAGCTCCCCCTGGAGATACGGAGGATCCCGGATCTGCCCACTTTCCACCGCGCTCTTAAGACCTTCCTATTCCAGCAAGCTGGCCTGGCCTAACCTTTCCCCCCTTTTTTCTTTTAAATTGAAAATTTTAAATTTGTTTTTAAATTATTGGGATGTTTTAAATTTGTCTCAGGCTAAATTGTTTAATCTGGTTTTAGTTTTGCTTTTAAATTTTTGTATTTTTGTATTTTATTTTTGTGCCTGTTCACCGCCCTGTGTCCTTCGGGAGTAGGGCGGTATATAAATCTAATAAAAGAAAAGAAAGAAAAGAAAGAAAGATGTCTTATGTGTTCGTTTGTTTTAAAAAATAAAAAAAAACTTTTATACTGTATAGCAAGTTCATAACCTTTAGTGTGCTGTGGATTATACCGTCTTCTCCATATCCTGATATTAACTAGGATGCTGAGACCCTTGGTGACTTCTCTCTGCCTTCCATTTCTCCACTGTTCTTCCTGTTTTAATTCTCGGTACGCTGCTGAGATGTAGGCTATCTTCAACAATAGAGTCCAATCCTGTCCCGCAAGTAGAGAAATAGGGACCACCTTTGGTGGGAAGGTAACAGCGTTCCGTGTGCCTTTGGTGTTTAGTCATGCCGGCCACATGACCATGGAGACGCGTTCGGACAGCGCTGGCTCTTTGGCTTTGAAACAGACATGAACACTGCCCCCTAGAGTTGGGAACGACTAGCACATATGTGCGAGAGGAACCTTTACCTTTATAGTATTAATAAAATATACTATGGGTATATTTATTAGCTATACTATAGGTTCCACTGATTAATTGTTCTCACTGGCAAAAAGTTTCTCTTTAATTCCAGGGTAGTCCTTCATTTACGACCACAACTGAGCCCAAAATTTCTGTTGCTAAGTGAAACATTTGTTAAGTGAATTTTGCCCCGTTTTACCACCTTTCTTGCCACACTTGGTTAAGTGATTCACTGCAGTTGTTAAGTTAGTAACAATTAACTTGTTGTTAATTGAATCTGGTTGTTAAGTGAATCTGGTTGTTAAGTGAATCTGGCTTCCCCATTGACTTTGCTTGTCACAAGGTCGCAAAAGCGGATCACATGACCCGGGGACACTGCAACCATCATAAATATGAGTCTTGAGGATTAGATATTGAATGTATATAATGTATATATTGTATGGAATGTTGATCCGAAGTATATAAAAATGACACAGTCTGTTGATTAAGTACTAGAGTTGCGTAAAGGAAAATTGTAATAAACATTATTTTTTAAAAAAATGAGTCCATTCCCAAGCGTGTGAATTCTGATCACGTAACTATGGGGATGCTGCAACAGTCATAAGTATGAAAAACATACGTTATTTTTTTCATCGATGTTGTAGCTTTGAACGGTCACTAAACGAATGGCTGTAAGTCAAGGACTACCAATAGCAATACCACTTAGACTTATATCCCACATCACAGTGCTTTACAGCGCTCTCGAAGCAGTTTACAGAGTCAGCACATTGCCCCCAACATTCTGGGTCCTCATTTTAACCACCTTGGAAAGATGGAAGGTTGAGTCCACCTTGAGAGGTGAGATTCGATCTGCCAAACTGCTGGCAGCCGGTGATCAGCAAAAGTAGCCTGCAGTACTGCACTCTAACCACTGTGCCACCGTGGCTCATACTACCTATAGGGCAGCAGTCACCAACTGGTGGTCCATGGACCACTGGTGGTCCGTGAGAAAATTTTGGTGATCCACAGAAAAATTATTTGCATTTTTTATATTGCACTAAATCAGGGGTCCTCAAACTACAGCCCCTGAGACAGATACGTGCAATGAACATTTGTGTTGCTGTAGAGAGTCTTCCCCTTCAGGGTCTTTTTGTGTGGGTTGGAGGGGGACAGAAATTCCGACTTGGGGTCTGCTTCAGCCTCCTGATGAGGAGCTTTGGTGAAGGCTGGAGGGAAGTGCCACTGGTGGTGAAGAGCCGGAGGACCTTGTTCCAGTGGGACTGTCTCATGGCCTGGAACTCACTGACCATCTCAGCCCACTGAGCTTCCAGGCGCCGGTACCTGGCCTTGCACTCCTGCAGGTCTTCCCTCTGCTTGGAAAGCCTATGCTTGTGGTCCTCAGTGAGGTGCTTCTGCTGAGCCGCCTTCTCGGTCAGATCCAATCTGAACTGAGCTGTTTTGCCAACTCTTTCACATGGTGGCTGTTTAGCTCCAACAACTGCTTCCTATTGGGGCATTAAGGAGCCCGGGTGGGAAGGCAAGGAGTTGGCCATGCCCACCCAGTCACATGACCACCTAGCCATGCCCACCCAGCTGGCCATTAGGCAGATCATATTAGTGGTCCGTGGGATTTAAAATTATGAATTTAGTGGTCCCTGAGGTCTGAAAGGTTGGTGACCCCTGCTGTAGGGTATAGTACAGAACAAAGAATAAAAAGACAAAAGGCAAACTGAAAACATAGGTGAAACCATTATAGAGGGGGGCCTTTTAGTGACATATCCTCCCTTTCTCTTTTCTTCTATTTTCTCCAACCAACAATCATACTTTCAATCAGTTGGTCCAAAGGACGGACAAACATTTCCCTCTGGCATTCCAAAAGAACACGGAGAAAGATTTACATCACGCTCGCCTTTTACCTTACCTGCGAAGGAATAAAAATATCCCTTGATCAATTTGTTATCTGACTTTACAATTTTTAAGCAAAAAGGAAGCCCAATCAATGCAAGGACCCTAAAGCTTTCATTTGTGGCAGCTCCTGTTGATGCCCAAGATTGATTATCCTTTTTTGCAAATTTACATCGAGGGGCGGAGGGAAACCCCCATTTCCAGTAATTTACCACATGGCCTATGAGATTTGTGGCTGTAGACATTAATCTGGGGGAAGCGTGGTCAGATGGTGTACATCCACACAACTCTCTTGGGGAAGGGAGGCCTGAGGAAACACAGCAGTAAGCAAAATCCTGTATGTCTTGCCCTTCATGTGTTTGCTACATCAGCTGCCATGCAAGCTTTCATATCACCTTAGAAACTGTCTTGTTGGCCTTATTCCATAACTGGCATCAGCTTCAACTTTAATCCTAGCAGGTCCACATTCTGGCAAACTGTTAGTTTGTGTTCCTATTGAATGATGTCCATGGGATAATTTTTTTTTTTTTTTAGTCTTGCCATTAATCTCAAGTGCGACTTGGTCCAAAGAGCCAGCAGCATTGCAGTCTTGCTCCATTGTCCTATGCTAATAGAGAAGCGATGCCTCTTGGCTCCCAGATGGTCTCCACCTGCAACCTCCGGAGTGGAAAAGCTTTGGGTGATGCCGCCATTCCCACTGGAAAAAACCGACAAACGGCAACAAAAAAAGAAGGAGAGACGATGATGAATGAGGTGCTGTAGCATGAGTGGGGAAATTCATTTTAAATAGGCCCCATGTGCACGGTGAGAATAATTGCAGCAGGAAAAATATTCTTTTCAGTCCCACTCCCTATCAATTTGTAGGAGACAATGTGAGATGAATCCCAGCAACCTCTGCTTTCCCTAGCATTCAGGGGGTATGCTAATTTGAGCTATGGACCGTCTTTCCATTAAGCTTAAGGAAAACTGTATTTCTGCATGATTGAGAAGGCCATGGACGGCTCACCCAGAAAAATCTCTATTTACATGCAATTTGTTTTCATTTTGCACCCTGACTAAAATGTTCACCTCTCCTACCAATGTTGCTTTCTGCTAAAATAAAATAGAAAAAGTTCCAAGAAACTAGGCTGGGTTAATTGTTCTTCTCTTTTTCCTGATGTATAGTAAATTGTTCTGCTAAAGTTTAGAAAGAGTAACTGCTATCATTTCAATGATGAATTTGAGGAAAATATAATACATACTTCCCTTGGACTGCAAGGCGATCAAACCAGTCAGTCCTAGAGGAGATCAACCCTAAGAGGCCTGGTGACTCAGCAGACTAAAAGGCATTGCGATTAACACCAGTTGTCTGAAATTACTGTAAATTAGAATCTCACCAAGGCTCAAGGTTGACTCAGCCTTCCATCCTTTCTAAGGTAAGTAAATTGAGGACCCAGTTTGTGGGAGCAATAAGATGACTTTGTATAAATATAAAAAAGTATGAATGCTGTTACTTAACGCACTGTAAACCGCCCTGAGTCTCCGGAGAAGGGTGGCATATAAATCAAATGAAAAAAAAAAAAAAAACCCTGACTGCTCTTTAGAAGGCCAGATCCTGAAGAGGAAACTCAAATACTTTGGCCACCTAATGAGAAGGAAGGACTCACTGGAGAAGAGCCTAATGCTGGGAACGATGGAGGGCAAAAGAAGAAGGGGACGGCAGAGAATGAGGTGGCTGGATGGAGTCACTGAAGCAGTAGGCGTGAGCTTAAACAGACTCCAGAGGATGGTAGAGGACAGGAAGGCCTGGAGGAATGTTGTCCATGGGGTTGCGATGGGTCGGACACGACTTTGCAAATAATAACAACATTAATACATATACCCCAAAGGACACAGGAAAGAGTTGTGCAAAATTGGATGTTCATGGTTTACTAGTTCTGTGTGTGACACATAAGTGTAAGCATGTTTTTATTTATTGTTTATTTATTAAACAAATTTATATGGGCGCCCAACTCATATATAGGTGGCATATGGCTTACATGTCAATCCTGAAGATGACCTGACTGAGGCCATTTTGAGGCTTCAGTGTTGCCACACTGGAACTGAGGGGTAGGAAGGGGGGAAAGAGATAGCTAGAGCTTGTAACCAAAACAAAGTACTTTCTCTTGGGAACCAAGGACATTCCCACAGGTGGTCAGAGAGAGGAGGAGTGAAGTTACCAGGCAACCAGATGACACCTTGATTAGACCATGTGACTGGTTGTTTGGGAAAGGGGGAAAACTTATTTATTTATTTATTTATTTATTTACAACACAACACAATATAACAAACACAAAACACAACACACATAATATATGTTCCCTTTTTACAACTGTTTCGTAACAGTCATCTTCTAATATTTACATTTTCCCCCAATGCCCTTTATACTATTCATTTTCTTCTTGTCCCTTTTTCTCTTATTTACACTATAATTCCTAACCATCATAATATTAATTTTGTACATTTTATACATTGTCCTATAAACATTTTACATTTATAACTTCTCCCCTGTACTTATTGTTCACTATTTCTAGTCTCCAGCCAGTTGTACCATTTGTTCCATATTACATAGTATTCCGTATTTTCCTTTTCTTTAAGTTCTTTTGTTAATTTGTCCATCTCGGCACATATTATAACGGCCGCATGAATATCATATGCAAAAAATTAGAAAAAAACAACAACACACTAACAAAGGAAGAACTGATAAAAAAAATCTTAGAGTGTGCCGAGAAAACTTTTAATTAGGTGAAAACCATGGGAACATTCAGAGTTGGTTTTCACCAGCCTGTGCCAATATGATATATCCAATAAAACTGTTCTTTGAGGAATTTACCTGCCTCAGAGTTGTTAAATGAGTTTTGCCCCATTTTATGACCTTTCTTACCACTGTTGTTAAATGATTCACTGTAGTTGTTAAGTTAGTAATACAGATGTTACCACAGTTATGGTCCCAGACACTGCAATCGTCATAAATATGAGCCAGTTGCTGAGCGTCTGAATTTTGATGATATGACCATGGGGATGCTGCAACAGTCATAAATATGAAAAATGATCATACATTCCCTTTTTCACTGGTTCAAACTGGCTGAATAGAGAATTCAATAATTGGGAAATATGGGGTAAGACAGAAAAGTCCAAGACTTTGATCTACAAAATAACTATATTGAGATTAATGATGGTTAACAGAAATATGAGAAGAATATGTCACAGATACTTAAAATTGAAATATGGATGGAAGCTATAATATATGAGAAATAGACTATGTTAAAAGAAAATATATCAATGGACATAATGAATCAATTTTTTATTAAGATGTTACATGGTATTACTTGAGAATAATTGATGACTATAAAAACTGGGATATTGTTTAAATACCTATAACAATTGCAATAATTTGAATATTTTCAATAACTTTAATATTTTCAATATTATTGATAATATATTAAGCAAAAAAGAAAAGATTGAAATAATATAGGACTATGAACTACAAATAAGAATTACTCAAACTGGTTTTTATACAAATGGTATGGTTAAAGAGATAGAATTGTGGGAAATAATTTGAAAATTGTATTGTAGTCTTATTTGAATTAAGAACTATGTTTCAATGTTAAATTGCTATATTTTTGGGATTAGAGATAGGATCTAAATTTGGTGAAGTAATAGGGAAATAAAGATTTATTGAGCATTAAACGAAGTAAAAAATGTGGAGAAGTTTTAGAAAGGGAAATAAAATTTTGAAACATAAACATGTTTGACCTGTATTCTTAATAGTGAGGATTTAGGGTAAGAATTGTGAAATGTATTATGAGGTATTAATTGAATTGAGATTTAAAATGGATTAATAGAAGGGTAATTGTTTTGATTAAATAAATAAGAGTAAACTTTTTATAAGATGGTAATAGGGGAGATAGGTGATTTAAGATTAAGTATTGTTAATAGTGAGGATTTAGGATAAGAATTGTGAAATGTACCATGAAGTATTAATTGAATTAAGATTCAAGGGGGGTTAATAGAAGGATAATTGTTTTGATTAAATAAATTTGATTTAATTTTTTAAAAGATGGCATTAGTTGAGATAGGTGAGTTAAGATTAAGAAATAAGTGTTATGGCAAAATAGAACATACAAAATTTTGTTAAAGATGGAAAAAAAAACCTGTATAAATTGATGACCAGATCAGGGCTCTGTTCCGAAAAGATGTAATTTGTGTGTTGGAAAAAAAAACTTTTTGCAAAAAAACAAAAACAAAACCTGGCTGAATACCACCTCTGGTGAGGAACATGTTTTTCACAAACCTCCCTGAAAGCAAACTTAAAAGGAAGAAAAACAGAAATAGGGTGAATTTGTTTACAGATTTATAGAATTCTATTTGTGGATTTCTCTCTAATGCTAGCTTTGCTCTAGCTGTGGCCTAGCCTCACTTTGACAATCAAAACAGGAATATTTACTCAGAAAAAGAAGCAGATTTATGCTGCATTGCCCCAGAGGGCAGGACCAAATCCAATGAATTGAAATGACGAAGAAGGAGGGATAAGTGAAACACCATGAGGATGTGACAATAGAAATGGTCAGCCAGTAGAACAAGATTCCAAGTGAAGTGGTAAGTTCTCTGTTACCGGAGGTCTTCAGATGGTGGTTGGATGGTCTCTTGCCAGAGATGCTCCAGGGAAAAGGGGGTTGGATTAGCTGACCTCTAAGGCGCCTTCCAACTCTTTGATTATATCAATAGAAGAGAATCTTTGTAGCTCAGGGCTGAACTGTGGGGTCCTTGGTGCTCTCTGAGTTTGGTGTTTCCTTGCAATCCTTGCTTATATGTTAAATACAGAAGATCTTGAATTCTCACTTGTGGATAATCAATACAATCTCAAATTACAGATGCATGGATAGATTAAGTTTAGATCAAAATTGCTGTAACATATTAACAGTATACAGACCGACTCTGATCTGATTCAGATTATTCATTCCCTATCACAACCACGACTTCTGAAGGCAAGCTGTTCCACTGGTTAATTGTTCTCATTGTTAGGAAATTCTTTCTTAGTTCTAGGTTGCTTCTCTCCTTGATTAGTTTCCATCACTTGACCCCCTCCTGTTTGTGACAGCCCCTCAAATATTGGAATACTTCTATCATGTCCCCCCTAATCCTTCTTTTCTCTAGACTGGCCATACCCAATTTCTGCAACTGTTCTTCATATGTTTTTTTTTCTCCAGGCCCTTAATCATCTTAGTTGCTCTTCTTTGAACTTTTTCCAAAGTCTCAACATCTTTTTTGTGATGTGGTGACCAAAACTGGATGCAGGATTCCTAGTGTGGTCTTACTAAGGCTTGATATAAATTTTGTAAAAAATCAATGAACAAAGCACCTCCCTCTTTTCAGCACTTTATTATCTATTATTACTTTTAATTGCTGGTAGTTTCACATTGCTGTTATTCAAAAACAAATAAATTTCTTTGACTAGAAAAAGGAATGCAATCTTCCACCGATAACAATAAGCTTCATTAAATATAATGGGCTTTGTTTTGATGGTAAGATGCATGGATAGAGCTGTTAAAATGTTAATTGAGTTTTCTCTGTGCTCTAGCTGAGAAAACCGCAGGGTTCTTCAAAATCTTATGAAAGGTTTTTGAACAAGAAGATCAATAGTAGGGGATACAAACTCCTTAGAGATAATTAGTACAATATAGTTGATATGTTCCTGCAATAGGCAGTTCGGGGGTGGCTATTACTTATTAAATTTATATCTTGCTTTTGCTCCAGGAATTCAAAGTGTCATGCATAGCATCCATCTTTCAATTTTTCCTCTACAAAAAACAAACAAACCTGAGGTAAATTGGGTGGAGGAGAGCGAAGGACTAGCAAAGTCACCGAATGAGGGTGGACTTGAATCTGGATCTTCCTGTTCCTGGTCCAACACCTACACTCCACCACATCTGAGAAGTAGGATATACTTTGCATTATTTTAAGGTATTATTTGATAAGTAATCCAATGAGTAGACATTGTCTTTTAGATTATGTCAGAGATCAGAGTCTTTGATCTGTGACAGAATTTTGAGATGGATTTGTAGGAATAACATTTTAGGGAAAGGATGCTTTGCAGGTATAATTAATTCATTTTCTCTGTTAGTTTCTCCTCCTCCTCCTCCTTGGTTTTCTGTAGAAGGTGAGCAAGCTGAATCTGAGGGCAGAATTAAATACATCATCAGTCTGGAATCATTGCACAACCACAAGAGAAGTCTCTCATGAATTCCATTGACCCTTATCTAGTGCCAATTGGTTTGCCTGTTAGTAGACCAGATTCTTGTGTATAGGTAGCAAAATAAGCTCTTAACGCTTTGAACTCAACTCCTGCTCTTGGTTTCTTGTGCCTGACATTTTCCTTGTCTTCTAGACTAATTTCTGACTACTTTATAATGGTTCTAGATCAGGGGTGGGTTCTACTTATCTTTACTACCGGTTCGCAATGGGGCCACGTGCACGCTCTTCTGCGCATATGTAGAAGCATTTTGATGACGTCAGCGTTGGTGGGCAGAGCCTCCCGCCGGTTTTACTACCGGTTCTATAGAACCGGTGTGAACCAGGGGCAACCCACCACTGTTCTAGATCTTCTTTCTCTTATCTTCTATCCTTTTCCTTGATTCCTTGACTCTAGATTGAAGCAGGTGAACCTTTGGTGGCTATAAGACATACTTAGCATTTTGAAGGAAGGAGGAGCAGAACAATGGTGGAATTATGAGAAGCAATAGGAAGGTTTGTATCACACACAGATGGGCAGTGCCAGTACTTTCCCCTTTCATTTCTTCATGTTTTCCACCTCAAAAAGTTGGGAAATTGTGGAGTGATTTTTAGTTGTTGCAGATAGAGGAGAGGGATACCAAAAAGAATCAAAAACATGATTGCTCACTATTGTTTTTGAATTATAATGTTCTAAATACACCTAAGAATATTTTCTGTTTCTTCCTGAATCCTATTCCTTTGCAGCTCAGTAGAATGAATTCCCACCAGTTGTCTAACATCACAAACATTTTTACAAGGATGTTCTTTTAACACAAGGGTGTCAAACTCGATTTCATCGAGGGCCACATCAGAGTTGTGTTTGACCTCGGGAGGCCAGAGTGGGCATGGCCGGGGTGGGCGTGGCCGGCTCGATGTCACTCGTGTTGGGGGCACCTGTGGTGGCCAATGCTAAGGCAGGACTTCCCTCAGACCCTCCCAAAATTGTGGCCCATGAGCTCTGTTTTCGCTGGCAGAGGCACTGTGGGCTGTTCCTTTGCTTTTTCCAGGGTGGGCCAGCAGGCCAGATCTAAGCACCCAATGGGCCAGATTTGGCGCGTAGGCCTTGCGTTTGATACTCCTGTTTTAACATCACTAAGTCTTTACAATGGTTTCTTAAAGTTTTGTTTTCCCCCTTTTTCATTTGTCTCTCTCTCTTAACTTAACTCTCTCTCTCTTAACTTTCCTCCCAATGTTTCTTGCCTTCAGAATGCGAAATTTAAAAAAAAAGGAAAAGAAAACAAATTAATATTAAGGTGACCAATCGTCCTCCTTGAGGGAGGACAGTCCTTTTTAAGTTCTGTCCTCTCTCAAAAAGCGTCCTCCTACTTGTACTCCTTTTTGATATTTGAAGACTAATCGGTAAATCTCCGTATTCGATCGATGCCGATCCGATCCGTTGCGTGCGATGTCACGTATTTGTATTTGACATGATGATTCGTCAAGGCTCGGTGAGGCACGATTATGAGATGCATGCGTTCTGCACAGGAGAATTGTTTTGAGAGAGTGCGCTGCACGAAAGTGGCTTTGTTTACTTCTTACAGAAAGACGACACGGCACACATGCACACATTAGATTCATTGTTGCAATGAATAAAATGTTTCTTTTATTTACGATATTTTTTTCTTCAATTTATTTGTGTCCTCCTTCTCATTGTAAAAAAGTTGGTCACCTTATTAATATGGAGTTACCTGACTCATATGTCCGAAAACCTCTGCAACAGAGATACATGTAGTTCTCGAGTTAACCACAACTGAGCCCAACATTTATGTTGCTAAGTTTGAAATATTTGTTAAGCGAGTTTGCCCCATTTTACGACCTTTCTTGCTACAGCTGTTAAGTCAATCACTGCATTTGTTAAGTTAGCAACACAGTTGTTAAGTGAATCTGGATTCCCCGTTGACTTCGCTTGTCGCAAAAGGTGACCACTTGACCTTGGGACACAGCAACGGTCATAAGTATGAACCAGTTATCAAGCATCTAAATGTTGACCATAGCTCTCTGGAACCAGTTACCTCCTGAGATCCGGAACATCCCCACCCTATTGGCCTTCCGAAAAGCGGTGAAGACCTGGCATTTCCGGCAGGCCTGGGGCCGTTGATCTCGCTGTTGAGATCTGGCGAGATCCGGCCATGAATGGTGTGAATGGGTTTTAATTGTTTTTAATGTTTTAATTTTTAATGTTTTTATATATGGTTTTTAATTGCATTGTAAGCCGCCTTGAGTCTTCGGAGAAAGGCAGCATACAAGTTGAATTAATAAATAAATAATAAAGAAATAGAGATGCTGCAATGGTCATAAGTGTGAAAAATGATCATAAGTCACTTTTTTCAGTGACGTTGTAATGTTGAACAGTAGTTAAATGAACTGTTGTAGGTCAAGGGCTACCTGTGTTGAGACTTCCCACTAGGCCTTTCTGTCTGGTCCATAGAATCTCAACTGAGATCTTCTCTTCCTGTTGCTCCTCAGCTGCTTTACCAGGGAATCTATCTTTAAGCAGAGCCAAAGAATTCAGCAAAAGATCGTTCCCTTTTATATAAACAAAAAGATATGGAGAACAGTTGTTCCCTACTCATTTTTGTGGAATAAGATGTTTTTACGTACACAAGAATGATGACTGTCCATCTCCTCTTCTACATCACTTCACTGAGCTTGCTAAATGAGTTATGCTAAAAGATGTTGAGACTCTAGAATCATGATGGCGAATCTATGGCACGCGTTTGTTTGCTTAACAACCGTGTGCTAACTTATCAACTGCAGTGATTCACTTAACAACTGAGGCAAGAAAGGTCATAAAATGGGGCAAAACTCACTAAAGAAATGTCTCGCTTAACAACAGAAATGTAAGGGCTCAATTATGATCATAAATCGAGGATTACCTGTATTGATGACGATCGCCGTATCCTGGGGTCATATGATCATCATTTGCGACCTTTTCAGCCAAATTCCGACAAGCAAAGTCACTGGGAGAAACAGGATTCATTTAACAGCTACGTGATTCATTTATCCAATGCAGTGATTTGCTTGACAACCATAGTGAAAAAGATTGTAGAATTGGTTGTGGGCTTTCTTTAACATCTGTCTTGCTTAGCCACAGAAATTCTCGTTCCGTGTGTGGTTCAGGGGTGGGTTCTACTTACCTTTACTACTGGTTCACATTGCATGCGATGCACAGATCACCTATGATGACATCCGGGTCAGTGGGCAGAGCCTCCTGCTGGTTTTACTAGCGGTTCTTGCGAACCGGTCCGAACCAGGGGCAATCCACCACTGTTCTGATTGTAAGCCAAGAACTGCCTTTATTAGTCCTTAGGAAAGAAAGAAAGAGCAGAAAAGCAGAAATTTGATCCGCAGCATTCATTAAATAAACTACTCAAGGCTTCTGTGTTGTTTAATTTATCCTAGCTATCTCTGATCTTACATTAAAAACAAAAGGCCATCTTGAGATCAACCTATATAAGTGGGAGTACGATTTGAAGTAATGGCTTAGAAAAAGAGAAGTTAATCATATTCTCCTTTTTGCTGTTTGCAAATTGCCTTCAAACACCTTTGAATAGAAAGGGCAGAATTAATTGATTTTCAGATGGGGTGGGAAGCAGACTGCCTACCTTCAGCTTTGAAAGTTACACTCAACTGTAACCAATAGAGATGCCAGGACAATAAGAAGAGGAAAAGCAGAGACTGAATAGAAAAATCAGCACCAAAAATAAAACCACATTGAGTATACCTTTTTTTTTTTTTTTTTAAATAGAGATGATACAGACTACCTGGTAACAGTGACATCATGGTGCAGAAAAGAGAGATCATACTCTACACGGAGTTGACTTTGAAGAGTCTACAAAAAATATTAAGCAGGTGGAAAATTCTATAACATCAGGTGTTTTACGAGAACTGGGATGTAATCATCCATTTTAGAACTTGGTAATAAAAGTATCAGAGAGTAATTTAATTCAGAAGCTTTTAAGAACCGTGTCCTTCGATTGAAAATGGCCTGAACTCACCTGATCGGGTTAGGGAATTTATGCCGTCACTCTGATTATAATCCTTAATCAATTATCTAATAATTTATGACCATTTATTTACCAAATTTATATACCATCCATCTCACTAAGCGATTCTGAGTGGTTTATAAATTAAAAAACAACAACAACCCATAATATCTTTACAAAAATAGACAAAGGCAAAAAGATTGAGAGAGTGTCTTCAAACATCCTGAGGGTCACATACCACTCTTGGATTGGAACTTCATGCTAATTTACTGAATCATGTCTTAACGTTCTTCCAGAGGGATGGTGACCAACTTCACCTCAGAGGCAAGATGTTCCATAAAGTGAAGGCCAAATATGGCTTTTTAAGGCTCATGCGTCAGCACACATATTTTCCAACAACATCAACTGAGACAGGAAGATCAGAGGTGGAATTCAGCCAGTTCGGGTGAACTGGTAGCGCCGACGATCAGTTGGCCCCGCCCTCCCACCCCCGTCCTATCCTGTCCTTTATTTCCTGCTTTGTAGCTCATCTCAATCGCGCGGCACAGCTGATTTTCCCCCCCCCCACTGTTCTACTTACTGTTTCTGACTTGGAAGCAGTGGTGGGTTGCCTCCAGTTCGGACCACAAGAACCGGTAGTAAAACTGGCAGGAGGCCCTGCCCACCATCCCGGATGTCATCATTGGTGATCTGTGCATGCGCAGTAGCAAGGCGCACGTGCAAGTGAAGTGAGCGCACCTGTGCGATCCCATTGCGAACCGGTAGTAAAGGTAAGTAGAACCCACCCCTGCTTGGAAAGTAAGCAGCTGAGCTTCTAAATGCTCCATTTTCAGCACTGCGTGCAAGGCCCACGCTCATCGAACCGGTTATTAAACCGGCAGCATTCCACTACTGAGGAAGATCATTTTATTATAATTTATTCAGAACGTTCTGATTAAAGAGGATTCCTTTCATTCAAACAGAGAACCCCCAAGAACCATCTTACATTCCGTTTTATAGTTAAGACATCAAAGAAAATTACAAGAGGAAAACTGATTGGACAAGTCTGATGAAAGAAGAGGCATACATTTTAAGATTTTTATGAGGGAAAAAAGTGGTTTGGAGTTCGCGAAGAGACAAACCAGATACCCCGCAAGCTTTCTCTTATCAAAAGACAATCTTATTAAATCAAACACGGTCCCATCCCAGCCTTAACTGGAGAACAAAAACAGTTTTTATCATTTCAGCTGAGGAGTGTTAGACGCTATCAATCAATCCTGTCTGCCGACGGTCTGAAAGCATCATTTAAAAGAGAGAAAGATCAATTAAATTAAAATACAAAATAACTATGTTAGTTAACAAGAATAACAATACGACAAAATCCATGTTGTTGGTACTACAAAGCCCATCTTGTGTGGCCTGCAGGGGTCAAGAGCGGAGAAGTCTCTCCTCCTAGATTTCACTAGTCAAAATTATTTAGCCGATTGGGTCTATAATTTTCTCTTCTAGCCTGACCAGGTGGAACAGGTCAATGTAATAAGGATGAGATGGTTTCTCAGGTAACTTGGACCCATGCCATATAGAGCTGTAAAGGTAATAACTGACAGCTTCAGTGGTGGGTTGACCCTGGTTCGGACCGGTTCTATAGAACCGGTAGTAAAACCGACAGGAGGCTCCGCCCACTGACCCTGACATCATCAGAAGTGATCTGCGCATGCACAGAAGCAAGGCGCGCGATCCCATTGCAAACCGGTAGTAAAGGTAAGTAGAATCCACCCCTGGACAGCTTGAATTGGATCCAGAAGCAAACTGGCAACCGAGCAACTCATGAGGTGTTACATACGCTGCTCTAAGGGTACCCAGATGCATTCCACATCTGCTGCAGCTTCCAGATACTTTACAAGGATAGCCCATGTATGTCATATTGCAGTAGTCCTTATAAAAGGTGATTAGAGAATTTAGGATGATTCAGATTAACAGATTAACAGAGTTGGAAGGGACCTTGTAGGTCATCTAGTCCAACCCTCCTGCCCAAGCAGGAGACCTTACACCCGTGATGCCAAATTTATGGCACGCGTGCTGGAAGTGGCACACAGAGCTATCTCTCCGGGCATGCGAGTCGTCACCCGTTGTTCTTCTGGGTTCCGGGTTCTGGCGCACTGGCCATCTGGTCTTCATGCACACGGGAGTGCTGGAAACCGGAAGATCATCCTCCCGGCATGCGCATGCGCACCAGGTGGCTGCTCTTCCGGTTTCTGGTGCACACATGTGCACCAGTGATGGGTTTCAAAATGTTTTACTACCGGTTCTGTGGCCGTGGCTTGGTAGGTGTGGCATTGCTTGGTGGGCGTGGCTTGGTGGTTATGCCAGGGGTATGATACTGTAAAATCTCCATTCCCACCCCACTCCAGGGGAAGGTTACTGCAAAATCCCCATTTCCTCCCGATCAGCTGGAACTTGGGAGGCAGAGAATAGATGGAGGCGGGGCCAGCCAGAATTTTTACTACTGGTTCTCTGAACTACTCAAAATTTCCGCTACCGGTTCTCCAGAACTAGTCAGAAGCTGCTGAAATCCACCTCTGATGTGTACCAGCCAGTTGGTCTTCATGTGCGCATGAGTTCCAGAAACCAGAACACCAGGTGGACGATGCACAATGCGTGTGCTGGAAACCAGATCATCTTCCCGGCGCACACATGCACACCGTGTGGCTGCTGTTCTGGTTTCTGGCACGCACGCAGATATGCGCACCCCCATTTTGGCATTCAGTGCCGAAAAGATTCGTCAAGATTGCCCTACACCATTTCTGACAGATCACAGTCCAGTCTCTTCTTGAAAGCTTCTAGTGGTGAAGCTCCCACAACTTCTGAAGGCAACTTCTGTTCCATTAGTTGGTTGTTCTCACTGTCTGAAAATTTCTCCTTATTTCCAGGTTCAGTCTCTCCTTGTTCAGTTTCCATCCATTCGTTTAAGCCAATGGAATTATAATGTATAATTTTTCCATATTGTTACCTCTTCCTTGTTATCCTTTTCTTTTCTTTTCTTTTTTTGTGCATTTAATAGCAAATATCTGATCCCTTTTATAGTCCTCCTTGTTTCCCGGGGCAGCTGCCATAACAACTAGTGGCATAAAAAAGGAGAATAACCTTTATGACAAGCAGTATATACTCCCCCACAAAAACATTATAAGTGCGTATCCAAAGAAAACATCTTCTATATGATCAGTAGATTTTCTGTTAGCAGAAACTACGGCTTCCATTTAATTATTGTCAAGCCTTTTCATATTCTTTATCTTCCTTACTTTTCCTTCAACTGCAAAACTGAAAATATATCTGTAAACACACAGTTTCCTAGCAAAAACAAACACAATCCTAGGTTGCATTAACAGGGGGACAGAATCAAGATCACATAGAGTGTTAGTACTGCTTTATAAACCCTTAGTGAGACCACACTTAGAACACTGCATCCAGTTTTGGTCACCACAACATAAAAAAAGATGTTGAGACTCTGGAAAGAATGTAGAGAAGAGCAACCAGGATGATTAGCGGGCTGGAGGGTAAAACATATGAAGAACGGTTGCAGATTTGGGATTGACTAGTCCAGTGAAATGAAGGATTGGGGTGACATGATAGTAGGGTTCCAATATTTGAGGGGCTGCCACAAAGAAGACCTATTTTCCAAAGCACCAGAAGGCAAGGCAAGAAATAATGGATGGAAACTAATCAAGGAGAGAAGCAACCTAGAACTTCCTAACAGTGAGAACAATTAACCAGTGGAACAACTTTCCTTCAGAAGTTGTGGGTGCTCCATCACTGGAGGCTTTTAAGAAGAGACTGGACAACAACTTGTCTGGAATGGTGTAGGATCTCCTGCCTGAGTAGGGTTTGGATTAGGAGACCCCCAAGGTTCCTTCCAACTTTGTTATTTTGTTATTCTGATTATGTGCCATCAATTCATTTTTAACTCATGGTGACCACAGAGATAGCTTTTCTCCATGACCATCTGTCCCTAACCTGTTCTTTCAGGTCTCCCAAAGGTGCCCTCATTATCGCTACAACTGAGTCTGTCCACTTTAATGTTGGTCTTCCTTTTCTTCTCTTTCCTTCCACTTTTTTCAGCATTAGAGCCTTCTGCAGAGATCTAGGTCCTTACATAATAGTGTATGAAATAGAATAATTTCAGCCTGTTCAATTGTGCCTCAAGCGAAAAGTTAGATTCCTAATTCATTTCAACTCAGGGTTGATTTGTTCTTAACCATAAAAGCAACATTCCTCCTTCTTTGTTTTTTCATGTCCCGAGTAATAAACAGGGTGAACTTCTGACTGACAGTATCCAATTACAGTCCATTAGAGTTTGCTGCTGCCTAAGACATCAATTTGTAGTCATTTCATTTCATCTTTCCTTAGGTTGTGTTTTCCTGTGCTTCTTATGTTCCATGTTCCTATTATAATTCTATCTTTGCAGCTTCAGATTTTTCTTTTCATTTATGGCAACATCGGCAGCTAGACATCCTGAAAGCTTTAATCTAACCACATCATCAACGCCATTAGTACTCCAAAACTTCCTCAGTTCTCAATAGCACCTTGAATCAATGCCATCTGTCGTGAGAAGCCCATCACTATATCATCCATCATATTGCACCAAAGGTGCTTTTTCAGGAGGCAACTGGACTTTTTCGGGGGGGGGTTTCTTTTTTTTGAAGACATTTCGCTTCTCATCCAAGAAGCTTCTTCAGTTCTGATAGGATAGTGGGGAATAGAAGGATTTATATTCCTTGCAGACTGCTGGTCATTTGCATCCTTTTAGAGGGTCATTGAAGCAAAAAGGAAAAAAAAAAACAGTCCAGTTGCCTGCTGAAAAAGCACTTTTGGGACAATCATGACCTGGATGACTGAGAGTCTCTACAGACTTTTAGCTATACAGTTTGGGATGAACCCCCTTTGAATGGTGTGGGAGCAGGAATGGATTTCCAGAGGAAAAAATTGCAGACTAAGGAACCATTTGCACTACTCAGGTGACCCTGAGGACACAGATAAACCTCCAAGTGCTTCAATGACCCTCTAAAAGGATGCAAATGACCAGCTATCTACAAGGAATATAAATCCTTCCATTCCCCACTATCCTGTCAGAGCTGAAGAAGCTTCTTGGATGAGAAGCGAAATCTCTTCAAAAGAAAAAACAAGAAAGTCCAGTTGCCTCCTGAAAAAAACATCTGTGGGACAACTGTGATCTGGATGACAGAAAATCTCTACAGACATCCATCATCATTCTATTTTCTACCCATGTGGTTTACTTGGTTGATGCTTTTGCCAATCCCATTAAACTGATTGCCTGTCTCTGGCATCTTCCTACATCGCTACTGCCCCAAATAGGTGCCTACTTCTTTTAACTGGGCAGCTGGAATGGCCTTCATGCCTTGCTGCAAATATCTGTTCTTGGCATACAGAATATCAAAGCTAGAGGGTACCTTGGAGGTCTTCTAGTCCAACCCCCTGCTCAAGCAAGAGACCCTATACCAGTGATGGCTAACCTTTTTGCCATCGCGTGCCAGGAGGGGTGGGTGTGGGTTGCGCGCATGTGTGCCGACACCCATAATTCTATGTGCCCCACCCCGCACATGTGCACTCGACCCCCCGCTCCTCTCACTCCTGGCACGCGATGGCCCAGTAGGCCTGTTTTTCTCTCTCACCTGGCTCCAGGGCTTCTCTAGGAGTCTGGGGAGGGCAAAAACAGCCTTCCCCATCCCCTCTGAGGTCCTCTGGAGGCCGAAAACCACCTGTTTGACAACTTCTGGTGGGACTGGAAGGCCTGTTTTTTGCTGTCCCCAGCCTCCAGGGCCTCTCTAGGAGTCTAGAGAGGGTGAAAACGGCTTTCCCTACCCCCCTGGAGGTCCTCCAGATGTCTGAAACGACCCGTTTGCCAATTTCTGGTGGGACTAGAAGTTGTCAAATGGGCTGTTTTCGGCCTTCGGAGGACCTCCGGGGTGGGGGGTGGGGGGGGTGGAAGGCCATTTTCACCCTCTCCAGACTCCTAGAGAGGCCCTGGAGGCTGGGGACAGCAAAATGCCGTTGCCAAGTGCCCAAATTTTGATCACGTGATCATGGGGGTGGGGATGCTAAAACAGTAATAAGTGCAGGGACCGGTTGTAAGTCGCTTTTTCACTTTGCTATTGTAACTGTGAATGGTCACTAAGTGAAGGGTTGTAAGTTGAGGACTGCCTTTATTGGCTCCTCCAATTAGAATTGCTAAAGACATCTATTGCTGATTCCATTATTTTTGAAACAGGAAGTAAAAAAACAACAACAACACACCACCCAACCAGTAGTGGGCTCCACTTACCTTCACTACCGGTTCGGAACTGGTAGTTTCGCTCACGCGCGACGCTTCGTTGCTTCTGCACATGAACAGAACCTTCTGCGTCTGTGATGATGTCGGGGCGGGTGGGCGGAGCCTCCTGCCACCGCCACTACCAGTTCGCCCAAACTGGGGCAAATCGGTAGAAACAGGGGTGGGTTCTACTTACCTTTACTACCGGTTCGCAGCGGAGCCGCGCACATGCACAGAAGCTTCTGCGCATACACAGAAGCATTTTGATGACGTTGTGGTCGGTGGGCGGAGCCTCCTGCCGGTTTTACTACCGGTTCTATAGAATCGGTGCGAACCGGGGGGAACCCACTACTGGGTAGAAACCCACCACTGCACCCAAGCCTGCCATATACTCTAAAGCCCCCAAACCTATCTCCCTCTTGTTTCTTTCTCAACTTCTTCACAAACTCTAACAAAGTGTGGATTTAGGTTTGCCCGTGAACCCAATGAGGCTGAAACAAAGGGTATATGTGTTCACTTTGTAAGGCAAAAAGAAATATTTGCTAATTATGCATGACTTGAGACACTCTTCTGAAGCCCCTTACCTTGAGGCCTTGATAATATGCAAATATATTTAAATTAAAACTATTAAAAGTCTAACCATTAATCAGTGGGGGGAAAAAAAGTCTTGAAACTAAGGACACTGCTAATAGATTGCACCTAGGGGGGTTAAGGAGTTGCTTCTGAATTATTTAATCAAACCCAGATCCTATAGACAAATCCCATGAATTCCCTTATATCTTTTAACAGGCAGCCCCCAGCAACGGAGGCCATCAAAAAAACCCATTTTGTGCGTGAATTTTCTCTTGGTTTTTTTCTGAAAGGGTGCCTGGGATTGCTTGGATAAGGCCTATCGAAAACGCGGAGCTGTCTAATACCTCAATCATTAGGCAATAACAGTGATAATGGAATATGAAAATGTGTTAGTTTACATCCATTTGCACCCAATGTGCGTAATTAATATTTTAGATGACTGTTTTGAAAGAGAGAATTCAGGTGGGATTGTGATAATTGAGAGAGATAAAAGCCTGTTGACACCCACAAGGCAGACGTGTTTTGATTGGGGATAAATATGAATAAAACTGCTGCAGGGCAACCTTCTTTTCCTTTGCTGCCTTGTGCTTGGTTGCATGGAGAATAAATTTAAATGTCAGAACTTTTCAGTTGCTCTAAGTGGCTCTCTGTGGAGCTGAATATACAGGCCAGAGAATGCTGTTTTCACCCTGTTTTCACAAAAGGCAAGTTGGCTTCTAAGGATCTGCTTGGGATAGACATAAAAAAAAAAAAGGCCATCTTTTGATTGCATAGTTGTGGCGGTCATCTTGACTTCGTTGTCCTTCACCTGGTAAAGGGAGTCACCCTATTCTCCAAAGCACCAGAAGGCAGGACAAGAAGCAATGGATGGAAACGAATCAAGGAGAGTGTCAGCGCTTCAACGCTGGCATAGAGAGCAGAGGAGAGAGAGAGATAAGCTCTGAACTTTTGCCTGCTAAATCCCTTTGAAGTTGGGTTGTCGTGGAAATGAGGAGGGGGGGACATTCCTGGAAAATGACGAGGCAAGAAGTCTGAAGAATGACTTGGAAGATAGCCAATGAGAAGCAGAGATTTGGGGATCGGAAAGGGAGGGATTGGGGGGCAAAAGGTCAGTCTTGTCCACATCGAGTCATGATCCGGTGGCTGTGCTCAATTAAAGAAAAGATTTCCTTAAAGATTGGCAGTTTGGAAATTCATTTATTTTGAGATAGCATCGAAGTCTGACAGAGAGGACCAACCTAGAACTAAGGAGAAATTTCTTGATAATCAGAACAATTAATCAGTGAAACGACTTGCCTCCATAAGTTGTGGGGGCTTCCATCATTGGAGGTTTTTAAGACGCATTTGGACAATCATTTGTCTGAAATGGTATAGGGCAGGAGTCAGCAACCTGCAGCTCTGGAGCCGCATGTGGCTCTTCCATCCCTTTGCTGCGGCTGGTCAGCTCCATAATTGATAGGGCTTTTGGTTAGGAGAGGTAGAGGAAAAAGGATGCCGCGCAAGGAGGAGATTCTACGGTGGGGGGAATCGGACTTCCGGTCGGCAGAGGAAAAAGGACGCCATGCTAAGAGGAAACTATGATGGGGGAACTGGACTTCCGGTCAGCTCCAGAATTGAACAGGGGCTTCCGATTAGGGCCTTTGTGGCTCTTTGAGTGTTTAAGGTTGCCGACCCCTGGTATAGGGTCTCCTGGCTTGAGCAGGGGGGTTGGACTAGAAGACCTCCAAGGTCCCTTCCAACTTTGTTATTCTGTTCTGACCTTCTTTATTGACAGTTTCTGGGCCACAAAGAACATTTTTTAAAATTAAAATGTTAAATGTTTTTTTAAAAAAAATATACCAAAAATTAGATTAGTTTTTGCAGTCATACCTGTAGATATTTCTTTACAGAAATAGAATAACAGAGCTGGAAGGGACTTTGGAGGTCTTCTAGTCCAGGGGTCCCAAACCTGTGGGCTACAGCCCTGAGGGGTTTGCAACTGGGCTGTGGAAATGGGCGGTGAGCGCATGCCTGCACTGTGCATCATCACTTGTGCAAGCAGCGGGCGAGCGCATGTGTGCGTGCTCCATTTGCGTGAATGGCAGGTGCATGTGCACATCACTCATGCAAATGGAGCTGTGCATGGTGCATGTGTGCTTGGCAGCCATGCACACCCCAATCCACAGAGCCAGAAATCTTGATGAACTCTGTTCTAGTCCAACCTCCTGATCAAGCAGGAGATGCTATAACATTTCAGACAAATGGTTGTCCAATCTTTTCTTGAAAATCTCCAGTGTTGGAGCACCCACAACTTCTGGAGGCAAGCTGTTCCACTGGTTAATTGTTCTCACAGTTAGGAAATTTCTCCTTAGTTTTAGGTTGCTTCTCCGCTTGATTAGTTTCCATCCATTGCATCTTGTATTGCCTTCAGGTGTTTTGGAGAAGAGGTTGACCCCCTCCTGTCTATGAGAACCCCTCAAGTATTGGAAGACTGTCACCCCCTAGTCCAGGGGTGAAATGCTCCCGGTTTGGACTGGATCGCTCAATCCTGTAGCAATGGAGGCAGGTGGTTCGGAGAACCGGTAGCAAAAATCCTTGCCCCCCCCCATGCTCAGCTGAGCCGCATAATCATCAGAGGCTTTTTTTTTACTTTTAAAAGCATTTTTTCTACAACCTCTTCCACTGAAAAAATGCTTTTAAAAGTAAAAAAAAAAGCCTCTGATGATCGTGCGGCTCAGCTGGGATCATCAAAGGCTTTTGAAAGAAAAAAACCCTTTTTTTCTTTTAAATGCCTGTGATGATCCAAGCTGAGTTGCCTGATCAGCGGAGACTTTTTTTCTTTTAAATGGCTCTAACGATCAGGCAACTCAGCTTGGATCGTCAGAGGAATTTAAAAGAAAAAAAACTCTTTTTTTCTTTTAAATGCCTCTGACGATCCAAGCTGAGTTGCCTGATCGTCAGAGGCATTTAAAAGAAAAAAAGTCTCTACCGATCAGGCAACTCAGCTTGGATTGTCAGAGGAATTTAAAAGAAAAAAAACCCTTTTTTTCTTTTAAATGCCTCTGACGATCCAAGCTGAGTTGCCTGATCGTCAGAGGCATTTAAAAGAAAAAAAAATCTCTGCCGATCAGGCAACTCAGCTGGGATCATCAGAGCCTTTTGAAAGCATTTTTTTACAACCTCTTCACCGAAGAGGTTGTAGAAAAAAATGCTTTTAAAAATAATAATAATAAAAAAATGGCCACACCCACCCAGTCACATTACCCCCCCCCCACCAAGCCATGCCCACAGAACCAGTAGTAACAAATTTTAGATTTTACCACTGCCCTAGTCCTTCTCTTTGTTAGACTATACAAACCCACTAAATTATATAATGTTGGGCTTGTATTTTCTTCACGGGTGCCTGTATCTCTGATACAAGTGATGTCCTTATTTTCTTTTAGACAAATCTGGAAGCCATGTGGATTGCTATCAAACCACACTTCTGCCAAAATATTTGCTAAAACCAAGGGCGGAATAGGAAAGGAGAATGCGAGAACTTGCAATCCTGAGAAGACATCATCAGGGTCTTTGGCATGCCCATATCCATTAAATTGTGTAGCGTTCAGGGAAAAAGATAGAAAAGGAGGCGAACTGTTTCCTATGATGGAAAACAAGCGTTTCTAACCACTAGCGTTATTAATTGTGTAGGAACATGACCACATACGAATCCAAGCTGCCCTTTTGCAAAGCTGCATGACAGGCATATCAACGCCTCTTTAAAACTCTAATTTTCCCCAGAAAATTATGAACTGCTGAACATTTAATACCATGCTGGTACATAACCTTGTGAAATGTTTTGTTCTGTGTCAGTCTTTAGAAAATCTGCTTCCCCCCCACAACCTTTTAGTTTAGTTTATTATGTTTTCGTCACAAATACACCCACAGAAACACAGAGTACTATCCCCTTTCATCTCTTTCTCTGAAACTGATGTTCTGGTGTAATTCTTGGTTGTATGATACTTCTCCCTTGCTCCAGCTTTAATATGTTGGGTTTAATCACATTCCCATTAATTTTTGAATATTTAAAAGCATTTCACAAGCCCTAGCAAGACAGAAACCTTAACAAATGTATTTCATACACGCACAACAAAAGGCAGTCAGTTTTTCCCCTGGTGCCGTCACTCAGCTGAACACCTAATTCTCATAATATTGTCTTATGTCTGAATATATTTATCAATGTAGTATGGCTGCAGTATTATTATTTCCCTTCACATCTTCTCTACTGCCCTTCTTATGGGTATCATTACTGTGATTATTATTACTCTGTTGCTACACTGACAGCTTCTACACTGGAGACAAATTCTTTTTGTGTCTAATCACATTTGGCCAAATCTTCTCTTCTCTTCTCTTCTCTTCTCTTCTCTTCTCTTCTCTTCTCTTCTCTTCTCTTCTCTTCTCTTCTCTTCTCTTCTCTTCTCTTCTCTTCTCTTCTCTTCTCTTCTCTCCTCTCCTCTCCTCTCCTCTCCTCTCCCCTCCCCTCCCCTCCCCTCCCCTCCTCTCCTCCCTTCCCTTCCCTTCCCTTCTCTCCTACCCTCCCCTCTCTCCCCTAACCTACTGTTCTGACCCAGCTCCCTAAACATGACCAACCCTCTGAAGTTAACTCAAAGATTCCTTTATTAGGAGGGCCAGCAGCCCCAGCAAAAAGTTTCTCTCTTACAGCAAGTTAACAAATCCATCTGGCCAGAAGATGAATAGTTGTCTGCCACATCTATTCATCTCCACCCCCTGCCTTTTATCCCCAGAGCTAGCGTGGGGCTTCACTAGCAGCGGTGGCTCTTCCGTCCCAAAGATCGGCTCACAGATTTCCACTGCTCTCCTCTCCTCTGCCTTCTGTGCATCTGCACGTCAGGCACTGGACCCAGCTGTTCCTCCTCTTCCTCATCAGCCACCTCCAGACCTGGGGGCTGTTGACTTTCCATCTGGGAGCTGACGGATGGCCCAGGCTCTGCCTCTCTCTCTCTCTCTCTCTTTCTGACAGCTCCATCCCCTCTTCCCCCTTGGAGCTCTCAGGTTGCCTTGATGTTGATCAGTGTTGGGTTTCAACTGGTGTTACCACCGGTTCGCTTCGTGCATGCACTCTGCCGCGCCTATCGGCTGGACTAAAAACGAACGGATATAGGTAGGTATAGTGCAAGGGCAGGCGGGAGGGCCCAACTGATGGTTAGAGCGAACCGGTTGTTACATGTAAATGCCTAACATTGAGTACCCATGGCAGGGCAAGGGTTAACACTATCTATCCCACCTAACCCTTCCCTTGACCCCTCTTCACCTTGACTCTGCCTCCCAGGTATATAAGGTATTGTCCAAGAGTCCAGTGCCATTACAGATGTTCACCTGCAAGAGATAAGTAAGATATAAATAAATGCTTTTGAATCAAACCTAACTTGTGTTGAAGTTATTGGGATAGATCCTTGGAAACACGTAACACCGGTTCACTCTCACCTCACCATCTCCGCTACCGGCTCGCCCGAACCGGGGAGAACCAGTAGCAACCCACCACTGATGCTGATCCTGACACCCAGACCTCCTCCTCACCTGTTTTGGTTGCTGAGGGGGCTGGCAGACGACGGGCCACAACACCTGTTCTAATTTCTTATTCTCTTCTCTTCTGTTCTCTTCTGTTCTATTCGGATGTCCCATTGTTTAAGAAAATAGGAAGAATAACAAAATCATGGCAGTAACAAAGCCAACTCTTGGATGACCATGCCGTAGACAGAACTTTGCAGGTAACCCATGTCATAAAAGTTGCTACTGTGTTTCCCCGAAAATAAGACCCTGTCTTATATTTTTTTGAACCCTGAAATAAGTGCTTGGCTTTATTGCCATGCGCTCAAAAGCCCGATTGGGCTTATTATCAGGGGATTTCTTATTTGGGGGGAAACAGGGTACTACATACCACACTAATCATCCATCAGCAATGTGCTACTGGCTATGAATGCTAAAACATTCAATTCATTCTCAGGCTACTTTTTATTTGGAAGTTGAGACAAGGCATTACGTTTTGAATATTCATTCTCATCACCACCCATAACAAAAATTAAGCATATCAAGATGCTAAATTACATGGTTTTCACTTAGAAAAGACAGAGTTGGATAGGATACTCACAGGAACAGAGGACAAATTAATTTTTAAAAATTATAATTTTTTGCTTGGCATTGAGTTAGAGGAAGAAAAAGTAAAGGAAACAATGATAGCTTGGGCAAAGAATTTTGGATATTCAATTGATTTAGACAAATGGCAACAGTTACGGGAAAGGAATTACAAACTAATAATTTTTATTTATTTATTTATTTTATTTTATTTATATACCACCCTTCTCCCGAAGGACTCAGGGCGGTGAACAGCCATAATAAAAACAATGTACAAAAATAGAATTTAAGAGCAGATTAAAATAATTAAATCATGGGCCAAATTTAAAACTCTCATTTTAAAACCAATTTTAAAACCCCATTAAGACCAAATTAAAATCATTTATCCCATCAGAGCGGCTTGCTGGAATAACAGGGTCTTCACTGCACAACGGAAGGTGCGGAGGTCGGGGATCCTTCGTATGTCCGGGGGTAATTCATTCCAGAGGGCAGGGCCCCCCACAGAGAAGGCTCTCCCCCTGGGGGTCGCCAGTCTACATTGTTTGGCTGACGGCACCCTGAGGAGGCCCTCTCTGTCCACTGCATATAAACTGGGAGTGGGAGTGGGGGGCACCGTTTTGCGGTGGTTCTCCTCCTATCTCTCCGACCGGTCGCAATCCGTGTTGACAGGGGGGCAGCGGTCGACCCCGAGGCGCCTTGTTTGTGGGGTGCCACAAGGGTCGGTCCTCTCGCCCCTCCTGTTCAACATTTATGTGAAGCCGCTGGGTGAGATCATCCGTGGTTTTGGGGTGGAGTTCCATCAGTACGCTGATGATACTCAGCTGTACATCTCCACCCCAGACCATCCCAACGATGCCTTGGAAGTGATGTCCCAGTGCCTGGAGGCCGTGCGGGTCTGGATGGGAAGAAACAGGCTTCGACTCAACCCTTCCAAGACCGAGTGGCTGTGGCTGCCGGCGTCCCGGTATAGCCAGCTGACGCCATCGCTGGTTATTGGGGGTGAATCATTGGCCCCCACGGAAAGGGCCCGCAACTTGGGCGTCCTCCTGGATGCACGGCTGTCCTTAGAAGGGCATCTGACGGCCGTGGCCAGGGGGGCTTTTTATCAGGTTCCCCTGATACGCCAGTTGCGCCCCTTTCTGGATCGGGACTCCCTACGCACAGTCACTCAAGCACTCGTCACTTCTCGTCTGGACTATTGTAACGCTCTCTACATGGGGCTCCCCTTGGGGTGCACCCGGAGGCTCCAACTGGTGCAGAATGCGGCCGCGCGGGGGATTATGGGAGCGACTGGGCGCTCCCATGTGACTCCTCTCCTGCGCGAGCTGCATTGGCTTCCGGTGGACTTCCGGGTGTGCTTCAAGGTGTTGGTGACCACCTTTAAAGCGCTCCATGGCTTAGGGCCGGGGTACTTACGGGACCGCCTTCTGCCACCAATTGCCTCCCACCGGCCAGTTCGCTCCCACAGAGAGGGCCTCCTCAGGGTGCCGTCGGCTAGACAATGCCGGCTGGCGACCCCCAGGAGGAGAGCCTTCTCTGTGGTGGCACCTACCCTTTGGAACAATCTACCCCCAGAGATACGAGTGATCTCCGACCTCCGGACCTTTCGTCGGGCCCTAAAAACTCATCTCTTTCAGTTAGCTGGTCTCTCTTGATTTTATGATTTTATGGTTGGTTTTAAATTTTGATATGGATTTTAAATTGATAAATTTTAAACTATGGGCCAAATTTAATTATTTTAAATCTATTTTTAATCGTATTTATGTATAAATGTTTTTATTTTGGCTGTTCACCGCCCTGAGTCCGAAAGGAGAAGGGCGGTATAGAAATTCGAATAATAAATAAATAAATAAATAAATAAATAAATATAAAGAAAACCAATATAAAATATTTTACAGATGGCATATGCCCCCTGAGAAACTGGCAAAAATATTTAAAGATAAATCAGCTAAATGTTGGAAATGTCACCAGTTACCAGGATCTTATTATCATATGTGGTGGACATGCCCAGAAGCTAAAAATTATTGGAATAAAATCAAGACATGGTTGGAAGAAATGACACAACAACGCATTGATTTAAAACCAGAGCTGTTCCTACTGGGTATCGTTCCAGAGAAAATTTGTAAAGAAAATATTTATTTGATTATACATGTAATAACAGCTGCAAGGATTGTTTTTGCACAAATTTGGAAAGCAGAGAAAATACCTTTGGAAGGAGAAGTAATTAAAAAAAATTTTAGACTATGCAGAAATGAATAGATTAACTTTGATGATTAAAGAAAGAAAGGATTCAGAATATTTTAAGATATGGGATCAATTTTATCATTGGTTAGAAAAGAGATATAGATAAGTAAATCAATAGTTAGGTAAAAATAAATGGTATAATTAGAATATTGTACTTTTGGAGATATGTTGTAATAGATTGGGTGATAATGAAGACAGAAGAAACAACAAAAAGATGAAGTCATGGAGAAAACACCGAGATGTCGCATGGAAGGAATGACCGATGTATTAAATGTTTGTATCAGCATTCTGATGCTGCCATAAAAAGGAGGAGATGAGGCTTGACTTTTCACCTACTTATTTTCTCTGTAGATAATATCCCCTAGGAGATGGGTTGGGAGGGGGGAACATTCCTGTGGGGTGAGGTCAGAAGCTGGGGAGACTGACTTGGAAGATGGCCAATGAGAAGATGAGAATTGGGGAACGGAAAGGGAAGGGTTTGGGGGTCAGAGGGTTAGTATCGGCTACGACGAAGTCGGGGCCAGATCTGTCGTACTCAATAAATGGAATATTTCAGCAAAGATTAATTGTTTGGGAGTGCAATTTATTTGAGATGACATCGAAACCTGACAGTTTGTTTGTGTATAAAATAAAAAAAACATACAAAAAAACCCCCAAGCATACCAAACTCTGGGAATCTTTTGGTAAGGTAACACCAATGCGTCTCCCAAACATATTTGCCACTTCATTCCTGTTGGGGTTTTAGCATTTGATACATCCCTGGTTGAAAGTATCTCAGCATTTGTTTTCACCACCCAATAAAAAGAACTATATAGCATCAGCTAAAAGCATGTTGAATCATGTCATTGCTAGGAACAATTGGAACCTCTGTTCCTCATGGCACATAATGCAGAATTGGAGAAAATAAGGGCATTCAGGTGAACTAGTAATCAATCTCCACATTGATAAAATTGCTTTCATCAATTCATATGCCCTGAAGAAGCATGGAGTAGAATCACTTTCTGTTTACATATCTGTCTACTTGATACTTGATGGACAGCATGTCATCAAATCAGTGACTCTTAGTTGACACTTGGTGATTTGTATGCCTTCTCCAGATTAATCTGTATCTAATACCCAACCAAACCCTTCCTATCTTCCAACAATGCATCCATTGACATTGTAATTGAGTCTACCCACCTTACGTAGTGTAGACATGGCTGTAATGCTGGGAAAGTTGGAAGAAAAGAGAAAAGGAGGACCAGCAATAGACGTGGTTAAAGTGTTGATGGGCATGCAAGTGGGAGACTTGAAAGAACAGGTTAACAATAGATTGTCATGGGGGCGGGGGGAGTAGGGTGCATGGAAGGACAAAGATGGGATTTTCTCTTCATTCATCAACTACCTCCAATGTGTTGCACCCCTGTGACCATGGGGATGCTACAATAGTCATAAGTGTGGAAAAAATGGTCATAAGTCACTTTTTTCAGTGCCGTTGTAACTTTGAACAGCCACTAAATGTTGTAAATCAAGGACTACTTCTATTTTGGTAGAACATTGATTAAATATGGGTAAAAATGGATAGACATTATTAAGATTTGCAAATATTGCTAGACATTAGTGGTGGGTTATAAGGAATGAAAGTCAGTTGAAAGACTTTCTGCTACTTTTTTAAAATTTCTACTTGGAAACCAGTTCTGAACTTTGTGCTTGAGGAGGGGAAAAAAATGAAGCTTTGATTTTGGGTTTTCCTGATTAGATAGATTTGTTGTTATAGAAATGGCTACTTTATACTATTACGTAGAAGTAAACGGTTGAGGTTTGATGTTACTGTTGTATTCTACTACACAAGAGGGAGTTGGAAGTCAACACCTTTTTTGTTTCTTTTTCCCTTCTTTTCTACACTTTTCCTTTCCCCTTCCTCTCCTTTGTATTTCCTACTATTTGCTTTTGGATTTTTGGATTTTATATTATAAACTAATAAAAATTGTAAACTGAAGAATTGAAAAACTGAAAAACTTTCTGCTACTGTATTCCTTTCTATACCAACCCAAAAAATGCCGGTTTAGTTGACTCCATCATAAAATGCAGGGATAAGCAAAGAAGTTTAAAGTGGAGAAGTGATAAACAGTCCCGAACTGAGTTACTGACAAGACGTAGAATGCAAAGTGCAAACTCAGCTGAGGAAGTTACGTCCATACACAGAGATTTTCCATTCATGATTTATACCTTAATTTGCCTGGATAATGTCTGCATTTGTCTTAATACTGTTGTTTGCTTCTTGGAAGAACTCAAGAAAAGGGAATGTTAGGAGAGGGTATCGTAGTTTAGGGTGCTACCACAACTATTTTGCATTGAAAAGAAAAGGACATTCTTGGGTACCCAAGAAAGCTGAACCCACAAATGGGAAAAGATTGGTTGTGAAAAGAGAAGCAGAGAGGAGCTTTGCGAAACAAGAGGAAACCCTAGTAAAATTCAAGGGATGGGTGGGTTGATCTCAGGGGTCTATTAGTATCTAATGCAGGGGCGTCAAACTCAAGGCACATGGGCTGGATGCGGCCCCCGGAGTGCTTAGATCTGGCCGGCGGGGCCACCCTGGAAACAGCGAAGGATCGGCCCGCGGTGTTTCTGCCAGCAAAAATGGAGCTTGCCCAGCAGTGGTTTCACATTATGTTACTACCGGTTCGCCATGCGCACGCATGGTCGCTTTGTGCGTGCGCATGCATGATTTATGTGCCCGCCTACCTTCCACACATGCGCCCAGCCTTCCGTGCTTCTGTGCTTTGCTTGTGCGCACGCCTTCCGCACATGCTCCCGGCCTCAAAAACATGCTTAAATAGGATGGCATAGAGTGGGTGGGTTGCAGGCCCACCCACAATTTCCGCTACCAGTTTGGGTGAACTGGCCCGAAATGGCTAAATACCACCTCTGAGCTCGCCCCCCCCCCCGAATTCTGTTTTCACTGGCAGAGGGTTGCAGGAGGCCGTCATAGCCGAAAACAGAGCTCAGGAGTTTGTTTTCACTGGCAGAGTTCTCGGGCCACCACAAGTGCCCCTGACACGAGTGATGTCAAGCTGGCCACGCCCACCCTGTCCACATCCATCCCAGCCCCCGAGGTCAAACACAACCCTGATGCGGCCCTCGATGAAATTGAGTTTGGCACCCCTGGTCTAATGTAAAGGAGTCCCTGCAGATTTTACTCTGCTAGTCATTGCTGACTCTAGGGGGCGATGCTCATCTCTGTTTCAAGGCCATTGAGCCAATGCTGTCCAAAGACATTTCCAGGATCATGTGGCCAGCATGACATCACAGAGCACTGTTACCTCCCCACCAAAGTGGTGCCTATTTATTTATTTGCATTTGTATGCTTTTGAACAGCTCAGTTCAAAGCAGGACGGGAGCTCACCCTGTCATGTGGAGCTCGGGACTCAAACCTGGGCTGCCAGGTTTTCCAGCCGACAAGCCCAGCATCTTAACTGCTGAGCCACCATGCCACCCAGTGCCTAAGGTAGCCTTCCATTCTATTTTGCGTTTGGTGAGCCCACTAGGATTAGTTCTTTGGGTAGTATTCATATGAATGACTTGGATGAAGAGGGGAAGGCAACTTTTATCAAATCTGCAGACAACACAAAAGTGAATAAAACCCAAGAATCCCCAAGAAGAAATTAAAGACTATCCCATTAGGTTAGGGAATTGGACCAGAAAGCCAAAAATAAATAAATAAATAATGGAGACGGATATGCAGAATTCTTCATTTAGGAAACCTGTTGTGGCTCCGTTGCCTGAGTCTGGGCTATCGAGCAAGGCCTCCCTCTCCAGGACCCTCCTCTCTGGCAATGCCTCCAGAGGACACCGAAGGCCAAAAGATAGGCTCAGAGCCAAGCACGTCCCCACAGCCACAGGTGGACAGTGACGAAGGAGATAAGTGCTGGCTGGACCCTCGACAGAGGCGCAGGGAGAAGCGTGCGCAGCAGAGGGGAAGGCATGCCAGAGATTAGCTGAGTCACTGGACCACACCCCACAGGGTATAAATGTGGGTGTGGTGGCTGGTTCAGTTTGTGATGACCAAAAACTAAAACTAATCCATGATTTCTGCATTACTGGACTTTGCCTGCTTTATCGGACTGCATTTGGATTAATCCTTGTATTGTTGAAAACTCTGCCTGTTTTATCGGAATGCTGGCAGGCTAACCTTTTTTTGTGTGAGTAAAGTCTGAATTGGCAGCTAGCCACTGGGTTGCTGCCAGCTTTATTTTCAAAGAATTTTGTCGTGTGGCTTATTAACTCCGGGCCGACTGTGGGGGTGCGTGAGTGGAACGGGGACAGAACAAAACCAAAATAAAGCATGTGCATACACACACACTCAAATCAGAGGTGGAATTCAGCTGGTTCGGACCAGTTCAGGCGAACTGGTAGCTCTGACAATCAGCTGACCCTGTCCACCTGGCCCCACCCTATCCTATCCTTTATTTCCTGCTTTCTAGCTCATCTCAATTGTGCGACACAGCTGATTTCCCCCCCTCGCTGTTCTACTTACCGTTGCTCACTTGGAAGGTAAGTAGCTGAGCTTCTAAATGCTCCATTTTCATCTCGAAGCGCTCGCTCATCGAATGGTTGTTAAACCAGCAGCATTCCATCACTGACACAGATGCAGGATCGGGCTGCTGTTTGTTTTGGTAACCGTACTTGTGAACAAACATTTCGGAATAGTAATTGAGTGCAAATGAATTGAGTGGAAATGAATCAACAATGTGATGTGATTGCAGGCTTCGTCAGGCTTTTCCCAAAGTACAGGAAACAAGCATTTCATGTTATTCAGCATTTTAAAATCCTCCTTTCTGCATTGAATCTCATTCCAGGCACCTTGTTCCGGAAGTCGGTCTTGAGCACATTCGGAGAATGGCAATGAGGCAGAATCACAGACTAGAAACGAAGTTGCAGGAAAAGCGATTGAAGAAACGAGGAAAGTTTAGCCTGTGCAAGAGAAGTCTAAGCAGGCTATGATACCATTCTTCAAATACAGGTGGTCCTCGACTTACGACCACAACTGAGCCCACCAAGAGGCATCAGTCCTTGATGGAGATCTAGCTCATTCTTCAAAGAGTCAACCAGAGCCTGAGTGGCGCAGCAGACTAATGCTACTGTTAAAGGTAGTATTTAGCTTCCAGCTGCCTGCAATTACTGTGAGTTCAATTCTCACCAGGCTCAAGGTTGACTCAGCCTTCCATCCTTTCTAAGGTAGGTAAAACGAGGACCCGGTTTGTGGGGGCAATAAGCTGACTTTGTATAAAATATACAAAGTATGAAGGCTATTGCTTAACGCCTTGTAAGCTGCCCTGAGTCTCCGGAGAAGGGCGGCATATAAATAAATAAATAAATAAAAACCAAGTGAAGTTGGCATCTCTATTCTTGAAAAGCTCCAGTGATGGAGCACCCACAACTCCTGGAGGCAAGCCGTTCCATTGATTAAAGGCAATCCTCACACGTGGCCAGGGGTGGGTTCTACTTACTTTTACTACCGGTTCGCAACAGGGCCGCGCGCACGCGCTTGCTTCACTCATGCGCACGCGTGCTCTTCTGTGCATGCGCAGAAGCTTTTTGATGACGTTGGGGTTGGTGGGTGGAGCCTCCTGCTGGTTTTACTACCGGTTCTATAGAACCGGTATAGCATTATAAGTATAGCATTATAGTATAGTATAGCAAATAAGGAAGAGTCAAAATACAAAGAGAAATGTATATTACAGTTGCGACAAACTGGACATGTATTGAAATGGATGTTTATATGTTTTTATGTTTTGTATGTTTCATTGTTCTGTTTAGTTTGTACTTATAAATAAAAATTGAAAAAAAAATGGAAAAAAAAAAGAAGTATAGCATTACCAGAGAGAAAATTCTTAATGCCTTTTTAGCAATGTTGGTACAATGAGCTCTGGGGCTTAGATCAGGGGTGAAATGCTCCCGGTTCGGACCGGATCGCCCGATCCGGTAGCGATGGGGGCGGGTGGTTCGGAGAACCAGTAGCAAAAATCCTTGTGCCCCCCCCACTATGCCCAGCTGAGCTGCACAATCATCAGAGGCTTTTTCATTTTTTACTTTTAAAAGCATTTTTTCTACAACCTCTTCCGATGAAAAAATGCTTTTAAAATTTTTTAAAAAAAGCCTCTGATGATTGCACGGCTCAGCTGGAATCATCAGAGGCTTTTCAAAGCATTTTTGTTGAGGGTAAAACTTCCCTCTGCATAGTAGGCAACAGACCGGACAGCAAAGAGATACGTTGCTGGTTAAACACACAGATACTCACAGACTCTGAACGGTGAAAAAAAAAACTTTCTTTACTCTTAGTGAAAAAGCAAACTTGGTTTCTCAAAACAATGATAACACGTCTTTGAATAATCACTCTCCAACACAAAACATAGTTTGCTTACAGTTCTCTTTAGTCACACACAGTCCCTCTTCAGAAGATCAATCATCAAGTAGCAGGAGCAGGAGCTCCCGGGCTTCCTGTCTACTTTTATGGCTGCCTGATAATTGCACAGCCAATCATTCTTCTTATATCATTTAAAGTCACAAACATAGTTTTTCTATATATTATCTACCCAACCGTAGGATGAATATCCAACAATTTTTTTCTGCAACCTCTTGGCCGAAGAGATAGTTAAAAAAATGCTTTGAAAAGTCTCTGACGATTGCAGCTGAGTTGCCTGATCGGCAGAGAGGCTTTTCAAAGCATTAGAAAAAATGCTTTGATTTCTCTCAAAGGCATATTTTATTTACTCCAATTTCTAATATATTTTCCACTATATCTCCCTCTAATATTTAACTATCTTCCAGATTTCCACAGAAATCTGTGTAATATGTAAACTGGGAGAAAGAAAAAAAACCTAAGGTAAACTGATTTGAGGATAAGGGTCAAAGGATTAAAATTAGATAAAATGTTGTTTTATAAAATATAATAAAAATGGAGTGGTATTGAATTGAAACTAAGAATAAATGGTGATAAAATTGTAAGGTAAACACTTAACAAGAGGTTAGAATATTGTAAAAATTACTTTGATATGACTTGTATAAGATATAAGGTAAAGAAGAATAAAGATATGTTTAGAATTGTTATGCAGATGTAAAAATGAGTGAAAGTGAATTTGAAACTAATTTTGGATAGATATAATGGATTTATCTAGATGAAAATGTGAAATTTGAGGTAAAATTGGTTTTTTCTTAAGTTTTGAATTTCTTTTTTATCTTCTTTTTTTTTCTTTTTTTGTTTATTTATAAAAGATGTAATGGAAATTGTGAATTGAGCTTGTGAAAGGAATGTAAGCGTGGTAACCATCTATGACCGGATCGAGATTTTTGCTCTTGAAAGTTATGTTTTTATGTTTAAATTTGAAAAAATAAATAAAAAATATTTACAAAAAAAAAAAAGAAAAGAAAAAATGCTTTGAAAAGTAAAAAAAAAAAAAAAAGTTGGCCATGCCTACCCCGTCATATTACCCTCACCACCACCAAGCCAGGCCCACAGAACCGGTAGTAACAAATTTTACATTTCACCCCTGACTTAGATCTTTTGAAATGAGTACTCCTAGATCCTTGACAGAGTGTGGCTCATCTTTTAGATCATTTCCGCCCAGCTTGTATTTGATGTTCTGATTTTTATTGCCACTGTGCAGGACTGAGCATTTGTTAGCAGAGATTTGGAGCTGCCAATTGTTTGACTATTCAGATACATAATCTAAGTCGTTTTGTAGGGTAGAGGAATTGTCTGTGGTGTTAAATAGTTTTATTGTAAGGCTATGTTAACAGAATCTTGCTAGTCTGAAAGTAGATGCTTCCTGCTTCCACTTTTAATTGCTTGATTAATTAGAGTAAGTCCTCCCTAAATCTCTGGGGGCTCCTGCCTCTCTTGTCTGTTTCTTAGGCAGTACCTTTTCCGCTCCTTCCAGAAAGTCATCCACACATTCATTGCATTACAAAATCAATGGATGCCCTCAGTTGAAGGATAGAAAGCCATCTGTTCAATTTGGATTCTTTTCTGCAACCTCAGCAAGGAGTTGGGCTCTATACATCCCAGTTTCCTCAACAACAATAGATTTGAAGAAATTTATTTATTTATTTTATTTATTTATTTATGCAATTTATATGCCGCCCTTCTCCTGAAGGACTCAGGGCAGCTTACAAGAAGGAAGAAAAAAAAATTACATAAACAACAAATCAATTTAAAATTAGTTAAAATTAATTAAAAATTTAATTAAAATTATTAAAAATCACTCCGACGGATTCAGCCCACTTGGTGAAAAAGCCACGTCTTCAATTCGCAGCAGAAGGAGAGGAGGTCAGGGGCGGTCCTGAGGCCGGTGGGCAGCCCATTCCAGAGGGTCGGCGCTCCCACAGAGAACGCTCTCCCCCTGGGGGCTGCCAGCTGACATTGTCTGGCTGACGGCACCCTGAGGAGGCCCGCTCTGTGAGAGCGCACCGGACGATGGGAGGATGGCAGGAGATGATCCTGCAGATACCCCAGGCCTAAGCCATGTAGGGCTTTATAGGTAAACACCAGCACCTTGAAACGAACCCGAAGAACCACTGGTAGCCAGTGCAGCTCGCGCAGGAGAGATGTCACACGGGAGTATCGAGAAGCCCCTGTAACAACCCGCCTGGCTGCATTCTGGACTAACTGTAGCCTTCGGGTGCATCCCAAGGGCAGCCCCATGTAGAGGGCATTACAGTAGTCCAACTGAGACGTAACAAGGGCATGAGTGACCGTGGCAAGGGCATCCCGATCTAGGAAAGGACACAACTGGCGCACCAGGCGTACCTGTGCGAAGGCCCCCCGGTCACGGCCGTCAAATGATCTTCTAAAGATAGCTGTGAGTCCAGGAGGATCCCCAGATTGCGGACTCTTTCTGAAGGAGTAAGGACCTCCCCTCCCATCACAAGTGACGGGGCCACTAGATCACGAGATGCCGGTATTATCTGGCCTAAGTAATTGCCCTGGTAACTCACAGGGCAATTTTTGCATTGGAATATAGTGAGGCAGTCAATAGAGGGAATGGCTGAAGTTCTGCTGCTCAGTTCTCTATGAAGTCCTTTGCATTTTCAGCTGCTTTAGAATCCAATTCTTTTTCTTTGAGGCCTGATTGGCTATAGAGTTTGTATTCGCCCAACAAAGCTGATCAGAGAAGGGTAAATAATGTACTGTAGGAGAAGAACAGGCAAAACTAGGGGGGCAGAGTTAAGTCCATCATCAGCTTAGAGTCTTTACGATGCCACAAATGACCAAAGTCAAAACCCTCTTGAATTCTTTTGATGCTTATCTGACACTAATCTAGTACAGATCGTCCTCAACAGTTCACTTAGTGACTGTTCAAAGTTACAATGGCACTGAAAAAAACGACTTGACTATTTTTCACACTTATGACTGTTGCAGCATCCCCATGGCCACATGATTTACATTCGGCTGCTTCACAACTGACTCATATCTATGACAAATGCAGTGTCCCGGGGCCATGTGATCCCCTTTTTTGCGACCTTCTCATAAGCAAAGTCAATGGGGAAGCCAGATTCACTTAACAACCATGTTACTAATTTGACAACAGCAATGATTCACTTAACAAGGATGGCAAGAAAAGTCATAAAACGGGGGGAAAACTCACTTAACAAATTTCTCACTTTGCAACATAAATTTTGGGCTACCTTTATTGAACTGTAATTGACTAGATTCTTGTGTAAAGTCTTTAGAAATAAATCTTCTGAACTGCATCTTAACATATGGTCCTCATCCTTTACACCTGACAGATAAACCCACTATCGCCTTGGTTCCATTTTGCAACTTTACTTGCCCCTGCAGAGTCTAGTTGCACTCATACAACACATTTAATTTGATATCTTAGTAATTGTCTTTTGTGGTAGTGTGGGGGTGGGGGTGGGGAGAGGCAAGGAAGAAGATTTTTAAGCAACACAATGTTTTCAAATATATAATTTTTTATAATTTTAACTACAATAGTAAAAACTAATACAAACTAAAGTTAGAGAACCAGAATGGGGGAGGGGGGGGAGGGAGAAAAAATGCAGAGAAAAAGAGAAACAAAGAAAAAAGAATAGTTAAACATAGACTCTGTGGTTTCTCTCTGTCATTTAATATATGTGGGTATATGCATAATTTTGCATTTATTATTTATTTATTTATTTATTTATTTATTTATTTAGTTCTATTTATGTAGTGTATATTGGAGGTGGCGACCCTTTGAGAGCTGTATGCAACAAAATTTCATTTTACTGTATGCCGATTAATGTACATTCAAAGTGACAGTGAAGTTATTCTAAGTCGAAGTCGCGTGCAAAAAGCAGGGGGTGGGGGAACGCGGGGGGGGGTCGCGTGCGTGCATGCCAACATAATTCAATTCATGTCCCACCCCCCCACGCATGCATGTACGCCCCCGTGCTCTCCCCCCGCTTTTGGCATGTGATGGCATAAAGGTTACTGGTGGGCCTGATAGGCCTGTTTTTCTCCAAGAAAGTCTCTGGAGCCTGGGGAGGGCAAAAACGGTCTCCCCCGACCCAGAGGCCCTCCAGAGGTCGGAAACAGCCCGTTTCCTGACTTCTGGTGGGCCTGGAAGGCCTGTTTTTTGCCCTCCCCAGGCTCCAGAGGCTTTCTTAGAGCCTGGGGAGGGCGAAAATGGCCTCCCCCACCCCCCTGGAGGCCCTCTGGAGGCCAGAAGCGGCCTGCTTCCCAACTTCCGGTGGGCCCAGAAGGCCTGAAAACATGCGTGCTGGAGCTCAGCTAGGGCAACATTTGCGTGCCCACAGATGTGGCTCCATATGCCACCTGTGGCACGCGTGCCATAGGTTCGCCATCATGGGTATAGGGTCTCCTGCTTCAGCAGGAGGTTGGATTAAAAGTTCTACAAGGTCCTTTCCAATTCTGTTATTCTATTATACTAAAAAATAAAGAAAGAAAGAAAATACAGGACTTTCTTACTGAAAAACAACAACAAGAAAAGAAGACCAGTATTGATCTACTTGTTGCAGCAAGGAAGAGCAGAATGGCATTTTAGTGGGAGAGTTTTATTTATTTGGCCGGTTTGCCTCTTGGCATTGCATAGAATGCCTAGGAAATATTTGGAATATTAAGCATTTCATCCTTTGACGTCCCATTTTTGGCATTCTATAGATTCCCCAGGCACTCTATAAAGTGCCTAATTTCACACAATTGGTGTCAACTCATCTAACTTCTTGAATTCCTCATCGCTTACAAAATTGATAATATGTTTCCATCATATGTGCACCATAGTAAAGAGTAAAGAGCCCTGGTGGCGCAGCAGACTAAAGCACTCTTATAACATCAGCTGCCTGCAATTACTGCAAGTTCAAATCTCACCAGGCTCAAGGTTGACTCAGCCTTCCATCCTTTCTAAGGTAGGTAAATTAAGGACCCAGTTTGTGGGGGCAATAAGCTGACTTTGTATAAATATACAAAAGTATGAAGGCTATTGCTTAACGCATTGTAAGCTGCCCTGAGTCTCCGGAGAAGGGCGGCATATAAATCAAATAAATAAATAAATAAATAAATAAATAAATAAATAAATAAATAAATAAATAAATAAATAAATAAATAAATAAATAAATAGTATGCTGTGCTCTTTTTAATGTATTTTCCATATATTCAGGGGTGGGCTACTGGAGGTTCACGGGGGTTCGGGAGAACCTCTAGCTAAGATTCTGTGCAGTTCGGAAAACCCCCAAATCCCACTACTGGCTGGCCCCTCCCACCCCACACACCCTCCACACACACCCCATTTTGGATGCAGGTAAGTGCAGGATGCATGCGGAGGCTCGGGTAGGGTGAAAAACAAGCCTACCGGAAGTTCGGGAAGGCCGGAAACAGGCCTGTTTCTGGCCTCCAGAGGGCCTCTGGAGCCTGGGAAGGCTATTTTCGCCCTCCTGGAGGCTCGACATAAGACTCCAGAGCCCGGGAAGGGCAAAAACGCCCTCCTGCCATGGTGCAGGAGGCCGACTAGGCCACACCCACCATGTCCACGCCCACCTAGCAACTGGACAGAGAACCCCTTGCTAAAATTTTTGAAGCCCACCCTTGCATATACTCTATGCCATGCACCAAATCAATCAATCAATCAATCAATCAATCAATCAGGAATTGGGGGTTGTACTGAGTGCTTGAAACAGAACATGAACTGGAATTTAATAATATCATTGGGATGCCTTTCAATGAGGCAGGATTGGTCTTAGCCAATTGTCTACCGTCCCTGTCCTTTTATTCATATCCATTTCATGGATTCATAATCATGTTTATACTTATATCTGTTATCTAATACATGCTTGACAGAAATAAATAAATAAATAAAATTAATAAAATTAACACAAAAGAGAACAACTGTTACTAGCCCTTTAAGAATAAATATTTACACAAATGATGAGAACCAAGAATTTCTTTGGGGCAGATGAAAGAAGTCTGTTAAACTGCCACCTGTGCCCATCTTGGTCAAAAGACAACCCCCCCCACAAGCAATGGGATGAAATGCTTGGTCTTTTTGCTCATCTGAATGCAGAGAAGGTGGCTAACTTACTCACTAAGTCCTTTTAATTTCAACCTATCGGCCCTCCTTTGAAGACATCTGTCGGAAACGTTGCCCGTGAAGTCAGAAGAGCTTCATCTCCATCGAGGGCGCACGAGGATGCCCCTTTCCTTTCAAAAAAAAGATATTCAGTCAATTATGGCTCTAGGATTGCAGTCATTTCCATCTGAATGGCGTTTATTGGCCACTGTTATTTCCACCCAGTGAAGAATAGGGGTTCGTGCCCCAGGATTTGTGTGTTGGCTGATTTTGCACACTCGTTATTAAGGCACGGCTCTAATTAGCATCATTTGGAAAATTTGTTTGCTGCAAATGGAAGTAGGAGAAAAAGAGAGAGGAATGGAAACGGGAAACATAATACAAGGAAGATAATCACCAAGCCAGATTGCTTTGAAATGGCCTCCTTTTGATAATAGCCCATTTTGGGCAAGGATCTCCCCCCCCTCACCCCTATGAATAGAGTGATGGCAATAGATAGGTTGTGTTCTATGGTGGCTGTGTGAATTTAACCTGGTCTCCTTTTTTTTTCTTTTATCTCTTATTCAAGGTCTAATTGTGTTTGCTTGTTTGTTTATTTGTAATCTCTTTTATTTTGAAGGCTTTAAAAAAGGGGGAGAAATATTTACATTTAAGGGAGAAAAAAGGACATCCTATCAAGATTTCTTGTGGGACTCCGGTGGAAGTCAAATAATTTTTCACCAGGTCAGCCGGCTCCTTTTTGTAATGGGATTAAAAAAAATGAAATCCAAAGGTTTTATGCTGTTATTTTAGTGTAGCTGTTTGAAATGTTTACAAAGCTTTCTTTTTTCCCCCTTCTCGCAATTATCTTCTATTCTGCCTGCCACAATTGCATACAGCCTTATTTCCATGAACAAAGTCAGACTGTCCCATAAAGCCAATGAATGAGCACATTCAACATTTGCCTGCCAACTTGGTCGAGACTTTATAGCAATATAGAAATTATGCTGCTCCAAACAGCAGATCTGAAAGCCAGCTGGGTGACTTTGGGCCAGTCACTCTCTCTCGACCCACCTCACAAGGTTGTTGTTGTTGTGGGGAAAATAGAAGGAGGAAGGTGTGTTAGAAATTCAATACCTTCAGTTATTTGTATAGTTGGATATAGTAAAGGTAAAGGTTGTATAAAAATAGTAGTAAAGGTTGGATAAAAATCTCTCCCCCCCATGTCTGTCTGTCTGCGTCTGTCTGTCTGTCTGTCTGTCTGTCTGTCTGTCTGTCTGTCTGTCTATCTATCTATCTATCTATCTATCTATCTATCTATCTATCTATCTATCTATCTATTATTTATTTACCGTATATGTCTGTTATAATCTATCAATCAGCATCTATCTACGGTCTCTCTCTCTCTCTCTCTCTCTCTCTCTCTCTCTCTCTCTCTCTCTCTCTCTCATCATGCGCTGTGGTAGCACAGTGGTAAGAGTGCAGTATTGCAGGTTATTTCTGCTGACTGCTGGCTGACTGCAATTTGACAGTTCAAATCTCACCAGGCTCAAAGTTGACTCAGCCTTCCATTTTTCTGAGGTCGGTAAAATGAGGACCCAAATTGTTGGGGGCAATAGGCTGACTCTGCAAACCACTTACAGAGGGCTGTAGAGCACTGTAAAGTGGTATATAAGTCTAAGTGCTATTGCTATCATCATCATCATCATCATCATCATCATCATCATCATCATCATCTACAGAATCTCTCTCTCTCTCTCTCTCTCTCTCTCTCTCTCTCTCTCTCTCTCTCTCTCTCTCTCTCTCTCTCTCTCTCTCTCTCTCTCTCATCATGCGCTGTGGTAGCACAGTGGTAAGAGTGCAGTATTGCAGGTTATTTCTGCTGACTGCTGGCTGACTGCAATTTGACAGTTCAAATCTCACCAGGCTCAAAGTTGACTCAGCCTTCCATTTTTCTGAGGTCGGTAAAATGAGGACCCAAATTGTTGGGGGCAATAGGCTGACTCTGCAAACCACTTACAGAGGGCTGTAGAGCACTGTAAAGTGGTATATAAGTCTAAGTGCTATTGCTATCATCATCATCATCATCATCATCATCATCATCATCATCATCATCATCATCATCTACAGAATCTCTCTCTCTCTCTCTCTCTCTCTCTCTCCTCTGAATAGTTCACCACAACAATAAAAACAAACTTTAAAACAATCATAATAAATATAATACTAAAACGATTGAACAAAACCAAAATCTGACATCTTAATCATCCCCTTAGAAGGTCCCTCCATTCATTTTTTTTCTATCGCATCTTATCCCGATGCTGGCTAAAAGCTAGATCTTATGGCCTTCTGAAAGACTAAAAGGGTAGAGCCTCTTATCAATATATCATTTCATAGATCCATTGGAATGTTGCAAAATATGTGCACATTTACGTGATGAAGTGCCGGTTACAACATAAATTCTCAATTTATGGGTGGTGGGAGAGGATTTTCCTCCGCATCGATTTAAAAAATTGACACTGGATAATTTGTGTTCAGCATCATTTCAAAACCAAACTAAAAAAGAGTCAGAGAATCATCAGAGTGAAAGGGGCCTTTTATAGCATCTGGAAATCCAAATGTTAGAAGTTGAAAATGTGCAAAAAAATATCTTCACCAGTTTGTGCCCTTGACACTCTAGATAGTAGGTTCCATTAGTAGAGCATTCTGACTCTCTCTTGAGTTAACTTCAGCCCTTCAGTATTAATTTTATCCTTTGATGATCCAAAAAAAAAATAAATTCTTTGTCTTTTTGTGATATCCGTTCAGGTATATCTGCAGGATTATCTCCTGCTTTCCTCCCACCGTCCGGTGTGCTCACACAGAGCGGGCCTCCTCAGGGTGCCGTCAGCCAGACAATGTCGGCTGGCGACCCCCAGGGGGAGAGCGTTCTCTGTGGGAGCGCCGACCCTCTGGAATGGGCTGCCCACCAGCCTCAGGACAGCCCCGGACCTCCTTTCCTTCTGCCGCGAATTGAAGACGTGGCTTTTTCACCAAATGGGCTGAATCCGTAGGGGTGACTTCAAATAATTTTAATAATTTTTAATTGATTGTAATTTAATTTTAAACTGATTTTAATTGTTTATGTAATTCCTTGTTCTGTTTTTGTAAGCCGCCCTGAGTCCTACGGGAGAAGGGCGGCATATAAATTACATAAATAAATAAATAAATAAATAAATAAATAAATAAATAAATAAATAAATAAATAAATAAATAAATAATCCAAAATCCAATATCCAAAATCCAATAATCACTGGAAGCCCTCAAGAAGAGGCTGAACTGCCATCTGTCAGAAATGGTGTAGGGTCTCTTGCTTGGGCGGGGGGTTGGACTAGATGACCTACAAGGTCCCTTCCACCTCTGTTATTCTGTTAAATTTGTTTGAATGTAATTGGACATGGGGAGATAATTCCCAGGGGGGAAGGTGTGGAGAAGGGGATTTTTCGCACTTTGGGTGCGAAAAATCAGATTCAGCCTTGCTACGCTGTAGTCACTTGGCTTTAATAAAGTGCATTAATATTAATATTAATGTTAATGTTACAGTGATGAATACCACAATAAATATGTGTATTATGATTGTTTAAAAATAACTGTACCCAAACCACACACTGTTTGATGAAAATAAAACATTAAAAAAAGATGTGCAGACTTCAACTCCCAGAATTTTCCAGACAGCCAAACTTGAAGGTGGATGGGGAATTCTGGGAGTTGAAGTCCACAAATCTTCAAGATGTCAAGGTTGAGAAACAATTGTCTAGCTCATGAACTGCTTTGAGCTAAATTCACTTGTGGCAGTTGCTTCATAGGCCGGCTATGATTAGATTTCCCCCAGTTCTATTGCCTGTTTTCTCCTCAGAAGTTGTGCCCGAACGACCCTTGTGCAAATTGTTTCTGAGGGGTTCATGACTATAACTTCCTCTGAGGAGAAATGGATGTGTGATATTTGTCCTCTTCCATTTTCAGACCACCCATTTAACAGATAATTGCTTTTGCCACAGTCATTGTGCGGTTGGCTTTGAACTAGAAAAACACCACTCTTGGCACCTAATTCCCCCTGTTTTTCACCAATTTGGCAGAAGATCAGTTCTCTGAATTAACTCAGCCCTAACCCAGAGCAAGACGAGAGCTGTCACTTGTCCAAGTGAGCCTGAGACACAAATGATTTAATGGTGACAAATGTTTCGGGGTGTTCGGTGGCATTAGGCGCTTCCCCCCACCCCACGCTTTTCAGTTGCAATTTACTTTATTATCTGTGTAATAACTGGTTTATGCTTAACAGCTAAGCACAAATAACAAGCATGTTGATTAAGACACCGTGGAAGAGGGCCAAAGAGTAATAAAGTTAAGAAGAAACCTGCACGCTTCAAATTAAACGGGTTATTTGCATAATCAGAAGATGGTGGGGAGAGTTAAAATGAGTTCCTTGCTGTCCCCTTACCTAGAGCGTTTAGAAACTTTATTGCTGGAAAGCTTGAAGAATAAGAAACCAAACTCTTCTATTATATATATATATATATATATATATATATATATATATATTCCTGTAATGCTTAATTTAATTGATAAGCTCAAGAGCTTGAGGGGGAAATTGTTTCAGGAAAGAGAGTTGTTAATAAGATGCACCGAGTGGGTCCCTCAGCACCCTGATCTATTTCACAGGGTTGCAGAATCCTAATGAACTGGAAGACGTCTCAACCACCTGGCCCAAAGTCGCTGGCCTCTTAATGACCTTCATAGCTTGGTTTCCTGGAACAACCTGGGACACTCAGCACTTGAGAGCATCTGGACTTTAATAAGCCCAGGGACCTGCTTATTAAAGCCACCTTTTGCAGAAAGAATATTATTGTTGCCAAATATAGGTCTGAGCTCTGAAAGTGTGTTATTAGAGGAACACTCCTAACTTGGAGCCCTTAACAGCACCAAGAATATACCCTGGTGGTGCTAATGAGCTGAGGCCATCCTCTCAATTGGATTTTTTTTTTATTTTTTTGTAGGAAAGAAGGTTAGAAACACATATTCTTTATTTTTTTACCAGGTGTCTAAAATAACTACCTTGGTTACACACTCCCTGGAGGGATGGCAGAGATTTTCAGAGATCAGCTGCAAACAGAGGTGGGTTTCAGCAGGTTCTAACCAGTTCTGGAGACCTGGTAGAGGAAAATTTTGAGTAGTTCAGAGAACCGGTAGTAAAAATTCTGACTGGCCCCACCCCCATCTATTGATCTGTCTCCCAAGACCCAGCTGATCAGGAGGGAATGGGGATTTTGCAGTAACCTTCCCCTGGATTGGGGAGGGAATGAAGATTTTACAGTATCCTTCCCCTTCCACGCCCACCAAGCCATGCGACACCCATCAAGCCACACTCACAGAACCGGTAGTAAAAAAATTTGAAACCCACGACTGAGCTGCAACCATATTGATTTCAAACTGGCTGAATGTGTCTGTCTGTCTGTCTGTCTGTCTGTCTGTCTGTCTGTCTGTCTGTCTGCCTGCCTGCCTGCCTGCCTGCCTGCCTGCCTGCCTGCCTGCCTATCTATCTATCTATCTATCTATCTATCTATCTATCTATCTATCTATCTATCTATCTATCTATCTATCTATCTATCTATCTCTGTCTCTCTCTATTCATCCATCCATCCATCCCTTTTTATCTCTCCTCCCTCTCTCTCTCTCTTTCTCTCTCTCTATTCCTTGATGCCTTGATGTCTGTCAGCTTTCTGCTCTATTTCATTACAAAAAGATTATTTTTGAAATGTATTATGAAAAGAAGGACCGGGGAAACATGATACCAGTGTTCCAATATCTCAGGGGCTGCCACAAAGAAGAGGGAGTCAAGCTATTCTCCAAAGCACCTGAGGGCAGAACAAGAAGCAATGGGTGGAAACTAATCAAGGAGAGAAGCAATTTAGAACTAAGGAAAAATTTCCTGACACTTAAAACAATTAATCAATGGAACACCTTCCCTGCAGAAGTTGTGAATGCTCCAACACTGGAAGTTTTTAAGAAGATGTTGGATAACCATTTGTCTGAAGTGGTGTAGGGTTTCCTGCCTGAGCAGGGGGTTGGACTAGAAGACCTCCAAGGTCCCTTCCAACTTTGTTATTCTATTCTATTCTATTCTATTCTATTCTATTCTATTCTATTCTATTCTATTCTATTCTATTCTATTCTATTCTATTCCATTCCATTCCATTCCATTCTATTTGGCCAATAAAGAATTCTAATCTAATTCTATTCTATTCTATTCTAATCTAATCTAATCTAAACTCTCAGGATTAGGGGAATACAGATAGTCCTCGATTTACAACCATAATTGAGCCCAAAATTTCTGTTGCTAAACAAGACAATTGTTAAGTGAGTTTTGCCCCACTTTATGACTTTTCTTCCCACCGTGTTCTGCCACAGCTACGGAGCCAAAGAACGCAGCACACACAAAGTCTGTACAAACCTTAGTTTACTAAATAAACCAGTATTTTACAACAACGGCTGTTAATTAACAGCCGCCAAGAATTCAAAGAATAATAACTGAAAGCTTACTATGGTTGGCAGAATGCCCAGAAGCAATTTGCAGAAAGCTGATAAGATAAGCAAGACAAGACACGAAGGTATGTGAACTAAGTTGTTCCCTGAAAATTGCTTCAGTCGGTGTTCCTCCTTAAATAGGCTAAGGGAGTGGCCAATTAGCCCCAAGCCTTACTCTCGAGGAGACCTCCTCCTGAGGAATCACTCCTGCCTTTTGGCAGCTCTGCACACCCGTGCATCAAGAAGAGGCTCCTCCTCTTCGTCCTCTTCACTTAAGGGAGCTTCTGGAGGTTCTGAAGGCCCTGGCTGAATCCCTGCCTCTGGCATCACATCTTCTCCAGCCTCCTCATTGTCTGACTCGAGTGCCAGCTGCACAGGCTGCTGGTGCAGCACCACACCAGCCTCCTCACTGTCAGAATCAGCTACTAGCTGCACAGGCCGCTGATGGACCACAACACACGACTAAGCAAATCACTGCAGTTGGTAGGTTAGTAGCATGGTTGTTAAGTGAATCTGGCTTCCCCATTGACTTTGCTTGTCAGAATGTCACCAAAGGGGATCGCATATCTCTGGACCCTGCAAACATCATAAATATGATCCAGTCGCCAAGCATCTGAATTTGGATCATGTGACCATGGGGATGCGGCAATGATTGTAAGTGTGAAAAACGGTCAACAGTCACATTTTCCAAAGCCATTGTAACTTTGAATGGTCACTAAAGGAACTATTGTAAGTTGAGGATCACCTCAGGGGTGGGTTCTAATTTTTTTACTACCGGTTCTGTGGGCGTGGCTTATTTTGTGGGTGTGGTTTGATGGTCATGTGACAATTCTTTAGGATTTGGCAGAGGTACTGGTCTACCAGGATTTTAACTGCTTGCAGAGCTGTACCAGTCTACCCATTTATTTTTGCAGGCACCGGTCTACCCATTTATTTTTGTAGGCACCGGTCTACTCATTTGTTTTTGGAGGTACCGGTCTACCACCACACTGCCTTTTAATACTGATCAGCTGTAGGGCGGCCCTTTGAAGCCCCGCGGCAAGAGTTTAAACAGTTTTTTTCCTTCTGGCCGATCAGCTGGGACTTGAGAGGCAGCAAATAGATTGGGGGCGGGGCCAAATAAAAGGTAAGAATAATGCGGGGGGTGGCAGGAGGGCCCAGCTCCTGAACAAAGAGAACCGGTTCGGTGACATCATATCGTCACTGCTACCGACTCGGCCAAACCGGGCCGAACCGGGAGGAACCCACCACTGGATTACCTGTATATCGGCAAATGTGTATGTACAAATGGGAGTGATGCGGGGGGGGGGGTATTCACTTACCTTCACTACCGGTTCGCAAATGTAAGCATATGTGCCACCTCCGTGCATGTGCAGGGCCTTCCGTGCTTATGCAGAGTGTCAAAAACGTGACGTGATGATGTCCGGACGGGTGGCTGGTGCCTCCCGCAGCTGCCGCTACCGATTCGTCCAAACCGGATAGAAACCAGCTGAATACCACCACTGGAGTGATGGTAAGGAACGGTGTTTTCTTTGCAAAACAAGCCATTTTCCTTTTTTTTTTTTTAAAAAAAAAATTTTTTTTTCAACATGAAGGGCAAATTATGAAATCCCTCTAAGTATTGGTGCCTTGCCAAGCCTGTTAGATACGGAAGGGTTGGTCTTCTTGCAAGGAGACAATAAATAATGGCCTGCTTGCCAAGAGCGTGTCTCCGTGAATAAAACACAGAAGCACCGAAACCCCTCACCCATTTTAATCCCGTATTTGTCTGCAAGCCTGTTTTCCACCTTTCTCTTCAAGGTTCATTTGCTTAACTATAGCTTGGACTTGGCAGTCAGTTACTTTTGCTGCTTGGAGATGCTGCAATTGTGTGTCTCTATTTTCTTCTCCTTTGGTTGGGAAGGGAGTGAAGTGTAACTCCTTTGCACATCCAGATTAGAGTGTACCCCCAATGATTGGTTCAATACAGTAGTGACCAAAATTGTGGAAACCTTTTGGGGAAAGTGTATTTTTGAGGTTTGATGGCTAATAACACCATCTTTTTTGGGAAGTTTCAAGATAATCATATTCCACTGCTGGAATGGCCTGGGAATAGCCCAGACCTTAACCCAATTGAAAGTCTATGGAGCTTGTTCTGTCCCCGTCCCACACGCACGCACACCAACAGACGTCCAAGAGTTAAAAACCAAACCAGCCGACAAAATCCTTTTCCTTATGATAACAGAACTTGGCAGCAACCTAGTGGCTGCCTGCCAAGAGTTTATTACTCACGAAGGGAAGATATAACTTCTCTCCGCTTCTGGTACATCAAAGTAAAACGTTGAATAATTACAGAGTAAATCAAGTCCAAATATAATCCAACAAAGCCTATAGCAAAAGTCCGGCAATGCAGAATGGCGTGGAAGCTTTCAGCTTTGTTCGTCACAAGGTTTGACTGGCCACCACGCTCCCTTTTATACCCTGTGTGGTGTGTCCAGTGACTCAGCCTAATCTCTGGCACGCCTTTTCTTCTGTTGCGTGCGCTTATCTTTGCGACGCTGTCGAGGATCCAGCCAAGACTCATTACTCTCATCACTGTCCACCTGTGGCTGCGTGGACGTGCTTGGCCCCGGCCCTATCTCTTGCCCTTCGGCGGACACCGAAGGCATTGCCAAAGAGGAGGGTCCTGGAGATGGAGGCCTTGCCAACTCCTCTCCTTCACTCTTGGAGTCCTCTCCTGCCGATGACACAGGCTCAGGTAACGGAGCCACAACAGGAGCTGACTAAAGAAACTTGTTAGTCAGAAGCGACCCAGCAATAAAACCCAGTTAATAGAAGCAATCATTCAATCTTGGTTTCACATTATAACAGCTGCAGAACTAAAAGACTTGGTTCACTCCATGGGAAGATGTTGTAAGGCCGTAATTCATGCTAAAGGTTAACCAAACTAAGTATTAACTGACATGGTGATAATTTTTGTATATCTTGTTTTTTTCTATGGTGATAATTTTTATATATCTTGTTTTTTCTATGTGTTTCACTTTTCTTCTTTATAACTGCTATTCTAATAGCAAATCCTTCATAAAAGTTATTGCATTACTTTCTTGATTAAATTATCCTTCCATTGAATACATAATTTTATGGTACTACTCCCCCCCCCAAAAAAAGTGGTGTTATTAAATAGTTTTAGAAAATACACTTTTCCCAAAAGGTTTCCACAATTTTGGCCACTACTGTAGAAAGGTGAAGCTACTGTGTGAGAATTCACACTCTCCTTGTTAGGTTGCACGGAGAGATTTTGGAGGAAATTGACTTCTTGACTGCTCATAGATACAAATTACACATCAAATGTTTTGAGGGGTGTATTTTCCCCATCAAATTATTCACTGGAAACACTCTGAAGTGGGATGCATTTACCTCAGAGTTTTTATAGATTTTTTCCCCTTAGGAAGATGCTTATGGTCGCAGAGATCAACTCTTTTTTTCTTGTAGAGACCATCTTCTTCTCAGTTGACCCCAGTTGGAAGGAACAACTCATCTTAGCTATTTTGTTGTGCGGTGTGAACAGAAGGAGCCTGTTGAGGGTAAAACTGCTCTCTGCAAAGTGGTGCAACGGACCAGACAGCAAATAGATACGTTGCTTAGCAAAACACACAGATACTCACAGACTCTGAACGTTTAAAGAAAAATAAACAGTCTTTACTTGTAGTAAAAAAACAAACAAACAAACTTGGCTTCTCAAAACAAAGATAACACTTCTTCAAATAATCAGGGTTCAACCCAAAAACATAGTTTGCTTACAATTCCAGTTCTCTTCAGTAACACAGACACAGTTCCTTTCAGCAGTTCAACCTTCTAATAGCAGGAGCAGAAGTGAATGAACTTCCTGCCTTCTTTTATGTCTGCTTAGCACAGCCAATTAGTCATCTTTGTAGCAGTTAAAGTTACAGAACATAGTTTTCTATATATTACCTACCCAACCGTAGGATAAGCATCCAACAGAGCCAAATTATTAATAATTTATTTATTAAATTTATATGCTGGACTCTCGCTGTCAAGCAACTCTGGGGCAGCTTACAGGAATATAAAAAGATAACACGACATGTTAAGAACGTTACAAACATTCAGAATAATGAAGAATTAAATAATAACAATTAACCAAGAACTGGCTGTCTATGGAGATTCTTAACCATCCTGGTCATGGTTGTCCCAAAAGTGCTTTTCAAAACGCAACTGGATTTTCTTGGTTGTTTTTTTTTTTCTTTGAAAATGTTTTGCTTCTCGTCCAAGAAAAGAAGCTTCTTGGATGAGAAACGAAACATTTTCAAAGAAAAAAAAATCAAGAAAGCCCAGTTGCCTTTTGAAAAACACCTTTGGGATAACAAGGAACTAGATAAAAACTAATACACAAACAGGGTGGAGATCAGAGGTGGGTTTCAGCAAGTTCTGACCAGTTCTGGAGAACCGGTAGCGGAAATTTTGAGTAGTTCGGAGAACCGGTAGTAAAAATTCTGACTGGCCCCGCCTCCATCTATTCTCTGCCTCCCGAGTCCCAGCTGATCAGGAGGAAATAGGGATTTTGCAGGATCCTTCCCCTGGATTGGGGAGGGAATGGAGATTTTACAGTATCCTTTCCCTGGAGTGGGATGGGAATGGAGATTTTACAGTATCTTTCCCCTGCCACGCCCACCAAGCCACGCCCACCAAGCCATGCCACGCCCACTAAGCCACACCCACAGAACCGGTAGTATAAAATTTTGAAAGCCACCATTGGTGGAGATGGAACCTTCTCCTAATCTATTAAGCACTTCCAGAGTGGGACATCCCCATCAGACTCCCTCAAGCCAATTCAATCAGAATAGAGCTGGAAGGGTTTGGTAGAATCCCTTCTGCCAATTATGAAAGAATTGCCAATCTTGGCAAAGCCAAGTTTTTAGGTTTTTTGAAAGGCTCTTCTCCTGGACCCCATCTACTGAAATTATTTAGGTAACGTGGTCCACAGAAAGCCCGTTCTGCTGGAAGTAATTGAGATGGTTCCTCAGATACCCTGGATCCATGCCTAAAGGGCTTTACATCTAATAACCAATATCTTGAATTGGACCCAGAAGCAAACTAGAAACCAGTGTAGTTCACGTAGCAGTGGTGTTACATGGTCCATTCTAGAGGCCCCTAGATCTGCTTGCACTGCTGCATTCTGTCCCAGCTGTAGCTTCCGAATACCCTTCAAGGGTAGCCCCATATAGAGCACATTGCAGTAGTCCAGCAAATAGCAATCTTTGAAGGATTGCATCTCCGCATATGAATTATCCTGTCATATTCCGAAAGTAGGGACGCTGAGGCTAAGTGGCTAAGATGCTGAGCTTGTCGATCGAAAGGTCAGCACTTCAGTGGTTCGAATCCCTAGTGCTGCGTAACAGGGTGAGCTCCCGTTACTTGTTCCAGCTTCTGCCAACCTAGCAGTTTGAAAGCACGTAAAAAATGCAAGTAGAAAAATAGGGACCACCTTTGGTGGGAAGGTAACAGCGTTCCATGCGCCTTTGGCGTTTAGTCATGCCGGCCACATGACCATGAAGACGTCTTCAGACAGCGCTGGCTCTTCAGCTTTGAAACAGAGATGAGCACCGCCCCCTAGAGTCGGGAACGACTAGCACATATATGCGAGGGGAACCTCTACTGTTACCTTATTCAGAAAGTCTGTTCCATCCAACAAACAAAGAGCTTTGGTGGTTGGGAAGCCTGGAGCAAGGTTTTCCTGTGAAAACTTCCTAGTTCACAACCTTTATCCCAAAAAAAGTTAGAACGGTTGTATCCCTGATGAATTTTAAATAGGGAGATTACTTTTTATTCTTCCTGGCTTTTCAAACTGGTTTTTAAAGACCAACGGTAGTTAACTTTGCTCTTAATATTCTGCTTCAGTTCTCTCGGGGTATTTGATTTTGCAAATTACCTCGGAGACTGTTTTTATGCTGGAAAATTAATATAGGAATGTTGTAATAAATAAATAAGGAAAATTAATGAGGCAAATTTATCTGTTGTTGACAAAGTTGCACTGAAAGTTACCTTGAAATTAGGTAAGGCAATTGGTGCCTATTGACGACTTTAGAAATAGAGCAACTTAATCCAAAAACAGCAGGAGAATCACTGCTTACAAGTGCCAACGCTTTCCATCTGTCTTCCTGCTGATGTTTACCATGAATTCCTAGTAAGAATGGCTTAGTGGATGGAGTTGAATTATTCATCCTGGATTATTATGGTAACTTGTGACCTCTGAAAATAAAATACCAAATAAATCTGTTGTGTTTTTGGTGGGCATGGATTTTATCTGGACTTTGCATGGTACACAAGGAGGGCAGAGTTGAGCTATTATAAAGAGGAAACAGTTGAAGGAGAAAAAATAAAGTTGACTTGGTTTTTGCAGGAAAAAAAAAGTAATTGATTTAATGCATTTACTTATTACCCTTTGGGGTAATAAAATTATAATTCAGTGAAAACTTCAGGAAGAACTCTTGGGCTAAGTCTTGGTTTAAGCTGCATCATTGGAATAAAAGATACAGATGAAAGCAGTGGTGAAATGTAAAATTTGTTATTACCGGTTCTGTGGGCGTGGCTTGGTGTGTGTGTGGGGGTAATATGACTGAGTGGGTGTGGCCAACTTTTTTTTTAACTTTTAAAACCATTTTTTCTACAACCTCTTCGGCTGACGATCCCAGCTGACTTGCCTGATCGGCAGAGGCTTTTTTTCCCTTTAAAAACATTTTTTCTATAACCTCTTTGGCTCAGCTGATGATCCCAGCTGAGCCGCGCAATCATCAGAGGCTTTTTTTAACTTTTAAAAGCATTTTTTCGGCCAAAGAGGTTGTAGAAAAAAATGCTTTTAAAAATAAAAAAAAAAACCTCTGATGATTGCACAGCTCAGCTAGGCAATGGGGTAGGGTGGGGGCAGGGATTTTTGTTACCGGTTCTCTGAACCACCCGCCTCCATCGCTACCGGATCGGGTGATCCAGTCCGAACTGGGAGCATTTCACCCCTGGATGAAAGGTGTACTTTTAATATGCCCTTAGGTTAAGCAGGCAGACAAGTTACTTTTCATGAAATTATTGACCAAATCTTTACAGGTATCTTAGTATTAGATACCCCAAGTAAGGAGAAGATGACAACATTAGAGAAAATGGAAACCGCAGCTTAATCACAGCCTTCATTGCTGCCAGCAAACTGAAGAGAGAGAAAGAAGCAGTGGTGAAATGTAGCTGGCTCTATCCGGCTCAGGTGAACTGGTACCGCCGGCGGCGGGAGGCTCCGCCCACCTGCCCAGACGTCATCACATCCCGTTTTTCATTCCCTGTGCATGCTCATGTAGGAAGTTAGCACCCACTCCTTTCATAGAAGAATGAAATATTTTAGGAAATATTAAAAAGGCAGAATATTATGTTTCCCTGTAGGAGAAATGGAGAAGCATGTTTTAAAGACGAAGCAGCTCCCACCTTCCTGCCCCCCACCCTGTGTTAATGGGCCAGAGGCAGACACTCAATCTTTGTCAATGGACCATCATCTGCAACACAATAGGACCCATCTAGCAACAGAAACTCACCACATGGCACCAGGGAAGATTACATCAGCCAGCAAGGCTAGCTAAGACCCCCATCCCCTGGGAGTCTGACAACCAATCAGGATACTCTTTCGGGGCCCCAGGAAGTTCAAAGCCAGAGAGAGCATAAAACCCGGGGACTCGCTGCATCTCGGTCCTTTTCTGTTCAGGAACTCAAACCATGTGATCCTGTCCACCATTAAACCATCTTTCCAAGCAGTCTCCATGTTTCCAGTGTCTTTTTCTCCACTTGGAGCTGAACCCAGAAGGATATTTTTTCCTACACTCAGAAGGCTCTGCCCATGTGTGGAGGAGGTGTGCTCGCTCAAATTAGCGAACCGGTAGCGAACGTAAGTGGATTTCACCCCTGGAAAGAAGTCCAGTTCTCTAAATGAAAGGCAACCCCGAATGTTGGTGAAAAGAAGGACTAGGGGTGACATGATAGCAGTCTTTCAATATCTATGGGCCTGCCACAAAGACAAGGGGGTCAACCTGTTCTCCAAAGCACCTGAAGGCAGGACAAGAAGCAATGGATGGAAACTAATCAAGGAGAAAAGCAACCTGGAATTAAGGAGAAATTTCCTAATAGTGAGGACAATTAATCAGTGGAAGAACTTGCCTCCAGAAGTTGTGAATGCTCCAACACTGGAGATTTTAAAGAAGAGATTGGACAGCCATTTGTCTGAAATAATGTAGGGTTTCCTGCTTGAGCAGTGAATTGAACTAGAAGTCCTCCAAAGTCCCTTCCAACTCTGTTATTCTTCACTAGAACTCATGAACAGAATTTAACTGACTGTCCCAGCTATATAAATCTTGGCTCCTTAGGGGATATCCTTCCAATTTGGTGAATTTCTCCTGGGAAACAAAATGCTATTGACGTCCAAATGTATAATGTATCTCACTGTCTTCATTTTTCAAAAAAATAGTTTTGTCTAACTATTCATAACTTCCAAAGAAGTATGAAACTTTCATTTGGTTTAGAGTGTCAAAGTTGACCTTGGTTTTGTAATCAAGGCTGGAAGAACATACATTGTTCTTTTCAAAAACGTAGACAAAAAAACCACATTGTTGAATTTATCCATCTGGCTCACAGATTTGGATTGCTGCATTCTTAAAAATCAGCCCCATACCTGTGATGCAGAATTGATATTGCCCTCCCGTGTTTTCCCAGCAAGGTGTTCATCTTTTAGCAGTTCCAGGTTGAGCGTGCTGAATATATATATATATATATTTCAATTTCAGGTAATGATGTCCATAGAATTTGGCATGGATGGCAGATTTTTTCCCACACTCATAACTTTATAAGGTCTTAGCTATACTTCCATGTTAGCGTGGAAATAGTTTGAGATTAGAAATAACAGATAAATCACTTTAGTGGGCCTTTGTAGTCAGACCAATGTGCAAACCTGAAAATTAGTCCTCATTTGAAATTACATTTTTTTCCCCTGAATATAGTGCCATTTTAAACATATAACTACACTCACACCCTGAGAGAGAGAGAGAGAGAGAGAGAGAGAGAGAGAGAGCGCATTACCCTAGGGAAATTATTTGCAAAAATTTGCATATTGGGCAAACCAGTTTGGAAATACGTGCAGTAAAAGCATACAAAAACAGGACAACCAAAAATAAATCAAATTTGGTGAAATGAACTTAAACAGAACCTCAGAGCTCTGCAAAAAAATAAAAAAATAATAATAAAACAATGCTTGACTTTTCAAATAGCACCACCTAGGAAAACTTGAATCTTTCCAACCTAGGTGGTTCAGTGGCTAAGACGCTGAGCTTGTCGATGAGAAAGGTCGGCAGTTCGGCGGTTCGACTCCCTAGTACAGGTCTCCTGCATGAGCAGGGGATTGGACTGGATGACCTCCAAAGTCCCTTCCAACTCTGTTATTGTTACTGATTGTAAACCTTTTCTCCAATCGCCTTCAGGTCAAGGGTGGGTTCCACTTACTACCGGTTTGTAATGGGGCCATGTGTGCGCTCTTCTGCGCATGTGCAGAAGTGTTTTGATGATGTCAGGGTCGGTGGGTGGAGCCTCCTGCTGGTTTTACTATTGGTTCTATAGAACCGGTGCGAATTGGGGGCAACCCACCACTGCTTCAAATAATCTTTAAAAAAACCTTATTTTTCTCCCCAAGCTCTGAGATTGGTACTGGTATATCCATTTGAGGTCTATTTTTTTCCCCCACAATGTATTTCTTTTCCTATTACCCGAGATTCCTCCCTTCCTTTTCTTTCTTTTGTCTGCTTTTAAAAGTATTGTTTTTGTTTTAATTTTATACTGCCTAGGGTCTTGAGTTGGGGCAACTTTATGAATTGAAATTATATATTTTGTAATATATAGAAATGAGAAACTACGGTAGCCTTATTGACTCATCCTGACATAAAATCAATCATTATTATTCCTGGTGGTGCTGTGTTATTTTCAGTGGCTGAAACAGAAGTTCTCTCAGTAGCATCTGTCCTGATCATGAATAGAAAGAGATTATTACGGTCAAGTTCTGCTTGTGGATGTTTCACAGGTCATTGTAGGAACAGAATGCTTGACTAAATTGGGCTTTTATTAGACACATCAGGGTTGCTTCTTCAGTAATTATGAGTTTGGTGAAAAAAAATTGAATGTGGGTGAAAGTGAAGTCTATGGATTTATCCATCCCTGTTAACATTACAGTAGTGGCCAAAATTGTGGAAACCTTTTGGGAAAAGTGTATTTTCTAAAACTAGCTAATAACACCATTTTTTTTTTTTTGGAGTAGTACCATAAAATTATATATTCAATGGAAAGATAATTTAATCAAGAATGTAATGCAATAACTTTTATGAAGGATTTCCTATTAGAATAGCAGTTGCAGTATAAAGAAGAAAAGTGGAAAACGTAGAAAAAACGAGATATACAAAAATGATCACCATAAAAAAAATGGGATATACAAAAATTATCAACATGTCAGTTAATACTTCGTTGGGTAACCTTTAGCATGAATTACGGCCTTACAACGTCTTCCCATGGAGTGAACCAAGTCTTTTAGTTCTGCAGCTGTTATAACTTGAAACCAAGATGGAATGATGGCTTCTATTAACTGGGTTTTATTGCTGGGTCACTTCTGACTAACAAGTTCCTTTAGTCAGCTCCATAGATTTTCAATTGGGTTAAGGTCTGGGCTATTCCCAAGCCATTCCAGCAGAGAATAGAATAGAATAGAATAGAATAGAATAGAATAGAATAGAATAGAATAGAATAGAATAGAATAGAATAACAGTCTTGGAAGGGACCTTGGAGGACTTCTAGTCCAACCCCTTGCTTAGGCAGGAAAGTGGAATATGATTATCTTGAAAATCCAAAAATAAAAGTGGTGTTATTAGCCACCAAACCTCAAAAATACACTTTCCCCACAATTTTGGCCACTACTGTACATATTTGGATGATGAGTGTTTTACCTCCAAATTTCATCTCAAAAGGACAACAAGGACACCCAATGTTATTTATTTTTGCATCCTTCTCTTCTCCCCAGCTCAAGAGGTTCCAGGAGGTATATTTGTAACATATTTATTAAATTTCAAAGCAAAACATTAAAATACAAACTAACCTAAATGGGAAAAGGGGAAGGGACAGTGGTGGGTTTCAAATTTTTTTACTACTGGTTCTGTGGGTGTGGCTTGGTGGGTGTGGCATGGCTTTATGGGCGTGGCAGGGGAAGGATACTGTAAAATCTCCATTCCCACCCCACTTCAGGGGAAGGATACTGTAAAATCTCCATTCCCACCCCGCTTCAGGGGAAGGATACTGTAAAATCTCCATTCCCACCCCGCTTCAGGGGAAGGATACTGTAAAATTTATTTATTTATTTATTTATTGGTTCGATTTATATGCCACCCTTCTTCGGAGACTCAGGGCGGCTTACAGTTAAGCAATAGCCTTCATACTTTTGTATATACCTGCTTAGTAGGGCTTTCGGGCCCCCCTAAGTGGTGTTCTTTTTTATACAAAGTCAGCTTATTGCCCCCACAATCCGGGTCCTCATTTTACCTACCTCGAAAGGATGGAAGGCTGAGTCAACCTGGTGAGATTTGAACTTGCAGTAATTGCAGGCAGCTGGTGCTACTTAACAGCACTTTAGTCTGCTGCACCACCAAGGCTCATAATCTCCACTCCCATCCCACTCCAGGGGAAGGTTACTGCAAAATCCCCATTTCCTCCCGATCAGCTGGGACTTGGGAGGCAGAGAATAGATGGGGGCAGGGCCAGTCAGAATTTTTACTACCGGTTCTCAGAACTACTCAAAATTTCTGCTACCGGTTCTCCAGAACTGGTCAGAACCTGCTGAAACCCACCTCTGGGAAGGGAGTAAAAGAACAATTTTTACTTAAAATTTAAGTAAATTTAAGTAAAAGTAAATACTTTTACTTAAAACTGTCCCTCCTGGTTGGTACTGGCTTCCTGGGAGGTTACATGAGGCTGGCTCCAGAGGATTGTTAACGCTTCTCTGAGTGAGGGTGTCCTGCCGGCTGCTTTGAAAGAAGTATTCATAATATATTATTTTCTTAATTTTAATCTAAAATGTAATATATTGAGAGATCCTTGGTGCTCACAGTGCACTGATGATTTTTCCTAGTTTAGTAATGAAATGGTCTGCAAGAAAACAACCAAACTCAGAGAGCACCAAGAACTCCTCAGTTCAGCCCTGAGTTACAAATACTCTCCTCTATCGGTAACATAATAAATGATCAAACATAGATAATGTTATATTTAGAAGCTACGATATTTCTCTAGTCAAATCTAATCCAATCCTCAAATCGCAAAATTAAAAGGAGGCTACAAGTGCATAGCCCAGCTAGCAAGAAGTGTCTCTAAAGGTCTGGTTAGCTTAAGCATTTACAATCTTGTCTTAAATTTCTCAGGAATAGTTATTACACATATGAAGAGTAGTTAATGGCTTATAATTACTTTCATTCAATTTAAATCACATTTATTTTTCTTGGTTCTGCCTACTTTTTGAAATGCTTCATTGGCATGCCATTCAAAATCTAAATATAACAAAAATTATAAAAAGGGAACATCTTTTTGTGATTCTACTTTAGTCTTCTACAGTTTGAGAACTTCTATATGTTTTGGACTGTGTATAAAGATGCTACCGTTGACTGTTTTGACTGGCAATTAAGAGCACTGATTGCTACAATTTTAAAACAAACTATTACTTCAGCTTTCTGGTTGAAATTTATAGAAGGAATTAAGGTTGATGAAGGCTATCCTATTACTTTCCAGGGGAGAGGGAGGGAGGGAGGGAGGAGAGAGAGAGAGAGGGAGAGGGAGAGGGAGAGAGAGAGAGAGGGAGGGAGGGAGGGAGGGAGGAGAGAGAGAGGGAGGGAGGGAGGGAGGAGAGAGAGAGAGAGAGGGAGGGAGGGAGGGAGGGAGGGAGAGGGAGAGAGAGAGGGAGGGAGGGAGGGAGGGAGAGGGAGAGAGAGTGTTAGTATTTAAGTGAATACTTATTCCATTGATGTTAGGATCTTTCATTTTTTCAAAAAATCTACTTCATAGATTTGGGTGTTTTCTTCCAGCTCTGTCTTAGGTTTTCTAAAAGATTATTTCAGATAGAAGCATAATCATTAGTATTAAACTACTCTTATTCAACATGATCCAAACTACAACATTGTTTTTTGACATGCCGTTCAGCAGCTCATCCAGAAAGAAGTAATGCAGAGTTTAAGTGACAATTTTGTAACTGTATTTATATTTGCTGCAAAGGAAATTGGAAGCTTCTTCTTCCTAATTTTTCTTTTTGATTCCTTCCTTCCTTCCTTCCTTCCTTCCTTCCTTCCTTCCTTCCTTCCTTCCTTCCTTCCTTCCTTCCCTCCCTCCCTCCCTCCCTCCCTCCCTCCCTCTGTCCCTCCCTCCCTCTCCCGCTCTCAATCATGAATCAGTATCTTAAACTTTTAATCTCTCCCAGATGTTACACATTTCTCATGTTGTTTGTTCAAAAAGAAACTGAACTTAAGTAATTTCTGTATGACATACAATTTTTCACCTGGTTTACTTTGTTAAGTAATGCCATTTAAGTAATTTGCATAATAAGTTAAGAAATGCCTGCTGAGGACTGCCAATAATAATAGTAGTTCTCTTATTACTTCTGGAACATGAAACAAACATGCAGTAAAAATTAGACTGGTAGATTGAAAAGGGGTTCCAATCCCTATTTGTGACTATAGTAAGACACGAGTGAGAAAGAGACCAAAAAGTTAAGTGCATAAGTACCACATCAGCCTGAGCAAATAGAAAGAAAAGAAGAAACAAGTTGGCTATTTTTTTTGGCATTTAGCAAACCTGCTTATTGAACATTATGCAAAGCCATGTGTTAGTTTTATCAAATTGAAGGATCTATTTCATGATCAACTCCGATATTTAATGATAACAATCACCGTCACAAACAGTTGAGATAATCTGCCATTAAGAAAGTATCAAGAACGAAAGACATTTTATGCCAGGTATCCACATATTATTATTATTGAAAATAACTTTTTTATAGTTGAGATGAAAATCAGTCCCAAAATTTGGCAAATTTCTCACAAACTTGAGAAACTGAAGCATACTGATGAATTTGTTACTTGGAAGAAGTGCTTATAAACACTGGTCCTTTGGCAATATAACAGCAGGCATCCAATAGTTAAAACAAAAAATGGAAACTGTTTGATTTCTAAGAATATTTGCAGTCATTCTAACTCCCAACCATACCATGCTATTTTGGTTTGCCAATATATGATTCCATGCACTAATAATTGACAAATATGAAACATCTTGGAAAAACTGGGAAGTAGACAGACATGTATTTTATTACTAGCTCATTATGTTTCCTTCTATTAATTATTGAATCTTATGCCTTTATTTTCCCAAAAGCTCAAAATGATCTCTGATTGTTACGGCAATTGTGGCAATAGTTGTAGAGATAGTTATTGCTGCCAAATTTATTGAGCTAACCAAGATTTTGCTAACAATAATGAAACTATGATTATATCACACTGGGTGCCTCTAAAACTGATGGAAACTTATCTTATTGGATCGTTATTTGAAGTGGCAAGCCAAGGAATTTAAAGAAATTAATCTTCTCTATCACCATCAGTTCTGGTCTGAAGAAAAATAGGAGGAGAACCTGTCAAAGCAGTTAAATTAAATAACATGAATAGAGCAGGATGGAACAAACACAGATAAAACATTGCTTACAGGTTGTTGCCTTTTCTTTCACTTCAATCGGTAACACCAGCAAAAACCAACAACAAAACCACACGAAGCCAGGGAGGCATAGAAGCAGGGGTGAAATGCTCCTGGTTCGGACTGGCTTGGGCAAGTAGGTAGCGATGGTGGTGGGCAGTTCGGAGAACCGGTAGCAAAAATCCCTTCCCCCCACCAGCCTCCAGCTTGCTTACCTTCACACGCCTGCCTTGCTTCGCTTGCTGTAATCAAGCAATCCATTGCATCAGCAAGCAACTGAATCTCTCTGCCTGCAATCAAGCTCATCGGTGAGCAGCTCTTTCTGCCTGCCTGCCTGCCTGCCTGTAAGTTTTTTTTTTTGGGGGGAGCTTTAAAATAAAAAGTTAATTGGGTTTTTTTTTTAGTTGTTCTTTTTTTAGACCTAGCCATTTAAAGTTTAGGAAGTTTTAAATTTAGCTGCTTTTATATAAAAATAAAATAAAATAAAATAAAATAATATTTGTGCAGCTTTCTGAGATTTTGTGTGTTTCTGTAGTGTTTCACTCTAACTACACAAACACACAAAATCTCACAAAGATGTATGTGGAATTCTGTGTGTGTAAAGTGTGAAAGTTGGTTTTTTGGACTTTTTGTGGCTGTGTGAGGTTCCTGCTTGTTGCAGGGGCCATTTCGGGTCTAGCACAGCTGCTTTTACATTGTGGGTGAGCCAGTTGTGTTTTGTTATATTTTGTAGGTTAAAAAAGGGCAAAGAAGTGATGTCAACTTGGCCACACCCACCTGACCAACAAGCCACACCCACCCAGTCACCTGATCCACTAAGCCCCACCCACTAATTAAGCCACGCCCTCAGAACCGGTAGTGAAAATTTTTAGATTTCACCCCTGCATAGAAGAGTAAGGTTGTCTTATTGGATAGGCGAACTTTATCTCACATATTGATTTGCTGAATAAAAAGAATAATATGTTTCATATTACAGTTGGTACTCATTGTTAATTGGTTCCAGGAGGTGCGATGAGAACCAAAAATGATGAGTACCAAACATACTTTTCCCATAAGGAATAATGTAGTAAGTCACAAGGCAGCTGACATCAGCAAGTTCTGGCTTGTGTGTTGAGTACCAAACAAACAATGAGTACTGGGACCAAAATGTTCATGTCAAAATGCTTTGAGTACCAAATTCGACGAGTTTGAAAGCAGCTGAGTACCAAGGTACCCCTGTTCCTTTTCAAACTGTTTACAAATGGATGTTGGGCATCTTTTGGAGCCATTCCTGGCCTTGAGGATTTTGAAGTTCAGTAGATTTTTGACTTTGGACAAATTACATGTCATAAAACTGGTGGGAAATCTGCTTTTGAGGATCACAAAGATCTTTTGGAATTTGACATCCTCACGTACCAGACAATGGGGAGAAGAAGCACAAGGCGCCAAGCTGCCACTTATATGGGAACAGATTGGCTGGGCACATCTCCAGCACTCCAGTCTAGGAAAGCAAGCAGAGACAGAAGCGTCTTCCCAAGTGATTCTTACAGATTTGAATGGAGTCAGAGCTGTTAGCTGGATACCACTACAGAATGAGATGGATTTAGCCTCCTGTTCACTGGAGTGCAATGAAGCAGAAGCCACCCAGTGTTTTCATGAATAACTCTTTTTGGAATTTGCCAGCTGGCAGCTTTGTAGGCGGCCATGTCAGCTTCCAGCCAACTCTCTGGGTACCTAAAGCCTTCAGGAGCTTCAGCTAATACCTCCAGTTTACAATGATACTGTAAAAGAAGGAACAAAGGGCTATTCACAGAGCAATGAAGAGCAGGCATATCTTATTTCCTGAATTGAACTGGGGCACTAGACACAAGAGACGCCATCCAAGTCTGCTAAACCGAGCTGGATTTTGGCCATCAACCGTAATGGGATGGGGATTGCATCCATATTTGTTTCTGCTTAGCAAGGCTGTTTGGCATGGATACAGACACCATATTGGCACAGGAGTCCAACCTATGGTAGTTTAGGCGTGTAAGGAACAATTCAACTTTTGAGTTGAAGTTCCACAAAATCAGTTCTATATCTCCCATGCTTTCAGAAGGTAAGGATCTTTCCTCAACTTGGCTTTTATTTTAAGGCAGAGAGGTTAGTAACACAAGGTCACAATAAAACTAATGCTGTTGGTGGAAAAACAGGAAAGCATTTGAAGAGACTATATATCTATAGTATCCAATTTAAATGTTAGTTTCAAGCAGGGGTCTCCAAACGTGGCAACTTTAAGACTAGTGGACTCCAATTCCCAGACTTTCCCTTGCCAGCTGGGGAATTCTGGGAGTTGAAGTCCACAAGTCTTAAAGTTGCCAAGTTTGGAGACCCCTGGTTTAGAGCAGTGTTTCTTAAATATTTTGTTTTCAGGACCCCTCCCCAGTTTTAGAAATGATGGAGGACCCCAAAAGAGCTTCTGTTTGTATGGATTATATACTTATCAATATTTACCATATTAAAAATTGAAATGGACACTTCTGTAGAATATTTAGTTATTGACTCATATGAAAATAACACGATTAAACGCATTTGATCTCCACATAAATATTTTTCGAGAAATACCGTACACATTTTAGCAAATAAAAAATAATAATGAGAAATACAAATAGAAGAAATTATAAATCAACACATAGAAATGAGGCCAGAAACCTTCTTACTGGGAATAATTTCAGGGTCATATGAAAAAGAAATACGATATTTAATCATTCACATAATTACAGCAGCACGAATAGTTTTCACCCAGAACTAGAAAAATAACAATATACCATCAGAAGACAATGTGATCAGAAAAATCATGGAGTGTGCGGAAATGGATAAGCTTACAAAGGAGATACAAGAAAAAGAGAAAACAGAATATTACTTAGTCTGGGAGAGATGGTATAAATGGTTGGAGGAAAAGGGAAAAAAGGGCAAAGGAAGACTAAATAACAGTTGAACTAGGTGGAGAAATATAGGAAGAAATGGGAAGAAATAAAAATTGTGAAAAGGAACTTGTGTACATGTTTATGTCAAATGTAAATAAAACAATTAGAATAATATAATAAATTATAGTGGTATATATATGATATATTAGAAAGATATGTATAAAAGGTATACTAAGATAAGAGAGACAAAATGTATAAGTATGGATTACCAACGCGAAACTGTTGAAAAGAAGGAAGTGTTAATATCTCTTTGTTTTTTTTAAAAAACTGTTTAATAAAAATTAAAATAATAAAAATAATAATGAGAAGATGTCTATGGAGATTCTTAGTCATCCAGGTCATGGTTGTCCCAAAGGTGCTTTTTCAAGAAGCAACTGGACTTTCTGGTTTTTTCTTGAAGGCGTTTCGCTTCTCATCCAAGAAGCTTCTTCAGTTCTGACTGGATGGTGAGGAATGGAAGGATGTATAAATCCTTCCATTCCCCACCATCCAGTCAGAGCTGAAGAAGCTTCTTGGATGAGAAACGAAACGCCTTCAAAGAAAAACAAGAAAGATTAGTTGCCTCTTGAAAAAGCACCCTATAATGAGAAGAGTGACATTGTTTTAAATTTTTGCAGATATCTTCAATATCTGGAAAATAGTTTTGGTTTTACAACTACCTGAAAGGACTTTGGGCCCTCCAGGGATCCTTGGACACAGTTTAGGAAACAGTAGGTTAGAGGATACAAGGAAATAACACGTAAGATGCACAAATGCTACATAAATGCATGGAAACTAAATCAAAATAAACCGTCCACTGAAGGTTGATATATTCTAAGTGACGCCAAATGATTTACTACATGATTTAATGGTAGTCCATCATACCCTGTCTGTTAAAAGATTTTTTTTTTTAATGAAAACATGACCAAATATTGTGACATACAAAAATTTAGCCATTCATCATTTTCAAAATTGATTTTAGGACATCCAATCTTTTCATGATGGGGGCCTGCTGCCTGAAGAGGTAGAACAGTGAAAAAGAAAGATCTTGAGTAATGGAGTGCAGCATTTTATCTTATTAACTTAGCCGGTATTTCTTGACTCATGACCACTTCTGTTGCTAAGCAAGACAGCTATTAAGTGAGGTTTGCACCATTTATGAGCTTTTTTGCAAGTGAATCACTGCAGTTGTTAAATTAGGAACTTGGTTGTTAAGTGAAACTTCCCGTTGACTTTGCTTGTCAGAAGGTCGTAAAACAGGATCACCGGACCCTGGGACACTGCAACTGTCATAGATAGGAACCAGTGGCCAAGCATCCTAATTTTGATGCCCTGGGTATGGGGAAGCTGCAACGGTCGTAAATGTGAAAAACAGTCATAAGTCAGTTTCTTTCAGGGCTGTTGTAACTTTGAAGAGTCGTTGGTCACCAATGGTTATAAGTTGAGGATTTCTTGTATATGTTAGTTGAATTCAAATGTGATGCATTCGATTTAGTCTTTTAGAACAGAGCAGATTGTAAGCAAATGGAAACAGCATCTCTGCATTGACTTCCATTTCCTGCGAAAGCCCCATTTGCACATTGCATTTTGCTTTGGTTTTGATCATAGGGGTGTTACGGTAATGTAACTGCGCAGTCCTATTTTATTGTAATATCTTCTGATGACCCAGACGGTAGGGGAGTGTGCATTTGTATACAAATATATTAAATAAAACATAAAGATGCGGTTTCTCTAGCTAACAGTTTAGACATCTGAACACAAGAATATTGCACATTGATTATTCAAACTGACTCCATCCTGTGCAAATAGCAGGATAGAAACTGATGTGAAAAAGATTTGCAACTGGGTGATATATTCCAGATGGTTTTGCATTTTCAAAAATGCCATTTTACGTTGCTAAATGTAACTAAGGGAAATGTGGGGGAAGAAATAGAGGATGGCTGTGATTACTTGAAATGAAGGGTTTCACCATATCCATTTTATGCCTAGGTATAAAGCTGAACATAATAAAGAAACTATCAAATCTGCTTAAATCTCTTGTCCTATCTTTCTTTCTTTCTTTCTTTTTATTTTAGCCTCTACTGTTATCCCCTTTCTCTCTTCTGGCCTTTCTAAGATGCTGCATGTTAAGATTTAGGAATACATGATATCTTCGAGAAGATTATATACCCGAATGGATCATATTTCTTCAGTTTAGGAATTTTATTGTGTTTGAATGAAAACTGGATGGAAAGTTGAAGGAAGCTTGATAATGTCAGAGGCTCAGTATTGTGAGTTTTGAATAAATATATACATTTCATTTTCATTTCTTTAAGGCGCGGCGGAAGGTGCGCAGATCTGGGATCCTCCGTATCTCTGGGGCGAGCTCGTTCCAGATAGTAGGTGCCCCCACAGAGAAGGCTCTCCCCCTGGGGGCCGCCAGTCGGCATTGTTTGGCTGACGGCACCTGGAGGAGCCCCTCTCTATGGGAGCGTACTGGCCGGTGGGAGGCTATTGGTGGTAGTAGGCGGTCCCGCAAGTACCCGGGTCCTAAGCCATGGAGCGCTTTAAAGGTGGTAACCAGAACCTTGAAGCGCACCCGGAAGACCATCGGAAGCCAGTGCAGCTCGCGCAGGAGGGGTGTTACATGGGAACGCCATGTCGCTCCCATTACCACCCGCGCGGCCGCACTCTGCGCCAGTTGGAGCCTCTGGGTGCTCCTCAAGGGGAGCCCCATGTAGAGAGCGTTGCAATAGTCCAGGCGGGAGGTGACAAGGGCATGAGTGACCATGCGTAGCGAGTCCCGATCCAGAAAGTGACGCAACTGGCGAATCAGGCGAACCTGATGAAAAATCCTCCCGGTCACGGCTGTCAAGTGCTCTTCTAAAGACAGCCGTGAATCCAGGAGGACGCCCAAGTTGCGAGCCCTCTCCATGGGGGCCAATGATTCGCCCCCAATAGTCAGTGATGGCGTCAACTGACTATATCGGAACGTCGGAAACCACAGCCACTCAGTTTTGGATGGGTTGAGCCTGAGCCTGTTCCTCCCCATCCAAATCCGTACGGCCTCCAGGCACCGGGACATCACTTCAAGGGCATCGTTGGGGTGATCCGGGGTGGAGATGTACAGCTGATGTCGTCATAGTACTGATGGTACTCCACCCCGAAACCACGGATGATCTCGCCCAGCGGCTTCACATAAATGTTGAACAGGAGAGGCGAGAGCACCGACCCTTGCGGCACCCCACATATGAGGGGCCTCGGGGTCGACCTCTGTCCCCCTGTCAACACAGACTGCGACCGGTCAGAGAGAAAGGAGGAGAACCATCGCAACACAGTGCCTCCCACCCCTAACTCTTCCAACCAGTGCAGCATGATACCATGGTCGATGGTATCAAAAGCTGCTGAGAGATCTAACAGGACCAGGACAGAGGAGCACCCCCTGTCCCGAGCCCTCCAGAGATCATCAACCAACGTGACCAATGCCGTTTCCGTGCTGTACCCGGGCCTGAAGCCCGACTGGAACGGATCCAGATACATCGTTTCATCCAGGTGCTGGGAGAGCTGTTGCGCGACCCCACTCTCAACAACCTTCGCAACAAAGTGAAGGTTGGAGACTGGACGATAATTTACCAACATTGCCGGGTCCAGGGAAGGCTTCTTGAGGAGAGGCCTCACCACCGCCTCTTTCAAGGCAGCGGGAAAGTCACCCTCACTCAGCAAAGCATTTATAATCCCCTGGAGCCAGCCTCGTGTCACTTCCTGGGAAGCCAGTACTAACCAGGAAGGACACGGGTCCAATAAACAAGTGGTCGCGTTCAGTCTACCCAGAATCCTGTCCACGTCTTCAGGGGTCACAGGATAAAACTCATCCCAGATAACATTCTCAAGACCTGCCCCTGTCTCTCCCACTGAGACTACCCAGTCGGAGTCCAAATCTTCCCGAATCTGAGTGATTTTGTCATACAGATACTGAACAAAATCCTCGGCTCTACCCTCCAAGGGGTCCTCCCGCACTTCCTGGTGGAGCAGGGAGCGGGTCACCCTAAAGAGGGCGGCCGGGCGATTATCTGATGATGCAATAAGACCAGCAAAATAACTACATTTCGCTGCTTTTATCGCCACTAAGTAATTCCTAATGTGGGATCTTACTAGTGTCCGGTCAGATTCAGAAAGACTGGCCCTCCAACTACTCTCTAGGCATCTTTTCCGGTGCTTCAACTCCCTCAGCTCCTCGGTAAACCAAGGAGCCAATTGAGATCGGTGCTGGGTCAGAGGCCGCAAAGGCACGACCCGATCCAGAGCACCAGCAGCCGCCCTATCCCAGGCGGCCACCAGGTCTCTAGTCGAGGCGTGTGCCAGAACCTCAGGAAATGGCCCAAGCTCCGTCTGGAATCTGTCAGGTTCCATCAGGCGCCTGGGGCGGAACCATCTTACCGGCTCCACCTCCCTGTGGCGGGGTGCAGCGGTTCGAAAGACTGTATATACATATACATACATATACATACATACATACATATACACACAAACACAGAGATATATAGACATATACATACACAATACATACATAAATACATACATACATAAAGGTAAAGGTTCCCCTCGCACATATATGCTAGTGGTTCCTGACTCTAGGGGGCGGTGCTTATCTCCATTTCAAAGCTGAAGAGCCAGCACTGTCCGAAGACGTCTCCGTGGTCATGTGGCCGACATGACTAAATGCCAAAGGCTCACGGAACGCTGTTACCTTTCCACCAAAGGTGGTCCCTATTTTTCTACTTGCATTTTTTACGTGCTTTCGAACTGCTAGTTTGGCAGAAGCTGGGACAAGGAACGGGAGCTCACCCCATTACGTGGCACTAGGGATTCGAACCTCTGAACTGCTGACCTTTCAATTAACAAGCTCAGCATCTTAGCCACTGAGCCACAGCATCCATCCATCCATCCATCCATCCATCCATCCATCCATCCATCCATCCATCCATGGAGTTACCATGCTATGTATGAGTATGAATTATGATTATTATAATGAGTATGTTATGGCTTCCATCATCTAGGGAGCTTCATTTGGTGGGCATTTTCTTAGATGGTGCCCACATTGTTGAATCTTCTCCTGCCAGAGAAGAGGTCAGCCTCATCACATTTAAGCTTTTTTTTTTTTTTAATTTGATTTATATGCCGCCCTTCTCCGGAGACTCAGGGCGGCTTACAATGCGTTAAGCAATTTTGAAGGTCCCTCAAGACCTGATTGTGCCAGCACAGCTGGAAAGTGCAGGGGGCGGGTGAACTTCGGTGGCGGCTTCGTTATTTATTTATTTATTCAGAAAATTCATATTGTTACATATGTAAATAGCAAGTGAAGCCAGGGATGTAGGCTTCACTCAGGTCCAGGTTTAGCTGGACATTTGCATGCCCACCACTGATTGGTGGATTCAAATGGGGCCCACCACTGATTGGTGGATTCAAACAGAGGAAAAGGTAAAGCATTGTCAGTGGCTGAATTGGTGGGACTGCTCCCTTTAAAAGAGAGTGCTGCCGGCTAAGCCTTTGCAGAAGTCACTTACTTAAATACAGAGCTGAAGTTACTGTCTGTCCTCCTGCCTCTTCATTGCCTCCCACGATCTAACACATATGGCCGCCCAGTTCACTCATGTAACTCCAGGCGACCTACAAAAATAAAGCCCCAATACAGAAACCAATAAACCCCCACCCCTCTGGTGCTAACAATCAGACCAACCACTTGATGGGCTCTGGGAATCTCAGGCATGTTGATAGAACCAGGTCTTCAGAGCCTTTTGAAGGAGTATCCAAGTGGAGGCTTCTGCAAAGATGATGTTCCACAGGGAGGGACCTACCATAGAAAAGAACCTTCTTCTTGGTCCCACTAGATGGACATCCTTAAAAGGACCTGTAAGATTACCTGCCTCCTGACTCTGGTGGGTCAGGTAGATATGACTCGGAAAGATGGTACTTCAATAACTTGGTCCCAGCTTTAAAGGTAACAACCAGCAGCTTGAATTGGACCCAGAAGTAAATCAGCAGCCAATGCAGCTCCCTCAGGTGAGGTGACACAATGACACATGTGCAAATCTAGGCTGGTGCAAACCTTGCAGTTTGCTGCATTTTGAACCAATTTAAGCTTCTGGATACTTTTCAAGGGTAGCCCCTTGTAGACTGCTTTGCAATAGTCAAGATGGGAGACGGCTAGGTGACTAATTATCAGTAATAATATTGAGATTGGCAGCTCTCTGCCTACTATTTTCTGTTCTTGTTTAGCTTTGCCTTTATGGTTTTTAAAATATTTTTAGTAATTATTTACAATGGTTTTCGGTAGTAATTGCTTTATATTTTTTGTTTGATTGTTGTACACCATATTTTTTATTTATTTATTTATTTATTTTTAATTTGATTTATATGCCGCCCTTCTCCGGAGACTCAGGGCAGCTTACAATGCGCTAAGCAATAGCCTCCATTCTTTTGTATATTTATACAAAGTCAGCTTATTGCCCCCATACCTGGGTCCTCAATTTACCTACCTTAGAAAGGATGGAAGGCTGAGTCAACCTTGAGCCTTGGCGAGATTCGAACCTGCAGTAATTGCAGGCAGCTGGTCTTAATAACAGGGTGCTTTAGACCACTGTACTACCAAGGCTCTTAGTACTTTCCATGAGATGGGCAGTCCTCTAAATTTGGTAAACAAATAAACAAACAATAAGTAAATAAATAAAATTATGATCTTTCAGAATGAACAAGCAAGTAAGCTTTGCATACATAAGGGAAGAAAGTGACAAAAAGATTTGAAAGCAAATCAAAAGTTACTTGTTTTCTGCCAAAGTTGAACTTCCATCTTTTATGAACTGACGCTAGTTAACTTTTTCAGCAATGGGTAAATAAACTTAGCTAGAGGTAACCTCAACGTATGACCACAATTGACCCCAAAATCTAGGTTGCTAAGTAAGAAATTTGTTAAGTGAGGTTTGCCCCATCTTATGGCTTTTCTTGCCACATTTGTTAAGTGAACCACTGCAGTTGTTAAATTAGTAACACGGTTGTTAAGTGAATCTGGCTTCCCCCCTTGACTTTGCTTGTCAGAAGGTCACAAAAGGCAATCATATGACTCCGGGACATGCAACTGAGAGGTGGTATTCAGCAGGTACTGGAGAACCGGTAGCGGAAATTTTGAGTAGTTCAGAGAACCAGTAAATACCACTTCTGACTGGCCCTGCCCCCATGTATTCTCTGCCTCCTGATTCCCAGCTGATCCGGAGGAAATGGGGATTTTGCAGTAACCTTCCCCTGGAGTGGGGAGGGAATGGAGATTTTACAGTATCCTTCCCCTGCCATGCCCACCAAGCCATGCCCACCAAGCCACACCACACCCACAAAGCCATGCCCACAAAGCCATGTCACACCCACAAAGCCACACCTATAGAACTGGTAGTAAAAATTTTTGAATCCTACCACTGATGCAACCGAGTATGAAATAAATATGAGTCAGTTGTCAAGTATCTGAATGTAAATCACATGACCATGGGGATGCTGCAATGGCCATAAGTCTGAAAAATGGTCATAAATCACTTTTTTCAGTGCTGTTGTAACTTTGAATGGTCACTAAGTGAACTGTTGTAAGTCGAGGACTACCTGTATTCCAGACATTCACCACCAGCCATTAAGCTTTGCCTGTTGTGGCCTGTCAGCAGCCTGTGCAGCTAGTAGCTGATTCTGACAGCAAAGAGGCTGCCTGTGCAGCTGGCACTCGAGTCAGACAATGAGGAGGCTGGAGAAGATGTGGTGCCAGAGGCAGGGATTCAGTCAGGGCCTTCAGAACCTCCAGAAGCTCCCTTAAGTGAAGAGGACAAAGAGGAGGAGCCTCTTCTCAATGCACGGGCACGCAGAGCTGCCAAAAGGCAAGAGTGGTTCCTCAGGAGGAGGTCTCCTCGAGAGTAAGGCTTGGGGCTAATTGGCCACTCCCTTAGCCTATTTAAGGAGGAACACTGATTGAAACAATTTGCAGGGAACAACTTAGTTCACATACCTTTGTGTCTTGTCTTGCTTATCTTATCAGCTTCCTGCATATTGCTTCTGGGCATTTTGCCAACTTCAGTAAGCTTTCAGTATTATTCTTTGATTTCTTGGCGGCTGTTAATTAACAGCCGTTGTTGTAAAAAACTGGTTTATTTAGTAAACTAAGGTTTGAACAGATTTTGTGTGTGCTGCGTTCTTTGGGGTCCATAGCTGGGGCAGAACATTGCCTGATGAATATTGTTGAAATCAACACAGATCTATTCAAAGAAACGATGGTTCAAAATGTGTTGGCATTACCAAGTCCAACTCAGCTATAAGCAAGGAATCTGCATGACTAAACATCTGCATTCATTTTCAATTTAAATCACGGTTCACCTGAAGAATCATATTCCTTTTGATTAGTTCCTATTTCATAACTTGCTTAGGATGAACCATAAAGTTCTCTGGCTACTGAGGAAATTAACATGTTTATTTCTCTTCCTTCGTTTGACACTCATCGGTGTCCATTTCTTATGCATTCTTTGAGGTGGAGAAAGGTGGAAGATGGAAATAGACGAAGACTTGGAAGTTTCTAGTAGCAAAGGCTACAGCAATTGCATGATAGAGCAGTTTGGTCTAGTGGTTAAGGCACCAGGCTAGAAAGCTGGAGACTATGAGTTCAAGTCCCAACTTAGACATGAAAGCTGCTGGGTGATCTTGGGCCAGTCACTCTTGCTCAGCCCAACTCACCTCAGAGGGTTATTGTTGTTGTGGAGACAATTGGAGGAGGAAGATCAGGGGTGAAATCCAGGAGGTTCTGACAGGTTCTGGAGAACCGGTAGCGGAAATTTTGAGTAGTTCAGAGAACCGGCAAATACCACCTCTGGTTGGCCCCAGAGTGGGGTGAGAATGGAGATTTTCCAATATCCTTCCCCCAGGAGTGGTGGGAATGGAGATTTTGCAGTATCCTTCCCCTGCCACGCCCATCAAGCCAAGCCAAGCCATGCCCACCAAGCCACGCCCACAGAACCGGTAGTAAAAAAAATTTGGATTACACCACTGAGAAAGATGTGTTGGATATGCTCACCACCTTAAGTTAGTTGTAAAAAAAATAATAAAGACAGAATAGAAATAAACAAATTAAAAACAAAACAAAAGATTAATGGATTTGGAAAAAGCAAAGAAGTTTGGGAGACAGAGGCACAAAGTGATGGAGTTTGATTTGAGATATGTGATATCTGAGAATCCCTTGGTACAAAGATTGAGGTTTCTTGATGCAAGTACAGATGTTCCGAGTAGCTAGGATCTCTGTCACATCTCTGTCACATACAAAAATAGAATTTGCTTTTTTATGTCCCTGGATAGACTAGCACACATTCTATTTTTGCCCTCTTAATTCAGAATCTGTAAATGGGGTGGAAAACTCCTCTAACATGATTAGAAAATCTGATCTCCCCAGAGGTAACAATTTTACTTTCTTGTGGAGAAACGGCAGGAAAAGGACATAGCTCCTGCTGGAGAAGGGCGGTATACAAATCAAATCAAATCAAATAAATAAATTTAGAGCTAGTTATTTGGGACGAACTCAGGGATGAAATCCAGCAGGTTCTGACAGGTTCTAGAGAACCGGTAGTGGAAATTTTGAGTAGTTCGGAGAAACAGCAAATACCCCCTCTGGCTGGTCCCAGAGTGGGGAGGGAATGGAGATTTTGCAATATCTTCCCCCCAGGACAGAGGTGGGTTTCAGCAGGTTCTGACCAGTTCTGGAGAACTGGTAGCAGAAATTTTGAGTAGTTCGGAGAACCGGTAGTAAAAATTCTGACTGGCCCCACCCCCATCTATTCTCTGCCTCCCAAGTCCCACCTGATTGGGAGGGAATGGAAATTTTACAGTATCCTTCCCCTGCCACATCCACCAAGCCAAGTCCACCAAGCTATGCACACCAAGCCATGCCACACCCACAGAACCCATAGTAAAAAAATTTGAAACCCACCACTGCCCTGGGAGTGGTGAGGGAATGGGGATTTTGCAGTATCTTCCCCTGGAGTGGGGAGAGAATGGGGATTTTGCAGTATCCTTCCCCTGGAGTGGGATGGGAGTGGGGATTTTGCAGTATCTTTCCCCTGCCACACCCACCAAGCCATGCCCGACAAGCCACACGACACCACACCCACCAAGCCATGTAAGAACCAGTAGTTAAAAAAATTGAATTTCACCACTGGATGAACTCCTATGGATTTGCCTGCATTGGTAGAGAGAAAGGTACATATATCTATATTTCATCAGAGATAAATGTACCCCATGATAATTACTGACATTAGAAAGGGCAGCAGAACTTGTTTAGAGAGAGATAGCTGGGAATTTACCCTTATAAACAAAAAATTAAAAATAATTGCTTCCCATCCTTAATTTAGCTTGGTGTTTTGTCAGCCAAATGTCATTGCTTTTCTAGCATACTGTGCTGGGTAGGTACTTAAAAGTAGAATGAGATGCTTTGTTGCATTAAGCTCTGCTGCTTTCATTCAGGTTGTTTATGCCTTTTCCATACATGCTGTGATGTGGAGTCAAATTGACCTGTGCTTCATCCTGACACAGAAAATCAGCTGTTCTTCCTCATTTAGACAGTCAAGAGTAGCAAAGTACAGCTGAACTCTTCTGAATGTTTTGTCCTAACCTGGAGGGCAGACCATGGTTTTCCCAGATGCCTTGACAGACAGACAGACAGACTTTTAACATGGTTTCATTTAGGAGGGCAATTATGTCTTTCTCTGACATGGAAGAGTCCTTCTGTGAAGGAGATGAGCAGTTAGCAATAGCACTTAGGCTTATATACTGCTTCACAGTGCTTTACAACCCTCTCTAAGCGGTATATAGAGTCAGCCTATTGCCCCCAACAATCTGGGTCCTCATTTTACCTACCTTGGAAGGATGGAAGGCTGAGTCAACCTTGAGCTGGTGAGAATCGAACTGCTAAACTGCTGGCAGCCAGCAGTCAGCAGAAGTAGCCTGCAGCACTGCATTCTAACCACTGCGCTAACAGTTAAAAACGTGATAAATAAATAACTGATAAATAAATGTGTGGGTAGTTTTGATTCATCAATATTTAGACATGTGGCAAAATATATTGGAAAATCTTGCAAAAACTTTCCTTTCCTTTCCTTTCCTTTCCTTTCCTTTCCTTTCCTTTCCTTTCCTTTCCTTTCCTTTCCTTTCCTTTCCTTCTTTCCTTTCCTTTCCTTTCCTTTCCTTTCCTTTCCTTTCCTCTCCTCTCCTCTCCTCTCCTCTCCTCTCCTCTTTCTCCTTTTGTGTTTTTACAAACAATTCAAGGTGGCAAACATATCCAACACATCTACTTCCTCCTATTTTCTCCACAACAACACTGTGAGATGAATTGGGCTAAGAAAGAATGGCCAAGGTCATCCAGGTGGATTTCATGGCAAGGTGGGACTAGAATTCACAATTTCCTGGTGACTTGCCCAAAGTCACCCAGCAGCTTTCATATCTAAAATGATTCCCTCCCTCCCTCCCTCCCTCCCTCCCTCCCTCCCTCCCTCCCTCCCTTCCTTCCTTCCTTCCCTCCCTCCCTCCCTCCCTCCCTCCCTCCCACATGATAATGGCAATAGTCTGTGAATCAGAATTGAATAGCACATGGACATAAACAAAGAAAAATTATTAAGAGAACATTACAGCATATATTTTTCATTAAATGCACTGAAAATATAACCAATCTCCTGAATATCTGAATATTTGCACATGGGCAGGATTTTTTCACCACATTTTGCATGCCTCTATGGATAAAGTTCCAAAATAGCATGAGGTTGTTACCAATGTATGCCTGAGGGAGCAGAGTTTTTCCTCTAGACATTTACAAGGGATCTCGTTTTGATTACAGATCAAAGCCATTTTTGTGTTATTTCCATGACCTGCAACAGGTGTCTTAATCACCAAAAGCAGAAAGAGAAATGTTTTTGCACATCATGGACAGTTTTGTCATTCTGACACTTCTCTTTGTTCTGTGTATTGTGTTCTGAGTTCAACTTTAGCATTTCAAATCATCCTCCCTTGTTCTAGTCTCTGATATTTGTTGGTGTTAGTTTGACAGTGGTTGAAAGTTAGGAGAATTTTCTTGAACTTTTATATGAGCATCTTGTTCTTTTCATCTTCATCAGACTCAACACTTGTTTGCTCGCTCCTCTCAATCATTAGTCTTTCAATTATGTCCTTTTTGCTGTTTATGTGCATCTCTTTTTTCATTTTGTCAGTGTGTTGCATATCAAGTAAGCAGTACTTTAGATAAGGATTGTCAGCTCTGAGCATCACCTATTCTCTATAAAAAAAATGACTATGAACATTGTTAGTGAAAGACTGCATTTGTTTTCAAGAGAAGAATACTTATAGGATTCTTTTTTGCTTCTTTAACATTGGATTGCATGATCAAAGTCTTTGATTTTATTGATCCAAAAAGAATATCTTAGTGAACCTTCTTGTTTAAGTCTGGCATTAGAATCTATCATCCTTGAACATGGATAGAGGGCTTTAGGAACATTGATCCACAAAAGAAGTGAAACAAGATATTTGAAGGCTAGAAGGAGCTTGAAAAGTTTATAATTTTAGTAATAGCATGTCTTGCTGATCCATGCCGGCTTTATGAATTAGAATTATGTTAGGATATTGAATTCAATAGCTGGAACAGTAAAGTGTACAATCGGCCAGAACACACAAAGTTGTAGTTGATTAATTAGAGAATACTGACTCATGCATGAGGCAATCTACACTATGATTGTTGTCATAAGTATAAAGGGGGAGTTTCCCTTTTTCCCGCCTTTTTCTTTTGTGTGTTCTGTATACTGTTTAATTCATGTTATTCCTGTGTTCTTGACTACCTTGTGTTCTTTTTTCTTCTCTTTCTTTTCTCTCTTTCTTTTCTCTCTTTTCTCTTTCTTTCTTTCTTTCTTTCTCTCTTCTCTCTTCTTTCTTTCTTTCTCTCTTTTCTTTTCTTCCTTTTCTTCCTTTTTCTTTTTCTTTCCCTTTTCTCTCTTTCTTTTCTCTCTCTCTCTCTCCTCTTTTCTTTTTCGCTTTTCTTTTCTTTCTTTTCTTTCTTCTTTTCTTCCTTGCCTCTTAGTTCATCTGGACAGCTGCTGAGTAATTCCTCAACAAATTGTTTGTTCCACAGATTGACCAAGTATGAGATAAAACTGCCTGCCAAATTGTCAAACCTTCCCCCCACCCACTTAAATGCCATCACCGGCACCTGTGATAACACCAACCGAAAGAGTCCACCGCTCTTGCAGCTGCAGGGATCTACACTTTGACAGGAAATAATTTGATCAAGGCAAAGGAGAGATACTAATGTTCTCCATTGTCAGAACATGCCTCACCTGCTTTAAAGTCAAGACCAGGTCATGCATGCATGCCCACCTATTTGTAATGAAGCTGCAATTTTCTATGGCAGCTCTTTGTTGCCATGACCTCATGACCTCCCACAACAACCTCCCAATCACCCACAATTCCAACACTAGCCTGAAGATGGGATCTGGGACACTCAAAGGGCCACTGCATCAAGAAGCTATGGAGCAATATAACCCTAGCTTCTTATTGTCACCTGCCTGTACACACAGCCAATCTGCACTGAGGACATTCCAGGTAGTGCTCCCAATTATCATAAATTATCATAGCAACCTTTTTTCCCCAAGCCTCAATATTGTAGCTGCCAGAAACCATCAGGTAAACATTTAATAGGATTGTTTCCCCATTATTTTCCACCTAGGTTTCAGTTATACATGTCAAGTCTATATATACTGCATTACTATTAATCTTCTCATCGTTCCTATCACCCATCTCTTTCCGTTTATGACTGTAACCTTGTTGCTTGTATCCTTAAGGTTTATATTGACTGTTTCCCTATGATTATAATTAAGTGTATCTGATGATTCTTGATGAATGTATATTTTCTTTTATGTACTCCGAGAGCGTATGCACCATGACAAATTCCTTGTGTGTCCAATCACACTTGGCCAATAAAGAATTCTATTCTATTCTATTCTATTCTATTCTATTCTATTCTATTCTATTCTATTCTATTCTATTCTATCCTATCCTATCCTATCCTATCCTATCCTATCCTATCCTATCCTATCCTATCCTATCCTATCCTATCCTATCCTATCCTATCCTATTCTATTCCAGGGATGTCCAACCTTGATAACTTTAAGACCTGAGGACTTCAACTCCCAGAATTCCCCATTACATACCTGATGGTACATAATAATCAATGTTTAGTTTTCTACCTGCTTTTTTCTAAGCAGTACATAGAATTCCATAAAACCATCATTCTTCAAAGTATTTCACGTTATAAAACATTTTGAAATGAACATTTTTATTTGCCTATGTGTTTAATTTAGAAAATGTTTAGGTGGAGGTGTTAAAATCAGCTAGGACAAAAACAGAATGAGTGAATACATTTTTGCAGTCCTTTAAAGGATAATCTGTGTTATAGAATAACAGAGTTAGATGGGTCCTTGGAGGTCTTCTAGTCCAACCACCTGCTCAGACAGGAAACCCTATGCCATTTCAGACAAATGGTTGTCCAATCTCTTCTTAAAAACTTCCAGTGATGGAGCATCCACAACTTCTGGAGGCAAGTTGTTCCACTGATTAATTGTTCTCACAGTCAGGAAATTTCTCTTTAATTCTAGGTTGTCCCTTTAATAAGCTTCCATCTGTTACTACTTTTCCTGCCCTCAGGTGCTTTGGAGTATAGGTTGTCCCCCTCTTCTCTGTGATAGCCCCTCAAATATTGGGAGACTGCTATCATGAGAACCTCTGCCACAACAATAACATAGTTCATTTTTATCTTTGCTTTTGGTCTGTACGCTATTTCAAACTTAGTTGTGTTTGTTTTTACTCCAGATTTCAGCTTGATAGTGTAGGAAGTTACCACCCACCCCTCTCCTGGAAGAGTGAAATATTTTAGGAAATATGAAAAAGGCAGAATATTATATTTCCCTGGGATAAGCATGGTTTGAAGCAGCTCCCATCTTCCTGTCCCCACCCTTTGTCAATGGGCCATTAAGGCCTGGGCCAGTCTATTCTACATAACAAAGATCTACCTCCTTCAGGCAGAGCCATAGTAGGAATTGCCAAAGATCCAACAAAGATAGGATTAGCCCTCTACACAATAGCAGCAGAAACTCACCACATGTGACCTGGGAAGCACATGTGACCATCAGCCAGCAAGACCCCCACCCCCTGGGAGTCTGACAACCAATCAGAGTACTCTTTCTGGGCCCCAAGAAATGCAGAGCCAGAGAGAGCATAAAAACCCAGGGACTCACTGTATCTGCCCCTTTTCTGTTCAGGAACTCAAGCCATGTGATCCTGTCCACCATTAAACCATCTTTCCAAGCAGTCTCCATGTCTCCAGTGTCTTTTTCCCCACTTGGAGCAGAACCTAGAAGGATGTTTCTTCCAACAATAGTATCTCTAGCAGTAGTTTCTACAGAGATAGCAATTTCAGGTGGTCCATTAAACATCCCCTGTCTTTGTGTTGAGATCACAGGCCTGCATAATCAGTTAATTATACTATAGCATGATACGTTAAAGTGATCACACAAATTCATTTAAACGTTAGGATATTCATGTTTTTGCAAAGTTTGGGAACACCTACTCTAAGCATAAGACCTAATAACCAGAGGCAGCCCCTGTCAGTATAGGCAAAGTTTCAAGTTCCAGATGTTGGGTTTAATAGATATATTGAATTAATTTAGTCTTTTTTACCTAGTCATGGACTCACCCATGTGCCAGGTTGCTGGGATCATACTTACTTATCTGCGGCTTTGCACAATTAAAGGAACATTCTAGAGAACTAATTTGTACTCCTGAGGCGGAGGAATGTTTTGGCCTATTCTCTTCCTCCTTTTCTCCTCTTATCATAATTAATCCTCTAAAATATATCTTAAACAAGGCTGAATGGCACTCTGTACTAAAGAGAGCAAAAAGAATGTAGAAACTAATGAAGGCTTTTTCAATAAAGTCCTATCACTTTTAGAGAGATGGTAGATTTTTTTTTAAAGGAAGCACTCATAATTTTTACTATCTAATCCAATGATTAGATGTGCATGTGCTGGCTGAGGAATTCTGGGAGTTGAAGTCCGCAAGTTGTAAAGTTGACAAGGTTGGAGACCCCTGATCTAATCCAGTGTTTCTCAACTTTGTTGACTTTAAGATGGGTGGACTTCAACTCCCAGAATTCCTCAGCCGCCTAGAAGTCCACCCATCTTAAAGTCAGCAAAATTGAGAAACACTAGTCTAATCAATTAACTAGCTTTCTTGGGCAGTTTTTTTTTTAACCCGCCTGAGCATGAGTTTAAAGAGCAAGTTATCATCTGCTACCCTCCGAACAATTTGTCCACAACCTCAGGCAAAAAACCTGAAACTCCATCCATCAACCCTCAACAGACAGTTGCCTCAGGCGCCTGGCTGCGATCTGTTTTTAATGCGGAGTACAAACCAGAAAGGCTGCAAGTGATTTTATCAGCAAAATAGTCTGCAAATGCGCCGCAACAGGACTCAGATGGTTCTTCACCCTGAGCAGGAACACTACGTAATAATCTCTTTACCAAATGAAATAACTGCCAGATGGCATCCAGTTAATTCAATGGAGTAAGCAAAGAAGAGCTTGATCAAGTATTTACTGCCATATAATGACTCCTAAAACAGACTCTAATCTGACTAAGTTATTGGATTCAGTCTATGTTTTTCTCTACCGGCATATCAGCCATCTATCTACTGTTTTAAATGCCCCAGGGAGAGAAATGACTGAAGAATTTATAATCTGTATTTAGGAAAAAAGCACAGAACAGCAATCGCACCAACTGTCTTAGTTTTCTTTATATTCTCTAGATTAGGGTCAAGCTCGCATCGTCACAAATGTTGTCACGTGATATACTGTGACTTTTTTCCGCTAAAACGGGGGTGGACATGGCCAGCATGTGACGCATCCAGCCTGCGGGCTGCGAGTTTGATACCCCCGTTCTAGATAGAATAGAATAGAATAGAATAGAATAGAATAGAATAGAATAGAATAGAATAGAATAGAATAGAATAGAATAGAATAGAATAGAATAGAATAGAATAGAATTTTTTATTGGCCAAGTGTGATTGGACACACAAGGAATTTGTCTTGGTGCCTACACTCTCAGTGTACATAAAAGAAAAGATAGATCAATGAAGACATTTTCAGGTTCACCAAACCTAGAAGAGTGGGGGAAATAGACCATTCATAACCCATCGTGGATCTATTAGCCATTAAGAACAGAGCATTTTAAAAGATCTTCTACACTTTATCTAGGGAAGTTTCGTATAAGAAAGTCTCTTGGATATAACTCCATCTCCATTTCCATCTATATCATCTATATCTGTATCATCTATATCTATATATCTATATCATCTATATCTATATCTCTATATCATCTATATCTATATCTATCTAGTCCATCTATATTAGATAGATAGACAAACAGATATAGATAACAGACAAAGAATGGATAGATACAGAGAGATACATAGATAATAGACAAGATAGATAGATAAATGGTAGATAAACAGGTAGGTAGATAGATGATGGAGAGATGGAGAGATTGACAGATAGACATACAGATAACAGGCAAGAAAAGAGGGATAGAGAGATACATAGATAACAAAAAAGAAAGGATAGATGGCTGGCTGGCTGGCTGGCTGGCTGGCTGGCTGGCTGGATAGATAGATAGATGTTAAATAAATAGGTAGATACTGTAGATAGATGATGGATGGATGGATGAATAGATAGGTAGAAAGATAGATAACAGAGAAGAATAGACATAGGATGTTTTCCTTTGAACAACGAAGGAGCAAAATGCCTTTCTTCATTTATCTTTTTTCAAGATAATATTACTAATAACAATAACTTAATAAAAATAACACAATAAAACAACCATTAAAAACAGAACTGAAACCAAAAACATGTAAAGACATGAAGTGCTGGAAAAACTCATGCAATGAAGCATACCACCCCAGATCCAATGCTCCAAGCCTTCATTATTATTATTATTATCATCATTAAAATTAGAAAATGCTCCACATTTTAAATTCATTTGAAAAGGCAGGCAGATTTGGGGCCAAGCAAATCTCAGGGAAATGAATTATTTCAAAGGGCGGGAACACAACAGAGAAGGCATGTTTTCTGGGCCCCATCAGTTAACATTGCTTATACGATGGGATTTGGAGCATAAGAACCCTGTGAGATTTTATTGGACAGATATTTGGGGATAGGCAGTTCTGCAAGTAACTTTCAAGACTCTCCACTATGAAGGCATTGAACTGAATTGAGTCACATTGAGAAGGACACTGATAATCACTGGAATCTACAAAATAGAGAGGTTAAATATGTCAGACCTGGAAGCCATCTTTAACGTTTGGGCTTTCAGGCCTGGCACATCTTCTGTGGGAAAATGGGAGGGGGGATTGAATAGAGTGTAGATGGTATGTAGTCAAAATAACGTTCCTTTCTCAGAGAGTCAAGGACGCTTTGCCCTGGCACCTGGAGTTGGATGACTGGGAGGTGTCTTCAGTTTGGTCGGTGGATGATTAGACCATGTGATGGACATGAGGGTGCTGGGCAGGGACTTGAACTTTTACTTGGGTGGGGAAAACCTGGAAACTTTCAGATTCGGGTTTTCCCAGATGTGGCAATATGACATCTCTAATAAAAAGTAACTTTGAGGAAATCCAAGCCTCGGAGTTTTCTTTCAATGGGGGTGTTACTAGGAACCTTGACACATATGCAGGTACACCCATAACTACCAAGTCTTATGCATTCTAAATAAAAATGCATTTATTTTAAGAATGATGTTCTGTCTTCTTTATTATATTTGCTGATTGGCCAAAAGATGTAATAAATTTATTCTATATATATATATACAATCAGATAATAAACTTAACGTGGGCTGGTTTTGAAAATTACTGTGATGCCCTTGGTGCAAATGTTGAAATTCCTTAATACAATTAGTTTGGAGATACCAGCAGCAGAAATTCTAGTAAGACAGTTCAGGAATGTAGATAGCGGGATAGTATTAATAGAATTCACACTCTATCATATTATCCAATCAGCTTTACAAGATTAAATTTTAATACAACTTCCGTACCCTAACTTTCTGCCTTATCTTCAGCAAGAAAACAGATTCACAATAGAACCCTCTAACTCCATCTTCTGAATTGTCAGATCTAGCCAGCTACTACATACAAACATCTGTAGGAATAATTGAGCCATACTGACCTTTATATCCTCAGTCGGCCCATCAGATAAGTCAAGTTAGGAGATTGAAGATCTAATGCATGGGTGTCCAACCTTTTGGCTTGCCTGGGTCACATTGAGTGGTGAGGAATTGTCTTGGGCTGCATATAAAATATATAATGTAGTTAATGTATATAAACAACACATTTCCTTTGTTTTTAAATAAGTTGTGGGACCTTCATCACTTGTTACTTTCAAGAAGAGATTGGACTGCCATTTGTCAGAAATGCTGTAGGGTCTCCTGCTTGGGCGGGGGGGGGTTGGACTAGATGACCTACAAGGTCCCTTCCAACTCTGTTAATCTGCTAAAAGTGAGAGGTGGGTTGGATATGCCTGATGAGCCATGGTAGTGCAGTGGTTAGAATGCAGTATTGCCGGCTAATTCTGCCCACTGCCAGGAGTTTGATCCTCACTGGCTCAAGGTTGACTCAGCCTTCCATCCTTCTGCGGTCAATAAAATGAGGACCGAGATTGTTGGAGGAAATATGCTGACTCTGTAAGCCACTTGGAAAGTGCTGTAAAAGAACTATGGAGCAGTATATAAATCTAAGTGCTATTGCTAAATACTATTGTTGATCTAAGGGTTAACTTGAAATTGTAGAGACAATAAATCTCCTTTTCTTTGTTTTCTATTGGATTGTTCTACCTTGATAATCATATTTTAAATTATTGGAATAGCAGCGTTCCTATTCTTTTTTTTTTTTATCAGAAAGAAGCCACTTCAGGTAGCCATTGCATCACAATTCTCATTTTCGATAAAGGGACAGAGGAAAGTAGGGTTATTAGACAAGTATTACAAAAATCTAGACAACAAAGAGTTGGTATTTTAAAACTCTCTGCCTCTTTCACTTGCCAGTAATTAGGACTCTTCTGTCACTGATGATCCAGACTAAAGTGACAGCCCCTATTGTGTCCTGCTATAAGGGAACTATTCATCCCTGTTAGTTTACAGACACACTTTTGAGAGAGTGAAAAAGTTCAGATGGAAATTGTGACCAAATCTCTGCTAAATGTCAGGGTTCCAAGCAGGGGTGGGTTGTAAATTTTTTTTACTACCAGTTCTATGGGCGTGGCTTATTTTGTGGGCGTGGCTTGACGATCATGTGACAATTCTTTAGGATTTAGCAGAGGTACTGGTCTACCAGGCGTTTAACTGCTTGCAGAGCTGTACCCATCTACTCATTTGTTTTTGCAGGCACTGGTCTACCCATTTATTTTTGCAGGCATTGGTCTACTCATTTATTTTTGCAGGCACTGGTCTACTCATTTGTTTTTGCAGGCATTGGTCTACCCATTTATTTTTGCAGGCACTGGTCTACTCATTTGTTTTTGCAGGCATTGGTCTACTCATTTACTTTTGCAGGCACTGATCTACTCATTTATTTTTGTAGGCATTGGTCCACTCATTTGTTTTTGGAGGCACTGGTCTACCCATTTATTTTTGCAGGCACCGGTCTACTCATTTGTTTTTCGAGCACACTGGTCTACCACCACACTGCCTTTTAACACTGATCAGCTGTAGGGTGGCCCTTTGAAGCCCCGCGGCAAGAGTTTAAACAGCTTTTTTCCTTCTAGCAGATCAGCTGGGACTCAGGAGGCAGCAAGAGATTGGGGGTCGGGCCAAATAAAAGGTAAGAATAACGCGGGGGGGGGTTAGGGGGTTGGGGGGCAGAAACGGTTCAGTGATGTCATATCGTCACTGCTACCGGCTCGGTGGAACCGGGCTGAACCGGGAGGAACCAACCACTGGTTCCAAGTAATACCCACAACCAATGAAGACCCCAAGGCCAGCAGTTCTTCAAAGTTCCATTTTATTAGAGATGTCATATTGGTACATCTGGGAAAACCTGAATCTGAAAGCTCCCAGGTTTTCCCCACCCAAAGGAATGTCGAAGTCCCTTCCCCTGCACCCTCATGTCCATCACATGGTCCAATCAATGCACCGTCCCAATTGAAGATGCCTCCCAGTCATGCCACTGCGGGCTGAACGTCCTTGACTCCCAGAGAAAAGAATATTGTTATGGCTAAATATTTCTATCAAATCCATGCAAACCCCCCTTCCGGTTTCCCACAGACTTAAGTGTGGCAGCCATGAAGATCCAAAAGAAAAGATAGCCTCCAGGGCTGACACTACAGGTATTTCTCAATTTACAAACATTCATTTAATGACGGTTGAAAGTTACAACAGCATTGAAAAAAGTGACTTATAACCATTTTTCACACTAATGACCATTGCAGCATCCACAAGGTCACAGGATCAAAATTCAGACACTTAGCAATTGGTTCATATTTACAACAGTTGCAGTATCCCAGGGTCATGTGATCACCTTTTGCAACCTTCTGACAAGCAAAGTCAGTGTTGTGGTCCGCCAGCAGCCTGCGGAGTTGGCAGCGGAGTTGGACAGTGAGGAAGCTGGGGAGGAACATGGGGCAGTCCTGGATTCTGGGGAAGGCCCAGACGATGGCTCTGCATCAGAGGCAGAGATGGGGTCAGGGCCATCTGGGAGTTATGCGTGGATTCCAGAGCCCCCAGAGTCGGACAACAGAGAGGCAGAGGAAGAGGAGGAGCCTGTTTCTAGTGCACACATGCGCAGAGCTGCCAGAAGGCAAGAGCAGCTAAAGCAAAAGGGTCGACTCGGGAGTAAGGCCAGGAGATGATTGGCCCCTCCCATAAGGCTTAAAAGAGAAACAAAGGCACTTGGGCCTTTTGCAGGAAAGCAACATTGCTAACTCTGTTTCCAGTCAGCATCTCTTGTTTATTTCTGAACTCTGTGGGGCTTTGCCAAGTAAGGCCTTTGGCAGGGTGTCAAAGAAGATAAAGGTTGGTGATTATCCCGAAGGACTTTTTTGCAACTAATTGGGACTCAGCTGGGAATGAACGTAATTGTCAGCTGTTACAATAAAGTAGATTTGTTTGGGACTAATTGTGTCTTATAGTGACTCAATAAGCTTAGCTCACAACAGTCAGTGGGGAAGCCAGATTCACTTAGCATCCGCGTGCCTAGTTTAACAACTGCAGCGATTCACTTAACAACTGTGACAAGAAATGTCATAAAATGGGACAAAACTCACTTAACAACTGTCTTGCTTAGCAATGGAAATTTTGGGCTCAATTGTGGCTGTAAGTCAACGACTACCCTGTACTTTATGACATGAATTATATAAGATTGTTCTCTGATGGTGGTAATAAACCTGTAGTTGGCAGGCATGTCCTGAAAATCACCTCCATAAAGACTTTACAGAAGGCTATTTTAATAAATAATATTGGTCATATTTCATTAAAAATGACATTTGTAGCATTTTAAAATTCAGAAACATCTTGTACAGTTTGAAAAATAGAAGTGAAATGAGTGAAGCAGTGGTTATATTGGCACATTTCTTCAGCTGCAAGCCCAAAAAGCACTGGAAACATTCTGTTTTCCTTTTTCTAAAATACAGGTGGTCCTCGACTTACGACAACAAACTGAGTCCAAAATTTCCATCGCTAAGCAAGACAGTTGTTAAGTGAGTCTGGCCCCATTTTACGACCTTTCTTGCCACAGTTGTTGAGGGAATCATTGCAGTTGTTAAATTAGTAACACAGTGGTTAAGCGAATCTGTCTGCCCCATCGATTTTGCTTGCCAAAAGGTCACAAAAGGGGATCACATGACTGCAACCGTCATAAATATGAGATGGTTGTCAAGCATCTGAATTTTGATCACGTGAGCATTGGGATGCCACAACCGTCGAAAGGTTGAAAAATGGCCAAAAGTCACTTTTTTCATTGCCATTATAACTTGGAACGGTCCCTAAATGAACTGTTGTAAGTCAAGGACTGTTCTGCCCCAGCTACGAACCCCAAAGAATGCAGCACACACAAAGTCCGTTCAAACCTTAGTTTACTAAATTAAATCAGTCTTTTACAACAATGGCTGTTAATTAACTGCATTAACAGCCGCCAAGAATTCAAAGAATAATAACTGAAAGCTTACTGTGGTTGGCAGAATGCCCAGAAGCAATTTGCAGGAACTGATAAGATAATCAAGACCAAGACACGAAGGAATGTGAACGATGTTGTTCCCTGCAAATTGCCTCAGTCGGCGTTCTTCCTTAAATAGGCTAAGGGAGTGGCCAATTAGCCCCAAGCCTTACTCTCGAGGAGACCTCCTCCTGAGGAGCCACTCCTGACTTTTGGTAGCTCTGTGTGCCCGTGCATTGAGAAGAGGCTCCTCCTCTTTGTCCTCTTCACTTAAAGGAGCTTCTGGAGGTTCTGAAGGCCCTGGCTGAATCCCTGTCTCTGGTACCACATCTTCTCCAGCCTCCTCATTGTCTGACTCGAGTGCCAGCTGCACAGACTGCTGGCGCAGCACCACACCAGCCTCCTCACTGTCGAAATCAGCTACTAGCTGCACAGGCTGCTGACGGGCCACAACAAGGACTATCTATATTATGGAGCAGAGATATGAACATTTCCCCTTTTCTGCAAAATACAAAAATAGCTAAAGACTAAAAAAAAAAAAACCAGCTTAGAAAAGAACCTTTCTGATCAATTCAGCTGAGTATATTTCTATACTACAAACTTACCATGATGGTTTTAGTTATTTATCAAATTTATACACTAAGTGATTCCAATTTGATGACAGTTTAAGACTCATGATTTATTTCACTATCTACTAGGGTTACTCTTAATGGTTGAACTAGCGAAGAAAAGCTTCTATCCTGGTGCCTCTTAAAGTAACAGCTCCCAAACTCCTGATGGGAAAAGCGATTGTTGAACTGGTGACCTCCATAGTGCAGGAACATCATTATTATTATTCTAAAAGGGAGCTACCTGTGTTGAGACATATGGTATCATATTTTTTCTGTGGTTTATGCATATGTTTAATTGATTATGTGCCAGCAAGTCATGGTTGACCCCTAACCAAACAAAGATAGATTTTCTCCATGATCATGGCATCCGGCCCTCTCAATTCCTGGCAAATAGATGGAGAAGAAATGGAGGTAGTGACAGGTTTTATTTTCCTGGGCTCCAAGATCATCGCAGATGGGGACTACAGCCAAGAAATCAAAAGATGCTTGCTCCTAGGGAGGAAAGCTATGGCAAATCTAGACCGCATACTAAAAAGCAGAGACATCACCCTGCCAACGAAAGTGCGTATAGTCAAGGCTATGGTTTTCCCAGTTGCAATGTCTGGTTGTGAAAGTTGGACCATAAGAAAGGCTGAGCACTAAAGAACTGAGGCCTTTGAACTCTGGTGCTGGAGAAGACTCCTGAGAGTCCCATGGACTGCAAGGTGATCAAACCGGTCAGTCCTAGAGGAGATCAACCCTGACTGCTCTTTAGAAGGCCAGATCCTGAAGATGAAACTCAAATACTTTGGCCACCTGATGAGAAGGAAGGACTCACTGGAGAAGAGCCTAATGCTGGGGAAGATTGAGGGCAAAAGAAGAAGGGGACGACCGAGAACGAGATGGCTGGATGGAGTCACTGAAGCAATCAGTGTGAGTTTAAATGGACTCCGGGGGATAGTAGAGGACAGGAAGGCCTGGAGGAATGTTGTCCATGAGGTCGTGATGGGTCAGACATGACTTCACAACTAACAACAACAACAACACCTTGATCCTTGAGGTCTTCTAATGTTGAACCCATCACCACTTTAACTCACTGCTGTTTATCCTCCTCATCTCTTCCCTTCCACCCAACTAGGTCTTCACACAAGAACTCTGGATTGATTTGTTAGATGATCCATTTGTTTGTGTTCTTGGCTGTCCAAGAAAGCTGTCTTCTCCAACTCCAACACTCAATGTTGTCTATAATCTTCCTATCCTGCTTCTTCAAAGTCCAACTTTTGCTTCCATAGACAGGGGATACCATGGCTTTGCACAATTCTGATCTTTCCATGTATAAGGAATCCTATGAAATCCACTGGGATTGGCCCATCCCACTCGTGCTGGCAAAGAAGGCATGCCGTGGGTCCCATCAGCCTGATTATCTAGTTGGCAGGGTCCAGGAGGAGGGCCTTCTATGTGATTGCTCCTGCCCTCTGGAACATCTTGCCTCCACAATGTGAAGCTAGCACCAACCTCTTGCAGCCTTTCGTAATGGCCTGGCACTGCCAGTTGGCTTGGAGCCCCAATGGGGGAACAGCGCAGTTGGAGGTGGTTGACTAGTCAGGCAAAAGAATGCAGAAGCAATAAGGTGGCGAAGTCAGGGGCTGTTACCCAAATAATTTGTCAACACCTACCATATTTTTCGGAGTATAAGACACACCGGAGTATAAGACACACCTTAGTTTTTGGGGAGAAAAATAAGAAAAAAATTGATTGGCAGGTGAATCAGCCTCCTGGAATACCCCCAATCAGCTGTTCCCAGAGGTGAATTTTAGCAACAGGTTCCTTGGTTGTGAGCTCTGTGCCTTGCTTTTTTTTTTTTTTTGCTTTTTTTCTTGCCTCTGAAACAGCTTCAGAAAAAAAGCTTCTGAAGTTCTGTTTGGGGACTTTTTTCTGAAGCTTCACTTCTGATGCTTTTTTCAGCCTCTGAAACCTCCGTTTGAGAAGCTGGGTGAGGCTACATTCGGAGTATAAGACGCTCCCAGATTTTCACCTTCTTTTTTTGGGAAAAAAGGTGCATCTTATACTCTTAAAAATACGGTAATTGGACACTTTCTAATAACCAGAAGGAGGATGGGGGGAAGGGAAAGTTTTACTGTATGCTTTGGGTGAGAACATCTCAGATCCAGCTTTGCTTCTGCTGTAACCACTTGACTTAGTCAAGCATACTTTTGGCTAACAATGAGCCAAGAGTCTTTCTTTTCTAATTGGTCAAGTTGGAACAGTTAACAATGAGCTTCTTTTTCTCCTTTTTTTTCCACTCCATACGCAGGTTCGCCCTATAGCCATGCTGGGTCATTAAAACCAGAGGTGGGCTGATGCCGGTTCGCATCGGATTTGGCGAACTGGTAGTTAAGATTCTGCACAGTTCAGTGAACCAGCAAATCCCACCACTAGCTGGCCCTAGCCTATTTTTCAGCCCATTTGGGGCCATCTTTCAGGCCAAAAACGGCCCCAAAATGGCCTGAAAATGGCCCAAAAACCAGGCTAAAAAACAGGCAGGGGGGCAGCCAGTGATGAGATTAGCCCCAACCAGTTGAATCCTACTTCTGCCTTTGAGCCGAGTGGTCAAGAGCAGTGGTGGGTTCCTCCTGATTCGGTCCGGTTCGGCCGAGCCGGTAGCAGTGACAAAATGACGTCATCGAACCGGTTCTCCCCCCCTGCCCTCCCACTCCCCCACCCACCCACATTATTCTTACCTTTTATTTGGTCCCACCCCCAATCTATTGCTACCTCCTGAGTCCCAGCTGATGACTAGAGGGAAAAAAACTGTTTAAACTCTTGCCGAGGGGCTTCAAAGGCCGTCCTACAGCTGATCAGTGTTAAAAGCAAACAAATGAGTCGGGTCGTAAGTGCGAGGACCTTCCAGAAATGACTCTGACTAGCCACGCCCACCTAGTCACATGACCTCCAAGCCACACCCACAAAATAAGCCACACCCACAGAACCGGTAGTAAAAAAATTTAGAACCCACCCCTGGTCGGGAGGCACTCACTCACCCAGTCACATGACCAACCGCCCACGCCTACCCAGCCAGAGAACCGGTTGTTAAGTTATTCGAGTCCCACCGCTGACGAAAACCTACGCGGTAGACTAGGTTCTTCACTTTTCCGATTAACAATTTTGATACTCCAGCCCAGAACAAGTCTCTACTTATTCAGAAGTGGCTGCAGAATCTTCTGCTTTTGTCAAAACGATGAAGAATAGTGTGACAACACTGTAATGCGAGCTCCCATCTGTTTTGTACAGGCTTCGTGATGGGGTGATATTACTTTTGTCATTTTGACAAAAGTGGTGGATCTGGCAGACACCTCCGACTCTGCCAGTGGGTTACTCAGATCAGTCTTAGTTTGGGTTTCAGCCTGGATTCCTGACATCAGTAGCCTTGATTGTCTTAATGAATAAACTATACTTGGAGGCCTCTGTTGGACCTTTCCAATGGTAGATTATTTATCCTTCTGGCATATTTGACTAGTATGACATTTGGAGGCATTGTGCATTGGTGGTTTAAAATCTATTTGACAGAACAGTCTCCCTTGCTTAGGATCACACTGGGTATGTCACTAAGCCAATAGCAGTTGAGTTATTAATCCAAAGAATATATATGTAAGAACTGTTTTGCTGGGTCAAACAATACGTATTTCTTTTTTTAATAACCTATATATAATAGATGCTGGAAGTCAAATGCACTGGAATAATCTATGATTTGTCCTCATTATCTGATATTCAGAAGTTTGCTAACATAAAGTATAGAAGTAACTATACGGGTTTTAATACGTTTGGGCCAAATTTGTTTAATTCGATTTTACTTTGTTTTTAAATTTTGTATCTATGTATTTTTACTGTTTGGCTGTTCACCGCCCTGAGTCCTTCGGGAGTAGGGCGGTATATAAATTAAATAAATAAATAAATAAATAAATAAAAATAAACTATTCCTCATGATAAGTCCAAGTGAATGAACTTGACCATGCTGTAAACAGCATTTTTCAATTATCTGGCTTGCTGTACGTGGCATTTAAGAGAGCCGGTTTGGGGTAGTGATTAAGGCATCAGGCTAGAAACTGGAAGACTGTGAGTTCTAGTCCTGCCTTGGGCACAAAGCCAGATGGTGATCTTGGTCCAGTCATTTTCTCTTGGCCCTAGAAAGGTGGCAACGGCAAACCACTCCTGAAAAAACTTTGTAAGGAAACTTCAGGGACTTGTCCAGGTGGTGTCTGAGAATCAGATAATTAAGTTGAGGAACAAATCATAATCCAAACTGTTCTTAGGTTCTGTGATTGTCTGTCCAATCAAGGAGAAGATTTGGATTTGCACAATGCTTTCCAAAAACAGATGATAGGCTTTCAAAGACATATGATGTAGTATTCATAAAGATAAAGGTTTCCCCTGCCCAGTTATATCTGACTCCAGGGAGCAGTTCAGTGGTGAAATCCAAATTTTTTTACTACCAGTTCTGTGGGCATGGCTTGGTGGGTGTGGTGTGGCTTGGTGGGCGTGGCAGGGGAAGGATTCTGCAAAATCCCCATTCCCTCCCCACTTCTGGGGGAAGAATATTGCAAAATCTCCATTTCCACCCCACTCTGGGGCCAACCAGAAGTGGTATTTGCTGGTTCTCTGAACTACTGAAGATTTCCACTACCGGTTCTCCAAACTGCTTAAAATTTCCACTACTGGTTCTCCAGAACCTGTCAGAACCTGCTGAATTTCACCCCTGGGGCAGTTCTCATCTTTGTTTCTTATCTGAGGGAGCCAGCGTTTTCCAAAGACATTTTCCATGATCATGTATTACTATATGCACAGAATGCTGTTACTTTCCCACCAAAATGGTACCTATTTATCTGCTCTTGCCTCTCCAATCTTCCCAAGAAAGCAGGACTCTTGAAACTGCAGTTGTTCCAAAATGAGCTTTTATTGAAAGGTTTGTTGATAACAAGAGATCTAGGCAAGAACTGAAGCTTCTCACTTAAAACCAGCTATTAAGAGCTGAGGTGCAGTGGTTAGAGTGCAATACTGCAGGCTACTTCAGCTGACTGCTAGCTGCAGTTCAGCAGTTCAAATCTCACCGACTCAAGGTTGACTCAGCCTTCCATCCTACCGAGTTGGGTAAAATGAGGACCCAGATTGTTGCGGGCAATATGCTAACTCTGAAATCCGCTTAGAGAAGGCTGTAAAAGCACTGTGAAGTGGTATATAAGTGCTATTGCTATTTAAATAAGGTGACCAGACGTCCCGCTTTTGGCGGGACAGTCCCGCTTTTGAGCAATTTGTCCCGCGTCCCGCGGCGTTTCAAAAAAGTCCCGATTTTTCTTGAGCCCCAGCTGATGGCTAGAAGAAAAAAAAACTGTTTAAACTCTTGCCCGGGGCTTCAAAGGGCCGCCCTACAGGCAATCAGTGTAAAGAGTTTTTTTTTCCCCTAGCTAAGCTGCAGAAACGAAACCGAAACCAGGATCTTTGGTGGAACGTGACAAAATGAGGCAGAGAGAGATTTATTTTTATTTTTATTTTTCCTCCCCAAAAAAGGTAGGTGAAAAACTGCAAACAATGGGAAATTTAGGAGGAGAGTTCAAGATTTTAAAACACAAAGGAAAAAAAGCTGTATTTAACTAGGGAATTGTAATAATTGAGATACTATTAATTGTATATTGTGTTGAAAGCAGAAATGGTTAAGTTGTGGTTCGGAGGAATATATGGGAGAAATTATTTGGTTTATTATTATTGGTAAATATAATTAATTGATTTGTAAGAAATTGGATTGCATGGAAATAATTGGAATATTCATGTTCATATTGATTAATATACAAAAAAGATAGTTATATAACTAATTGATTTATATTAAAATGTTGAATTTGTATTAAACAACTGTATTACATAATTACATAATTAAACAATGTGAGGATGGATATAAAAATAGATGACAATGGGAAGGGGTATAATATAGAATAGAAGGGAAAAATTGAATTTGATTAAGATTAGAGATGAGGATGAAGGGTAATATTGGTTTTTTTAAAAAAAATAGATGAGGAATAAATATGGTAAAAAGGAAATATAGAAATTGTAAATTTAATTGAAGTGACTAAACACTGTTTAAATTTGTGAATCGGCCAAATATTCTGTTCAAAGAAAATAAATTGTATGTTTGTATGTGTGTTTCTAATTACTGCTATTTATTCATATTTGTTCTCTTTTATTCTTTAAAGTTTAACCATTCATTCTTTATCTTAATATCTTTATATTTGTTTGGGATTGGCTTTCTTCCCTTTCATCTTTTTTATTGTACAGCAATCTTTCTCCTCAAACCTACCACCTCTCTCTTTTCTTTCCTTCTTACTTTCTCTTCCCCCCTCTTCTTCTCCTCCCTACTTCCTCTTCCTTTCTCCTTCTCCTCCTCTCTTCCTCCCCCTCTTACCTTCACTCCTACTCTAATTTCCCTTCCCTTCCTTCATCCCTCTCTATTGCTGTATCCTTTTATGCATATGGACTACTCAGAGGGCTGAAAAAGTTATTTTTGACTGGTCCTCGCACTTTTGACCAGTCCTCAAACTTACGACTGTCTTCACATTTTACGTTTTTTGCTCTATCTTATCACCATGGTGAAGAGAAGCAGTTGTGAAATGAGTGACATGGTTGTTAAGGATGCTGCATGGGCATAAATGTGAGGATGGTCATAAGTGTGAGGACCAGTCAAAAGTGCGAGGACCTGTCAGAAATGATTTTTTCAGCCCTCTGGTTAGTCCTTTTGTGCATATGGACTACTTAGAGGGCTGAAAAAGTTATTTTTGACTGGTCCTCGCACTTTTGACCAGTCCTCGAACTTACGACTGTCCTCACATTTTACATTTTTGCCCTATCTTGTCATCATGGTGAAGAGAAGCAGTTGTGAAATGAGTGACATGGTTGTTAAGAATGCTGCACGGGCATAAATGTGAGGATGGTCATAAGTGTGAGGACCAGTCAAAAGTGTGAGGACCTGTCAGAAATGACTTTTCAGCCCTCTGAGTAGTCCCTATATACATAGCCATGGCCACCCGGTCACATGACCAGCTAGCCACGCCTACCCAGTCACATGGCCTCCAAGCCACGCCCACACAATAAGTCACGCCCACAATGGTGTCCTTCTTACCAATGTTAAAATCTGTTCACCTTACCCTATACACATAGCCATGGCCACCCGGTCATATGACCAGCTAGCCACACCCACCCAGTCACGTGACCAGCTAGCCACGCCCACAAAATAAGCCACGCCCACAATGTCCCTCTTTACCAATGTTAAAATCTGGTCACCTTATATTTAAAGCAATGCTAACCAAACCCCTCCCACACTACATCATTGCAGGGAAACAGAAATTTCATATAGAGATTAGCACAGTAACTCAGGAAACAGAAACTTCATATACAGATCACTCCATTCCTCCCCCCCTTTCTCCCCCCCAAAATGCCAGCGTCCCTGTAGAAATATCTGGGACCTGACAGCTCACATACTTTGAAACTGCTAAGCGGGCAGGAGCTGAGGCAGGAACAGGAGCTTGCTCTGTTACTCAGTGCTCGGGTCTCGAACCCAGGCTGTCAGCTTTCCAACTGGCAACCTCAGAGCCTTTAACCGCTGAGTGATCGCACCCCTCATAGTACTGACAGTGGATTGTAATTATCCTAATATTTGTTTGGTGATAAAATTAACAGGGAATGTTCTTCCAGGGAATTCCTCTTTTCTTGGAAGAAAATAATACTTTTTTTTTGCCAATAATTTTGTTCATCACAGTTAGGCACATACAAAAAAAATCCTATATATTTGAGTTGGTACTAATTTATAGAGAAAGTTTAATTCAGCAATGGGAAGTAGCAAGACGATTTGAGAGAAGTGAGCATATGGTGAAGTTTTCGATTTTAAGGGACACTAGCCAAATATTTATGTTGGTTTTTTTTTTTTTTTTTAAAAAACAGATATTAATAAATTAACCCATCAACCTAAAAGGTAGTCCTTGACTTACAACAGTTAATTTAGGGACCATTTGAAGTCACACTTATGATCCTTGCAGCATCCCTGTGGTCAGGTTATCAGAATTCAGATGCTCGGTAATTGTCTCATATTTATGATGGTTGCAGTGTCCTGGGGTCATGTGATCAGTCTGACCTTCTGACAAGCAAAGTCAATGAGGAAGTCAGATTCACTTAACAACCGTGTTACTAAACAACTGCAGTGATTCACTTAACAAGTGTTTAGGGGACTGGAGGCTAAAACATATGAAGAACGGTTGCAGGAACTGGGTATGTCTCGTTTAATGAAAAGAAGGACTAGAGGAAACATGATAGCAGTCTTCCAATATCTCAGGGGCTGCCAGAAAGAAGAGGGAGTCAAGCTATTCTCCAAAGCACCTGAGGGCAGGACAAGAAGCAATGGGTGGAAACTAATCAAGGAGAGAAGCAACCTAGAACTAAGGAGAAATTTCCTGACAGTGAGAACAATTAATCAGTGGAACAACTTGCCTCCAGAAGTTGTGAATGCTCCAACACTGGAAGTTTTTAAGAAAAGATTGGATAGACATTTGACTGAAGTGGTGTAGGGTTTCCTGCCTAAGCAGAGGGTTGGACTAGAAGACCTCCAAGGTCCCTTCCAACTCTGTTATTCTGTTTTCTGTGGCAAGAAAGGTTGTAAAATGGGGCAAAATTCACTTAACAAATGAATCTCACTTAGCAATGGAAATTTTGGACTCCATTTGTAGTCGAGGATTGTTGAGGATTAGGATTAGAAGTTGAGGATTACCCATGGTGTAATAGGGCCTTCTTCTATTGGAGAGTCCCCCCTCTCTTGCTTTCAGTCTATTTTCTCAAGCAGCTTTTTAGAAATAAAAAAGATTTTGGGGGGACAACCTGCCAAAATGTTATCGACCAAATTATGACATGTCACTGCATACCGTGAATGAGATTCTCTATGACAGAGCATGCCATGTCTATAGAGTGGGGTTAAATAGTAACTTCCTTCTTTCTCCATCTTCTGCCTGTCTTTTACTCTGCATTTGGCTCCTACCTGACTTCCAGAGCAGACCGAGCTGTCCACAGTCTGCCAGTTATTAATCCATTTCCCCATTTTGAAGCATTGTTCTACATTATTCTGACTTGGAAAAAAGATTTATCTCAATTTTACCTCTGAACTTTGATAAATTATTATTCCAACCACATACTCAATGTCTGCTAACTCGGTTATTAATTTCTTTTCAGGGGAAAAACAATAGGTTAGTTTGCCAAGGTTTACATACATTTGGAGGCTCTACAAGGAGAAACCGTGACCCCTTCACTTCTCCCCTGAGAACTGAAAGGCCATGGAGAATATCCACCAAATGTTTAGCGTCACCAAATACCATCATCCTATACATTTATTTACCTGAAGTTGGGAAACGTGCAGGAAAGAATGAAGAAAGCCTTTCACTCACTCATTTTATTTGATTTCTAATGATATTATCTCTAATTAAATAATGAGTAAATTGGTTCCAGACAGAAGAACTTTTTATTTCACAGAATACATATTTAATGTACGGAGCCCACACCATAGGCCAGTGATGGCTAACGTTTTTGTTGTTGTGTGCCAAAAGTGCGTGCCCACACCCATAAGTCAATGCGTGCATGACCCCCCGTGCCCCATTTTGGGTCTAGTAGGCCTCCCTGCAGCCTCCTGGGAGAACAAACAGGCTGCGGGAGGGTGGGGGTGGCACCGCGCCCCGTGCCCCATTTTGGGCCTAGTAGGCCTCCCTGCACTTATAACCCATAATGTACTGCATGCCGACCCCCGTGCCCCGCCCACCTGTGCATGTGCATGTGACCCCCTGTGCTCCCCCAGCCACACACACATGCACACACATTTCCCACATGCACCCCGCCCCCCGCACATGCGCGCCAGAGACCCCAAAATCAGCTGGCCTGCGGGAGGCATGCATGCATGCGTGGGGGAACTAAACTGGGGCAATGGCTCACGCGCCCTCAGGGAGGGCTCTGCCATAGGTTCACCATCACGGCCATAGGCTGTGGTAATGCTAAATTGGCTTCAGAGGGGAGTCAAACAATTTTTTGGAGGAAGAAAGACATGCCAACAGTAGTTAGTCAAGAGAATTCAGTACAGTTTCAACATCCTGAAGGTGGAAGGATCTGGTCCCTTGCAACTGTTATTCTTGGCTTTTTTTTTTTCAGTCTCATCTTTAATTGCACATTTCTGAACCTGGTTTAGTGTAGATCTTTTTCATGAACGACAATGGTGCAGTGGTTAGAGTGCAGTACTGCAGGCTATTTGTGCTGCTTGCTGTCTGCCTGCAATTTGGCAGTTCAAATCTCACCAGGCTCAAGGTTGACTCAGCCTTCCATCCTTCCGAGATGGGTAAAATGAGGACCCAAATTGTTGGGGGCAATTTGCCAACTCTGTAACCGCTTAGAGAGGGCTGTAAAGCAGTCTATAAGTCTAAGTGCTATTGCTATTGCTAAACAAATTGTCCAGACCTTAACAAGATGGAGATTGATTCTGATGCTGAATAAGTTAGTCAGAAAATATTATCCAATCTAATCCTGGATTGCCCCTTTGCTAAAATAAACATTTAAAGCATAATCTAGGTATGTCAGGTTAGGGTCCCCTTGTTTTCCATATCTCTACCTGTGACATTAGAAACTTTGTTGTACTTAATCTGGTAGTTTTATTTCAGCCAGATCACCAGGAACAACCCTGAGGTTTCTTCTGTTTCCAGATTCCCACTATTGAATTCTTTTGTTTTTCTTATTCATCCTGAGTTCAGCCTTCAGTTATTGATCTCTTTTGTAGATATGATTTATTAATTCCTTCAATTTCTAGTGTATTTGCTGTTTTGAAGTCTTTAGATGCTTTTGAATTCAGGAATCCAGTAGTGGCATAGTTAGGTCTTCTGCTGCACAACTCCAACCACGATACAACAAAGATGCTGAGACTCTAGAAAGTGTGCAGAGAAGAGCAACAAAGATGATAAGGGTTTTGGACTCCAAACTTTGGAGGTTAAATAGTGTGAAGAACAGTTGAGGGAGCTAGGCATGTCTACCTTATCAAAGAGAAGGATTAGGGCCGTGATGGTGAACCTATGGCACACATGCCAGAGATGGCACGCAGAGCCCTCTCTGCTGGCACGCATGCTGTCACCCCAGGTCAGATCTCTGTGGCGTTTCTTTCGTGAGCTTCCCTGCAAACGACGAAACAGAAGCTCATGAAAGAAAAAGATCTTACCTCTTGCCGCACTGCCAGTGTTGGGATGCCCTGCCTCCCACCGGCCAGCTAGTCTTCGAGACTCTGTTGCACATGTCCATGCACCAGTGGTGGGTTGCCCCAGTTCACACCGGTTCTATAGACCCTGTAGCATTACAGAGCGTGGGAGACACAGACAGCGCTGACTTTCTCTCGGTTTGTCTCTTCCCGGTCTGTGCGATGTCACAAAAGGCCAGCAGATGAATGCAATTGTGAATCTTTTAATCGCCAGACACAGCCGAATCACAGAACAAGCCGACATATAGAGTCAAAGTCAGTGCTGCAAGCCATCGTCACGCAGCACTATTTATCCCTCATTTCCCGTTTAAACCATCATCTGGTAGCTGTCCACCCCCCCTGCAGCTGGCCTTCGGTGTTCGTAATTCCCGCCCTGTCTGTGTCTCCCACGCTCTGTAACGTCATCAAATGGCGCCAGGCAGAGAAAGACGCCGGAAGCTTTTCTATTGTTGCTAGTAATCGCCATTCGCCTTCCGATGCCTCGCCTGTGTCATCCGCTGCCCACCTCCCACCATCCCCAGCATCAATAGGGGTATTTCCGATGACTGCGGTTCCCTCAGCCCTCCCATAGGTGGCGAGTTCTGGCCGGGACTCGACACTGATGTCATGAAAATGCTTCTGTGCTTGTGCGAAGCGAGCGAGCATGTGCAGTCCCATTGCAAACTGGTAGTAAAGGTAAGTAGAACCCACCCCTGCCGTGCACATCCATGCATGAATGTGCATGTCTGTGCATGCATGTCTGCGCATGTCCATGCGTTTGCATGCAAACATGCATTTTTCAGTTTGGGCATGCGTGCATGCAGTTTGGACACTCGGTGCCTAAAAGGTTCGCCATCCCTGGATTAGGGGGACGTGATAACCAGTGGTGGGCTCCTGCCAGTTCAGACCGGTACTTCTGATCAGCGGCTGGGCCCACCCACCCGCCCTGGCGCTATCACATCCTATATAATTGCTGGTTTTTCGATACCGTACACCCACTCACATTTTTGGTTCTGGGCGAACCGGTTGTTACAGTATGTGATGCCCACCTCTGGTGATAACTATCTTCCAGTATTTGATGGTTGTCAGAGAGAAGAGGAGATTGACTTGTTCTTCAAAGCACAGAGGGCAGGACCAGAAGTAAAGGGTGGAAAATTGTTAAAGAGAAATTCAGCCTAGAAGTAAGGAGACATTTTCTGACAGTGAGAGCATCAGTGGAATAGCTTGCTTCCCAGAGTTGTGGGGTGCTCCATTACTGGTGGTTTTCAACAATTGTCCAGAGCCTGGATAGCTCTGCAGACAAAGGCACTGTAATTTAACACCAGCTGTCTGCAATTAAAGTAAGTTCGAATCTTGCCAGGCTCAAGGTTGACTCAGCCTTCCATCCTTTCTAAGGTAGGTTAAATGAGGACCCAGTTTGTGGGGGCAATACGCTGACTTTGTATAAAATATACAAAAGTATGAAGGCTATTGCTTAACGCACTGTAAGCCGCCCTGAGTCTCCGGAGAAGGGCGGCATATAAATCAAAATAAAATAAAATAAATAAATAAATAAATAAAAATCCCCGAGCTCATTTCCAAGGGTCTTGTCTATCTTTTCCCCCCCATTAGTGGAGTTCTCTCCCTTCTTGGAAACTTTATCTTCTCATAACTTATCTTCTATCTTTTATTTATAGCGTAGACTTGCCGTTTACTTTTATGAGATGCCACCATTTGCAGGAGACAACCAAGTGCAGCTACCAAAGTTTTTAAGTAGTTAGTTTGGCCCATTTATAGAGAGTTAGATTTTGGCTAATTTCTCAAGCTACCTTGCCTCTGTGCATTTGTGCTATTTTTTTCCAATAAATATAAGAACCTAAAGATCTTGGTTCTCATGAATTTTCTTCCACATGCAACATAAATTTAGAAGCAGTTCTTAGTTCTATAAACTTCTGATACTCTCAGATTAAAAACAGCATTGTAGAGGAAGAGACAAGGGTCAAGTTAACAGAAATGGAATTCTTCTACCACAAGTGTCTTATTTCTTACACATGCTACCTTAACTGATCTTAGTGGGAGACTCTAAAGAAGAACTCTTCTGGAAAATCTTAAATTTTTAGGTCAAGAATGTCTTGGTAAAGGAACCATTCAGATAGCCTAATCCCAAAATGATTAGGGTTTTAAACATTTACATCAATACTTGAATTGGAAGATTGGCAGTAGATATAGCTAGTAAAAGGTAAAGATAAAGAAGTTCCTGCGGATGTTACTCTGCTAGGTAAAGGTAAAGGTACCCCTTGCACATATGTGCTAGTTGTTCCCAACTCTAGGGGGCGGTGCGCATCTCCGTTTCAAAGCCGAAGAGCCAGCACTGTCTGAAGACGTCTCTGTGGTCATGTGGCCAGCATGACTAAACACCAAAGGCACACGGAACACTGTTACCTTCCCACCAAAGGTGGTCCCTATTTTTCCATTTGCATTTTTTTACATGCTTTCGAACTGCTAGGTTGGCAGAAGCTGGGACAAGTAATGGGAGCTCACCCCATTATGCAACACTAGGGATTCGAACCACTGAACTGTCGACCTTTCGATCGACAAGCTCAGCGTCTTAGCCGCTGAAGCGGTGCTCATCTCTGTTTCAAGGCCATTGAGCCAGCATTGTCCAAAGACATTTCTGTGGTCATGGGCCAGCATGCCATCACAGACCACTGTTACCTTCCCACTGAAATGGTACCTATTTATCTACTCACATTTGCTCGCTTTTAAACTGCTAAGTTGGTAGGAGCTAAGGTGAGGACGTGAGTTTACTCCATCATGTAGCGCTCAGGTCTCAAACTTGGATTGCTGGATTTGCAGCCAGCAAGCCCAACGTCTTTACTACTGAGCCACCACACCACCCAGTTATAGCTAGTACACTTACATGTCTATATTTATGGCTTTGTTGAAAACAGGAATGGTGATGGCATCTTGAAATCAGGAGACAAACTATAAGGATGGGGAACATAAACCAGAAGTAACAAGAGCCTGACCACTATAAATGCAATTAAACATACCAAGATGTTTTCAAAGCTTCAATTAAAGGTATAATGTTGAATCTGATGGGCTTTTGTGTGGGAGCAAAGCTAGTCCCTTGGACTGCAGGGCAAGCAAACCTAGAGGAGATCAATCCTGACTGCTCTTTAGAAGGCCAGATCCTGAAGATGAAACTCAAATCCTTTGGCCACCTAATGAGAAGGAAGGACTCACTGGAGAAGAGCCTAATGCTGGGAATGACTGAGGGCAAAAGAAGATGGGGACGCAGAAAATGAGGTGGCCGGGAAATTTCTTTAAGGAAAATAAGAAAGAAACATTGACACAAAATGGTTGGGATACAATGAAGGCCTTTGCCAGAGGTTTAATTATAGACTATACAAGGAAGAGAAATGCGAAGAAAAGACAAACCCTTAAAACATTGTCAGATGATTATAAAAGACTTGAAAAGGATCTCCAGAAAGATCCATATAAGAAAGATGTAAACATTAAAATGGATATTATAAAGCACAAAATGGATCTACTGGAGAAGGAAGAATTAGCTCAAAAAATAAGAACTGCCAAACAGAATTATTTTGAAAATGCTAATAAACCAGGAAGATGGTTAGCATATAAACTGAAAAAAGAAAGAGAATCAAGAAAAATAATGCAATTAACTGACCTTCAAGGACAAAGTAGATTTGGAAATAAAGAGATGGGGAAACTAATACAAGAATACTATACACAACTATATAAGAAAGATATAATAGAGGAGGATAAAGTGGCAAGATATCTACAAAAAGCAAAATTACCACAGATTCCCAAGGATGTTGAGGAGATGTTGGATGGAAACATAACGATGATGAAACTAACTGAGGCAATTAAGAAACAGAAGAATGGAAAGGCACCAGGACCAGACGGACTGCCAGTTGAATACTACAGGATGCTACAGGAATCTTTATCAATCCCATTATTGGAGGTTATGAATGAAGCAATGATAAAAAAGGAAATACCCAAAACATGGACTGAGGCTTATATTACATTGATCCATAAAGAAGAGACAGACCCACAACTAATCAAAAACTATAGGCCTATATCCCTGCTAAACTCAGTGTCAGCACGTCAAGATGCATTTATCCTAGTGCTGACATGAGAAGGAGAACGCAAGTGTCTGCAACGGGACGGTTGCCTTTCACCTACTTATTTTATCTGGAGATAATGTCCCCTAGGAGATGGATGGGAGGGGGGAAATTCTTTGAGTTGGAGCAGTAGATTAGGGGTGAATGATTGGGAAGATGGCCAATGAATGCAGAGGAGTGGGGGAAGGAAGAGGAGGGATTTTGGGTCAGCACATCAGTGCTGACTGCATGGAGTCAGTGTAAAAGTTGCCGTGCTAAATAAAATGGAAGTTTGTTTCAAAAAAAGACTTTGTTTGAGACGCAATTTATCTGAAGACGGCCTGAAAACCTGACACTCAGATTATAAAATCTTTGCTACAATATTGGCAGAAAGACTTAAGAGATATTTGAATAACTTTATACATTCTGATCAAAATGGATTTCTGCCAAAAAGACAAATTACAGACAATATAAGAATAATTTTGGATACTTTAGAATATTATGAAGCACACCCTGAAAAGCAGGTGGCCTTGGTATTTCTAGAGGCACAAAAAGCTTTTGATAATGTGAATTGGTGATTTATGATGTTACAAATGGAAGAGATGGGCTTTGGTAAGAAATTTCTTCAGGCAATTGAAGCTATATATTCCAAACAAAAGGCCAAAGTTATGATAAAAGGAGAATTGACTGACTATTGAAATAGAAAAAGGCACTAGACAATGATGTCCATTATCCCCATTATTGTTTATATTCACATTGGAAGTTCTAAATAGAAATGTCAGAGAAGAAAAAGAGATAAAGGGCATGAAAATTCGGAAAGAAGAATATAAATTGCAGGCTTTTGCAGATGACCTGGTCTTTATTATGGAAGAACCATTAATGTCGATAAATAAATTGATAGAAAACATTGGAGAGTTTGGGAAAGTAGCTGGTTTGAAATTAATAAAGATAAGACAAAGATAATGACTAAAAATATGTTGAAAAAGCAAAAAAGAAGAATTGATAGAGATCTCAAAGATGCAGGTCATGAACAAGATAAAATATTTGGGGATACAATTGACAACAAGGTGTAGTTCTCTTAAAGAAAACAATTATAATAGGGTTAAGCGACAGATAGGATATGATTTGATAAAATGGGGAAATTTGCAACTATCTTTGATTGGTAGAATCGCAACTATTAAGATGAATATTTTGCCTAGAAGTTTGTATTTATTTAAGACAATTCCAATAAAGTTGGATAAGGAATTATTCACTGAGTTGCATAAAATGATATTGAAATACATTTGGCAAGGGAAAAAGGCAAGAATAAAAATTAAGCTGTTACAAGGCGCTAAAATGAGGGGTGGTTTTGGTCTACCTAATTTTGAACTTTATTATCAAGCAGCTAGTCTAATGTGGATTAAAAAGTGGATATTATTAAAAACTACTAGATTATTAAACTTGGAGGGACATGATTTGTTGTTGGGATGGCATGTCTTTTTGTGGTACAAAGGAACTAAAACACAGGGGTATTTTAGAAGACACAAGATATGTGAAGCTTTATGGTTGAATTGGGAGAAGGTTAAAAAATATCACTATTTAAAGATTCCAGTCTGGGTATCTACAATTGAAGCATTCTCATATCCAGTGACATTTAGAAGGGAACAAATTATAAGATATAAGGAATTATTGGATGAAAAGGGTGAACTTAAATTAAAGGAGGATATAGAAGATCAGGGATGTAAGATGGATTGGTTTTCATATAAGCAAATACTTTCTAGATATCGAGAAGATCTCAAACAAGAAGGTTTTTATAATGGTTTGACTAACTTAGATAAGATTTTAATGGGTCCTGATGACCATGTAATTAAAAAGTTATATGCTTATTTATTAGAGGCAAAACTGGAAGAAGAACAAGTTAAAGAATCAATGATAGCATGGGGGAAGAATTTTGGTTATGGTATTGATTTCCATAAATGGCAAAAATTGTGGTCACATAACTATAAAATGACAATGTCTATAGCATATAAGGAGAATTTGTATAAGATGATTTACAGGTGGCATCTATCCCTGACGAGGATAGCCAGAATGTTCCAGAACAAATCGGAGAAATGTTGGAAATGTCATCAGACCCCAGGATCATATTACCACATATGGTGGTCATGTGCAGAAGCAAGGAGATATTGGACTAAGATACACACGTGGCTGGAAAAAATGATAAAGAGACATATTGATTTCAAACCAGAAATATTTTTATTAGGGATCCTACCAGAGACATATAATGAAGAACTGCAATACTTAATTGTGAATCTTTTGACAGCAGCTAGAATTGTATTTGCCAAAAATTGGAAAGGAGAAAAGATACCTAATGATGAAGAAATTATTAAGAAAATGATGGAATGTGCGGAAATGAGTAAATTGACATTTGAAATAAGAGAGCAGGAAGATAGACAATATTATTGGATATGGGATTTATTTTACCAATGGATGGAGAATAAGATTTGGAGATAATTATGAAATGAATGGTTGTTAGACGGAAAAAACTTACATGGAAATAAGCGGGGATGTTTAGTGATAAACTGAAGAGAGAAGGAGCACAAAAATGTCACCGATCGACACACTGTCTGTAATTGTTTGGAATGATAATATTTTTATGTCTTGTTTTTGTTTTAAAAATAAAAAAAAATTACAAAAAAAAAAGAAAGAAAATGAGGTGGCCGGATGGAGTCACTGAAGCAGTAGACATGAGCTTAAATGGACTCCAGAGGATGGTAGAGGACAGGAAAGCCTGGAGGAATTTATTAGTTCAATTTATTATTTATTAGTTCAATTTATATGCCGCCTTTCTCCAAAGACTCAGGGCAGAATGTTGTCCATGGGGTCGTGATGGGTTGGATACGACTTCACAACTAACAATAATAAAGACAAGTGTTAGGTTATATCCGGGTGCGCTTCAAGGTATTGGTTCTCATCTTTAAAGCGCTCCATGGCTTAGGGCCCGGTTATTTACGAGACCACGTTCTGCCACTGATAACCTCCCACCGGCCAATACGCTCCCACAGAGAGGGCCTCCTCAGGGTGCTGTCGGTCAGGCAATGTCGGCTGGCGACCCCCTGGGGAAGAGCCTTCTCTGTGTGGGCACCCGCCCTCTGGAATGAGCTACCCCCAGGGATATGACTGATCCCGGACCTCCGGACCTTCCGCTGGGCCCTGAAGACTTTTTTATTTCAGCAAACCGGGCTGGGTTAAAAATCTTTTAATTGGGGAATTTTATGGGTAGGGGTTTTAAATTGGGGAAGCCAAAGATAAATTTAATTTCGTTTTTATAGTATTTTAATGTTTGTATTGTGTGTTTTTAATTTTGACTGTTCACCGCCCCGAGTCCTTTGGGAGAGGGGGCGGTATAAAAATTAAATAAATAAATAAATAAATAAATAAATAAATAAATAAATAAATAAATATCTTCTGACTTATCAGAAAGTACAAATCCTGAATCCTGATCATCTCTCTCAAGCTTTCCAACACTTTTGATCACTGACCTCTTTAACTAAAGTGGAATAAATCTTCAGGTTTTTAGTGTTCTCTGGTTTGGTGGAATCAAATGATGTGAGAATATAAAACTGAAAATGGAAAATTAATAATTTATATGAACATGCATGTCTACAATATTAAAAGTGACTCCTGAGCTGTCAGAATACATGTTTGATAATGGTAATCTTTTTGAGCAACATGGATGGTTGTTGTGAGGAAATGCCATTTCTCCATCTTTAAAGACCCGGATTAGCAAAAGAGTCTCACACAAGCAGAATAGAGAGAGAGAGAGAAAAAAAAAAGATAGATGAAGGAATGACTATGAAGACATTACTATCCTTCCCTAAAGAAATGATATAAGAAAAAGAAGAACATTCTGATGTTCATCAGAGAAAAAGGTTGATTAAAAACTAAGCAGGGAAGTAGGTATGTTTAGCCCAGTGATGGCTAACCTTTTACGTCACTGTGTGCTGTAAAAGGTTTTGTGGTTTTGCCACATCTCACCTGGACTGCGCAGCCTTGCTGCCCTTCATGAGCGGAAGTGCCAAAACTTGGAAGAGCAGCATTCTGTTACACATGGGCATGCTGGCACCAGAACTTCCGGTTTCCAGCGCAGATGCGCGCCTGACGAACAGCTGACTGCTGCATATACGCGTGACAGAAACCCGGAAGTTCAGGTGCTGGTGCGTGCATGCGCGATGGAACTCTGCTCTTCCAGATTTTGGCGCTCCCGCGCACATGAAGTCCACCTAACCGGTGCACATGTGTGCACAGGAATGCAGAAAAGGAGCTAGCAAATCCATGCATCCCGCATGGGATGGTTCTGCGTGCCGCTTCCAGCATGTGTTCCATAGGTTCACCAACATGGGTTTAGCCTATAAAGAGAAGGCTCAGGGAAGATATGATAGCAGTCTTCCAATACTTGAAGGGCCGTCACATAGAAGCCATCATCAATTTATTCTTCAAAGCACCTGAGGATAGGACAGGAAGCAATGGGTGGAAGCTTCTCAGAGGGAGATACAACCTGGAAATAAGGCAAAATTTCTTTTTTTTTTTATTGAAAAAGTTTTATTAGAGAAAAAAAAACACAGTTTTCCCACAACCCACCCACCCAACCCCCCCTCCCCCTCCCCGACGTCCCAGAGCAGAACACAAGGTATTTCTATTAACTTTTAACAATAAACTAAATTGCTTAACCAACCATTAAACTAACAGCCTCTAAAAAATAATTCTTAACCCCCCATAGATACAATCCTGCTTCTTGGATATAATACTTCTAATATCACTCATGTAGCGCTTATACAATTAAAGAATCATTTATAAGCTATTTGATATTTTTTAGTCTGATACTTATTTTGAATATAATCAATCCATCTTCTCCAGTCCTGTATATATCTTTCTTGTGTATGATCCTTCAAATATGCTGAAATTTTAGCCATTTCAGCTAAGTTAGTTACTTTCAATATCCAAGCATCAATAGTAGGCAAAAAGTCCTTCTTCCAATGTTGTGCTATCAACAATCTTGCTGCTGTTATCAAGTTCAGGATCAGTTTAGTCTCTACAACTGTACAGTCCATAGTTATACCCAGTAGAAACAAATGCAGAGTAAATTTCAATCTTTTTTAAAAAATATTCTGCATCACCCACCAAATCTTTATCCAAAATGCTTTGATTTTTTTACAAGTCCACCATATATGATAATAAGTTGCATCATCACAGTCACATCTCCAACATTTAGCTTGCACATTAGGATACATACATGATAATTTTTTGGGATCTAAGGCAAAATTTCCTGACAGTGAGAACAATTAATGGAATCGCTTGCCTCCAAGAGTTGTGGGTGCTCCATCGCTGGAGGTTTTCAAGAAAAGACTGGACAACCATTTGTCCAGCATGGCATCACGATTCCTGCCTTTGGCAGGGGGTTGGATTAGAAGATCTCCAAGGTCCCTTTCAAACCCGCTGATTTTATGATTCCCTATCTGAAGTATTCCATTCATTCTTGTTTAAAGAACGTTCAGGTGGCTTAGTGCTAACACAATTATCTCTAAACAAGCTTGCTAAATAACAAACGAGAGGAAATTAGCACACACAGGCATACAATATGCAAATGTAGAAGATATTTAAAATTTTTTGGAGAAGGTAATTTCACCTGATGTGGAAAGAAGTTAGAACATACTAAGAGGCCTTCAGGGATCATGGAACTTTAGGTATTAGTTACAGACCACCGCATGATTTTAAATTTTCCCAGGTATTTTGAGAATAATCTTAGCGTAATCTATGTCTTTACTCACTAGCTTTTTAGTTTTCTTTCAGCAGCAGCTTAATTATATGTTTAATGCTACATTTGCTGCCCAATGTCACAGAATCTATTAGCTGAAAAGCTGCAATTAAATAAAGGAAGTTAGTGAGACCAGGATATTGAGGGATGGGGAGAAGAGTCATTCAAACTGTTGGACCATGCATAACTTGCAACGTCTTGAAAAATGCCATGGCTGTCAAGAAACTAAGAGTTGAAGTTCTCAAACACCTATTCTGTTCTGCCTCCCCGCTTTAGCAGCCCTGTTAGATGAGTCCAAAGACTACCTTATTCCAACATTTGTTTCACAGATGACCAATTAGATGTTGATTGCAACAGGTGATAGAAGTATATGATTTTCTGCAGCTGGTATTTACTTTAACCTGAAGGTAACATTTGAGTTCTATGAACTAACAGCCATTGATAGACTATTTTTCCTGAATTTATCCAATCACTTTTTAAAGCCATCCAAGTAAGAAGTCACTATCGTAGAAGGCTATCTTGTGAAATGCAGCAATGAGTATCTGGTCTTCATTTTCACTTTGGGCACAATGACTTCAGCTGACATGTCAATGAATTTGATGCATAGAAGGTCCGTTCTGGGAGGCTAATTCTCATATTTATCTACAGCACCCTGAGAAAATCACTGTTCCTTGTGACTCTAGCCAAATGCAAAAGATGAATATTATTACCTGTAACCATCTATGCTTGCTTGCTTTGTTGACCATAGAGATAAGTTCATGCCTTTGGCTCACCTGAGTTGAATATTGAATTAATGTGATGAGTAACCAGGGCATACAAGCCTGCTGCTTCTATGGAACAGAATTCCAATCACAGGTTGGTATAAATTTAGGCTAATAGAATTCACATTTGATTTGAGAAGGGTGGAAAATGCATTCTGGCACTGAAGAGGGGTTGAAGATAGATGTTTCAGATAGCACTTATAGAAATACTATGCCTTATGTCTTATAGAATTGGGACGCGGTGGCTCAGTGGCTAAGACGCTGAGCTTGTTGATTGAAAGGTCGGCAGAACAGAGGTTCAAATCCCTAGTGTTACATAACTGGGTGAGCTCCCATTACTTGTTTCTGCCAACCTAGCAGTTCGAAAGCACGTAAAAAATGCAAGTAGAAAAATAGGGACCACCTTTGGTGGGAAGGTAACAGTGTTCCGTGTGCCTTTGGCATTTAGTCATGCCGGCCAGATGACCACAGAGACATCTTCGGACATTACTGGCTCTTCAGCTTTGAAATGGAGATGAGCACTGCCCCCTAGAGTTGGGAATGACTAGCACATATGTACAAGAGGAACTTTTATCTTTTACCTTATGTCTTATAGAAGTATAACAAACACTAATTCAGTGTGGGGTCCTCAGTGCTCTCTGAGCTTGGTTGGCTGTTAGGCTACTTTAGAATGTGTTTCCAATTTCTCTTATAGTGTTTTTGAATTTGCATTATGGTGGGGAGCCTCTGGAGAGTATTACCACTCTGGAGAGTCATATTTGTCCATCTCTTTGAGCTTCTGTGGTGAACTACTCATCCTGATTTACCAGTGCTCAATGGGAGGGCGAATGGACAAATCTTCCTCATTGTCTCAGACCAGAGGTCAACAATCTGCAGCTCTGGAGCTGCATGGGGCTCTTTGGGCTCCCTGTCAGGTGATCCCACCTCTGGCTGGCCCCGCCCCTCACCCTCCCCTCCCAGTCACTCCTCGCCTGGCCTGAGAAGGTAAGGGCAATGGCGGGGGATGGAGAAGAGGCCAGGGCAGAGACAGAGAGATACAGAGAGAGGGGGAGAGAGGGAGACATAGAGAGATACCAAGAGAGAGGGAGAGAGGGGAGGAGAGAGGGAGGGAGGAAGGGAGGGGGAGAGAGAGAGAGATGTCAAAAGGATTTTGTGGTTCCTGGTGCTTTTTAACAACTGGTTCTCTGCCCTAATGACCGGCTGGGTAGGTGTGGCTAGGGGGGGTCATATGACTGGTGGAATTGAGTGACATCGAGTTGGACACGCCCACCCACGTTTTGTGGCTCCTGGTGTTTTCTTTTCTCTGAGAAAATGGGCCAAATGGCTCTTTGAGTATTTAAGGCTGCAGACCCCTGTCTCAGACCACAATGCAAGGAAACAACTCAAAGTCATCATGCATAATTTTCAGCCCCATTTGCAGTAAAATGTACCATAACTTTAATAACTGGCGTTAAACAGTTATATTTTCAGTTGCAAGTGGATGCCAACTCTTTCAGGCAGAGGAAGGTCAGATCTAAAATTTCTCTTGGGATTGAATGGGACTTGTATGAAGCCAGGGAAGTTGCAGATGGCAGGAAAGATGCTGATGGCATCTGTACTACAGCCAGTGAAGTCAACTTGATTCATATATACAGTAGCACTAGGAGACATGGTGGTGCAGTGGTTAGAATGCAATATTGCAGGCAAACTCTGCCCAAAGCCTGGAGTTTGATTATGATTGGGCTCATGATTGACTCAGCTTCCATCCTTCCAAGGTCGGTAAAATGAGGCCCAGATTGTTGTGGGCAATATAGTTGTAAACCACCCAGAGGTTTACAACATGCTTAAACATGAGCCAGCAGTGTGTGGCAGCCGCCAAAAAAGCTAATACAATCCTTCGTTGTATAAACAGAGGCATAGAATCAAAATCATGTGAAGTATTAGTACCACTTTATAAAGCCTTAGTAAGACCACACCTGGAATACTGCATTCAGTTTTGGTCACCACATTACGAAGAAGATGTTGAGAGTTTGGAAAAAGTGCAAAGAAGAGCAACTAAGATGGCAAAAACATGTGAAGAATGGTTGCAGGAATTGGGTATGGCTAGTCTAGAGAAAGGAAGGACTAGGGGTGCCATGATAGCAGAATTCGAGTATTTGAGGGGCTGCTACAAAGAAGAGGGGGGGAGGGTCAACTTGTTTTCCAAAGCACCAGAAGGCAAGACAAGAAACAATGGATGGAAACTAATCAAGGAGAGAAGCAACCTGAAAGTATGGAGAAACTTCCTAGCAGTGAGAACAATTAATCAGTGGAACAGCTTGCCTTCAGATGTTGTAGGTGCTTCATCACTGGAGGTTTTAAAGAAGAGATTGGACCTATCTGAAATGGTATAGGGCAGGGGTGAAATGCTCCCGGTTCGGACCGGATCGCCTGATCCGGTAGTGATGGCGGGTGGTGGTTCAGAGAACCGGTAGCAAAAATCCCTGCGCCCCCCACACCATGCCCAGCTGAGCCGCACAATCATCAGAGGCTTTTTTTTTTTAACTTTTAAAAGCATTTTTTCTATAACCTCTTCCGAAGAAAAAATGCTTTTAAAAGTAAAAAAAAAAAAAAGCCTCTGATAATTGTGCGGCTCAGCTGGGATCATCAGAGGCTTTTCAAAGCATTTTTTTTCTGCAACCTCTTGGCCGAAGAGGTGGTTAAAAAAAATGCTTTGAAAAGTCTCTGATGATCCCCACTGAGTTGCCTGATCGGCAGAGAGGTATTTTTTAAAAAGCCTCTCTGACCATCCCAGCTGAGTTGCCTGATCGGCAGAGGCTTTTCAAAGCATTAGAAAAAATGCTTTGAAAAGTTAAAGAAAAAAAAAAGTTGGCCACGCCCACCCAGTCACATTACCCCCCCCCACCAAGCCACGCCCACAGAACCGGTAGTAATAAATTTTACATTTCACCCCTGGTATAGGGTCTCCTGCTTGAGCAGGGAGGTTGAAGTAGAAAACCTCCCAAGGTCCTTTCCAGCTCTATTCTGATTTAATGGTCTGAGTCCTATTGCTATCCCATTAGCAGTATTAGTAGACAAGGACCAGAAGATACCAGTGGTGATAGATGTAGCACTTTTGAGTGATAGCAACATCAGGAAGAAGGAGTATGGGAAGCTGGAGAAGTCCCAGGACCTGAAGGAGGAACTATGTGAAAAACAAACGCCAATGTGGTAGGACCACTTAGGCTGTGACTCCTGAACCAGAAGAATGTCTCCAAAAATTCCCAGGAAAATCAGAGCTCCAGAAAAGTATGGAGTTAGGAACAGCTACGATCCTTTGTAGAACCCTCAAACTCCCAGGCCCCTGGAAGACGATCTAAGATTAAGGAAGACACAGAACACCCATTGGTATGAGGAGAGAATTTCTGTTAATCCAAGTTCAGGACATCAGCAACAGCAGGAAAAAAAAAATCATCTTGATTATTGCGCTGGTAATTGACAGAAAACGAGTGGCTGAGTTGGCTGGCCTAGTTTTTTTTTTTGCTGGCAAGCAAAGAACAAGATGTGCTTTTGCGGCATCTAAGCACATGAAGCGATGTCGCTATGCAAGATCTGCTCCGCAGCGGCATCATAACAGACGCACAAAATAAGGGAGGTACCTCTGTGGGGCACAGTTTATCCTTCTTTGCTGCAGACCCCTGGATGATGGCACAATGAAAAGAAAGAGGTTTAATATCTTGCCCACATATAATAAACCTATATATATATAATAAATATAATAGGCCGCGCAAGTAAGTATGGGAGCAACATGGCGCTCACATGTAACACCTCTTCTACGCGAGCTGCACTGGCTTCCGGTGGCCTTCCGAGTGCGCTTCAAGGTGTTGGTTCTTACCTTTAAAGTGCTCCATGGCTTAGGACCTGAGTACTTATGAGACCACCTGCTGCAACCGATAACCTCCCACCAACCAATACGCTCTCACAGGGTAGGCCTACTCATAGTACCATCATTAAAACAATGTTGTCTAGTAGTTCCAAGGGAGAGAGCCTTCTCTGTGTGGGCACTACTCTTTGGAACAAAATACCCCCTGGAATACGAATAATCCCAGATCTTCGCACTTTCCGACATGCCCTGAAGACCTTTCTGTTTCAAGAAGCAGGGCTAGCATAAACATCTAAATTCTATGCCAAGGTCTTAGCAGATACACGAAGTTGACTCAATTTATTATTTACTGTTTATAAAAAAAATAAAAATATTATTATATGTATATGAAATCTTTAATCTGTTCACCGTCCTGAGTCCTTCGGAAGAAGGGCGGTATAGAAATTCAATAAATAAATAAATAAATAAATAAACAAACAAACAAACAAATAAATAAACCTGTTCTGCCCCAGCTACGGATCCCAGAGAATGCAGCACACACAAACTATGAACCAAACTCAATTTACTTCCAAACGTAGTTTTTTTACAAATGCAGGCTGTTAACTAAAACAGCCTTAACAACCTGCCAGAAATTCCACAGAAAGATAAAGTCTTACGAGAGTTGGCAAAAAGCCCAGAAGCAAGGTTTGCAAAGAAAATCCAGATTCAATGATCCTCGAGCGAACATGCGTTGTTTCCTGCAGCTTTTTAGAAGCTGCGTGCAAACTTAAATAGGCTAAGGGAGTGGCCAATTAGCCCCAAGCCTTAATCTCGAGGAGACCTCTTCCTGAGGAACCACTCCTGCCTTTTGGCAGCTCTGCATGCCCGTGCATTGAGAAGAGGCTCCTCCACTTCATCCTCTTCACTTAAAGAAGCCTCTGGAAGTTTTGAAGGCCCTGGCTGAATCCCTGCCTCTGGCACCACATCTTCTTCAGCCTCCTCGCTGTCTGACTCGAGCGCCGGCTGCACAGGCTGCTGGCGTGACACCAGCCTCCTTGTCGTCGGGATCAGCAACAATCCGCGCAGGCCGCTGGCGGGCCACAACAAAACCCCATAACTGGATCCAAATGAAAACACATTGCCAAACTACCCTGCAATTACGCTTTGAAGAGGAAAAGAAGAATATCTTTTCTACTAGATGAAACAAGAAGCAGGAGAAAGCTGGAATTATTCTTCATATGTAGAGCCACAAGGAGGAAGGAAGCAGGTCAGATGTTCTGGGGTGGGGTGGGGGTGGAATCAATAAATCTTCCTGTAACCTGGGGGGGCTTGGCAGGTACACAAGAATGCCAACCTGCAGGGCATGTTTGAATCTTCCCTGTTGGAAGTGGTGACAGCTTGTTTAAAGCTCTCTGGAATCTGACTTCAAAGCTGCCACCTTCCACACCTTGTCAGAGATTCCGTGCGGTTAACAGAAATACAGGACAAGCAGATGGTTTAGAGATGTAGGCATTCAATCCTTGCAGCTCTCAACGATGTAGTATGTCAGTTATCAGAGGCTCCCACAAATGCTAAATACACATTTCATGTCAGATATTCAGAGGGACTGAATATCAAACATTGATGTACAACTTCTTAGTCAAACAGGGGGGGTTGAACGCCAATGTCCCTGGATCATAATGTTGTGGCTCCGTTGCCTGAGCCTGGGCTATCGACAGAAGCAGACTCTGAGAGTGAGGGGGAGGAGTTGGCAAGGCCTCCCTCTCCAGGACCCTCCTCTCTGGCAATGCCTCCGGAGGACACCGAAGGCCAAACGATAGGCTCAGAGCCAAGCACGTCCCCGCAGCCACAGGTGGACAGCGACGAGGAAGATAAGTGCTGGCTGGACCCTCGACAGAGGTGCAGGGAGAAGCGTGCACAGCAGAGGGGAAGGTGTGCCAGAGATTAGCTGAGTCACTGGACCACACCCAACAGGGTATAAATGTGGGTGTGGTGGCCGGTTCAGTTTGTGACAAGCAAAAACTGGAAATACTCCATGATCTCTGCGTTACTGGACTTTGTCTGTTTATCGGACTGCATTTGGACTAATCCTTGTATTATTGACACTCTGCCTGTTTTATCAGAATGCTGCAGTCTAATCTTTGTTTTGTGTGAGTAAAGTCTGAATTGGCAGCTAGCCACTGGGTTGCTGCCAGCTTTATCATCAAAGAGTTTTGTCATGTGGCTTATTAACTCCGGGCCGTCTGTGGGTGTGTGTGCATGGTACGGGGACAGAACACATAAAGCCAAGCAGAAAAGACTCTACAAATATTTAAAGAACATTTGACAATATTTATTTATTTATTTATTTACCACCCCTCTCACCACAGGAATGGTGGGTGGTTTAAAAATAAAATAAAAGTATCGATAACTTCATGAGAAAAGCCAGCAATTATCTTTCTCCTCTCTACAATACCCTGAAATAAAATCAGTGGCATTTGAGGAGTAAATAGTCCTTTGGTGACTGGGAAGATAACCTGCTGTTATTATGAGTGGAAATTAGGCAATAAGATCTATTTGTGGCCATCATTTTAGAATTGAATGAACCTAGCAAGAATAACAAATGGAATCTGTTAGATTCAGTTTTCTATTCATTTTGAAAGGAATAAATAATCCTATAATAAAAAGGGTTGGCAAGAATCTAGGGTTGGCTGGTGGAATAATTGCATGCTGAATGATGGAGGAAACCTCCACAATTAGAAAACAAAATGGTTAGTAATGGTGATATGTGGAGAAAGTATCTAATCTTTCAAAGGCTTGAAAATTGTTCTAGATATCAAGTCAATGTGAGAATATAATTGTTTCTTTTTTTTCCAGCCAAGCTTTGAGGAGGCACCTGGAATGATCCAAGTTTCTTTGTCTCACATTTCTTTCAGCCAAAAATATTGCACACACACAGAAAAAAATAGAGAGATCCAATTGGATTCTTGTGTTTGGATTATACCACTTGGTTCTTGAAGGGCATTTGGCTTCCATTCAGACTCTTTGGCATGCTCTCTACAGAATTGTAATTGAACACAATGGTTTTGGCAAAAGTTCTCCACATGAGAATTATAAAGTCTGTTCTTTATAATTTGTGGATGTTTTCTAGCTGCTTGAGAATTTACTCAGCAGTTTTGGCTCTAACAGAATAACAGAGTTGGAAGGATCCTTGGAAGTCTTCTGGTCCAACCTCCTATTCAAGGAGGAAACCCTATACCAGGGGTGTCAAAATCGATTTCATTGAGGGCCACATCAGGGTTGCGTTTGACCTTGGGGGGCCAGGGTGGGCGTGGCTAGCTCAACATAGGGCCTAGCTATCTTCGAGACCGCCTGCTGCTACCGACGACCTCCCATCGACCCGTGCGCTCCCACAGAGAGGGCCTCCTCAGGGTGCCATCAGCCAAACAATGTAGGCTGGTGACCCCCAGGGGGAGGGCCTTCTCTGTGGGGGCACCTACCCTCTGGAATCAGTTGCCCCCAGAGATAAGGAGAATCCAAGACCTCAGTGCCTTCCTCCGTGCCCTTAAAACCCATTTTTTCCAGCAAGCCGGGCTGGCTTAAGAAGAAATTTTTTAAATGTTTTAATTGGTTTGTGATTTTTAATTTTTGGGCCAAATTTATATATATACATTTTAATTGTTTTTTAATATTTGTATTTCATGTTCTTAATTCTGGCTGTACATCGCCCTGAGTCCTCAGGGAGAAGGGAGGTATATAAATTGGAAATAAAATAAAAATAAAAAATAAAATAAAAATAAAATAAAACATCACTCATGTCTGGTGGCCCGAGAGCTCTGCCAGCAAAAATGGGCTCCCGAGCTCTGTTTTCGGCTGCGACAGCTTCCTGCAAGTCTCTGCCAGCAAAAACCGTGCTTGGGAGGACCACCTGCAGCCCTCACAAGCTCTGTTTTCAACTGTGATGACCTCCTGCAACCCTCTGCTAGTGAAAATGGAGCTTGGGAGGACTACCTGTGGCCCTCCAGAGCTCTGTTTTTGCTGGCAGAGACACCATGGGCCAGTCTTTTGCTGTTTCCAGGGCGGCCCCATGGGCCAGATCTAAGCACCCCATAGGCCTGATCCAACCCCCGGGCCTTGAATTCGACACTCCTGCCCTATACCATTTCAGAGAAACAGATATAGGCTTTAGTTCTCTAGGAACTAAAGCCTATATCTTCTCCTGACAGAATTTAGCCAGTTGAATATATGCACATTTTTGCACAACTATTCCCACATAGCAGCAGAAAGAAGACAAGTTATTCCCTGGATGATGCAAAGATGGCTGGGTGAATTACTAGAAGAGAGACAAGAATATTGATGATTATGCATGAAACTGTGTTTAGAAGAACTGGCTAGATCTTTCATGCATTCGGCTTCTTCTCATATGATGCTGTGGGAGCACATAGAAGCACATTGCAGATTATTCACCAAAGGCTGGATGTTTTCTGTTAGAAATTCTGTTTATATATAGCCCTATTGCCCTACAGATCAAAATAAAGTGTACAATCACCATGGACCTTGCTGCTTTACCATTTTAACTGTAACAGAAAATTTTCCTCAGAACAAAAAAGACCATAGAGCCATGATGGTAAACCTATGGCATGCGTGCCACAGGTGGCACACAGAGCCTTATCTGTGGGCACGCAAGCGTTGCCCTAGTTCGGCTCCAACACACAAATGCGTGCCGGCTAGCTGATTTTCGGGCCTTCCGGGCCCACTGGAAGTCGAGAAATGGGCTGTTTCCTGCCTCCAGAGGGCCTCCAAGGGAGTGAGGAAGGTCGTTTTCATCCTCCCCGGGGTCCTAGAAAGCCTCTGGAGCCTGGGGAGGGTGAAAAATGGGCCTACCTGGCCCACTGTGCCATCGTGTGCCAAAAGTGGGGAGAACGCGGGGGTTGCACACAAATGCGTGCTGGATGGGGCACATTGAATTATGGGTTTGGGTACGTGCACGTGTGATCCCTCTCCCCCTGCTTTTGGCACACAACAGCAAAAAGGTTAGCCATCATGGCCATAGAGTATATACCATAGAGTATATACCATATATTACATCTAGCAAACCTACAAACACTTGACATCTACTGGTTGTAGTTGATACACAACTAACAAAATGGATTCCAACAGTTTGATGTTGCTTCAGGTTCTGAAAGAGTCGTAGATAGAATCAGGTGTTCTGTAGCTTGGAAAGTTAATCATCAGCTTATGTGAATCCTAATTCATTTGATTTGATTTAAGAGGTTCAAGATTGGAAGACAACATGATTCAATTTGAGTTTGCATTTTGAAATTTGAGGGCAAAGAACGTCTGATTTGAGCTCCTACGATAAGGATGTGCCACCCTACTTCATTTGAGGGGGAAAGAATAGGATTTTTAAAAAAAGCATGTTATGAGATCGAATTGTAAATAGAAATCAAGATAATTTAAATAAAGATGTAAGTTTAAGATAGAGATATTTAGAAGTACAATTTGTGTAAAGAGGTTAAATAGGTTAGAGATACCAATGCAGAAAAGTTGTTATTAGTATTGAAATTTTGATATGTTTGTTTTTGGTTGTTTATATTTTTTGTTTTTTGTTTGTGTGTGCGATTTTTTTCTTGCTTTTTTGTGTATTATGTTTCTTTTTGTACTGTGTATTTTAATCTTTTGAAATCTAATAAATATTATTTTTTTAAAAAAAGCAATAGTACTTAAACTTATATACTGCTTCACAGTGCTTTACAGCCCTCTCTAAGCAGTTTACAGGGTCACATATTGCCCCCAACAATCTGGGTCATTTTACTGACCTCGAAAGGATGGAAGCCAGAGTCAACTTCGAGCCAGTCAGGATCTAACGAATCGAGCGCTTGGCAGTGTGAGCAGAGTTAGCCTGCAATATTGCATTCTAACCACTGAGCCGCCACAGCTCAGAGGTGGTGCCATCTTTTACAGAATGTTGATTCTGCCAAGATCTGACCAATTGCGTTCAAGGGTTTTACTGCAATATACTTTTGTAATAGTGCCCTTACTTTCTGTTAGTTCCGCTAGGTGGACTAAACCTAGTCCACCTAGTGGAGCTAACTGGAATCAAGTTCAGAGGAAGGCTATAATAACAGAATTGGAAGTTTGATTGCACTGTATCTCCTTATACCTTATACTGCTGTGAATCAGGGTAGAATCTGACTGCTTTGGAATGCTATCTTGTTTCTCTGGAATTTAAAAAAAAAATGTTTCAATCTCTTTTATGTATAGGGTTGCCAGGTCTGCTTCCAAAAAATAGCAGACAAGCGGTGTGTGTGTGTGTGTGTGTGTGTGTGTGTGTGTGTGTGTTAAGTAGTAAAAAAATTAAAAAAAAATTACAATTAAATTATATATTTTCTTACAAACATTTTAACATGCCATTTTAGGTCAGTCGACACAAGCTACAATACATTTTAAAAATGTGAACTGTACATAATTTTATAATATAGTTTTATTTTAATCTCATCATTAATTTTTTTGGAGAATTGAGTTCAATGGATATTTGATCTTTGTCTCATTCTAACTTATGAAAAAAAAGACAAAACGCGATTCTCCTATCCTTATTCTCTTAGACTGTACAGCTTTAGATTACGTACCATTTCATCATAAAGCTTTTGAATAAAAAAAATGCCCACTATTTTGTGAAAAAAAATAGTGAACATAATGTGAAAAAAGCGGACTGTCCGCTCAAATAGTGGACACCTGGCAACCCTATAAAAATTTTATGTAAGTAGCAGTTGCTGCAAATTTCTGTCCAGGTAATCTTCTCAACTGCCCTGACCACAAGCACAGGAAGCAGGTAGAACGCAATTATAGTATTAGGTTATGAACTAACCCAGAAAATGTTCTACTACAAGAAGAATGAAATAATGAAAGACAGATGCAATCCTCGTAGTCATGGGCAACTTTTCAGGGGTGAAAGAATCAGTAACTTCAGGAAAGGGCTTTTCCCAGAAATGCTGATTTGTTTTCCTCTTTGTATCCCTTCTAAAATGCATTTCTGGTTATTTAACTCTAGTGAAACTTCTGGTCATTGTTTTCCTCCAAGAAAAAGTTGGGCCTAAAAGCATCAGGAAATAAGAAAGTACATAAACTATCCTATTTCCTCAGGATACTTGCTTGGGGTTGTGGGATGAAATTCATCTGAAATAGTTTGTCTTATCCTAGGGATGCTTTTACAGATTCCCACTAGGACCTATTTTTCCGGCATTGTCTGGTGGTCTTCCATCCAAGAAATTTCAGATCTGACTTGGCTTAACTTTTTTTGAAATAAACTTAATTGCTAAATTTTATTGTACTTGTTTCTTAACTTGTGTTCGCTTCCCTGAGTCCTTCGGAAGAATGGCAGCATATAAATACATGTAATAAATAAATAAATAAATAAATAAATAAATAAATAAATAAATAAATAAATAAATAAACAAACAAACAAACAAACAAATAAATAAATAAATAAATAAATAAATAAATGCTGCCCTTTGGAATTGAATAGAATATTTATGGGTTTATTTGGGATCCAATGAGATCCAATTGTCTGTCTGTCTGTTTGTCTGTCTGTCTGTCTGTCTATCTCTAGCTCTATCTATTAATATATCAATATATAGGTATAGGTATAGATATAGACAGATATAGATATTGATTATCTCTCTCTCTCTCTCATCTCTCTCTCTCATCTCTCTCTCTCTCATCTCTATCTAACTTAATCTATCTATATCTCGATATATAGGTATGGATATAGATAGATATAGATATCAGTAGATATCGATTATCTATCTATCTATCTATCTATCTATCTATCTATCTATCTATCTATCATCATCTATCTATTTATCTATCATTGAATCTCATTGGATCTCAAATAAACCCATATAGCCATATACAGTATATTATGGGATGAAATTCATCTGGATTTTTCCCAGGTTCTTCTTGAGTGCCATGTTCTAAATACCACCGCCAGTGACAGGATCATTGTTATCTAAATGTGGTTGGAGTCAGATATGATTGTGCTTGCATTGTTGTAAAGGAATTAATGCCATCTGGGAGATATTTGCTGTGACACAACAGAGTTATAATATATGGGATAAAGTATCTCTGCTGATGGAAACCAATAAGCTGATGGAGAGATGAGGGAAGTGAATCAGAAGCCCTTTGATTTCTGTATGCCAGATTGAAATTTATCTTAGGTCTTACTAGAGTTTTACTGCCATTTAATGGTCTAGATTAAAGGAATTGAAAGCATCATTTTTGACTACTTACAAACAGGCAGAGTGATGGCTTTTATAACGCAGACTAGTTAAATATTTCAGAAGGTATCTGGGGCTGCATATCTCAGCCATTACCCACTCCTCTTCTCCTGCAATCAACCAACTGAAACCAATGGGAGCGCCAGGAAATAAGCCACATCTGGATTTCATCAGTGGGCTCAGAGTAACCTCCTGGTCTTCTGAAGCAGGGGTGTCAAACTTCCGGCATCACGTTGTTGTCACGTGATGTATCGTGACTTTTTCCCCCTTCGCTAAACCGGGGGGTGGGCGTGGCCAGAGCGTGACGCATCCAGCCTACAGGCCATGAGTTTGACACCCCTGGGTTATAGGAACATCTGGTGATGTGGCAACATCAACAGAAGGATGGAGGTTAAAAATCTTTCAGAATAACGAGTTGTAATGACAGTGGAAAGTATCCACACACACCCTAACCCCAGTATGGAAAATGCACCATTCTAACTCAAGAACAAAATGCCCAATTTCTACCTTGTAATTGCAGGTAGTCCTCGATTTTCAAAAGTTCATTTAGTGGCCATTCAAAGTTACAACGGCACTGAAAACAGTAATTTAGGACTGCTTTTCACACTTATGACCATTGCAGCATCCCCATGGTCGTGTGATCAAAATTCAGACACTTGGCAACTGACTCGTATTTATGATGAAGGAAAGTCAACGAGGAAGCCAGATTCCCTTAACAACCGCATGGCTAACTTAACAACTGCAGTGATTCACTTAACGACTGTGGTAAGCAAGGTCCTAAAATGGGGCAAAACTCACCTCTTGGCATGGACATATGTGGTGCTCATCCCAGAGAGCATTGTGGGTTTACGCTTGTTAAGTATTTACCTTTAATAAATCTTGTGATGATCATACCAGCTTTCAGCTCCTCTTTCTTAGAAATGTCCCATAGATGCTGGCCCCTGGAAGTCATTTACATTTATATTTGGACAAACTACTATGAACATGACTACATGATTTTTTTAAAAAAAGCTACAGAAATAGTTTGTCTTATCCTAGGGATGCTTTTACAGATCCCCACTAGGACCTATTTTTCTGGCATTGCCTGGTGGTCTTCCATCCAAAAAACTTCAGATCTGACTTGGCTTACTTATTTTGAAATAAACTTAATTTCTAAATGCTGCCCCTTGCGTAAAGGGATCCTATGGAATTGAATAGAATATTTATGGGTTTATGTAGGATCCAATGAGATCCAATTGTTTGTCTGTCTATCTATCTCTAGCTCTATCTATCGATATATCGATATAGATAAATAGAAATAGAGATAGATATATATCGATATAGAGATAGATAGATAGTTAGAGATCTCTATCGATATTTATATTTCTATATATAGATAGAGATATAGTTATCAATATCTATATATCTATATCTATATCTATAGATAGATAGATAGATATATCTATTTTCTTACTTCTTCGTAGGATTTATGTGTGTTTTTCCTCTAGCCAGGTTTTTCCTACGTAACCAAGGTTTTTCTGCAGCCCTAGCTCAGTGGAATATCATCCACTCGATTCTGGGCTTTTTTTTCTTTCTGGCAGCCAGTAAGTTCTTGCTGCCAGGTGAGAGACTTATATAGATCTATTTCTGGCTCGTTAGCCATCATCAGTAAGCCACACCCACATCTCATGTATCCTCCCTGTAAAGGTACAATATCTATTTTCTTACTTCTTCATAGGATTTATGTGTGTTTTTCCTCTAGCCAGGTTTTTCCTACATAACCAAAGTTTTTCTGCAGCCCTAGCTGTATATAGATATATAGAGAGAGATAAAGATAGATATAGATAGATATCTCTATAGATATAGATATAGAAATATAAATATCGATAGATATCTATATGTATCTCATTGGATCCCAAATAAACCCATGTAGCCACACACACACACACACACACACACACACACACACACACACACACACACACACACATATATACAGTATATATAAATAAATATCCCAACTTGATTAATTTCTCCTAGCAGCACAACCAGGTTATTTGAGGATAATCCCATTTATTCTCATCACAACCATGGCAGTAGATGATACTGAAAGAGAATGATTAGCTTAAGGTTATTTGCAAATCTTTATGGAAATGCACGGCTTTGAATCTGAACCAATTGTACTCCTCTATGGGAACCATGCAAACATTCAAAAGTTCTGTTATTGCTGGTTATTGTGAATAGAATGATTGCTACAGTTGGTGTGGGGCTGTCTCCTATTCATAACAAAGTGCATCTCTTGGAAAGTGCTGTAGTTAGTGCTCGGCCCAAGTAGCATTGACTGTAATGTACCTTCCAATTTGCAAAAATGTTCTTCCCTGTGAAATAAGTTTTTCTTGTCTTGCAAATGTCTTTTGATGACATTGTTCTGAGTTGCTGTGATTTTGCCGTCTTTTTTCCCCATAGTTGTGCATTGCTTTGCATGCCCTTCCTTTGTAGTCTAAAAACAATTAAGCGGGAGAAGTTTTGATGTCTTTTGTTGTGATTTAATTAAAAGGAAGAAAGCAGATCACCCATAACTATACAATGAAACATAGGGCATGCAAACATATTCCATCAAGCACTCCTTAACTAAGGCATGTGGGAAAATGTTCCAGCATCCCCCATTGTTGTGGTCCAGCAGCAGCCTGAAGAGCTGGCAGTGGAGTCGGACAGTGAGGAGGCTGGGGAAGACAATGGGCCAGTCCTGGAGTCAGGGGAAGGCCTGGACAAGGGCTCTGCATCAGAGGCAGAGATGGGGCCAGGGCCATCAGGGAGCGATGCACGGACTTTGGAGCCTCCAGAGGCGGAGAGCAGAGAGGCAGAGGAATGGGAGGAACCTGTTCATCGTCCACACATGAGAAGAGCTGCCAGAAGGCAAGAGCAGCTAAAGCAAAAAGGATGACTCAGGAGTAAGGCCAGGAGATGATTGGCCCCTCCCATGAGACTTAAAAGAGCAGCAATGGCTCTTGGGCTCTTTGTAGGAAAGCAACATTGCTACATTTGTTTCTTGTCAGCGTCTTTCTGAACTTCATGGGGCTTTGCCAAGAAAAGCCTTTGGCAGGGTGCCAAAGAAGACAAAGGTTTGTGATAAGGCTGAAGGACTTTTTCTGAAGGACTTGTTTTGGAATTAATTTGGACTAAGATGAGAATGAAATAATTCTCAGCTGTTCTAATAAAATATGTTTGTTTAGGATTGATTGTGTCTGGTAATTACTTGGGCCTAGGTCATAACACCCATGACACTTTACACTTCTCTTTTTAATCTCTTCTTACCAAATGAAATCAGAAGACTTACATGAAAAAGGCAGAGAAAGAATGCAGCACAGTTAGATCAAAGAATTTTTTTCCCCATGTAAGAGCAAAAGATTGCAACTGATGTTCTGTTCAGTGAAGATGGATTTCATCTGAGTAAAGATGAATACGATTGAGCTGTAAATGGGTTTGATAAATTATGAATACCATTCAAGGCTCTTAACTTGCACCAAAGGTCCATGAGACACCACCTAATATCATAAAGCGTGCATTCATAAATTTACCAGTTGGATTTCATTGTGTGCAGTATGCATTTACGACGGTAGTTTATGGTGTTTATATTTTCTATGGCCCCTTAGAAATTTCATCCATCTTTCTTTGCAATGAGATTTAAATGCCTTTGTCAGGTCAATGTTTCTAAAAATGTGAAAGCAGTCTATCAATGCTGGTAACCTCGCAAAATGATCGCTTATATCTTGTTTAACCCAGAGAAAGATGAGGAAAAGAGTAAGGGAGAAGAATTCAGCAATGAGCAGTTAAATGGCAAAATAAAGCTCACAGAAGCAGAGAGGTAATTAAGTAATGTTTATAGTTTTCGTAGGTATATCTATTTATTATTCATGTTGTTCTAATTATTGGTTGGGAGCTACCCAGAGTTCAATAGAAGATGGGTGGTTATATAAATGCTTTAAATAAATAAATAAGCAAGCAAGTGAAAAATAATTGCATATATTGTAATAAAGCAGAGAAATATCTGTTGCAAGGTAATAGCATAGAAAAAAAAACACATCAAAATGCAAAATACTAAGAAACAGTAAGATGTGGAGATTTCTGTCTTCCTTCCTTCCTTCCTTCCTTCCTTCCTTCCTTCCTTCCTTCCTTCCTTCCTTCCTTCCTTCCTTCCTTCCCATGAAAAATATATACTATTATCCACATCCACTAAAGAGAGAGCTTTGGGGAAAAGAAGTCATCAAAGAATGATCATAGCTCATTATTACACCCTCGGAAACATAATTGTGCCTATACCTGGAGGAACAATTTTGCAAGCTAAAAGGAAGAGTTGCTACTCTTGTATTGTTAATCCAGCACCCTGGACAGCGCACTGTTTCTCTATGGATTCAGATCACATTGCGAGTTTGTGCTGGGGATTAGGAAATAAAGGAGGAAATTCAAAGGCAATAAAGCAACCTAACAAGCTTTGTTGGTAGAGGTAACCCTGATTCCTTTGCTCTATTGCTTACAGCATGCCCATAATTTGTCAAGGTAGATGAGCTACTTCTAGAAATGGTCTTAATAAGTCAACAAGTACAATTCGATACTGAATCCAGCAACACATTAATAGCAGACATTTATTTTATTTTATTTATTTTATTTTTGAATTTGTATACCGCCCTTCTCCCTAAGGACTCAGGGTGGTGTACAGCCATGTAAAAACATAGACTACAAATATTAAAATACCATTAAAAGATATATATAAATTTGGCCCCATAATTAAAAACAGTAACAAACCAATTAAAACATTTAAAAAGTGTTAGGCCAGCCCGGCTTGCTGGAAAAAGAAAGTTTTAAGGGCACGGCGGAAGGCACCGAGATCTTGGATTCTCCTTATCTCTGGGGGCAGCTGATTCCAGAGGGTAGGTGCCCCCACAGAGAAGGCCCTCCCCCTGGGGGTCACCAGCCTACATTGTTTGGCTGATGGCACCCCGAGGGGGCCTTCTCTATGGGAGCACACAGGTCGATGGGAGGCCGTCGGTAGCAGCAGGCGGTCTTGAAGATAACTAGGTCCTATGCCATGGAGCGCTTTAAAGGTGAGAACCAACACCTTGAAGCGCACCCAGAAGACCACTGGGAGCCAGTGCAGCTCACGCAGGAGAGGTGTTATATGGGAGTGCCAGGTAGCTCCCGTGACTACCCGCACGGCTGCATTCTGGACCAGTTGGAGCCTCCGGGTGCCCCTCAAGGGGAGCCCCATGTAGAGAGCGTTGCAGTACTCCAGGCGAAAGGTGACGAGGGAATGAGTGACTGTGCACAGGGAATCCTGATCAAGAAAGGGCCGCAACTGGTGGATCAGGTGAACCTGACAAAAAGTCCCCCTGGCAACAGCCGTCAGATGTTCCTCCAAGGACAGCTGCGTATCCAGGAGGACTCCCAGATTGCGAGCCCTCTCTGAAGGGGCCAAAGACTCGCCCCCAATAGTGATGGAATCAACTGACTATATCGGGATGCCGGGAACCACAGCCACTCAGTCTTGGAAGGGTTGAGCTTGAGCCTGTTTCTCCCCATCCAGATCCGCATAGCCTCCAGGCATCGGGACATCACTTCAAGGGCATCGTTGGGGTGGCCTGGGGTGGAGATGTACAGCTGGGTGTCATCAGCGTACTGATGGTACTTCACCCCAAAGCCACGGATGATCTCACCCAGCGGCTTCACATAAATGTTGAACAGAAGGGGCGAGAGGACCAAGCCCTGAGGCACTCCATATATAAGAGGCCTCAAGGTCGATCTCTGCCCCCCTGCCAACACGAACTGCGACCGGTCTGAGAGAAAGGAGGAGAACTACCTTGACATAGTCAAGGGTACTGTAAATCATACCAATTATTAAAAAAAAGAAAAGAAGAAAAGACCAGCCTTTCCTATGCTGGGATTTCTGACTTAAAGGGCTGCTGGTATATTCTTAGCAAGATCTGTTCCATTCTTGTAGGATGTAACCATTGTTGCATTCCGTAGAATGCCAGTATCCCTGGGGCAAGCAATTTTCAACTTTGAGGGCATGTTCAAAAAGAATCTGACAGCCACCTGACAGAGATGTTTCAATTTGGATGCTTGCACTGAGCGTGGAGCAGGACTTCATATGTTTATGCGAAGAAGGTTTGCTTTGAACCTGAATCAAACCCATCATGTTCTAGAATTCCTGCTGAACTCTATCAAGAGAGCCGAAACATAGAATGCTGTGAAAGCTGTTCAAAGTTTTGGATGAAATCATATTTGGATGGAGTGAGTAGGGCAAGGCTGATGCACATTGTCTTTCTGGGCCTTCCTCCTTTCAGCCCCAAATGTGGCTTATTGACTGGTCAATCTCCCAATCTCCCCCCACTCTGCAATTGCCATCAAAATCCTACTGGCCAACCTGTATATTCCAATAGCTTGCCTATTATGCCCTCCCCTCTTCCTCTTAGCTTTCAATGCTAATGGCTGAGCATGGCATATCTCCCTGGTCCATCCTGATCTCAGTGCATTTTCTCTTTTTCCTGAGTTGCAACCGCCAATGTCCCAGCATGCCTAAGACTCGCCTGTGATTTTCCTAGCATCTTTCTCTTCTCATTCTCTTTAACTGTTGTGAATGATGCACCATAGGTTCAATGTCATCTTCCCTGCCCTGTTCTCTTCCTCCCTGTCTTGCTTCAGCCAGTGATGTTCTTTGCTTGTTCTGCTCCAAACTGGGAACTGTATCTATCTTTGTACAATCCTGTGTTGTCTGTGATGTTCTCTGAGCTTGGTTGTTTTCTTGTAGATGTTTCATTATTCAGTTAGGTAACATGATGTTGGATAACCATTTGTCTGAAGTGGTGTAGGGTTTCCTGCCTAAGCAGGGGATTGGACTAGAAGACCTCCAAGGTCCTTTCCAACTCTGTTATTCTATTCTATTCTGTGATGATGTAATGAGATGTCTGCAAGAAAGCAAGATGCAAGTTTAGGTAGCACAAGGATCCCACAGTTCAACCCTGACCTACAAATATTCTATTGTGTATAATCACTTGAACATTATTCAATTATATAATATTAATATAATTATTCAATGTATTATACATTCCAAATGGGTCTGTGCTTGGAATGCTTTATACATCTCCAGCCTCTTCTAACTTTTGCAGGGTTTGATAATCCAAGCATGTTGATCCCAAACATTACCTGCCATGATTTTAGTTTCCTAAACCCAGAATTGTTCATGAAAGGCAGGACTTTTTCTACATATATTTCAGCTGTCTTATAACTGAGCACATGAAAAGGGTCCTCTCTTCCCAGAAAAATCCACTGACATTTCCCCCTTGCTTGAAATGATTTTCAAAAGCACATTCCTTTTCACCGAATTGAATGATAAATGTAGAAAAAAATGCAAATGATTTTTTCCTCTACATAGCACTAGAAATAGAAATTCTGCCCAGCCACAATATATTTAAGCCATATTTAAGAGCTACAAAGTTGCAATGTATGGCTGTGAAAGTTGGACCATAAGAAAGGCTGAGCGCCAAAGAATTGAGGCCCTTGAACTCTGGTGCTGGAGAAGACTCCTGCGAGTCCCTTAGACTGCAAGGTGATCAAACTGATCAGTCCTAGAGGAGATCAACCCTGACTGCTCTTTAGAAGGCCAGATCCTGAAGAGGGAACTCAAATACTTTGGCCACCTAATGAGAAGGAAGGACTCACTGGAGAAGAGCCTAATGCTGGGAAAGATTGAGGGCAGAAGAAGAAGGGGACGACAGAGAACGAGGTGGCTGGATGGAGTCACTGAAGCAGTAGGCATGAGCTTAAATGGACTCCAGAGGATGGTAGAGGACAGGAAGGCTTGGAGGAACATTGTCCATGGGATTGCGGTGGGTCGGACACGACTTCGCAACTAACAGCAACAAAGAGCTACAAAGGGTGCTGGATGAAGCAGATTGTTTGGGCCCTTTTCAATTTGAGTTCAAGACAGGGCACAGCACTGAAAAGGCTTTGTTTTCACTTATTGAAATCCTTTGGAGGACTCAGGTTGGGGGTGGTGCAACCATTCTGGCTCTACTGGAAATCTCAGTGGGATTCAATACCATCAACCATGTTACTGTATGAGCTTTGGTGGTCCAGTAGTTAGAATGCAGTATTGCAGGCTAACTCACTGCTCACTGTCAGGAGTTTGATTCTGACTGGCTCATGGTTGACTCAGCCTTCCATCCTTCCGAGGCTGGTAAAATGAGGACCCAGATTGTTGGCAGCAATACAGTCGTGGCCAAAATTGTGGAAACCTTTTGGGGAAAGTGTATTTTTGAGGTTTGATGGCTAATAACACCACTTTTTGGGGGGAGTTTTAAGATAATCTTATTCCACTGCTGGAATGGCCTGGGAATAAATAGCCCAGACCTTAAACCAATTGAAAATCTATGTAGCCGACTAAAAAAACTTGTTAGTCAGAAGTGACCCAAAAATAAAACCCAGTTCATAGAAGCCATCATTCAATCTTGGTTTCACATTATAACAGCTGCAGAACTAAAAGACTTGGTTCACTCCATGGGAAGACGTTGTAAGGCCGTAATTCATGCTAAAGGTTACCCAACTAAGTATTAACTGACGTAATAATTTTTGTATATCTCATTTTTTCTATGGTGATAATTTTTGTATATCTCATTTTTTTTACATGTTTCACTTTTCATCTTTATACTGTAACTGTTATTCTAATAGCAAATCCTTCATAAAAGCTATTGCATTACATTCTTGATTAAATTATCTTTCCATTGATATATATTTTTCTGGAGTTTTCTCTGTGTTAAAAAAAACCCTCCTTTTTTCTTTCTCCTTTTTTCCCCTTTTGAATGGAGTACTAAAATACTAGAATAGCTACCAAGCTTTCACAATCCGACTCCAACTTGTTTTGATACATAAATCCCATCTCAAAACAGATGGGGAAGAACTCTTTCCTACCACTCTCTTCAGATTTGAGAATTGTATATTATTTCTCTGTTGTTTCAGAATTCATGTTTGCTGTTTCTGGGACTCTTTAAGCATCAATGGACTTTGATTAATTGGCTTGGCTTAATTAGTCATTTGCAGCTTTGCCATTCTATCAATATAATAACATGGTAGCATTTGTTTTGTGACCGAAATGCCAATTAGTTAAATATGCAAATTGCCAAATCACAAATAACTAATCCCACAACAATAAATAATAATAGTCGCCAGCCTTTGAAAGAAAAGGCCACTCAACTGCAGGCAGTTTTGCTGTTTTTTTAATCAACTATTCATGTCAACATATAGCTCGATACTTAAGCAGTATTAACTTGGACCATCTGACGAATGATTGCCAACCATTTATAACCATAGACAATATTCCCAAAGCCCAGTAATACCCTATGAATATTTTTAATGGCACATCTAACCTCCCTAAGCATTCTCTAGCAGTTCAGTTAACAAGATGACCTGATCCCCATCATTGCATGTGAACTAATGGGATTTAAGTTACAGAAAGGAGGATGCTGATTGAATGCTTTAAAATCCTTCTAAATGCTAAAAGTCTGTAGAGATACTCAGTCATCCAGGTCATGGTTATCCCAAAGGATCCTGAGGACCCAGGTAAACCTCCAAGTGCTTCAACGACCCTCTAAAAGGATGCAAATGACCAGCTGTCTGCAAGGAGTATAAATCCTTCCATTCCCCACCATCCTGTCAGAGCTGAAGAAGCTTCTTGGATGAGAAGCGAAACGTCTTCAAAAGACAAAACAAGAAAGTCCAGTCACCTCCTGAGGGGAAAACAAAAAGCCCTACGTAATGTTCGACTTACAAAAAACTCATTTAGCAACCATTCAGAGTTACAGCAGCATTGGGGGAAAAAAGCTCCTTTGGGACAAAGGGGTTTGGGAGAACCTCTAGCTAAGATTCTGTGCAGTTTGGAGAACCCCCAAATCCCATTCCTGGCTGGCCCCTCCCACCCCTCCCCTCCCATGAGTCCCCACATGGCCTGTTTTGGATGCAGGTAAGTGCAGGAGGTTCGGGGAGGGCGAAAAATGAGCCTACCAGAAGTTCAGGAAGGCCGGAAACGGGCCTGTTTCTGGCCTCCAGAGGGCCTCCAGAGCCTGGGGAGGCTGTTTTTGCTCTCCTGGAGGCTCATAGAAAGCCTCCGGAGCCCGGGGAGGGCAAAAAAACCCCATCCACCATGGTGCAGGAAGACAACTAGGCCATGAAGCCCACCTCTGAGTGTAACCAATTATAGAGGGAGATGGCATTCTTGATGGCTGTGTACAAGTAGAAGCCTCTAATTTGTATCCCAAAATGAATAGGTGGTTGAACTCATATTTTCTAAATCAGCGCTTCTCAACACTGATAATTTTAAGATGACTGGACTTTCAGGCTGGGGAATTCTGGGATTTTGAAGTCTATGCAAAGTTTGCCAAGTTTAAAAAACAACAACACTGCTCTGAATTATCTTTTTCATCTCTCAGATTCTGTGATCACCATAATGTCACAAAATGTCATGCAATTTTTCTTCTGGGAGGAACAATGGAATTTGCAATTAAAACATAGTACAGAATCAGCCAGGAAATTGCAGAAGTTCACAGCAGATTAACAGTAAATCTGATTTTTGTCTATTTTGGTCAGCATGATTTCCTCCGAGTTAACTGGCAGCTGATTTCCGTAAGAGTCTTTTACATCACTGCTATGGAACGGCAGACCATTCAATTCAATTTTATTTCTGGCCAAAAGACCCCAAAGCAAGTTACAAATATAATCTGAACTTGGCATTAGATAAAACAGTTTAACAAGTGAAGTTACTTTAACCAGTAAAATATTTAATAACCATTACATAACAAAGTTAAAATCCCAACTCATAAATTTATTACTAAAAGCCTTGTTGGTTTAGCACTATTAGGTTTTGGTTGCAAATATATGTTTTTAAAAACAAGGAAGGATTTCTTCAGGAAATCCCAAATGAAAGATAGACAAGTTAATTTCTGGCCTTGTCAGTTTCAATAGATTCATCATAAAAAGAAATATGTTACTTTAGATGGCCTTCCCATTAAAAAAATCTTATTTATTTACTATATAATATTTTAATGCTGCTTTCCATACTATTACATCCCTAAGTGATTTCCCACCAACAAAATACACAGAAATACAAATATTGCAAAACTTGTATTTTTATATATGGAACAGTGAAAAAACTCAAGGGTAGTATGGAACGGATCGGAAAGTATGAACGGTTTTGATTTAAAAATATAGGCTGACTAGAATCCTTAACCATTTCTGACCAGTTCTCTCCTCCAACGAGTTCTGAGTCCTTCCTAGTCATTTTTTTACCCTTGTAAATATGAATAGAATAGAATAGAATAGAATAGAATAGAATAGAATAGAATAGAATAGAATAGAATAGAATAGAATAAAGTTGGAAGGGACCTTGGAGGTCTTCTAGTCCAATCCCCTGTTTAGGCAGGAAACCCTACACGACTTCAGACAAATGGTTGTCCAATCTCTTCTTAAAAACTTCCAGTGTTGGAGCATTCACAACTTCTGGAGGCAAGTTGTTCCATTGATTCATTGTTCTAACTGACAGGAAATTACTCCTTAGTTCTATATAGGCAGGCTGTCAGAAGAGTTTTTTGCAATAATGAAAGAAAGAAAAAATCCGCACAACTCAATAATAACTATGACAGCTTCTAGTTATGCAGATTGGCCAACATTCCACTTAGCGCATTGGGAAGCCTGAAAGCTCATATTTTCTGCTTTCAGCACCCCAGAACATTCATTGGTGGGCCTTGCATTTTAGGAAGGACCTTGAAACCGGAACATGTCCAGAGAAAAACAATCAAGAGGATAAGGAACCTGAAAAGGGGTGGGGGGGGGAGGAAACCTTTGAGGAAACAGTTGCATATCCTGGTGAAGAAAGAACTGTTTTCAAGAATCTCAATAGCTTTTATGTAGAAAATGGGAGTTGGATTGTTCAGAATTTTCCCAAAAGATAGGTCAAGAAACCATGAAGAGATTTTTTTCTTTTTACTTTTTTGCATTAAAAACAGAAGCACTGTAGCCCCTTGAGGGACCACCCCAGGGGTAGAATTGCTACCGGTTTGGACCGGTTCACCCAAACTGGTAGTAATAAAAGCAGGAGATCCTGCTTTCTAGTGAATCGAAATCGCACGGCACAGCTGTTTCCCCCCGCTGTTCTACTTAGCTTAGAAAAGGCTTCTTAAACCTCTTTTTTCAGCACTGCATGGTAGCGCCTGTGGTGCGAATGCATGTGGAAAGCTCGTGTTTGGCACGCCCCGTGCATGCGTGTGCGCAGCGAACCGGTAGCAAAGCAAACCGGTAGCAGGCCACAGATCATTTCACCCCTGGACTATCCTACCCATTGGGACTAACCTGCCCTATTCGTTCTAGCTTCTAGTTAGAAATGGTAAAGAAAGGGCCTACTTTGGACCCATCAACCAAAGAATTTTGGCTGGCAGGGTCCAGTAGAAGAGCCTTTTCTGCTATGGCTCCCACCTTTGGAATAGTTTCCTGTCAGAGGTGAGATCCATCCCCCACCCCCACCCCCAAATGTGGCTTGACCTGGAGCCCTGAAAGGGCCCACTACATGGGGGTGCCTGACAGGATAGAAAAGATTCTCAACCCCAGGTTGCCCATCATTTTGGTTTTTAATTTTTAACTTTTTATTCTATTTTAATTGTTTTGGCACTTTTTAATTTTTGTTATATTACAAGCTGCCCAGAAATCCAAAAATAAATAAACAAATAAATGCATGCATGCATACATACATACATACATACATACATACATACATACATACATACAGTACATACATACTCTGAGGCATTTATACACTAGAATATTAAGAATTTAGGTATATAAATATAATTGTATAAAAATAACTAAAACAGAAAAGATGATGCAACAGTGATCTAGATTTAATAAATGTTAAGTCTGAACCAGTTTTATATTCACATTTTATATACCTTTAATTTCTACAAATGTTACTCACATATTCATTATTCTATGTATATATTTTCTGATTTTACTAGTACTGCTGTATTTTTTCATTGAAATTTATCATACGTTCTGATTGTTATACCTATCAATATATGTAAGAGAGTGGGGGAGGGAGGGAGGGAGAAAGAGAGAGAGAGAAGAAACAATGGGTTTAATTACAAGAAAATACATTTGGCTGGATATTTTTTAAAAAAGAGAGATTTGTCAATAGTTCTAGCAAAAGAGTGCAGCTTTTGTATGCTCTTGATTTAAAACTGGAGTGTTTTAATAGGGAGTGTTTCAGTGGTGGGTTTTAAATTGTTTTGCTACCGGTTCTGTGAGCGTGGCTTGGTGGCTGTGGCATGGCTTGGTGGGTGTGGCTTGGTGGGCATGGCAGGGGAAGGATACTGTAATATCTCCATTCCCTCCCCACTCCAGGGGAAGGATACTGTAAAACTTCCATTCCCTCCCCAATCCAGGGGAAGGTTATTGCAAAATCCCCATTTCCTCCCCATCAGCTGGGACTTGAGAGGCCGAGAATAGATGGGGTGGGGCCAGTCAGAATTTTTACTACCGGTTCTCCGAACTACTTAAAATTTCCGCTATCAGTTCTCCAGAACTGGTCGGAACCTGCTGAAACCCATCTCTGGAGTGTTTGACTTACAAAAACTCATTTAGCAACCATTCAGAGTTACAGCAGCATTGGAAAAAAAGTGACATACGAATGGTCCTTGCACGACTGTTGCAGCATCCCACAGTCACATGATCAAAATCCGGGTGCTTGGCAACCAGCATGTATTGTAGCATCCAGGGTCATGTGATGATCCACATTGCAAGCTCCCCAGCCGTCTGCTGATCAGCAAGGTCAACGGAGGAAGCCAGATTCGCTTAATGACCGTGATGTGACTCATTTGACAACTGCAGTGATTCGTTTAACAACCAGAGCCAAGAAGGTCGCAAAATTGGACACAACTCACCAAATGACCTGCCTTGCTTAGCAATAGAAATCATGGTCCCAATTGTTGTAAATTGAGGATTACCTGTACAACTGAGAAAACTGTTTAGAATACATATTTCATCTCCTGGACATTCTTATTTTCCATAATTCTGTGGCGGGGATAGGATAATAAACTGATATGGAAGTAAAGCCAGTGATGGGATTCAGCCAGTTTGGGTGAATTGGTAGTTAAATTGTTGGCTGGCTCCACCCCTTCCCACCCCGCCCCTTCCAGGAGTCCCCACGCATCCCATTTTGGCTCCCAGGTAAGTTCAGGGAGGCCTACTAGGCCCAAAACGGGGCACAGGGGTGCGGTGCCCCCCCCAACGTGGCCCGTTTTCACTCCCAGGAGGCTTCAGGGAGACCTCCTAGGCCCAAAACTAGGCCTCCTAGGCCCAAAAATTATTTGAATCCCACCACTGATAAAGCCCTATCAAAGCGTTAAATGCCTGCAGGAAGCATTGCCTTACCCTGCTCTTTCATTTTTCTTTCTTCCTTCACCCCCTGCAAAACCCTCCAAGAGCATTGTAAGGACACAAACTTAGTAGAGACCATTAAGACACTGGGAATAAATGGTATCTGGATTCTAAGGTGCATTGCGAGCTGTTTTTTTTTTATATTGTAATGCAAGAGCGGAGAACCCAATTCTTAGTAACTAAGGACTGCACTTTGTCTTTTTAAATGTCAACTCCCAAGGACTGGAAGGACCGTTGCAATGATATAGTGAGGTTTGTAGAGGGGTCAAGGTGTTGGATTTTTAAAAAATAAATAAAAAAAAGATAGGTGTTGGGGAGTTGAAGGCAAAAGTGATGCATTATGTCTAGGAGAAGTAGTTTAAAATACAGGTAGTCCTTGACTTACGAACACAATTGAACCCAAGTTTTTCATTGCTAAACAAGGCAGATTTTAAGCAAGTTTTGCCCCATTTTACGACCTTGTTTACCATAGTGCAGTGATGGCTAACCTTTTTGCCGTCGCGTGCCAAAAGTGGGGGGAGCACGGCGAGGTCACCCATGTGTATGCCCATACCCATAATTCAATGCACCCCACCCCTGTGCATGTGCCCCCCCTTTTAACACATGATGGCACAGTAGGCCCGGTAGACCCGTTTTTCACCCTCCCCAGGCTCCAGAGGCTTTCTAGGTGCCTGGGGAGGGTGAAAACAGCCTCCCCCCTGAGGCCCTCTGGAGGCTGAAACAGCCCATTTCCCAACTTCTGGTAGGACCGAAAGGCCCCAAAATCAGCTGGCCGGCGCACACATGTGCGCTGGAGCTGAGCTACGGCAACGCTCGCATGCTAACTGATATGGGTCCGTGTGCCACCTGTGGCACCCGTGCCATAGGTTCACCATCACGGCCATAGTGGTTAAGCCAATCATTGCGGTTGTTAAGTGAATCAGGCAGTCGTTCAGCGAATCTGGTTCTTTCCGTTGGCTTTGCTAGTCAGAGAAGGCTGGGAAGGTTACAAATGGTGATCATGTGATTCTGAGACAGTGCAACGGTCATAAATAACATGTCTGTTTCCAAGGGTCCGAATTTTGATTATGTGACCTTGGGGATGTTGCAATGGTCGTATGTGTGAAAACTGGTCATATTTTTTTCCAGTGCTTTTGTAACTTTGAACAGTCACTAAATGAATGCTTGTATTTTTTTTTGCCAGGATCTTAAATGTTTAGAGCAATAGCAATAGCAATAGCATTTAGACTTATATACCGCTTTATAGTGCTTTTACAGCTCTCTCTAAGAGGTTTATAGAGTCAGCCTATTGCCCCCAACAATCTGGGTCCTCGTTTTACCCACCTCAGAAGGATGGAAGGCTGAGTCAATGATTTCAGTAACAACAGATTTCAATATTTGAGTTCTAAATGCTTTGTCTTTTTGTATATTTTAAAATATTTTTAGCTGCCATAAATGCTCCACTGGACAGAAAAATGGGAAGTAAGGCAGTTGCATCTCCCTCCCTCTCTCTCTCTCCCTCTTTCTCTCTCCCTCCCTCCCTCCCTCCCTCCCCTCTCTCTCTGTGTAGCCCTTCAAATTCCAAGAACTATTCCAAAGCTATAAGATTCCCCTTTGATCTCTTCTGGTAATTCTTTTTCTGAACTTTTCATGCCAATATGGGCAATCTTCTGAGTTGGAGTCACCATTGAGTATTTCAGAACATGTTTTAGGTGCATCCACAAAATGGCTGCTAACGGAATCCTCAAACATATAGGGGAAGATCAAAAACATGGCTACAAACAATTCTGATTTTAAAGACTGCTGCTCTTGTTTTATATGGAATGGAATGGAATGGAATGGAATGGAATGGAATGGAATGGAATAGAATAGAATAGAATAGAATAGAATAGAATAGAATAGAATAGAATAGAATTCAGAACAGAGAACAGAGAACAGAGAACAGAGAACAGAGTATAGAATATGGTATGGAACAGGTTAGGACAGGACAGGACAGGACAGGATGGACAGGACAGGACAGGACAGGACTTGCTGCTCCCAAGAGGGCTCCCTTAAAGTCTGTCATTCAGAGGAAGGATACAATAGGTTTGCTCCATTAGCTGTAAAAAAAAGGGGCAGTATAATGAATTAGATATGGATAAAATAGTCATCAGCTTGGGTGAGAAAGAAAGCTAATTGTCTGCCTGTGTATCTTCCCTGCTAATGGGCTTGGTGACCTAGAATTGTTGACGAAACCACGAGAAAAAGGGGTAAAGAACTGCACAATCAACAACGCAAGTTGAGATTGCTGGAGATAAAACATGGAATGAAAAACGAAAGTCAAGCTGGTTTTGCTCACCTCAGTTTAACTAAGCGGAGCACTAATCAAGCTTACCAGAAGGTAATTCATTGTGGTAGCTCCTAAATTTGATTTATATTGAACCATTTTTTTGTTTCCTTTTTTGGGATTGTTTCCCCTCCGTTGATTACTCATTTGGATTGATAGCCCACCTCAGGCCAGTCCCTCAGTGTGATGATTAGGTGTTAATTATTCCACTCTCTTGCGCACATTTCTGCAAATCAAAAGCCAGCCTGGGGAAAACACACCCGATGTCACGTCTAGAAGATACAAAGGCTCAATTTTTATTGGAGGTCTAAGGTTTATCATTCTGGAGGTAGAAAGGCATCTGCAAAAATATTTCTTGGGCTATTTGTTTGAGATGGAGATCATGTACTTTCATTATCTATCTATCTATCTATCTATCTATCTATCTATCTATCTATCTATCTACCCATCTATCCCCCCACCCTCCCATCCCTGTCTGTCTGTCTGTCTCTCTCTCTATCTATCTATCTATCATCCATCCATCCACCATCCATCCATCCATCCATCCATCCATCCATCCATCCGTCCGTCCGTCCGTCCTTCCGTCTATCTATCCACCCACCATCTCTTTTTCTCCATCCATCCATCCATCCATCCATCCATCCATCCCTCTCTCTCTCTCTTTCTGTCTCTCTCCACCCATCTATCCATTCACCCACCCACCCATGTCTGTCTATCTGTCTGTTTGTCCCCCCCTCTCTCTCTCTCATCTATATATTCATATTTATCAAATTTTGCAACCACCCATCTCCTTTATTTTTACTAGTAAAAATACTAGTATTTTTAATACTAGGATAGAAAGTTTGATGAAGTCTATGTCTAGGGTGCATCCATACATCCCCTTAACTAGGTAAAATCAAGTATTTGCATTTCTATAACTTGCCAACCTTGGTTAATGTTCAACTTAATTAAATTTCTTCTGGTTTAGTGAGTTGTGGAAACAGCCCATTTGGTTAGTTTACGGTTGAATGTTCTCTGCAAAGAAAGAACACAGGTTTGTTTCAAGTGTTGTTCAAATGGTCATTGAATTTATGCAATAATTGGAAGAGGGCACTGGTTAAATTATTTATAATCATAGCCGGCATGTATTTAAATAACTGGCCAACTGACCCACAAATGAAGGTCTTCTGACATATGGTTTGAAACTCTGATTTATGACCATGTGGGAGAAGCCAAGTGAAAGGAGTAAAAATCTGGATCAGATTAAAAATATATGAAATTTAGCACCTTGCTCTCTCTCTCTCTCTCCCTCCCCCTCTTCCTCAATCTAATCTATCTATGAAAACTTATATGGCTACTCAACTCATTCTCAGTGACTCTGAGCAGCTTACAAGGATAAAATCACAATACAACAACAATACAAAAATCAATAGCCTCCACCCCACTTGATGGGCTCCATATGATTCTGGGTATGACTACTATTCCATTGCATTTTATTACAAATATGCAAGATCCAGTTAGCTTTCATGATTAAGGACCCTTGCTGATGCATTTGTCTTCCATCAGAGTCACTTTGTTTTCTTTTTGTGACCCTGTAATCTCGGGATGGAGTCGGGGCGACTGAATGAACCTGAGCATTTACTGGCTGGACGCCCTTCCTAATGCCAATGCAGAGTTCTCTTTGTGCCCTGAGAATTCTGCATAGAGAAACATCTGTCGCTGCCTAGGGTTGAACTGTCAATCTTCTGAGTCGGAGGTGAGCGTCTTCACCTCTAGACCACTGCACCACTCTCCATGAGAGTCAAAACTTCCCTTAAATAAAGTGGACATTCAACATTCAAAGAGCAGGAAAACCCCTTATTCTTTTATACAAGAGGGTAGAGGATCATCAAACATAACGATACCAGCCAGCAACTCATCACATCTTGGACAGCTTTCAGAAAGTCTGAAATCTGAGAAAATGAAAAGTACATCATATTGCCTCTCTGGAAGACGTGAGCAATGCTAATGAATACTATGAGGACGAGAGATAGGAAAAAAGGCAACATGGCCATGTGGATACAGTCATCTAACCATTTAGAGCAAGGGTCACCAACCTTTTGGATCTCAGGGACCACTAAATTCAGAATTTAAAATCCCGCGGATCACTAATATGATCTGCGTAATGACCGGCCGGGTAGGACCAGCTTGACAAAATAAATAAATTAAAAATAAATTTTAAAAATGGGTTAGAGCTATCTGAGGGAACACTTCCACCATCTCCATTTCCACCCATCAGAAGAGACATGCTATGGGTCCCATCCACAAAAGACTTTTATCGGGCAAGAGATGGGTCTTTTCTGCTGTGGCACCCATCCAGAGGAACATTATCTCACCAGATTGGCTCCATCATTGAAGCTCTTCTGGAAATTCCTTAAAACATGGCTGTCAGCCTGCCTGGGATCACAAGGAAATGGTGATTTGATAGGATGATTGCCTTGTTTTTAACCACAGTTCTCTCCACTATCTTGCTATCAATAAGATTGTTTTTATTCCAGGTTTAATTCCAGATTTTAACATCTGGATTCTATGATTTGTTTTTATTGTAAACTGTCTAAAGTCACTTTATTGTGAGACATGCAGCCATATAAACATGATAAATATATAAATACATAAAGAAGATGGGTTGAAGGGTTATTAGCAGATGCTTGCATGGAGTTTGACAAGACAGTTCCAGATGTCACCGGCCTGATGTTGTAAACCATATTTCTTAGAAATCCCATCTCTGCTCACAGCGATCTCTCCCAAAAGAAAGAATTGTCATCTTTTATGCTTCTCACCAGATTTGCTGAGAGCAGAATACTGGCTAAATAAATAATAAATGTCATTAGTTGTCATAACCATGTCTTACCCTTTTTGAAAGTCCCAATCATTACGATTGCCGCTGGCTTCCGCGGATGACTTCCTCTGGGAGAAAGTTTCATAGTTTGGTTGTGTTGTGTTTTATTTGTTCTGGGGTTTCTTTCTAACCCCTGAAATGTTACTGGTGGTGACAATTGCTTATCTTTTTATAAGGCAGCATTAAACAACTAAAATGGAATCCCAGATGGCAGTGAACATCTTCCAACAGTTCCCGTTCAGTGAACGAATCTGTTCCTGGAATCTAATATTCTTTGCAAGGACAAGAAAGGAAAATGTTTTGTGAAACCGAGATTTTGACCTTATTGCCTGGACGTATTAGTTTTGCAATCTGATAAGAAAGTTATTTGCCATTTTCCATAGAAACAGAGTGAAGGAAAGGGGGAGAAAAATAAATAAAATAATATTAAGAAATATTAGATAGGAATAAATTGGATTTGAATAGGTACGAAGGGAATATGTATGTAACTAAAGTGTGATTGAATGTACAAAAAGTATATATGGAATATGCATGATATTATATTGTAATATACACGAAAGAAAAAGTGCTAGAAAAGTATGTACCAGACAAGTCGCACCAAGTCTAATGTTTTTAAATTGTATATTTAATAAAATTAATTTTAAAAAAGAAAGAAAGTTATTTGCCATTTTCCTGACCAAATATCATCACTGTGAAAGAGAGAGGGAGAGGGAGAGAGAGAAAGTCTACTTTATCATTCATTTTTCTATGACAATGATTGATTGATTGATTGATTGATTGATTGATTGATTTATATCCTGCCTTTATTGCTTTATAAGCAGGGGTGGGCTGCTGGGGGTTCTCAAGTTTTCAGGAGAACCTCTAGCTAAGATTCTGTGTAGTTCAGAGAACCCCCAAATCCCACTCCTGGCTGGGCCCGTCCACCCCGCCCTGCCTCTCCCAGGAGTCCCCACGCGGCCCGTTTTGGATGCAAGTAAGTGCAGGGTGTGTGCGGAAGCTCAGGGAGGGTGAAAAACGGGCCTACTGGAAGTTCAGGAAGGCCAGAAACGGGCCTGTTTCCAGCCTCTAGAGGGCCTCCGGAGCCTGGGAGGCTGTTTTTGCCCTCCCAGAAGCTAGAAGAAAGTGCCCGGAGTCCAGGGAGGGCAAAAACACTCCCTTCCACTGTGGTGCAGGAGGCCAACTAGCCATGCCTACCACGGCCATGCCCACCCAGCAACCAGGCAGAGAACCCCTTGCTAAAATTTTTGAAGCCCACCCCTGTTTATAAGTAACTTAAGGTGCCACTATGGTTAGAATGTAGTACTGCAGGCTACTTCTGCTGACTTCCGGCTGCCTGCAATTTGGCATTTTGAATCTCACTGGCTCAAGTTTGACTCAGCCTTCCGAGGTGGGTAAAATGAGGACCCAGATGGTTGGGGGCAATAGGCTGACTCTGTAAACTGCTTAGACAGGGCTGTAAAGCACTGTATAGCGGGATATAAGTCAAAGTGCTATTGCTATTAAGGTGGCAAATGTACATAATATTCCTCCCTCCTCCTATTGTCTTCACAACAACAACCCTGTGAAAAGGATTGGGCTGAGAGAGAGACTGTCTAGGTCACCGAGCTGGCTTTTATGGCTAAGGTAGGATCAGAACTCATGGTTTCCCGCTTTCTAATCTGGTGCCTTAACCATTGGACTAAACTTCTTCTAGTGCTATTTTTCCAGCATAGGTTTTATTCGCAATACTCATCTACCATGAGGGATGCATTCATTTGGAAGGAATCTTGTAGGAGATGACCCATCACACCAACATGATGTTGGCCTGGAATCAAAAATATCTGGGTCACATGCTTTGTTCATATATACTCCAAAACTGACTGTTGGCTACTCAGTCATCCTCCTCTAATTCTGCAATGAACTCTATTTTTCCTATTGCTAGAAAACATTGCTGAGAACTTGCTTGTATATATTTGAATCAAGGTCAACTTTACTATATATTAACAATTGCTAACAATTGCTATTGTTATCCCAGACTCTGACTGGACACTAAAGGATCAGACTCTAGAAAGGGTGCAAAGAAGAGCAACAAAGATGAGTAGGGGACTGGAGACTAAAACATATGAAGAACGGTTACAGGAACTGGGCATGGCTAGTCTAGAGAAGAGAAGGACCGGGGGAGTCATGATAACAGTGCTGCAATATTTGAGGAGCTGCCACAGAGAGCAGGGGATCAAGCTATTTTCCAAAGCACCTGAAGGCCAGACAAGGAACAATGGACGGAAACTGACCAAGGAGAGATTCAACCTAGAAATAAGGAGAAATTATCTGACAGTGAGAACAATTAACCAATGGAACAGCTTATCTTCAGAAGTTGTGGGAGTTTCATCACTGGAAGCTTTCAAGAAGAGACTGGACTGCCATTTTTCAGAAGTGGTGTAGGGTCTCCTGCTTGGGCGGGGTTTAGTCTAGATGACCCACAAGATCCCTTCCAACTCTGCTGTCCTATTCTAATCTGTTCTATCATTCTGAATGTCCCTCTCTGGACATAAGAGCTGCAGCTCTCTTTTGTTTCCAAGGATCTTGCCATGCCTCAAAACTCCAGAGCTGATCCCTGAGTAGAATTTTTGGCAAGATATTCTAATATATACAACCCAATCTGACTCATTTCTATGTCTTTATTTTAAAAGTAAAGGTTGTTGTCCAGTCCCTAAGTCGTGTCCGGTTCTTCGCAAGAACTTATGGACCAGAGCATGCCAGGCCCTCCTGTTCTCCATGGTCGCTCAGAGTCTGCCCAAATTCATTTTTCATTGCGTTGATGACACTACCTAACCATCTCATCCTCTGTGTGTATGGAGATTCTCAGTCATCCAGGTCATGGTTGTCCCTGTCAGATGTAAATGCCTTATTCCCTAATGTGTAAATAATGTATATATGGGATATCAGGGGTTAACTTATTCTTTGACTCTTAATGTATTCATAATTCACCACTCCCACTCTTGGCTCCACCCTTTGTATATATAAGGAGCCACCTTCACCATTTTTTTTGCTTCTATCTGTGAATATTCAGTGAATATAGAATGCCTATTATAATTAAAGAGAAATATATTTAAACCTCTAACTCTCATTATTATTATTGAGTCTGATCCTAAAAATATTGCAACAAGCTGGTAGCAGAGGATGGTTAATTGACTCAATAAATACCTAAAAATGTCTAAGAAAGATAGGCCCAACACCAGGGCCTACAGCAAAGAAATAGAAACTGAACAAGAAATAATCAACGAATCCACAAACGCGATTTCGAGAGAATCCGAAGAATACACCACTGAAGAAGAAGAATTAATAAATGAAAATGATGGCCAGGAGGAAATCGAAATAGAAAATAACGAACTCAGGTCAGAGATACTGAAGTTATTAAAAAGCCAGAAGAATGATGAAAGCCTCATCGCGAACCTCCAAGAAATGCTGAAGAACAGCGGAGCAGCGAGAGAGAAAAACATCGCTAAAGAGAAACCCAAAGACCAAAAAACTGTGAGTGATATGACTACAGAGAAAGTCGTTATGAAAAAGAAAAAATGTGATCCCGCGCGAAATTTTGAATGGCAGCCATCTTGGTTTCAACAAGCCTCCAAAGTGAGCGAAGCAGAGCCAATCAAAATGCTCAGTTCAAAATTTCTGGCGCGAAAAACGTTATCAGACAACGAAAGTGAAAAGGAGGATTCAAACTCTTCGGAAGAGCCAGAATCAGAAAATGAAGACGACTTAACGAAATCCCAAGTAAAGTCAGCAATGAAGACGCTTTTTGCTGCATTTGGGCCAAAATTAAAAATTTCCAAAGCGCCAACGAAGAAGCAAGCGAACAAGCCGATACTTCAAGACCTGCACGCTCCCATCCTGACTTCGAGAACGACGACGCCCGAGCCCAGAGAGCCATGTCGATTCCGCCCTACACCGCAGACCGAAGCAAGTGCCAACGCACCCAAAAGAAAGAGAAGAACAGTCGCCGCCATCAGAACTCCTAAGACCGAGCCAGAGACCGACTCGTCTGAAGAGGAGCGGAGCGAGCGAGCTACAATGGAGAGAACCTTCCACGACGACGTCAAAGAAGAAATGAACAACGCGCATGTGCGAAACTACGTAGACGGTCCGGAAAGACTTGAACTGGCCAGAGAACCGCGCAGACTCGTTGCGAGCATCCCCATGCCGTTTTGCAATTTCCTACACTTGCGAGACCACGGACTACCTCAGGTTGTAAGTAATGGACAAAATAATGTGGGTAACTTACCCAGTGACTTCCCAAAACTTAGGGTTGATGGCATTAATTTACAAGAATGGTATCAACAGCTCCAGGTTGTCTTTATGAAAGAAAATTTACTATTTTTTATCACTAGTCCCCCAAGAAGACCTTGGACTTTAAAAATAGATTGTCTACACCATAAGGCATTTTTCTTAATAATATCTAGCGTGTCTCCTGCAATGTATCATAGCATCAAACCAAATCTAACTGTTTCAGAAATAATTCAATGCATGTTTAATTTGTTTCACAGCGATAGTGTAGCTACCACCACAAGAATGTCTAAGGACTTCTTTTCTTCCAGAGTAAAACCAGGGGTTTCCATAAGTGAGCATTTAATATCTTTAAACAAAATAAGAGCTGAGCTGCATTTGAGGGGGGAAGTGATTTCAGATCAAACAATGAAAAGTGTTATTATCAACTCACTTGATTCATCATGGGATAGTTTTATGTCACACTTAGACACCATCAATCTAGGATATTTATCAATAGAAAGTCTGTCTAACAAATTGATAGCAGAAGACAATTCAAGAAAAAATCGTTATAGCAATCACACAGAACACAAATCTTTTAGGAAGGTAGCTTTCCAAGAAAAATATAATGAAACTTTTAAATGCCACAATTGTGGGTCCAGGGAACACAATAGAAGAGATTGTCCCAAAATTTCAAAGGAAAGACATAGGTCAGAATATAGGAATAAATACAATTATAGACAGTCTTCCACAGATAGACATAAATATAGAAGCCCACCAAATTACAGAGAAAGTAGAGGGGGCAGAGAAAATTCAAAAGAGAGAAAATCTGGTTCACTGAATGGACTAAATAAACAAGACAGCACTAAAACGCAACAAAATGAGAACAATAATTGGCTTATTGATTCTGGGGCAACTAATCACACCACTAATAACAAAAATATATTGTCTTCATTTACAGAAGATAAGTTTGTAATAAAGGTAGCTAATCAAGAAAAGGTTCAAGTATTAGGCAGAGGGAATGTGACCTTGCCTGGTCTAGGAAAAATAGAGGGGGTATTGTTAATACCAGAAATACCTCATAACATACTAAGTGCCATAAAACTAAGCAGAGATTCTGACATCAATATAGCTTTCTCAAAGGGAAAAGCAACTTTAGAGAAGAATAAAACAAATGTAGGCACTGTGATGATTAAAGGAGGCCTACCCTATCTGATAACAAAAGAAAGATGGTTACATAACATTGATTCAAATATGGAAGATTGTATTGAGGCAGATGATGAAAACATTAGTAACAGTGACAATGATGAATGTAAAATATCTCATGATCACACAGATACACACAATGAGAAGAAACCAAAAATAGGTAAACCAATTCATGACGAGTGTGCTCATATCTTACATAGGAAGTTAGGACATGCAAGTTTTCCTGTAGTACAAAAAATGACTGAACACGCAGAAGGTGTCAAAATAAAAAATTGTGAAAATTATTTGGAATGCTCAGTATGTAAATCTACTAAATTAAAAACTAGTCCCAGGCCAAAAAAATCCACCAGATCAACTAACAAAATTTTTGATTTAGTACACATGGACTTAGTTGGCCCATTAACTCCATCAATCACTTATAGAAAACGTTACTTCCTAACAATAGTAGACGATTACAGTCGCTATGGTTTTGTTTACACATTAAAACACAAGGATGAAACCTTTCAAAAATTTAAGGAATTTTACAAACGCATAGAAACACAACATAATATCAGAATAAAACAAATTATGACAGATAGGGGATGTGAATTCATGTCTAAAGAATTCTCCCAATGGTTAAAGGATAGAGGAATGCTACATTACACGTCTAGTCCATTTTCTGCGTTCCAGAACGGGATTGCAGAGAGAAAGAATTCCACATTACAAACCATGATTAGGTGCACATTAGAGGATGCTGGTTTAGGCAAACAATTTTGGTCAGAAGCCCTACATTATTCAAATTACACTCAAAATAGAACCTGGTCCAGTATTGTGAATAAGACACCATATGAGGTGATGTATAATAAGAAACCAAAATTAGCACACATGCACATATTTGGGGTCACTGCAGACGTACACATACCCAAACAGTTGAGAAGAAAGGGAGAAAACGTATCCAGAAGACTAAGATTTATGGGATATGAAACTGGCACCAAAGGGTACAGATTCATTGATAATAATAATAAATTTATAGTTTCCAGAACAGCTGTGTTCCATGAACAGGCCAACTGGTCTAAATTACATCTTAATGAAATATTTCCAAATAAATGCAAAGATACCAAATCTCGTGAGGAAGGGACAATAGAAAATCAAAATGTCAACAAAAATAAAAACAAAACCAAAACATGGACAAATAGTCAACACAAAATAAAGACAGACACATTAACAAAAAAGGAAGCAAGATATTTGCATGACTACCATAGCAAACCAGAAAGAGCTATTAGGAACAACAGAAATCAAATACCAAATAAATACAGAGATTACATAATGCATATGGATGGTGAACAAATAACACCTAATACATATGAGGAAGTATTAAAACTCCCTCGTGAAGAAAAGGAAAAATGGGAACTAGCTATGAAAAAAGAGATGGAAAGTTTGCAAGGATTAAATGTATTCACACCTGCGATTGCACCTAAAGATAAAACAATTATTGGTACCAGGTGGATTTATAAAATTAAGAACCTAGAAGGAGGCAATACCTTATACAAAGCTAGATTGGTTGCACAAGGTTATGCACAAAAATATCCGGAGGACTATACTGACACATACTCCCCCACAGTAAGAACAGAGAGTGTTAAAACAGCTCTAGTAGTAGCATCCGCACTCAATCTTGATGTATTTCAATATGACATACAGACTGCGTACCTACACGCAAAACTAGATAAGGAAATATATGTAAGAGCACCTCACAGTCAATACACTAATAAAAATGAAATTTGGCTATTGAACAAGAGTTTATACGGATTAAAGCAATCTGGCAAAAGATGGTACGATTGCTTGGTAAAAGTACTTAAGACCATGGATTTCAACGCTACCACTGCTGATAACTGTTTCTTTGTCAAAAAGAGTGATGATCACATTGAATTTGTATTGATTTATGTAGATGATATTTTATATATAGGAAAACACAAAGAGAGAAGAGAAATCTTTGTAAACAAGTTAAATGAACATTTCTCGTTGAAATCTCTAGGTAAAGTAAACAAATACCTTGGTGTACAAATTAACAAAACTAGAAGGGGATTCAAACTTACTCAGAAAGATAAGATTATTGAACTTCTAAACAAATGCAATTTAAACAATGCCAAACCCTGTGACACTCCTATGCAAACTGATTTCCTTAGAAATACTGATGAATCTTCCCCTGAATTCAAGGATAATACATTTTATAGATCAGTCATAGGTTCACTTCTTTATATATCTAATTGGACCAGGCCAGATATTGCATTACCACTCAATTTATTATCAAGGCACGTTAGCAAACCAACAATGTATCACTGGGAAGCTGTCAAAAGAATTTTAAGATATCTGAAAAGTACATTAGACTTTTGCCTAGTATTAGAACCTAGTGATAATAAAGAACCAAGACTTACATGTTACGCAGATGCGGATTGGGCTGGAGATATATCATGCAGAAAAAGTACTTCTGGTTATATTTTTCTGTTAAATGACTGTCCAGTTTACTGGTACACTGGTAAACAAGAACTGGTAGCCACTTCAACCACAGAAGCGGAATATGTTTGTTTATCCAAAGCTACAAATAACCTTGTATGGTTTAATGATTTAATTTCAGATGTTTGGAAAAAACCTGCTTTGCCTTTTGTTATGCATGAAGACAATAAAGCGGCCATTGAAATATCTAGATCCGATGCCATTGGACAAAGATCCAGGCATATAGATATAAAATTTAAGCATGTGAGACAATTGTCTCAAGATGGATTTATCAAAGCAGTGCATTGTGATACCTCTGAACAATTAGCTGACATATTGACGAAGCCTTTACCTTCTAAACAGCACAAATACTTAACTTCCAAATTGTATGTCTTATATTGTCCTGAATCTGAATGTAATTGGTGTTGTATAGCGAACCGGCATTTAGAGGGGGATTTGTCAGATGTAAATGCCTTATTCCCTAATGTGTAAATAATGTATATATGGGATATCAGGGGTTAACTTATTCTTTGACTCTTAATGTATTCATAATTCACCACTCCCACTCTTGGCTCCACCCTTTGTATATATAAGGAGCCACCTTCACCATTTTTTTTGCTTCTATCTGTGAATATTCAGTGAATATAGAATGCCTATTATAATTAAAGAGAAATATATTTAAACCTCTAACTCTCATTATTATTATTGAGTCTGATCCTAAAAATATTGCAACAGTCCCAAAGGTGCTTTTTTCAAGAGGCAACTGGACTTTTTGGTTTTTCTTTGAAAACGTTTCGCTTCTCATCCAAGAAGCTTCTTCAGCTCTGAGAAATGAAAAAAAAAAATCACCTTTGGAATCTCATCCTCTTCTGTCCCCTTCTCCTTTTGCCTTCAATCTTTCAAGGTGGAAGGTGCAGGTAAACATTTCTTCCATCTTTCCTTCTCCCTTTCCTCCCTCCCTTCCTTCTTCCTTCTCTTCTTTTTCTCTCCCCCCCTTTTTTATTTCCCTTCCCCATTTCATCTCTCTCCCTTCTCATGGGCTTTCTATGTCAGCTGGTTTTGGGTGACACTGAAGCTTTGAAACAAAACTTCCATTAGAACCTCAGGAAGAGATTCCTGATTTTTTCTTTTAAGGAGGAATAAGTCCCTAAAGCAAGTGAAAAAATGAAGTGAATATTTAATCTCCGAAAAAAGCAGCAAAGCTTTTTGCAAATGCTTTTTTTTATGCCAATGGAAGATATATTTTATTTTGCTTATAAACCCAAATGCTAAGCCAAGGGGATTTGTGTGCGTGCATGTATGTCTCTATGTGTAAAGTTGCACAGCATGGAAAAGGACTGTTTGTCAAGGGAATGTTATTTCTAATAAAAACTTAACAGAACTCAAACTGAGAGAGAGAAACAGGGAATCAGGTAAAATGAAGACATTGATTTATTTATGCATACGGTTAGGAACACACCCAGTTAGACAGGGGAACCAAACTGCTCATGGATGATTTCAGATAAATACTGCAAGGTTGGGGCTAGTTAGTATTCAAAAAGGAAAACACCCAAAATCCCAGGATTATACAGTAAATTAGACAGAAAAGGAAGAGGGGGGGGGAAAGGGAGAGGGAGAGGGAGAAGAAGGAGAAGAAATAATAATAATAATAATAATAATAATAATAATAATAATAATAATAATAATAATAATAATAATAATAATTTGAGATTCAAGGTGCTGGTGATGACCTATAAAGCCTTACATGGCTTAGGCCCAGGATATTTGGCGGACCACCTGCAGCCAGCAACAACTTCCCATTGCCCGGTTCACGCCCATAGGGGGGGCCTGCTCAGGATGCCGTCGGCTAGACAATGTCGGCTGGCGGCCCCCCGGGGTAGAGCCTTCTCTGTGGGCATGCCCACCCTCTGGAATCAACTCCCCTTGGGGCTCTGGCTGGCCCCTGACCTTCGCACTTTCTGCCGCGAATTAAAAACTTGGTTATTCAAGTCACCCGGCCTGGGCTGATAGGGTTTTATATGGGTTTTTAACTTTTATCTGGTTTAATTAGGTATTTTAACTTTGTACTGTGGTTATTGTGGATTTTATTGTTGTGAGCCGCCCTGAGTCCGTTGGAGATAGGGCGGCATATAAGTTAAATAAAATGAATAAAATAAATAAATAAATTTATTAATTGAAAACACAAAAGAATTCAGCCAAGACATCGGTATGCAGTTTGGAATTGACAAATGTGCAACAATAGCAACCAAAGCAGGCAAGATCATAGAAGAGGATGGAATAGAACTAGAGAATGAAGAAATGATAAAGGCAGTAAAATCAGAAGAAGGCTACAAGTACTTGGGGATTTTAGAGGCCTCTGACTTAATGCATAATAAAGTCAAGGAATTAACTTCAGCCAAGTACATTCAGCGAATTTGTAAGATATTAATGTCCAAACTGAGTGGAGGAAACATCACAAAAGCCATAAATACCTGGGCTATACCTGTGATTCGATACTCTACAGGAATAATTGACTGGACCCAGATGGAGTTAGACAATTTGGACAGAAAAAGAAGGAAGCTTATGACAATGAATCATGCCTTGCATCCTAAAAGTGATGTTGACCGATTATATTTACCAAGAGCAGAGGGTGGTCGAGGACTCCTACAAGTAAAGCAGACTGTGGAAGAAGAAAAATGCAGCTTGAATGATTACATCCAGAAAAGTGAAGAACCAATGATTAAGGAAATAAATAAAGGAGGCCTTTTAAAGACAACTAAAACAAAAGCAGAATCTAAGAAAGAAGTAATTGAGCAGCGAGCTGAAAATTGGAAAAGCAAAACTCTGCATGGCCAATACCTGAAAAGTATTGAAGGCAAAGCTGACCAGAAAGTAACTTGGAACTGGTTAAGAACAGGAGTACTGAAAAAAGAAACAGAAAGCTTTATTTTGGCAGCTCAAGAACAAGCCCTAGCCACAAACTGCATGAAGGCAAAAATTCAACATGTTACCACCAACAGCAAATGCCGCCTCTGCAATGAGAAAGATGAGACAGTCGGCCACCTGATCAGTGGATGCAAAATTTCACAAACTGACTACCTACAACGCCATGACCGTGTTGCTAAGATCATTCACTGGAAATTAATGCCAGAAGTTTGGATTTGAGTACAGCAAAAACCACTGGGAACATCAGGTTGAGAAAGTTTTAGAGAATGAGAAACTCAAGATCTTGTGGGACTTTAGGATTCAGACTGACAGGCACTTGGTCCACAACACACCTGACATAACAATAGCTGAAAAGAAAAAAGTATGGTTCATTGACATTGCAATACCTGGTGATGCACGGATTGAAGATAAGCAGCAAGAAAAAATCACAAAGTACCGGGATTTGCAAATTGAAGTTGAGCGACTGTGGAAAAAGAAATCGTGTGTTGTCCCGATTGTAATTGGAGCCCTTGGAGCAATACCCAAAGGGCTACCCTGCTATTTAGAAATTCTAAATTTGCCGGACTTGAACATTTTGACTCTACAAAAAACCACCTTACTCAGAACAGCTTACATCCTCCGACGATACCTTAACAGTTCCTAGGTCCTTGGTTAGGACTCGAGCTGCTGAGCTATTAACCAGCCTCAAAGGCTGTGAATCTCACTAAAGATTAACCAATAATAATAATAACAATAATTTGAGATTCAAGGTGCTGGTGATGACCTATAAAGCCTTACATGGCTTAGGCCCAGAATATTTGGCAGACCACCTGCAGCCAGCAATAACTTCCCATTGCCCGATTCACGCCCATAGGCCCTTCCAAATCTGTTATTCTGTTTTTCTGAATACAGTTGTAGCTATAGAAGAAAGTGATGGAATGATCTGAGTTGGTAGTTCTTTGATTGAGGTACTACTGTATTTAAACAGATAAACAAGCTAACAGTAAACAACAGCTTTATCAAAGACCCACCAAGAACACTCCCATCAACACTGATTAGTACATAAACAGAGAGTAAATCCTACCCCCTTCTAGCACTGATGATGTTACCTAGTTGGGTAATGAAACATTTGCAAAAAAAACCAACCAAGCTCTGAGAACACCACGAACCCCATTATGTTAGTTTTGTTTAATTCTTAGAATGTTAATGATATCAGATTTAGTGTGAAATCAAAATTAGATCCTGTGTCATCTCTTTGGTTCTAATCTTCCCCACATTTTACAGCAAGGTCACAACTCATAACCCAAAGTCCAAATGCGGCTCTGGACATGGAAAATGTTATTTTTCTCTGGTTTAGATCCTTGCTTGACAAGATTTAGGTAAAAATTGTCTGTTTCTCAAACTGTGACATGTCTGAACAGTCAGTTTCCAATATTCACAGTTTGATAGTCCACTCCTCTGCACATCGCCCAAAAAGTAATTCCCACTGAATTCCGAAGGAGAGGCAATTTTACACCCACTTACCTAGAAGCAAGTTCCATGGAGTTTATTTTGCAGAGATAAGAGTAGAATTGCAAAAGTTTCCTGTCTGGATATTGGAGTAAGATAAAACAGGTGGTGTGGCCTGTCGACCACCAGCACCTCCAGCAGCTGAATCAGAGGAAGAGGAAGAGGAGGCGTGGGAGTCAGAGTCAGCATCAAGGCAACCTGAGAACTCAGAGGGGGAAGAGGGAATGGAGCTGCCAAAGATAGAGACAGAGGTGGAGCCTGGGCCATCTGTCAGCCCTCAGATGGAGAGTCAACAGCCCCCAGATCTGGAGGTGGTTGATGAGGAAGAGGAGGAACAGCTGGGTCCAGTGCCTGATGCACGGATGCGCAGAAGGCAGAGGAGAGGAGAGCAGTGGAAATCTGTGGGCCGATCCTTGGGACAGAAGAGCCACCGCTGCTAGCGAAGCCCCACCCTAGCTTTGGGGATAAAAGGTGTGTGTGTGGGGGGGGAGAATGAATAGATGTGGCAGACAACTATTCATTTCCCTGCCAGACAGACTTGTCAGCCTGCGAGAGAAACCTTTTGCCGAGGCTGCCAGCACTCCTAATAAAGGAATCTTTTGACTTCACTTCAGACGGTTTGTCATGTTTTGGGGGAGTGTCAGAGCAACAGGACTGAGTGGTTTGGGCCATTATGCAAACCCCAATCATTATTTTTATGTGTCATCTAAACCCCGTTATCATTCTCTTATATTAGTAGAGTGGATTAACTGGAGCATATTAGGAAATCAAAGCCTGATCCGCCAGTTGCGTCCCTTTATTTATTTATTTATTTATTTATTATTTTATTTGATTTCTATACCGCCCTACTCCCGAAGGACTCAGGGCGGTGCACAGCCAAACAATAAAACACATACATACAAAAGTTAAAAGTAGAATAAAATCAAATTAAATAATTTTGGCCCCGACAAATTTAAAACCCCAAACTTTTAAAACCAATTTAAAATTGAATGTATAAAATACTAAAAGATATTTAAAAATTAAAAATCTTTTATAAAAGAGGGGGAAAATTAGGCCAGGCCCGCCTGGTGAAATAGTAAGGTCTTTAAAGCGCAGCGGAAGGTGCGCAGATCCGGGATCCTCCGTATCTCTAGGGGGAGCTCATTCCAGATAGTAGGTGCCCCCACAGAGAAGGCTCTCCCCCCGGGGGCCGCCAGTCGGCATTGTTTGGCTGACGGCACCCGGAGGAGCCCCTCTCTATGGGAGCGTACTGGCTGGTGGGAGGCTATTGGTGGTAGTAGACGGTCCCGCAAGTACCCAGGTCCTAAGCCATGGAGCGCTTTAAAGGTGGTAACCAAAACCTTGAAGCGCACCCGGAAGACCACCGGGAGCCAGTGCAGCTCGCGCAGGAGGGGTGTTACATGGGAACCTTTCTGGATCAGGATGCCTTGCGCACAGTCACTCATGCCCTAGTCACCTCCCGTATGGACTACTGTAATGCTCTCTACATGGGGCTCCCCTTGAAGAGCACCCGGAGGCTCCAGCTGGTCCAGAATGTAGCCGCGCGGGTGATTATGGGCGCAGCTCGTTGTGCCCATGTAACACCTCTCCTGCGCGAGCTGCACTGGCTCCCGGTGGTCTTCCGGGTGCGATTCAAGGTGTTACTCATCACCTTTAAAGCACTCCATGGCTTAGGACCTGGGTACCTATGAGACCGTCTTTTGCCACCAATAGCCTCCCACCGACCAGTTCGTTCTCACAGGGAAGGACTACTCAGGATACCGTCAGTCAAATTATGTCGACTGGTGACTCCCAGGGGGAGGGCCTTCTCTGTGAGGGCTCCAACCCTTTGGAATGAACTGCCCCCGGAGATGCGGAATATCCCTGATCTCCGTGCTTTCCGCCGTGCCCTCAAGACCCTGATGTTCCAACAGGTGGGGCTAAACATATGAACATGTGAATGATTTTTTAAAATGTTATCTAATTCTGGGTTTTATTTAATTGGCCAAACTAAGTAATAATTTTAATTAGCAATTTTATGATGTTTGTGTGTCTATATTTTTCTTGGCTGTACACCGCCTTGAGTCCTACGGGAGAAAGGCGGTATAGAAATATAATAAATAAATAAATAAATAAATTGCAGTTTGTTAAGACATGTTTAGAATAAATGAGTCCTATGGCTTTCATTATTATTTTATTTACAAATATATGTACAGGTAGTCCTCCACTTACAACAGTACATTTAGTGACCGTTCAAAGTTAGAACGGTATTGAAAAAAAGTGACTTATGATCATTTTTAACACAACATATGAGCATTGCAGTATCCTCATGATCGAAATCCAAATGCTTTATTTATTTATTTATTAGTCCAATTTATATGCCACCCTTCTCCGTAGACTCAAGGCGGCTTACAATGCATTATAGCAATAGCCTGCATACTTTTTTTGGTATATACCTGCTTATTAGGGCTTTCGGCCCCCCCAAGCGGTGTTGTTCTATACAAAGTTGGCTTATTGCCCCCACAATCTGGGTCCTCAATTTACCTACCTCAAAAGGATGGAAGGTTGAGTCAACCTTGAGCCTGGTACGATTTGAACTTGCACTAATTGCAGGCAGCTAAGTGCTAGCACTTAACAGCACTTTAGCCCATTGCACCACCAAGGCTCTTATCAGCTTGTCAACTGATTCACATTTATGATGGTTGCAGTGTCCCGGGGTCATGTGCTTTTGCGACCTTCTGACAAGCAAAATCAATGGAGAAACCAGATTCATTTAATAACTGTGTTAATATCCCAAAGGTGTTTTTTTTCCAAGAGGCAACTGGACTTTTTCTAGTTTTTCTTTGAAGTCGTTTCGCCTCTCATCCAAGAAGTTTCTTCAGCTCTGACTGTATGGTGGGGGAATGGAAGGATTTATACTTTACAACCGTGTTATTAATTTAACAAGTGCAGTGATCCATTTAACCAATGTGGCAAGAAAAGTCGTAAAACAGGGCAAAACTCACTTAATAAATTTCTCACTTAGCAATGTAAATTTTGGGCTCAATTGTCATAAATTGAGGACTAATTGTATTAGCGGAGTGGATTGACTAGGGCATATTAGAGAATCAAAGCAATTGCAGTTTGTTAAGACATGTTTAGAATAAATGGGCCATTGCCTTTTTTAAAAGATATATGTATTTGTTTGTATATGTATTTGTTTTCAGAGAAACTTTGAAAACTGTTTAATACAAAAATGGATTGAAGGAGCATATAAAAACTGGAGCACATGGTTGAAGTATTATGGATTTGTTTTGTCTCCTCCCTCTTTGTTTATCACTTTGTCTGCTCTTGTCTAAGAGATGCCTGCTTTATCAAAATATAAAGTACAAAGAAAATGAAAACAATGGGACAATAGGGGAGGAGAAGTGGAAGAGGAAAAAGTGTAGGGTGAAGGGAAAAAGAAAAACATTGACTCCTGATTCTTTGCTACAGTAGGACAAGGTAATAACATACAACCTCAACTTTTTACTTTTATATAATAATATATGCTAGCCATTTCTATAACAACAAACCTATTTAATCAGCAAAACCCAAGATCAAAGTTTAATTTCCCCCCCCCACCTCAAGCCCAAAATCCAGAAGTGGTTTCCAAGTAGAAACAAAATTGATTGTATTCTTTTTAATCAAAGCAGTCAATGTAGCCATCTCTGCTAATTCCATCAATTTTGAAAGCCATTTGTCCATTGTGGAAATCAAAGTATCCTTCTCTTTTTGTGCATAGTGTATTCTGGCTGCTATCAATGTCTAAGAGATTCCTGATTTGAGTTCACTTTCTTTTTCTTTTCTTCACAGATAGAGAGCACATGCTCTTTGGTTTCTTTTCTGGTAAGACATAGTACATGCTCTCTGCCTACGTCTATAATGCATTTCATATGTATATACCTCCCTTCTGTTATCATTATAAAAACTGCTTCCCTGATCCATACTTGGATCAGATTCCTGCTGTCAGAAATGTCATATTCACCCTTCAGCACAAGACAATCCATAACCCATTAATTTCAAGAAGTCATCCATCAAACTATCTGGTCTCTGAAACTCCAGAATTCCTTGGAATGAGGGAGATTGAAAATGTTCAGTGCATTTTTCTTGTGTCTTTAGATGAGGAGTTTTCAGGGAAAAGGAGAAGGAAGAAGGACGGAGGGAAGAGAGAAGAAGGAAGAAGGAAAAGGGAGGAGGGAGGAGGGGAAGGAGAAGAAGGAGGAGGAGGAGGAAAAGAAGAAGAAGAAGGAGGAGGAGGAGGAGGAGAAGAAGAAGAAGAAGAAGAAGAAGAAGAAGAAGAAGAAGAAGAAGAAGAAGAAGAAGAAGAAGAAGAAGAAGAAGAAGAAGAAGAAGAAGAAGAAGAAGAAGAAGAAGAAGAAGAAGAAGAAGAAGAAGAAGAAACAATAACAACAGTGGTAATGAAATTTGAAATGGCTATAGCTTTTCTTAACTGGTATAGAATCAAAAGTAGTAATTGAAAACAACAGTGCTCATATTTAAGGGCAACCAATAACTGAGGGAACTGCTGAGAAGAGAACAAAACCCAGAGAAGATAATGGAATAGCAAGGAATTATGTATACAGGTTTATTGTAATTGAGTTTTAAGCAAACACAAAACTCAGCATAAGAAAGTTTCCAGGTCCGATTAGAAGGATGTTCAGCAAGTAGTTCTTAAAACCAATGAATTACTCAGAAACAGAGACAGAAACTTGAGAATGAGGGACATGGTTAAAAAGATGCTGAAGTCATGTTTGAGTCCAAACTCCTAACAATTGCATCCATACAATTTTCTTGACAGAAGTGTTTCAAGTCTCACTTTGGAATCCTCAAATCCACAATCCAGAACTCATTTGAGCTGACCGAACTTACTTTCTGAAACCAGCTGAAAGTTGGCTGGATAGTGTCACCTGCTGAGACAGAAAGAAAGCTATCTTTCTGAGAGATGACTGACATTAAGCTTGGAGAAACCTGGTCTAGTTAGAATGCAGTAGGAGATACCAACATACCAGTGGTGAAATCCATTTTTTTTTTACTACCGGTTCTGTAGGTCTGGCTTGGTGGGCATGGTGTGGCTTGGTGGGTGTGGCTTGGTAGATGTGGCAGGGGAAGGATACTGCAAAATCTCCATTCCCAACCCTCTCCAGTGGAAGGATACTGCAAAATCCCCATTCCCTCCCCACTCCTGGGGGAAGGATATTGCAAAATCTCCATTCCCACCCCACTCGGGGGTCAGCCAGAGGTGGTATTTGCCGGTTCTCCGAACTACTCAAAATTTCCACTGCCGGTTCTCCGAACTGCTCAAAATTTCCGCTATCGGTTCTCCAGAACCTGTCAGAACTTGCTGGATTTCACTCCTGCAAAATACTGTTGGCTGCCATCTACATTCAGATTTTTGCAGCCCAGATCTATTACCTTGGAGGTACAGATACAGATTAACAGAATTGGAAGGGACCTTGTAGGTCATCTAGTCCAACCCCCTGCCCAAGCAGGAGACCCTACACCATTTCTGACAAATGGCAGTCCAATCTTTTCTTGAAAGTCTCAAGTGATGAAGCTCCCACAACTTCTGAAGGCAACTTCTGTTCCATTGGTTGATGGCTCTCACTGTCAGAAAATTTCTCCTTATTTCCAGGTTGAATCTCTCCTTGATCAGTTTCCATCCATTATTCCTTGTCTGGCCTTCAGGTGTCTTGGAAAATAACTTGACCGCCTCCTCTGTGTGGCAGCCCCTCAAGTATTGGAAGACTGCTATCATGTCTCCCCTGGTCCTTCTCTTCACTGGACTAGCCATGCCCAGTTCCTGCAACCATTCATTGTACGTTTTAGCCTCCAGTCTCCTATATTAATGGTGTCAGTTGATGTTTTTGCTCCTTTTATAGTGCTTTATTGGGGGCAATGAGTTTTGTTATGGAAGGTCCTTTGTTTTTGGCTACTCTATATTTCCATCTTATTTCCCTGGAGGGCTGATCTCTATGAACCTTACTCGATAGTTGATTGGAGTTTTAGGTACACAAAATACAGTTGATAAGGGAATCATCTCAGTACAGATAGTCCTCGACTTACAACCACAATTGAGCCTAACAATGTTAGGCTCAATTGCTGTTAAGTGAGACATTTGTTAAGTGAGTTTTGCCCCATTTTATGACCTGCCTTGCCACAGTTGTTAAGTGAATCACTGCAGTTGTTAAGTTAGTAACTCAGTTGTTAAGTGAATCTGGCTATCGCGTTGACTTTTCTTATCAGAAGGTCGCAAAAGGGGATCACATGACCTTGGGACACAACAACGGTCATAAGTATGAACCAGTTGCCAAGCATCTGAATTTTGATCGCGTGATCATGGAGATGCTTCAAAGGTCGTAACTATGAAAAACGGTCATAAGTCACATTTCTCAGTGCCGTTGTAACTTTGAACGGTCACTAAATGAACTGTTGTAAGTCGAGGATTACCTGTAAAAGTCTGGGTTAATTGTCCTTCAGTTGTTCCAGTCAGTGGTGGGTTCCAACCGGTGTTACCACTGGTTCTCTTCGTGCACGTGCTTTGCGTGCGATCGCCACGTGCATGCTCGCTTTGTTCACATGTGCGCCAAACTTGAGCTACGCGCAAGCGCGTTAGGTTTCTGCCCAGCTGAGGTGCAGCAATCCAGTCTGCTGCGCCTACCAGCTGGGCTAAAAAACAAGGAATAAAGGTAGGAATAAAGCGGGGGCGGGCGGGAGGGCCCAACTCCCAGTCAAAGAGAACCGGTTCGGTGACATCACATCATCACCAGTACTGGCTCGGCCGAACCGGGCTGAACCAGGAGCAACCCACCACTGATTCTAGTACTGACTGGGTTAATGTCTTTACATAACACGCTGGACCTTTATAATAGCCGAAAAAACCTTGTGTATTCTCAGCTACTGAGTTTTTGTAAAACACAGGTTTATTTGGGTGGCAGGAGGTAAAGGTTATATAGCTTAACCAGCTTCTATAAATTTTCTTCTAACAGAGAATCCTCTTAAATAACAGAGCAGGGAATTATATAGATCCAGGTTTCAAAGAGATTTATAATAACATTGCTCTGTTTCACTTTTTCTGGTGTTTATTGGTTCTTTTTGTCTCATCTTAACTCTTCAAACCCAACAGAGGAAAATTCCACCTGTGGCTGTGAGATACCATCTTTTTTCAGTCACTGGTTCCGGAAACTACATTGGCCAAACTTTTTGCTGATCTCCTCATTTACAGCAAATTCATAAGTTTTGACAGAGAGAGCTACTTGGTTTCCTTCCCTCAGTTATATTTTTTTAATGGACACGTTTCTGCTCCATGGAACAAAATTGTCATTTCATGACAGTGGTTCAACTTAAACTAACCAGGTATAAGAGGCTGGGGAATTCTTTTTTTTTTTTTTCCATTTTCCACTGAACAACTCCTGGTTTCAATTGTATTGCTTCACTGTGCAGATGGAATCTCACATGGTTGGCTATTTCTCTATTAAGAGCACATGTGCGCACATGCGTGCATGCCCACACAGAAAATTGTAGAGAAAATTAAGTTTTGACTCTTGTTAGTGCATTTATTTTAAAGTGCGGTTGCATGCATACACAGGCAGTCCTCGAGTTATGACCACAGCTGAGTCCAAAATTTCTGCTGTCAAGTGAGACATTTGTTAAGGGAGTTTTGCCCCAGTTTACCACCTTCCTAGGCACAGTTGTTAAGTGAATCACTCAGTTGATAAGTAAGTAACCTGGTTGATAATCAATCTGGCTTCCTTCTTGACTTTGCTTGTCAGAAGGTTGCAAAAGATGATTAGATTTGTTGTTGTTGTTAGTTGCAAAGTTGTGTCCGACCCATCATGACCCCATGGACAACGTTCCTCCAGGCCTTCCTTTCCTTTACCATCCTCTGGAGTCCATTTAAGCTCAAGCCGACTGCTTCAGTGACTCCATCCAGCCACCTCATTCTCTGTCGTCCCCTTCTTCTTTTGCCCTCAGTCTTTCCCAGCATTAGGCTCTTCTCCAGTGAGTCCTTCCTTCTCATTAGGTGGCCAAAGGATTTGAGTTTCCTCTTCAGGATCTGGCCTTCTAAAGAGCAGTCAGGGTTGATCTCCTCTAGGACTGACCGGTTTGATGGCCTTGCAGTCCAAGAGATTCACAGGAGTCTTCTCCAGCACCATAGTTCAAAGGCCTCAATTCTTTGGCGCTCAGCTCAGTCCTCAGTAGAGGACAGGAACGCCTGGAGGAATGTTGCGATGGGTCAGACACGACTTCGCAACTAACAACAACACGCATTTTTAAAGGACCAAATTACGAGAGAAGGGGGTAATTACATGCAACATCCAAATGCACAGTGTGAATGTATTAAGTGTAACTCATTGGACTGTAAGCATGGAAGAAAAGAGAAACCAATTGCTTTTCCCACACCAGCCAAGTTGCAACCCCATTGCTGTTTACCTGGAAGTAAATTTCACTGGATCAACAGGTGTAAAATTCGATAGTTTAACAGCAATGCTGCTAAAATGGGGAGAGGACCATGACTGAAAAATTCTGAGAATCAGAATCCATATATTTTGAGAGGAGTGAGTTAAATCCACTTACAGCACATTTGTGAATTTTTATGAAATAATGCCTGAACAATTCTAAAGAGAGGTAAGGGAAATAGGGGAATTGAGGAAGGACTTCCCGTTCAGCTCCCAAGTTAAAGCTGGATGCAAACATGTTAGGCGCAAAAGACCAGGTTCATACATGAAGATCTAGTTGAACTGATTTATTGCTAAACAACCTAGGCACATGAATCTTCTCAACTATTAGCACCTGCTTGGAATTAGAAAAAGGACCATGGAATTCAAGAAGATTGTTTGTGGCTACATAGAGATTCTAGGCTGACCCTTCTTTTAACTCCACTCCCAAGTTCTGCCAGTCCTTCTCCTACCAGTACCTAAAAATGGAGAGTAGTTGAGGGAACGAATGCTTTAGGTCTTCAACTATTTTCCGAAGAAGACCTTCCTGATGGTATGATCAATATGGCAGTAGAAGAATCTTCTTGTGGAAGCGGTAGGTTCTTTATTTCTGGAGATCTTAAGAAATGGCTGGATAACTGTTACATATTGAAATAAAGGAGCATAGGCTTCACTCAGGTCCTCCAATCCGGCGGGAAAATACTCAAACCTCATTGGCCAACCTGTCTGACAACTACCTATAAAAAGGCAGGCCGTCAGACAAGCCGGCTGCTTGGTTGTACTGATCTACTAATAAAGAGCTGTTGTTCAGGGGTGGGTTCTAAATTTTTTTTACTACCGGCTCTGTGGGCGTGGCTTATTTTGTGGGTGTGGCTTGGAGGTCATGTGACTAGGTGGGCGTGGCTAGCTGGTCAGAGTCATTTCTGGAAGGTCCTCGCACTTACGACCAGTCCTCGTACTTATGACCTGACTCATTTGTTTGCTTTTAACACTGATCAGCTGTAGGATGGCCCTTTGAAGCCCCGTGGCAAGAGTTTAAACAGTTTTTTTCCCTCTAGTCATCAGCTGGGACTCAGGAGGCAGCAATAGATTGGGGGTGGGACCAAATAAAAGGTAAGAATAATGTGGTTGGGTGGGGGGGTGGGAGGGCGGGGGGGGAGAACTGGTTCGGTGACGTCATATCGTCACCGCTACCGGCTCGGCCGAACCGGACCAAACCAGGAGGAACCCACCACTGCTGTTGTTACTGTTAGCACTGAGTCCTGTCTCTTCCATCGCCCGATCTAACAATAACCATCTCTTGAGGATGAAAAATTGTTAGCCTTGTGAGGTAATACAAACACAATGAGGAATGCCAGCAATGTCTTTATTATAAAGTTGGATAAACAGAATCTTGCAAGTCTGAAAGTACCCGTCCTGCCCCTTAATTTTACTCCCCTGAAAACTAGGGAAGGTCCCTTCTGAGATACTTGCATCACTCTTCTTCTTTCAGAGTCAAAATTTGTTGCACAGACCATTGTCTCAGTGGTGAAATCCACTTACCTTCACTACCAGTTCAGGAACGGGAGCGTGCGGGAGTGTGTGCACACTATGTGCGCACACGCCTCTTCTGCGCATGCACAGAAGATAAAAAACTGGGATGTAATGACATTAGTGCAGCAGTGAAATCCACCCAGTTCTATCCGGCTCACCGAACCAGTAGCCTCCCACCGTGGGTGTTACCGGTTCGGTGAGCTGGATAGAACCGGGCAGATTTCACTGCTGCATTGTCTATGCCAGGGGTCAGCAACCTGCAGCTCTGGAGCCCATGTGGCTCTTTCATTCCTCTGCTGTGGCTCCCTGTCACCAGTCAGCTCCACAATTGATAGGGCTTTCAGTTAGGACAGGTAGAGGAAAAAGGATGCCATGCTAGGAGGAAACTCTATGGTGGGGGAACCAGACTTCCAGTCAGCAGAAGAAAAAGGACACCGAGCTCGGAGGAGACACTATGGTGGGGGGAACCGGACTTCTGGCTGGCTCCAGAATTGAATGGGGGGCTTCCGGTTAGGGACTTTGTGGTTCTTTGAGTGTTTAAGGTTGCCAATCCCTGGTCTATGCTGTGGCAGTTTACTTCTGTCTCGAAGATCACAGCATACCATAGTCATGTGCTTGCTATTTGTGACCTTCATAGATGGCTTCCAACAAACATAGTCAATGGGAAAGCCAGCAGGAGTCATAAGTCATACAAATGCGATGTCACACTTAACAACCTGTGGTGATTTGCTTAATGACTGCAGCTGGAACTGACCTTATACATCAAGTGTGGTCACGTGATTTTTCACTTAACAATCATGCTACTTAGCAAGTGGTTGCCGGTTCTAATTGCGATTGGAAAGTGAGCCCCCACCCCTATATTATACTTGGATGTTTTTAATCCTATGTAGGATGCCCAGAATCATTTGGCAAGTGGTTGTCTTAAAATTAAGAATGAATGAATAAATGGTTGGCTTCGGGTAGAGGTTATATTAGAGGATCCTTATGATTCCTTCCCAATACAGCCCAATACTCTAGGATTTTGTGACAAGGGTGCGTCTTCCTCTGAGCAGTGATGGTAGCAGAATAGAATAGAATAGAATAGAATAGAATAGAATAGAATAGAATAGAATAGAATAGAATAGAATAGAATAGAATAGAATAGAATAGGGAAAGAGTAGAGTAGAGTAGAGTAGAGTAGAGTAGAGTAGAGTAGAGTAGAGTAGAGTAGAGTAGAATAGAATAGAATAGAATAGAATAGGGAAAGAATAGAGTAGAGTAGAGTAGAGTAGAGTAGAGTAGAGTAGAGTAGAGTAGAGTAGAGTAGAGTAGAGTAGAGTAGAGTAGAACAGAACAGAACAGAACAGAATAGGGAAAGAATAGAATAGAATAGAATAGAATAGAATAGAATAGAATAGAATAGAATAGAATAGAACAGAACATTCTTTATATAAACTGGAAGTTAACTAGATGAAAAACAATTATTAAGGGGGTGGGAACCTTATTTCTCCAACCATAAATGTATTGGCAAGGATTGCAGCTTATACTGTCTTACTTAAAAAAAGTTTTACAGAGTTTTTGTAAGAAATCATTACCTTTAGGAGATTTAGAACATTTTGTTTTCCAAATTAATTTACCAGTGAGTCAATCTCATTGAACGTAGTGACATTTGCTCTTGGATAAACTAGTATGCATTGCAGTAAAGGAACCCAAGCCAGCCTTGATTAAATGCTTTAAAATTCAATGGATGTTAATGGGAACGATTTAAGGACACACATCGCTCCCTTGTTAAAACCGGGAGGATTTACAAGTGCTTAGGTAAGGCTGGACTGAGCTGTAAAGATTTAATACTTTAATCACCCTCTAGTATCAACGTTTACATCTGAACACACTGAAATGTAAATATTCACTAATTAATCTTTTAACGGGAAATTTAGAATGTCTAATTGTAGAGTAGAATATGCTAACAGAAGATGTATCTTTTTTTAAAAAAAAAAAGTCATCTGTTTAAAATGATTTTTTTTTAAAAAAAAAATCATTCATGGGGGAAAAAAAAGATTGAGATTAAAATTTCCTGGTCTTTCCTCCCCCCGCAGAAATGATCTGGGAACAGATAAGATTTTTGTTTTTCAGGACAGAAATATTTTGTGGTGGCTGCTTAAAATTATTGCAGAGTTAATCTTTGATTTGCAACCATTCGTTTAGGAATCGTTCAAAGTTACAACAGCGTGGGGAAAAAAACAACAATTTATGACTGTTTTATCACACTTACCCAGTGGTGAAATGTAAAATTTGTTACTTCTGGTTCTGTGGGCATGGCTTGGTGGTGGTGGTGGGGGGTTAATATGACTAAATGGGCATGGCCAACTTTTTTTTTTTTACTTTTAAAACCATTTTTTCAGCTGAAGAGGTTGTAGAAAAAATGCTTTTAAAAGCCTCTGATGATCCCAGCTGACTTGCCTGATCAGCAGAGGCTTTTTTTTTACTTTTAAAAGCATTTTTTTGGCTGAAGAGGTTGTAAAAAAAATGCTTTTACAGCCTCTGATGATCCCAGCTGACTTGCCTGATCAGCAGAGGCTTTTTTTTCCCTTTTAAAAACATTTTTTCTATAACCTCTTCAGCCGAAGAGGTTGTAGAAAAAATGCTTTTAAAAGCCTCTGATGATCCCAGCTGACTTGCCTGATCAGCAGAGGCTTTTTTTTTACTTTTAAAAGCATTTTTTTGGCTGAAGAGGTTGTAAAAAAAATGCTTTTACAGCCTCTGATGATCCCAGCTGACTTGCCTGATCAGCAGAGGCTTTTTTTTCCCTTTTAAAAACATTTTTTCTATAACCTCTTCAGCCGAAGAGGTTGTAGAAAAAATGCTTTTAAAAGCCTCTGATGATTCCAGCTGAGCTATGCGATCATCAGAGGCTTTTTTTTTTTACTTTTAAAAGCATTTTTTTGGCCAAAGAGGTTGTAGAAAAAATGCTTTTAAAAATTAAAAAAAAAGCCTCTGATGATTGTGCGGCTCAGCTGGGAAATGGGGGTGGGGGGCAGGGATTTTTGCTACCGGTTCTCCGAACCACCCGCCTTCATCACTACCGGATCAGGCGATCCGATCTGAACCGGAAGCATTTCACCCCTGCACTTACCCATTGCAACATCGCTGTGGTCATATGATCAAAATTCGGACACTTGGCAAGTGGCATGTATTTATGACGGTGGCAGCATCCCAAAATCATGCGATTACTTTTTGTGACCTTCTGACAAGCAAAGTCAAGGGAGAAGCCAGATTCATGTAATAATTGTGTTAATATCCCAAAGGTGCTTTTTTTCAAGAGGCAACTAGACATTCTGGTTTTTCTTTGAAGACGTTTCGCTTCTCATCCAAGAAGCTTCTTCAGCTCTGACTGGATGGTGAGGAAGGGAAGGATTTATACTCCTTGCAGACAGCTGGTCATTTGCATTCTTTTTAGAGAGTCATTGAGGCCACATGGGGATTTGTCTGTGTCATCAGGGTCACCTGAGTGGTGCAAATGGTGTAGACTAGGGAAAGAATAGAGTAGAGTAGAGTAGAGTAGAGTAGAGTAGAGTAGAGTAGAGTAGAATAGAAATAGAAATAGAAATAGAAATAGAAATAGAAATAGAAATAGAAATAGAAATAGACATAGACATAGACATAGAAATAGAATAGGGAAAGAATAGAGTAGAGTAGAGTAGAGTAGAGTAGAGTAGAGTAGAGTAGAGTAGAGTAGAGTAGAGTAGAGTAGAGTAGAATAGAAATAGAAATAGAAATAGAAATAGAAATAGAAATAGAAATAGAAATAGAATAGGGAAAGAATAGAGTAGAGTAGAGTAGAGTAGAGTAGAGTAGAGTAGAGTAGAGTAGAGTAGAGTAGAGTAGAGTAGAGTAGAATAGGGAAAGAGTAGAGTAGAGTAGAGTAGAGTAGAGTAGAGTAGAGTAGAGTAGAGTAGAGTAGAACAGAACAGAACAGAACAGAATAGGGAAAGAATAGAATAGAATAGAATAGAATAGAATAGAATAGAATAGAATAGAATAGAATAGAATAGAATAGAATAGAATAGAATAGAATAGAATAGAATAGATCAGAATAGAATAGAATAGAATAGAATAGAATAGAATAGAATAGAATAGAATAGAATAGAATAGAATAGAATAGAATAGAATAGAATTCTTCAGCTCTGACTAGATGGTAGGGAATGGAAGGATTTATACTCCTTGCATTTACCTGTCTGCAAGGAATATAAATCCTTCCGTTCCCCACCAACTAGTCAGAGCTGAAAAAGCTTCTTGCATGAGAAGCAAAAGGTCTTGAAAGAAAAACCAGAAAGTCCAGTTGCTTCTTGCAAAAAGCACCTTTGGGACAACCTGGATGACTGAGAATCTCCATAGACAACTGTGTTAATAACAACTGCAGTGATTCACTTATCATCCGTGGCAAGAAAGGTCGCAAAATAGGCAGGGGTGGGTTCCACTTCCCTTTACTACCGGTTTGCAACCGGAGTGCATGCGCAGAAGCTTCTGCGCATGCGCAGATCGTCAGTGATGACGTCGAGGTGGATGGGCGGAGCCTCCCGCCGCCATTACTACCAGTTCGCAAGAACCGGACCGAACCGGGAGCAACCCACCACTTGAAAATAGGGCAAAACTCACTTAATTGTCTTTCTTAGCAACGGAAATTTCCGGCTCCATTATTCTCATAAATTAAGGACTACTATACCTCTACAACCCACCCCCAAGCCCCATTGGTATCTTTAGAGGAAAAAGATTGAGGAACGACAAAACAATTGTTACCACATAACCAACTTCTCGCTGTGTCATGATTAATAGTCACAGAGACACCCTTGTGATTATCCTTGTAGTTAAAACAGATGCCTGCATACCCATATGATATTCTCTTACGTCAACCAAATTGACAGCTTTCTCTTGACTTACAAAATCTGAGCTGAAAACATTCTAGGACATTCCAGCAATTTTCTCCAGAATGCAACCTGCCACTGATTAATTGTTCTCACTGTCAGGAAATTTCTCCTTAGTTCTAGGTTGCTTCTCTCCAGTGATGGAATTCATTTTTTTTTTTTTTACTACTGGTTCTGTGGGCATGGCTTGGTGGGCATGGTGTGGCTTGGTGGGTGTAGCTTGATGGATGTGGCAGGGGAAGGATACTGCAAAACCTCCATTCTCACCCCACTCCAGGGGAAGGATACTGCAAAATCTCCATTCTCACTCCACTCCAGGGGAAGGATACTGCAAAATCTCCATTCTCACCCTACTCCAGGGGAAGGATATTGCAAAATCTCCATTCTCACCCCACTCCAGGGGAAGGATACTGCAAAATCTCCATTCTCACCCCACTCCAGGGGAAGGATATTGCAAAATCTCCATTCTCACCCCACTCCAGGGGAAAGATACTGCAAAACCTCCATTCTCACCCCACTCCAGGGGAAGGATACTGCAAAATCTCCATTCTCACCCCACTCCAAGGGAAGGATACTGTAAAACCTCCATTCTCACCCCACTCCAGGGGAAGGATATTGCAAAACCTCCATTCTCACCCCACTCCTGAGAAAGGATACTGACTAAGTGGCTCGGTGGCTAAGACACTGAGCTTGTCAATCAGAAAGCTCGACAGTTTGGTGGTTCGAATACCTAGTACAGGTCTCCTGCGTGAGCAGGGCGTTGGACTAGATGACTTCCAACTCTGTTACTGTTAAATCTCCATTCCCTCCCCACTCCAGGGGAAGGTTACTGCAAAACCTTCATTCCCTCCCCACTTCAGGGGAAGGATACTGCAAAATCTCCATTCCCTCCCCACTCTGGGCCCAGCCAGAGGTGGTATTTGCCTGTTCTCCAAACTACTCAAAATTTCCGCTACCGGTTCTCCAGAACCTGTCAGAACCTTCTGAATAGCAGCCCTGGTTCTCTTTTTAATTACTTTACATCCATTAGTTCTTGTCCTGCCCTCTGGTGCTTTGGAAGTGTATTGTTACTAATTGATGAATCATGCCTATGGCCTAATCATGTTCCTCATTTACCTACCTTGGCCTGCTGGCATATGGGATTATGCTAGCAAACTCCGTGGAGTTAGTACTGCCAGATGGTTTGGTAAACCAGGCAGCCAAAAAAAATGACTCCTGATTTTAGTAATATTGCATACAGGCAGTCCTAGATTTGTGACTGTAATTGAGTCTGCCCATCATGTGACTGCTCTGATTTTAGCTTTTTTGGCAGTTATTGAGTGAATTAAAACGTTTTTATTTCATCAAGCTGGCCTGGCCTAAATCATCTCCTCTTTTAAATTTAAATTTTAAACATAAATTTTAATCTGTTTAATTATGGGGTATTTTAAAATTCAGCCTAAATTATTTAATTCGTTTTTATTTATTTTAAATTTTGTATTTCTGTGTTTTATCTTCTGGCTGTTCACCGCCCTGAGTCCTTCGGGAGAAGGGCGGTATAGAAATTTAATAAAATAAATAAATAAATAAATAAATGCCATGTCAGATAATTATCTAAAACAGTGCCACTGAACCACACTGTCTATACTGGAAGGATGGTTTTGTGTTTATACTTTCCCTCCATTTTGTCTAAGAGACTGAAGGGGGAGTGGCTTAGGCACTCTATAAATATGACCCCCTTTACCCAAACACACTGGGGAGACACATGGGAGACACAGAGGAGAAAAGAGAGAAGAAGGGATTATGCTCTAGGCACATTTACCTCAGAAATTAATAAAGACCAAGATACAATGTTCTGTGATTTAAAATATAAATAGTTTATTGATTTTAAATAAACAAAGTTTTTCTTGATAAAAGAAATCTGGCTTAATTGTAGCTGCTGGGACAGTCCAAGATCTTATTGACCTCTACAACTTAAACTAAAAACTTTTCTAACATGCCATTCAGTCATTAAGTAAACCAATGGTTTGCTAATGGGCCAGTTTTGCTGAAAACTGAAAATAAATTAGAGTTTTCAGCAAAACCAGTGTAAAATATGGTCATGTGACTACAGGATACTGCAAACCATCATAAATGCGAGCTGGTTGCTGAGTGCCCGCAGTGTGGTCATGTGATCACAGGAGATTGGGGGGGACGGGGACCCAACCATCAGGCCCTAAGTACCCCCCGAGAGGTCTGTTGTAACGTCAAACAGTAAGTAAGTAATTGGTCATAAGTCAAGGACTACCTGCACATGGAAACAAATAGCTTTATTGAGTTTTGTTTTTATATTGAACACGATCCCTGATTAATTTGAAAACTAGCAATTGGTGGAGAAGCAAGAGACTAAAATGAATCGGTGAAAAATAATTTGGTGGCTCCTGCATTTAAATGTAAGGTGTGGTTTGAGTTGAACTTGGTGTTCAGTCATTTCAGGGGGGACACCCATATTTTTTGAACTCAGTAAGGAAATGGTTTGGGTCTTCTCCTGGAACGTTTTTCTACTTTCCAAGCCAGTCTATGTCAGGGTTCCAAGTAACATCACCAACAAAATCAAACTCCAAGGCTTAACTTTCCTCAAAGCTAATTTTTATTAGAGATGTCATATTGGCATATCCGGGAAAACCCGAATCTAAGAGCTTCACCCAAAAGAAAGTTCAAGTCCTTGCCCATCACCCACGTGTCCATCATACAAACCAATCAGGTACCCTTTGGAACAGAAGATACCTCTCCAGTCTTCTCAGCACACTGCAGGGCAAAGCGGCCTTGACTTTCTGGAAAGAATGTTATTTTGACTACATATTATTTTCACTCCATACAATTCCCCCTCCTATTTTCCCACAGGAAAATTTGTGGCAGGCCTGAAGGCTCAAAGGTAAAAGATGGCTTCCAGGTCTGACAGTCTATAGTTCTAAGCCTTCTTGGCAGTCTCCATCCAAGATGTAACCAGATCTCATTCTGCTTATCTTTTGAAAAATCAGCTAAGATTAAAATCTTAGATCTTTAGAAAACAAAAGCATAAGTAACCAATTAATGTTGTCCCTCTGTTCTCCAGAAGAAGAAGAAGGAGAAGGAGAAGGAGAAGGAGAAGGAGAAGGAGAGAAAAGAAAAAGAAGGAGGAGGAGAGAAAAGAAGAAGGAGAAGGAGAAGGAGAAGGAGAGAAAAGAAAAAGGAGGAGGAAAAGGAGGAGAGAAAAGAAGAAGAAGGAGGAGAAGGAGAAGGAGAGAAAAGAAGGAGAAGGAGGAGGAGGAGGAGGAGGAGAAGGAGGAGGAGGAAGAGGAGGAGGAGGAGGAGGAGAGAAAAGAGAAGCTTGAAATTCTATTGTTTCTCCTCCAGCTATGTTATATTGTGGGTTTTATTTTTTTGCCTTCAGCTTAAGGATGTGTTTTCAGGCAACAATTGTCTCTATCTCCTAATACTTTTTTGAAGTCCTGAGAGAACTTGAATTTTTTTACTTATTACGGAAAACAAAAAACTGTACTTCAGCTTAATTCTCAGGGTGCTTGAGAATTAATTTATTTATTTATTTATTTATTTATTTATTTATTTATTTATTTATTTATTTATTTATTTATTTATTTAGTCGCATTTCTATGCCGCCCAACTCCCAAGGGACTCTGGGCGGCTTCAGAAATTTCTCCTGAATTTCTCTTGAAGGTGTTTTTGTGGTGGTTGCACTTTGTTGCTGGAGGTGGCAGTGGGGGTGTATTGCCACTGCTGGTGTTTTTGAATACATAACTTGGCATCGCACTTCCCTCCCTTCCTACACTTCCCAATGAAAGAAGCCCCCTTTTTGATTGAGTCAAAACCTGAACGCCTAAGAGACTGCAAACTGCTGGAGAGTTGATTTGTAAGAAGAGAAGCAGGTCATTTACACATCGCTTAGCTTTCTTGTCACCAAGTGGCTTTGTTCACACAAGAGGTTGAACCAGGTTAAGGTCCAGTGCTTGAATTCACACATGAAGAACTTTAATTCCACAATTCTTAGAGGTGTTTTTTCCTTTTCCCCCCCCCTGCTGTCACTTCTTTTGCTGAACTTCAGTTACAACCAAACTTTTCTGAAAGACCAGTGCAGTTCAGAAGACAAGAGGCAATGATAAATGTCTCCTCTTTGCTCTGGAGGGCCAGAGATCAAGCCGGCTATAATTATATCTGCATGGCAGGCGAGGGCATGATCAATTACCTTGCACTCCTAAGCCGAGTGACAAATGAGTGACCAGGAATATCCTGGTAAACCCCCCCCCCCAACGAAAAAATTCTGAGTTCAAGTGTCAGTAATTATTACAGGTTCTCAATTTCCAAGATGGTTTATGATTGCTCATTGTTGAGGAATTCGCAGAGCAACCCTAGCGTAGCAACGGTGTGCACATGAAAGCAACTGAGAGCAGTTGCGAATAATGACAGCGAACACACAGATACACTGAGTTGTGTTTACTTTTAGGAAATAGCAATAAGGCACAGTCCAATAAACAGTCCAGGTCATACACAGATAAAACAGTAGATAGTAAAACAATAGTCCAGGTTTTATCCAATAACAAAGTCTTCTTACCAGTCGTTGTAGTCATACACAATAAACAGTTGCAAACAGTAGCAAACACAGCAAACAGCAATAACGATCAGCACAGAGCAATAATGGTCAGCAAAGAGAAGCAAAGAGAAACAAAACATGTTTCAAGCTCCCTCTTAAGGACATTGACTACAGAGCTAACCAATCAGGACACAGTATGATGCAATACAGCAATACAGTCTTAAAGTTATATTGAGGTTTATATATTGCCAACCCAACAAGTTAGTAAATTATCATTTCCTAACACTCATCATAAAACCCACTCACTCCCACCCCAAAATACGATCATCCTATTGACTCTGGATGATTGTTTTGTAATGTTTAATTGGTGCACGCATTAAGAATGCTCGAAGGAGTGCAAGTCAAGTTACAATAAGAGCATTTTATAACATAAATATTCAGTGGTGGTATTCAGCCGGTTCGTACCAGTTCAGGCGAATCGGTAGTGGCAATTGCGGATGGGCCCCCTCCTGCCCTCCTGTCCTGGTGTAATGCTGTCCTATTTAGCCATGTTTTCGAGGCCAGGCACATGCCTGAAAGGTGCACACATGAGCAAAATGCCTGCACAGAAGGCTGGGCACATGCATGGAAGGCGCACACAGTGAACTGGTGGTAAGAATATGTGAAACCCACTGTTGTACATATTGTATAACTACATACAATATAACTACCTTCTTCTATGTCTGAAGATAAAAGTTTTCAATCAGTGTGGGCTAGCTGCTCTAACATGTGCCGGTGAAACATGGACACTAAGCTCACAGTCGACACAAAAGCTACAAGTGGTGCAAAGAGCCATACATGCTCGGCATCACAAGGCAAGACAGAAACACCTGCACATGGATTAGAGAACAAATGAAACTATACAATATCATCAAGAGAGTAAAAGAATTGCAATGGAAACGGGCTGGTCACATAGCAAGATGAACTGATGGCAGGTGGACCAAGGAGCCTGGATAGCTCAACAGACTAAGCACTGTAATTTAACACCAGCTGTCTGCAATTACTGTAAGTTCGAATCTCGCCAGGCTCAAGGTTGACTCAGCCTTCCATCCTTTCTAAGGTAGGTAAATTGAGGACCCAGTTTGTGGGGGCAATAAGCTGACTTTGTATAAATATATACAAAAGTATGAAGGCTATTGCTTAATGCATTGTAAGCTGCCCTGAGTCTCCGGAGAAGGGCGGCATATAAATCAAATTAAAAAAAAAAAAAAGGCCGTCATAGAAGGGATCCCACCTGATAGAAAGCGTCCACGAAAGAGACCTAAAACAAGATGGATCGACAACATCAGCAAGTATTCTGGACTCAGTTGGCCAAAGAAAGACCATATTGGTTGGAAAAATGCAGAAGAGGTCTTCGTCCTGCAGTGGATAGACAATGGCTAAAATGATGATGATGATGATAGCGTACTGTTAATAAGATACAAATGAACTGCAGGGAAATAATATGTGTATTTTTTTCCCTTCCATCCAATTTGTGTCTGATTCTCGGAGATTGCATGAAGTGTTCAAGTCCTTGTAGTTTTCTTGGCAAGGTTTTTCAGAAGTGGTTTGCCATTACCTACTTCCTAGGGCTGAAAGAAACAGACTGGCCCAAAGTAATCCAGCTAACACACATGCCTCAGGCAGGACTAAAACTCTTGTCTCCTGATTTCTACCTCCATGACTTAATCGTTACAGGTACTGTAATCCTTGGCTTATGACCACAAGTGAGCTCAAAATTTCTGTTGCTAAGCGAGACATTTGTTACGTGAATTTTGCCCCATTTAAAACCTTTCTTGTTATAGTTCTTAAGTGAATCACTGTAGTTGTTAAGCTAGTAACACAGTTGTTCAGTGAATCGGGCTTTCCCATTGATTCTGCTTGTCAGAAGGTCTCAAAAGGCGATCACGTGACCCCAGGAAGCTGTAACCATCATAGATACACACCAAGTGCCTGAATTTTTATCACATGACCTTCGGGATGCTGCAATAAGTGTGAAAAACACTCATAAGCCACTTTCCCAAATGTCATCATAACTTAAAAAGCTCACCAAACTAACGGTTATAAGCCAGGGTCTACAAGGTCTACCAAAGGGACGCAATGGCTCAGTGGCTAAGACGCTGAGCTTGTCGATCGAAAGGTCAGCAGTTCAGCGGTTCGAATCCCTATTGCCGTGTAATGGGGGTGAGCTCCCGTTACTTGTCCCAGCTTCTGCCAACCTAGCAGTTGGAAAGCAGGTAAAAAATGCAAGTAGAAAAATAGGGACCACCTTTGGTGGGAAGGTAACAGCGTTCCATGCACCTTTGCCGTTTAGTCATGCCAGCCACATGACCACAGAGACATCTTCGGACAGTGCTGGCTCTTCGGCTTCGAAATGGAGATGAGCACTGCCCCCTGGAGTCGGGAACGACTAGCACATATGTGTGAGGGGAACCTTTACTTTACCATATAGTATTAGTATTAGTATAGTACTAGTATAATGTAGTATTAGTATAATACAGTATAATATTGTACAATACAGTATAGTACAGTATAATAAATAAATATTATTTATTTATTAATAAATAACGCCTGAGTGGCGTAGGAGGCTAATGCCTCCTAAGGCAGCATTTAACATCCAGCTGCCTGCAATTACTGCGAGTTCAATTCTCCCCAGGCTCAAGGTCGACTCAGCCTTCCATCCTTTCTAAGGTGGGTAAATTGAGGACCCAGTTTGTGGGGGCAATAAGCTGACTTTGTATAAATATACAAAATTATGAAGGCTATTGCTTAACGCATTGTAAGCCACCCTGAGTCTCTGGAGAAAGGTGGCATATAAATCAAATTAAAATAAAAAAATAAAAAAATAGTATTAGTATAATACAGTATAATATTGTACAATACAGTATAATATAGTATAATAAATAAATATTATCAGTTAATAAAGAAACACTAAGGAGTTCCTGTAGGAATCTTATTTCTAGGAAGCTCCTATGGGTTCAGTCTCAAGTCCCATGAAACCTGAATACTTTGATGGGGGTCTGAAAATCACTGAGCTGTTATTAGCAGTTCTTTGAGAGGGAAAAAAAAACCCTAATAATCCTTCAACTAAAAATACAATTTGCAAGCAACAGGCTTTTCTTTTGAAACATGTGTGACAAAAGACAGTGAGAAGAAGATGACATTTGGTAATATAGCTGAATATTATGTACTTCTGTTTAAAACACTGCTATTCTGATCTTCAAAGACATCTGCCTGAGATCAAGGATTTCAAAAAGAAGATCTGACATGATTTGTGGATAAGTGGTCTCTTGAACAATGAAATGGAGCAGCCAACTTCTATCATATGCACGAGGGGAACCTTTACCTTTACTTACTTGTATACCAAACTGGCTCTACAATGTGCATATAGTATCCTGTTTTGGGATTCTTTGTGCGTAGAGAAGCACACATGTGTTTTCATGAAGAACGCTGGACAAAAAGCAAGCAAATTCCATTGTATTGGAGTGCTTGAGGAATTTGGGATTTCTGACAGAAACCGAGCTACACTTGCAAGATTAGTAGGTGAGATGGAACATAATTCACCTTTAGATGTCAGACTTTCCCACATATTGCAATGCTGTTTATTTTGTAAGATAGCAAGGCATTTAAATATGTGATTGTGCTCATCATCAGGATCAACTCATAAGAATCCACGGCTGATAGCTCACTTCTGAGAAGATTTGGGAATAGAAATAGAACACAACAGGACAGAACATGATAGAATAATAATAGCGTTGGAAGGGACTTTGGAGGTCTTCTAGTCCAGCCTCGTATTCGAGCAGGAGATCCTACAGTATATCCTTTCATCCTTTCTTGTCCTGCCTTCTAAGTGCTTTGGAAAATCGTTTGATCCATTCATCTTTGTAGGAGCCCCTCAAACATTGAAACACTGCTCTCATGCCACCCTTAGTCTTTCTTTTCATAAAACTAGACATATCCAATTGCTAGAGAGACTACTAATATTTGCAGACTTAGCTCTCTGGCAGAGCCTCCCTTTTTGACCTGACAATATTCAGAAACAAGCGGGGTTATTCCTAGTGTATGCATGCAATTAGGTTTCTTTCTCTGTTACTTCATGCCTTCATCTTTTAAATATTTTATTCCTAACCCTACATGAATGTTTTATGGAGCATTTGTTTGAACCCTGTTCCTGCGGAGGTCTTATTATTCCTTATTGTTAAAGGAGGTGTTTTTTTTTTTTTTTGCTGCAAACTGTCATAATTCAACCCACTGAAATTGGTGGCATGCCAATTGAATGAATGAATCTTTTCAATGAATTAATGAATGAACCTTTCAAAAAGAAAAAAATTAAGCGCTGGGAGAACATGTCGTATCGCACCAAAGCTTATCTACTCTAACTTTCTTTATGTGTTAATGTAGAAATAGGGGAGAATAAATTTATGAATGGACATATGTTAGATGGACATATGCCTTCCTTAGCTCTGAATCTGATCTTACTGATCTATGAACTCCCCTCCCCTCCTCTTCCCTCCCCTCCCCACTCCACCTGACTCCACTCCACTCTACTCCACTCTCCAGCTGGGGAATACTGGGAGTTGGTCTACCCATCTTAAAGCTGCTAAGATTGAGAAAAGCTGTCCTAGAGAATGCAGAATATAATCATATATGATGGTCACAATCTCAGCAAGAAGGAAACTTCACAATGAAGCAAAGCTGAATTGTAAAAAAAAAAAAAAAAGTAACTGAAGAACTACTTGGCATCACCTAGGTAACCTTATCTAGCTTAGATGCTAAGCAGAGTCAGCTCTGGTTATTATTTGGAGGGGAAACCCTTGGAAAAATTCCACAGTTGTGGTCTAGGCCAGTGGCCACCAACCAGTGGTCCGTGAGAAAATTTTGGTGGTCTGCAGAAAAATTATTTGCAGTTTTTATATTGCACTAAATACTATTTATCTTTTTTTAAAAATTCATATTATTTATTTATTTATTTATTTTATTTTATTTCTATACCGCCTTTCTCCTGCGGGACTCAGGGCGGTGTACAGCCAAGATAAAACATTGCATATAAAATTTAAAAACAATTTAAAAAACAATTAAATAATTTCAGCCCAAGATATTAAAAACAACCCAATTAAAACCGAATTCAATTAAAACTGAGAGGATGGGATCAAGCCAGCCCGGCTAGATGGAATAGGTGTGTTTTCAGGGCCCGACGAAAAGTCCGGAGGTCTGGTATCGTGCGTATCTCTGGGGGTAGGTCATTCCAGAGGGCAGGTGCTGCCACAGAGAAGGCTCTTCCCCTGGGGGTCGCCAGCCAACACTGTCTGGCCGACGGCACCCTGAGGAGGCCCTCCCTGTGCGAGCGAACCGGTCGGTGGGAGGCTATTGGTGGCAGAAGGCGGTCTCGCAGATACCCCGCAGATATTAGTGGTCCACGGGATTTAAAATTATGAATTTAGTGGTCCCTGAGGTCTGAAAGTTTGGTGACCCCTGGTCTAGGTTGCTAAGAAAAAAAATCTCAGAAGAGTAAAGACGGGAGAAAAAAAAACCTCCATTTTTTCTAGACATAGAGGTTGATGTAAGGAGTGAGGCGGAGTCTACTTCTTACCTTTTCTTTTTGTTCTCTCCCCTTCTACTTCTTCACCCAGGCTCCTCATCCACCACTGAGCCTGGTTGTGTTCATCCAACATACTAAACCATCCATCATGGTTTGTAATAGCTAAGCCCAAAGAGGGAAAACTTTATGATGACTTTGCATGCTACGTGACACATTCAGCCTTAACATGGCTTCTTTGCTTTGTCTTTGCATATTGAGGGACATAACTAACGTGTTGTTGTTGTTTTCTGTCTAAATATAAAACCACGTGGTTTTATATTTGAATTGGTAGATACCTTGTGCTACTTCCTGCTTACAATTGATCTGCTGCTTCATACTTTTGCCTTTTATTCTTTGAAATTCTCAGCTTTTTTCCTTCCTCATTGGCCTTCTTGGACTATTAATAGGCAAATAACTTTTAACAGACTAATTTTATACATTGACCAATGTACTCATTCCAAAGAGTCAAGTGAAAACTCCTCCAGGTGGGGGTCATCTGAATTATTCCTTCTACTTGCCTCACCTAAAAAACTCTAGAGACTCTAGAAAAAGTGCAGCGAAGGGGAACAAAGATGATCAGGGGACTGGAGACTAAAACATATGAAGAACAGTTGCATGAATTGGGCCTGGCTAATCTAGTGAAGAGAAGGACCAGGGGTGACGCAATAGCAGTGTTCCAATACTTGAGGGGCTGCCACAGAGAGGAGGGGGTCAAGCTGTTTTCCAAAGCACCTGAAGGCCAGACAAGGAATCATGGATGGAAACTGATCAAGAAGAGATTCAACCTAGAAATAAGGAGACATTTTCTGACAGTGAGAACAATCGATCAATGGAACAGAAGTTGCCTTCGGAAGTTGTGGGAGCTTCATCACTTGAGACTTTCAAGAAGAGACTGGACTGCCATTTGTCAGAAATGGTGTAGGGTTTCCTGCTTGGGGAGGGTTGAACTAGATGACCTACAAGGTCCCTTCCAACTCTGTTAATCTGTAAAATCTGTACGACCTGAGACTGTTTTGTTTTTTAGCAGCTGGTTTGTTGAACACAGCTGTATAGAGCTCCCTTTATAATATAACAGTTGCGTATAGGGCTCCCTATACACACCTACGGTTTTAAACAATATAGAATAACAATAACAATAACAATAGTAATAATAAGAATAAGAACTGTAGAGACTCTGGCATAAACCAGTACAGGTAGTCCCAATTTATTTATTTATTTATTTATTGGTTCGATTTATATGCTGCCCTTCTCCGGAGACTCAGGGCGACGTACAATGTGTTAAGCAATAGCCTTCATACTTTTGTATATACCTGCTTAGTGGGGCTTTCGGCCCCCCTAAGCAGTGTTCTTTTTTTATACAAAGTCAGCTTATTGACCCCACAATCCGGGTCCTCATTTTACCTACCTCGGAAGGATGGAAGGCTGAGTCAACCTTGAGCCTGGTGAGATTTGAACTTGCAGTAATTGCAGGCAGCTGGTGCTACTTTAACAGCACTTAGTCAGCTGCGCCACCAAGGCTCTTATGGTACTCGGCACACTCAGTGCTGTGCCTAAAGACCTAGGCAAACACTTAAAAACAATTGGCACTGACAAGATCACAATTGGTCAGCTGCAGAAGGCCACCTTACTGGGATCTGCTCACATAATCCGCCGATACATCACGTATTCCTAAACGCTTGGGAAGTGTTCGACTAGTGATTTGGGATATGAAATCCAGCATGGTCATCTCGTTTGCTGTGTATACTGTCAAAAGGAGGAGGAGGAGGAGGAGGAGGAGGAGGAGGAGGAGGAGGAGGAGGAGGAGGAGGAGGAGGAGGAGGAGGAGAAGAAGAAGAAGAAGAAGAAGAAGAAGAAGAAGAAGAAGAAGAAGAAGAAGAAGAAGAAGAAGAAGAAGAAGAAGAAGAAGAAGAAGAAGAAGAAGAAGAAGAAGAAGAAGATGATAAGCAGCAAGAAAAAAATCACAAAGTACCGGGACTTGCAAATTGAAGTTGAGCGACTGTGGAAAAAGAAATTGTGTGTTGTCCCGATTGTAATTGGAGCCCTCGGAGCAATACCCAAAGGGCTACCCTGCTATTTAGAAATTCTAAATTTGCCGGACTTGAACATTTTGACTCTACAAAAAACCACCTTACTCGGAACAGCTTACATCCTCCGACGATACCTTAACAGTTCCTAGGTCCTTGGTTAGGACTCGAGCTGCTGAGCTATTAACCAGCCTCAAAGGCTGTGAATCTCACTAAAGATTAACCAATAAATAATAATAATAATAATAATAATAATAATAATAATAATAATAATAATAATAATAATAATAATAATAATAATAATAATAATAATAATAAAACCGTACTTTGAAACAACTTCTTTCCATCTATTAAAAGGGATCATTTTCCAACTTTTTTTGGGGGGGTCCTTTTGAGAAGGGAGGGGGCGGGCTACGCAGACCACGTGACTCGAGTTCCACGGCCTCTGCAAAGAAAAAAGGGGACCCCCCCCATATTAACTGGGTGATCTCGAGATGCTGCCGGCTTTATTCGGCGCCCGTTGATAACGGGATCGCCTCGCTGAAACCTCCTCCTCTTGCGCTGCAGCTCGGAAACTCCCACCCGGCTGGCAAAAATCTCACCCACCCACCCAGCCAGAGAGGCAGACGAGGCAAAAAGTTCGATCCGCTCAACGCTAAAGGATCGTTTTGTTTTTTTTTTTCGCCAGGACAACAGAATCCAAAACCGAACCGGAGTTGATTGCAACGCTGATTTTGGAGAGAAGCCTCCTTTTGGCCATCGCCCGAAGTGAACTTCCCGAATTGGGCCTACAGAGGGCGCCTCTGCTCGTGCCTCCGTCTCTTCTGCGCTCGACGAATACAGAAGCCTGCAAGCCAACTGGTCTTTCCTCCCCCCCCCAACTCTTCCCCGCCCCCCCTCCTCTCTCCCCAGCTCTCCCCACTCTGTCACTTGCTCTGATTCTCTCTCTCTCTCCCCCCCTTTGCAGAATCTCTCTTTTTCCCAGATCCAGTCGGTTCCTCTCCGCTCTCCACATTTTCCATCAGAGCTTCTTCTGGTTCAGTGGACGTTGGAGCTGTAACTCTTCCCTCTCACATACTGGTGCTGGACCCAGCATCTGTAACAAGTGAGGGCTTCGCATCCTTCGTTGCTCCCCGCAAGGAACATCTGCCGAGGAAATTGGAGGAGGAGGAGGAGGAGGAGGAGATACCTCAGATGCTTCTTCCCTCGTAGGATCTCCGGCGCGCTGATCTTATTTTACTTTGAACACCAAGCAAGAGATGGATAATTCGCTCTCCGTTTAATGCAGCTTGCCTTCGCTCCCCTCCTACCCCCATCACTTCTCTCCATTCCTGGCTGGATTTTTTTCTTCTTCTTCTTCTTCTACTGATGGATGCTTTTCAAACCGAGGGAATTCTTTCCCCATCCTCTTCCTCCTCTCTTTTTTTTTCTTGAGTTAGTGTCCTGACATCTTCTGGCTTGAGGATCGAACACAACTTTTGTGTGTGTGTGTGTGTGTGTTTGTTTGTTTGTATTTTGGCAAAAGAAAGAAAAAGAAAGAAAGAAAAGAATTAAGAATCATCCTAGAAACCTGGTCAGCGTGGAGAACTAAAAACAGCCCTACCCAAAAGGGAGGAGGAGACCGAAGTGTTTTGTACATACGTTTGTGGGATTGTTGCGTTTGGACTGGACCCAAATATCCGTAGGTGTGTGGTTTTTTTTTTTTTTTTTTTGGAAATATGGAGAATAATCTTGGATCTGTTTGGCTACCCAAGCTGGCTTTTCTGCTGTTTGGGATCTCTCTCCTCGCCCTGGATCTTGAAGTCACCGGTAAGTCGTATCTGGCTTTATTTTTTTAATGCGCTCTTTTGAGTTTCGTGGATGGGCGAGAAGAATGGCTTTGGAGAGAGGTTGGCAGGTTGGCATAAGGCGTGATTTGAGTTGCTTGAGAGAGAGAGCTTCCTTTTTGGTCTGGAAAAGGAGAAAAAGAAGCCAGAAGCCTATCGTCAAACCACAACTGGAGCGAAAAGGAAAGATGGGCTGGCATTCCTTCTCTGCTTTGGTGTTTTTAATCTTCTGTTAGCTTCGGTGACCGGCAGTTTAAGAGTAGAAAAAGGGGTAGAGGATTTTGGTCTTTGTTCTTGGGGGGGAAAAAAAGAAAGAAAGAAAGAAAGATCGTCTGTCGATCTGTAGTTTGCATGCACACGGTGCTTCCCAACTCCCATTTGAGTGATACGGGGGCACACCTCTCTCTCTGCAGTTGGTAGACACATTTTCTAATTAAAAAAAAAAGGAGGAAAGCTCATTGTACGGAGTTGGGCTGGAGAAGGCGGCGAGAGAATGAGAAATTGATCAGGGCTTGAGTCGGCATTATCCTGGAAAATCAGCTAGAGACGGTTATGAGACAGTAGATTTTTGGGGGGGGGGGGAAGGGTGAAAATCTTTAAGGGAAGTTGCCCCATTTGATAAGAAGAGAAGGGATCGGTTGGTTTTCCGTGATCGACAGCAGCCATTCATTAACAGGCCGTCTCAGGACAACCCTACGACATCTCACCCAACCTGAGCGCGCATAGCAATGCCCTCTGTGCCACGGGTGAAACAATACACGCCGATTTTCTCTGCCGTTGCCCAGGCAGAAGCAGTTGGCCCAGAAATGCAACATTGGAACCCATGTGCCACAGCGGGAAGAATAATAAAGTTTACTCGAGGCTAGCCGCGTTGAACTGCGCACGAATGCAAACCTTTTGACGGGTATTTGCAAGGGGGGGGGGATGATGTTGGTCGGAGGCTAACAGGTGACTGGGTGAAAAGATTTCTCCTTATTAAACACGGGCGGGCAGGCTTCGCCTTGGTCTCTGCGGTAGACTGGCAACGTGCATTGCAACCCTTGTGTTGGGCTTTTGAAATAGGGTTCTCCCTGGAAATTCCCTGCTTCGAACAGGCAGACCGGGCAGCTCCCACCTTGGGAGATTAATGGCCTTGCCAAGGAAGGAGGGGGAAAAAAAATAATCTCTGTTGGGTCTGCGTTGATGCCCGTGAAAAAGCCACGAGTCGAAATGAAATCGGGGAAATCAGTCAGCATGAGATTCAACATGTAGCGATGCTGAAGAGCGCAGGGAGGTTTGGTGGCTTTTATACTAGCGGTCTCGGTTGTAAGGTGCAGGCAGGGCGAAGGTTCTTTCTCTTTTGGCTGCCTGCAATTAATTGGAGTGGCGGATTGCACGCTCTCTGCGACGGTTGCGAAGTCTTTGTCAGCTTTTATGTCAGTGTCCAGGCTCGGAATAACACCCCACCACCACCACCCCCGGCCCAGCCCAGGGGGAATTCTTGCATGGTACAATTGGACTAAAGTTTCTTTCTCGCCTGCATTTCACCTGGAAGCAAAACTCCCCCCCTCTCTTTTTTTCCCCTTCTCTTTTTTGCAAAAAGGATTGTTTTATATCCCACTGGGGGGGGGGGGGTGATAGGGAGGGAGGGTGAGTAGATTGCCTTTAAAACATGAAGATCCATTCATCTGCTGGATCTATCTCCCCCCCCTCCCCGCCCAATTTCAGCAGCTATTTCCTCTCTTCAGCATCTTAGCGGCGGGGGACAAGCAGGAAGAAAGCAAGATTTCTCTCTATGAAAGAGCCAGTAGGAGGTGCACTTATTAAGGCCAAGTAGCCAAGTCTGAGCTTGGCTGAAATTCCCATTCAGCAGGGCATTTAAAGACTTTGGTGGATGGGTAACAAAAGGCTTTCAGAGCTACTGTACAATGACGCTTTGTCCTTTTTTTTTTCTTTTTTCTTTTTTTTCTTCTTCACTTCCCGCAAAACCCTCTTTGGAAGTGTATTCCTTCCCCCTCTTTAAACTTTCTTTCTGAAAAATGAGCATTTCTCAGAATTGACTTAGAAGGAAAATAAATATATGTTGTCGGTTTGTTCTTTTTTTGTCCCCTCCGTTTTCATTTTCTATTGTTCCCATGTGCCAAAATGTTGAGCGGTAGGAAATCTAGCAAGCCTATGGTGAATGAGCTCCCGTTACTTGGGGGGAGGGGGGCGGGCAATGAGAGTTATTTCTACGGCTTTTCCTTTCTATTGATGTGTTATGGAGGAGAGTGAGAGTGTGTCAGTGTGAAAGGACTCCCGTTTCCGACTATGAATAGCTTGGGTATGCTAGTCTGCAGCTTGGAAATGATAATTTTTTTAAAAAAAATAATAATCAGATCTAAGCTTCTTTTGGAGGGCACTTAATCCCATCATGTAATCATTGGTCTAAGTATAATAGAATTCAAGTTTCAGGAATCATAGAGGGAAGTGAATGTGAAGGACTCTTTTGTCTTGAAGTGGGAGAGAGAGAGAGAGAGAGGGAGGGAGGGAGGGAGGGAGAGAGAGAGAGAGAGAGAGAGAGAGAGAGAGAGAGAGAGAGAGAGAGAGAGAGAGGAACCTGCCCTCAGTCTTTCCATCTTCATTCCCTTCTTCACACTTGTGTGTGGTGTGGAGTCAAGAAACGGGATGAATCAGCTTGTCAGCATCTCCTAGTATCTGAATAGGAGAATAATTATATTCCTGGCAAGTGGTGCAGTATAAATCAATGGGGACCTGTCATAGCATCCATCCATTTCAAGGCTGCGGAGTTGCCCTCTGATCTCGGGGACTGCCACATGTGCATTTAGTTAAATTGGCTGGAAAGGCGCATGGTGCATAGAGGCAAGCTATGATCATTGGGCCACATGGTGCAGTGGCTTCTACAGCCTAAAGTTATGGTTCCTTTGACCTGGATTTGGGCTCTAGTGGGATGAATGGATTGATCCCATGGGAGATACTCGTGCTCTTCTTAGCCACAATTGCTGGTCTGTAAGGTGGACAAACACAGTTTCATTGTGGGAGGGAGTAACAGAAAACCCCAGAACAAGTATTTGTGATAGGGTGAGCCAGATACTTCAAAATAACTTCACAGACGTGTATGAAACTGTTTCTGGAGAAGCTCCAGATCCTTCTGGAGTGGTAAACATTGTGTACACTGAAATATTTTGTATAAATTCACATGTAATTAATATATACTGTATGTGGGGGTTGGGGAGAGGGACAATATAGTTTGACTATTAAATCAATAACTCCTTTGACATGAATCTAGTAAGCGTACCTTGTTTTAGATGAATCATCATGGATGAATTGTAGAACATTTGTTAAAATTCTCTCCTCTCCTATTTCTTTGACAGAAATAGTGCCTTTCAATGCTCAGGTGTTATTTTAACACTCTGTACTCAGATTGAAATCTCAGATTCATCAATATAGAATCATCAATAATTTTATCCTTATGTAAGATCACCTTCTTCCCAACAGAATGATGCTGGGACTGTCAATTCCAGAATTTCAGCTAAGATGTCTCCACAGATTTGAAGGATTTCGAAGTTTTTATGGCACATCTCTGTCTTCAGTTGTAGGAAAACCATGGGGAGTTTCAACGGAGTATGTCTTTTATAAAACTGTAACTGAAGATAGGGCTGTAACCACCGATGTCTAATTCACACATATATTTATCATCACTCAATATCTCATCACTTGTCAGCTTATCACTCAGTGTCTTTCAATGGAATGTGTGAATTACTTCCACCAAGAAATATTGAGTTTTAGGGTGAAATCAGGTGTGAACAATGTGCTTCTGTCTCTGGGCCTGTGGTGGTTGTTTCACAAATTATTGCTCTAATGTTATAGGCATCACGGATTGAATGTGCTTGTGATAACTCAGCATGAGGTAAGAGTAGGGGAGTGTGAAGGAGAATCGGTATACCCAGTGGCTATATGCTTGTCTTTTTCTATTTAGTCCAATACATTGATTTGTTTTTTTCAAAAATATCAACTCACATGAATTTGATGCAAGAATGCTGTCTTGCCACAATGTTTTAGAGGTGACATCTTATCAGCCTTGTACTAGCTTCCATTATCAATAGAAATTGTAAATAAATGCACCCTTAATTTTGTCAATGAAACACTTTAATGTCTCTCTGATTCTCTCTGGTATTTTCATTCACGGTTGGTTCTTACAGCGCTAGACTAACAGATTCGATGCTTTCTGTTCAACATTTGATCTCTATTACATGATATTCATTTATTTATTATACATCATATAATAGAAGTTGGCTGCTCCATTTCATAGTTCAAGAGACCACTTATCCACAAATCATGTCAGATCTTCTTTTTGAAATCCTTGATCTCAGGCAGACGTCTTTGAAGATCAGAATAGCGGTGTTTTAAATAGAAGTACATAATATTCAGCTATATTACCAAATGTCATTTTCTTCTCACTGTCTTTTGTCGCACATGTTTCAAAAGAAAAACCTGTTGCTTGCAAATTGTATTTCTAGTTGAAGGATTATTAGGGGTTTTTTCCCCCTCTCAAAGAACTGCTAATAACAGCTCAGAGATTTTCAAACCCCCATCAAAGTATTCAGGTTTCATGGGACTTGAGACTGAATCCATAGGAGCCTCCTAGAAATAAGATACCTAAGACCATAAGAACTCCTTAGTGTTTTTTTATTAACTGATAATATTTATTTATTACACTGTACTATACTGTATTGTACAATATTATACTGTATTATACTAATACTATATTATACTAGTACTATACTAATACTAATACTATATGGTAAAATAAAGGTTCCCCTCGCACATATGTGCTAGTCGTTCCTGACTCTAGGGGGCGGTGCTCATCTCCATTTCAAAGCCAAAGAGCCAGCACTGTCCAAAGACGTCTCTGTGGTCATGTGGCCGGCATGACTAAATGTCAAAGGCGCACGAAACGCTGTTACCTTCCCACCAAAGGTGGTCCCTATTTTTCTACTTGCATTTTTTACGTGCTTTCGAACTGCTAGGTTGGCAGAAGCTGGGACAACTAATGGGAGCTCACCCCCATTACGCGGCACTAGGGATTCGAACCGCTAAACTGCCGACCTTTCAATCGAGCTCAGCATCTTAGCCACTGAGCCATTGCGTCCCTTCATACTCTACTCTACTCTACTCTACTCTACTCTACTCTACTCTACTCTACTCTCTACTCTCTACTCTACTCTACTCTACTCTACTCTACTCTACTCTACTCTCTACTCTCTACTCTACTCTACTCTACTCTACTCTACTCTACTCTACTCTACTCTACTCTTATTAATTCCCATTTAAAGCATTCTAGAACTACACAGAATTTCCAAGCTTCTGGCCCACCTTTAGACTTGAATAGATGGTAACGTCCATATTTAGGATTTATAGGGATCAGATGAGGATTTAATTTAATTTAATTTAATATTTAAATTTATATACCGCCCTTCTCCCGAAGGACTCAGGATTGAATCAATTGAGAAAGTATTTACAGAATATAAAGTTTTAGAGTGGATGTGCAAAGCATATTACTCTAGGCTACCATTTTGGGTAGTTTCTGGTTCAGTGTTAAGATGGCTAATTACTGTCAGAGGATGTTGCATGTATCAAGCCAGCGCATTATGCCATGATGTAGTTTTTGGGGAGATCATATTATGTAACGCTAGCAAGTGTGTTTGGTTAACCTGGATTTAGAGTTGAAGTGTTCAATTTCCACCTAGCCTTAGCTAAATGACGGGTCCTGTGTGATTGGAAACTCGAAAAGATTTTGACTTCCAAGTTTTCTTTAGTTGGAATCATAATTGCAACCTAAGTTTAAATACACCCATCTAAATTCATACAAATGATCCGGATTAATAGTCTTTCTTTGTCTCCAGAGGTGTTGATGGTCAGGCATTCTTTGGTTCTTTGACAGCATAGATCATTCAGTGTCACAACTGATAACGATGACAGTAGCACTAACAAAAGAAAGTTAAATTTATCTTTCAGCTGTGCATGGCTGTAAAATCTATTTCTTTTATTCAAGTTGGCAAGAACCTGGGATTATTCTACAGCTTTCAAACAACAAGCACTCTTGAAGATGATCTCTTTCGTCCAAGCATCCTTGTGAATGATAGCTTGATCTTTACAGGGCTATACCAAGGGGATTTGAATATGGAAACTTTCATAAGACTTTTAAAAGACATGGAGAGGACTGGGGTATATAGTAGAGACACATGTGCTCTTTCCCCCTTGTTTCATTCCCAATTTGGAACTCCTAGATCAGTGATGGCGAACCTTTTCAGCATCGACTGCCAAAACTGGAATGTGTGTGCATCAGTGGTGGATTCCTCCCAGTTCGGTCCAGTTCGGCCGAGCCGGTAGCGGTGATGATATGACGTGCGAGGACCTTCCAGAAATGACTCTGATCAGCTAGCCACGCCCACCTAGACACATGACCTCTAAGCCACACCCACAAAATAAGCCACGCCCACAGAACCGGTAGTAAAAAAATTTAGAACCCACCCCTGGTGTGCATGTGCGCACGCGGGAGCGCCGGAAACCCTAAGATCAGCTGGCTGGTGCACATGCGCAAGCCAGCCAGCTGGTCTTCAGGTTTCCGGCATGCACATGCATGCCAGTCAGCTGGTCTTCGCGTGCGCCGGAGCACTGGAAACCCAAAGACCAGCTGACTGGCGCACTCATGCCTGTTTTTTGGTCATTTTTTTGGCTGTTTTCAGGCCGGTTTTGGGCCATTTTCAGGCTATTTTGGGGCCATTTTCAGGCCATTTTCTGGCCATTTTCTGGCCATTTTCTGGCCATTTTCTGGCCATTTTGGGGGGCATTTTTGTCTTGAAAAATGCCCCCCAAATGGGCTGAAAATAACCTGAAAATGGCCTGAAAAATGGCATGTTTTTTGGCCATTTTCTTGGCCATTTTCCGGCGCCCCAGCACCTGCGAAGACCAGCTAGCCAGCACGCTTGTGCATGCCAGAAACCAGAAGAACAGCTGGCAATGGTGCGCGTGCCCACAGAGAGAGCTCTGTGCGCCACCTCTGGCATGCGTGCCATAGGTTCGCCATCACAGTCCTAGATGTTTGTATTGGGGAAAAAAAAATCCATGGTCACAAATAGAAGATCCTCCATCCAATGGAAATAGCATTTTTCTGACGGGGATTGTGAAGCCCATGGTGAAAGAGCCCTCCTTCACTTTCCATAGATTCATGTCATCATTTGATCAGGTAAAGATGAATAGCCTTTCTGCTACTTTGGCAGAAGAGTTTCTAGTTTCCAGGATTAATTTGGGAATATGAATGCTTAGCTATGCCCAACTAAAGTGGAAAGGTAGCAGGTGATGGAAAAGACTTCTGACCAGAAGGGTGGAAAATCGTTGCCAGAGTAGACATGATGGCATAAGCCAGACTCACAGAGACATATGGCCTACGAGAGACATTGGCTGGAGTCACATAACCCATTTAATCTAATTAGTGAAGATTCTAGTTTGCCCAACATGGCAGCTCTAAAACCAGTAGATTGGATTTGGCAATCTGCTAAACCTCATATATGTGTACAATGCAGCAGAGGTAAAAACTTTGTTGTATGTTCTCCCACTGCAGCTGCTAACCCTTTAACTGATATGTCATTCTTGTTCTGTCCCGGTCCCCACACACACACAAACAGCCAGCCGGGGGTTAAAGAAGTACTCGGCACACACAAGGTTCGTTATCAGGAACTTGGCAGCAATACAATAACCGTCTGCCAAGTGCTTTACTACAAGAAGAGGGAGTGTTCCTCCACCAGATAACACCAACGTATACACACAGTTTTCAAAACAGTCCAGCTCAAACATGAAACCTTCAGCAGATTTGGCGTTGTACAAAGTGACTAGCCAGAAGTTAGCTTTGTCCGTCACAGAGTCTAAATGGCCACCACACTCTCTTATATAGCCTGTGGGGTGTGGTCCAGTGACTCAGCTTAATCCCTGGCACGCCTCCTCATCTGCTGCAAACGTTTATCTCGCCTTCGTTGGCGTGGATCCAGGAACGACTTATCACCCCCATCGCTGTCATTGGAGACACCTGGCTCCTGGTCAATCTCCTCTCCCTCAGCAGACACCTGAGGCATTTCCAGAGAGGAGGGGCCTGGAGAGGGAGGCCTGGCCGGCTCCTCTCCTTCATGTTCGGAGCCTTCTCCCTCCGATAAAATGGGCTCGGAGGACGGAGCCACAACAATTCTCTGCTCTATCACATCTACTTGTCCCATCAGGCCAGGACAGGAAGAGCATGTCCCGAGTACCATCCATGAAGGAAAATCACCTGACCAGAAGGAGAACTTTACCGTGGCACCCCCATTCTGGAACTTCATCCCCCTGAGATCAGAATGGTTCTGACTTAATTGGCCTTCTGGAAGGGGTCTGAAGACATGGCTTTGTCATCTGACCTGGAGATGTAATAGTGGGGAATGCGGTGCCTGCAAAATGGCTGTTCTGTTAGTGAGCTATATTGAATTTTCCTACATGTTATGATTTTTTTCAAAATAGTTTAAATAATTGTTATTGTTTTGATGGTTAATCTTGGTTATGGTTTTTTGCAGGGGGGGTTGCATTTTTAATTCTATATGTGAGGTGAGTGGCTAAATAATTTGAATATAGGCTAAATAAATTGAATACAGGCATTCCTCAATTTACGACATATCTGAAAAAACGGGACTTACAACCTGGACCCGAGTTCGGAGAGTCGAGTTCCCCCCCGTCCCATAGTCATGTGACTGCATTTGAGATGCTTAGCAACAAAGCCACATTTATAGCCGTTTGCAACTTCCCACAGTCATGTGACCATGTTTTACAATGGTTTTGCCAAAAACCATCACTTATAGTACTTCCATTTTTTCAGCAAAATAGTGCCTTAATGAACAGGATGGCCAGCGTCCGATGACAGATATGACACAAGAAGAAGAAGAAGAAATAAAGAATGTGTTCATTTAATAACCATGGCGTTCATTTACACAACTGCCACAAAAAAAATCGTAAAATGTTATGACTGTTACAACTTACGACCGTAATGGGCAGACTCCCTCATGGCCATAACTCTATGATTACTGTCAATAAATAAATATGAAGCATGCTGGTGTATTATGCCTAAATTGTTCCTAAGAGCCACCTTCCTGTGACTGTGGGATATCAAGCAGCGGTGGGGTTCCAATATTCTTACCACTAGTTCACCACGCGTGCACACGCTCGCTTAGTTCATGTGCCATCTGCGCATGCACCCGGCCTTCCGTGCATGCACTTTGCTTGTTCATGCACTTTCTGCGCATTCCCCCGGCCTCGAAAATGTGCCTAATTAGGACATCTTAGAGCCGGGGTGGGTGGGCAGGCCCACCCACGATCTTCACTACCAGTTCGCCTGAATCGGTACAAACCGGCTGAATACCACCTCTGATATCAAGAGGAAATGATGTAAGACCTGCTTTTTCAATGAGCAGCAGTGAACAGGTCTTCATCCAGGCAACTCTGCATGTCCGTCCTTCTTGAGGCTTCCATCTTTTGTACTCGGATTTGATCTTGCCTCTCCAGATGTGAGATTCAGATGGGATAGCTAAGGCTTCTTTGTTTGAATGGCCCACCTTGCCATTCATTCCAGTCACAAAGTTGCTTTCAGCCTTCCCATTGTGTTCTTCTGCTGGGATGAACCAGATCATTAAAAAAAAGAAAAGGAAAAAAAAAAGAGAGGGTAATTGGAATATCGCAAGCCGATGCAGCTTCAATAACTTGCACTTTACTTGATGATCATTCAGAGTAATTTCACCCAACACCATATGTTTATCTGAGTGCACTTTAGCAATCTCACAGATCTCTTGATGATTAGGAGCTGTCAGACTGGCTGACAGTTGAACATTATGGAAACCTCTTCACAGTGGACGCTGTCAAAGCCAAACTGGGAGGACAGCTTATTGAATATAGTTCTGTATCAATTTCTTTAGCTTTCCATGCCTCTGACATGAAAGGGTTTGAGGCCTGGTTAATTATTCTTTGGGTACCTAGAGCAATGTTTCTTAACCTTTTTTGATTTTAAGATTTACGGACTTCAACTCCCAGGATTCTGCAGCCAGCATGGAATTCTAAGGGGTTGAAGTCCACCCATTCTGGGAGTTAAAGTCTGCACATCTAAAAGTCTGCAAAGCTGAGAAACACTGACGTTAGGGATCCTAATATGGTTGAACCCAGAGGTGGGATTCACTTACCTTCCCTACTGGTTCGCAAATGTGAGCGCGCACCACTGCGCTCCTCTGCGTATGCTCATGGCCTTCTGCGCATGTGCAGTAGTCGTGCATTACGTCTGGGCAGGTGGGCGGAGCTTCCCACAGTTGTCGCTACCAGTTCGTGTGATCTGGAGAGAACTGGCTGAATCCCACCACTGGTTGAACCGCAGAATATAGTCACCAATCTGACCACTAGGCAGGTAGAAGAAGAATGAGAGAAGACAAATGTTCTTTCGCTACCTCTGATAAATCTTTCTTTCCCCCTTTTCTTCCTGGAAGTAGGCTTGGAGCAAGGAGTTAGAAGCAAAGATTGAGAAGAATGGAAGGGGAAATTATGCAGCATCTTAGCAACCTAGTGCCCTTCAGGTGTTTTGGATCTGTTTCGTTGCTTTTGCCTAGTATCCTCTGCCTCTGTACAATGGGAAATGAAGTCTGAAAATCTGAAGGGCAGCATGAGCTGCTTCTTCTTATTGCTTCTTATTGACAAACAACCAAGTTCAGAGAGTATCAAGGGACCCTTCATTTCAACCCTGAAGCTGCAAATATTTGCCTCTATGGGTACATATTTTAATACATGCAGAATCTTGAAGCTCTGCACTCTAGGGTAGTGAGTCCAAAACCAGACAAAATCAATAGCAAAGCAGAGGGTCCAGCAGTACAAATCTAACTTTGAGCTTTAAGGGATGGTGACCGCAAAACGGCTCCCTTTGCAAGGTTTTACCAGCTGCCAGTGACACAGGAGAGAACTCTACAATAGTGGCCCTTGGGTTGCGAATGCCCTCTCTTGAGTTGCCATCTCCAGTAGATGATAATTTCCAGGCAGGTTCTTTGTTTAGACCAGGGGTCTGCAACCTTAAATACTCAAAGAGCCATTTGGACTCGTTTCCCACAGAAAAGAAAACACTGGGAGCCACAAAACCTGGGTGGGCGTGGCCAACTCGATGTCACGCACTTCCACCAGTCACATGACCCCCCCCAGCCACGCCTACCCAGTCGGTCATTAGGGCAGAGAACCTATTGTTAAAAAACACCAGGAACCACAAAATCCTTTTGACATCTCTCTCTCTCCCCTCCCTCCCTCCCTCCCTCCCCCCTCCCCCTCCCTCTCTGTATCTCTCTATGTCTCTCTCTCTCTCCACCTCTCTCTGTATCTCCCTGTCTCTGCCCTGGCTGCTTCTCCATCCCCCACCATCGCCCTTACCTTCTCAGGCCAAGCGAGGAGTGACTGTTAGGGGAGGGCAAGGGGTGGGACCAGCCTGTGGTGGGATCACCTGACAGGGAGCCACAGCAGAGGGCCCAAAGAGCCACATGCGGCTCCAGAGCCACAGGTTGCTGACCCCTGGTTTAGACTAAGCATTCATTTTCAGCATCCCATCTATGACTGCATCACATATCCATAGCAAGCCATTTTTCCTCTCCACATCACTTTCCAAATTTGCAGCATAGCCATTGAACTTCCCAGCATTGGCCTTTGGAGCACCTTGTCCCCTGAGATTTGTTTGATCTTGACCCTGTTGGCAATCCTTGGAAGACCATGGAATCCTGTAAATTGAATGAGCCTATCATTGTGGTTTTCATGGCATGACTATAGTCATTAGGTTGAGTTGATTGTCACTGTTGTTATTAGTTGTTGTTTAGTGTTACTATTCATTATTATTATTATTATTATTTTGGTTTTCTTTCTGATGTTTCCCATCCAGTTGTGGTTGTAAGATGGGTGGCTATATGTAGTTAAATAATAATACAGCTTATATCCTGTGACAATGTATTTACCACCATCAAACAGCAACATCTGCCTATCCCAGGTCCTTGGGAAGGACTCTATAAGCAGGAAAAAAATGTCAAAACCTATAGAAGAGCAGGAAGAACTTGGGATGGAGTCAAGAGAGGAATCAGCTTAGAGTCATTAGGTTCCCACAAACGGTCTAAGTCCAACCCTTCTTGAATTCCTTCAACTCTTATTTAGGGTCAATTTAGTGGTGACCCTTTAGTTCAGGGATCTCCAACCTTGGCAACTTTACGACTTGTGGACTTCAACTCCCAGAATTCCTCAACCAGCCATGATTAAGGATTACCTGTACCAAGGACTACCTGTATCATTGGATTGGGGGGAAAAACCACAATGGTGTAGATCTGTGGTTTTCAACCTTCAATGCTTTAAGAGATGTGGATGTTAACTCCCAGAATTCTCCAGCCAGACATGAGGAATTCTGGGAGTTGAAGTCCACAAGTCATAAAGTTGCCAAGGTTGGAGACCCCTGCTTTAGTTCATTAGATTCTTCTGTATAAGATGAGCAATAAATCACCTTAAATGAAACTAAATGTGCGCTCCTGATTCTTCACACCTAAACAATCAAGTCTAAACATCTGACTTAGTGTGAGGCTAATCTTAATAATAATAATGCAATAAAACACAGACTACCATCACCAAAGGGGTGGCATTGCCATGAAGAATTCTTGAAGAATTGTTTGTGTGTTGCAAGAGTTGTGTCTTATTTGCACAACCTGGAGTCTATTACATTCTTTCCCTGGTCCTAACTTCTTCCTCTTCACTTCAAACAGAAGAAAGTGTTGCGTGTGATTTTACAAACAGCTTAAACTGGAAAGAAGCCACTGTAAGGATCATTAACTAAATGTGTACATATGGCTAAATCCAATAAAACTGTGTTCCTGGTTTTGGCAGTTGTTAGATATAAAATGCCTGCATGAGTTCTGACTATTTTTTTTTTAATAGGATCTAATAATTACTTAAAATGTAACATGATAATAGATGACTTATCTAATTGTCCTGGTATATACATTTCACAGCATCCCATCACGCTCTGCGGAAGACATATAAATAAACATAACACTGATAATAATTTTCTCTATTTATTCTTGTAATCCTTCCAACAAGGATTCTGATTTATATACTTGTTGGATTCTCTCTTGGTAGTTTTGTTAATGCAGTTCTGATCTTCAGAAGAACATTTTGCTTTAATGGAAGGTCTTCTTTTAAAGGGCCTCTGCAAAGTGGAAGGGCCAGGCCACTTGAATGAAGCTGACCAACTGATGTTGGTCTCAAGATAACAAAGGGAGGAACAGCTGAGAAAAATCAGTCTCACATTTTGGGCTTCAGGAATGGAGATTTCAGTGAACTCGGAGGAAAAGTGAGCAACATACCAGGCAGGGGTGCTATTCAGCAGGTTCTGACAGGTTCTGGAGAACCAGTAGTGGAAATTTTGAGCAGTTCGGAGAACCGATAGTGAAAATTTTGAGTTCTTTGGAGAATCGGCAAATACCACCTCTGGCTGGCCCCAGAGTGGGGTGGGAATGGAGATTTTGCAATATCCTTCCCTTGGAGTGGGAAGGGAATGGAGAGTTTGCAGTATCCTTCTCCTGGAGTGGGGTGGGAATGGAGATTTTGCGGTATCCTTCCCCTGCCATGCCCACCAAGCCATGCCCATCAAGCCATACCATGCCCGCCAAGCCCGCCAAGCCACGCCCACAGAACTGGTAGTAAAAAAAATTGAATTCCACCACTGATACCAGGGCTTCAAAAGCTAAAGGATAAACAAGCCAAAAAGGGAGATCCTGAAGGTACATAAATGATCTCCATGAAAGTAAATTAAAAAAAGAGAAACTATAAAACATTTTTGAGGATGAAGGTGCTGGTTATCATCTCTAAAGGCTTACACGACAGAGGGACAGGTTATTTGTGGGATCACCTTTCACTGAAGGTATCTGTCCATCTTACTAAATTTGATAGGATAGTTGCATACAAGGTCCTTTCCTTTAAATGTTGCAACCTGATGGGTCTTTAGAAATGCATCTTCATGTTGGTCACCCCAACTCTTTGGAATAGCTTCCTACCTCAGATCTAAGGTCCCTTCCATTTTAGTCTTTCAGAAGCCATGAAGACCTGATGGTTCTCTGAGCATTGGGCTAGGATGGGGGTTGAGCTGGAGGCTGCTTGTTGGTTTGGCATCTGGGGAAGAATTTTTTTGTTTAGTTTTGGTTTTCAAGGATTTTTCTGAGCCACCTAGAATCATTATATGAGGTAGGCAGTCATATAGGTTTGGTAAATAGCAAATAAAAGTACAGTGAACGCCAAAATCAGTGAGAAGCTGAGAAATTCTCTTTATTGTATTCTCTTTATATGTTGCTCAGGTTAGACTGTACTTGGAATTCTATATCCCATTTTGGGCATTATATTTAGAAATGGACACGGAAAAGCTGCTGTAGATTCAAAGGGGAGCTACTATGGGACTAACAGAATTTAAAACCTAATGCTTTGAGGAACAGCAAGCAGAGATGGATATCTTTTAGCCTGTAGGCAAGAAAACTAAAGGACATTATGATAGATTGTCTGGTTCTTTTTTGACAGCTGATAAGCTGTCGAAAAAGAATAGATTGAAATTAATAGATTGAAAATTAATTGAAAGAATAGAAATAGAATGAAAAGAACAGATTGAAATTAACTTGAAGAAAATTTCAGTTGAATATTAACAGGAATGTCCTGATGGTAAGGATTAAAGTTAATACCACTTTATAAGTAAGACTACACTTGGAATACTGCATCCAGTTTTGGTCACCATGATATTAAAAAAATGTTGAGACTCTAGAAAGAGTGCAGAGAAGACCAACAAAGATGATTAAGAGACTGGAGGCTAAAACATATGAAGAACGGTTGCAGGAACTGGGTATGTTTAGTTTAATGAAAAGAAGGACTAGGGGTGACATGATAGCAATGTTCCAATGTTTGAGGGGCTGCCACAAAGAAGAGGGGGACAACCTATTCTCCAAAGCATCAGAGGGCAGGAAAAGAAGCAATGGATGGAAACTAATCAAGGAGAGAAGCAATCTAGAACTGAGGAGAAATTTCCTGACAGTTAGAACAATTAATCAGTGGAACAACTTGCCCCCAGAAGTTGTGGGTGCTTCCATCATTGGAGGTTTTTAAAGAAAAGATTACACCAGCCATTTGTCTGGAATGGTATAGGGTTTCCTGCCTGAGTAGGGAGTTGGACAAGAAGACCTCCAAGGTCCCTTCCAACTCTGTTATTCTTTAATTGATAAACAATAGAACTCTATGCCTAGAGCTTTTCAAATGGGGCTGGATGGCCATCTTTGGAGGATGATTACAGGTAGTCCTTCACTTACAATCATTTGTTTAATGAGCATTTGAAGTTATGATGATGTTGAGAAAAATGATTTATGGCAAGTCCTTTTGCATTTATAACCATCGCGCTCACTGAGGTGGAGTTTGGAGTAGAAAACATTAAGTTCTCTTCAATTCAGTCTATGAAGCAGCACGTTGCAACAGTTACTTTTCTCTGATTTACTTAGCAAGTCTACTTTTGTTTTTTTCCCTTTGCGTACTACGCAACTCATCGTTAATTAATTTGTAGATTAAGACAAATCTATGTATTGTTTGTTCATGTTTTTTTAACAGAATAACAGGATAAATAACAGAGTTGGAAAGTCTTCTAGTCCAGGAGTCTCCAACCTTGGCAACTTTACGACTTGTGGACTTCAACTCCCAGAATTCCTCAGCCAGCGCATTTGGGAGTTGAAATCCACAAGTCGTAAAGTTGCCAAGGTTGGAGACCCCTATTCTAATCCAACCCCCTGCTCAAGCAGGAGACCCTATACCAGTGATGGCTAACCTTTTTGCCGTCACATGCCCAAAATGGGGTGAGCACGGGGGGTCATGCACATGCGTGCCCACACCCATAATTCAATGCCCCCCTGTGCCCTGCCCCCCCCATGCACGCGCGACCCCCTCCATGCTCCCCTCACTTTTGGCACATGATGGCACAAAGATTACTGGTGGGCCCGGTAGGCCTGTTTTTCACCCTCCTCAGGCTCCAGAGGCTTTCTTGGAGCCTGGGGAGGGCAAGAAAGGAGGCCTTCCGGAGGCTAGAATCCGCCCGTTTCCCGACTTCCGGTGGGCCCGGAAGGCCTGAAAATCAGCTGGCTGGTGTGCGCATGCATGCTGGAGCTGAGCTAGGGCAATACTTGTGTGCCCACAGATATGGCTCCGGGTGCCACCTGTGGCACTCGTGCCATAGGTTCTCCATCACAGCCCTATACCATTTTGGACAAGTGACTGTTCAGTCTCTTCTTAAAAGCCTCCAGTGATGAAGCGCCCACAACTTCCAGAGGGCAAGCCATTCCGCTCATTAATTGTTCTCACTGTTAGGAAATTTCTCCTTCATTCTAGGTTGTTTCTTTCCTCGATTAGTTTCCATCCATTGTATCTTGCTTTGCCTTCTTGTGCTTTGGAAAATAGGTTGATCCCCTATTCTTTGTGGCAGCCCCTTAAATATAGGAATAGTGCTATCATGTCACCCTTCTTTCACTACTCTTTCTTTTCACTTTTGTATTTGTAGTTTTCCACGTATTTCCCCTCCTTTTTTTAGTATTTTGTTATTTTTCAGTAAAACTTATTAAGAAATAAACAGTAACATTCAAAAAATGAGTTCTTATACAAGTTAATTTTTCATAGCTGACCACAGAGATGGATGGAACTGGACTAATGTAGAAAATGTCCACATTTGTAATTGGACGTAAATATTGATTTTACCTGAACAACAAACATTTTGCCGAGTGTCCTTATTGAATAAGCTAAAAAAAAAAATATCAAAAATCGTGTGGCTTCGTTAAAATAATCCTTGAAGTGGCTCTTGAAATGTGTTCCTTTCTCTTGTGGATAAAAATAGAAATGATCTGGGCTACACGCTGATAGTTTCTCTGTTTTTAAAGCTATGCAAATTGAGTATAATAATATAATCATGTGAAGTCAAAATGAGTTTTGCCAGTTTTATTCTGTGACAATTGCTCTGTTAGCCTTATTCAGACATTTGTTCTTGCCCTATGTGTGTTTCTTATACAATTGTTCATTGGCACATGGGATGGGAGTCAACAATCACTTGTGAATCGAGAGGAAAAGTGAGATGGGATACAGGCATTCATCTTTATTAAGCTGTGTATGTCACACAGAAGACTTAGGTCTTCAGGGCAAAAGCATTGTGGATTGTTTGCAATTCAGTTTCTGTGGAATGAGAAAACATTGATTGAAATTTATATAAAAAAAATCCTCCATGGAGTGCAAAGGACAAGAATAGTTGTGAATGGATAAGTGAGAGAGATTTGAAGAAAAGATGAATAAAGTAAGCAACCCAGCCTTAGGATTAAGGTGGCTGATGAATGCTCAATTGGATAGACTACGAATTGGGAGAAAAGGCTTTGGAAGGTATTTTTGGGCAAAGAATAAGGTAAAAGTAAAATAGATGTAAATGGGAGTGAACACACACCACCGCAAACACACCAGAAACAGTTAGATGGCTATTTTCCTTAAATATTGAACTAAAACATCTTATTGTGAATCCTATTGTGAATCTTTAGCTTTACACTGTGGCAATTTTATTGTGGTTTGACTCTAATTTAATGTTTCATTTGGTTTATTGTTCACACATTTACATGCATGTATTTGCTGATGCTTTATTTAAACTTATATTTGTGTTTACATGTATAAAGTGGTTTATTAGGGTTGTTTATCAGTAATTGCATGACCTCTGTTGATGCCATAAACTAACTAACTAACTAACTAACTAACTAACTAACTAACTAACTAACTAACTAACTAACTAACTAACTATAGAAGGAAAAGGGGAGATTTTGTGCAACAAAGCTTGCCCAGAAAGACGCAGTTTAAGAAACTGAGCTGGATAATGAAGTGGGGAAGAGGTCATAAACTTTTAATATTATGTGATTTTATCTATCTATCTATCTATCTATCTATCTATCTATCTATCTATCTATCTATCGACCGACCGACCGACCGACCGACCGACCGACCGACCGACCTATCACATAGTAATATATATGGCTGTTCAGTCTTTTCTTAAAAGCCTCCAATGATGAAGCACCCACAACTTCTGAAGGCAGGCAGTTCTACTGGTTAATTATTCTCACTGGTAGGAAATTTCCCCTTAGTTCTAGGTTGTTTCTCTCCTTGATTAGTTTCTACCCATTGTTTCTTGTCTTCCTTCTGGTGTTTTGGAAAATAGATTATCCGGAAAATATTAGCTGCTTCAGTTACATTAGAAAATGCATTATAGCATCTAGTTGAAGTTTTGCGTTAATATGTTTGTTTGGAAAATTTGAATGTAAAAGGATATAGAACAAAATAAATAAGACAATTTCTATTATTTTTATGCTACAGCTACTCAGTTTTTTCTCTTCCTTTTCAGGCAACTATGAAAGTCTCTTAGTGGTATTTTATTAACCTTTTTATGAAACTGGGAATTTATCTTTGCAGTCTGAAAATAAAGGGAATGACACAACACACATTTTATTTTAATACATGAGCTCTAACACGTGGTGAAATCATTTTTTTTAGTATTCTGGGCCCTGTTTAATAATTATTAAGTGTAGACACAGACTAACAAACAACATAACGCTAAGCTTAAACAGACGATTTAAAACCATTCATTTCAGTCCCTGATTGTGATTAAAATCCTTTTTACTCCCAATTTACAGTGACAATCTGAAACAAAACAATCCTGCCAATGGCTCCAGGCCAACATACACATTCAAATGAGAAGAGCTGATGTGTCTGAGCAAGGGACAAAGGCATTAATTTTAAGCATTAAAAAAAGTGCTTTTCGTGTATGTTTGGAAAATGACTTTTCTTTCTTTGCAGAAATATTGCTACAGCTTTAACATGGAATTTAAGATGACAGAGGCATTAGATGATCTGCCTCCAAAAAAATTTATCTAATCCAATAGATTCTTGAATGGTGAATGTTTTTAGATATTTCCCAAAAGACAGAGTCAGTGATCTTATGGAATGGGAATGGAAGAATAGTTCTTTGACACAGTTGCCCCTAAGCATCTTGTCAAGTGCTTCACAACTTCTTCTTCATTTTCTGACTAGATGATGGATACAGCATAGTGCCTAGAACAGTGATGGTGAACCTTTTGGTGTGTCAAAAATTCAGAAATTCCTAACCTGACTCTGCAGAGATGGGATCATCAGACTTCCTTGTGAAGAAGTAACTTCAAGGCTGTTACATGCAAAAGCCAGTTCATTCTTTTCCTTTTCTCCTTGGTTAGATTAGGCCAAATCTGATTAATAGGGACAGTATCATACCCTCTGTTTGAACAAAAGAGAATCAATTCTCTATCTCTCCCCACCCCCAAGGTTGGGCCTGAAGTACAGGTAAAGGTAAAAAATTTCCCCTTCCAGTTGTGTCTGACTCTAGGGGGCAGTGCTCATCTCCGTTTCTTGGCCGAGGGGGCCAGTGTTGTCCAAAGACACTTCCGTTTTTATGTGGCCAGCATAATTGTATGCCAAGGTGCATGGAATGCTGTTACCTTTCCACCAAAGTGGTACCTATTTATCTACTCACCTTTGCATGCTTTTGAACTGCTAGGTGGAACAACTAGCTAGGGAGCTCACCCTGTCGCATGGCGCTGGGGTCTTGAACCTGGGCTGCCAGCTTTCCAGCTGACAAGCTCAGTGTCTTCAACCACTGAGCCATCATGGACCCTCTAGCTCCAATGCTGCTATTCAAAAAGGCCGTCTTATGCCATTTCCCAAAGCATGTGAGCCTTGGACAACCACATGTTTGCCTCCATGGCCCAGTACTCCCCAGGATCTGCCATGGATTGTTTACCTTCATGTGGTGTTCTTTTTCTGTTGACAGGGCCCTGCAGCCTACCTGAGGCATCTCTGGGTCACCCAAGTTCTTCATTCTTGAGGTGGCTTTGGAGAATATTCTTCCACAGCCTCTGCGGCTTCCAAAAATTATGAGAAAGCACGCCGGTTCTCGTGCAATTTTTGGAGGCTCTGAAGGTTATATGAGAGCGCATCCATATTCTCATACAATCTCTGCAAATAAAGGGAGAAAAGAGTGTGTTTTTGAAAATAGTTGTTGGATGTTGATGAATGCTGGTGTGTCATGGCATGTCATCTTTGACACATGTGTCATAGGTTCATTATCACTGGTCTAGAATCATGTGTGGCCTAGGAGGCCTCAAATGGTTTGAAGATGTTCCAATAATTATCAATGTCATTGGAAGCCAAGGTTATATCTATGGTCAATGATGCCCATACGGCCATCCCTACTACCAGCTTCAGTTGCTATTCTAGCACAACCATTTCCTAAACAAGGACAGTCCAGTTACATTGTCTGCACCTTATGTTTGGTTCACAGTCATGTGCTCTAAGGAGGCTACCATTGGACCTGGCCTGGAAAATAAACCTGTTGCCAAATGTAGAACAACTTTGAACCAGTATAACTTGAGACTTTTTCTCTTGAAGTCCATGGAGGGAAATCCTGTCTTTGCTGGGAACCACAAAATGGCATCTTGCTTTGGGTATCCCAAAGGTGCTTTTTCAAAAGGCAACTGGACTTTGTTTTTTCTTTCAAGATGTTTTGCTTCTCACCCAAGAAGCTTCTCAGATGAGAAGTGAAACATCTTCAAGGAAAAAACAAAGTCCAGTTGCTTTTTGAAAAAGCACCTTTGGGACAACCATGACCTGGATGATTGAGAATCTCCACAGATACTTGCACTGGATAGATTTTTGTTACTCTGGATTGCTTCTTATTCTGAAATCCGCAAGACATCTCCTATTATATTTTTGGAGCCCTATTGAACAAATATCTCTTCATTCTTCTTTCTGTGAGAATTCTGAGTGAATAGTTTTCATTTCTCTTCCCCATTTCCTTCTTTTCTATTCAGACTACTAGAGTTGGAAGGGACCATGGAGGTCTTCTGCTCCCACCTCCCTTATTCAAAAATAGAACACCATTTTTAGTTTATTGGGTTTTTAAAATTTATTAGTCTATATTTTGCATGCCGTTTTGAAATGGCTCTGTATATGAAACCATATAAAAATAACATTTCATGATAATGATTAGCACCTTTAATAATGACAGTAACTACCATAATGTAACCAATTATATCCACAGGACAGATGTAACTCATGTTTTAATGGCATAATATTGTGTCTAACAAATTCCCCATATCAGAAAAGGAAGGAAGATGGCTGACACTCACTAATATCACCTTCATTGAAACATTGATCAATTTCTTAATACCAGCCTAGCTGCGCTAGTAAATGCAAAGCATTTGTGAGGCGAGAGTAAAAAGATTTCAATGGGCTTATGGGGCAAAACTCATTTAACAACTGTTTTGATTAGAAACAGAATTTTGTGGTTGTAAGTCAAGGACTACCTGTCCTAAACTGGAAAAAACTGTCACATTTTTACATTGTTATAAGTAGGATTTAGATTAGTGTATACATTGTCTTGTGTTTCGTGTTCCAAGTGCTTTCATTAAAACTCTCCTCTCTCCAAGTTCCAGATTTTCACAAATTAAGACCCTGGGGCCATCTATTCTCCCTTACCCCCACCTGATTCTTGGAAATAGACTCCATTCAAAGTTATTATCAATCTGAAATGTTTACTGGGACAAAAAGGAAGAAATAACCAAACACATGATTGGAGCATAATCCTATATTTACTAATTATATTTAGTTAAAATTAAATGAAATTTCTGGTTTCAAATCCTAGTTCTAACCACTGTTTTGGGGTGGAGAGTCATTTAAGGCACGATGCGAACTGGTAGTAAAGGTAAGTAGAACCCATCCCAGGAAGGAAGGAAGGAAGGAAGGAAGGAAGGAAGGAAGGAAGGAAGGAAGGAAGGAAGGAAGGAAGGAAGGAAGGAAGGAAGGAAAGAGAGGAGGGAGGGAAGGAGGAAGGGAGGGAAGAAAAAGAAAGGAAAGAAAGAAGGAAGGGAAGACAGAAGAAAGGAAAGAAAGAAAGAAAGAAAGAAAGAAAGAAAGAAAGAAAGAAAGAAAGAAAGAAAGAAAGAAAGAAAGAATTCATTCTTTCCGTGCATTGCCTAGAGCCAGTCTTGTAAGAAGGACAATTATGGATGTCTCTCCTTGCAGTGGAGTTTTTATGTCAGTTTTGTCTTCTTTGTTACAATTTATCATAACTTCTTTCATCTACAACTGAGCACCTAAGAAGTGGAGACAGAGGAAAGAAATATGAATTGCAACTTTCTCATTACAAATGCCTCCCTTTGTAGCTAAAAGAGGAGCAGAGACTGGATACTGTAGATTTAATCTTACCAACCCCCAAGTGATCTTAATGCTTTTTAAAGTTTCAGTTAGTGATATGGAGAAGATCAGACCCAAAAAATTCAAAGGGAAGGGAGGTCAGCCTGGAACAAGCATCAAAAGGGGACTTTTAAGCTGCATTCATTGGGGACTTTAATACTCCGCCTGGCTTAGTACAGGCAGGCATATCCAAAGTCCCTAACTACATGCTTAGAAGTCTATTCAGTGCATAAGAAAGGGGACAGCCGTGTCTGTTTCATTTGCAAATCTTTAACATATCACACAGTTGTATCAGGTGACCTTATCTAGTCATGTAGAAGACCTCCAACTGTTAACACTGGGTTTATGTAAAGAGGGATAAAAATGTCTCCTGTCTGTGTAGCAGATTGCTCGGAGAATGCCGAGACAGACTTTCTTCTTCTTGTTATGTTTTCATGGAAGGTTATTCTACTGTCAAAAGCGTGGTAAATGAAACTTTCTATACACCATCTTTGAAATGTGTCCATTCATACAGAAGAACCCTGTAAAGCTTCATGTCAGGGAATTGTGCAGTCTGTGTCCAAATGGAGTCAAGAGATGCTGAGACGAACTTGTAGTTTTATATAAATAAATATAAATATTTTATATTTATATTTGCAGTAAAATGAGATAGTCAGGCAGCCATTAACATCATGAGGTAAATCGTCAGGTAAATAATGGAACAACACACAGAGCACACAGAAGAAAAAGGCGGGAAAAAAAGGGAAATTCCCCCTTTTACGCCCAGCAACCAATCATAACGTAGATTGCCTCATACAGAAGCCTGCACTCTCCAATCAATCAACTACAATTATGTGTTCAGGCCCATTTATACACTTTACTGCTCCAGCTATTAAAGTAAATACCTTTTATACTCCACATGAACAATATACCATGTCATTATATGATAATTGGCAATACATGCTTTTGAGAGTATATTGGGATTTATACACTTATATGTGGTAAACATATTCTAGCAACCTCATTGAATGGGGTGAATTTGCACAAGGTGTGCAGCCACACTCAAACTAACCAAGATGAACATATTTTCCACTAGGTCTTTTACCTAACCTAAGTAACAGTAACAGAATTGGAAGGGACCTTGGAGGTCATCTAGTCCAACCACCCTGCTCATCTTTCTCCTTCTGTCCTGGCCATTTTTTTTTTTACAGAGGCACGATTATGAGAGTTTTAACAAACTGCATCCCTGTTTGGTTTGGTGATAGTAGCGCCTCAGATAGAAAGTCCATACAGAGAATGTTAAGGACAACTGAGAAGATTATCGGAAGCTCGCTTCCCATCATTTAGGATACGGCTTATAAATGCTATGTGCTTAGAGCTCAAAGCATTGTTAGAGACCCCAACCACTCACTTCACGGTCTGTTTCTGTTGAGGAGGTTTTGGGGTATTTCTAGCAGGACTTTCCGATTCTGCAACAGCTTTGTTCCCTATGCCATCCATCTGGTAAAGTCGCAAGATTTGTTTTTCTCATGTACATATGTACATCTGGACTAGATTGTGTTGTCTCTCTGTGTCATATAATATATGTGGGTGTATACTGTACATAATTTTGTATTTGTTTATTTATTTTGTCATGTTTATGTTGTGTATATTGGAGATGGTGATGCTTTGAGAGCTGAATGAAATGAAATTTCATTTTAATGTATTCCGATTAGTATACATTCAAAGTGATAATAAATTTATGATTCTATTCTATTCTATTCTATTCTATTCTATTCTATTCTATTCTATTCTATTCTATTCTATTCTATTCTATTCTATTCTATTCTATTCTATTCTATTCTAGCCTAGCCTAGCCTAGCCTAGCCTAGCCTAGCCTAGCCTAGCCTAGCCTGGCCTAGCCTAGTCCTATCAAATTGCTGTCCAGTTCTCTTCTTAAAAGCCTCCAGTGATGAAGCACCCACAACTTCTGGAGGCAATTTATTCCACTGGTTGATTGTTCTCTTAGGAATTTTCTCCTTAATCGTAACTTGCTTCTCTCCTTCTCAAAGTGTTACATAAATTGTTTCCCTTGAACTTTAGAAGTCGTTTGAAAATCATCCTTTTTACCTTTATTTATTTTATTTATTTATTTTATTTTATTTGTATACCACCCTTCTCCAGCAGGACTCAGGGCGGTGAACAGCCACAGTAAAACACAACATATAAAATTTAAAAGCAGTTTAAAAGACATTAAATAATTTTGGCCATCAATTTAAAACAACCCAGTTAAAACCAAGAGTAACTTTCAAGTTACTCTTTTTTTCTTCTTCTCAGAATGACCTTCCTGGTGACAAAAAGGTAGAACGTGCATCTTACTTTGTTTGAAAAAAATGCAGCTGGTGTCTAAATGGGGAATACTTTATTTCTTCCTACTAATTTGGATCCTGTTAAGCTTTGTTTGGATTTGATCTCTTTTAGTTACGCTCATTGCTTAGTTCAGCCTTCAGCATGCAAGGCTCAGGGTATCTTTGATCCCACTGTTTTTAAGATAGAGTATGTAGTGTTTCCAGTTATTTAATGAATCATTATCCATAAAAGTAAAGTGAACATTCTCTCATTTATTTATTAGCTAGCAACTGAAGGAGGTCATGGCATCTGAACAGGCTCTCAAAAAGCATAGGCTAAGGCAATAGGCATATCTGTAACATTTACAAGTAATCCTCGGCTTATGACCGCAATCAGGACCAGAATTTCCATTGCTAAGCAAGTCATGCTAAGCAAGGTGCTTGTTAAGTTACTCATGCTCAGTTTTATGAGGTTTTTTTTTTTTTTGCCATGACTGTTAAGGAAATCACAGCAGTTGTTAAGTGACTCATACAGTTGTTAAGTGAATCTAACTTCTCCCATTGAATTTGCTTGTTGGAAGCTGGCTGGGAAGGTCACAAATGATGTGACTCTGGAAGCCATCGTGAATACATGCCAGTTACCAAATATCCAAATTTTGATCAATTGACCCGGGGATAGCAAAAGCAATAGCAATAGCATTTAGACTTATATACCACTTCACAGTGCTTTACAGCCCTCTCTAAGCAGTTTACAGAGTCAGCCTATTGCCCCCATATGAGCCAGCATATTGGCTCAATAGCAATAGTATTTGGACTTATATACCGCTTTACCGCACTCTCTGAGTGGCTTACAATGTCAGCATTATTTGCGTATTGCCCCCAACATTCTAAGCCCTCATTTTTACCAACCTCAGAAGGATGGAACGCTAAGTCAACCTTGAGCGCCATCAGGATCAAACCCCAGGCTGTGAGCAGTTTGCCTGCAATACTGCATTTTAACCACTGTGCCACCAGGGGTCCTACAACAGTCATAAGTGTAAGGACTGGTTGATTTGTTAAATTAGAATATATAGTATGATTTCTCACTCCCCTCCTGCAGGCTTCTATTTGATGCCCAAATTTTGGTCATAAGTGTAGTGGAGAAACAATCAGAAGTTCCTTTTTTTCAGTGCCATTGTAACTTCAAATGGTCACTAAATGAATCGCTGTAAATCGAGGACTACTTGTAATCAGAATTTGGGCAAATATGTCTTCGCTAAAGCCCCAGAAATTATCCTTCAAAAGTTGTAATTCAGAAGGAATAAACTCTATTAAGGATAAATAATACAATTCACTGTCCTTTCCCACGGATCAAAACTGTTCCTTCTCCCTCCCCAGGCAACGTCTGATTGGTTTTCTTGACATTTCTCAACCTTAGCAAATGGAGGAAACAGATGGAGGAGTCTCCTCTGTGTTGAGCTGAGCTACAATAGGTGACTTATCTCCATTATCTGCATTGTCACTCCATTTCCCACTTGGGCAAAGGCTGAGCAATTTTCTACAGAGGTTAACCACGGCAGCAGGTCAAAAGGTAAATAGCAAAATTGGTGGCATCTGTTGCTTGACATCTGAGTGCAGAGGAGCCCATATTTTGCCTAAAGGAGGTCGCTCAAGAATATTTGCAACTTGGTTAATGACGAACAGATAACTGAGTTCAAATATTTCTTAAAATAATAGTGTTGGAAGGGATCATTTTTTTTAATGGATGCCACTTCCCACTCATTTCAGAACTCCAAAGCATCTGTGAACATTCTTCCCTTTGCTTAAACATGCCTGGTAAAGAGATTCCCTTATGTCTCTAAGAAATTAGTTCCATCGTCCAGTCTTGACGTTAGGAAGTTCTTTCTAATGTTCAACTAGTATTTGCCTTCCATGTCGTTAATGTTAGAAAAACTGACCTTTTTTATTTTGGTTTTCAAAAGTAGGCACTTATGAGTTCAAACTATGCAGCAAACTCCATAAAACACACTTGAAGAAGAGTACAGACTTTGGAGTATAGAATCTTAGGCCTGGAAGGGACCTTGAAGGTCTTCTAGTCTAATCACCTGCCCAAGGGCAGAATATACCATCCTGGACAAAGGATTGTCCAATCTTTTCTTGAAAACCTCCAATGATGGAACACCCAAATTTCCAAGAGACAAACTGTTCCATTGATTGTTCTCACTATCAGGAAGTTTCTCCTTAGTTCCAGGTCGGATCTCCCTCTGACGAGCTTCTACCCATTGCTTTTTGTCTTACCTTCAGGGGCTTTGGAGAAAAAGTCAGTGCCCTTCTTCTCTGTGCAGCCCTTCCAGTACCGGAAGACAGTTATCATGTCACCACTAAATCCTTCTCTTCCTTAGGCTAGACATACCTAGTTCTCTTAACTATTCATCATACTGTCCTCCAGACCCCAATCATCTTTGTTGTTAGCATACTGGGTACTGTCCCAGCAAGCTGTAGATACCAATGCCCAGGAAGGATGTTATTGTCAGCACAATATGAGTCCTTCCTTTTTCTACTACAGGACTAAGTAGGTGGCCAACAACTACATCTACTGTTCTATCAGTGCCTTTCTTGCTGTCTGTCCTAGAAGGTAGATCAGAACAAGAACAAGAAGCTGGCTACACAGGAAGATTATAACTATTCTGCCAGTCAGATCCTCTTCCTCTTCCTATCTCATTTCTTAGGACATATTGAATGCTCCTGCCCCTGTTTCTGAAGATTCTCTTCAAGATCATCTCCATGGCTTTCTACACTGGCTCCCCACCATCGTCCCCATCTTAATGATGAGGTGTGCTCCCAATCTTGCTACCTCTGCTAGTTCCACAAATTGTCTTCCACACATAGGGAAGCAGAGATAGCAAGATTGGGAGCACATCTCATCATTAAGATGGGGACGATGGTGGGGAGCCAGTGTACAAAAGGGTTGCTATTAAGTTTGAATAGATAGTCCAAAGAAGCTGTTTTTCTTAACCTTGGCTGTTTTAAGATATATGGACTTCAACTTCCAGAATTCTCCAGCTAGTCATTCTGGCTAAGGAATTCTGGGAGTTGAAGTCCACACATCTTAAAGTAGCCAAGGTTGAAAAACACTGATACAAAGAATACCCATGGGACTTTTGTTACCTATAAGAGCCAGTTTGCATAGGTAGAAGATGCACTGAAGTCAAGTTCAATTGTTGATAATTATATGGCCCCAATACTGTACTTTCCTTGGCAACAGGGCAGCAGGAATTTGCTGTTGTGTTCTTCTGGGATACTTTTAAAAAAATTCTCACCTTTATTCCTGAAATTTTGACATATAAATTCAAACAAAGACTGATCCTGTTTAGCTTCTAAACTCAGCAAAAATTGCTCATATGCTGCTACCACTCAATCCAGTTTGCATAACTTACCATATAAAGATATGAAGAGCTTTTTGGATTGTACAATTTGCCGGTGAGCTGTGTGTAAGGAAGATGAAATTGCATGAAAGAAAACAAACATTTCAAGGCTGAGTATTCGCTACTCAAAGAGGATTTGGGTATAAGTGTGTGGGTGTTGACTATTTAACATGTAATCCCTTTGCAATCTGTAGCCTTAAATGGTGCTATCCAAGATAAAATATCTTTACTGCTTGATTCCGTTCCTTGTATCTAAGAGTCAGGAAACCATAGGAATTCACTATGCTAGTACTGAAAGGACTCAAATGGAGAAATTGTAGAGAAAAACAGCCATGCTAATTACTTTGATCTTTTGAAATATAATCTGAAGATGTTAGAAACCTCTCAACAAACAGAGGTTTTTTTATTATTATCACATGAATTTCTAGTACCACTTTACAAAGTCTTAGTAAGACCATATACTGAATACCGTATCAAGTTCTGGTCACCACAATATTAAAAAAATGTTAAGACTCTGGAAAGAGTGCAGAGAAGAGCAAACAGAATGTTTAGGGGGCTGGAGGCTAAAGCATATGAAGAATGGTTATAGAAATTGGGTATGTCTACTGAGGAATTGGGTAGTCTGATGAAAAGAGGAACTACGGGAGACATGATAGCAGAGTTTCAATATTTGAGGGGCTCTTACAAAGACAAGGGGATCAACCTATTTTCCAAAGCACCAAAAGGCAAGATGAGAAACAATGTTTGGAAACTAACCAAGGAGACAAGCAACTTAGAACTAAGGAGAAATTTCTTAATGACAGCAATCAACCAAGGGAACAATTTGCCTTCAGAATTTGTGGATGCTCCATCACTGGAGAGTTCAGAAAGAGACTGGACAATCATTTATCTGAGATGGTGTCCTGCTCAAGCAGAGGGTTGGACTAGAAAACCTCCAAGGTCCCTTCTATTATTCTATGTTCCATTATTAGGAGAAAATGAATCACACATCAGTTTCTAAGAACCTGTGCCAGATGAGCAGACCTTGGAAACTGCTTCCGTGCAGAAATATCAGATTTAACAAAAACAATATTAAATACAGACATTGTTCTGTCCTCCATGCCAGTAGCAATCTTACCAATGTCTATGGAGGCAGGATACATGCTTGTTTCTTAAGTGAAGGCTACATATGGTTAGACCTAGGGCAAGTAGTAACTGAGGGCTAGTACTACCTAGGGCAAGTAGTAACTGAGTAGTAACTGAAAGCGCAGAGAAGCTACAACATGTGATAAGTGGTTACCAGAACTGGATATGTGTGGTCTAATGAAGAGAAGGACTCGGGGTGACATGATAGCAGCCTTCCAACATTTGAGGGGTGTTCACAGAGAAAAGAGGGTGAACCTATTCTCCAAAGCACCTAAGGGCAGGACAAGAAGCAATGGATGGAAACTTATCCAAGAAAGATCCAACCTAGAACTAAGGAGAAATTTCCTGACAGTTAGAACAATTAATCAGTGGAATCTCCAGAAGTTGTGGTGCTCCATCATTGGTGGTTCTTAGGACGAGATTGGACAGCCTTTTGGTTGTCCAGAATGGAACAGGGTCCTCTGCTTGAGCAAGGACTGGACTAGAAGACCTCCAGGGTCCCTTCCAACTCTGATATTCTGTTAAAATCTACCTATGTGGTTGCTGAGAGCCAATGTGGACTTGATGCAATATAACCAATAACTACTCCCAGATGTGCACTTTTCCCAGCAGTGCTATTTGCAGTTCCCCCAAAGGTATACAACAATGTATAATCAAGAGAAATAGGTAGGAAAATATGGTTTTTATTCGGACTTACAAAAAAGTGAGAAGATAAAATTAAGGATGGAAAAATGTAGTCTTTAATAGTAGCTGGAGTTAAGCATATCTGACATGCTGACTATGTTTTTCAAAGGACGGTTCAGCTGTTCTTATCTCATGCTAATTGGGGAGACACCGATACAGCGATGCCTCTTGACTTTTTAAGACTTGAAAACTTCATATACTTTTGATTTATAGTGTGAATTAGGGCTATAAAGTGATGTGCTGCATCTTCGGTAAAAGAAGAGACAGTAATAATGAAAGTATATGCCAGGTCAAGGAGATGCCTCGCTTAGCTATCCATACCTGTGCATCAAATGTGTGTCTGTTCATATAATAGATTTTCCCCCCTAAGCTTTGGCATAGCTTTCAGTGGCAAGAAAAGGTGGCAATCCATTTATGTTTCACCTTCTTTAAAAGATAATTTTTTCATTTAAAAAGGATGCATCTGGTATCTGGACACAAATAGATTCAAGACAAAACATTACTCTGCCCTGAAGTAGTATGAGGTTACATTTCTCTAGGAATACTTCTGCATTTATCCATCTATATAAAAATGTAGAATTTAATGATGATGCCAGTCATATTCTCTGTAGTTTATGCTTATCAAATATAGAATGCACTTTACATATAATTATGATGGCAGAATTTATTGGGTGTAAAAAAAAATCAAAATATTATTGCTTCAGAGAGAGAGGGAGAGGGAGGGAGAGAGAACTTTTTAATCCACAGAGAATTATTTGAACAGTGAACTGTCATGGTTTGATACAAATTATTTTCATGCTGGAATTCTTCAGAATAGGAACAAAGAACTAACCCAGGGGTGAAATCTGGTTGAGGACCCAGTTTGTGGGGGCTGACTTTGTATAAATATACAAAAGGATGAAGGCTATTGCTGAGCACATTGTAAGCCGCCCTGAGTCTCCGGAGAAGGGCAGCATATAAATCAAAATTAAAAAAATAATAATAATAAACTGACTTTGTATAAAATATACAAAAGTATGAAGGCTATTGCTTAACGCACTGTAAGCCATCCTGAGTCTCCAGAGAAGGGCGACATATAAATCAAATTTTAAAAAAATCTATTTTTTTTTGCTACCGGTTCTGTGGGCGTGGCTTAATTAATGGGTGGGGCTTGGTGGTAAGGTGACTGGGTGGGCATGGCCAAGTCAATGTCACTTCTTTGCCCTTTTTTAACCTACAAAACACAACACAACACAACTGGCTCACCCACAATGTAAAAGCAGCTGTGCTAGACTCAAAATGGCCCCGCAACAAGCAGGAACCTCACACAGCCACAAAAAGCCCAAAAAAAACAACTTTCACACTTTACACACACACAACACAACTGGCTCACCCACAATGTAAAAGCAGCTGTGCTAGACCCAAAATGGCCCTTGCAACAAGCAGGAACCTCACACAGCCACAAAAAGCCCCCCAAAACCAACTTTCACACTTTACACACATAAAATTCCACATACAGCTTTGTGAGATTTTGTGTGTTTGTGTAGTTAGAGTGAAACACTACAGAAACACACTAAATCTCAGAAAGCTGCACAAATATTATTTTATTTTAATTTATTTTTATTTTTATATAAAAGCAGCTAAATTTAAAACTTCCTAAACTTTAAATGGCTAGGTCTAAAAAAAGAACAACTAAAAAAACCCCCAATTAACTATTTTTTTAAACCTCCCAAAGGGGAAAAAAACTTACCCAATAGAACAGGGGTCTCCAACCTTGGGAACTTTAAGATTTGTGGACTTTAACTCCCAGAATTCCTCAGCCAGCTTTGCTGGGAGTTGAAGTACAAATTTATTTAATTCATTTTATTCGATTTTAAATTTTGTATATCTATGTGTTTTATTTCATGGCTGTGCACCACCCTGAGTCCTTCGGGAGTAGGGCGGTATAGAAATTCAATAAAATAAAAAATAAAATAAAATAAAAAAGTCTAGGCAGGAAGGCAGGCAGGCAGAAAGAGCTGCTCACCGATGAGCTTGATTGCAGGCAGGGAGATTCAGTTGCTTGCTGATGCATGGATTGCGATCGTCATGCGATCAGCAGCTAAAGTAAGCAAGCTGGAGGCTGGGAGGGGGGGAACTTTTTTTCTTTTACATGGCTCTGGCGATCCAAGCTGAGTTGCCTGATTAGCAGGCAACTCAGCTGGGATGTTTGAGCTTGGCTGGTCAGAGCCATTTAAAAGAAAAAAAAAGGCTCTGATGATTGCAGGGCTCAGCTGGGCATGAGGGGCGGGGGCAGGGATTTTTGCTACCGGTTCTCCGAACTGCCCGCCGCCATCGCTACCTACTCGCCTGAGCCAGTCCGAACTGGGAGCATTTCACCCCTGAACTAACCATGTTCAGAAACAACTAGTTAGTGAATTTTGGATTCTGGAATGAAATATAACTTTTCAAATAGGTTGGATCCCAGTTCTGCACCAGTCCTATGACTTCTGTAGGATACCCTAAGTGTGTGTATGTGTATATATGTATCTATATGTATGTGAGTTACTGGTAGTCCTTGACTTACAACCACAATTGAGTCCAAAATTTATTTTGCTAAATGAGACATTTGTTAAGTGAGTTTTGCCCATTTTACGACTTTACTTGCCACCATTGTTAAGTGAATCACTCCAGTTCTTCACTTAGTAATGTGGTTGTGAAGTGAATCTGGCTTCCTCATTGACTTTGCTTGTCAGAAGGTCACAAAAGGTGATCACATGACCCCAGGAACACAGCAACTGTCATGAATATGAGCCAGTTGCCAAATGTCTGAAATTTTACCATGTGACCTCGGTAGTCATATGTGTGAAAAATGGTCATAAGTCACTTTTTCCAGTGCCATTATAATTTCAAATAGTCACTAAATAAGTCAAGGACTTCCTGCACTTTATTTTTAGAGCTTGTAGCCATGAAGGGAAAAAGAGTTGTCATAAAGCTTGAGAGAGGTACAGGTATAAATTGTTCCACCATTTCTTTGATATTTTGTAGGACAGGTGGAGATATTGCAAGGATTCTTCCCAGTGGTGGGATTCAGCCAATTCGCACCACTTCGGGAGAACCGGTTGTTAACTTTCTGAGCAGTTTGGCAAACTGGTTGTTGGAAGAAATCATTAGGGCAGAGGACCAGTTGTTAAATTACTTGAATCCCACCACTGATTCTTCCTGTGGGCTATAATGGAAGACTTACTGTATTTTGCACTGCATAAGATGCACTTTTTTGTCTCCCAAAGGTGGGTGGAAATGTCTGTGTGTCTTATGGAGCGAATATTGCCGAAGCCCCACCCACCCGCCGGCCCCCACCCTTCAGCTGTTTTTGGCCTCTGTGTGCCCCATTTTCAGCCTCTGCGTGCCCCGTTTTCGGCCTCCACATGCCTCTCTGTGAAGGTGGCCAAAAACGGGATGCACGGAGGCCGAAAACAGGGCACACAGAGGCCAAAAACGAGGCACGCAGAGGGCAAAAATGGGATGTGCAGAGGCCTAAAACAGGAGGCAACGAGGCAAAAATGGAGTGTGTGAAGGCCAAAAATTGGGTGTGCGGAGGCCAAAAACGGGACGCATGGAGGCTTATGGCCAGGTGTGTCTTATGGAGTGAAAAATATGGTAATCCACTTCTACAGTTAAGAAAACAATCAGCTGCTCATACAGCAACTTTTTTTTCTTAGCAATTGTTTGAGCAAATGCTGGATACTCAATTTTACCCTTTTATTTTTCTCCTTCCCTTTAATTTGCTATTAATTCAGCCCAAATGCTGCTGCTGGGCACACGGAATAATGCTTCTGAGATCCCATTATGCAGACTGTCTAGTATCAAAACCGAAGAATCAAGAGCAGTCTAAGTGGAAAGAGATATTCTATAATAATGGCTTTGCATCCTACCGCATTTTGCAGACTTAGCGCAAGAAATAGTTATACCCTTTGAGTTTTGTGAAACTGCTAGTCTCATGCTGCTATTGTGATGATCAATGGAGAGAGAAAAAAGGGGGAAATATTGATTTAGTTTGCAAGAAGGTGTAGGTTGCCTATAAATAGTGTGTTTTTCACAGGTCTTTGATGAAATGACTTGTCTTTCATATATGTTTGACTGGGTTATCAACCCTCATTTGCACAGCTATGAGGTGATATTTATGTACTGGGTGGGTGAAAAATACAGGTAATCCTTGATTTACAACCTTTTACAATGGTACTGAGAAAAACGGACTTATGGCTGTTTTTCACACACTTACGATCATTGCAACTTCCCTATGTTCACATGATCGTAATTCGGACGCTTGGCAACTGGCTCATATTTATGACAGCTGCCGTGTCCTGAGGTCATGTGATCCTCTTTTGCGACTGTCTGACAAACAAAGTCAACGGGGGAGACAGATTCACTTAATACCTGTGTTCCTAACTTAACAAACTGCAGTGATCCACTTAACAGTTGTGGCAAGAAAGGTTGTATAATGAGATAAAATTCACTTAACAATTGTCTCACTTAACAACAGAAATTTGGGGTCTCAATTGTGGTTGTAAAATGAGGACTATCTGTATCTCCTTTCCTTGGGACCCTCAGGCCTGATGATGTAACCAGGTCTTGAAGGGACTTCCAAAACCTCAAAAAGGATGGAACATCTATTTTTGGATGGAAGAGTGTCCCATAAGGTGGGCACCAGAGCAGAAAAGGCAGATTTCCTCTGTCACCCAAAATGATAGAAGGTCTGTTGTCCACCTCCAAAATTTTCACCAATATCTTCTTCTTCTTCTGGTGCCATATCCGTCATCGGATGTTGGTGATCATGTTGGCAATCCTATTTATGTCAACAGCCGTATGAAAAAGTGCTGCTGAGTTTTGTCCAAACCAGTCCCTTAGATTTTGAAGCCATGATGATCTTCTTCTGCCTGGACCTTGTTTGCCTTCAGTCTTTCTCTGGAGGATTAAGTGAAGGATGCCGTATTTTTCTGGGTGTCGCATCACATGTCCAAAATATTCTAACTTTCGCTTTTTAATGGCTTTGATTATTTCCCTTTGCTTTCCCAGGCGGCTTATCACCTTCTCATTTGTGATTTTTGTTAACCCAGTTTATACGTAACAGTCGTCTGTAAATCCACATTTCAAATGCTTCTAGTTTCTTCAAGTGGTTTTCTGTCAGAGACCAACTCTCTACTCCATAGAGCAGGATAGAAAAGATGTAACATATGACAAGCCTGATTTTCACCGATATAGGAACTCTAAATGTTTGTGCTTAATTTACTGTTTCTAGGTTATCTCTCTGTGTGAGAGAGATCTTTCATGGATTTTCAGCCCTCCAAAAGCATTTCATATAATTTTTCAGTAGAAGTAAAAATGACTTTCTATCTATTGGTTCAAGTGTCGAGGAATTGTAGCAGATGAAGTCCATACAGATTTTGGATATAAACCAAGGTGTGGAAGACTGTTTATGGAGACATCTAAGGTGTAAAGATGGTTTCCTTTTTTCATCAGCTCTTAGAAGTTCAGCCAGATCGATGATGTATTCACGTCCACCTGGGTGCATGGAATGCCCTTTGCCCTTAGAATAAGATTTTTTTATTTTAAAAAAATCACATAATAGAGGACCAGATGGATAAAAACATCCCCATCTGAATGCGAAATGAACGAAAAGCATCCCAAACTGGAAAGAAGCAGCAGCTAGGGAAATATAATTAATTTTGCTTGGATCTGTCTTAAAAAGCATCGCTTAAGTATTATCAATTTGGAGAGCCCAATAAAAAATTGGCAGTCAGCCCTGAAAGATGTGAAGGGAAAAAAAAAAAAAGGCACGGACTTCATAATGCCTTAAAGAACATCCATTCTCCTTGCTCTGTATTCACGGTAGGTCAATTTAAGATGCATTTTTGGAGAAATGGCCTTTAATTGGAAAAGCGGCATCTTCATTCCCCTCACGCAGTGGATTTGTCATTCCTTCCAACTGTGCTGTTAGTTTTGCAAATTAAATACAGTCAGACCTGCTTAATCCATGTCTCATTTAGCCATATGCCTGAGTGACCACAACTCTATGTGGTAAACAACGCACGCCCGTTCCTTGTTCACAAAGAGCACCAAATTAAACAAGCATGACTTTTACAGCAATTTCTATTGAACAGAGACAGAGTGAATGAAATTGGTGGCTTCCATGATACATACTGGAATAACAAAGGAATGTTAAAGCAGATTGAAGATGATATTGTCTCATTTTGGCCTCACCTTCTGACAAGAGGGATGAACGGTTTCCAAAGCCTTGTCCTCTTTTTTCTTTATTCAAAATTCCAGATATCATTCCAGCTGTCAAAACTGCTTAGGAGCTGATGGAGCAGAGGGGAGTGGATGGGATGGAGAAAACACACAATAAGGATAATGATATTTCTACCAATGAGGAACCTGGTTTTTCTCTTTTGTTAAATCGTTAATTTAAAAAGTCTATCTAATCAGGAATTTGGAGCCAGGGATTAAGGATGGGTGAGAATTTTACTGGAGTTTTTTGGATTAGATTGTACAAATTTCGATGTCAACATCACAGGAAGATTTGATATTGAAATATCAATATCAGCGAGGAAAGGGGAGGAAAAGACAGATTTGTCTGCAGCTGCCTTGGAAACTGCCCTTCTCTTCTCAAGGCTGAGATTGCACTCCTGTATTTCAAAGTAAATTGCTTTTATCTCAGTGTAACATTGCACTGCTTATCTTAGGGCATATCTGCACTGCCAGGATACCCCTTTGTGAGTAGAATAGTCTCCAGAAGGATGAAATGGTCTTTATTATCTTCTGCTCTCCTTCAGATCACTGAAAATGAAACGTGCACCTAAGTTTACCTGTTCTCAGATAATTGTTTTTTTTAACTTGCACTGGTTTAAACATTGTGCCCTGGTATGCTTGATGCAGTGTGCTTTGTTCTAGGTAACAACTTGGCATTGGGGGGACCATACATGGACTACTACATCCAATTCTGGCCACCACGATAGACATTGTTGAGACCCTAGAACTGTAATGATGAACCTATGGCACGCATGCCAGAGGTGGCACGCAGAGCCTTCTCTGCTGGCACATGTGACGTCACCTCAAGTCAGATCTCTGTGGCGTTTCTTTCATGAGCTCCTGTTTCCCTGCAAACGATGAAACAGAAGCTCACAAAAGAAAAAGATCTTACCTCTTGCCGCACTGCTGGTGTTGGGATGCCCCACCTCCCGCTGGCCAGCTGGTGTTCAGGTCTCTGCTGCATATGCACCAATGGTGGGTTGCCCCCGGTTCGGACCGGTTCGCAAGAACTGGTAGTAAAACTGGTGGGAGGCTCCGCCCACTGCCCCAGATGTCATAGGCGATCTACGCATGGTATGCCCATGATCCTGTTGTGAACTGGTAGTAAAGGTAAGTAGAACCCACCCCTGTTATGCACACATGTCCATGCATGCACATGCACCTTTCAGTTTGGGCAGGCGCACGCACACAGTCTGGGCACTCGGTGTCAAAAAGGTTTGCCATCACTTTCCTAGAAAGAGTGCTGAGTAAGCAACAACAATGATAAAGGGTCTGGAAGCTAAACCATATGATGAATGACTGAGGGAACTGAGCATGTCTAATCTAACAAAAAGAAGGAACTAGCAGTGACATGATAGCAGCCTTCCAGTACTTGAAGGGCTGTCAAAGAAAAGAGGGGATTGACTTATTCTCCAAAGCATCTGATGGCAGGACAAGAAATAACAGGTGGAAGCTTGTTAAAGAGGGATCCAACCTAGAAGTAAGGAGAAATTTCCTGATGGTGAGAGCAATTAATCAGTGGAAAAGCTTACCTCTGGAAGTTGGGGATGCTCCATCACTGGAGGTTTTCAAGAAGAAATTGGACGCTTATTTGTTCAGAATGGTATCGTGATGGCGAACCTATGGCACGCGAGCTCAGCTCCGGCATGAATGCGCGCACCAGCCAGCTGATTTTTGGGCCTTCTGGGCCCACCAGAAGTCAGGAAATGGGCTGTTACTGGCCTCTGGAGGGCCTCCGGAGGGCCTCCAGGGGGGTGGGGAAGGCCTGTTTTTTGCTCTCCCCAGGCTCCTAGAAAGGATACTGTAAAATCCCCATTCTCACCCCACTCTGGGGCTAGCCAGAGGTGGTATTTGCCGGTTCTCCTAACTGCTCAAAATTTCTGCTACCGGTTCTCCAGAACCTGTCAGAACCTGCTGGATTTCACCCCTGGAAAAAGACCCAATACAAATCAAAAGGGAATGGGATCTGGTCACTCTGTATGACATAATGACAAATAAACAAAAGCTTAACCAACAAGGGGTCCCATCCATCTCATCCCGAGGCCTGGGGAAAGAACCAGATCTTATTTATTCATTGAATTTGTATGCCACCCATCTCATCTGGAAAAGTAACTCATGGAAAGCCAGCAAGGTGGGACTCATATAGATTTCACTTCTATGTTCAATTAGTTCCTTACTAGGAGAGAAAGACAGCATGGGTTTTCGTCTGTTTGATTGGCATTCTTCAGCATCTAGAAAGCTCTAGGTCTTTCCTATACTTTTGAGTCTAGAGCAAGTGCAGGCTATTATTTGTGGGCTGAGCTCAATTTTTTAGTTCCCTGGCTTGCTGGAGTGCTGCTTCAGGTGATGCAATGCAGTCCCCTGAAGGAGTAGGACTGATTTGTTTGTACCCATTTTTCTTGGGTGCAAGGAAGGACGGTATTGAAGATAGAAATGAAAGCAAGAGACACTGGGAGATAAACTGCTCCCATTTTTACCCCACCTCCAAACCTGCTTAAAGCAGCCAAAATAATCATCTATGAAGATTCTCAATCATCCAGGTCATGGTTGTCCTAGCAGTGCTTTTTCCAAAAGGCAACTGGATTTTCTTGATTTGTTTTTCTTTGAAAACATTTCACTTCTCATCCAAGAAGCTTCTTCAGAACTGGATGAGAAATTAAACATTTTCCAAGGAAAAAAAAAAAAAACTCACACCCAAGTTGCCTTTTGGAAAATCATCTTTGGAACAGCCAAAATAATCCCACTCAAATTTGGCAGCAATTCTACATTTTGGCACCCCAACTGATATTTAGGTTCTTTGGAAGGGGTTTGAAGGTGGGGATAAGATTGGGTGGCCTTTTAAAAACATTTTATTTCCATTCCATCAATTTCTTTGGGGGGAAAAAGTAAAATATTGCCCCAGATTGGCCATTTTGTTCCTGAATTTTGTTGATGTGTTCTTGTGCTAGCTAGAGGATTAAAAATGAATTCAGGCAAATCATGGAAAAGTCATTAAGGGTCTAGAGCAGAGTTTCTCAACCGTGGCTCTTTGAAGATGGGTAGACTTCAACTCCCAAAATTCGCCAGCCAGCAGTCCACGCATCTTCCCAGAAGTCCACCCATCTTCAAAGGGCCAGAGTTGGGAAACACTACTCTATACAAACTGCTCACATTTTGTAAGGGCAACTAAGAACCAAAGAAAGGAAGAGTCAGAAGAAACTTTACATGGTAGAAGAATATAAATATATTTCTTGCTTACTAGATCAAGATCAAAGGAAGTTCTATTTCCCGTGGCAATCCCCGTCATACTTCTGTTTGAACAATACAAGTTAGGTTTACAAATATCAAAATACATAATAACTAAAAAAAAAAAAAAAGAGGCAAATTTCTATCCTTCAGCACTTCACCCTGGGAAGCCACATTTAGAAAAGAAACCACAGAGCGGTGGGGGAAAAAAAAGGTGAAAGTGGAGAACTAAAGCAAATTGAGTTTACAGGAAGTTGGGCTGGAAAAAGAAAAAGAAAATTGAATGACAGCATGTGTTGTCGCCGTGAGAATTTTAAAAGTGACGGACTGCTTAGAAATCTAGGAAGCTGGGAAGGTGTGAAAGTATTTGGCGCAGACACACAGGGAGCAAAGCAGAGTGTAAATAGAATATGTTCGGTCCATAGGAACTATGTTATGGGTTGCAGAGAACGGTTGCTACAATTGGGCATATTAGCAGAATATTGAAAAATGCATGCAAACTCAAACTAGTTTATTAACTATAGTGGGCAGGCAAAGTACAGATAGTCCTTGACTTACAACAGTTTGTATAGTTACCATTTGAAGTTACCATGGCACTGAAAAAAGTGACTTAGTTTTTTTAATATGTTTTATTAGTATATTTTTCTTAATAAACTTAAAAAAACTCAATTTTTTCTCTATCTGAACAGCAACTAATTGTCTGCGTACAATTAGTTTTTAATAGAAAAACAAGAATAATCATAATAGTAATAGTATACATATTAATAATAATCAGATAGTAATGGTGCGATTAGCTTATCCATACTGAAAAAAAATCAGTGTGCAATCAATTATCTTTTTAACCTTTTTAGTTTCTAACCTCTGTTTCTGTTAGTTAGCCATTGGTAAAATGAGTCCCATGTTAAAAAGTATTCTGTTTCTTTTCTTTTATTTAAGTGTTAACCTATCCATCTCTGCACGTTCTAATATTTTTTATAATCATCTGCGGGGATCTCTTCATTTTTCCATTGTTGTGCAAACACAATTCCTGCTGCTGTTAACACATGTAAAATTAGATATGTATTTCCTTTTTTATACTGTTCTGGTAAGATACCTAACAAAAACATTTCTGGTTTAAAATCTATAAGTTATCATTCTTTCTAACCATGCATGTATTTTGGTCCAGTATTTTCCTGCCTTTGGATATGTCCACCACATATGATAGTATGAACCTGGTATCTGATTACATTTCCAACATTTAGTTGACATATTTTCAAACGTCTCTGTTAGTCTCACTGGTGGTAAGCGCCACCTATAAAACATTTTATATAGATTTTCCTTATAGGCCGTTGACATTGTTAATTTGCAATTTCTATCCCACAGTTTCTGCCATTTATCTAACTATTGAATAACCAAAATTTTTGGCCCATGTTATCATCGTTTCTTTCACTTGCTTTTCTTCCATTTTGATGCTCAATAGTTATACATTTTTTATTAGTTTTTCATCTGCCCCTTAAAAAAAGTAACTTATGAACACTTTACACGCTTATGACCATTGCAGCATCCCCATGGTTATTCAGATGTCTCATGTTTATAACCGTTGCAGTTACCCAGGGTCATGTGATCACCTTTTGCATTCTTCTGACAAGCAAAAGCAATGGGGAAGCCAGATTCACTTAACAACCATGTTAGGAACTTAACACAGTGCAGTGATTCACGTAACAAAACTGTGGCAAGAAAGCTTGTAAAATGGGGCAAAACTCACATAACCAATGTCTCACTTAACAACAGAAATTTTGGTCTCGCTTGTGGTCATAAATTGAGGACTTCCTTTATAAACAAAGCACAAACCATCCATAGAACCAATGCCTGATTCCTCCTATTTAACATTTATTTAATAATCATGCTTCGACACATACACTACCAGTTGTTAGGCCTAATTAAACACCATCTCCCTGGGATTTAGCTGAAGGCAAATTCTCAAGATATTTATTCATTTTTCTGTTCCAACTCAGAAGTGACTCGGATCTTTGGAAGACTCTCTTTTATTTCATCTCCTTCACATTCTGTTTTAATTGAACAACATGAATTCACCATGAAAGCAAAGGAATAGAAACAGTTACATTGTGTGTCTCAAAGCTGAGAGAAAAGGAAATGGATGTAATAGCTAAGAATGAAGGTGGCATGACCTTATGGAGTGGAGCTGGTGAATACATACAGGGAAGGGAAGTTGTGGATTTAATTATGAATGAAAGGGCTAAAATTTAAATCAGACTGTATGAATTACAGGGATTCAGAGGTCTGTGATTTACATGAAAGTAGGAATCTTACAAGTTATGTTGCATGTCACATTTCAATCTACAGCAATAATGGAAGACTTGGAGATGTGTTTGGGGAAAACGGTGCAACTGAAATAAGATCCAGGAGGAAAATTTGTTGTTGTTGTTGTTGTGTGATATAAATGGTTTGGTAGTAACTAGTTGAGAATATAGAAAAATGATAGAACCACATGGAGAAATATTTATAACTGAGTATGGTTATGGATATTTGATTACAAAAAGATCTATTACAACTAAATGCTTTAAGTGTACGTCTGATCATATTTACACGAAGCAAAGGAGTTAATACGAACCTGAAAAGCTGAGTAATCTGTTCAATCTATGATGAAAGATTGAGAAAATCAAGAAAGGATGCAAGAAAGATGAGTTCTGAAGGTGGAATTGACCATTTTTACACATTGTCAAGAGAGGGTCTTTGAGAAAAGTGGGTGTGAAAAGCAAAACAGGAAATGAAAGAAGTGTGGGTAGAATGATCGCAGAAAGAGAAAGAGGAATTCTGTCTGAAAAAGAGTAGAGAAGAGAAGAGTAGAGTAGAATAACAGAGTTGAAAGGAACCTTGGAGGTCTTCTAGTCCAGCTCAAGCAGGAGACTCTATACCATTTCAGACAAATGGCTGTCCAGTCTCTTCTTGAAAGCCTCTTTCCTTTACCTTTACCTTTTAAGTGGTTTACAGAGTCAGCATCTTGTCTCCAACAATCTGGGTCTTCATTTTACCAGCCTCGGAAGGATGGAAGGCTGAATTGATCTTGCGCTGGACAGGATCAAACTTCTGGCAGTGGGCAAAGTTACCCTGCAATACTGCCAGGGCCGGATTTAGACGAAAAGAGGCCCTAGGCTATTCCACTTATGAGGCCCTTTCACCTATAGTGAAAGTGTAATTTTAATTTTGCTAACAATTTGAATGTAGGCCCCTCTTGATCTTGAGGCCCTAGGCTGAAGCCTAGTTAGCCTATAGGAAAATCCGGCCCTGAATACTGCATTCTATCCACTGCAATATCATGGCTCCCTTAGCAACATGGAAGGGGGATTTTGGCTATTGATTACTATTGCCTTCCTGGATCCATCCTTCCTTCCTTCCTTCCTTCCTTCCTTCCTTCCTTCCTTCCTTCCTTCCTTCCTTCCTTTCTTTCAACTTAATATTTTATTCCTTTTCTGTCTTCTGCATAAAAATAATCTCCAATTGATCATTATAAAGGAACAGACAGATTTACATGTATACTTCCACATGTATGCTTTTGATAATTGATAGTTATCAATTTGAGATAATTAAAAAAATCAATCGATAATTATCAAAAGCATACATGTAAATCTTTCTGCTTATCTTTAAATTTAAATTTAAGTTGAATGAACTTTAATTAATCTTTCAAAGCAATTCATTCCTTTCTGAAGCTGAAGAGCAATCGGTATGATAAGTATAATAAATACACGCATGCCCACAAATATATATATATATTAAACTATGGTGTTAAGTGGCTGAAATTTTGATGGTTATCTTGGATACGTGGAAAATATAATCTTTCTATCATCCTCAGGGTCATTCACTGAAAGCGAGAGGTGGGCATGGGTAGAAAAATGAAGGCGGCAAAAATGTCTCCTTTAACATGATGTATCGTTAAATTATGAAATTCGCTTCCAGAAGATATGGTGATGTGTTGGGACCATTAGTTTAATTGATTTTTAAAGAGAACTAGACAAATGCACGGAAGATAAAGCTGCCAAGGTTTATTAGCCCCTCATGGCTATGAAAGAACAAAATGGAAGAGAGAGCTATTGCTTTCCAAACTCCTTTGCAAAACTTCCTGATGCAAATATATGGATAATATTTATTTATTTATTTAGTTAATTTGTTGTACCACAATGTTATCCAGAGGGAAATACTATATATCTCTGGTCTAACTCAGCAGGGCTTTTAAAGGTTCTAAATCTCCTCTTTTATTTCCCACATCCATACAAAGACTGTGGATAAGTTTATATAATTTGTCTGTTTCTTGCTTCCATGGATCACACATTATCTAGAATAGAAAAAATAGAATAACAGAGTTGGACGGGACCTTGGAGGTTTTCTAGTCCAACCAGTGGTGGGTTGCTACTGGTTCACCCTAAATCGGGTGAACCGGTAGTGGCGGCGGTGGGAGGCTCCGCCCACCCACCCGGATGCTTCTGCACAGGTGCAGAAGTGTCACACACACAAGCACGCGCGCCCACGAGTAAACCAGTAGCGACGGGTATTGAAACCACAACTGAGTCCAACCCTCTGCTCAGGCAGGAAGACCCTATACAAGTGATGGTTAACCTTTTTGGCATTGCGTGCCAAAAGCGGGGGGAGCACAGGGGGGGTTGCGCATGCACGTACCCACACCCATAATTCTATGCACCCCACCCCCCGTGCATGCATGCATGACCCCCCCTGTGTTCCCCCCACTTTTGGCACGCAATGGCCCAGTGGGCCCAGTAGGCCCATTTTTTGCTCTCCCCAGATTACAGAGCCTCTCTAGGAGCCTGGGGAGGGTGAAAACGGCCTCCCCCCCCGGAGGCCCTCCAGAGGCCAGAAACAGCCCATTTGCCAACTTCTGGTGTGATCATAAGTTGGCAAACGGGCCATTTCCGGCCTCTGGAGGGCCTCTGGGGGGGTGGGGAAGGCCGTTTTTACCCTTCTCAGGCTCCTAAAGAGGCTCTGGAGCCTGGGGAGAGCAAAAAATGGGCCTTCCCCACCCACCCCAAGGCCCTCCAGAGGCAGGAAATAGCCTGTTTCCCTATTTCCAATGGGCCCAGAAGGCCTAAAAATCAGCTGGCTGGTGCACGCATGCGCCAGAGCTGAGCTTGCGTGCCCACCGATATGGTTCTGCATGCCACCTGTCACCATCATGGGTATAGAGTCTTCTGCTTGAGCAGTGGTTGGACTAGAAGACCTTCAAGGTCCCTTCCAACTCTGTTCGTTTGTTATTCAACTGTTATTCAGTTATATTCGCTCCCTAAATGGATGCTGCTCTGTGTTTTCACATATGATTCCTCCTTCCACGTGTTCTCACTGGAATCCATTGCTAAGAAGAGTAATCTCTTTCGTCTTGCTTATTATATTTCTCCCTAGACTGGATTCATCAAGGCTGCAGGGGAGACATGATAGCTGTCTTCAAGTATCTGAAGAGCTGTCATGTAGAAAATAGAGAGAATTGCTCAGAGTTGTTTCAGAAGTCAAGGCATGAAATAATGGGTTTACATTACAAGAATGTAAATTTGGTTGGACATCAGGAGAGAAAAAAAAAATCCTAATAGCAGGAGTTGCTTGGAAATGCAACAGCTTGCCTTGGGAGGCATGGACTTTTGTGGAAACAGTGGACAGTGGAAATGTGTCTGTTGCAAATTTGTAAAACCAGATTCCTGATTTGGGCAAGAAGAAGAAGAAGAAGTTCATATTTAAGGTCCCTACAAACCCTTCTGTTCTATGGTTCTACCTCCTTTTAAAACCTTATTGTAGCTCAGTCACTAAGCTGTATCCAACTGTTCATGACCCCATGGACCACAGCATGCCAGGCTCCCTGTCTTCCACTGTCTCCCAGAGTTTGCCCAAATTCATGTTCATTGCATCGATGACACTATCTAACCATCTCATCCTCTTCTGCCCCTGTCTCCTTTTGCCTTCCATCTTTCCCAGCAACAGGGTCTTTTCCAGTAAGTCCTCTCTTTTCATTTGGTGGCCAAAGTATTTGAGCTTCGGTTTCAGGATCTGTCCTTCCAAAGAATAGACAGAATTGATTTCCTTTAGGATGGACTGATTTGATCTCCTTGCAGCCCAAAGAATTCTCGAGAGTCTTCTTTAACACCTTTTTAACATCTTAGTTGTCCTCTTTATTTTTTATCCTTGTTCCATTTGGTCATTTAAATAGGTCATTTAAATTATGGGCTTTATGTGCTGTCATACATTTCCGTTTTTTCCTTGATTCACCTAGAACAACCTCTCTTGACCTGGTGCCCTGCAGTTACATGGATTTCTCCAAGCCATATAGAAACCATCAGACTGGGGAAAGTGTTACTTGTACATTGAATTCACTAAGTTGTTTCACAAAACCTTCCCCTAAGACAGGGGTGTCAAACTCAATTTCATTGAGGGCCGCATCAGGGTTGTGTTTGATCTTGGTGAACCGGGAAGGCGTGGCCCGGGGGGCATGGCCAGCTTGATGTCACTCATTGAGGCTCCATTTTGGGCCGCGATGGCTTCCTGTGGCCCTCTGCCAGTCAAAGCGGAGCCTCCCCGAGCTCTGTTTTTGCTAGCAGATGATTGCAGGAGGCCGTCACGGCCCAAAACGGAGCCCAGGAGGACTGCATGCAACCATCCCAAGCTCTCTTTTTGCTGGCAGAGGCACAGTGGGCCGGTTCTTCGTTGTTTCCAGGGTGGGCCAGATCTAAGCATCCCGTGGGCCAGATCTGGCCCCTGGGCCTTGAGTTTGACACCCCTGCCCTATGTTGAGGAGACGGATGCAAATAATTTCTCAAAGCTTCTTGAGGTACCTCATAACTAGTGGCTATTGCAGTGTCTACCCCTTTTTTTCTATTTTGCATATGTAAAAAACAAATGCACCATTTTTCATCCTCCATAATATCCAAGTTTTTTTAAAAATGCTTCTTCTGACTGTTTTAAGAAACCTTGGGATGATCTTTCTTTTCTAAAGCATGAGTTGGCAGCCTATGTGTCCCCAATCCCATTTTTATGGTGCCCAAGCATTCAAAAACACAGCATTGGTATCTATGCAAGCCTACCAATTTAGCAATGCGAGTCCCTTCCCTTTTTTTCAGTCCTCAAAAAGTACAAAATTCAGCTGCTCGGTGGTTTAGTTTTGTACCTTTAAAACACCAGGGTACATTCACAATCAGATCACAGTTCTCTATTATATATTTCAGGTACAATCCCCAATAAAAAAATCTCTGGTTTAAAATCTATGTGTTTTTTTTATCATTTTTTCCAACCATGTGTGGATTTTAGTCCACTATCTTTTGGCTTCTGCACAGGTCCACCACATATGGTAATATGAACACGGTATCTGATGACATTTCCAACATTTTTCAGATTTGTTCTTGAACATTCTGGCTATTGATTGTGAATGTATTAACAGAGGCTAGGATTGTGTTTGCTAAAAATTGGAAAAATGAGAAAATACCAACGCAGGATGAAGTTATTAAGAAAATAATGGAATGTGCTGAAAGGAGCAAATTGCCATTTGAAATTAGAGAACAAGAAGATAAACAATACTATAAGATATGGGACCTATTTCATCAATGGTTAGATAAAAAAATATGGAAATGAAATATGGTAGAGATCTTCACAATACAAGAATTGTAGAACTATGTGAAATATAACATAAAGATATATTATCATTGGATAGATTCAAGAGAATGAAATGAATGTTATAATAAAAAATAACTCAAATCTTAGAATATTTTGAATAAATGAGGGAAGGAATAGCCATAGTCAAATAAATGATTAATGAGGATAATAATATTTAGAGATATAATAGGTCGATGATATGAGAATTTAGGTAAACTGTAAATTGTAAGCTATGAATTTGGTGAATGATGCACAAAAGACTTGTAACCAACTGACACGCTGTTTGCAATTGAAGATGGTTTTATGCATGTTTGTTTAAAAATAAATAAAAAATAAAAACAAAACAAAGCACCAGTCTCCAAAATACACAAACACACATGCAAAATGCTTTGATGATGCCAGCATATGCCTGATCATGTTTTCTATAGCCCTCAGAGGCCCAAAAACATTGAAACTTAAATGTGGTTCACAATTAATATACTAGTCTTTTTGGTAGAGAAATGAGGAAATAGGGGACAAATATTCTACAGTAGTTTGCCTCAGCTTCATCAGAAATTAGCAGCAGATTACAATATTGTAATCTATCTTCCTTATGTGGGCATGCAGAATTTATTTATATATTTCCCACCTTTGTTATTTTTACAAATAACTCAAGGCAGTGAAGATATCAATACACCATCTTCCTATTTTTCCCACAAGAACAATCCTGTGTAGTGAATTGGGCTGAGATAGAAAGTGACTGACCCAAGATCATCCATCTGACTTTCATGCCTATTGCCTATGTCAGGACTAGAACTCACAGTCTCCTAGGGATTGCCCCCAAATCACTCAGCTGACTTTCATGGCTAAGGTAGGACTAGAATTCACAGTCTCCTGATTTCTAGCCCGGTGCCTTGATAACTGGATCAGCATCAAGAACAATTGCTGGAATTGGGTATGTCTAGTTTAATGAAAAGAAGGACTCGGTGATATGATAGGAGTGTTCCAATATCTCAGGGGTTGCCCCAAAGAAGAGGGGATCAACCTATTCTCCAAAGCACCTGAAGGCAGGACAAGAAGCAATGGGTGGAAACTAATCAAGGAGAGAAGCTACCTAGAACTAAAGAGACATTTCTTGGCAGTTAGAACAATTAATTGGTGGAATGACTTGGCTCCAGAAGTTGTGAATGCTACGACACTGGAAGTTTTTAAGAAGAGATTGGACGACCATTTGTCTGAAATGGTGTAGAGTTTCGTACCTGAGCATAAAATTGGACTAGAAGACCTCCAAGCAGTGGTGGTATTCAGCCGGTTCTCTCCAGATCGGGCAAACCGGTAGTGGCAACTGAGGGAGGCTCCGCCCACCCACCTGGACGTAATGCGCGAGCACTGCGCATGCACAGAAGGCCATGCAGATGTGCAGATGAGGCACGTGCGAGAGCGCACATTTGCAAACCGGTAGGGAAAGTAAGTGAATCTCACCTCTGCTTCCAAGGTCCCTTCCAACTATTTTATTTTTGTTCTGTTCTGTTCTGTTCTGTTCTGTTCTGTTCTGTTCTGTTCTATTCTAGACACATAATCTTAGACATCTGAATGTTGCTAGGCTGGGGTATATTCATTGGGAAATCTGGGAAATGAATTTCTTATATAAAAGCCCTTAGATTTGGAGATTCTACCCTTGAAATACTACCTTCATGTAAGGATACAGAAATGTCATCAGCAATATTCTTCAGGAGCTATTTCAGTAAAAATAATTAAAAATCAACATATTGTGTTTCTAATTTCTAGTGTCCGTATGAAAACTGGAATTTCATTTGTCATGCTCGGATTTCCTACTTAACAAATCCTCTATTAAAAGGCAGTGACATAATGTTTTCTGTAGACTAATGAGCATCAGAATTAAAAACACCCACAGGGCTGTTTTGCTTGGAGAGAATAGCAAAGCATTATCAAAAAAAGAAGCAAACACCCAATAGATCCTACCAGACAGAGCAGCTGCTACCAAAGACTTTGGCTTTGAGAAATAAAAAATTAAAATATTATTCTAATTTGACATCTATGATTGCAGAGCCTCGGTGGCATAGTGGTTAGAATGCAGTAGTGCAGGCTACTTCTACTAACTTCTGGCTGCCTGCAATTTGGCAGTTCAAATCTCACCAGGCTCAAGATTGACTCAGCCTTCCAGCCTTCCGAGGTGGGTAAAATGAGGACCCAGATTGTTGGAGGCAAGATGCTGACTCTGTAAACCACTTAGAGACAGCTGTAAAACACTGTGAAGTGGTATATAAGTCTAAGTGCTATTGCTATTAGGACCCACCGAGGTTCTAGATTTCAGCCACAATTAAGGCTCAAATTTAGGCTTTGTATGATCCCTGCAGTTGTTTTAGCAATAATTTTGCAAGTGACTTCTTCTGAGGATGGAGAGAGAGTCTGGGCCAAAGTCAGAGCTGGAATTTATGGTCTTCTGGTTTGTAGTCTAGTTTCTTGACCAGTACACAAAACTAGCTCTCAGTTCAAGCCTGAACCCATTTTAATTTAGCAGAAGCCTGGATCATGAAATACATCAAAATTTCTCAGGTTTTCGCAGGTGTTTGTATGTAGGTCTTTGGTTATTCGGGTCTTCTCCCACGTAAAATTGGAAGTGTCTTGGCGACATTTCGATGAAGTCTCATTCGTCATCTTCAGGCTGGTGTTCTCGGCTTCGTGGTGTTCGTGCTCCTGGAAGCACGAAGCTGAGAACACCAGCCTGAAGATGATGAATGAGACTTCATCGAAACGTCGCCAAGACACTTCCAATTTTACGTGGGAGAAGACCCAAATAACCAAAGACCTACATATATATATATATATATATATATATATATATATATATATATATATATATATATATATATATATATTAATGTTAAAATTATACGTAATAATGTTTTACCTGTAAATGACTTTTTCTGTTTTAATCACAATAATGCATGCACGAACAACCGATTTAAACTCAGTGTAAATTGTTCTAAACTTGACTGTAAAAATATGATTTCTATAATAGAGTTGTCAAAGTCTGGAATGCCCTACCTGATTCAGTTGTCTCAGCTACAAATTTTCACAGCTTCAGTCACAAATTGACTTCTGTGGACCTTACTTCATACTTAAGCGGTCAGTAAAGGGGGCGTGCATAAGTGCACTAATGCGCCTATTGTCCCTGTCATTGTATTTTTATTCTCTTATTTTTTATTCTCATTTTTGTTTGACAAATTCCAATAAAATAAATATGCATTGCTGATCGCAGAGGGAAACAGCAAGGCGATTCAAAATCTCCCTCTGCTGGGACTTCCTAATTTGCCAGATTAGACTAAAATGTGTTTGGGTAGATTTTGTGTGTGTGTGTGTGTGGGGAGGGGGGGGGCTGCATGTTCTATGAACAAAATTCTTGTGTTTTGTTAGTCTTATTTGAGAGTTAAGTTTGTTGGATGGATCCAGAAACTAAGAACCAAAGTCAGTACCTTCATCTTCTTAATAACTCCATGAACTGGCCATAAATGGAGAATATAGTACAGTTTGGGAGATCTCAGTAGAGGATGACTGTCAGCTTTGGAAGCCATATTAGGCCAGAAACTTCCATGCTGCCACCTTCTCATGTGTGGGAAAGTAGGAGGGGGGATTTAGTAGAGGGGTTGTCTGTAGACATAATAGCATTCTTCCTGTCGGTCAAGGTCAGGCCGATCCTGCATCTGGAGAAGGAGTGGTCGGAGTGAGGTCTCGAGATGGGACAGATGGTGATTGGAGCATGTGATCAACTGAGGAATGAGGGGATGGTTTGGGGGTTTTTGATTTACTGAGGGAAAACCTGGACCTCTCAGATTTGGGTTTTCTCAGATGTGCTGGGTTACCTATTCTAGTAAATAGAACTTTGGAAAATGCTTGCTTCAGAGTCTTTACTTGGAGTTGGGGGTTTTCTGGAACACTGACATTGACCTTAGTAAACTCAGTTCTGTTCTGTCCCCGTACCACACACGCACCCCCACGGACGGCCCGGAGTTCATAAGCCACACAACAAAATTCTTTGAAGATAAAGGTGGCAGCAACCCAGTGGCTAGCTGCCAATTCAGACTTTACTCACACAAAACAAAGATTAGACTGCAAGCATTCCGATAAAGCAGGCAGAGTTTCAACACTACAAGGATTAATCCAAATGCAGTCCGATAAAGCAGGCAAAGTCCAGTAACGCAGAGATCATGGATTATTTCTAGTTTTTGCTCGTCACAAACTGAACCGGCCACCACACCCACATTTATACCCTGTGGGGTGTGGTCCAGTGACTCAGCTAATCTCTGGCATGCCTTCCCCTCTGCTGTGCATGCTTCTCCCTGCGCCTCTGCCGAGGGTCCAGCCAGCACTTATCTTCTTTGTCGCTGTCCACCTGTGGCTGCAGGGATGTGCTTGGCTCTGAGCCTATCTTTTGGCTGTCCTACAGAGGCATTGCCAGAGAGGAGGGTCCTGGAGAGGGAGGCCTTGCCAACTCCTCTCCCTCGCTCTCAGAGTCTGCATCTGTTGATAGCCCAGGCTCAGGCAACGGAGTCACACAGTCTATGAGTTTTCTTCACTTAGTCACTATCAACACTATCACTATCAATAATAGGATTCTTCTTCTTCTTGCCTTTGTTGTTGTTATTGTTCAGTCATTAAGTTGTGCCCAACTCTTCATGACCCCATGGACCATTGTATGTCTGCCCCCCCTGTCTTCCTCCTGTAGTTTGCCCATATTCATGTTCATTGCATTGATGACACTAACTTACCTTCTCATTCTTTCTTGTCCCCTTTTCCTTTTGCCTTCCATCTTTCCCAACATCGGGATCTTCTCCAATGAGTCCTCTCTTCTCATTGGGTGGCCAAAATATTTGAGCTTCAGCTTCAGTATCTGCCCTTCCAAAGAACAGTCTGGGTTGATTTTTTGGGGGGTTGGGCTGACTTGATCTCCTTGCAGGTTAAGGAACTCTCAAGAGTCTTCTCTCTCCTAGACCTTATCTGCCAATAATAGAGGTTAATGCAACTGATGGTTTCTCCAATTGGACTGACAAATGGGTGACTAGCAACAGCAAGATAAACCAAAGCCAATTGTGCCATCTTCCTTCCAGATTACGGACACCAGCAAAAATTGATAATCCCAGTCCGAATGCCATCCTAAATAATTGGCTGTAATGGAAAGCATTACAAAACAGAGATAACTTTGAAGAAAATATGTGGTGATTATTACAGAAATACCAGCTAAGTTTTGGAAGACAGGAAGAGGTCAGCAAGAAACTCAAGATTGGTCTCTCTTGACTTTCTTGGGTATAAAAGGGAGAGAAAAGAAAACTGTCTGGATTTCATGACTCTCTTATTGTAGTTTATGTCAGCAAAATACATCCCTAGGATTGTTTGTGGTATCTGTTTTCTGTCCGGGCTTAACTTGAAAGTCCAATATTGGCAAAGGGAATTCTGGCATGCTCCCTAAATTCTTCAATTTGCTACTCTGTGTGTTTATCATCTGTATCTTTATTTCCACCCCACCTCCCCACACTGTAAATGGGTTTTTATAGGCAGTTTACTTAAAAGCAGGGTACATTATCTTCAACATGGAGCCCCATAAAGCCATCTCTTCATTTGTGTTAATAGGGAGGAAAAAAGAAAGAAGCGAAATGGAATTATGTCATCTTAATGCAAACATGGTGCTAAGTAGTAAAATAATAGGCAAAGAGCTTGATTCTTTCCTGGATGATCTTTGCTGTGGCTGTAATAAATTGTTTCACTCTGCAGCTGTGGCTCCTTTAGGCTCAAGAGACTTCTAAGTCAGTTCTGATTCTTTGATGTGGTTTGGAAGGATTCATTTTCAGAATGCCTTGTTACCTAAACACGGTAATTTTACACAGCACAGCAGGGTGATGGGGGAGGATTATTTTCTGTTATATTGATTCAACGTAGAGCAAAGGGAAGGCTCTGTGCATGCTGGCAAATACTCTCCAAATTATCACTGGGATCATTGTCCCCATGTTCTGCAGGAAAATGCAAACAAAACAACCTTTTAAAAGATGACTTGCATGTCACAAAATGCTCCTGCAAAATAGTCTTTTAGTAAATTTTGATTTTTTTTCAGGGTGTTTTTTTTAAAAGCAAGATCTTACATAATATCTACGACAATGCATATCCAATAGCGGGAAGGACAGAAGCTTGGTAATTATTGAATCAATATAGTAAGCACAGTACAGCAATATATCACCTGCAGGTACAATACTTATTGCAATACCCCTAAGATGGACACTGCAAATCCTTAAATTAAATTGATAGGTATTTCAGGAGAAAGCTAGATCTCGTGAGATTTCACCATTCTTGTATGAAATTTTATAAACTCGCACCCGAGAGAACTGACACCTTTTGTGTGACAATGTCCAAATTCTGGTGTTTTTTTTTTTTAAATCTCTCATAAGATTTGTGTCAGTGTTCCAAGTAATGCATCCAGTAAAATCAGAACTCAGAAGACAGGTAGATTCCTCAAAGAACATATTTATTGGGTACATCATATCGGCACAGGTAGTGAAAACAAACTCTAAACGTTCCCGTGGTTTTCCCCTAGTTAAAAGAGCAAATATTTCCCTCCCCAGATATCACCGGTCACATTGTCCAATGTGAATAGCTGGCAGGTTGCTTGGTCATTCATCTCCTCCCTCAACTGCCACCTGTTGAGATGACCTTGGTTCTCACAAGAAAACTTTTTGTTTTGACTATTAGCAAGCAAATCTATTTTCCCCACTCCCTTCCCCTTCTCAGAGTTTTTTTTTTTTTTTTTAATTTATATTCCGCCCTTCTCCGGAGACTCAGGGCGGCTTACAATGCGTTAAGCAATAGCCTTCATACATTTGTATATTTTATACAAAGTCATCTTATTGCCCCCACAATCTGGGTCCTCATTTCACCTACCTTTGAAAGGATGGAAGGCTGAGGCAACTATGAGGCAGCACAAGATGGCTTCAGCCAGGTTCGCTTCAGACTTGACAGTTTGATCATATTTTAAGATTAGGGTTGATTTCAAAAACTGGGGAGCATCATTTGTGCAATGGGATTCAAGTAATTTAACAACCGGTCCTCTGCCCTAATGATTTCTTCCAACAACCAGTTTGCCAAACTGCTCAGAAAGTTAACAGCCGGTTCTCCCGAAGAGGTGCGAACTGGCTGAATCCCACCACTGAATGAAGCCAATGTGTATTTAAAAATATCTTGCAATACTGTTACACTAAGAAACAAGGCTGGGAAATCATATAGTATACTGTTTCTCAGCCTTGGCAAGTTTAAGACATGTAGATGTCAACTCCCAGAATTGGAGTTGAAGTCTAGATGTCTTCAAGTGATCTAGTTGAAGTTGAACTCCATGTGTCTTAAACTTGCCAAGGTTGAGAAACACTGTGTTACATTCCAGTAGTGGTATTCACTTACCTTCGCTACCGGTTCGGAACTTGGAGCACGCGTGTGCATGCGCTCGCTTCACTCACACGCACCACCTTTGCACGGGCGCAGAGCATCTGTGATGATGTCAGGGTGGATGGGTGGAGCCTCCTGTTGCTGCCGCTATTGGTTCACCCGAACCGGGTAGAACCGCTAGAATCCCACCACTGCTACATTCTGGAATTCTCTCTAATGCTTTTATCAGCAGTGACCAGAAGAAACTTCAGTTTTTCTTCGGTGTAAAGAAGTAATGGGTTGTTTCAGTGTTTGTTAGCCTGTGTACATTGGGACACTCAATCAGAATAGAGCTGGAAGGGACCTTGGAGGTCTTCTATCCAACTCCCTGCTGAAGCAGGAAACCCTATACTTGTGATGGCGAACCTATGGCACGCGTGCCACAGGTGGCACATGTAGCATATCAGTGGGCACACCAGCTTAGCTCTGGCGTGCATGCGCGCGCCGGCCAGCTGATTTTCGGGCCTTCTGGGCCCACCAGAAGTAGGGAAACAGGCTGTTTCCTGCCTCCGGAGGGCCTGTGGGGGTGGGGAAGGCCCGTTTTTCTTTCTTACCTGGCTCCAGATCCTCTCTATGCATCTGTAGAGGGTGAAAACAGCCTTTCCCACTCCCTCAGAGGCCCTCTGGAGGCCTGGAACGGCTCATTTCCCAACTCCTGGTGGGACAGGAAGTGACGTTTTTTGCTGTCCCCAGCCTCCAGAGACTCCTAGAGAGGTGCACAGAATTATGGGTGTGGGCACGCACATGCGCGAACCTCCCCCACCCCACCCCTCTCCTGGCACGCAATGGCAAAAAGTTTAGCCATCACTGCCCTATGCCATTTCAGACAAGTGGCTGTCCAGTCTCTTCTCAAAAACCTCCAGTGATGAAGCACCTACAATTTCTGAAGGTAATCTGTTCTACTGGTTAAGTGTTCTCACTGTTAATAAGTGTTATTAAGTTTTCCTTAATTCCAGGTTGCTTCTCTTCTCGATTAGTTTCTTGTTTTGCATTCTGTGCTTTAGAAAATAAGTTGACTCCCTCTTCTTTGTGGCAGCCCCTCCAATACTGGAATACTGCTATCACATCGCCCCTAATCCTTCTTTTCTATAGACTAGTCATATCCAATTTCTGCAACCGTTCTTCATAAGTTTTGGTCTCCAGGCCTTTAATCATCTCTGTTACTCTTCTTTACACTTTTTCCAAAGTCTCAACATCTTTTTTTTAATGTGGATGCAGTATTCCAGGTGGGGTCTTACTACAAGTAAGAATATAGGTACATGAGAAGCCACATGCTTTCCAGTTTGTGATACATGAATGAGAGGGAAAATAAGTTAGAATGGATCCTAAAGCAGCATCCTGAGCCAAAACATAATTGTTTTTCATCAAGCACTGGGGGATTACTTTTGAGATGTATTTTTCATTATTTTTGAACTCAGTCGTTTTGGGAGAGTTCCTCCCTTCCCGAAATTTAATCTTATTCTGTTCAGTTTTAGAGAATTATTCAGCAGATGGACAGGCAAAAACAGCATGGTGGCCTAATGATGAAGGCACTTATCTCCTACTGAGTTCAATCCTAGGTAGCAGCAGATATTTCTTTCCTAGGGTGCAAAAATATCTGCTGCGAACTCCATATAGGTGTCAGGAAGGGCATCTGGTCAGTAAATGCTCAGCTCCATCCGATTGCTCTGACTCTACTCTGAATTAAGGGACTACAGATCTGTAAAAACATAACATAACAAAATGAAACAAAACAAAAACCTACTGATGGACAGGCAAGCATTCTAAGACCCTTTCCATGACTTCTTTCCAACATATCATTGGGTTGAAAAATGGGATAAACATATGCTCAAATCAACCAGCACTGCAAACCTCTAAATTTCACAGAGATTTTCTGAAGTTACTCTAATCTTACACCACCTCTGAATTGCAAAAGTTAAATTATCTGACATTTATGGGCAGGATAATGCTTAGCTTTACATATTTTGCTTTGCATTAATTGTCAAACATAATATGCTTTATTCATATATGTATTTTATTTGCCATCCATCTCACTAATCAGGTGACTATCTATCTATCTATCTATCTATCTATCTATCTATCTATCTATCTATCTATCTATCTATCTATCTATCTATCTATCTATCTATCTATCTATCTATCTATCCATCCATCCATCCATCCATCCATCCATCCATCTATCTAGCTATCTATGCAAAAGGGGAGATGGCAGCAATTCAGGTCTAAAATGTATTATAAATACTTTCCTGGCTTTGGAATATGTTTATGGGGGAATAAAAGCTTTACTGAATTACTTTGCCTTTATTGATTATTTTAAACTATAAGAACTGGGTTTAGTAAGAAAAAGTGGTAATCCAATTGATCCTAAAGCATAATATGGAAGAATATGCATTATGTATTCTCACAGTCACTTTTCCTTTGTTATTCACTTGGCACGCTTATTACATAATACCAGGTACTAAAAGGTTCTAAGGGAGCTTTAATTCAAATAAAGAACTTGTTGTAGTTCATTTACACACTTTTTGAATTGCTTAAGACTATTTTTACAACATGCACACATACACCCTCTGCTGCCTACTAACACCTGGATTTCCTAATTATTTTAAATGCAGAACGTAATTGCCTGTTGAAGGGTTGCTGCATTGTTAAGATGCTAATTGTTCCAAAAGTTTCAGAATAAAGAACTTGATGTATTTTATAATCCTCCAAAGATTGAACAAAAAGCCTACAGGACTCATAGATTTTTTTAAAAAAACCACCTGATGTCACCCCCAAAGTTATTTATTGTTTGCTGTTTCTAATTAGAATCCTCAAATTGTGTTAAGTTGATTAATCAGTCTTACTGCAAAGGAGATAATTAAATTAAAGCTCACGGAGTGAGTAAACGGGATTGCTAACAGGAGTTTGCCATTGGAATTTGATGGGTAGTCCCTGAGAAATTTTTCATCTTAACTAAACAGGATGTAATTAGTTAACTACAGAGCCTGAAATGGGTAGTAGAAGAGGTCAGATAAGATTCTACTGGTGGAAACTTAACAAACAAAATTAGCTAGATGGAAACCAACAATCATGGCCTGTACCAGGGGTGGGTTCTAATTTTTTTTTACTACCGGTTCTGTGGGCATGGCTTATTTCGTGGGTATGGCTTGGAGGTCATGTGACTAGGTGGGCGTGGCTAGCTGGTCAGAGTCATTTCTGGAAGGTCTTCGCACTTACGACCAGTCCTCGCACTTACGACCCAACTCATTTGTTTGCTTTTAACACTTATCAGCTGTAGGACGGCCCTTTGAAGCCCCGCGGCAAGAGTTTAAACAGTTTTTTTCCCTCTAGTCATCAACTGGGAGTCAGGAGGCAGCAATAGATTGGGGGTGGGACCAAATAAAAGGTAAGAAAAACGTGGGGAGGGGGTGGGAGGGTGGGGGGGGGAGAACCAGTTCGGTGACGTCATATCGTCACTGCTACCGGCTCGGCCGAACTGGACCGAACCGGGAGGAACCCACCACTGGCCTGTACTAATTTCAGGCCAGTCTTTGTCCCTGTCTGAAAATAATGGGGTGCACACTTGTAGATGTCAGTTATTGAAGTATTCAGTATTCAGCGAGGCTGAGTAAGACCTCCTACCTCCCCACCATGAGACAGACTGCACCATTGAAATCATCCCCAGGGCAAAACTACCCAAACCCAAACTGTATGCTATGATGCCCCGGGAAATGCAAGAAATGCACAAATACATAGACAAAAACCTAGCAAGGGGGTTCGAGCCAGTCAAGCCACGGGTCACAGCCCCAATCCTATTCAAAGAAAAAAAAGATGGACCTATCAGATTGTGCGTGGATTTTAGAGCACTAAACTGTGTGTGTGTACACGACCTATACCCCCTCCCTGTCATGAAGGACATGCTATCTCACCTAGCCAAGGGAAAAGTTTTTACCAAATTAGACCTCAGAGAAGCATACTACCGAATATGCATCAGGGAGGGAGATGAATGGAAAACAGCATTCAATTGCCCTCTAGGGAGCTTCCAATTCAAAGTGATGCCTTCGGGACTCACCTTCGGATGCCTTTCGAGCAAGCTAGGGATGCTTTGCAAGTTGACATAGAAATTGTCAGTGTGCAGCAGTTGCCTTAGAACAAGAGTGATTGCACTTCAGTTGATGAAGATTGATTAGACAACAGAAAGGATTAGACAATTACAGTAGGAACTGAGAATGGAAGCCATAATACGGCTTTGTTCCTCTACTAATTTTAATCCGGGTAATCCACTTGGAGTTTTAGAAGGAAGAAAAAGAGGAAAATAAGACTAGTGGAAGAAAGTAATGACCAGAAGCAGGACAGGAAGATACTCTGCAGCAATGGAACTCAGAAACATTATTAAACACCTATAGTACTAGGGTGCATAAACAGAATCAAGATCATGTGAACTGTTAATACCACTTTATAATGCTTTGGTAAGGCCACACTTGGAATACTGCATCCAGTTTTGATCGCCACGATGTAAAAAAGATGTTGAGATGCTAGAAAGAGTACAGACAGAGAAGGGCAACCAAGATGATGAGGGGATTGGAGGCTAAAACATATGAAGAACGGTTGCTGGAATTGGGTATGTCTAGTTTGATGAAAAGAAGGACTGATAGCAGTGTTCCAGTATCTCAGGAGCTGCCACAAAGAAGAGAGAGTCAAATTATTCTCCAAAGCATCTGAGGGCAGGACAAGAAGCAATGGGTGGAAACTAATCAAGGAGAGAAACAACCTAGAACTAAGGAGAAATTTCCTGACACAACAATTAATCAGTGAAACAACATGCCTCCAGAAGTTGTAAATGCTCCAACACTGGAGGTTTTTAAGAAGAGATTGGATAACCATTTGTCTGAAGTGGTGTAGGGTTTCCTGCCTAAGCAGGTGGGTGGACTAGAAGATCTCCAAGGTCCCTTCCAACTCTGCTATTCTATTCTATTCTATTCTATTCTATTCTATTCTATTCTAGTCTAGTCTAGTCTAGTCTAGTCTAGTCTAGTCTAGTCTAGTCTAGTCTAGTCTAGTCTTTATTGTAGTTTAATTCTATTAAACTATTCTATTCTAAGCTTGATCAAGGAGGTTGAATGTTCTGTGGGGGTTGGAGATGAAAACATTGATGTCAAGATCTCAGAGAAAGACTTGCACAAGACAGAAGGACGTGGGGGTGTTGATGTAATACTCTTTTTAAAGCACTTAAAGAAAAATCAGAAAGAACATTGGCTCATAAAGTTCATGCCTTTTGTTATCTTTACACCAGTAGTCAGGGAATGGGAAATAAACTAGATGATCTTGTACTCTAAGTATAAAAGGGCAAATATGATTTAATAGATGTAATAACGACCTGATGGGGTGACTCCCCAGATTGGACTATAGTGATTGAGGTATACAATTTGTTCAAAGAAATAGAAGCAAGTGAAAAAGAATTACACTTTTAACATGTCCACACCCACTCAAATATCCAGGTGAATTATCTTGGTGATATTACAGACAGTATCTGGGTTACAATTAATGGAGGAACAAGCAGTATTGTTGATGTTTGCTACTGTTCAATGAACCAAAAGGGATATGTGAATGCTTTCCAAACAAAAACTGAAGACGTTTCACAGGAGACAAATTAGTAACAGTGAATAACTTTAACTTCCAGGGAATTCCTAACTTTTATTGCTGACAACCTTCTCATTTAGAGAGTGGAGAAAGTTAGAAGTGGATCATTTATTCTTTGTCTGCTATCAATCAATATGAAAGACTTTTGAAGAAAACGAATAAGGCAAAATAATTGTGTACTGTAATGCTGGGTCTTGTTCATTTTAAGGAAAACTAAATGTGTGTGTGGTCAACCATGGAACTTGATTTTAAATGAGTTTTAATAAACCTGAAACACTGATAGGTAGGATTCCATAGTAAGAGAAGCTAATAGGAAAAGGTCATTTGGAATTGCTAATATAAGAGATACTAAAAGAACAATTGCAAACAATTTCATTAGAGAAAATGAGGGACAACAGATGAAGCCAAAATGGCTGCCAAAAAAGGTTTAGTGATGATCTGAAAAAGGACATATATATAGAAGATGGAAACAGGGGCACTTTAGCAAGGAAGACAGCATGGACTTACAAAGAGGGCATTGAGAAATTAAACCTCAGAATCAGCTGTGGGTTTCACATTTTGTTACCACTGGTTTGCATGCACCTGGCCTTCCGTGCATGTGCTTTGCTCACGTGTGTGCCTTCCACACTTGCGTCCCACCTCAAAACCATGCCTAAATAGGACGGCATAGAGCCGAGGTGGGTGGGCACGAACTGGTGGGTCCGAACCTGTACGAACTGGCTGAATACCACCTCTGCTCAGAATGAAGGGAGGTCGTTTCCAACAACAGGAAATTCTAAAGAGCAGGAAGAGTTGGTAGGATTGAAATTTGAGCCTGATGGAAACTTGGGCAGAGAATAACAGATTAACAGAGTTGGAAGATACCTTGGAGATCTTCTAATCCAACCCTTTGCTCAGGCAGGAGATCCTATACCATTTTGGACAAATGGCTGTCCAATCTCTTCTTGAAAACCTCCAGTGATGGAGTATCCATAACTTCTGAAGACAAGCCATTCCACTCGTTTATTGTTCTCACTGTCAGGAAATTTCTCCTTAATTCTAGGTTGCTCTCTCCTTGATTAGTTTCCACCCATTGCTTCTTCTCCTGCCCTCAGGTGCTTTGGAGAATAGTTTTATTCTTATTTAGATAATTTTTGTCATTGCACAGTGTACATGGATTGTATCATGCACTTTTGAAACTTGCTGATTGTCTGTCTAAAACTTTGTTTTATATTTGAAAAAAAAATCATGCAAATAGATGGAGAGTGAGATAATTAGAAGAGTGGAAAAAATGTTCCCTGGCTTTAAAAAAAGGGAAAAGAAGGTCTAGGGAAATACAGATTAGTTAAGTCTAATACTGATATCTGGGATAATACCAGATAATAAAGAGATTGATCTGAAAGCATTTTGAAAACAATGCAGAAATACTTAAATATAATGCAATATAAAAAGATGCTGAGATTCTGGAAAGAATACAGAGAAGAGTGACAAAAATGATTAGGGGGCTGGAGGCTAAAACATGAAGAACAGTTGCAGGAATTGGATATGTCTAATTTAATGAAAAGAAGGACTAGGGGGAACATGATAGCAGTGTTCCAATATCTAAGGATAAGAGACTGCCATAAAGATGAGGAGGTCAATCTATTCTCCAAAGCACCTGAAGGCAGGACAAGAAGCAACAGTTGGAAACTAATCAAAGATGTAACCAACCTAGAATGAAGGAGAAATTTCATGGTGAGAACAGTCAACCAGTAGAACAGCTTGCCTTCAGAAGTTGCGGGTGCTTCTTTACTGGAGGCTTTCAAGAAGAGACTGTATAGCCATTTGTCTGGTATAGGGTTTCCTGTTTGAAATAGAAGACCTCCAAGGCCCTTTCCAACTCTGTTATTCTCTGTTATGTTCTATGTCAGTGATGGCTAACCTTTTTGCCATCATGTGCCAGGATGGGGGGGGCAGGGGGGGTGTCGCGCATGTGTGTGCCCACATCATTATTCTATGCGCCCCGCCTCTGCACATGTGTGCATGACCCCCCCCCCGTTCCTGGTACACGATGGCCCAGCAGGCCCGTTTTTCTGTCTCACCTGGCTCCAGAGCCTCTCTAGGAGTCTGGGGAGGGTGGAAATGGCCTTCCTTAACCCCCCGCCCCGGAGGCCCTCCAGAGGCCAGAAGCAGCCCATTTGCCAACTTCTGGTGGGACCAGAAGTTGGCAAATGGGCCATTTCTGGCCTCTGGAGGGCCTCCGGGGGATGGGTGGGTGGGGAAGGCTGTTTTTGCCCTCCCCAGACTCCTAGAAAGGCTCTGGAGCCAGGTGAGAGAGAAAAACGGGCCTTCCCCCACACCACCCGAGGCCTTCCAGAGGCAGGAAACAACCTGTTTCCCTACTTCTGGTGGGCCCAAAAGGCCCGAAAATCAGCTGGCTGGTGTGCGCATGCACACCAGAGCTGAGCTTGCATGCCCACTGATATGGCTACATGTGCCATCTGTGGCACACGTGCCATAAGTTTGCCATCACAGTTCTATGTTATGTTAAAAGTCATAATAGATTTGTCATGAAACAGTTTGGTTGGACTAACCTTAATCTATTTTTGAGAAGGGAGCTCCCTTAATAGATAGTTGGTTTGTTGTAGATACAATACATCTTGATTTCAGAAAAGTATTTGACAGTAGCCCTTGGCATTCTTATTAGTAAGCTAGTTGAGGGTGGCTGGATGGCATTACAATTAAGTGCCTCATCACTGCTTGAAAAATTGTACTCAACAGTTTATCAGCAGTTCATCATACTGGCAGGAGATATCAAATGAGGTGCCAAAAGTTCAGCCTGGGGTCCTCTCCTCATCAACATTTTTATTAACGAAGATGAATGGAATCTTTATTAATTTTGCAAGATTGGGTGGGATAGCTAATACTCCAGAAGAGAGAAATAAAATTCAAACTAATCTTGACAGGTTAGAGAAATGATATCAGAAAAAGATTAAGACAATGAGAAGATCTTTACTTGGGAAACAAAAATCAATTTGATAGATGTAGGTTGGGGATACCTGACTTATTAAAACCACTTGTTTGTTTTTTTTAAATATGGAATATTATTTATTGCAAACCAATTATGAAAGATATAGAAGGTAAATGAAGAAATATAGTTCCCAAATCATGGGAAGCAATTGCCAAAACTTGAGTTCACTTGTGAACATCACATTTTGAGAAGAATTCAGATAAATTGTAGTTTGTCAGCTGAAGAGCAGAAAGGATAATCAGGTGACTAGAAATTAATTCCAATAAAAAGTGACGGAAAGAACTGTGAATGTCTAGACTTCACAGACAGACAAAAGGGATGTGACAGCTTTCTTGAAGTATCTGAAAGGAAGTGGCAGAGGGCAAAAGACCCCATTCTTCATTGTTCCAGGCTATGAAATAATACTTTGAAATTACAGGAAGGTATATTCCGACTGAATGTCAGAAAAATTATACAACAGTAAGAGCAATTGGAAAATGGAAACCAATAGACAGAATCTTGCCAGACTAAACCTTTACTACTCACACTCTAACATATATATGGGAGATTCTATGGCAGTGATGGCTCACCTTTTTGCTATCGCGTGCCAGGAGGGAGGGGCTGAGGGGTCGCGCGCATGCCCACACCCATAATTCTATGCACCCTGCCCCCATGCATGTGCGTGCGACCCCCCCATGCTCCCCCCACTCCTGGCATGCAATGGCCCAGTAGGCCCATTTTTCGCTCTCCCCAGGCTCCAGAGCCTTTCTAGGAGTCTGGGGAGGGTGAAAATGGCCTCCCCCCTGACACCCTTCAGAGGCTGAAAACAGCCCATTTGCCAACTTCCAGTCCCACCGGAGGGCCTCCGGGGGGTGGGGGTGGGAGGAAGGCTTTTTTCACCCTCCCCAGACTCCTAGAAAGGCTCTGGAGGCTGGGAACAGCAAAAAACAGGCCTTCCCCACCACCACCCTGAGGTCCTCCGGGGGCAGGAAACAGCCTGTTTCCCTACTTTTGGTGGGCCCAGAAGGCCTGAAAATCAACATGCGCGTGCCAGAGCTGAGCTTGCGTGCCCACTGATATGGCTACATGTGCCAACTGTGGCACGCGTGCCATAGGTTCGCCATCACGGTTCTACGGAATGACTATCTTTACCCTCTTCCTCTGTCTCTGATGCAGTTCTGGGCTGTGCTGACTCTTGTTTCATACCCTCTCCTTGAATGTGCTCTCTCCTTCCTGGAAAATTGTCACTTGACTGTAGTCTATCATACATACATCCCTTCCCAATGAATATAATCAGAAAAAGTGTTAAGCACAGTTGATAGAGCCAGGCCCATCTCCCCCCCCACCTCCCATCCAAAAAAACCATAAGAAATACCAACTTATAGGGATTTAAGTTTCTTTAAGTTTCAGGAATCCCAAAATAACTGGTATATAAACAGAAATCAAACCCCACTCCCTACTAGCACTGAAATGGTTACCTAGTTGGGTAATGAAATGTCTGCAAGAAAACAACCAAGCTCAGAGAGACCCAAGGACCCCACAGTTCAACCTTGAGCTATAAATATTCTCTTCTTTTTGGCAATGCCGTTACAGTGTGCTCTGCGGCTTAGATCATTTGAGATAAGTACTCCTAGGTCCTTGATAGAATGAGGGTCATCTACGAGATCGTTTCCACCTAACTTGTATTTGGTGTTCCGATTTTTATTGCCAATGTGTAGGATGGAGCATTTGTTAGTTGAAATTTGGAGTTGCCAATTACGTGACCATTCTGACACATAGTCTAGGTTGCTTTGTAGAGCAGCAGCATTAATTCTTAATTGATTAAAGACTTAGCACAATAATTCTGATCTCTATATTTTGTGATGTGTTCCCTGGCATTGCCAGATTGTACAGCTAGTCCTCAACTTACGATCACAATTGAGCCCAACATTTCTGTTGCCAGGTGAGACGGTTAAGTGAATTTTGCCCATTTTATGATCTTTATTGCCACAGTTGTTAAGCGAATCACTGCAGTTGTTAAGTTAATAACACGGTTGTTAAGTGAATCTGACTTCCCCATTGATTTCGCTTGTCAGAAGGTGGCAAAAGGGGATCACATGATCCCAGGACACTGCAACTGTCATGAATATGAGTCAGTTGCCAAGCGTCTGGATTTTGATCAGATGACCTTAGGGATGCTGTAACATTCGTAAGTGTGAAAACTGGTCATAAGTCGCTTTTTTTCAATGCCATCGTAACTTTGAATGATCATGAAATGAACTGTTGTAAATCGAGGACTATTGTTGTGGCACGCCAGCAGCCAGCACAGCTGGCAGCAGATTCGGACAGTGAGGAGGTTGGGGAGGAATGTGGGCCAGTCTTGGAGTCTGGAGAAGGCTCGGATGATGGCTTTGAGTCGGAGTCAGAGAAGGGGCCAAGGCCATCTGGTAATTCTTTGCTGCCTCTGGAGTCTCCAAAGTCTGACATCAGCGAGGCAGAACAGTGGGAGCCTGTTCCCAGTGTGCGCATGCGCAGAGCTGCCAGAAGACAGGAACAATTAAGAAAACAGGGTCAATTTGGGAGTAAGGCTTGGAGATTATTGGCCCCTTCCATAAGACATAAAAGAGGAGCAAATGGGACGTGAGCTTTTGCAGGAAGCAATTAGTTCATCTGGTCGGTAAAAACTTTGGGAAAGTTCTGTTTGACTCTGTGCTAAGTTTGGCCTCGCCCTGCGTGTGGCAATTAGTTCTCTGGCAGCATTCCAAGGGAGATAAGGTGGGTGTTTGTAAACGCTCCCCTGAAAGACTGTTTGAGAAGCCTTTCGGACTGGGAATGACAATAATTCACAGCCATATGAATAAAAGAGGTTTGCCCGGACTAAGATTGTGCTGTATACTTTCTAAGGAAGCCTAGGGCAGAACAACTACCTGTATATCCTCAGCCAAGTACAATAATATTTTATTCGTAGTATATTTTATCTTTATCTCCCATTCACATTGTCCCTGAATTTTATAATAGCCACTTAACTCAACAGTTACAAACATCTCTTCTTTAGGACAGCTCAGAAAAGGAGTGTTTACTTTACATGTAGAAGATCCCAAGTTCAATTCTTGGCCTCTCCAAGAAGGGAAGGGGGAAAAAACCCCCCACAGTTAACCAGAGATTCAAAAAGTCTTGGAAAGAGGCTTCAGGTGACATGACAAACTATTATGAATCTCTCCACATCCAAAGGTTTTTTTTTTTTTTCTGTCACAAAATGGACGACCTTCTGCTATATTGTTGGATTACATCTTTTGTGGGCTTTATGTTTGACTCCCGTGCTCTCTGTCTTTAGAAAAGCAGCCAGGTTTTTATAAACTGTATTTGTGTATTTTAATACAATTCTTTTAAATTTATTGTCCTTGAATATTCTCTTTGGTGGTACGTGTGTTTGAATGTATAATACCGTTGGTTACCTTGCTTGTTGAATGAATGATAGGATAGAAGGTTTCTCTGGAATCAGCAATCATGAAATAAGAGGTTTTATTTTTATTTATTTACTTATATTTATCAAACTTCTTTAAAAAAACCCATCTCCCTCATAAAGGCTCAGTGGTTAGACTGCAGTATTGCAGGCTAATTATGCTGACTGTTGGCAGTTCGATCCTGACTGGCTAATGGTTGTCTCAGTCTTCCATCCTTCCGAGATTGGTAAAATGAGAACCCAGATTTTTGGGGGGCAATAGGCTGACTTGCTTTGAGAGGGCTGCAAAGCAATATGAAATGGTATATAAGTCTAAGTGCTATTGCTATTGCTATGGAGGATTTGTCTTTTCACAGATAAAACTGAAATTGTCAGACAATTCAGACTAATGCTTTTGCTCCAAGATAATTGATTGATCACTGATTTCTGCTGCCATCTTTCCTTCCACTGCATAGATGCGGTCTTCAATCCCCAAGAATTTGATAGGAACAACCTGTTGGGTTTTTCTAGACTTCGCATGAGACATTTTTCTGTAGAGATTTAAATATTTATTGGGGGTTGAAATAATCTGTGTCTGTATGTAAGTATTCCTTTTTTATATATATAAAAGTTTTTTTATTTTTTCTTTTAAAACAAACATTACATACTTAATCATTTCCCTCATATGTTATAATACTCTGATTCTTCCTTCCCTTTAATTGCCAATGTTAATCTATTCATTTCTGCACATTCTAATGTTTTCTTAATTACCTCTCCCTCTGTAGGGATTTTTTCTGCTTTCTAATTTCGTGCAAATACAGTTCTCACTGCAGTTATTACATGAATAATCAAATATACATTTTCTTTCTTAAATTTCTCAGATAAAATACCCAACAAAAACAGCTCCTGTTTTAAATCAATATGTTGCTGGGTCATTTTCTCTAACCATATCCAAATTCTTGCCCAATAGTTTCTCACTTCTGCACATTCCACCACATATGATAATACGATCCCGGTGTCTGGTGGTGGCATTTCCAACATTTAGTTGATTTGTCTTTGAACATTTTTGCCAATCTTTCCAGTGACATATGCCATCTATAAAACATTTTATACAAATTCTATTTATATGCTGTTGCCATTGCTAACTTATAGCTTCTGTATGTAAGTATTCCTGAGGAGAATCTAATTTGAACTAATATGAGGAAATCAGTGCATAATTCTAGCAGAAAGGAAAACCAATGTATAATTATAAGGAAGTTATCTACCTTGGCTACTTTAAGGTGGGTGGACTTCAACTCCTCAGCCAGCAATGCTGGCTATGATATTCTAGGAGTTGAAGTTCCCTCACCCAAAAGTAGCCAAAATTGAGAAACACTATAGGATAAGCAGAGCCTAGTACCTACTAGAAGGAGAATCCTAAAAGTATTTTGCTCTTTGTATAGAAGCAAGGCAGAAGAGGGTGCTATCATCTGAGTAATCTCCTACATAATGAGCAGGCAGAATGATAGACAAAGAAGGAATGCAGAGTACATTTTAAGTCCCTATCTACATTCCACTTGTGGTCAATGGGTCATAACATGCTGAAAAATCAATGCCATTGGATTGGATTGTTGAAACTACTTTTTGCACAAAACCCATAGAATTCTAAAATACTGGGGCCCCCTCCAAAAGCTACTAGTTATGTGTTTTGTGCTAAAATAAGCATTTTTACATACTCTACTTTGGAAGACAGATTTTGTTCCTTTTGCTTTTTGAGCCAGATATTACATTAATACTGGTTTGAAAAAAAAAATAGAATTTGAGAGTTAACGTACCCTGATCTGCTTAGTAGGCAGGAAAGTAGCTAAGTAGAAAGTCATTTCAAAACAAAGGCTGAATGAAATCTTCCAGTATCCCACTTTAAGAGCTGGAAACATATTTTTTTCACATCAAAAGATCTTATGAGGTATGATTTTTTTTGTGTGTGTGTGTGTGGAAAAAGTGCAGTTTATTTTAGCAGCATGGGCTTCCTAGTTACAAAGTACATACATGCTTGCTTAGCTGGCGCTTGGCATACAAAATTCAAGAATGAATATTAAATCTATCTTTGAATGTTGTATGCCATGCTTCAGTTAGTTCTGCATATATATTCTTTGAAATCCTTTTTGGATAGATAAGAATTTCACTCAAGGGAAGAATCTCTCTGTCTCTCCCTGATTTTTTTTTCTGTGTTAAGAATATCACCTTATCAAAGAAATCTTGATTAATTGGACAAGGAGCCACGGTGGTGCAGTAGAGTGCAGTATTGCAGGCTAATTCTGCCCACTGCCAGGAGTTTGATCCTGACCAGCTCACGGTTGACTCAACCTTAGCACTAGCAATAGCACTTTGACTTATATTTAGCCCTCTGTAAGCGGTTACAGATGCGGTGGCTCAGTGACTAAGATGCTGAGGTTGTCGATCGAAAGATCGGCAGTTCAGTAGTTCGAATCCCTAGTGCCGCGTAATGGGGTGAGTTCCTGTTACTTGTCCCAACTTCTGCCAACCTAGGAGTTCGAAAGCACATAAAAAATGCAAGTAGAAAACTAGGGACCACCTTGGGTGGGAAAGTAACAGCGTTCTGTGTGCCTTTGGCATTTAGTCAAGCTGACTACCTGACCACGGAGACATCTTCAGACAGCACTGGCTCTTCAGCTTTGAAACAGAGATGACCACCGCCTCCTAGAGTCAGGAACAACTAGCACATATGTGCAAGGGGAACCTTTACTTTACCGTATAGTATTAGTATTACTATAGTACTAGTATAATATAGTATTAGTATAATACAGTATAATATTGTACAAAACAGTATAATACAGTATAATATAATAAATATGATTCAATACACTTATTAAATCAGTTAATTGCTCCCAACAATCTGGGTGACAGATGACCTTTACCTTTACCTTTTAAGCAGTTTACAGAGTCAGCATCTTGTCTCCAACAATCTGGGTCCTCATTTTACCAGCCTTGGAAGGATGGAAGGCTGAATCGATCTTGCGCTGGACAGGATCAAACTCCTGGCAATGGGCACAGTTATCCTGCAATACTGCATTCTATCCACTGCAATACCATGGCTCTCTTAGCAACATGGAAGGGGGATTTTGGCTATTGATTACTATTGCTTTCTTCTTGGATCCTTCCTTCCTTCCTTCCTTCCTTCCTTCCTTCCTTCCTTCCTTCCTTCCTTCCTTCCTTCCTCCCTCCCTCCCTCCCTCCCTCCCTCCCTCCCTCCCTCCCTCCCTGATTAATCCACAGACCTGGAAATGCCTGATTGTCTCCCCAGTACAATAAATGAGACAAAATTTTAGCTTTCTCACGATGATGACTTATTCAAATAACTGGACCTCAAACTTGCAGATAAACAACTGAGGTTTCTGCCTGTGTTATCCTCTGCTCTCCCACATATACCTGCTCAGCACTAAGGGTTAAATTGATTTACATGTAAAAATGAACCCCACAAAAGTGAAATAATTTTGAGATCTAGGGAAAAAAAATCCCTTCTACTCAAACGAAAGAAGATGATCTGGTATTTTTCCAATTCCTGTCTCTCCATTTTCTCTCCCTCCTCTTCATCCTTTGAATCCTGTCAGTGGAGAGTAGCTTTTTGCTCACTAATTACATTATTTAATAACTCTACCACAGTATTAGAAAGACATCCCAGTATTTGTTGTTTTTTTAATTCCGTGTTTGGATATAGTTGCTAATTTGCAAGTGTTTCTTGGCAGCTTTGCAAAACAAATAAATATTTAAAGGCATAACATAAAGCAAGCACTTTATTAAACCCATTTAAAATATAAAAGATTAGCATATATATTACTTAAACGTTGTGAAAAAAGAGTTACGCAAAGGAAGGATTCTTTCAGTCAGTTGAGAGGTTTAAGTCAACCTTGAGCTGGTGAAATTAGCCTTCCACCCTTTGGTAAAATGAAGACCCAGATTATTGGGGTCAATATGCTATAAACCCGTGATGGCGAACCTATGGCACACGTGCCACAGGTGGCACGTGGAGCCATATCAGTGGGCACGCGAGCGTTGCCCTAGCTCACGCGTTGCCCTGATTTTTGAATTTTCTGGGCCTACTGGAAGTCAGGAAACAGGCTGTTTCTGGCCTCCAGAGGGCCTCCGGGGGGGCAGGGGAAGGCTGTTTTTGCCCTCCCCAGGCTCCTAGAAAGGCTCTGGAGCCTGGGGAGGGCAAAAAATGGGTCTACTGGGCCCACCGGGCCATCGCGTACCAAGCGGGGGGAGCGCAGGGGGAGCGGGGTGCATTGAATTACGGGTGTGGGCACACACGCGTGACACCCCCCCCGCTTTTGGCACGCAACGTCAAAAAGGTTAGCCATCACTGCTATAAACCACTCAGAGGGTGTTGTAAAACACTATGGGGTGGTATATAAGTCTGAGTGCTATTACTATTGCTATTTAAGATAACCAACATATTTTTTAGTATATGGGTACACTTTCTTCCTTTGTTCTTTAGTGCATCACTGGAGACAAAAAAGAGACACGATGATCCTCAAATATCCCAAAAGGTCCAAAACCAAGTTCCTAAAATAATCTAACAACTTTAACAAGTCAAATGTTTAATAAATATCAGATAACAGACTTATAACCACAACTCATTGATTTGTTAACAAAATCTATAATACTACCTCAATTTTATAAAATACAGCCAGTTTGCTCATCAACCCTGCAAATTTAAAGGCCAACTGGTCAAACCATCAGAGAAAATAATCAATCAAGCAACAACACATAATAATGTAATGTTTTCCCCTGATATGGAAGCCAATAACACGAGAGAAAGAGGTGTTGCAGAATAAATCTAATACGGAGTCTGCTTCTTGGGAACCAATAAGATAGCTGTAGGCTGGTGAATTATGTATCCTGTTTCCCCCAAAATAAGACATCTCCTGATAATAAGCCCAATCGGGCTTTTGAGCGCATGGCAATAAGGCCAAGCACTTATTTCAGGGTTCCAAAAAATATAAGACAGGGTCTTCTTTTTGGGAAAATACAGTAGTAATCCAGAGAATATAGTAGAGTTTAAAAGGACCACAAGTCCCACCCAAAACTCACCAAAAAGTAATTCCAGAAATAGGAATCACTTTATTTGGCAAGGAAGATTTACTAGATCATATTGATACTGAAGACTGTCTGCTTTCAGAATATAGACTTAAGCACACCATTCTGAAAATATTTTCCTGGAATATTGTTGGATAGTTTAATAAGACTAATATTTCTTTTACTGAATACTTAAGTAATTTTGATATTATTCTATTATTAAAGGAAACTTGGGTATACGATCAAATACCCATTTCATCCTACTTCAGATTTCACTCCTGCACGTTTTGTCATTATTTTTTTTTAAAAAAATTGAAGTCATATTTCCCAGAAAGAATGGATGCAGATCAAGATTGCGCTGTTTTTTAAAAAAACATACATGATAGTCGAGGGATCTTTTTGTTTCATGGCCAGTCTAGGAAGCTCTAGAACAGGTGTCAGCAACCTGTGGCTCCGGAGCTGCATGCAGCTCTTTGGGCCCTCTGCTGTGGCTCCCTGTTGGGTGATCCCACCACTGACTGGCCCTGCCCCTCGCCTTCCCCTCCCTGTCACTCCTCGCCTGGCCTGAGAAGGTAAGGGCGATGGCGGGTGATGGAGAAGTGGCTGGGGCAGAGACAGAGAGATATAATTTATTTATTTATTTATTTATTTATTTATTTATTTATTTATTTATTTATTTATTTATTTATTTATTTATTTATTTATTTATTTATTTATTTATTTATTTATTTTATTCGGCTTATATGCCGCCCTATCTCCCAGACTCAGGGAGGCTCACAATAATAAAAACACAAGCCACAATACAAAATAAAATATAAAATATAAAATATAAAATCTAAAAAATTTAAAATTTAACCCTTAAAACCTCATCAGTCCAGGTCAAGGGATTTGAAAAGCCAAGTTTTTAATTCACGGCGGAAGGTGCGAAGGTCAGGCACTAATCGGAGCTCCAAGGGGAGTTGGAGCCAGAGGGTGGGCGCACCCACAGAGAAGGCTCTACCCCTGGGGGCCACCAGCCAACACAGTCTAGCTGACGGCACCCTGAGCAGGCCCTCTCTATGGGCGGGAACCGGGCGATGGGATATCGTTGCTGGCTATAGGTGGTCTGCCAAATATCCTGGACCTAAGCCATGTAGGGTTTTATAGGTCATCACTAGCACCTTGAATCTCACCCAGAGGGCAACCGGTAACCAATGCAAGCCGCGCAGGAGGGGTGTAACATGGGAGTATTGGGATTCTCCCATCACAACCCGCGTGGCTGCATTTTGCACCAGCTGAAGCCTCCGAGTCCTCAAGGGCAGCCCCATGTAGAGAGCATTGCAGTAGTCAATCCGTGAAGTGACGAGCGCATGAGTAACTGTGCGTAGGGCATCTCGGTCCAAGTAGGGATGCAACTGGTGAAATATATAGAGAAGGGGAGAGATAGAGACATAGAGACATAGAGAGATACAGAGAGAGAGGTGGGGAGAGAGGAAGAGAGAGATGTCAAAAGGGTTTGTGGTTCCCGGTGTTTTTTAACAACCAGTTCTCTGCCCTAATGACTGGCTGGGTAGGTGCGGCTAGGGGGGTGTCATGTGACTGGTGGAAATGAGTGACGTCGAGTTGGCCATGCCCACTCAGGTTTTGTGGCTCCCAGTGTTTTCTTTTCTGTGGGAAACGGGTCCAAATGGCTCTTTGAGTGTTTAAGGTTGCAGACCTTTGCTCTAGAAAAACCCTTTCTTCCAAAGCATCCAAAGCATGAGCTGAACTTTGCAAAGATTAAAAATACTCGGAAGACATACTGTGAGCCACTAAAAAGGAAGCACAATTCCCCATGTGGCATCTGTGAATTTCTGAGGACAGGATTAACACATTGACAGCTAGTGTTTTGTCCCACCATGGATTCTTCTTGGAGTCAAACTTCAGATTTATCTCTAGAAGAACAGAATAATAGAGTTAGAAACAGGGTGGATTTGATTTAAATCGAGTTGATTTAAATCATGATTTAAATCACGATTTAAATCGCTAGTAAAAAGACTTGATTTAAATCAACTCGATTTAAAGCATAATTTTTAAAGAGCAACTGTCATCTCTCCTACTGACCCGCTGTTGACTCACCGATAGTCCCAGTGTTGCAGAATATACAGCCTCATGCTACATAACTAAGCTCCGTTTCATGCTGAATAAACTAAATTATTTATGTATCTTAAATAGAAAACTTATCTTACGATAGATTTTTACCCCAAGTTTTTTATTAAAATAAATTCAATAAAAATAAAAAAATCTGATTTAAATAAAAAAATCCGATTTAAATAAAAAAAAATCCAATTTTTTTGATTTTTTAAAAAAAATCATTGATTTTTATCCACCCTGGTTAGAAAGGATTTTGGAGGTCTTCTAGTCCAGCCCCCTGCAGAAACAGGAGACCCTATGCCAGTGATGGCGAACCTTTTTGGCACCAAGTGCCGAAAAGGGAGCGTGCATGTGTGTCCGTCTGGGCTGCAACCTGGAAAAGGAGCTACCCAGGGCACATGCACATGCCCAAAAATGAACTTCTGGTTTTAGCTACTGAACTTCCGCTTTCAGCCAGCTACTCTTCTGGGTTTCTGGCGCGCATGCGAATGTGACGATCAGCTGTCTGGTACGCATTTTCACACAGGAAAGCAGAAGACCAGCTCTTCTAGTTTCCAGCACTGCTGCATGCGAAAAAGTCAGCTGATAATCATGCGCGCATTTCACGCCAGAAACCTGGAAGAGGAATGGGCGACACCGCGAGTGCCAGGTGACATGGTTCTGTGTGCTACTTCGGGCACACGTGCCATAGGTTCACCATCACAGCCCTATACTATTCCAGACAAATGGTTGTTCAACCTCTTCTTAAAAAACTCCAATAACGGGGCATCCACAGCTTCTGGAGGCAACTCTTTCCACTGATTAATTGTTCCCACTATCAGGAAATTTCTCCTTAGTTCTAGGTTGGTTTTCTTCTTTGATTAGTTTCCATCCATTGTTTCTTGTCCTGCCTTCAGGTGCTTTGGATAATAAGTTGACTCCCTCTTCTTTATGGCAGACCCTCAAATATTGCTGCACCTCTATCATGTCACTCTGATCCTTCTAGGCATTAATTTGTGACAAAATCCTTTTATATCCCTAGAAGGTAATGCCTCAATTTCAGATGGAATTGCTCATCTGCAGTTTTACATCTTCTAGTTTAAATTTAATCAACTAAATATTTCACCATGATTGATTTTTCCCCTTTACAAGTAAAGCAATAGGCATTGCCATTCTTCTACCAACCCTAATCTTGGATACTATTAAAAAGTACTATTGAGAACCAGAAAAAAAATGTTTCCGGGGATATATCTGCCTGATGTATTGCTCAGATTGACTATCTTGGCTGCATGCATTTGAAACAATCTTAATGTCTCCCAGCTGCATTGAACTCAACAGATTTACCCACACTTTTAACAAAAATTCAGCTGGAAACCTGATTAGATTTATATCCAGATTTCTTGCTGAGTTACCAAATTACAGAAAAACCAACAAAATAAAGCAGTAAGGATGTAACAGAAACATTTCTGGAACCTATGGCTGGCATATAGAGTTCTTGAAAGTCTTACTTTGGAATACTGCCAAATCTCCATTCCCACCCCACTCTGGGGCCAGCCAGATGTAAAAAAGATGTTGAGACTCTAGAAAGAGTGCAGAGAAGAGCAACAAAGATGATTAAGGGACTGGAGGATAAAACATATGAAGAACGGTTGCAGGAACTGGGTATGTCTAGTTTAATGCAAAGAAGGACTAGGGGAGACATAATAGCAGTATTCCAGTATCTCAGGGGCTGCCACAAAGAAGAGGGAGTCAAGTTATTATCCAAAGCACCTGAGGGTAGAACAAGAAGCAAAAGGTGGAAACTAATCAAGGAGAGAAGCAATTTAGAACTAAGGAGAAATTTCCTGACAGTTAGAACAATTAATCGGTGGAACGATTTGCCTCCAGAACTTATGAATGCTCCAACACTGGAAGATTTTAAGATGTTGGATAACCATTTGTCTGAAGTGGTGTAGGGTTTCCTGCCTAAGCAGGGGGTTGGACTAGAAGACCTCCAAGGTCCCTTCCGACTCTGTTATTCTATTCTTACAATCTATTCTGTTATTTTTCCAAGTCCCTCTGGAGTTGAAGGCAAAGCTCACCATTCTTTTAAATGTTAGATGAAAATAATGAGTTTGCCATGCACTACAATATTTGTCACTCGGGCCATAGTCTATGATTTTAAATGTCAAATGTGTTAGAACTAGTGTGTGCAATTGAAAAGAGAAGAAATGGTCTTGACTGGAAGCTGCCAAGAAAATGTTCTATTATACTTTGGGATTCTAAAAAGGGGGTACCACTTTATAATTCCTTGGACCACACTTGGAATACTGCATCCAGTTCTGGTTGCCACAATATTAAAAAAAAAAAGTTGTTGAGACTCTAGAAAGAGTGCAGAGAAGACCAACAAAGATAATTAGGGGACTGGAGGTGTGCCTGGTTTTTGTGAAAGTCAGTGAAGGAACAAGGGGGGGGGACACCTCTAGGAAATCCCAGAGTGCACCTGGTGCTTCCACCCTCCTGAGCCTTCCCAGCAGTGGTGGGTTCCTCCCGGTTTGGTCCGGTTCAGTCGAACCGGTAGCAGTGACGATATGATGTCACCGAACCGGTTCTCCCCCCCGCCCCCCCACGTCATTCTTACCTTTTATTTGGTCCCACCCCCAATCTATTGCTGCCTCCTGAGTCCCAGTTGATGACTAGAGGGAAAAAAACTGTTTAAACTCTTGCGGCGGGGCTTCAAAGGGCCGTCCTACAGCTGATCAGTGTTAAAAGCAAACAAATGAGTCGGGTCATAAGAGCGAGGACTGGTCGTAAGTGTGAGGACCTTCCAGAAATGACTCTGACCAGCTAGCCACACCCACCTAGTCACATGACCTCCAAGCCACACCCACAAAATAAGCCACGCCCACAGAACCGGTAGTAAAAAAAAATAGAACCCACCCTTTCTTCCCAGGACTAAGCACCTCCACTTGGCTGGCTCGCCAAAAATGTTGTGCCAAAGTGGAGGTATGCTTTGGTAAAAATATACAAAATAACCAGAGATTGCCTTTTAGATTACATGTTTATTCATCTGAACAAAAATGGGCGCCTCTAACAGAGAAGAAGCCTTGCACACAGGGCCCCTGCATACTTTTTCTTACACTGCATCCAGCCAGACTGGCACGTAAGAGATACAGGAATCACCCAGAAATTCTGGCACACAGTAGATAAGATATCAAGATGTTCTTAGCACATATGGAGGTTCTTTAGGGACACTGCGTGGTCCCTGGCATCTCAGTACATTGGGTGTTCCCCTGGGGACTTTCCACAGCTCTCCAGGTGCCCAGAGATAAGGGTGCCACCTGTACATATACACCTTCCAGGTTTTCCCCAGAATCGGGGTCAACAGATGTTAAAACATATGAAGAACAGTTTCAGGAATTGGGTATAGTTTAATGAAAAAAAGAACTAGAGGGGACATGATAGCAGTCTTCCAATATCTAAGGGACTGCCACAAAGAAGAGGGAGTCAACCTACTCTCCAAAATACCAGGAGGCAGGACGAGAAGCAATGGATGGAATCTAATCAAGGAGAGAAGGAACCTAGAATTAAGGAGAAACAGTGAGGACAATTAATCAGTTGGATAGTTTGCCTCCAGAAGTTGGGTTGCTCCAACACTGGAGATTTTGAAGAAGTGATTGAACAACCATTTGTCTGAAATGGCATAGAGTTTCCTGCTTGAGCAGGAGGTTGGACTAGAAGACCCTTCCTTTCCTTTCCTTTCCTTTTATTTGATTTATATACCGCCCTACTCCTGAAGGACTCAGGGCGGTGAACAGCCAACAATAAAATACATACATACAAAATTTAAAAAGCAGAGATAAAAGCAGAGATAACTCTTCCAACTCTGTTATTCTGTTATTCCATGCCCAACAAACATGCTCCATTTTGAAACTTTATAAATCGCAGCCTTAATTTTCAACATACTTACAATTTGAAAGAACTCTTACATATAAAACTCTTATGTATAAAAGCACCTTGTTCCCAAGGACTGTTATTTTCTGCACTTCTGGATTCAGCAATGTGGGAATAGACAGTGTCACGCCAAGATTTCTTAAATATCCTTTTGCTCATGGCAATACCGTCAGTTCTCATGTTGCAGGCAGCCCCTTGTTTCTTGAAATAATAGTCTAGAGACTAAGCATGAACAAATCTGTTAATTTACATGGAGGAATTTTGTGACCTTTGGTAAATGCTCACTAATTTGCATTGGCCAAGTTCTAGCAGTACAATTACTTCCAACATAATGTGATCAAGATTCTGTCATGTATTTAAGCTTAATCCCCTGTTGTAAGCAGCAATTCAATTTAACCCATTCAGGACAAGTGGCAGTCCAGTCTTCAAACATATTCAGCAAAGCAGAGGTGGGTTTCAGCAGGTTCTGACCAGTTCTGGAGAACCGGTAGCGGAAATTTTGAGTAGTTCGGAGAACCGGTAGTAAAAATTCTGACTGGCCCCACCCCCATCTGTTCTCTGCCTCCCAAGTCCCAGCTGATGGGGAGGAAATGGGGATTTTGCAGTAACTTTCCCCTGCCACGCCCACCAAGCCATGCCACGCCCACCAAGCCACACCCACAGAACCGGTAGTAAAAATTTTTGAAAAAAATCACAGCAACAAAGGGAAGCTAATCACAAGTCTAAAAAGTCTCCCACCTCTAAAGTCCAAAGAGAAAAAGATAAGACCCATAATTCACCCCCATTATTCACGATGAGTTCAAACTCAGGCTGTGCATGAAGATGACTGATAGCCAGCTTTTCAAAGGTGGCTTTTAGTGATAGTCTCTTTTTGAAGTATGATAATTATCAACTTGGTGACAAGATGGCTTCAGGAATGTCTTGGGTTGTCCTTTCTTTTATTGTATTCAGGTCTTCCAGAATCTCCCTGGCTTATCACACTTCAAACAAATTTCAGGAGATGTCACAAAAACATTCCTTTGATGAAGTGTTTTGGTATTTGTGCTCCTTTCTTTGTTAAGAGGAAACTCTTAACCTTCTGAAATAGTCTAAATATTTTTTTTATTGTTTATTCATAAATATTTTTGAATACAGTGTATTGTCAGGGTATACCATTTACAAGAGAAAGAGAAAAAAAAAAGTCAAACCGAAACTAGTAATAAATATTAACACATGAACTAATAATAGTAATAATAATATAATAACGTGTACTAAAAATAATAGTAATAATATAACCGAAAAATTTTAACTAAGTTTCTTTTTTATTGGCTTATTTACATTTTTATTAATTATGATGATTGAAGTTATAAATCTTCTCTATTGTTAATAAAAATATTCGTAGTCTTTCTTCCTCTAATTTCTACCTCTTGCCTCTAACCATTCATAAAATTGATTCCATATTAAATAGTATTCTGTGTCTTCTTTATCTTTTATTTTTAAAGTTAGCCTGTCCATTTCAATACAGTCCAAAATTTTTCGAATTACTTCCTCATCTGGCGGGGTGTTCTCATTTTTCCAGTATTTAGCAAATATAATCCTTGCTGCTGTCAATATATGTAAAATTAAATACGTGGTCCCTTTGTCAAAACCCTCCGGTATTAAGCCCAACAGATACATTTCTGGTTTCTGGTCTATATTCTGTTTAGTTATCTTTTCTAGCCAGCTATGTATTTTCTCCCAATATTTTCTTGCTTTTGTACACGTCCACCACATATGATAATAGGTACCTGGGGTCTGGTTGCATTTCTAGAATTTGGCAGACAGATTAGAATTTTTTATTGGCCAAGTGTGATTGGACACACAAGGAATTTGCCTTGGTGCATACGCTCTCAGTGTACATAAAAGAAAAGATATTGAAAAGATTACTGAACATTTTTGCCAGTCTTGATGGTGGTATAGCCTAAATATTTTTTTTCCCATTGGGAACTTTGGAGAAATAAACCAAACTTTTCTGCTGAGAGATTTAGGGAAGAGTTTCAATTCATGAGTTCTTAGTGTTCAATGAAGAAAGAAAAATCCCAACACCCTTTTTGCGCCCATCAATATAAGGGTGTCTCAGCAGAAAAGTTTGATTTCCCATTGACGACCAGACACATTTGTTCCTAAGTATCATGATACCAAAATGAGAACAGCTATTGCTACAATAGATCAGTTCTGTCTTTTTGTCCCTGATTTTGTGACATTATCTCACATTGATCTAAGGCAGGGGTGTCAAACTTGTGGTCTGCGGGCTGAATGCGTCATGCACTGGCCACACCTATCCCTGGTTTAGCAAAGGGGAAAAAAGGTCACAATACATCACATGATGACAACGTGACATTGTGAGTTTGACGCTCGTGATTTAAGGGATTATCTGGTTTGGCCAAACTCCTTAAGATCTTAGTTGTTCACAATTGACTGCAGGAACAATAATTCTGTTTCTGAGAGTTACCGTATTTTTCGGAGTATAAGATGCACCGGAGTATAAGACACACCTTAGTTTTGGGGGAGGAAAATAAGAAAAAATCTGATTGGCAGGTGGATCGGCTTCCCGGAATACCCCCAATCAGCTGTTCCCAGAGGTGAATTTTAGCAACAGGTTCCTTGGTTGTGAGCTCTCTGTGCCTTGCTTTTTTTTTTTTTTTTTTGCTTTTTTTTCCCTGCCTCTAAAAGCCTCCAAAACAGAACTTCAGAAAAAAAGCCTCTGAAGCTCTGTTTGGGGGCTTCTTTTCTGAAGCTCTGTTTCTGATTCTTTTTTCAGCCTCTGAAACCTCCATTTGAGAAGCTGGGTGGGGCTACATTTGGAGTATAAGACGCACCCAGATTTTTACCCTCTTTTTTGGGGAAAAAAGGTGTGCTTATACTCTAAAAAATACAGTAATCTAGCAGGGAAGCAGGGCTTCATATGCTAATTAGTTAAACTCCGTTCATTCATTGATCGGGGTTGGACATCCTTTGGATTCAGTCTCCAAAAATGTTTCTAAGAGATGAAAATGCAAACTTTGCACCTACCTGCAAAAATGGAAAGCAGCTGGGTGTTTTACTCCAGGATTATGTGACAGCTGCAGTAAGCAGCTGCAAGGAAATGTACAGTTGCTTTAAAGTCAGTTGGATTACATAAGGAAAGCAGCTGTATTATATAAGAAAAACATGGATTTCAACTCCATGCCGGCTGGGAAATTCTGGGAGTTGAAGTCAACACATGTTGTTTCAACCTTTTTTGGGGGGGAGATTCCGGGAGAAGCATTGCATAGCCTACTCTGCAATGCCTTGGTAATACAGTAGTCCTTGAGTTACAACAGTTCATTTACCGATTGTTCAAATTTACAGCAGCCCTGAAAAAAGTGACTTAGCACCATTTTTCACATGACCATTGTAGCATCCCCATGGTCACATGATCAAAATTCAGATGCTTGGCAACTGGCTTGTATTTATGATGGTTGCAGTGTCCCGAGGTTGTGTGATCACCTTTTACAACCTTCTGACAAGCAAGGTCAATGGGGAAGTCAGATTCACTTAACTGTCATGTTACTATACAACTGCAGCAGAGATGCTATTCAGCTGGTTCTATCCAGTTCGGGAGAACTGGTAGCGGTGGCTGCAGGAGGCTCCGCCCATCTGCCTGGACGTCATCACACACTGTTTTTGATGCTCTGCGCATGCGCAGAAGGTCCTGTGCATGCACGGAGGTGGCAGTGGCACATGTACTCCCATTTGCGAACCGGTAGCAAAGGTAAGTGAATACCAGCCCTTAACTGCAGTGATTCACTTAACCCAGGGATGTCAAACTCGCGGCCCATGGGGCAGATGTTTTAGCCACTTACCATGCCCACCCCGGTGTAGCGAAGGGGGAAAAAGTCACAATACATCATGTGACGATGATGTGACAATGCCAATTTGACACCCTTGACTTAACCACTCTGTCAAGAAAGGTCGTAAAATGGGGCAAAACGCAATGTCTCACTTAGGAAAACAAATTTTGGGCTCAGTTGTGGTCGTAAATTAAGGACAATCTGCAAGATCCTGGGCCTGTTTGTGCCTTGCTTGGTGGGTTTATTTAATTAATGTAAATATAGTTTCACTTTTATAATGAATCAGGTGGCTAACATTTGTCCAATTATTAGATTAGTTTAATTTTAAAATTCAAATTGCCTTGCTATTATGATTGTGACTCCGGCAATTCCCTTAGCTTCAGGGATAACTACGCTTATAATTAATTAGGTTGCTGAATGAACCAACTCAGTGAACTAAATTAAGTGTAAGTGTAAAGGTAAAGGTTCCCCTTGCACATATGTGCTAGTTGTTCCCGACTCTAGGGGGCAGTGCTCATCTCTGTTTCAAAGCCGAAGAGCCAGTGTTGTCCGAAGACGTCTCTGTGGTCATGTAGCCGGCATGACTAAATGCCAAAGGCGCACGGAACGCTGTTACCTTCCCACCAAAGGTGGTCCCTATTTTTCTACTTGCATTTTTTACGTGCTTTCGAACTGCTAGGTTGGCAGAAGCTGGGACAAGTAACAGGAGCTCACTCCGTTACGCGGCACTAGGGATTCGAACCACTGAACTGCCGACCTTTTAATCGACAAGCTCAACGTCTTAGCCACCGCGTCCCTATAAGTGTAGGGGTAGTTAGATATAATTACAGTCTTTCTAAACTTGCTGTTCTAGGACTGGATTCAGTAATAGGCACATAATAATAGTAATAATGGACTTTTTCCAGAGGCCTGTTCAATGCACTTCCTGATGTCAGTACTGAAACCCAAATTCAACCTGATGAAGAATTGATGAAATAAAACACTATCAGGTTGTTAGGGGAACCAGTACTCTGTGTCCATTAGCTTTGAACATATCTGAGCCCTATTTTTTTTATTTTAACCATCTGCCAGGTCTTCATAATAGATCACCTCAGGTTTCTCTTGTTCTGTTCAGAACTTGCACGGTGCAGGCAGCTTCTAAAAGCAACAGCTCAATTGATTTTAACCGCTCAGAATAACCAGCAGCGCCGAACTTCGTTCTTGCTCTGATCACAGAGAGTTTGGGTTTGGCATCTTGCTGAGTCTGTTTACCTCCCGCTTTTGAGTTTGAAAACCTGTTCCAAACGGCTCGGGACACCTACCCTTCTCTTAAAATCCCATTTGCACATAACGATCGTGATTCAAGAAAAAGTTGAATGAAAATATGGCTTCCTTCTCAGCATGCGGTTGCAAGTAATCATATCATTACTCCATTTCGCAAAAAAAAAAAAATGCCTCTAAGTTGCGCCTCGGCTCTGGGAAATTTAGAGCTCATTTCGGTACTAAACGCTCTGTCACTCAGTCTCACTCACCCGAGCAGAGATAATAAACAGATATGGAGTTGATATGACCGAGGTTTCTGTACCTCATCCTGATCTCCAGTGAATGTTTCCTTAATTGTCTCGATTACAGTCAATCACACCTGCCCTCTGGTATTTCATAACTGACAAAAGGGCTCCTTGTGTGCCCTTTGTTGCATCTAAATTCTTCCAAAAATATACAGGGCAAAGCTATTCAAAATCAGCCTCATCCATTCCAGTACGTGACATGTAAGGTTGCCATTTAATTGGCACTCGGAATTCATGAACAGATATATTTCTCTTCGTTTGTGCTTGAGTCAAATGGCAATTATTTCCTACCGAAGGCTGCAGCTCACCTCAATAATGCTAGATGTTAATGTTAAAAGGGAAATAGGGATAATATATATAATGTTTCCATTGATTGATTGCTCGATTCTCTTTGAATTTATACCAGCTCTGCTCCTGTGATAGGTGGGCAACTTGTGCTTGCTGTCCCACTTGCACTAAAGGCAGGTGTGTGCACCAGCCTCTCATGAAGAACCATTCCCTCCCCCCTCCCCGTGCAGTAGGCTGCCGGCAGGGGTGAAATCCAGCAGGTTCTGACAGGTTCTGGAGAACCGGTAGCGGAAATTTTGAGCAGTTCGGAGAACCAGCAAATACCACCTCTGGCTGGCCCCAGAGTGGGGAGGGAATGGGGGTTTTGCAGTATTCTTCCCTTGAAGTGGGGTGGGAATGGAGATTTTGCAGTACCCTTCTCCTGCCATACCCACCAAGCCATGCCCACCAAGCCACACCACGCCCACCAAGCCACACCCACAGAACCAGTAGTAAAAAAAATTGAATTTCACCATTCGCTGTCAGGTCAGAAAAGTTAAGGACTGCTGATCTATAGGCTGGAAAGAGTCCATATGTTGTATCTAACAAGGGTAATGTCAGGGTTCTAGACCCATTGCAAGCAAAGGCAGGTAGGTTCCTCAAAGAATAGCTTTGTTGGAAATATCATATTGGCAGAGATCTAGTGAAAACCAACTCTGAAGGGTCCCTTGATTTTCACTTAATTAAAAATAAAAAATCTCCCCCCCCCCAATCCCAAACAATCAGTCACATGGCCCAATCAAGGCAGTGTCCTCTGGTCTGGTGACATCACTCCTTCTTCCTCTGGCCAGGTGTGAGAACGTCCTTGGTTCCCAAGAGAAAGTGTTTTATTTTGACTACAGAACCCCAGCTATCTCTAATCCCCCCTCCCTATCCCTCAACTCTACTGTGGCAGCACTGAAGCCCCAAGATGGCTTCGGCCAGGCCAGCTTCAGGGTTGACAGCAGTAGTGGGTTTCAATGTAGTTTGATACCGGTTTGCTCGTGCGTGCATGTGCAACACTTCTGTGCATGCACAGAAGCGTCCGGGTGGGTGGGCGGAGCCTCCCACCTCCACCACTACCAGTTCGCCAGATCCAGAGCGAACCGGTAGCAACCCGCTACTGGTTGGCAGGTAGCACTCTAACTTACCCCAACACCCGAATCCAAAACAAGGTAAATATGACCAATTTGTTCTGGAACAGAACATGAAAATGACTTACAATGAGCCTCCAATTGTTCTGAGTCCCCTTCACCAACATTCTGATGGAAGAGAGCTACACAGATAAGCTGTGTAGCTTTGGTGACTTGCGTAGCTTTGGTGACCTGTTGGGTGCGGATGCACAGAAGGCAGGGAAGTGAGCTTTCTATTCTGCTCCCATTGTCATGGATGGAGTAAGGTTTAAAGTGGGCTTGGAAAATGGGGTCCATTCTACATTCAACCTCACCCTTCATGGGAAATCTTTCAATTCTCTACTTTTAAGTTTATCTATTTTTTTAAAAAAATATTAATTGTTTAACTTAGTGGTGGGTTTCACTTATCTTTGCTATCGGTTCGAAGCTTCTGCACATGCTCAGAATGTATTTGATGACATCCGGGCAGGTGGGTGGAGCCTCCTGCCACTGCTACTACCAGTTTGCCTGAACCGGGGTGAACTGGTAGCAACCACCACTGATTTAACTACTTATTTTATCCTCCATGGTAGCAATCAGAAATAAACCACTAATCCTCCTTACAGCAATCAAAACTGAACAAAGCCTGATGGTGACCCTATTGGACATTTCTGCTGACAAATCAGCGAGCAGGAAGATTACATTGATCTTCTCCAATTTGGCCAGATGATTAACTAACAAAGGGGGTTACTAGGTCAAGGCTCCAAGCTGGATAGAACGGACACCACAATAAAACATCAGAAACAGATTCAGTCGCCTTTCTGGTAAACCAATGTGCTGGCTGATTCTGCTACAGGTGACTTAGCGATGATAGAGTTAACTGTCTGGATCATCTTTATATTCCATAGATCAGCCAGGACTTCAAACGGTATTGCTGAGAGACAAGGCAGGAAATTTCCTATATACATTCAGAAACCATCCTGATCTATCAGACATTTGGCTTGGACCATTTAACCACCATGGACCATTTAACCATTGAGTCTACTGCTGCAAAAATTTATAGCAACGGCCTCCAAATGACCTGAAAGTGATTTGTCTGTGACAATTGTGTTACCAAAAAAAAAAAATCCTCTATTTTCAAATCACTGGCACCAGCAGAATGGAATATCAAATTCAGTGTGTGGTCTTCTCCTGTGTGGATCATAGGAGGTGGAACAGGTTCAAATCTTGAGATGTTCTTTATTGGATGGTGCGCTAATAATAATGCTACCCCAGCGTTTCTCATCCTTGACAATAGAACAGAATAGAATGACAGAGTTGGAAGGGACCTTGGAGGTCTTCTAATCCAAGCCCCTCCTCAGGCAGGAAACCTTATACCATTTCAGACAAATGATTGTCTAATATCTTCTTAAAAACGTCCAGTGTTGGAGCATTCACACTTCTGGAGGCAAGTCATTCCACCAATTAATTGTTCAAACTGTCAGGAAATTTCTCCTTAGTTCTAGATTGCTTCTCTCCTTGATTAATTTCCATCCATTGCTTCTTGTCCTGCCCCCTGATGCTTTGGAGAATAGGTTGACACCTTCTTCTTTGGGGCAACCCCTGAGATATTGGAACACTGCTATCATGTCACCCTTAGTCCTTCTTTTCTTTAAACTAGACCAGGGATCAGCAACCTGCGGCTCTGGAGCCGCATGTGGCTCTTTCATCCCTCTGCTGCGGTTCATTGTCGCCGGTTGGCTTCACAATTGATAGGGCTTTCAGTTAGGACAGGTAGAGGAAAAAGGACGCCGTGCTAGGAGGAGACTCTATGGTGGGGAACTGGACTTCCGGTCACTCCAGAACTGAACAGGGGACTTCCGGTTAGGACCTTTGTGGCTCTTTGAGTGCTTAAGGTTGCCGACCCCTGAACTAGACATACCCAATTCCAGCAACTGTTCTTCATATGTTTTAGCCTCCAGTCCCCTAATCATCTTCGTTGCTCTTCTCTGCACCCTTTCTAGAGTTTCAACATCCTTTTTTGTTGCATGCATACTGCTGGAGAATTCTAGGAGTTGAAATCCAGGCATCTTAAAGTTGTCAAAGTTGAGAAACAGTGCCCTGCACTGTCCTGCTTTCTCAAACACTGCAGGAAGCACTCAACATTGGTGATCGGATGGAACTTCTCGTCTCTAAGATAAAGTTTCCAGGCTCTACACCACATGACCTTCCCACCCTCCAACCTGATATTTTTCATCAAAGAATGACTTCTTGGACAGTAGAGTTCATGTCTTCCCTTTCAGTGAGTTCAACACTTTTTAATCCAGAATGAAAACTTGGCTAATACATGTTTTATCAGCACCTGATCTGGCTTCAAAAAGAATGTTCTTTGGAGGATCTATATTACTTCTCACCTGGACACCCTTGATTAGATTGCAGCATGGAAGAAAGGGAAACTTACTATTGATTAATCTTTTTCTCTCTCTCTGTAAAAGCTAGTTTTAGCCTCTCATTGTTCTTCTTTCATCTAGTGTAGCAGTGGAAGACACTGAATGAGAAAATTCCTCAGTTTTAATCCCTAACATTTCACAAAACCTTGAATATAGCAGTCACAGAATTTATAAGTACAAAAACCAGGGGTGAATAGGAATTTGGGGAAATGTAGCCCCAAAACTATGAGGGTTGGAGTTACTGTGGAGAGAGTTACCAAGATGATCTTGTTGTTGTTAGTTGCAAAGTCGTGTCCGACCCATTGCGACCCATTGGACAACGTTCCTCCAGGCCTGTCCTCTACCATCCTCTGGAGTCCATTTAAGTTCACATCTACTGCTTCAGTGACTCCATCCAGCCACCTCATTCTCTGCCGTCCCCTTCTTCTTTTGCCCTCAAACTTTCCCAGCATTAGGCTCTTCTCCAGTAAGTCCTTCCTTCTCATTAGGTGGCCAAAGTATTTGACTTTCATCTTCAGGATCTGGCCTTCTAAAGAGCAGATCTCCTCTAGGACTGACTGGTTTGTTCACCTTGCAGTCCAAGGGACTCTCAGGAGTTTTCTCCAGCACCAGAGTTAAAGAATTCAATTCTTTGGCGCTCAGCCTTTCTTATGGTCCAACTTTCACAGCCATACATTGCAACTGGGAAAATGAACTTAGTCAAGATCAATTGAGAAGAAAGAACCACTTTACCAAAACAGAGTAGTTTTAATGGAGTTACTTTGGATTTTTTTTAAATATTTAACATAAATGACATTAGAAAACTATGAATTTTGTTTTGTTGATAAGCTATTGACATTCTCTTTCTCTCTCTCATTCTACTAATATTTTGTCTTTTTAGTACACTTTGAATCCCACATTGAAGTTAAGTTTTAATGTAACATTAGATTGTTTTTAATCTACCTTCCACTTCAAAAATATGTCTATGTTCTCAAGGAGCAAAATATGAACTATCTTAAACTTGAACATCTGGAATATGAAACCAACAAGGATTACATAAAATATACTTAATCTTTTGATTAAAATGACAAATTAACTTTCCCAATCAAGAATGAAGATTGTCAAAGGACTGCAGGCAAAAGAGTTGAGATGTCAAAGTGACTTTCAAAGATATAAATTCAGAATAGTAGACTATATTTCAAACTGGGCCAAGACAAATAGAAAAGAATTTTGATTTAAAGATCAAGCTTTCTAGATCCAATTTCTAAACTTTTCTTAATCCATATACGGGAAGAAGAACGAGTAAAGAGAACTAGGCAGTATTCTTGACGTACAAATTTGCTTGAACATTTGTCAAATGTAGGAAAAAAGTATCTGGCTAAACAAGCAGTTGCTTTGGATGGTGAGATGGGTGGAATATAAATTATAAATAAATAAATACATTTGTGAGGTCCCTGGGCAAAGTGGTCTCTAATGGATTCATCCACAGTTGATAGATGACCTCCACCTGAGACTCTGAGCAAGACAACATGCATTAGCAAACAAAGGGGCTTGGAAGCCATTTGCTAATATTTTCAGCCCCTTTACTTCAGGAATGCCAGCATTGACTTAGCTTGATGTGAACGATGTGATGTACTAAGTCGCATCCTTTCAAGAATGTTATCAGGGATATAAGTCATTTTGCTATTGTCATGGTGGGTCTTCAGGGTTCATCTCAAGTAGAATGTTGGGGATTGAACCTGGGACCTTATCTAAAGTTTTTTTTTTTTTTTTAATTTGATTTATATGCCGCCCTTCTCTGGAGACTCAGGGTGGCTTACAGTGCGTTAAGCAATAGCCTTCATACTTTTGTATATTTATACAAAGTCAGCTTATTGCCCCCACAAACTGGGTCCTCATTTCACCTACCTTAGAAAGGATGGAAGGCTGAGTCAACCTTGAGCCTGGCGAGATTCGATCTTACTTTAATTGCAGACAGCTGGTGTTAAATTACAGTGCTTCTGTCTGTTGAGCTCCAAGAGCTAAACCAGGCTCCAAGTTTCAGCTGTATCACTGAATTACAGCCTCCGCTGATATTTGCCTCTTAGGATGGTGCATTGGTTAGAATGCAGTATCGGAAGCTTACTCTGCCCACAGTCCAGTCGTGGGATTCAGCCGATTCAGAACGGTTCGGATGAACTGGTAGTAGTGACCTGCGGGTCCCGCCCACCCATCCCAGCAGTATGCCATTCTATTTAGCCACATTTTCTAAGCCGTGCGAATGCGGCAAGCCGCACGAGTGAGCAAAGCGCATCCTCAGAAGGCCACGCGCATACGTGGAAGGTGTGCACGCTCACATTTTTGGTGCCGGACAAACCGGTTGTTAAATTATGTGAAGCCCACCTCTGCCACAGTCTGGAGTTCAATCCTGAACTGGTTCAACATTGATTCAGCCTTCCATCCTTCCAAGCTCAATAAAATGAGAACCCAGATTGTTGGGGGCAATATGCTGACATTGTAAAACCACTCAAGGCGTGCTGTAAAGCACTATGAAGCGGTATCTAAGTCTAAGTGCTATGGCTGTTATTTTGCACAAGATCTTGAAAGACATTGTGGGACATGAGTATCACAACATTTCCCAAGCAAGTAACAGGGAGAATATCTGGAAAGCTTTTATTTTCATAAGAATTCCAGGACAAATGTTAGCACGAAAAAACTTCTTGTCCAGCCATACTTAAAAGCATACAACTTGCATCTTGTTGTATACTGAAACAATTAAACAAGTGCTTTATTGTCTTCCTCATCGATGCAGATATGTCAAATATGTGTAAACAACTGGAAAGCAATGGTGTCATCTGTTGAAGCTCACTTAAGTCTAAAACCTCTCTCTCTCTCTTTTTAATGGTACTGTATTGTAATTCCAGGCTATGCACTATCCTTGGGCACTTTGAAAATCAATACAGTATACATATTTGATGAACAGAAGCTTTTGAAGTGTTTAAAGGGATGGCTGGACCTGAAGTAAAAATATGTATTTGCCTAGGCCTTCTAGAGTGTTCCATAACAACCCTTTACCATTTTGGCTAATGAGAACACCCTTTGATTGACAGCAAGCTTTTATGAGAGTACAAACTCTGATTTCAAAAGATAAGTTTAATTAAGTATGCTCGGGGAAGTCTGCAGTCTGCTTCACTGGTGTGCATAATTCCTAGTATCATCCGTAGAGAACTATCAGTAACTTACAATTGGCAAGAAGATACAGGTAATGTTGTGATGCAAGGCTCAAGTCATCTGAACATGAGATGGAGCTGAACAGATCTTGCGTTGTGGCATCCCCCATTTTTCCAATTTCAAACTCCCCAGTAATAAGTCTTGCCCCAAAACAAATACAGTCAACTCTCAAGGAGAACTGATTAGAATAGAATGGAATAGAATAGAATAGAATAGAATAGAATAGAATAGAATAGAATAGAATAGAATAGAATAGAATAGAATAGAATAGAATAGAATAGAATAGAAATCTTTATTGGCCAAGTGTGATTGGACACACGAGGAATTTGTCTTGGTGCATACGCTCCCGGTGTACATAAAAGAAAAGATACATTTGTCAAGAATCTTAAGGTACAACACTTAATGATAGTCATAGGGAAACAGTCAATATAAATCTTAAGGATTTATAAAAAAAACAAATAAAAAACAAACAAACAAAGATTGGATGCACAAGATGATACTAAAAATGTTCCAATATCTAAGGGGCTGCCACAAAAGAAAGAAAGGAAGGAAGGAAGGAAGGGAGGAAAAAGAAAGAAAGAAAGAAAGAAAGAAAGGAAGGAAGGAAGGAAGGAAGGAAGGAAGGAAGGAAGGAAGAGGGAGTCAAGCTATTCTCCAAAGCACCAGAAAGAAGGACAAGAAGCAATGGATGGAAACTAATCAAGGAGAGAAGCAACCTAGAACCAAGGAGAAATTTCCTGACAGTAAGAACAGTTAATGGAATGATTTGCCTCTAGAAGTTGTGGGTACTTCATCACTGGAGGTTTTTAAGAAGAGAGTGGACAACCATTTGTCTGAAATGGTATAGGGTTTCCTGCTGGAGTGAGGGGGGATGGACTAGAAGACCTTCAACGTCCTTCCAACTCTGTTATTCTATTATTCTTTTTAAATAGAGTTAGGTAGTTTGTGGTGCAGTAGTCAGGGGAAGCCATTTGAAGAGACTAGAAGCATTTGAAATGTGGATGTACACATTTCAAGGAAGCCAAGGTGTTATGTATAAGTTGGGTTGACGAAATCAGAAATGAGGAGATGATAAGCCACCTGGGAAAGCCAAGGGAAATCATCAAAACCATAAAAAAGCAAAAGTTAGAATATTTTGGACATGTGATGCAACACCCAGAAAAACATGGCATACTTCACTTAATCCTCCAAGGAAAGATTGAAGGCAAATGAGGTCCAGGCAGAAGAAGAACATCATGGCTTCAAAACCTAAGGGACTGGTTTGGACAAAATTCAACAGCACTTTTTTGTGCAGCTGTTGATTAAAATAGGATTGCCAACATGATCGCCAACATCCAATGATCGATAGGGCACAACAACAACAAGAAGAAGTCATGGGAAACTCTGCCCCGATAGCCTCCCACCGACCAGTGCGCTCCCACAGAGAGGAACTCCTCAGGGTACCTTCAGCCAGGCAATGTCAGCTGGCGACCCCCAGGGGGAGGGCCTTCTCTGTGGCAGCTCCTGCCCTCTGGAACGATTTGCCCCCAGAGATACGAAGGATATCGGATCTCCGGGTCTTTCGCCGTGCCCTGAAAATTTTTCTTTTTCATCAAGCAGGGCTGGCGTGAACCCCCCACCTTTTTTAAGCCTTTTTTTAGTCTTTTTTAGTTTTTTAGCTTTTAAATTGTCAATGGGTTTTAATTCGAATTGCTTTAAATTTGGGCCAAAGTTATGTAATTCTTTTAATAATTTTAAATTTTGTATTGGTATGTGTTTTAGTTCTGGCTGTGCACCACCCTGAGTCCATTAGGAGAAGGGCGGTATACAAATTGAATAAATATAATATAAATATATATATAATTATCTTAGTACATTACATGGGCCATTTTAAGCCATCATCTCATACGTCAAAAATGCATAGCAATTATCTTTGGTTAATCTGCAATTAGGGTTAATGTAAGATAAAGGAATCCCATCTTGAACAGGTCAAATTCTTTCTCTTTACAGGAGAGAACTATTTTGAGGGTTGAGGGTTAAACTTTGGAAGCATCTGGAGAAAGATGAACGAAACATAGGTCCAATTCTAATTTGGTGCAAAGAATTAAATATCAATTTCCAGCAAGAAAAAGGCAACAGAAGTCATCACTTTGTGAAGGGGCCATATGAAGACAGATATATTAGGTTATTATTTTTATCTCGTTTGTTAAGTGTGCTCGATTCATTCTATAAAAACAGATTTGACTGCATAATCATTTTTTTGTGTATTACAACAATATTTTTGCACACTTCACTGAATTGCTCATTAAAGGCTGCTCTCTTGAGTGCTGTAAGTTAACAAAACCCAGCTATCAGGTTTTCTATCATAATCATAAAAAAAGAAAGACTTTCCTGTTTCAATATTTATTTTTTATTTATTTATGGCATTTCTGGACTGCTGACTGCCAGAGATACCCAAGGATTAACAGAATTATATATAAAAACAACATAAGTGTAATTTATGAAACTAAGCCTTCCTCTCAGCCAACCCACAGGGGTACCACTTTCTCAAACATTAAGGGCTATGCAGAAGACATTATTCTTCAGAACACCCAAGAGATTGTTAGAAAAAGCATTGCTTGAATCCCAGGGGCGGAATATTCAATAATATTTATTTCAAATTCTTTTATGCCTTTTCAGTGATGTACATCTAAGTGCCTTACACTAATTAACCAGTTATCAAATATATCAACTAACAAATGCAATAATCATAACTTAGAAAGCAATCCTAAATTTTTTTTGAACATCTTATAAGAAAATAACCAGATTCATCCTAAGCTCAGGCATAACCCGTGTACTCAAGTATACCTTGTCAGAACCTTGTTTTTCAGTTTCACATCAAATTAAGAATGTGGTTCTGACATCTGGTGGATAGGTATACCACAGGAGGGGTATTCCTGCAAATAATGCTTGTCTCTGAGTCTCTGCTCACTGCAGTCTGTTTTTTCTTCCTTTTCTTTCATCTTACTCAGGGATGGTACTCTTAACACCCCCATTCTTGTGGACTTAACCCCCAGGAGAGGAGACGAAAATCATTGTCAGGAAAGAAAAACATTGATTGAAATTTGGTGTGTGTGTGTGTGTGTGTGTGTGAGAGAGAGAGAGAGAGAGAGAGAGAGGGAGGGAGGGAGGGAGAGACGGAGAGATGGAGAGAGAGAGAGATGGCGGGAGAGAGAGATGAAGAGAGAGGGAGGGATGGAGAGAGAGATTAGAGAGAGAGATATGAAGAGACAGATATGGGGAGAGAGAGAAAGACGGAGAGATTGGAGAGAGAGAGATAGGGAGAGAGAGAGATGGAGAGAGAGATATGGGGGGAGTGAGATATATGGAGAGACATGGGGACAGAGAGATTGGAGAGTGAGATATATGTAGAGAGAGATTGAGGGAGATAGATAGGGAGGGAGAGAGGGAGGGAGGGAGGAAGGGAGGGAGAGAGAGAGAGAGAACACCAATTAGTCTCTGACTGGGTATCAAAAATATAAGCATGTACACTGGAGACAATAAAGGTTTGCTCTACTATTACACTAGGTGTGCCATAGTTTGAGTGCAAAAAACCAGATGACCTCTAGATGGTAGCAAAAGGATATAGAAAGCTCTTCGGTGCCAAGCAGCAGGCCCTCAGAATTTTGCAATTGAGGTATCTTATGCCTACAGAGTATATGGGTTGTCATCTAGTTTCCCATGAGGGAGGGAGTGCATTCTAGCGGAACAAAAGACAACTCAGTTCAGATAGTTTGTGTAAGAGAAAGAAGGCGAAGACAGCGTGGCTGGCTGAGGAATTCTGGGAGTTGAAGTCCATACGTCTTAAAGTTGTCAAGAGGGGACACCTCTGGCCTACAGCCTGATATGCATAATTAAGTCATAGGCAAAGAAAAATGTATGTAGTTGCTGCCACTTACACAGAATAATGGCTGAGTGGTGTTGAGTTGTAACCACAGGTTGTCTTTTGCCTGATGCATTTGTAGTGCTTTGTTCTACTAGGTGCTGTTAAAAGTTAGTCAGATAGGGCAGGAAAAGAAAAGAAAAAAGAAAAGAAAAGAAAAGAAAAGAAAAGAAAGAAAAGAAAAGAAAAGAAAAGAAAAGAAAAGAAAAGAAAAGAAAAGAAAAGAACAAAGGCAAGTGCTTTTCCTGGGCCTGTATCTCTGAAACCATTTTTGATGAGCAGAGGGCCAGCAGAATGAAGAAAAGGCTTAAGAAGATTTTCTGTTGGTCCTTATCTTTGACTTTCTCAGTTTCTCAGGAGGAGGGAAGAATCCTTAAGTAATATAAAAAGAAAATATCCCTATATTTGTGGAGCTGCAGAAATATTTGTGAAAACCTTGGAGAGACAAGGAGCTGGCTGTGAAGAAAACAAAACAGCCATATTCCAGGTGACTGGAAGGCAATGTTCCTACAAGGTTTCTCTCTTGTATTTATTTTGCTGAAAATCCCTCCGGGATCTCTGAGGAATTAAAGTTTCTCTCCCTCTTACTTCTTTCTAAGCTTCTCTCCTGCTGTCCTTCATACCTTCTCAAAATGGAACCGAACTAACTTGGTTAGCCTTCCATAAGCTTCAGCAAAATCTAAACTTCCACGGTTTCAACAAATCAGTTTTTTTTTAAAAAAAACACCACCCATGTTTTTTACCATTATGAGGTGTTTTTCTTCTCTCTGCTGGAAAAAAAATGAATTAATTTTTATTATGGCCTTAGGCCGATCAACAAAATTCAATAAACCTCACAACCGAAACCTTGTGTTTAAAATAAATAAAATTGGCTTGATACAATCAGCGCTATTATATCAACTCATGTCTTAATACTGCTTTTGTGCAGGCTCATATCTGCAAGGCAGGAAAGTACATAAAAACAATCATAAACAAAATAATTTCTTCCCGAGAACTTGAAAAGGATGGACACAGTATAGGGAAATACGTGTTAAGAGTTTCCAAAACACTGGAGTCACAGGGACAGATCCCACTAGATTAGGTAGATGCTTATTAATTACTTTGGAAGTGTCGTTGTGGAGGTGGTTTACTGCTTCTGAAAAAGCTCAGAGAGGACTGTTTATTGCACTAGAGGGAGCAATGTCCATTTGCCATATTGAAGTCTGGCTTACCTGCACAATCCTTCCAGAATTTATTTGGTAGAAAAATATTTGTGGAGTGTAGATTTAACAACGCAAAATTCTAGCTCAGTGGGAGACTTTAGCCCAATTGTAGAAAACAGGAGTTTTGCCTGCAGAAGCACCCAGCTTCGGTTGCTAGAATCTGCTGTTATGATGGATTATAGAAACAGTACAAGGTTAAAAACAAAAGGGTGCTGCTAGAAGTTAGAATAAACTACATGTCAACTCTGAAGCTCGCCTGACTGAAGCTATCTTGGAGGCTTCAATGTTGCCACAATGGAAATGAGGGATAGGGAGGGGGGGTGGAATAGAGAGAGTTGTAGCCAAAACAAAATAGTTTCCCCTGAGAACCAAGGACATTCCCACAGGTGGCTGAAGATAGATAGATAGATAGATAGATAGATAGATAGATAGATAGATAGATAGATAGATAGATAGATGATAGATAGATAGAAAGAAAGAAAGAAAGAAAGAATTCTTTACTGGCCAAGTGTGACTGGACACACAAGGAATTTATCTTGGTGCATACGCTCTTGGTGTACATAAAAGAAAAGATACATTCGTCAAGAATCGTAAGGTACAACACTTCATGATAGTCATAGGGAAACAGTCAATATAAATATTAAGGATACCAGCAACAAGGTTACAGTCATACAGCCATAACTGGGAGGAGATGGGTGATAGGAACGATGAGAAGATTAATAGTAGTGCAGATTTAGTAAATAGTTTGACAGTGTTGAGGGAATTATTTGTTTAGCAGAGTGATGGCGTTCAGGAAAAACCTGTTCTTGTGTCTAGTTGTTCTGGTGTGCAGTGCTCTATAGCGTCGTTTTGAGGGTGGGAGTTGAAACAGTTTATGTCCAGGATGCGAGGGGCCTGTAAATATTTTCACAGCCTTGATTGGACCATGTGACTGATTGTTTGGGAAAGGGGGGAGACTTTTACTTTTCATTAGGTGAAAACGATGGGAACCTTTAGAGTCGGTTTTCACCAGTCTGTGCCAATATGATATATCCAATAAACCTGTTCTTTGAGGAACCTACTTGCCTCGGAGTTTGCTATGGGTGTATTACTTGGAACACTGACACTACACTTGTCCAGATGAGTATCTAGTCTGACATGTTAAGATAGATTCCTATACAGTATCCTGGCTTTTAAGAGCTGAAGATTCAAGTTCAGATTTCAGCATCTCTAGTTAGGAGTGCAAATGGAGAGCTGTGCCTATTAACTAACAATGTTGAGGAAAATGGTCCAGTGGATTTGATGCTAAAAAATCTAAACAGGAAACCAAAGTTCAAAACACCTCCCCACCAGCAGTCAACACATATAGTAGAGATTAACACCAGGATTAAAACTGGACCAATAATCAAACAGGTAACAGTGACCAATCAAGAACTACGAAGAACACTCTCAAGAACTATGAAGAACACTGATAGGGCAAGCCACTAGTATATAGCCACTGATGATATTACCCAGTTGGGTAGTGAAATGTCTGCAAGAAAACAACCAAGCTCAGAGTTTATGGAGATTCTCAATCATCCAAGTCATGGTTGTCCCAAAAGTGCTTTTCAAAAGACAACAGGACTTTCTTGGTTTTTTTTTTTTCTTGAAAACGTTTCACTTCTCATCCAAGAAGCTTCTTCAGCACTTCAGTTCTTCTACAGCAGGGGTCAGCAACCCACGGCCCTGGAGCCGCATGTGGCTCTTTCATCCCTCTGCTGCGGCTCCCTATTGTTAGTCAGCTCCACAATTGATAGGGCTTTCAGTTAGGACAGGCAGAGATAAAAGGACACCGCACTAAGAGGAGACTATGATAGGGGAACTGGACTTCCGGTCGGCTCCAGAATTGAACGGGGGCTTCCGGTTCGGACCTTTGTGGCTCTGAGTGTTTAAGGTTGCTGACCCCTGTTCTACAGCCTGCCTTGCGTAATTAAGTCATAGGCAAAGAAAAATGTATGTGGTTGTTACAAAGTGAAGAGTTATGGCTGAATGGTGTTGAATCATACCTACAGGTTGTCTTTTGTATAATACATTTGTAGTATTTTGTTCTACTGTGAAAAGATGGTCAGATAGGGTGAAAAAGAAAAGGAAAAGGAAATGCTAAGAAAAAGAACCAAGGCAAGAAGCTTCTTGGATGAGAAGCAAAAAAAACCCCAAGAAAGTCCAGTTGTCTTTTGAAAAGGACATTTCAGACAACCAAGCTCGGAAAGCACCAAGGACCCACAGTTCAACCCCGAGCTACAAATATTCTCTTCTATTAATTCCCACTTTCCAACCTCTCTACCTGTTAGTAACATTTTTCTGACATTCGCTTGGAATCTACCCTCCTGTAATTTCAGTGTATTATTCCATGCCCTGGGACAATGAAGAAGAGGCTTCTGCCCTCTGCCACTTCCTTTCAATTTCTCCTGGGAAGCTGTCATCTCTCCTTTGTCTTCTTTTCCACAGGCTAGACGTTCACAGTTCTTCAAGTCTCTTTTTATTGTAATTAATATCTAGTCATCTGATTATCCTCACTGCTCTTCAATCAGAATAGAGGTACTGGCAGTTACCAGAAAGCCAGTCAATCAGAATAGAGCTGGAATGGACCTTGGAGGTCCTCTAGTCCAACCTCCTGCTCAAGCAGAAGACCCTATACCAGGGATGGCGAACCTTTTAGGCACCAAGTGCCCAAACTGCGCACGCCCAAACTGAAAAGTGAGCGCATGCACGTGAATGCGTGGACATGCATGGACATGCATGTATGCATGCACAGATATGCACGTGCATGCGTGGACATGTGCAGCAGAGCCCCAAAGACTGTTCTGTCCCCGTCCCACACACGCACCCCCACAGACGGCCCGGAGTTAATAAGCCACACAACAAAATCTTTGAAGATAAAGGTGGCAGCAACCCAGTGGCTAGCTGCCAATTCAGACTTTACTCACACAAAACAAAGATTAGACTGCAAGCATTCCGTTAAAGCAGGCAAAGTTTCCGCAATACAAGGATTAGTCCAAATGCAGTCCGACAAGGCAGGCAGAAGTCCAGTAAGGCAGAGATCATGGATTATTTCTAGTTTTTGCTCGTCACAAACTGAACCGGCCACCACATTCACATTTATACCCTGTGGGGTGTGGTCCAGTGACTCAGCTAATCTCTGGCACGCCTTCCCCTCTGCTGCCCATGCTTCTCCCTGTGCCTCTGCCGAGGGTCCAGCCAGCACTTATCTCCTTCGTCCCTGTCCACCTGTGGCTGCGGGGATGTGCTTGGTTCTGGGCCTATCTTTTGGCCTTTGGTGTCCTCCGGAGGCATTGCCAGAGAGGAGGGTCCTGGAGAGGGAGGCCTTGCCAACTCCTCTCCCTCACTCTCAGAGTCTGCATCTGTCGATAGCCCAGGCTCAGGCAACGGAGCCACAACAAAGACCAACTGGCCAGCGGGAGGTGGCGCATCTCAACACCGACAGTGTGGCAAGAGGTAAGATCTTTTTCTTTTGTGAGCTTCTGTTTCATCGTTTGCAGGGAAACAGAAGCTCACGAAAGAAATGCCACGGAGATCTGACCTGGGGCGACGGTGCGCGTGCCAGCAGAGAGGGCTCTGCGTGCCACCTCTGGCACATGTGCCATGGGTTTGCCATCACAGCCCTATACCATTTCAGACAAGTCTCTTCTTAAAAACCTCCAATGATGGAGCACCCATGATTTCTGGTGACAAGGTGTTCCACTGGTCAATTATCCTCACTGTTAGGAAGTTTCTCCGTCATTCCAGGTTGCTTCTCTTCTTCATTAGTTTCCATCCATTGTTTCTTGTCTTGCCTTCTGGTGCATTGGAAAATTATCCTCGTTGCTCTTCAGTGGACTAACTACAATTTATCCGAATTCTCAAAATGTGGTGTTTACAGCTGCACAGAGAACTCAAGTTGGATCAGACCAATGCAGAAAAAGACTGAGTTCAACAGTTGAACTCATAGTTCAACCCTCAGCTACATTCCCCCCCCCATTGGTACTTGGTGCTTAATTGCAGGGGTCTCCAACTTTAAAACTTGTGGACTTCAACTCCCAGAATTCCTCAGGCAGCCAGGTCAACAGAGTTCAAAGTCTAAGTCCAGTCCAAAGTCCAAGGTGAGGTCCAATATCCACCAACAAATCTAAGGTCCAAACACACAATCAGTCATAGCACAGTCGAGAAAACCCAGGCCATGAGGATGAAGCATGCGCAATGGTAGGAGAATGGGCAATTGTTTCCAACAACCCCCAACTCAGTGGTGGTATACAGCTGGTTTTATTCAGTTCGGACAAACTGGTAGCGGCGGCTGTGGGTGTCTCTGCCCGCCCACCCACCCAGACTTAATCACATCCCATTTATCCACATTTTTGACGCTCTGCGCATGTGTGGAAGGCCTCACACCGCTTCACATTTGCGAACCAGTAGCAAAGGTAAGTGAATACCACACCTGCCCCAACTCCATTCATCCCATGAAATCCCATGCCGGTACAGCTCATCGTCAGGAGGGAGGAGGCTGCTGCATCTCAAGTAGCTTCACCGTTGTGCCTGCCTCCTCTCAGCCCTGCATGTCCATGGATTAGGTAGAGGAGGCAATTCCTCCTCATCCCTGCTGCACACCTTCTCCACCCTGCACTTTCAGTGGTATCTCTGTGCAGTGGTGAAATCCATTTTTTTTTACTACCGGTTCTGTGGGCATGGCTTGGTGGGCATGGTGTGGCTTGGTGGGCATGGCTTGGTGGGCATGACAGGGGAAGGATACTGCAAAATCCCCATTCCCTCCCCACTCTTGGGGGAAGGATACTGCAAAATCTCCATTCCCACCGCACTCTGGGGCCAGCCGGAGGTGGTATTTGCCAGTTCTCCGAACTACTCAAAATTTCTGTTACTGATTCTCCAGAACCTGTCAGAACCTGCTGGATTTCACCCCTATCTCTGTGTTCCCCAGGTGCAGCTGCACCTCTCCTGTTCCCTCCTCAGCAGATTGTTCATCTGGTCACCCCTTCAGTAACCTTTCGGCTGTGCATAACCTCCCCACTTCAGGCTTGAACCTCTCAGTGTCTTCCCGATCGTCCTCCGCACCTCTTCCAAAGTCCCTGGTGCCATCTCTTCCTCATTGTCCGAGCTGGTGTCCGCGGAAGCCATCACACATTATTAGATCAATTCTCCAGACCATATAAAAAGGGCAGCAAAAATCTTCATATAGAATAATCTTTTCATTTTCCCACTGGACCAGATGACAAACGTTCTTACAGAAGAATTCAACCAGAGCTTCTTTCCAATAACGTGGAAAGCAGAACATTAAATCTAGCAAGTGTATAGACTTTTCTATAACTCGGACATAAAATATTGGCTAAATAATTAGTGGGAAAAGAATGGAATAGTTATTTTTTATTTTTATGAGAATGCTCTTCCTCTTGTGGACTTAAGTATGGCATTGTGAAATAGGTATAAAACTGTGGGACCTGCCTTATAAAGATTTCTGCAGGAACAATTCATTGAAACATTCCTTTTTCAACAATGATGCCCCAATTTTTTTTGCGGAGCCCTCAAACAAATTTGATTGATCATGATAAACAATTTGTGGGGATCAGAAATTTTGGCACTGCTTTCCCCACTGAAATGTTTATATATGAATAATTAGTGCAGCTGTAATTAAGTAAGTGACACAAATAAGTAGCAATAATTACTTATTTTATTCTTACAGGGTTTATTTATTTATATTGTCTAGATGACCCAACAACTGTGGGCAGCTCCACAAAATTTACTTATCCATTATTATTTATTAGATTTTTATCTTGCTTATATTATTTTTATAAATAACAAAAGGTGATGAACATACATAATAATCAGGGGTGAAATTCACTTACCTTCCCTACTGATTTGCCAATGTGCGCGGGCCTTGCGTGCACTCACTTCACTGGCACGTGCCATCGTCTACACATGTGCAAAGCCTTCTGCATATGCACAGAGGCCCAAGTAGGTATTATCAGATGCAATCAATTCGAAACAAACAGACTTTATTAGAACAGCTGAGAATTAACTCATTCTCAGCGTAGTCCAAACTAATTCAAAACAAATTCTTCATAACACAGTTCTTCAGCCTTATCGCCAATCTTGGTCTAATTAGGCAACCTGCCAAAGGCTCTTCTTGGCAAAAGTTCAGAAGCAGAAGACGCCGACAAGAAATAAATGCAGCAAGACAAGAAACAAATCTATCAATGTTGTTTTCCGACAAAGAGCCCAAGAACCGTTGCTGGTCTTTTAAGCCTTATGGGAGGGGCCAATCATCTCTTAGCCTTACTCCTGAGTTGTCCTTTTTGCTTTAGCTGCTCTTGCCTTCTGGCAGCTCTTCTCATGCGTGCACTAGGAACAGGCTCCTCCTGTTCCTCTGCCTCTCTGCTGTCAGCCTCTAGAGGCTCCGGAGTCCGCATCATCACTCCCAGATGGCCCTGGCCCCATCTCTGCCTCCGACGGACCACAACACAGTGACAGAAAAGGTCTCCTTTCAGGTCCTGCTAGTTGACAAAGCAAACCAACTATGTTGGAATGCACAGAATTTGCAGACATTAGGGGAGAAAGGTGGTACCTCAGATGGGTCTAGGACAATTCGTCATGGCCAACTCACTGTGGGACGATTCAATGCTGTATTAATTGTTTCATTCAAGGTACTTTATTATTGGTGATCATGTTTTTGTCGGAATCATTTTAACTGTTGTATTTCTGGATTATTATTATTATTTTTTTATTTGATTTATATGCCGCCCTTCTCCGGAGACTCAGGGCAGCTTACAATGCACTAAGCAATAGCCTTCATACTTTTGTATATTTATACAAAGTCAGCTTATTGCTCCCACAAACTGGGTCCTCATTTAACCTACCTTAGAAAGGATGGAAGGCTGAGTCAACCTTGAGCCTTGGAGAGATTCGAACCAGCAGTAAATTGCAGGCAGCTGTGTTAATTACAGGGTGCATTAAACCACTGTTCTACCAAGGCTCTTTTCTTTTCTATTTTATTATTATTGGCCACAGTTCCATCAAAATTAATTTAACTTTTGTAGTTGTTGAATTGTCCCAGGGTGAGTTGTCCTGCAGCGAGTTGGCTGCGATGAGTTGGCCGCAATGAGTTGTCCCGTTCCATCCTCAGATAGCTAGACAATATGTTACTCGACTCAAAAGACAAAGGATACATTAAAAAAACCCAGGAGCAAATAGAAGTTGTAATTATATGGATGGATGCTTTTATTTATGGATTGTCAGGTCCTGAGAACCAAGAAAGATGCATGGAATTACTTCTGATCAGAAGGGTTTTTTTTTTATTGTTCCTCACCTATAGGCAGAAAACCTACCAAACTAAAGCAACTATTTGCTTCACTATAGATACATTGTGGGGATAGCTAGGGAGGAACCTTCTTAACTTTCTTTCTCTCGAGCAAAGTATCCAAGCTTTGTTGCCTCTTTGCCTTCTGGAATTCAGCCCCTCCCTCCTAGGAATCCAGACTACATTCCACTACAGCATGTATATTTTGCAATACGACATGCAAAATGCCACATGCTGTCCTTTTGCTAATCCACATGCTAATGAGTGAGAATTGCTTCAGCAAGACAACAACTCTGTTGCAGGTGTCACCTTAGATCGTTTCTGGGTACAGATCAGGATGCACCCACATACATAATTCCCCATAGGAGCCAGGCCCTGGTTTCTTGCAGGATCAAATACAGTTTGCCCCTCTTGTACAGGTAAGCCTACAGGACAGTCTCTCTCAATCTTGGCAACTCGAAAATATGTGGATTTCAACTCTCAGAATTCCTCAGCCAGCATGGAAGATGGAATTGAAGTCCATCCATTTGGAAGTTGACGTCTATATATCTTCAGGCTCCCAAGCTTGAGAAACATTGCTATAAGGCCGTGATGGTGAACCTATGGTACATGTGCCACAGGTGGCACGTAGAGCCCTCTCTGTGGGCATGCAAGCCGTTGCCCAGCTCAGCTCCACCCTGCATGCATGCATTCCTCCCACCAGCCAGCTGATTTTCTCTGCCACGCATGCGCAGGGGGCAGGCCACATGAGGGAGATCCAGGAGGATGAGGGGGTCACTCATGTGTAGGGGGTGGGGGAGCATGGGGGGATGTGGCGAACCGCCCCCCACTGCCTGTTTTGGGCCTAGCAGGCCTCCCTGCAGCCTCCTGGGACCAAAATGGGCTGCGGGGGAGGGGTTCAGCAGGGAGGCCTGCTAGGCCCAAAATAGAGCACGTGGGATCACGTGGGCATGCTCAGGGGGTCACACACGCATACACCAGGGGGGCGGGGTACGGGGGGGGTCACACATGCATTGCATTATGGGTACTGGCACATGGGCACACTGTTGCGCGTGCACACACACACTTTCGGCATGCGATGCGCAAAAAGGTTCACCATCACAGCTATAAGGTATGCTGAAGATCTCTACTGTGCAGAAGGCAAGGAGAATGAGGGTCCTGGGGGAAGGAAGAGCCTTTATGGAGCAGCACCAGGTTAATGGAACAGTCTATCTTCCATGATCAAAATCTATCCATCCCATTTATTTTATTCAGATCTCAGTCAAGATGAAGCTTTGTGCCCAACCTTTGGGAATAAGGACGTTGGAAGGGTACTGTTGTAGATTTTTCAGTTTAATTGTTGATTTATTAATTATTTGTGAACTCGTTTTATTTGGATTTCTTTTTTTAGTATATTGAAAGCCAGCCAGATTGCTTAATTAGGGACCATCTCCGTTTTTAAAAGACAGAAAGAATGAAAGACTCCAAAATAGAATCCGTTTCTTCCCAGTGTATTAATTTTGCTGGATGATGGCCTGAAAGCATCTCTCTTGACAGATAAAGGAGAAAATTAATTTGAAATTTGTCACAAAAATACCACCATATACAAATGCAAATTTTTCTGAGTGAAGAAACATTCTTTTTCTTTTCTTTTTTGCTGAGCTGAGATTTTTTTTAAAAAAAAATGAGCTTTTTACTGAGCAATTTTATTGAACAGAAAGGCTAAAACTTGACCTCCCTAGAACATAATAGAAAATGGAATAAGAGACGTAATATTAATGAATATCTTTAAGCAGGATGTATTTAAATAGAGGCATAGTCTGCAGCTTCCTCTAACTTCAATTGAACTTGACACAATTTATTGTGCTGAAAGGAGGAAAAAGAGGACAAAAGAATAATTTTTAAATAGTTAAGAAGTAAGAGAGGACTATGCTCCTATGCTTTATTTATTTATCCATTTGGGAGGTTTATATCCTGAATTTTTACCAGCGATGTTACTCCCTGTTCTATCTGTAGGAATTATATGTTGCATTTTGCCCTCATTAAGAAAAAACATTCAGGGTAACTAACTAAAGTAACTAACTAAAGGTGTGGGCTGCTGGGGGTTCGCAGGGGTTCAGGAGAATCTCCAGTTACGATTCTGTGCAGTTCGGAGAACCCCAAATCCCACTCCTGGCTGGCCCCTCCCCTCCCACCCCATCCCTCCCAGAAGTCCCCATGTGGCCCGTTTGGATGCAGGTAAGTGCAGGCATGCACAGAGGCTCGGGGAGTGTGAAAACCGGGCCTACTGGAAGTTTGGAAAGGCCAGAAATGGGCCTATTTCCGTCAGTGGTGAAATGTAAAATTTGTTACTACTGGTTCTGAGGGCATGGCTTGATGGGGGAGGGGAGGTAATGTGACTGGGTGGGCATGGCCAACTCTTCTTTTTTACTTTTTTAAAGCATTTTTTACAACCTATTCAGGCGAATAGGTTGTAAAAAAATGCTTTTAAAAGGTAAAAAAAGGCTCTGACGATCGCATGGCACAGCCGTGATCATCGGAGCCTTTTTTTTTTTTTTTTTTTACTTTTTAAAAGCATTTTTACTACCAGTTCCGGAAAACCGATAGTAAAAAAATGCCTAAAAAGTAAAAAAAAAAAAAGTTCCGATGATCAGCTGAGGGAAGCCTGATCTTCGGAACTTTTTTTTTTTTTACTTTTTAAAGGATTTTTAACTACTGGTTCCGGAGAACCGGTAGTAAAAAAAATGCTAAAAAAGTAAAAAAAAAAAAAAAAAAGTTCCAACAACCACGTATCACTCAGCTGATCGTCGGAACTTTTTTTTTTTTACATTTTTTACTACCGGTTCGGCGAACCAGTAGCCTTTTTTACTACCAGTTCGGGTGAACTGGACCAAACTGGGAGCATTTCACCCCTGGTTTCTGGCCTCCAGAGGGCCTCCAGAGCCTTAGGAGGCCATTTTCACACTCCTGGAGCTCGAGGAAAGCCTCCGGAGCCAGGGGAGGGCAAAAACGCCCCCCCCACCATGGTGCAGGAGGCCGACTAGGCCATGTCCACCATGACTATGCCCACCCAGCAACTAGGCAGAGAACCCCTTGCTAAAATTTTTGAAGCCCACCCCTGGTTCTGGCAAATCAAAAATACATGAATTCTTCAAAAATCTCATTTTTGTTTCAGAATGTGGGAAGTACTTCTCCAAAGAGAATAAAATGCATTAAGTTGTGTATATCGCCAAAAACTCTATTGTAGAAAAAAAATGCATTAAGAAAAATTGTTTAAAATTTACATGTATCGGGAAAAGCATGAACAGTGCCTATTTTAAGACAGATAAGAACAAAAGTATATTCCCAATTTATATGCTGCACACCAAATGAACAAGAATGGAGGAAGAAGAATTCAAAGAAAGAAAGCCCAAAGTTATGCCATCCATCCTCCATAATGTACCATCTATGCCCGTGATGGCGAACCTATGGCACATATGCCACAGGTGGCACGCATAGACTTATTGGTGGGCATGCAACCTCAGCTCTGGCATGCATACACGCGCTGGCCATCTGATTTTCGGGCCTTCTGGGCCCACCAGAAGTAGGGAAACAGGCTGTTTCCTGCCTCAGGAGGGCCTTCGGGGTTGGTGGGGAAGGCCCGTTTTTTGCTGTCCCCAGCCTCCAGAGCCTTTCTAGGAGTCTGGGGAGGGCGAAAATGGCCTTACCCAACCCCTCCGGAGGCCCTCCGGAGTCCAGAAACATCCCATTTGCCAACTTCTGGAAGTTGGCAAACGGGATGTTTCTGGCTTCCGGAGGGCCTCCGGGGGGGGGGGGGGTTGGGTAAGGCCGTTTCAACTCTCCTCAGACTCCTAGAAAGGCTCTGGAGGCTGGGGATAGCAAAAAACGGGCCTACCGGGGCATCACGTGCCAGGAGCGGAGGGAACATGGGGGGGTCGTGTGCGCATGCACAGGGGCTGGGCGCATAGAATTATGAGTATGGGTAGGCGCACACATGACCCCCCTGCCCCCGCTCCTGGCACATGATGGCAAAAAGGTTAGCCATCACTGATCTATGCTCTTGGTTTCTAGCCTTTTATTTAATTGTTCTTAATTTTATCAAGTAGTTATACTTATTCTTTTCTGCTATTGTAACCTGCCTTGATTCATTCTGGATAGTGAGATGGGCAGCATATAAATTTAATAAATAAATACATAAACACACTAGTGTCCTGATCTATATAATAGCAATGTATCCATTGGCTAAATTCTATTCTAAACTACAATAATAGAAACGATGGAAGCTGCATTTGTAAATAAAAATGTAGGCTTGAAAAAAGCATTTAAGCAGTTATATGGCCTATGCACATGCTTCGGTTTCTAATTCTATTTTTTTTTTCTGCCAAGAAGTCTATGGCATCGCTTATTTGGCACCCGTCCATATTTTCTGTTTGTAAATTGTCTGACACTAGCTGTCATCCTTTCTAGAAAAAAAAGATTTACTTAAGGATATGATTTCCTAGTTCTCGAGATACCTCCTGTCCTTCAGCTTAGTGGGAAACTGACCTTGAATTCAGCTTGACAAAACTTATCTAGTTTAGCTATTTCCAATTGATGACACCTTGGTGAGAAGAAGGAAAATAATGCCTCTTCCAGGTTATTGTTACTGTTTCTAAGCAGCTTACAATCAGGGAAGCAAAAAACGTATTTGGTGGTTTAGCTATGTGAAAAATCTGTTCTGGGAATTTGCAAAAATGGGTCTTTTAAAGCAGTGGTGAAATCCTCTGTAGTTTGTCACCGGTTCGCTGCCCACACATGGATAGTTCGTGCCAAACACGCATGCACATTGTGCAGTGATGGGTTCCTCCAGGTTCGTCCCAGTTGTCCCGAGCCGGTAGCGGTGACGATATGACATCACCGAACCGGTTCTGCCCCCTGCCTCCTGCGTTATTCTTACCTTTTATTTGGCCCCACCCCCAATCTATTGCTGCCTTCTGAGTCCTAGCTGATGGCTAGAGAGAAAAAACTGTTTAAACTCTTGCCACGGAGCTTCAAAGGGCCGCCCTACAGCTGATCAGTGTTAAAAGAAAATAAATGGGTAGACCAGTGCCTGCAAAAATACATGAGTAGACCAGTGCCTGCAAAAATAAATGGGTAGACCAGTGCCTGCAAAAAATAAATGGGTAGACCAGTACAGCTCTGCAAGCAGTTAAAAGCCTGGTAGACCAGTACCTCTGCTAAATCCTAAATAATTGTCACATGACCATCAAGCCATGCCCACAAAATAAGCCACGCCCACACAACTGGTAGTAAAAAATTTAGAACCCACCCTTGACAGTGCGCACTAAACTCACGCTGCATGTGTGCATGCACAGTCCACGCCAAATGCACGCTGCATGTGCGCATGCACAGTGCACACCAAATGCACGCTGCTCGCGCATGTGCATTGCACACTAAACACATGCTGCATGCAGAAAAAGGAAGCTTAAGAAGGTAAGTAGAACAGCGAGGGGGGGGAACAGCTGTGCCGCATGTTTTTATAGTCGGAAATACCTGTTTGGTTTTTTTTTTTACTACTAGTTCACCCGAACCAGTAGCTTTTCTTACTACAGGTTCGCCTGAACTGGTGCAAACCGGTAGAATTTCACCCCTGTTTTAAAGCCTAAGGGAGGTATTGTCATGTTGGGCTGAGTCAAAAGCTAAGACTGTAGCCTTCACCGCTAAGATTGGGCCAGGGAAAATTCAAATTACATTAATAAATATTAATGAATACAATGTAGTCATATAATTAAATGGATGATGGTGGAATTAGTTTTCCCCCTTCCCTGCACTGAATAAATTGATTTTCTGCCGAATATTTTTTTCACCTTATAATGAGATATCTTTGTCTGTAAAGTTAATTAAGCCTTCCCCTCATTGGCCACACAGATACGTGTCAAGGAAATGCATTTTTCCCCCTTTCTGTTCTGTGGAAGGATTGATTGCTAAATGTGAACACTTGCGCATGCTCCCTAAAATGTGAGGGGGAATCATCTGTTGAATTAAAGATGTTTAATTCAATGAATTAATGATTAAAGATAATTTTGATCTGATATTTAAACTTCACTTTGAAACCCTTTATTTAACAGAATAAGGGAAAGTGGCTTTTAAGGCCAATCATCTTTTAAATGGCAAACACAAATATACAAAATGTAAAGTGTAGATGGCATAGATTAAACGTAGAGATGTTGTCTGGACTGATGCATCAAATCAAAGACTTGGCAGTGTGGGAATTTTTTGTCGACTGTATTTAAAGTCCGTTGAATCAAGATCCATAAAACTGGTGGCTGTACCTCCCCTTGGAACATCTACGGAGATTATCAGTCATCCAGGCCATGGTTGCCCCAAAAGTGCTTTTTTTTCCAGAGGCAATTGGACTTTCTGTTTTTTTTTCTTTGAAGACGTTTCGCTTCTCATCCAAGAAGCTTCTTCAGCTCTGACTGGATGGTAAGAAATGGAAGTCGGAGCTTAAGAAGCTTCTCGGATGAGAAGTGAAACGTCTTCAAAGAAAAAACCCAGAAAGTCTAGTTGTCTTCGGGATTTCCCTTGGAGTCACACGCAACAATTTTTCTTCTTCATCTAATGTCACATGGTTAATTATATACTGTAATGTCAGTGTAGCATTAGCAGCACAAAGGTTCAGTATATTGCTAACCATATTGGTGCCGTTGGATAATGTCTTGTTGTCATACTAAAGTTGTCTAGAGATGTTTTTGCACAGGGGTGTGAATGGATATGCATGAAAAATATCAAGAGCCTTGATAGTACAGTGGTCTACGCACCCTGTTATTAACACAGCTGCCTGCAATTTCTGCTGGTTCGAATCTCGCCAGGCTCAAGGTTGACTCAGCCTTCCATCCTTTCTAAGGTAGGTGAAATGAGGACCCAGTTTGTGGGGGCGATAAGCTGACTTTATATAAAAATATACAAAAGTATGAAGGCTATTGCTTAACGCATTGTAAACCGCCCTGAGTCTCCGGAGAAGGGCGGCATATAAATCAAATTAAAAAAAAAAAATAGGGCTGAAACTGCTGAGAAAAAAAAAAGATCTAGAAAATATTCCCTAATATCATGATGGCGAACCTATGGCGCGCGTGTCAGAGGTGGCACACAGCGCTTTCTCTGTGGGCATGAGAGCTGTTGCCCCAGTTCAGCTCCGCTGCACATGTGCACATGCGCCTCCTGCCGGCCAGCTGGTCTTTGGGTCTCTGTCGTGCATTGGCACTTGTGAGGGGTGGGGTGCATTCACAGGGGCCGCATGCACATTGTGTTTTGGGGGTTCAGGTGCACGTGCCCGCATTTGCGCATGCACATGCGTGCTTTGGGCACTCAGTCCAAAAAAGGTTAGCCATCACTGCCCTAATGGATCTCTGTGGGAAAACAGGTGGGCAGTGATTCGCAATATTGCTAATGCCTCCATTCCAAGTCCCCAATCTCCTCCCTCCTGATCACATGACCCAGAGCGTCCCAAATATGAATTCCCATGTAGACACACATAAATACACACACACACACACACACAAACCTTTATTTCCCAGAAGGAAATAGAAATACCTGTGGGGTCCTTGGTGCTGTCTGAGTTTGGTTGTGCACCTACCTGCAAGAAATCAACGAAGCTCGGAGAGGGCCTCCGGAGCCTGAGGGAGGCCATTTTCAGCCTCCCAGAGGCTCAAGGAAAGCCTCCGGAGCCTGGGGAGGGCAAAAAACGGGCCTATGGAAGTACTGGAAGTCTGGAAACAGGCTTGTTTCCGACCTCCGGAGGCCTTTGGAGCCCAGGGGAGGCCGTTTTTGCCCTCCCGGAGGCTCGTAGAAAGCCTCGGGAGTCAGAGGAGGGCAAAAACACCCCCTCTGCCATGGTGCAGGAGGCTGAGTAGGCCACGCCCCCATGGCCACGCCTACCCAGCAACCAGGCAGAGAACCCATTGCTAAAATTTTTCAATCCCACCATTGGTGAGAAGAGTTGTAGATGTTGGCTTTGAAGCTTGAGGCTTTGAAGAGCCTGAGTGGCGTAGGAGGCTAATGCCTCCTAAGGCAGCATTTAACATCCAGCTGCCTGCAATTACTGCGAGTTCAATTCTCACCAGGCTCAAGGTCGACTCAGCCTTCCATCCTTTCTAAAGTGGGTAAATTGAGGACCCAGTTTGTGGGGGCAATAAGCTGACTTTGTATAAATATACAAAAGTATGAAGGCTATTGCTTAACGCATTGTAAGCCGCCCTGAGTCTCCAGAGAAGAGCGGCATATAAATCAAAGGAAAAAAAAAAAAGCTTACTTTGGAAAAAGGAAGATGAGCAAAATGTCAAAAAAAAAAAAAAAAAGTCCAGCGCACATGTCTGGAATTATTAATTTTCATGCATTTTATGGATGCATGGCTCCATCAGTTATCTCTTCTGACAGCACCCAGGTTCCATCCTTAGGAATATTCTTAGAATTGCTGGATAAACAAAATCCTTGGAAGTTCTAAATGTGCTTTTTCAAGAGGCAGCTGGACTTTCTTTGTTTTTCCTTGAAGACATTTTGCTTCTCTTCCAAGAAGCTTCTTCAGTTCTGACTGAAGTTGCCTCTTAAAAAAACCTTTGGGACACAACTATGACCTGAATTACTGAGAATCTCCAAAGGCAAAATCCTTGAAGGTAATCACTTTGGGGAGCCCTCCTGTTCGTTGGTAAGACGAAGATCTTTGTAATAGATAAAAGGTTATGATGAGCAAAATCTAATTTTCATTGAATCATTATCTGTCTACCTTTGATTAATGTGCATTTTGAGCCCCGAGAAGCTTTTCATTTATCTACTGTATATTTAGTCAATTTTATTTATTCTATATCTGATCTTTTGCCCCTGACAAGGCTTGAAGGCACCTTACAATTAAAAGGACAATTATGACATTTAATACAATCAAATTGAATACAGTCAGCTCTGAAAACATTGGACTGTAATCAGCCGTATCATTCTTTCTGCTTCCCTTCAAAACAGGAGAAAAGGACATTTTTTTTAGAATAGGCTGAAATTCTGAAATATGTATTTGTCAAATGCCTGCAGTTGTAGGTTAGAAAATGCAAAGCCTCTGCCTTTTAATTCTTATCTAGAGGATTTCCAAAGATAATGAGAGAGCTCAAAATGCACACGTCATTAAGGACTTAAATTTGGGTCAAGGAAGGGGGCCTATATATTGGCTGTAATGCTTTATCTGCATATCTTAGATGTCCCATCCTTTGCTCTCCCTGCTATCTTTATATTGGTGGAAGAGATTTTTTAAAAAAGCTGCCTTTGTATATTCTGGAACATACCGGTACCTTCCTTTTTATTAGTCGTTCCTGTTACTAAATTGCTAAAGTAGCATTCAAGTAAATCTGTTTCATCCTTCACAAAGGGTGCAGGGGAGATTATGGGTCAGGTAGGGGTTTTTTCCCCCTGATATAAGGGGCAATATGGCCCTATCCTCTTCCATTTCAGTTTTTCACCTGTTTTTCACCTGTTCAAGTGAATAAATGTACAGAGCTAGAAAGGGCATATTTATCGAAGGAAATTTAGTCCTTGAAAATAGGACTTTGCCAGAAGGAGATTTCCATTGGAAGGGAACTGTTATTTAAGCAAGATTGTATTTCCTGACATCACATTAATTGGTTATAATCTTTAACTGGATCTGGAAAACCAATTCTGTCTGATTCAGTTCTTGAAACTAATTCAGCCTCGATTTGCGAACTGATTCAGAAAAATAAACTTTGTGTGTGCTGGCTGAAGTATTTACATTTTCTTTCTTTTCTTTTTTTAAAAAAAATATTATTATTATTTTTATTCTTATACATCTCATTTCGTGAAAGGTTTGATTACGAGGTTTCATACATTCCAACATCCAATATTATTGTTAATAATTGCAGTCCATTTTCAGTTTTGAATTTACTAATATTAATGATCTAAAAGAAGTGTATGGGAGGCAACCTAAAAAAAAAAAAGATTAAAAATTTGGATGAGGGCGAAAGATGTGGGAGGAGAATGGGGGAAAAAAAAGGAGTGTGAAGTAATACATTTTATGAAAGTACCTTAACAAGTGCATGCAAATTATATAATTTGGATTATGGTTTATATGTGGTGTAAGAGATAAAAATTATTTTTGAATATATGCTAGGAAGGTAGCCATGTAACGAATATAAGAAATGAAGGACTGGAGATAATATTATATACATTAAAAATGTGATTAATAAAGTTAGAGAAAGATTATGATTGACATATTGGAATATTGGAATGTTGAATATTAAATAATGGAAAAGGAAAGATCATGTCTTTGATTATTAGAATATAGGGGAAGGGAAAAAAGAGGGCTAAAATGGAAGTAGAAATATGAGGGGAAAATAGTAAAAATAGATATTAAGAGGATATGAAGTACGATAGAATTATGAGAAGATTTAGAGTTAAGATGACAGCAGAAACTATATGAAAACTTAGTGAAGTATTTACATTTTCTGAATGAGTTGAAAGACATTTGACTGGTTTGTCAATTTGATCTGAATTTCTGATTCAATTCAGAATTCAGTTCTGAATCAGAATTCAACAGAATTCAATTCATCTCTAATTTGATTTAGAGAAAAAGCAAAAGAAATTGAGAAATCTCCAAATTGATGATTTTTAAAAATGATCCTACCTTATGTAAATTGCCATATGATCATGCTGGAGCTTCATACACCTTTGAGTATTATTATGAGATCATCATTCATAAAATGTATTATTTGCATAGGAGAGACATGATTTTTGGGTGCCTATTTCTTGTAAAGTGATGACTTTGATGACATTGTAGCAGTTAAAAAACCTTCCTATATAGTTTCTAAACACTTTTTTCCCCTCTTATAATGAATGCCAAAACTATCATTTTTCAAGTTTCAATCCTCTGGTAATATTTTTTCTTTTGCTTTCAGCTGAAAAAATAAAACATCAAGCTCAAAAAATAAAGTTAAAAAGAAAAAAAGATAAAAACAACTAAAAATTAGAACAGAAACATGACAGGTTATATCAGTAGTTTTGTTGTGATAAGAAGAAACACAAATATTTTAAACATCCATCTTTAATAGTTCTAACCAGAATAATATTTGTACAGACTTAAAGTTCAGTTATCTTTAGTAATCTATTGCCAGAAATACTGTTAATATTTTGAATTAACCATTTTAAAATAATCTAATCCTTTCTGACAGCTTTTTTTTTCTTTTGAGCTTTCATGGTTATATTATTTTTCACCAAAATGCCCTACGTTTTAAAATACCACTGATCCAATGACAAATGAATTTTAGTTCTCTAATGCCCTAAGATAACAAAACTGGAAGCTATAAACAAAAATCGAAACAGGTTTCTGTGTTATATGATTTTTTTTATTCCTTAGGAAATATGAATAATATCAGTAAGATTCACTGTGAAAAATTAATTCAAGCCTTTGGACCAACAGGATAAACCAACAGACATTTGCTCATAAAGAAAATAAGGCTGCCAGTTTGTTTATAACCTTGTCAACTTCATTTAGAAGGCTACAATTTATATACTATAATTTCAGCAGACTGTAATGTTACTTATGGATCGTCTCCATGCTTTATTCTTGTGACTTACTGAAAGGCATTCAAAGGAAACCTTGAATGGTACAGTGAAACATTCAAGAAAAGACTCCCTCCAGAGAACATGTAAAATATCATCATAGGATGCTGAAATCTTTGTTACCATTTCTTATTTTTCCCTATGTCAAAAATGTTCTTCCTTTTTAATTTTGCTTTCAGGGTGCTTAAGAAGTTCAAGTTTCTTAGGGCTGCGTTTTTTAGTTATCTCATGGTCAGAACTGGCAAAATGTGTGAATATTGACCTTGCTTAATATTCAGTGAAATGTCTTTCCATTTCTTTACACCTTTCTTGGAGTTCCCAGTCTGCAAAATCATGATGGATTAAATTCCATAGGTGTCAGGGTTCCAAGTAACACCCCCAACGAAAGAAGACTCCAAGGCTTGAAGTTCCTCAAAGTTACATTTTATTAGAGATGCCATATTGGCACATGTGGGAAAACCTGAATCTGAAAGCTTTCAGGTTTTCCCCACCCAAAGGAAAGTCCAGGTCCCTTACCCAGCACCCAAATGTCCATCACATGGTCCAATCAAAGCACCATCCCAACTGGAGATGTCTCCCAGTCACACCACTCCAGGTGCAGGGCAAGATGTCCTTGACTCTCTGAGAAAGGAATGTTATTATGACTATATATCTCCCCATATAGTTCCTCCTCCCAGTTTCCCCCATGTGGCAGGCCTGAAGGTCCAATGCAAAAGATGACTTCCAGTCCTGATAATAGGATGCCTTCCTTAAAATGGGAGAAGCCAAGGAGGTTGCAGCCAATACAAAGATAACTGTATAATGGGAGTTTTCATGTACATTCTTTGACCAACTGATCACCTTGTATGTGCCACAAGAAGATACAGGTACAGATTAACAGAGTTGGAAGGGACCTTGTAGGTCCTCTAGTCCAACTCCCTGCCCAAGTAGACTCTACACCATTTTTGACAGATGGCAGTTCTGTCTCTTCTTGAAAACTTCCAGTGATGAAGCTCCCACAACTTCTGAAGCAAGCTCTTCCATTGGTTGATTGCTCTCACTGTCAGAAAATTTCTCCTTATTTCCAGGTTGAACCTCTCCTTGTTCAATTTCCATCCATTATTCCTTGTCTGGCCTTTAAGTGCTTTGGAAAATAACTTGACCCCCACTCTTCTCTGTGGCAGCCCCTCAAATATTGGAATACTGCTATCATGTATCCCCTGGTCCTTCTCTTCACTAGACTAACCATGCCCAGTTCCTGCAACCGTTCATTGTATGTTTTAGTTCCCAGTCCCCTAATCATCCTGGTTGCTCTTCTCTGCACTTTTTCTAGAGTCTCAACATCTTTTTTATAGTGATGATCAAAGCTTTATGCAGTACTCTAGATGTGGTCTTACTAAGGCTTTATAAAGCAGTATTAGTACCTCCCTTGATCTTGATTGTATCCCTCTGTTAATGCAATTTAGGATTGCATTGGCTTTATTGGCTGCCATTGTACACTGTTGGCTCATATTTAATTGGTTGTCCACTAAGATTCCATGGAATCCTTGGTGCTGTCTGAGGTTGGGTTGTTTTGTTTTTTTTTGCAGACATTTCATTACCAAACTAGGTAGAGCTGATGATGTTACCTAGTTTGAAAATGAAACATCTGCAAGAAAATCACCAGGCTCAGAGAGCACCAAGGACTCCACAGTTCAACCCTGAGCTACAAATATTGTTGTTAGGTCTGTCATCTTCAGCATTGCATGGTAGTGCAGTGGTTAGAATACAGTATTGCAAGCTAACTCACTGCTCACAGCTAGGAATTCGATTCTGACCAGCTCAAGGTTGACTCAGCCTTCCATCCTTCCAAGGTGGGTGAAATGAAGATCCAGATTGTTGGGGACAATATGCTGACCCTGTAAACCTCTTAGAGAGGGCTGTAAAGCACTGCGAAGCAGTATATAAGTCTAAGTGCTGTTGCTGTTGCTATTGCTGTTGCTATTGCTATTGCTATTCTCCGCTTCGCTAGTATCCTGCATAAAATGCAAGGGAGGGGGGATTGAGCATGCAGGGGGGAGGGAATGACAGGGTGACAAGAACCAGAGGTGTCAATCTGGAACAGATTGGATGAAGTCATGGGAACAGAATGCAGAACTCCATCAAACAGGCACCAAGCCTCAAAACCACCCCCAAAACATCTAATTCGAATACCATTGGACACTGGTGGACTGGTCAAGTGTGGGGGGAGGCAGGGAAGAGGGAAAAACACAGGTGCTGCACAGGAATAATCAGATTCAGCTTTGCTAATGCTATAAACACTTGACTTTAGGAAAAGCAAACTTTTCACTTCAAAGTTGGAGTCGAGGGCCTTTCTTTCCCAACTGTTCAAGTTGAGACAAGCCTGACAGTTGTCTTCTACTGGTGCATAATGATCCAGCCATCACAATTACCTCAAATTTCCCTTCTGACAGTATTCAGAAGTAAATTCTCTTTTATCAATTGACTGAAATCCTATAAAAAAAAAAATACAGGAGAATTTTCTGCACAGCAATAGCAACAAAAACAGGCAGGAAGTTAAAGATTAGACAAAGACACCCAAGCTATAAAAAAAGAACCAGAGGATGCTTCTTCAACATAGCACCAGATGGTGAGTTATTTCAACAGCTACCCCAGAGTCTATGCTGTGCTTTCCACAGAAAACTTCTTGACTGCATGCAAAAGGCTAATATCCCCTGCTCAGCTAAGCTTCCCACTCTTACTTATTTCTTTGTTTTAATGTTTTTAAAAATCACCTTATCATAAAAATGATCCCTAAACCTTATGCGGGACAAATCAAAAGGAATCATCAAAATGTTTAGAAGGCAATATGGATGAAAGCTGGTTTTGGATAAAGCTGTAAAATGTAGTTGGGGCTGAGGGAAGACCTAATTAAAAATACTTAATCAAGAAGTGTGGTATGTATTTATTTTAATATATTAGGGTTTTTATCCTATTTTTCTTACTTTTTTAAATAACTCAAAGCAGGGAACATACATAGTACTCCTTCCTTCTTTTATTTTCTCACAACAATCTTGTGGGGTGTGATCTGTCCCCGTCCACACACACACACAAACACAGCCAGCCGAGGGTTAAGGAAACACTTTGGCACACACCCAGGTCTTATCTCCAACTTGGCAGCAATTTACACACCGTCTGCCAAGTGCGTTTATTTCCACAAAACAGAAAGATAAGATACTTAGCGTACAAAAAGTCCAAGCAGAATAATATTTCTCTCAGCAGTTCCGGATGAGGCTTTAGTGACTATCCAAGGTTTACTTTTGTTCGTCACAAGGATCACTGGCCACCACCCTCTATTATATAGTCTCTGGGGTGTGGTCCAGTGACTCAGTTCTAATCCCTAGCACGCCTCCTGAGCTGCTGCAATCATTTATCACGCCTTCGGAGGCGTGCGTCCAGGAATGATGTTTCTCCCTGGCTCTCATCCGAGCCACCTGTCTCCCTGTTAATCTCCTCTCCCTCGGCCGGCACCTGAGACAGTGCCAGAGGGGAGGGGCCTGGAGAGGGAGGCCTGGCTGACTCCTCTTCCTCATGCTCGGAGCTTTCTTCCTCCGATGGGACAGGCTCAGAGGGCGTGGCCACAACAGGGTGAGATAGACTGAGAGAGAGAAAGAGGGTCTTGTCCAGAGTCATTCAGCCAGATTTCATGCCTAAAACAGAACTAGAACTCAAGTCTCCTGGTGATTGGCCCAAAGTCACCCAGTGGGCTTTTAGGGCTAAGGCAGAACTAGAACTCACAGTCTCCTGACTTCTAGGCCAATTCCTTAAGGCTACACCAAACTGGCTCTTTTATGTTTTGAGCAGGCATGGGAAACATACACACCTGGGAGAGTGAAGAAAAGCCAAGATGGTGCTGATGATGGCAGAAGAGCTCATAGGTGCATCACCATCATGTAGATTTTGTTGTCCAAAGGCATGTTGTTGTTTTTCTCCAGGTAGAATTGCCTGGCTGTCAGAGGAGCCATATGGGTCTCTCTGGCTTCCTGAGTCAGTAAAACACACGAGTAGTCCCAAAAACCTGTTTTATTTTAACAGCTGTGAATTCTGTTCATTCACAGATGAGTCCCAAACAGTTGTAAAGAGTCTTTCGGGATAAGACTAATAATCACCCATCTTTACCCACTCCCTTGACACCCTGCCAAAGACCTAATTGGCAAAGCCACACGGAGTCCAGAATCAAACAGAGCTTCAGACTTTAAACTGCACAGAATTAACAATCTTGCTTCCTGCAAAGGCCCATGTGCCTTTGCTCCTCTTTTAAGTCTTATGGGAGGGGTCAATCATCTCCAAGCCCTACTCCCGAGACGTCCCTTTTGTTTTAACTGTTCTTGCCTTCTGGCAGCTCTGCGCATGCGTGCACTGGAAAGAGGCTTCCCCTGTTCCTCTGCCTCGCTGAGGTCCGACTCTGGAGGCTCCGGAGGCAGCATGTACCTCCCAGATGGCCCTTTCTCAGCTTCCGAAGCACAGCCCTTGTCTGAGCCTTCCCCAGACTCCAGGACTGGCCCATGTTCCTCTCCAGCCTCCTCACTGTCCAATTCTGCTGCCAGCTCCGCAGGCTGCTGGCGGACCACAACACTATCCTCAAGGAGATGGGGGACTGGGTATGTCTAGTTTAATGAAAATAAGAACTAGGAGTGATATGATAGCAGTGTTCCAATATCTAAAATAGAAGCTGTACCGCCTCATAATGCTGCTCCAAGCTCACGCAACTGGAAGAAGGAGGGAGACACATACTAATTTGCACTCAGACATTACAAAAAAAGATGTTGAGACTCTGGAAAAAGTGCAAAGAAGAGCAACTAAGATGGGTGGGCTTCAAAAATTTTAGCAAGGGGTTCTCTGCCCAGTTGCTGGGCATAGCCTAGTTAGCTTCCCGCACCATGGTGTGTGTGGGGGGGCATTTTTGCCTTCCCCGGGCTTTGGAGGCTTTCCTTGAGCCTCTAGGAGGGAAACTGGCCTCCCCAGGCTCCAGAGGCCCTCTGGAGGCCGGAAACAGACCAGTTTCTGGCCTTCCCAAACTTCTGGTAGGCCCGTTTTTCACCCAAGGTCTTTCATTCTTTAAAAAATCAGCCAAAACAGTCCTGTTCCCTAAGACATTTGATGAAGACGATCCAAAATAGAAATCAGCCACATATGTGGTTACTAATGTATGAATTTTATGTCATCATGGTGCTTTGATGAGCCTTGGGTGCAGGCCACTTATAAATTATTGCAGTAAATAAATAACCCCTTTGCTTTAAAAATGAAATATCAACTTATATCTAATGAGTTTGTGTAGATGAAGGAACCCTGGGATGTGGAAAATGAATGTCACCATCCATGCTAACTTTTATAGCTTCTTCTAGAGAGATTCAACTCCGTTATGAGCTCTCTTTTTTTTCCCCAGAACTAAAGATCTATGATTTGGATAATTGAAATATGGTATTGCATTAGGCAGTGGTGAGAAATACCTATATTTTCCCCCACTCACTAATGCCTTCAGGTTCTCTAGTTAAATGACTCACCACTGTGACTCACAAAGGTAACTCAGAGCTATTAGGAAATCTTTATACTGCATCTCTGCATGTGGAGGCAATTAAAGTGTCAGCTCCACATGAATACCAATATTAACAATGCAGTCAAACTTTAAATGATTTATCACAATTGGTGCTGCTGTACCTTGGTGGGAAGAACAAGCACTAACTTAAAAAAAAAAAAACCCGCAAAAGGCAGCAAACAAAGGGAGAAAGGATAATGTAAATAAATCCACTTGAAATATATTCAGGGCAAAATGCAAATTACCGAGATAGCAAAAGAAGAATGGCTGAAGGATTGTGTTTAGCCTGCATAATGCTTCAGTATGTTATCGGGAAGAAGGAAACATATTCATCTGAAAAGAAAAAGGGAAAGAAAAGCCCATAAACTCTTTGCAAAACTTTAGCAGATAGCTTTGCTTCTGGTGCAGTGTAGACCCTGGTGCAAATAGCTTTGCTTCTGGTGCTAGGAACAGGGCTGCAAAAATCTGATCAGCCACTAGATGGAAGCAAAGAGAGTGTCAGACCTGCCACCGCTTAAACCTCTAAGTGAAAATGATCCTTGGCTCCATTTCTTGAGAAAGTTTTATTAGTAAATATAGTTTTATTAGAGATCAAGCATGTTGCAATAAGGCAAAGCCGGAACTGAAATTTGCGGGCCAAAATCACTAAGTGCTACTTTCCCCCTACTTATCTGCCTTGTGCTGAACATCCTATTTTGAACAATCCAGTCTGTGCAAAATATTTTCATAATGGCCAGTCTGGTTTCAATCAATCAATCTGAATAGAAGTGAAAGGGACCCTGGAGGTGTTAGAGTCCAATCCCCCGCTCAAGCGGGAGACTCTATACCACGGGTGTCAAACTTAATTTCATTAGGGTTGTGTTTGACCTTGGGGGCTGGAGTGGGTGTGGCCAGGGTGGGCGTAGCCAGCTTAACATCACTTTTTTTCTGGGGTGCCTGTGGTGGCCCAATCACTCTGCCAGCGAAAACGGGCTCCCAAGCTCCATTTTTGCCTGCGATGGCCTCCTGCAACCCTCTGTCAATGAAAATGGAGCTCAGGTGGGCTGCATGTGGCCCTTGCAAGTTCCGTTTTCACTGGCAGAGGCACCATGGGCTGGTTCTTCTCTGCTTCCAGAGTGACTCCACGTGCCAGATCTAAGCATCCTGTGGGCCTGATCCTGCCCCTGGGCCTTGAGTTTGACACCCCTGCTCTATACAATTTCAGACAGGCGGCTGTTCAGTCTTTTCTCAAAAGCCTCCAGCAATGAAGCACCTACAAATTCTGGAGGCAAGCTGTTCCACTGGTTAATTGTTCTCACTGCTCGGAAGTTTCTCCTTAATTCCAGGTTGCTTCTCTCCTTGATTAGTTTCCATCCATTGTTTCTTGTCCTTCCCTCTGGGGCAGCAATCAACATAATTCATACTAGGATATTAAGTAAACAATATAAATCGTAAGATACAAGCAACAAAGTGACAGTCATAAGAAGATAAGGTGATAGGTAATAGGGAAGATGAGAATAATTATAGTAATACTGCCTTTCTAGATAGTTTGACAGTGTTGTGGGACTTAGTTCAGTGGTGGGTTGCACCTGGTTCGCACTGGTTCTATAGAACCGGTAGTAAAACTGGTGGGAGGCTCCACCCACCAACCCCTGACGTCGTCAAAATGCTCCTGTGCATGCGGAGAATAGCGTGCACGCACGCGAGTAAATCGAGAGCGATCGAGCGGCCCCATTGTGAACCGGTAGTAAAAGTAAGTAGAACCCATCCCTGAGTTAGTTGTTTAGCAGAGTAATGACAGGGGGGAACACGATCTTTGTGTCTAATTGTTCTGATGTGCAGTGCCCTACGGCATCGTTTTGAGGGCAGAAGTTGAAACAGTTTATGTCCAGGATGCAAGGGGTCTGTAGATATTTTCACAGCCCACTTTTTGATTCATGCAGTATACAGGTCCGCAATGGAAGGTAGATTGGTAGCAATTGGTTTTTTTTCCTGCAGTTCTAATTATCCGTTGAAGCCTGGGTTTGTCTTGATTGGTTACAATGCCAAACAGTAATAAAGGTGCACATTAGTGATTTTTCCAACCAGCCTCTGGCAAGCAAAATCAGTGTGCAAAACCAGAGTCACTTAATGACTACATGAGTCACTCAACAACCACCTTGCTTACAATTCAAATTCCGGTTTCAACTGTGGTTGTCAGGGGTGAAATGCTCTGAAGTCTGCTACCGGTTCGCTTCGCTTCCGGTTCGCTTGGCATGTGCATGCGCGGTGCTGAAAAAGGAGGATTAAGAAGCCTTTTCTGGTAAGTAAAACAGTGAGGGGGGTCCCACTCCCCGGAAGAAGGGAGATGATCCCAGTCTCCATCTTGGACTGCTTGGGCCAGATGCACACGCAGCAGCAGCAGCACCCATTTCCCCTGGGCACCTGGGAGGAGCTTGGGGGTCCCTGTGAAATCTTCCTTGCCAAGGGAGTCTCTGGGATGGAGTGGGCTTGGGGGTGGGGAAAGACCCCTTCCTACTTCTGCAACTGTGTGCAAGGAGTGGGTGCAACATGCAGCCACCAGGGGAGGGGCAGGTGACCAAAGACCCAGGCCCACATTCCCTCCCACTCGGGCAAGCTACAGGCAGGCAGTGAAGGGGCTCATGAGTCCAGCTGAGCCTTATTGGGCAGTGATGCAGGTCTTGGGGGCTGGGAAGGGCGCTTGCCTGGAGAGGCTGGCGGTTGGAGCCCTGGCAGGCTGTTGGCCCCTCGTTCTCTGCCAAGAGCTGCTTGCCCCCAGTTGCCATGGGGCATGAGGAGGGGGCATTGCTTGGTGCGAGCTCTGCTGTCCTCCAGTGCGGGCGAGAGGAGGGGGCTTCCCTTTTCTTCTTGACCTTGTACAGCTTCTCGGTCTTTCTCAGAACACTTCTAGATGCTGCTTAGCTGTTGTGGGTGCGCTGTTTTAACCCTCCTTGAATGTGCCACCATTGCAAGAAGTGTAGCCTTTAATAAAGGACTGTTAGCGGCAAAAAAGAGAAAAAAAAAAGAAAGCAGGATCAGCTTTGCCGCGTGATTTCCTGCTTTCTAGCAAATATAAATCACGTGGCACAGCTGATCATCGGAAATACCAGTTCACACGAACCGGTAGAATTTTTTTTACTATCGGTTCGCCCGAACAGGTAGCATTTATTACTGCTGATTCGGGTGAACCGGTCCAAACTGGTAGCATTTCACCCCTGGTGGTTGTCAGTTAAGGACTACCTGAAGTTCCCAAAGTTGCTAATTTCACTACAACCGAACCGCTTCTTCCCCCCCCAGACTCTTTGGGAATCCCTGCTTCTCTCTTTTCCACTTTAGCTGCTATATATTATTCAACAGCTGTAATTGGGTGAGTGAGGCAGCGTAAAAAAGCCAACAGAGATTGAACTTTCATGTTCTCTCTACATTTTTGGCTGAGTTCTTTTAATTTCTAATGGAGGCTAAGTATGCAATCAAAGCTCTAGGTGAACATGTTTTCCTTGGGCTTTAAAGACCTTCTGTCTCACTGAATAATTTCCGAAACAGGAGGAAAATGAGTTGGTTATTTCTAGCCCTCTTGTCTTTATGGATGCAGTCTGTTAATAAATGGATACTTGGTACCCTGAAACAGAGCTGCAACTTTGCTTCCTTAAGTAAGTTTCCATCAATTCCTGGCTACGTATTGGTGTCAGAAGATTACGGTTCCATAGGTCATATTTTAAAAATAGCATGTGTAAGCTATAGCTTAGCTGCAATTCAAGAAATATGATCTATTTTTTAAAAAAGTTTTATTCAATTACCAGACAGTCTCTCTGAAAGTGTGTCTAGTGCCGAGCGTGTAAGATATAGGAACGTATTGGAAATTGAAATCATACATCATCTTCTGCTGTTTAGATGCAGAACGCAGCAAATAGATTCATTGCATGGTTCTTTTCATAATATTGCTTTGTTAATTATTTTTTAAAAATTATATGCAGAGAAGGAGCGAAAGAGAGAAAGAGGGGGGGGGAAAAGCATGGGGTGAAGAATGTAAAAAAACACGTAACGATTCATAATTATGTTGAATTATGAATTGTTCATAATTATAACACAGAAAAGAAGATGTATGCTTGGATCCCATCCTGGTATTTATCATTCTAAAAGTAAACGAAGAAAATGGCCATTTAAACATAACTCGTTGGAGTGTTTTTAGCTTTTAAATTAATTTTGCCAGTTAAGGGCAGCTTTTTCTGGGCTGCAGAAATGCAAGGGAACACTAGATGGCAGCAAAGAACTGGCATGCTGTGGTCTCTTGGCTGCCACTTCATGGTAGCTTGGAATTTTGCAGCACATACAGGTGTGATACTTAGTTTAGCCTCCCTTAATATATGCAAAGAACCTTCTGACTGTACAGACTGTCCGCTGTCAACCTGATGTCACAAATCTTCATGAGAGGTCCTCAAACAGAGACTATCTGGCAGAGAAGTTCTAGTGATATCAAATAGAGGAGAATAGTTGTAGCTCAGGGTTGAACTGAGGGGTTCTTGGTGCTCCCTGAGCTTAGTTGTTTTCTTGTAGACATTTCATTACCTAAGTAGGTAACATCATCAGCGGGCTAGCACTGATGATGTTACCAAGTTGGATAATAGATTCATTGGACAACAGCCAAGCTCGGAAAACGCCAAAACTCTAGTGGATTCTATGGGAATTGAGCTAGATGACCTCAAGGGTCCCTTTAAGCTCTATGATTCATACAGGTGGTTTAATTGCAGTACATTGCCAAGAAAGATAATTAAAACTTGTTCAACTTGTTTAACAAAGCAAAGCAAGTAGTAATTGATAGAATGAAGGACATGGAATTCCAAGAAGAACTAAATAGGTTGCCTCTCCACAGTAGGGACAGAATCAAGCAGGGTGTGGGGGAATCAGCAGGATATCTAAATAATCTGATCTTCCCAAAACAAAGAATAGCTTTCTTCAGAGCCAGATTTAATATTCTTCCCTCAGCACTTTTCCAGGGTAGGTACAAGAGAACACCAATAGCAGAACGGGTATGCATATGTGGAAAGGGAGAAGTCGAAGATATCTCACATGTTATATTGTACTGTGAGTTATATAGAGTATGTAGGTCAATATACATTCTCCCCTTACTAGAGAGATTGCCAGGGTGGACAGATGACTTTTATATAGGCTTTCTCCTCCAAGACTCTAATCCGGCTACCACGCAGTGGCAAAATTCTGTGTCGCTGCAATGTCCACAAGAAACAAATTGGTTACCGAACTATAATATCAACTGGTGCCAATTTTTTGAGATCTATAACAATACATTTACCCACATACTTACACGCATGTAAATTAGGTTTGAGATCATGTATTTTTATAACAGAGACGTTATTCACGATTAATGTCAGAATTAATTTTAATTTATTGTATGTCTATTGCTGGTCGATGACCGTAATAACATTTTATTCTTATTCTTCTTTTATTCTTCTGTTCAGAACATGTAAATAGAAACGGAATCACAAATGGTCCGTCATGATATTTTGTTAAACAGACCATCATGGTTTAACTTTTATCCTCAGTTCTGCTCATCACAACAAGGGGCAAAACATATGTACAGGGTAAAAAAAAAAAAAAAAGCACAGAGAGAAAGGGATTCACATATTTAAATATAATATGTTTAAAAAGAATTAGAGAAGAGTAATAACAATCAATTGTCCATTAGGTGGGAGAGATATGTTAAATGGGGGATATAATAAGCATCCTTTTTGTATGTGAAAAATTGAAGTAGTGGCTATGACTGTACAAATGAAACTCCACCCCCTTTTTACATGTGCATTATTTGTAAAAGGGGCAGGGCTTCCCTCATAAGGGTTTGTTTTTTTTTTTTTTTTTTTTTGCCTTTTTGAACATACATACTCATGGACACCTCTTTTGCTCTTCTGTGGGAGAAAGATTTGGATTGACATATTATCTGCTGACTTTTCTGCTGACAACTAAACTATCTCACAAAATGAAACACAATATGGATAAAAGTAAGGTTCTACATTAGTTAAGAAAAACCAACCTACTGGTGTAGATTAGGTGAAACGTGGCTTAATGCCAGTAACTGTGAGAGGGATCTTGGAGTCCTAGTATCAGCGTCCCAGCACTGACATATAATAAAGAGGGGAGAAGCCTGAACTTTTGCCTACTAAATCCCTTTGAAGATTCTGTCTCCTCGGAGATGGGAGGCGGGGAGACATTCCTGTGATCTGATGAAGAAGGGATCAGGAAAGTGACTTGGAAGATAGTCAATGAGAAGCAGAGAATTGGAGATTGGAAAGGGAGGGATTGGGGGGCAAAGGTCAGTACTGACCGCGAAAGAGTCAGGATCAGATTGCTGTGCTCGAATAAAGAGAAAATTTCCTTAAAGATCGGCAGTTTGGAAATTCATTTATTTTGAGATAGCATCGAAACCTGACACCTAGTGGACAACCACTTAAATATGAGCCAACAGTGTGTGGCAGCAGTCAAAATAGCCACTGCAATCCTAGGCTGCATTAATAGAGGGGCAGAATCAAGATCACATGAAGTTCTAGTACTGCTTTACAAAGTAAGACCACACTTGGAATACTGCATCCAGTTCTGGTCAACACATTACAAAAAAGATGTCAAGAGTCTGGAAAGAGTGCAGAGAAGAGCAACAAAAATGATTAGGTGGATGGAGGCTAAAACATGAAGAACGGTTAAAGGAATTGGGTATGTCTAGTTTAATGAAAAAGTGCGTATAGTCAAGGCTATGGTTTTCCCAGTTGCAATAGATGGCTGTGAAAGTTGGACCATAAGGAAGGCTGAGCGGCAAAAAATTGAGGCATTTGAACTATGGTGCTGGAGAAAACTCCTGTGAGTCCCTTGGACTCCAAGGCGATCAAACCGGTCAGTCCTAGAGGAGATCTACCCTGACTGCTCTTTAGAAGGCCAGATCCTGAAGATGAAACTCAAATACTTTGGCCACTTAATGAGAAGGAAGGACTCCCTGGAGAAGAGCCTAATGCTGGGAACGATGGAGGACAAAAGAAGAAGGGGACGGCAGAGAACGAGGTGGCTGGATGGAGTCACTGAAGCAGTAGGCGTGAGCTTAAATGGTCTCCGGGGGATGGTAGAGGACAGGAAGGCCTGGAGGAAAGTTGTCTATGGGATCATGATGGATCGGACACGACTTCACAACTAACAACAACGACAAGTCTAATGAAAAGAAGGACTAGAGGGGACATGATAACACTGTTCCAATATTGAAGGGGCTCCTACAAAGATGAGGGAGTCAAACTATTTTCCATAGCACCAATAGGCAAGACAAGAAGCAATGGTTAGAAACTAACCAAGGAGAGAAGCAACCTAGAACTAAGGAGAAATTTCCTAATGGTGAGAGCAATTAACCGATGGAATAACTTGCCTTCAGAAGTTGTGGGTGCTCCATCACTGCAGGCTTTCAAAAAGAGACTGGACAACCATTTGTCTGAACTAATATGGGGTCTCCTGCTCGAGTAGGGGGTTGGATAGAAGTCCTCTGAGATACCTGCCAACTCTATTATTCTATGTTCTACTTTTGATTCTTTCCTTTAGAAATTAGCATGCATGGTCCAACATCTGTCCAGGACTTTTGTCTCTTAAGTAGCCCTCTAACAGGCTCGCTTATTTATTCTTGTGGGCTGGAAATGGGGTTTTAAATTATTTCATTATTTACTTTATTGGGATTTATGATTTGCTTTTGTTTTTATTGATTGGAACCCACCAAAAGAACTTCTGGGGCGTGAACAGCCTATAAATATTTTAAATCAATAAAACAAATATGTAGTAGAGGCAGACAGTTTGCACCTCTCACTCAGCCAGCAATTTGTGGGTGGAATTGTTTGCTGTACATGACAGAGAAATTTTTGCCAAAAACAATATTCCTTGGCCGTGTTCCTCAACTTTCTCTTGTATTATCCATTGTTAATTTGCTACGTTTATTTTAAAAAGAAGGAAAGAAGGAAAGAAGGAAAGCCAGACTTCAGCATTGTTTTGATCCTTGTAAACATTGGTGGCATGAATAGAGACCACAACATTCTTAATTGTTGATTGTTGATTTTTAATTAATAACAAAAAAAGTGAAAGAAATACAACAAAGAGGAGAAAAATACATAGAGGTAGTCCTCAACTTACAACCACAATTGACCCTGGGATTTTGGTCGCTAAGTGATGTGGTCATGAAGAAAGTCATCATGTGACTGGATCTAATTTTATGACCATTTTCCTCCAGCCATTAAGTGAATCACCATGGTGATTAAATGAATCCATTGATGTTGTCTGCTTGTCAAATTCCATGTACTAGGTGTGTAGTACAAAAGAATTAACATTTTCTCTGTAAATGTTATCTTTTGTCCCATGATCGTGCTTACATAATCTACGATTTTCTCCCAAAACTTAGTAAGTATAGGACTGTGATGGCGAACCTATGGCACGCGTGCCACAGGTGGCACATGGAGCCATATCTGTGGGCATGCGAGCGTTGCCCTAGCTCAGCTCCAGCGTGCTTACATGCGCCGGCCAGCTGATTTTCGGGCCTTCCAGGCCCAATGGAAGTTGGGAAAGTTTCCGGCTTCCAGAGGACCTCCCGGGGGGTGGGGAAGGCTGTTTTCACCCTCCCCAGGCTCCAAGAAAGCCTCTGGAGCCTGGGGAGCATGAAAAATGGGCCTACCAGGCCCACCGTCCCATCGCGTGCCAAAACTGGGGTCGCACGGGGGAGAGGTGTCACACGTGCATGGGTGTGGGGTGGGGTGCATTGAATTATGGGTATGGGCACGCACACGTGCGACCCCCCCTGCGCTCCCCCTACTTTTGGCACATGACGGCAAAAAGGTTAGCCATCACTGGTATAGGATATTGTAAAAATGTGTTTTGAAAAAAGTATTATCCTTATTACATTTCTAAGAAAGTGCTGTTGTTTACAGTTCTTTTTTATACAGACATAATAAAGTCCAATAAACTGTAGATATTATACAATAAAAAATAATATCCAGAATTTATTGGACTCCAGTACGTTTGTCGAAAGTCATAATTTGAAATCCATTGACACTCTTGCTATAAACGTTAAGAAAATCTTCCATTGCCTAGACAATATTGGAACCTGTAATTCTTTACTCCACTTATTTTTTTAGCATCTGCATATCAAATTAATTTACTGATAACAAATATCTATAAAAATACAGGGATTCTTTTTTATTTTAGTTTTAAAGGATTTAGCAGGTTGTTCTAGTATGGCAGGACTCTCAGGAGTTGTAAAAACAGCTGGCCCAAACAATATTGTTAGCAATTGTGCTAGATGTAAATATTGCCATTGGGTTACATCTGGCAGATGATATTTGTCTCTTAACACAGAGTATGTTAAAAATTAATCTTCTCATCTATCAGCAGGTCCCAAGTCAATATCTCTGTTTGCATCCAGTTTTTTCATATCACCATCTTTTCCCCCATTTTTAAACTTTGGTTTCCTCAAAAGTCAATTTGGCATGGGAAAAAGGATGGACTCTTTTTTTTTAAAAAAAATAGAAGTTACATTTCATAACTTTCTGAAATAATTGTTTCCAAAGATGTTATTTATTTATCAAATTTCTACACACATACACCCTCACCCAAGTGTTTTAATATATTTAGATCCTAATGCTGTGAGCGATGAGGTGGCCTAGTGGTGAAGATGCTCGCCTCACACTCGGGAAGCTGAGAGTTCAATCCTAGGCAGTGACAGACATTTCTCTATCAGGGTGCAAAAAGAAAATATCTGCTGCAAACTCCACATAGGCGTCAGGAAGGGCATCCGTCCAGTAAACGCTCAACTCCATTCAGTCGCCCTGATTTCACCCCGATTAAAAGGATTACAGGGTTGTAAAAAGAAAAAAAAAAGATCCTAGTATTGTCCATCCAATCAAAGGTGTTATATATGAACATTCCAAAATTGCCCAAATTGGAAAATTAACTCCAATTGTTGGCTTTATATCAAAGGTATATCCTTTGATATAAAGGTAAAAGTTCCCCTCGCACATATGTGCTAGTCATTCCTGACTCTAGGGGGCGATACTCATCTCCGTTTCAAAGCCGAAGAACCAGCGCTGTCCGAAGACGTCTCCATGGTCATGTGGCTGGCATGACTAAATGCCAAAGGCGCACGGAACACTGTTACCTTCCCACCAAAGGTGGTCCCTATTTTTCTACTTGCATTTCTTACATGCTTTTAAACTGCTAGGTTGGCAGTAGCTGGGACAAGTAACGAGAGCTCACCCCATTACCCGGCACCAGGGATTTGAACTGCTGAACTGCCAACCTTTCGATCGACAAGCTCAGCGTCTTAGCCACTGAGCCACTGCGTCCCTATATCTTTTGGTATACATATGCGTAAGTATTTAATGGATTCAGTACAAATATGGAATTGATATTCCTTAAATGGATGGGTAACCCAATTTCCACCTATAGGCATAAATTCCGATTTGGACCCGTTAACAGAATATCTGGCTATTTTGCTAAAGGCATCTATCTTTTGCATCGACACTGGGATAGTAATATGAGTTTTAGAACTAAACAAAGCAATGTCATCTTCAAGTAAAACCAATTTGTGTTCAAACTCAGAGGCATTCTTTAAAAAAATAAAACAGAACTGATCTGTGGCTACAGCACAAACTTTTTGTTTGGAAATGTGCAGACCCGCTCAGAAAATTAAAACAAAAATTTGCTGAAGCTCTGTAGAACACTTCAGGGGGCTACGAGGAACGGTGACTTGCATTTTCATCAATCAATAAAGTATTTATTTAGTACCTATTAGGCCAACCTTACGGTAACAGGCCATTCTTCAGCAATTTGATGGGGAAAAAAATAAAATAAAACAGAATTTACTCTCAAACTGGCCCAAAATGTTAGTAGAAAGAAAGATTGGAGAACTTGCCTGAGAAATATGGATCTAGATCAGGGGTGTCAAACTCAATTTCATTGAGAGACGCATCAGGGCTGTGATTGACCTCGGGGGGCGGGGGAGCTGACTGGCTGGGTGTGGCCAACTGGGTAGGCGTGATCAGCTTGACACAACTCCCCAAACTGATGCCATGTTTCCTCTTCGCATTGGGTAGACCGGGCCAAAGCGACACTGGCCTGATCTTTCCTCTTTGCATAGGATAGACCAGATCGAAGTTACTCTGGCCCAATCTTTCATCTTCACATTGAATAGACTAGGACGGCCCCACGGGCTGGATCCGACCACCCCTGATCTAGATCAGCGGTCTTTAACCTTGGCGACTTTAAGACTTGTGGATTTCAACTCTCAAGAGTTCCTCAGACAGTTTTACTGGCTGAGGAATTCTGGGAGTTGAAGTCTGCAAGTCTTAAAATTGCCAAGGTTGGAGACCCCTGATCTAGATATTAGCTGGAATGATATATCCTTGTTTTCTGGCAGAAGTGAGCAGATATGTGTCTCTATCAATCTTCTTAGGACCACGGACAGCACTAGCTCCTTCAAGTTAAGAAACAAAGAATGAGCAACACCCACAAGAGTCTGACATGATTGGATTAACTTTACCTTTAGTTGTGAATTACACAGACTCATTTGAGAGTTGGGCAGCCTATAAATTAAATTGTCTGTGATATAACTTGTAAGCTGCCTAGAATCACCTCATAGGGAGAGATGGGCATCATAAAAATTAACTATATACAATAAAGGGGCCTGGTGGTGCAGCAGACTAATAGCCTGTTATTAACATTCAGCTGCCTCCAATTAGTGCAAGTTCGAATCTCGCCAGGCTCAAGGTTGACTCAGCCTTCCATCCTTTCTAAGGTAGGTAAAATGAGGACCCGGATTGTGGGGGCAATAAGCTGACTTTATATAATTATACAAAAGTATGAAGGCTATTGCTTAACGCATTGTAAGCCGCCCTGAATCTCCGGAGAAGGGCGGCATATAAATCAAATTAAAATAAATAAATAAATAAATAAAAATAAGAATACATCGTAATTTCCCCACTTTTTCTAGGTCTTTAATTCGTTGTCTAACCCCTGAATTTCAAGGTGAATTTCAAGTAAGAAGGAATCACTTGCCATACCATTCCTTGCTCTGAAATCTGATGAAACGAGAGGAATTGCTTAGAGAAATTACCCTCCCTGTCCACTTCATATTCAACTTATCTTTCAGAATGCCCTTCACAATTTGGTTGGGGTGATAACATTTAAATATTTTGTTATTCAGCGCAGAGAGGAGAGGAGGAAAAAAAACCCCCTTCTTTCAGCCTCTTTTTCAAAGGAATTCCATGAATCACTGAAATGTGACATTTCTAAAGGTTTAAGGTACCGATTTCAAAGGAGGCGAAAAGCCCCCGAGCCTTTTCCACCTTTTGTTTTGTGCCAGATTTTTTTTTTTTTTAATGTAATGCTGCACAAACTGGGTGCAGAAAAAGGATTATTGATCGGCCCGATCCTCATGAGAGCGAGAAAGAAGGAAGAGCAAACTAGCATTGATTTGGAAATGGTAGTAATGGAATCGGGGAATGGGCATGGGGGGGGGGGTGAGAGGGAAAGGCCGTTGTTTGCTGGGAACAGATAAAAATGAGCGATCTTTCAGGCGTGCTCTATCTGCTTAAATCAAACCGTAATAAATGAGGCTGGGTTTTCAGACACATGAAATCAATAGGGCAAAGTGCATTTGAGGAACCTCATATCATCAAAACTAACCAGGTCGGACTTCATCATGCAGCTAACAGCCTCATTGTTCTTGGAAATATTGTTGAAATCATACCTCACTAGTCCCGGTGTCTGGCACGGTATTAGGAGATTCCAGTTGGGGGCTTAGACAAGAGCCTCTTGCAAGATTTGTCAATTTAAAAAAAAGGAAGTTTATTTATTTATTTTATTTATTTTATTTATTATTCGTATTTCTATGCCGCCCACTCTCCGAGGACTCTGGGCGGCTTACAACAAAGACAGTATACTAAATAGCATATTGCCCCCAACAATCTGGGTCCTCATTTTACCCACCTCGAAAGGATGGAAGGCTGAGTCAACCTTGAGCCGGTGAGATTTGATCTGCTGAACTAGCAGTCAGCTGAAGTAGCTGCAGTACAGCACTCTGACCACTGCGCCACCTCGGCTAACGTTAACGGATCACTTCTTTTTAATATAACCCTTTCTTTTATACGAAGGCAGGATGCAGTATATACAACAGAGGTGGGTTTCAGCAGGTTCTGACCAGGTCTGGAGAACCGGTAGCGGAAATTTTGAGTAGTTCAGAGAACCGGTAAATACAACCTCTAACTAGCCCCCATCTATTCTCTTCCTCTCGAGCCCTAGCTGATGTGGGGGAAAAGGGGATTTTGCATTATCCTTCCCCTGGAGAGGGGTGGGAATGGAGATTTTACAGCATCCTTCCCCTGCCACACCCACCAAGCCACGCCCACCAAACCATGCCACGCCCATCAAGCCACACCCACAGAAGCGTAGTAAAAAAATTTAAAACCCACCACTGATATACAATAAATAATAACAATGTATTACTTACATTAATTTGGTCTAGTAGATAAGGTACCAGGCTAGAAACCAGGACACTGTGTGTTTTAGTCCTGCCTTAACCATGAAAGCTGTCTAGGTAATTTGGGGACAATCACCGGAATACGATGAGTTCTAGTCAGTGGTGAGATTCAAATAATTTAACAACCGGTTCTCTGCCCTAATGACTGGCTAGGTGGGCGTGGGCATGGCCATGGTGGGCGTGGCCATAGCCATGGTGGGCATGGCCATAGCCATGGTGGGCGTGGCCAGGAGGTGTGACAGGCAGTACTCGGCCTCCTGCACCCCCTAGGAGCAAAAACAGGCCGCAGGGGGAGCGCTGCCCCCCCCGCCCTGTTTTGGGCCTAGTAAGCCTCCCTGCAGCCTCCTGGGAGCAAAAACAGGTCACAGGGTGGCCGCACCGCACCCTCCTGCACCCCGTTTTGGGCCTAGTAGACATCCCTGCAGCCTCCTGGGAGCAAAAATGCACCAAGGGGGGCCATGCTGCAGTCCCCCACACCCCATTTTGGGCCTAGTAGGTCTCCCTGCAACTTACCTGGGAGCCAAAATGGGGCACATGGGGACTTCTGGAAGGGGCGGGGAGGGGAGGGGCCAGCCAGCAATTTAACAACCAGTTTGGCTGAAGTGGTGCCACCCGGTTGAATCCCACCACTGGTTCTAGTCCCGCCTTGGGCATGAAACCATCTCTGTGATTTTGGGCTAATCACCAAAAGACAATTAATTCTAATTGTAGTCCTGTCTTAGGGACTTAGACATGAAAGCTTGTTGGGTAAGCTTAGGCCAGTCATCAGGAGATTGTGTGTTCTAGTCCCATTTTTAGCTATGAAAGCTGTCTAGGTGACCATCCACCACATTCCCGAGCCTCAATATATTTCTTCTTCTTTCCTCTTAATGTCAAAACCAGACATATTGCATAACATTAGTTTCATATCTCTTATAAATTTATACTTTCCCCCTTTTCGTGTATGCCCATGTACTCCGCCTATGCAGGAAGTGGCATAAAAACAATTCAATTGGCAACAGTCTAAACTGGTTCTTTATTTTCATTTTTTTTTAAGTCAGCCCCTTCCCCATCCCAGGAAATTAGCATTTAAAGGGTAATTAAAAGGAAATATGGATGGAAAATTTCTTATTCCCCAATTCTATAATGGCCAATTAACCTGTACACATAAATGTTTTGTATGCAGACAATCTCAAATTAAATCTCTAGGTTTCTTGATAAAATCCTCAGAGAGCGGGAAGAATAATAATTGAGTGGCTGAAAATTCTCTGGAAGGTTTTGAACGGTCTCCCACTTGCATAACTAAATTTTAGTTGCCAGCCATCGTACCTCAAATAAAAGCAGTTGGTTATATATGGAAACCTTTGCATCTCTTTCTGTATGAAAAGGGGTACATTTTCATAAAGGATTAATTATGCCTGCAAATGTCATCTAATTCTGTTCAAAAGCAGTTAACTCTTGTGACTTGTCTAGTTATGAAGCACGCTTAAAGGAATCTAAGCCATAAACCTTTGCATAAAGTTTATCCATAATAATAAGACACTCTTTAAGGAACATTGTCCATCTGTTCCCGAAAATTTATCTCTTTTAATTTAAAATTTTTGAAACATGTTATTTGTAGTTTTTCCCAGTGGTAAGATTCAAATAATTTAACAACCGGTTCTCTGCCCTGATGACCGACTGGGTGGGCGTGGCCAGGAGATGTGAAAGGCAGCACTCGGCCTCCTGCCCCGCTCCCCTGCCCCCTTTTTTGGGCCTAGTAGGCCTCCCTGCAGCCTCCTGGGAATGAAAATGGGCCACGGGGGGGGGGGGGAGAGAGAAGGGCGCATTATACCCCCCCACACCCTGTTTTGGGTCTAGGAGGCCTCCTTGCAGCCTCCTAGGGGCAAAAACGGACTGCGAGGGACGGGCGCTGCACCCCCCACACCCCAAATTGGGCCTAGGAGACCTCCCTGTACTTACCTGGGAGCCAAAATGGGGTGCGTGGGGACTCCTAGAAGGGGCAGGGAGGGGAGGGGGTCGGGTCAGCCAGTAATTTAACTACCAGTTCTCCCAAACCGGCCCGAACCGGTTGAATCCCACCCCTGGTTTTTCCTATTAATCAGTCAGTTCAACCAGGCCTAATTTGATCAGGTCCAAATTTCATCTACCTTGCTAAAACACCAATGTAAGACAGTAGCAGGATCCTATGTTGGCTGCACATCCCTAATTTGTTACGGTTCAACAACAAACACAATGTTTTGAATACTTGACTGTCGTTTCTTAATATTTGACCAATTTTGCTTCAGGAAGTTTGCCTTCTAAAATGTTGCTGGGAAATTAAAACTATCCATTAAGTCCACTTGTCGAAAAATGCTAAAATGGCCGCTGTTTACACTACAGTTATTTCCATTTCAATTTGTCTGGACACCTAATTCAAAAAAATGCATCAATAACTATGAAAACTTTGTCTCCCCCCCCCATATCTAATAAACAAAGGCGCGAGCAAAATAGGGTAAAGAAATCTCTGGGTCAGCGCTAAAGTAGTATTGGGATGAAATATATATTCCTTCATACTTGATAAGGCTGCTGTGTTTATTTTTGTTCAGGCTGCACTGGAAGATTGATGATATCATTAACTCTTCATTTCCTTACTTTATGTGTTTACCAACCCCTCCCACTTTTATATGGTGTAGAAAGCAAGTGAATTGTTGTCACTTAGCAACCCTATCAATATTACACTCTTACATATAAATGCATGGACACAGCTGCATGAATCTTTGGGGAAAAGAACAGCAATTTTGGAAAACAGTGGAAACTCTTTGACCATTACCTTAAAAACTACTTTAGTACATTAGTTTTAGACCCTTTTTATTACCCGAATAGCCACCACTGCCTGCCCTTTGCAAGCTTGATAGAGAAGGAAGTTGAAGTTGCCTCAAATTCTACCGACAACATATTCAAGTTATACCAATTTTCTTGCATTGTTGTTATACAACGTAGCAAAAGATGATAGTAGATTGGTGTAGGCGTTAATGATTGTTATTGTAGAAAGTTAGCACCCACCTCTCTCCTAGAAGAATGAAATACTTTGGGAAATATTAAAAAGGCAAGATATTATATTTCTCTAAAGGGAGAAATGGAGAAATATGCACTTGGAAAGCATCCCCCACCTTTCTTAATAGCCCTCAGCAGAGGTCAGCACTTAAGAGATAAAGAGCTTATTGAAAGAAGACAAGTATCTAGATAGCTCTATTCATAAGCAAATACCCTCACCCAAGAGCCAACGCAGGAAAAAGCCATTCAGCCACAATAGGAATTGCCCAACACTCTTTCAGAACAGAAGCCCCTTCATTGCATCACCCTCAGAAACTTCAACCAAACCTAGCTCAGACAAACACCTAGGATTTGTACTTTGCCTATAGAGCCAGCTATGACCCGTACATAACCTTTACATCAGTGGTGGGATTCAGCCGGTTCTGTCTGGATCGCGTGAACTGGTAGCAGTAACTGTGGGAGGCTCTGCCCACCTTCCTGGACGTAATGCGCGACTATTGTGCATGCACAGACAGCCATGTGCAGAGGTGGCGCGCGTGAGCGAAGCGAGCGTGCGCATGCACTCACATTTGCGAACTGGTAGGGAAGGTAAGTGAATCCCCCCTCTGCTCTACATGACCCCATGGGAGTCTGACAACGGCCAATAGAATACATGTTCTTGCACAGGAACAGGAAGCTCATATACAAAGCCCAGGGAAGGTATAAAAAGTCCCCACTCTCAACTCCATGTGGTCAGCTGCCCAGAATCATTTGCTTGGATAGGTGAGATGCAGCCATGACATACGGTTTGCTTAGCAAACCCAGTTTAAACCCTTGTTTGTAAAATACGTGGACCTTTTCCCTGACTGGCAAGTCATTTCCAGGAAAATCAGGGAAGTTTTCCAGCCCTATTTATTTGGAGATGCTGAGATGAATGGTGGGACACTTCCTGCATGAAAAGTAGATCCTTTTCTGTTGGTGGGAAGAGAGAGAGAAAAAAACCCCGACTGATCTGCCCACTGTGACTGCAGATGTCACCCGAGATATTTGGCATGCAAAGCATGTGATCTTCTCAATTATACTTCCTTCCTTCCTAGTTCTCTAAGTTGGACAGTTGTCATTTGGTTACAGCCTTAAGCTTCGCCCAAGGCGTTTTATTTTGCTCGCCTGCCTCTACATAAATCTCCACATGGGCCTTCCTGGGTCTTCTGGTCTCGTCTGCTTTGTTCCGAGACCTTAATCTCCTTAATGTATTCCCAATCATCTCGGTCATATGATTGAGCTTCCGTCTTCCGACCCTGTCCATTTCTATCATGAAGATCTTCACTCTAATTGCTCCTCCCATGTCTCTCCTGGAGACATTCGGTATTCCTTTCTCAAATTTGAGACAAGCACATGATGAACTGTATGTATCTTTCTGCCTCTCTCTTCTAAAGATCCCAAAAGAAAATCCAAAAAGGAAAGAAAGATTTTGTTTTATATATAGAGAGAGAGAGCAGCCTATTTTTAAATGTCTGACATAATTTACAGCTCACAAAGGCGCTTTGCTATTAATTCAATCATGCATTTTTCACCCAAGAAAATGGGGGTTTTTTGGGTTTTTTTGGGGGGTTGAGACTTAGATTTCGCACCTGCTCTCTGCAAGATAGTGGTTTTAATGTATATTTTATAGCCATGTGAAGCTGGCAAGGGAAGAAGGCATTTCCATTCAGCATCCTCGGTGACAGTAAGCACAAAATTGGGCTTTAGTCAAGGGTAATTAGCAAGCATTGGCTGGTTGGGTGATTTACGCCATGTTCGGTAAGCTTAAAAATAGCTTTTTGCTCTTTCCTTACCTTAGAAAAAGACCAGAAATTCCAAAGAGAAAAATGGGATGGGAGAATAAGACGTTCGAACTGAATACATTTTAGAGACAGATTTTGTGAGATGAGTGGCCATACAAATTAGATGCAGTAGATAGATAGAGGTAATCAATATACCTCTGTTTTAAATAAATAAAATGAATAAAAGTCAATACAGATAGTCCTTGACTTCCAGCGGTTGGGTTAGTGACCATTCAAATTACAATGGCACCCATTTTTCACACTTATGACCGTTGAAGCATCCCCATGGTCACGTGTTTTACATTGGGATGCTTCACAACTGACTCACATTGATGACTTTTGCAGTGTCCTGGGGTCATGGGATCACTTCTTGCAACCTTCTGACAAGCAAAGTCAACGGGAAAACCAGATTCACTTAACAACACTGTTAGTAATTTAACAACTGCAGTGATTCACTTAACAAATGTAGCAAGAAAAGTCGTAAAACAGGGCAACATTCACTGAACAAAATTTCACTTCGTACTATAGTTATGGTAATAAGTTGAGGACTACCCATATAATAGCTTTCAGAGTGTCCACCTGTTAATGTATATCTTCCACATGATGCACATAAAAACAAATGGATCTTTGATTGCAGAACCAGTTCGCTGACGTCATATCATCACCGCTACCGGCTCAGCCGAACCGGGCCGAACCAGGAGGAACCCATCACTGTCCTGTAGATACCCCTACTATCCCATATAAAGAAACTAGCTGGACGTCCATGCTTCGCTAGGAAACTATGTGATTGGGTGTGATAAATTGACACTTAAAGCCTGAATTCATGTAGAACATCTAACTCCTTAGCATCAGCGCGTGTGAATATAATACTGTATATGAAATAATAATGATCTGATGGTCATTTCGAAAAATCCTTTCTTAGTGAGCACCTAGAACCCAAGAGGAACATATGTGCTAAATTTCAAGTTTGTAGGCTTTACCGTTCTGGAGATTTTGTGATAAGTGAGTGGTACTTGGCTTTTATATAGAGAGAGATTAATACATGCATAAATTAAATTATGCCCAAGATTTGCTACCTGATTTTCTAACTTTTCTTTATTCTAGATTTGCTAGAAATTAATATGAGGCACAGGTTGCATTTAATCTCACCAAGGCTTGCAACTGTTGGGTCATCTCAAAATATCAAGCTAAAAAAAACAAAAACAAATGAAATTATTATTACTATTTTGTCATTTTGTGTACTTCTTCTGTCCCATTTGCAAATGAAAGAATTCATCTGTACTGCCCGAGCTTGATAAACTTTTTCTAAGCCTTTTCGTGCCAATTTAGGACTTTTCCAGTTTGGTTCCATGGATCTACTATCTCAGCTTTGCAATGCAATCCCGATGCCTCAAACACACTGGGATATTTGCCTTGGGATAAAGGGCTTAGGAATTAATCTTTGAGAGAAGTTGATTCTCTCTGAAAATATATTCCAAAATATTGCAGTATGAATTTTTGTGCCCTTTTAGAATCCTGTAGGTAACAAAGGAGAACAAATTGGAGTTTGTTCCGGGAACTGCTGAATTGGGACATGCAAAAATAGATTGATGACTCCATAAGGGTTAGATAGATTCAGCTTTCATGGTTTATTTCGAAGGTGAACTACAGGTAGCCCTCGGCTTACAACAGTTCATTTAGTGACCGTTGAAAGTTACAACAGCACTGAAAAAAATGACTTATGACCGTTTTTCACACTTACTACCGTTACATCATCCCCATGGTCATGTGATTAAAATGCAGATGCTTGGAAACTGGCATGTACTTATGTCAGTTGCATTGGCCCTGGATCTTATGATCACCCTTTTGCAACCTTCTGATGAGCAAAGTCAACGGGAAAGCCAGAATCACTTAACAACTGGGTTACTAACTGAAAAACTACAGTGTCCCAAAGGTGCTTTGGACTTTCTGGTTTTTCTTTGAAGACGTTTTGCTTCTCATCCAGGAAGCTTCTTCAGCTCTGACTGGATGGTGGGGAATGGAAGGATTTATACTCCTTGCAGTCAGCTGGACATTTGCATTCTTTTAATGCAGGTGTGTCAAATTCAAGGCCCGTGGGCTGAATCTGGCCTGCAGGGTGCTTAGATGTGGCCCATGGGGCTGCCCTGGAAACAGCGAAGGCCCGTGGTGCCTCTGCCAGCAAAAACGGAGCTCCATTTCTGGCTGCGAGGGCTCCTGCCTCTTCATGCGGCCCTCCCAAGCTCCATTTTCACTGACAGAGGGTTGTAGGAGGCCGTTGCAGCTGGCAGAGCGCTTGGGCCACCACAGCTGCCTCTGACATGAGTGACGTCGAGCTGGCTATGCCCACCCTGGCCACGCCCATCCCACCCCCCTGAGGTCAAACGCAACCCTGAAGTGACCCTCAATGAAATCAAGTTTGACACCCCTATTTTAGTGGGTCGTTAAAGTCACCTGGAGTTTATCTCTGTCCCCAGGGTCACCTGAGTGGTGCAAATGCGTGTGGAGCCTTCTTGGAAATGTTGAAAGGACTGTGTTGAAAAAAAAGCACCTTTGGGGCAACCATGACCTGGATGACTGAGAATCTCCATAGACATTTAACAACTACAGTGCTTCGCTTAACAACTGTGGCAAGGAAAGTCATAAAATGGGGCAAGCTCGCTTAACAAACATTCCACTTAGCAACATAAATTTTGGACTCACTTGTGGTCATAAAGACCAACTCTACTGCCAGTTTGGAAGGTTGCACCAATGGATAGAAGCCACTCCAAATAGGTTACAACCAGTGGTAGGATTCAACCGGATTCAACCGGTGTAACAACAGATTTGCTGAGCAGGTGCTTCGCTCCGCGTGCACACAGCTCTAAAACTTACCTTCTACTGCAGCCCCGGTGAGTAAAACAGCTGAGGTGTGGCAATCTGCTCTGCCGTTCCTATCAGCTGGGTTTCAAACAAAGGAAATATAGGTCGGTATAGCGCAGGGGTGGGTGGGCCAGCTGATTGTCGGAGTGAACCTGTTCGTTCTCAGCTGATAGTCGGAGTAAGCGGTTCCCCTGAACCGGTCTGAACCGGCTAAATCCCACTCCTGGTTACAACTGATTACTCTTGCTTTATGACTTTATTTTTATCTTCACGCCATCAAGGGCTCTAAAAGTGAATATCTTGAATTGTATCAGAAGCCAATCGGTAATCAGGGATGGTGTTTGCAAAGCAGTGGGGAGGAAGCATAAGTATATTGTGATGTCCCCATCACTGCCTGTGCCAGCTGTAGTTTCCAAAAGATTTTCAAAGGCAGCCCCATGTAGATAGCATTATAGTCATCCAATCATGAGATGGATCGCCAACATGATCACCAACGTCTGATAACGGATATGGCACAAAAAGAAGAAGAAGAATCATGGGATGACCAGATGAGGGGTAACTGTCTAATGGGCTTCCACATCCAGGAAAGGGTGCAGCTGGTACACTAGATATATCCAGGGATGGACTGCTGGGGGTTCACAGGGGTTTGGGAGAACCTCTAGCTAAGATTCTGTGCAGTTCGGAGAACCTCCAAATCTTACTCCTGGCTGGCACCGCCCACCCCATCCTGCCTCTCCCAGGAGTTCCCACGTGGCCCATTTTGGATGCAGGTAAATGCAGGGCGCGCTCGGAGGCTCAGGGAGGGCAAAAAACAGGCCTACCAGAAGTTTGGGAACTTCCGTTTCTGGCCTCCAGAGGGCCTCCGGAGCCTGGGGAGGTCATTTTTGCCCTCCCGGAGGCTCAAGGAAAGCCTCCGGAGCTGGGGAGGGCAAAAACACACTCCTCCCACTGTGGTGCAGGAGGCAGACTAGGCCACGCCCACCATGGCCATGCCTACCCAGCAACCAGGCAGCAACCTTGCTAAAATTTCTGAAGATATATCCAGATATATCTGGACAAGGGGTCTCCTCATGACCCCTGCCACCTGGTCTTTGAGTCAAAGCCTGAAATCCAACAAGACCCCATGTGATAAAAATGGAGAAGAGCAAACTGATTGCAGACTAGAAATGGAATTTCCACCAAAAATGGGAATCTCCAATAAACACAGATGCTTGGTCCTTGTTAGGATTGAGCCTGAATGTGTTTGTCCTCGTCCAGACATATACAGTTCCAGACTTTCACAACATCACTTGTCCAGCTTGGGGTCAAGATGTACTATTGAGTATTATAAGTATATTGATGATACTTGACCCAAATCAAAGGATGACTTCACCCAATGGTTTCATACAAATGTCAAACAGAAAGGAAGAGAGCATTGAGCCCTTTAGTCTTCCATAGATTAAGGAAACTTAGACTTAGTTTTAATTGCTAATCAATAGCAGTTGACAAGTATGAGTCAATTCTCATCTTGGAAACCATAGAATTAAAAATTCCGTGGTTCCCTTTGTACACAGATGTCCTGGGTATATACAGTAGGTCCATGCTGAAGCATTTCCTGTTCCATCTTCCAGTCCTCCATTCCCCCACCCCCTCAAATCTATACATGGTTTCATACAAATGTCAAACAAAAAGGAAGAGAGCATTGATCCTTTTAGCCTTCCGGAGTCTAATGAACTTTAGGCTTAGTTTTAATTGCTAATCAATGTCAGTTGACGAGTATGAGTCAAATCTCATCTTGGGAACCATAGAATTAAAAATGTCCTTTGTACAACAGATGTCCTGGGTATATACAGTATAGGGGTGAAATGCTACCGGTTTGGACCGGTTCGAGCAAACCAGTAGTAAAAAATGCTACCGGTTTGGGCGAACCGGTATTTCCGATGATCAGCTGGTCGATGATCAGCTGTGATGTGTGATTTATATTAGGTAGAATTGTCGGATTTCCTGCTTTCTAGCAAATCTAAATCACATGACACAGCGGATTCCCCCACCCTCCTCAGGTAGCAGACTCACAGAACCAGTATCAGACTTCAGAGGGTTTCACCCCTGATACAGTAGGTCCATGTCAAGCATTTCCTGTTACATCTTTCAGTCCTCCATTCCCCCTCCCCCAAAATCTATACATTATAGGAAACCTGAAGGACTGCAACTCCATTCTCTATAAAAGAGGAATCCATAGATCCCAGTGCAGTTGGTCCCTTGAAGAGCAGGCTGAAGTATATACAGGTATATAGTCCTTAATTTATGGCCACAATTGAGCCCAACATTTATGTTGCTAAGTGAGAAATTTGTTAAGTGAATTTTGCTCCATTTTATGACCTTTCTTGCCTTTCACTTGCTAAGTGAATCACTCCAGTTCTTAAATTACTAACAGTGTTGTTAAGTGAATCTGGCTTTCCCTATTGACTTTGCTTGTCAGAAGGTCGCAGAAGGGGATCACGTGACCCCGGGATACTGCAACCGTCATAAATATGAGTCAGTTGTCAAGCGTGCAAATGTAAATCATGTAACCATGGGGATGCTACAATGGTCATAAGTGTGAAAAATGGTCCTAAGTCACTTTTTTCAGTGTTATAACTTGGAATGGTCACTAAGTGAACTGTTGTAAATTGAGGACTACCTGTCATGCTAGTGATTAACAACATAGATTGCCTGGACAAATCGGATCACTCTAAATTTGTTGCTTGTATGGTTTTGAAGATAACTGTGCCTAGAGATTTGCAATGACATTGCATTCACATTTATTTTTCAGTTGTCCAGAAGATTGATGCGTAAGTGATAGGTTTGTCCAGCACATAATTGGTGTTAATGATTTGCTGGAAATGTCACCTATTTCTCAATGGTAAACATTTATTAATGAGAGTTTCCCTCCAAGTGATAAATGTAAATAATCATCTTTGTTGGTAGCCAGCAAAAATTGCCTGATGGACTGGCAAGATTGACACTTTTGGGTTGCTTGAAGCCATAAGAAAAGTTCAGTTAAATTTCTAAACTCAAAGCATTACTCTCTGGGAATTATAATGTGGAAGTTATTTCTTACAGTGAACCCTTCAAACAATGATGTATTTTAGGAGCACGGTGGCTCATGTGGTTAGGACATCCATGTTCGAGACCCGAGTGCTGCCATGGGTGGGTTGAGCTCCCGTCCTTCATTCCAGCTCCTGCAGGATATGAAATCAGCCCCCAACTGGCCCATCCCCAAACAACAGTGACGTCACTGGCTAATCCTTTCAACCTGGAGCCACTTCAGTTTTTCTGTTTCTGACATGAGTGTGATGTGATGCAATGATTTTATTTATTTTTAATAAAATATTTTCAGTGGTGATGTAGCTATTATGAAATGATGTAAAAATAAGTACTGTAGATCTTCGCTCATCTCTTGAGTCACCATCTCTACTGAAACTGAAATCTCATCTATCCAACATATGGCACCCAAATATAATTCAGCATTGTGTGCTTCTATTCCATTTAATTAGACTTCTATTCTCATCTAAGAAAACTGGAGGCAAAATGACATTTGGACAGTATGCAAAGAGGACATATTTCTCACCATCTTGAAGGGCTAACCTAATTTCTCCTGTAGAAGGATGTTTCTGTTCAAGGGTTCAACGTGGCATATGTAATGTACATCTGCTTTGTTTTTGCCATTCTTCAATATAGGGTTGGTTTGATTCAGAGGGACCAACTTTCCAATCGTGCTATGTTGCTGTATTTTTGATAGCTTGATCTGCTGACGTTTTTTTTTTTTTTTTTTAATTTGATTTATATGCCACCCTTCTCCGGAGACTCAGGGCGGCTTACAATGTGCTCAGCAATAGCCTTCATCCTTTTGTATATTTATACAAAGTCAGCTTATTGCCCCCACAACTGGGTCCTCAATTTACCTACCTTAGAAAGGATGGAAGGCTGAGTCAACCTTGAGCCTTGGTGAGATTCGAACCTGCAGTAATTGCAGGCAGCTGGTCTTAATAACCAGCTTAATAACAGGGTGCCTTAGACCACTGTACTACCAAGGCTGTTACGTTGGCAGGTGGGAAGGTTTTTCTCTGCGCAAAAAATTTTTTTCCGATTTCTCAGAATTCTAAGAGAACCAGTTTAGTACAGTGGTTAAGGCAGGGATATCAAACTCAAGGCCCAGGGACTGGATGTGGCCTGCTAGGTGCTTAGATCTGGCCTCTGGGTCTGCCCTGGAAACAGCAAAGGACTGGCCTGTGGGGCCTGTGCCAGTGAAAACAGAGCTCGAGAGGGCCAGAGGGTTGCAGGAGGCCGTCACAGCTGAAAACAGAGCTCAGGAGCCTGTTTTCTCTGGCAGAGCACTCGGGCCACCTGAGAGACGTTGAGCTGGCCACACCGACCCTGGCCATGCCCACTCCGCCCTCCCCCCCACCCCCACGAGGTCAAACACAACTCTGATGTGGCCCTCAGTGAAATTTAGCTTGACACCCCTGGGTTAAGGCATCAGGCTAGAAACCAGGAGACTGGGAGTTCTAATCCTGCCTGAGGCACAAAATCAACTAGACAAGTCCTTGGACAAGTCCTTCTCTCTCAGCCCTAGGAAGGAGGCAATGGCAAACCATTTGTGAAAAACCCTGTCAAGAAAATTGCAGGGACTAGTCCAGGCAATCACCAGGAGTCAAAAACTGATTTGAAGGTATCTTTCCCCCCACAAAATCCCCAGTTTTCTGGAGCAAGTCAATCCACAAGGTAATTGGCAACTTGAAAGCTTTTAGGTTTTAGGTTTTAGGTTTTATTTGATTTGTATACCGCCCTACTCCCGAAGGACTCAGGGCGGTGAACAGCCAACAATAAAATACATAAATACACAAAATTTAAAAACCCGATAAAATCAAATTAAACTTTTTGGCCCAGACAAATTAAAATACCCCAATAATTTAAAAACAGATTAAAATTTACATATTTTAAAAAGGGAAGAGATCAGGCCAAGCCCGCTTGATGGAATAAAAAGGTCTTCACAGCACGGCGGAAGGAACGCAGATCCGGGATCCTCCGTATCTCCAGGGGGAGCTCATTCCAGATGGTAGGTGCCCCCACAGAGAAGGCTCTCCCCCTAGGGGCCACCAGTCGACACTGTTTGGCTGACGGCACCCGGAGGAGTCCCTCTCTATGAGAGCGTACTGGCCGGTGGGAGGCTATTGGTGGTAGTAGGCGGTCCCATAAATTTGTGAAAAACAATTTTAGCGGAATACCTTGCTACTTAAATTGAACAGTGTTTCTAAACCTTGGCAACATTAAGATGTGTGGATTTCAATTCCCAGATATTCCAGTAAAGGCTTGTCTCTAAGTCTATACCCTTTAACTTCTTGGCATGGAGGAACGATCTTCAGATTGCCAACAGGATAGGCAGAGCCGCCATCCTAGATAAAACATTGCTTGATGTATTCAGCCACTGTGCTATGTAGGGGTTTATAAGTAACCACCAGCCCTTCAACCTGGGCCGGGAAGATTGGCAGCCGAATGGGTATTGCTCTTAAGTGGCAAGTTTTCCCTGCTAATATCCTAGTGCCGTATTTGTACCAGCTGCAGTTTCCAAATTTTCTTTGAAAATAGATAGCTCTGCACCAGTGGTGAGTTGCTACAGGTTGGTCCCAGTTTAGGCGAACCGGTAGTAGCGGCGGTGGGAGGTTCCACCCACCTGCCCGGATGTCATCAAATATGCTCTGTGCATGTGCAGAAGTGGCACTTGCGTGAGTGAAGCGAGCGCGCATGCGCGAGCAAACCCGTAGCAAAGGTAAGTGAAACCCACCACTGCTCTGCACAGAGTTTGCTGCAGAAGTCCAATTCTATTCTGGGAATAGAATAGAATCTGGTTCAGTTCCAATCTGGGAGAAAGACACTGGAAACATGGAGATTGATTGGAAAGCAGAATCACATGGGTTTGTGGTTCTGGGCAGCTGACCAAATGGAGCTGAGAGTGAGGGGTTTTTATACCTTCTTTTGGGTTTTGCATTTGAGCTTCCTGTTCCTGTACAAGAACATGTCCTCTAATATTCTATTGGCTATTGTCAGATTCCTATGGGGCCATGTAGGGGTTATGTTGGGGGGTCATAGCTGGCTCTATTGGCAAAAGAGGCAATGCAAATCCTAGGTGTTTGTCTGAGCTAATCTGGTCAATCTTTTGTTTGTTGCTTATCTGAGTTTCTGTCTTGATCCAGTCTTTCTGAATGGATATTTCTAAAAGCTGCCCTCAGTTTCTGCTCGGGGCAGGGAAACTGGGGCTGCTTTCTGAATAGGCTGGCCCAATCTTTCTTAATGGGCACAAAACATCTGCTGGGAGCTATTAAGAAAGACCGAGTCTGCTTTCTGACTTTAAAAAAAAATGTTTCTCCATTAGAAAAATATAATATTCTGCCTTTTTAATGTTTCACAAAATATTTCATTCTTCTGGGGGGTGGCTGCTGAATTTCTACACTATGATGATAAAGTGTGAGCTATCTGCTAGCATGAACACACATTCATGCATAACAGCACGCATTTGCTTGCCATGGGCTTTGAGAAGATTGAAGTTTTAGCAGCTGAATGGACAGGGGAAAAAAAAAACACAGGGTAACTCTTATAACGATTTTGTAGCTTTTCTGACTGTCTGCGATCCCATGAAGTTGACTTCTACTTCCAAGATCTGAGCCAACTTATTTCTAGCTGCGTTGTGATGTATTTGAACCTGCAGTGCAGTTTGTGTTTTCTTTGAAATTCTGATGTTCGGTGGAGCTTCTGTGGGTTTCTTTCTCCAGTTACAGGATCTCCTGCTTCGCCATTTCTTCTAGTTAATGCTGGCAGGTTTTTCACGGGAGGGGAGGGGAGAGGTTCTGTCTCTTTTTCCATGTCTTCTCATGGAAAATGTTTGAGATTTTCTTTTTCTTTTAGTGATTCTTTGCATAACGCAACAGAGATGCACACAACGTGAGATAAGAGGGAGTGACAAGGGTGCATGGAGTTGATATTTCTGTTTTGTGTGCTTCGCAGGGGAATTTTGCTGCAGAGGCTGTAGGAGGAGAGCTGTGTTAATAAGGTTAGCTTATGCCTTTTAATAAGATTTGTTAGTCAGAAAATGTACAACCAGACTCCTCCGCTTTTGTGCAGGTGGCAAGATTTCGCTTTATTTATTTATTCCCCGCCTTTATTATTTTTTTATAAATAACTCAAGGTGGCAAATATACCCAATACTCCTATCTTTCCCCAATACGATAACCTTGTGAGGTGGGTTGGCTGAAAGAAAGTGACATGCCCAAATTTCTAGATTTAAGGCAGTTTGTGTTAAACCAGTGGTTTTCATTCCTTATTTTCCTCATCAAGGAGTACAAAGTTGGTTGAAAAAACAGTCCGCAGGCTTGACATCAATCCAGTAGAAGAGAATAAAGAGACTGATTGTAATTTAGCGTTGAACTACGGAGTCCTTGGTGCTCACTGATCTGGGTTGTTTGCTTTGAGACATTTCATTACCCACCTAGATAACGTCATTAAGAGAGAGAGTAGGATTTCCTCCCTGTTTAAATATCGTTCTTTGCCCTGCTGGTTGTGGTTTGAGTGTGGTTTTATACTTGGTAGTTTCTTGATCAGGGTATTGTTTTTCTGCTTGATCATTTGACCGATGTCACTCATGTCAGTTGGAGAAGTTAACTATGGATGATTTGAAACTCTTTCAAACTGCTGAAGTGTATGCTGAATGGTTGATGGAACTGGGTATATCTATTAAAAGAAGGACTAGGGGTAACATGATAGCTGTTTTACAGATTAACAGAGTTGGAAGGGACCTTGTAAGTCATCTAGTCCAACCTGCCTGCAGACACTACACCATTTTTGACAGCTGGCAGTCCAGTCTCTTCTTGAAAGCTTCCAGTGATGAAGCTCCCACAACTTCCAAAGGCAACTTCTGTTCCATGGGTTCTCACTGTCAGAAAATTTCTCTTATTTCCAGGTTGAATGTCTCCTTGTTCAGTTTCCATCCATGACTCCTTGTCTGGCCTTCAGGTGCTTTGGAAAATAGCTTGATCCTCTCCTCTCTGTGACAGCCCCTCAATTATTGGAATACTGCTATCATGTCTCCCCTGGTCCTTCTCTTCACTAGACTAGCCATGCCCAGTTCCTGCAACCGTTCATCGTATATTTTAGCCTCCAGTCCCCTAATCATTTTGGTTGCTCTTCTGTGTACTCTTTCTAGAGTCTCAACATCTTTTTTATAGTGTGGACCGAAACGGGATGCAGTACTCAAGGTGTGGTCTTACTAAAGCTTTATAGAGTCATATTAGTACCTCCCTTGATCTTGATTGTATCCCTCTGTTAATACAATTTAAGATTGCATTGGCTTTTTTGGCTGCCGCCGCACACTGTTAGCTCAGCTGTCACAGAGAAGGAGTCAACCTATTCTCCAAAACACCTTGAGGGTAGGATAAGTAGTAATGGATGGAAACTTATCAAAGAGAGATCCAACCTAAAACTAAGGAGAAATTTCCTGATAGTGAGAACAATTAATTAGTAGAATGGATTGTCACGAACCATAGTGGCACAGTGGTTAGAATGCAGTATTGCAAGCTAACTCTGCCTACTGCCAGGAGTTCGAGCCTGACTGGCTCAAGGTTGACTCAGCCTTCCATCCTTCTGAGGTCAGTAAAATGAGAACCCAGAATGAGAACAGGGCAATATGTTGACTCTGTAAACCACTTAGAGAGGGCTGTATGAAGCAATACATAAGTCTAAGTGCTAAATGCTATTGCCTCCAGACGTTGTGGGTGCTCCATCACTGGAGTTTTGGAAAAAGAGATTAAATAGCCATTTGTCCAGAATATTACAGGGTCTCCTGCTTGAGCAAGAGATTTAACTAGAAGACCTCCAGGGTCCCTTCTTAGTTTGTTATTCTGCATTCTGTTCTGTTTTTAAGAGGTTGGGGATCAGAGGTGGTATTCATCAGGTTCTGACCAGTTCTGGAGAACCGGTAGTGGAAATTTTGAGTAGTTCTCTGCCTCCTGAGTCCCAGCTGATCGGGAGGAAATGGGGATTTTGCAGTAACCTTCTGCTGGAATGGGGAGGGAATGGAGATTTTACAGTATCCTTCCCCTGCCACGCCCATCAAGCCACGCCCACCAAGCCATGTCACGCCCACCCAAGCCATGCCGACAGAACTGGTAGTAAAAAAATTTGGATCCCACCATTGTTGAGGATGTGTGGTGGTATGTAGGTGCACTCAGTAAAGGAAGGGAGAGCTTGGTGCATTACTTGGAATGTTTCAGTCGAATTAGTCTTAAAATCCTGGCTCAAATATATGACAACAAAAGATTGTCTTGCTCTTTTAGCTGCAGCTTCCGAGTCTTTGGAGAAAAATCCCTTTTTGTTTTTTTTTCCCCTTCAGTGATTTTCTGATGCTTTGAAGTATAAAATGTCATAGCCTTTTAACTCAGCTAGCAAGCGTGTAGGAGCATGTGTGCACATGTGTTTGTGTGCGTTAGCGTATGTGTGTGTACAAATTGTAAATATATATATATATATATATATATATATATATATATATATATATATATATATATATATATATATATATATATATATGTTTTCTCAGGTTTTCGCGGGTGTTTGTATGTAGGTCTTTGGTTATTCGGGTCTTCTCCCACGTAAAATTGGAAGTGTCTTGGTGACGTTTCGACGAAGTCTCATTCGTCATCTTCAGGCTGGTGTTCTCGGCTTCGTGCTTCCAGGAGCTGCGATCTCACATTGCTCCTGGAAGCACGAAGCCGAGAACACCAGCCTGAAGATGACGAATGAGACTTCGTCGAAACGTCGCCAAGACACTTCCAATTTTACGTGGGAGAAGACCCGAATAACCAAAGACCTACATATATATATATATATATATATATATATATATATATATGAGTTCCAGGACAATTAGGACAATTCTTAATATATATATATATATATATATACACACACACATATATATATATACACATACATACATACATACATACATACATACACACACAGCTTTCGGGCTTCAAAATGTAACAAACCAAAAGTACTCGCACATCATTCTTTGTGCATTGTTGTATTTCTGCCTGTGCCAGAACAAAATATTTATCCCAAATAAAGAGGAGTGGATTCAGAAGTTGAGGTACTTCACCACTAGAGATTTTTAAGAAGAGATTGGACAACCATGTGTCTGAAATGGTATATGCCTGAGCAGGAGGTTGGACTAGAAGACCTCTGAGGTACCTTCCAACTCTGTTATTTTGTTTTGCATTAAAGAGTAGTCTTGAAGAAATTAGAAATGCTATGGACAAGCAACTTTTTTTTTGGTCTTTTAATGACTCTGTAATCTCTTGTATCGGGGTAGAGTAGGGACAACTGAATGGAGCTGAGTGTTTACTGGCCAGATGCCCTTCCTGTTGCCAATGCGGAGTTCACAGCAGATATATTCTCGTTGTGCCCAGAGAGAGAAATATCTGCCTCTATCTAGGATCAAACTCACAGCCTCCTGATTGTGAGGTGAGAGCTCCACCTCTAGGCCACCGCACGACTCACTATGGACAAGCAACTGTTATGTTAAGAGCCGAGGTGGTGCAGTTAAGAGCCGAGGTGGCGCAGTGGTTAGAGTGCAGTACTGCAGCTACTTCAGCTGACTGCTAGTTCAGCAGATCAGCGGATCAAATCTCACCGGCTCAAGGTTGACTCAGCCTTCCATCCGAGGTGGGTAAAATGAGGACCCAGATTGTTGAGGGCAATATGCTATTTAGTATACTGTCTTTGGTGTAAGCCGCCCAGAGTCCTCGGAGAGTGGATGGCATAGAAATATGACTAATAAAATAAATAAATAAATAACAAATGTGCGATTTCACTCCATGTGCTACCCAATGTGGCAGAATCCAAAGATAGCTTGGTGGCTTTATAACATGGGGTGCATTGGCAAGTTTTATATGTTGGCCACATTTTATCTCTATTGAACATCTTGATAAGTTGTGTTTTGTATTCTTTTCTTTTTTTTGTAAACCACCCAAGAGACATTAGAAACTACAGTAGTAACAAAGAAAGAAATAGAAAACAAATCAAGATCAAGTTGCAACACAAATATACAAGAGAAGAATGAGTGAGATGAAAGGGAATGAACGACTAAGGAAGTCATGGTCGGATGGATTTGATGAGATTCTCAGAAAAGAGAAATAAGAAGTTTAAAGCACAAAAGGCAAGACATGATGTCATGAGAAAAAAATAGTTCTCAAGAAAATAAAAGGGCTGGAGAGATATAATAAATGGTGTTATGAACTAGATTTATCTCTTTTCACCTTTTCTTTTGCTTCTAACTTAGAACATAGAACATAGAGTTGGAAGGGACCTTGGAGGTCTTCTAGTCCAACCCCCTGCTTGAGCAGTGATGGCTAACTATACCAGTGATGGCTAACCTTTTTGCCATCACGTGCCAAAAGCTGGGGGAGTACGGGGTGGTTGCACACGTGCAGGCCCACACCCTTAATTCTATGCGCCCTGCCCCCCATGCATGCATGCATGACCCCCCCATGTTCCCCCCGCTTTTGGCATGTGATGGCACGGTGGGCCCGGTGGGCCCGTTTTTTGCCCTCCCCAGGTTCCAGATGTCAGGTTTCGAGGTCATCTCAAATAAATTGCATTTCAAACAAAGTCTTTGAAGAAAACTCCCATTTATTAAGCACGACATTCTAAATCTGACTCCATCACAGCCAACACTGACTTCCAGACCCAAAACCCTCCCTTTCCGTTCCCCACTCCCCTGCACTCATTGGCCATCTTCCAAGTCACTCTACCCCTAATCTACTGCTCCAGCTCAAAGGAATTTCCCCCCTCCCATCCCATCTCCTAGGGGATATTATCTCCAGGGAAAATAAGTAGGTGAAAAGTCAAACATCCCTTTCTAGATGCCTCCGCTTCTCCTTCTTATGTCAGCACTAGAGTAAATGCAGCTTGAAGTGCTGACACCAGAGGCTTTCTAGGAGCCTGGGGAGGGCAAAAACAGCCTTCCCCACCTCCCTGGAGGCCTCTGGAGGCTGGAAACAGCCTGTTTGCCAACTTCCATTGGGTCCACAAGGCCCAAAAATCAGCTGATCAGCACGTGCATGCATGCTGGAGCTGAGCTAGGGCAATGCTCGCGTGCCCACCAATATGGCTCCGTGTGCCACCTCTGGCACGTGTGCCATAGGTTTGCCATCATGGCCCTATACCATTTCAGATGAATGGTTGAAAGCCTCCAGTGATGGAGCACCCACAAGTCCTGAAGTATTCTTTACCATGTGTTTCTTTCTCTTTTTCACTTTCTGTGCTTCACATGGTTGTTTTGAAAGGGAACACAGGACGCGTCTGTGTAGATGTAACTTGATATACAAGAATGGAATCATCTTGATTTATCAACTGTACTTTAGGATTTAACCTCTTGTGTGTGTGGATTATTAGGAGTGGTGCCTCAGAATCAGGAGGCTGTGAGTTCGATTCTAGGTAGAGGTAGATATTTCTCTCTCTAGGCACACTGAGAATATATCTGCTGAACAAAACTCTGCACTGGTGTCAGGAAAGGCATCCGGCCATTAAAATACTCTGCTAGCTCTGTTCAGTTGCCCAGACTCCACCCCGCAAGGAATTATGGGGTCGTTAAAAGACGATGATGATATCTGGATTATTTTGTAAGGTTAAAGAAAATATAGTTTGGATTGGCATGTGAAGCCAATCGCTGAGAAAAACTGTGCTCCATCTTTTACACAATAACCTGGCAAATATTGGAAGCCTGTTACTATAATTTTTCTTAATCACTTCTGCAGGCTAAATAGTTTTCATTGCTTCAAATATTCTTTACGGGGATTTGTTTCTGTTCCCCCTGGCAGTTCCTCCCTGAGTCGGTGTTTTAGCTTCTCAGTGGCTCCAGTGTGGTGCCATGAACTGAGCCCTTTAGATGAAAATGCAGCCATCCCAATACAACATAAATCATATATTTTGCATAGATGGTAATTATGGTAATGACACAACCCTCCTTCAAATTATCCACAGGTGGTAGATATACAAGTTGGAACACAATCAGTATCTTTTGCCCCCCCTGGTGAGGTTAACTGTTACACCAGTGAATAGTGAAGTTGTGGGGTTTTTTTTATCTCGTTCGTTATATTAATACACACTGAGTTTTTTTTTTAAATAAAATCAAAACAGTAAGATCTTCCAAAAGCTTTGATAACTGAAGCATGCTGATTGCTTTAAAATGTCACAGCTTTATGTGGATACATTTCTGAGGGATTTTTTTTAATTAGCTCTGTCAATGCGTTTTAAATCTGTTTTTCTTGATATATGTTCTTTTTTTTTAAAAAAAAAAATCAGTTAAATAACCCCTACTTTAAATAAAGACTTTTATGTTAGTGGTATCCTGGGTGGGGATTTCAATAGGTTCACAGTGATATCGAACAAAGTTGGCAGATAATCCTTTCAGAGTCTAACATGCAACAGTTCAGTATTTTCACACATTCTTTTGGAATCGCACCAGAAATTTTGTTGTTTCAACTTTTCAAACTTTCAGACTATAACTTTTCACCATCCAAGGTAGCGTTGCCATCAAGTCCAACAAACAGTGACTCTGTCTTTCGGGAATTTAGTTAGAACTTTACCCATCCAGATCTTCTTACCTCTGAACCTAGATATAAGTAGTCCTCAACTTACAACAGTTCACTTAGTGACTAATTGAAGTTACAACGGAACTAAGAAAAGTGACTTGTAACCGTTTTTCACACTTACGACCATTACAGCATCCCCATGGTCACTTGATGAAAATTCAGATGCTTGGGAACTGGTTCATAGTTATGACGGTTGCAGTGTCCTGGGGTCATGTGATCAACTTTTTGTGACTTCCTGACCAGCAAAGTCAATGGGGATACCAGATTCACTTAGCAACCGTGTGACTAACTGAACAACTGCAGTGATTCACTTAAGAATTGCAGCCAGAAAGGTCATAAAAAGAGGCGAAACTCACTTAACAATTGTCTTGCTTAGCAACAGAAATTTTGGGCTCAATTGTGGTCTTAATTTGAGGACTACCTTAACTTGAGGAGATGAGTCAGCATCTCTGACTCAGGAATTCTTGAGTACCAACAGTGTGATCAAACCCCCTCAATATATGATGAATGGTTGCAGGAACTGGGCATGTCTGGTCTAGTGAAGAGAAGGACCAGGGGAGACATGATAGCATGTTCCAATAATTGAGGGGTTGCCACAGAGAGGAGGGGGTCAACCTATTTTCCAAAGCACCTGAAAGCCAGACATGGAATAATGGATGGAAACTGAACAAGGAGAGATTCAACCTGGAAATAAGGTTAATTTTTTGATAGTGAGGACAATTAACCAGTGGAACAGAAGTTGTTTTCAGAAGTTGCGGGAGCTTCATCACTGGAAGCTTTCAAGAAGAGACTGGACTGCCATCTGTCAGAAATGGTGTAGGGTCTCCTGCTTGGGCAAGGAATTGGACTAGATGACCTACAAAGTCCCTTCCAACTCTGTTAATCTGTTAATATATATATTTTTTTAATTTGATTTATATGCCGCCCTTCTCCGAAGACTCAGGGCGGCTTACAATGTGCTCAGCAATAGCCTTCATCCTTTTGTATATTTATACAAAGTCAGCTTATTGCCCCCACAAACTGGGTCCTCATTTCACCTACCTTAGAAAGGATGGAAGGCTGAGTCAACCTTGAGCCTTGGCGAGATTCGAACCCTGCAGTAATTGCAGGCAGCTGGTCTTAATAACAGGGTGCCTTAAACCCCTGTACTACCAAGGCTCTTTTCATATATATACTTCTAATCTAAAAAAAAAATTATAGGCTGATTTTAGAATGAGTTGATAATCCTGTCTATTAACCAACAAATTGTGGGATGCAGAGAGACTATGGAATGGACTTCAAGGGCATGAAGAAGAACTACTATCAAGGAATAATGTTGAGTTACCTAAGACAGGCAGCTCCCTAATACACACACAGCTAAAGTGAGGGACGAGGAAAGCACTTTCTGACCTGATGTCTATGGAGATTCTCAGTCATGGTTGTCCCAAAGATGCTTTTTCTCAAGAGGCAATTGGACTAGTAGTTTTATTCCTTCCTCTACTGATTAGGGGATGGCTGGCTGAAGATCTGTGCAAGAAAGAGATAAAACATCAGGATTCATAGTAGTTTTCCTTTATCGGGTTAAAAACAAAACAATTATGGATGCCAACTGAAGCAATGAGCTGAGCCGTAATAGACAGTGGTAGAGCATTTGTTGAGATCAGCCCACCGGAAATAATGCTGTGATGTCTCTTTTATCTCGGATCTATATTGGATAGCTGTCCCACTGACCTCTAGAAAGAATGGCTGGAGTTGAAAGCAAAGCAAGGTTTATAGGTTGTGTGAACAGAAGTGCTTTTAGGTATGTGTGTGTGTGTGTGTGTGTGTGTGTGTGTGTGTGTGTGTGTATATATATATATATATATACACACACACACACACACACACACACATATATACATATACATATACATATACATATACATATACATATACATATACATATACATATACATATACATATACATATACATATACATATACATATACATATACATATGTCTTTGGTTATTCGGGTTTTCTCCCGCGTAAAATTGGAGGTTTCTTGGCAACGTCAATCAGAACACAGCCAAGCTCCCATCCAATCAGTTCACACCCCCACTGGCAGTTAAAAGGAAGAAACAGCTGCGATCACACACATTGCTCCTAGAAGCACGAAGCCGAGAACACCAGCCTGAAGATGACGAATGAGACTTCGTCGAAACGTTGCCAAGAAACCTCCAATTTTACGCAGGAGAAAACCTGAATAACCAAAGATCTACATACAAACACTCATTCACAAGTTTCTGGGCCTTTTTGTCAGTTTGTCAGCAGAAAAAAGGCCCAGAAACTTGTGAATGAGATTTCACAGAACCAGGGCTGTAGAACAACTTAGTTTACGTAGGTAAAACCTGGCTAGAAAGAATATGCATAATATTTCTAGCCAGGTTTTACCTACGTAAACCGGTGTGTATATACAAAAAATTAAAATCTTGGGTGTTTTCCCGCGTCATGTTAAATAAGTTAGTTAAAATGTTTTAAATTCTGGTTAAAATCCTAGCTTAAAATCTTCCAAAAATCCTTACAGAGCACTCTGCAAGGTCCTTTAAAACCTTAGCTAAAATCCTACCAGTACCTTAAAAGTTTTTCTTTCTGAGCCTGTCGAAACATTGCTATGTATGTATGTATGTATGTATGTATGTATGTATGTATGTATGTACATATGTATGTATGTATGTATTTTTCTTCAACCGGGTATTTTCCTACGTAAACCAAGTTTCTCAAATTGCAGCCATAGCTCAGTGAAATCACATCCACTATCCTAGGCTTCTTCAGACAGCAAACATGCATTTTGCTGCCTATTGGGAGACTAATATAGATCTATTTCAGACTGATTGGTCCTCATCAGTTAGCCACACTCTTACCATAAGTTCCCTAAGTATTTGCTTTCTTCTCTTATTGTAGGTTTTTGTATGTATTTTTCTTCAACCGGGTATTTTCCTATGTAAACCAAGTTTCTCAAATTGCAGCCATTGCTTCTTGTCCTGCCTTCAGGTGCTTTGGAGAATAGCTTGACTCTCTTTTCTTTGTGGCAACCCCGGAACTAGGCAATGGAGAATCTGTTTTACTTAGTATTGATTACAGAATGTCTATTATACCTTTTTGTTTTTCAACAATCAACATGAAGAAAAACCAGAAACCAAATAGAGAAACAAATACATGTAATGACTATCAGCATTAATTTTTTCCCCCTGGGAATACATTAATAATTTGAAGCTTGATATGAAAAAGATGTGTTTTTGCCACCTTCCTAAATAGCTGCTTTTCTTTTCCAGCAGCCCTTAAAATAATGGAAATGGTTAAATATTGGTAGCAGCATCCATTTATTTATAGCCAAAAAGGTACTAAAAATGTACATATTTCAGTTTTCCTCCAAGTTTCTGCTAAAATGGATAAATAAATAATAAAGTAGGGGAAAGGTATTTTTTCTCCCATTTCTTTAAAACTTATGGAAAAACAGAACTTCTCTATACTGTGCCAGAAAAGGAGAAGGGAGAAGTTAAATTATTTGTCTAATGCTAAAGTTTTGATATAGTGTGATGCAGGGGTGAAATCTACTTACCTTCCTTACCAGTTCGGAAGTGCATGCACCGCACAGACCCTCTGCGCATGTGCAAAACCTTCTGCACATGCACAGAGGGTAAAAAACACATTACTTCCTGGTTAAAACCAGGAAGTAATGACACCCGGGCAGGTGGGTGGAGCCTCATGCCGCCATCACTACCGGTTCTCCGAACCACCTGCCACAATCGCTACCGGATCGCCCAATTCAGTCCGAACCGGGAGGATTTCACCCCTGGTGTGATGGTATAACTAATTGTCTGTCTTTCTGTTGAATAACTTGCATAGCACTCAAAGAGTTTCCTTTTTCTGTTCCTTTAGCTAATTTTAACCAAAGCCTGGTTAAAATTACATGATTTTTTTTGAGAAGAAGGAATGAGTATAGCTTGAGTTTAGAAATTCCTTATCATCTATTTGGAGGAATTACGAGAAACGCCAAGCCCGTGATAAACATTCAGCTTCTTGGCTTTAGTTTTCTATTTTCGAAAATGGAACTGAACTTTTAGCAAGTAATGAGTAGACCAGGTTTCCAATGGCTTTTTGACATATTTTCCAAATTTTTGAACAGAGACATTTGCGGAAGATTTTTCCAAATCTCTTCAGGCAAAGGAGAACATTGTCAATGATTTATCAAAGTACTACTACTGGGAGAAAAAATACTTTTCATATATTGCTGAAACGGGCTTTGGTGAACTTGTGGATGAGAAGGAAAACTGCTTTTTGTGTTCCCTGGTTGTGTGGTTTTTCCCCCCTCAAGTAATAAAGAGAAGAAAATATATAGAAATGCCCATGACATATAAGCTACAGTGAGAGGAGGGGGAAATTGTGTATTCATTTTTATTAAGTTTAATTATAGAAGCTTTCTCAAGTGATTCCAGTCTGTGGCCCACGAAAAATGCATGAGTTAATTGCTCCTGACATTTAATTGCTTTATACTTTTCCCTAAAACAGTTGTCTAGGGCGAGAGAGGGGAATACCACTTGGTTTGAGCCAGTGACTGCTGACAATTTGCTCCTTCTGAGGATGAATTACAAGGGCAGTTTTAGAGGAGATTGGAAAGCTTTTGGTCAAAGCTCAGGAACACTAACCAGAAGTGGCAGCATCATTGAAGCTTAAGGGGATGTGGACTGGGAAGTCTAAATGGGCAACTCTGCTGCAGGCCCCAAAGTACAAGGCAGAGAAGATTCAAGTTTGCACCGTTGATTGTCTTCTTCAAGTCACGACATCTACCAGCCTAGTCTAGCGACGAGAAGAAGATAACTCTTAATTTGGTGGTAAATTCAGTGGAGTTGGTCAAAGAGGTATAAGTGTAGGGACTGGCAAGTTAGATCTCTATGTGTAGAACTACATGTAGAAAGAAAGAAAGAAAGAAAGAAAGAAAGAAAGAAAGAAAGAAAGAAAGAAAGAAAGAAAGAAAGAAAGAAAGGAGAGGATGGAGGAAGTTAAGAAAGGAAGAATGAGAAAGGGAAGATAGAGGAAGTAAAGAAGGAAGAAGGGAAGGAAAAAAGGAAGGAGAAAGGAAGAGAAAGAAAAGAGAAAGAGACAAAGATGGGGAAATAAAAGAGAGAGACAAAGAAAGGAAGGAAGGAAGAAAGAAAGAAAGAGGAAGGAAGGAAGAAAGAAGGAAGGAAAGAGAAAGGGGAGGATGGAGGAAGTTAGGAAAGAAGGAAAGAGAAGAAAGGAGAAGATGGAAGAAGTTAAGAAAGGAGGAATGAGAAAGGAAAGATAGAGGAAGTAAAGAAGGAAAAAAGGAAGGAGAAAGGAAGAGAAAGAAAAGAGAAAGAGACAAAGATGGGGAAACAAAAAAAGAGAGAGAGAGAAAGAAAGAAAGAAAGAAAGAAAGAAAGAAAGAAAGAAAGATCCCTAGACACTTCTCTGTTATAATTTACCACAATTCTGACTCTATTTAACAGTAGCAGCACTGAAAAACTTTCCATCCCATCCATCATAATTACAGCCAATGGAAGGAGGGGGGGGGAAATCTAGCTCAGAATTGAATTGTGGGGTCTTTGGTGCTCTCTGAGCTGGGTTGTTTGCTTGCAGATGTTTCATTACCCAACCAGATAACCTCATCAGTGCTAGTGAGTATGGGATTTACTCCCTGTTGATATACCATGGCTTGCCCTGCCAGTGTTGGTGGGGTATGGTTTTCTCCTTGGTAGTTCTACAAACTACCAATATATTGGAACTTAACAATTGAACTACATAGATTATGGAATAAACCAGAAAAATACTTTCCCCCATAGTTATTACTATAGCAATAGTATCGTCAAAACAGCTGAACATTTGAATTATTTGGTTTCACACTTAGCTTACAAACAACAGCTTTGCAAAAAACCACATATGGATTTAGATCATTTTCAGCTTTTGAATAAATCGAGAACTGATACTAAATTGCCAGCACTAGTCCAGAATAGATATCATCATCATCATCATCATCATCATCATCATCATCATCATCATGTGAATTCTTCCAAATTTGCATGAAAATAGCTGAAGTCACACTTCAACTCAATCACACTGAAAAGGTTGAAAAATGAAGTCTTGCATCCTTTCGTGAAAATGGAAAAAAATGATGGCTGAACATTTTCTCAAAGGCAAAATAGATTCCATTAGTCAGGAGCAACATAGGTGGATATGAGCACAGGCTCAGAAGTCTTCTTCTATCTGGAAAAAAAAAACATTTTTCAAACTGAGAGACCATCCGGAGAGGGCTTCCTCTGTTTCCTTGAACATCTGGACTGTCCTCAGTCAAGACTGCCAGGCCCTAAACCACTTTAGAGCTTTAGGGATTAAAGCCAACATTCGGAGTTGCATCTGGTAGCCAGTATTTGTCCTTCATTGTGGGCATAATATATTCCCAATACTATGCATTTCATTGCTGAATTTTAACCAGGGGTGGGATTCTAAAAATTTAGCAACTGGTTCTCTGCCCGGTTGCTGGGTGGGCGTGGCCATAGTAGGCATGGCCTACTCGCACCATGGTGTGTGTGTGGGGGATGTTTCCACGTCCCCAGGCTCCAGAGGCTTTGCTCCAGCCTCCGGGAGGGCGAAAACAGCCTCCCCTGGGCTCCGGAAGCCCTCCGGAGGCTGGAAATGGCCCATTTCTGGACTTCCGGAACTTCTGGAAGGCTTGTTTTTCACCCTCCCCAGGATCCAGAGGCTTTCCTTGAGCCTCTGGGAGGGTGAAAACAGCCTTCCCTGGGCTCCGGGGCCGTTTCCAGACTTCCGGAACTTCTGGGAGGCCCATTTTTTGCCATCTCAGAGCCTCTGCGTGGGCACTGCACTTACCTGGCATCCAAAACAGGCCCCGTGGAGACTCCTGGGAGGGGAGGGGTGGGGCGGGCGGGGCCAGCCACTCCTTGCAACTACCATTTCGGCGAACCAGATGTTAAATTAGCGTCCAGTTTGCCCAAACCGGTCTGAAGTGGCTGAATCCCACCCCTGATTTTAACCCTAGAGGAACTTCCCAAACCATTTTTTTTTTCTGGGCCATCTAATGTGTGTGTATGTAAAAGTTCACAGTTTCTACAGAAAAACTCCTACTTCCCTCCTCCTACTTTTAAGTCAATTCTGTTGACATTTTCTCCATGAGCTAAGAATTCAATGAAAGAAGCATTTTTTAATAAGGGAAGAGTGGGAAGGGAAGAAAGCCCAGCATAGAGATAATCCTCGACGTACAACAGTTCGTTTACTGACCATTCGAAGTTACAATGGCGCTGAAAAAAAATGGCTTATGACCATTTTTCACGGTTATGACCATTGCACCTTCCCCATGGTCAGATAATCAAGATTCAAACACTTGGCAACTGACTCATATTAATGATGGTCTCAGTGTCCTGGGATCATGTGATCCCCTTTTTGCAACCTTCTGATAAGCGAAGTCAATGGGGAATCAGGTTCACTTAACAACCATGTTATTAACTTAAGAACAGCAATGATTCACTTGACAACTGTGGCGAGAAAGTAAAATGGGGCAAAGCTCACCTTCTCGCTTAGCAACGAAACTTTTTCATACTACAGAATAAGAGGGTGTTATTTAGTTATTTAGTTAAAACATTTATGTAACTGTCCATCTTATGCCCAACCCAGGGAAATCAACTGGACTTACCCTTCCTCTAAATATTCTCTCTTCCTTTTTAAAAAATCGACTGCAGATTTGTTAGTCTTCCATCCTGTTTGGAAGATTTTAATCATCCGGAGTCAACACTGTCTCTCTCTCTCATTACACACACTGTCTTTCCCTCTCCCTCCGTCTCCCTCTTTCTCTCCCTCTTTCTCTCCCTCTCTCTCCCTCTTTCTCTCCCTCTCCCTCCCTCCCTCCCTCTCCCTCTCTCCCTCCTTCTTTCTCTCCCTCTCCTTCCCTCTCCCTCCCTCTCTCTCTCCTCCCCCCTCCCCCCTCTCCCTCCCTCTTTCTCTCCCTATCTCTTTCCCTCCCTCCCTCTCCCTCTCCCTCTCCCCCCTCTCTTTCTCTCCTTCTCCTTTCCCTCTCTCTCCTCCTCTCTCTCCTTCTCCCCCTCTCTCCCCCTCTCCCTCCCTCTTTCTCTCCCTCTCTCCCTCCCTCTGTCCCTCTTTCTCTCCCTCTCCCTTTCCCTCCCTCCCTCTCCCTCTCCCTCCCTCTCTCCCTCTCCCTCTGCCTCCCTCTCTCTCCTTCTCCCCCTCTCCCTCCCTCTTTCTCTCCCTCCCTCTTTCTCTCCTTCCCTCTCCCCCTCTCCCTTTCCATCCCTCTCTCTCTCTCTCTCTCTCTCTCTCTCTCTCTCTCTCTCTCTCTCTCTCTTATACACACACACACACACATACACACTTGCACATAGACCCATAAAAATGTCACCTCATCTGCTGCTCAGAAGACGGTGGGGGGTGGGGACGCCTGCCACAATTGAAATCTGATTATCAATTATAATTTATGACAGCAAGATAAGAAGCACCTCTCACTTCCTGCGGCAGGAGAACACTTTCGATTGCAAGCATCTTCTGTGAGGCTGTTTCTGGAAACACCACAAAGGAAACAATTCTTTTATACAGACTAGGACTTTCACGACGATAGGAAAAATCAGAACAATGTGCAATTTATCCCAGGGATGGTAGCCAAATGGCATGGCGAGCTTTGAAATGCAAAGGTTTTGCTTTTTTCTCTCTCTCTGTTTTCACATGTATTATGCATCATCATTAATAAGCCCCCTCTCTCTTTAATTATTGAAAAGCATGCAATCCGTGCTTCCTTGCATTATCCTTGCAAAGTACCTAAGATACTGCGGGTTCTTATGCGAGTTGCAAAAGAAAAACTTGGCATAGCATGTTGGACTAAGATGCAAAGCAAATAATTCCATGTGTAAAACCTTGCACGCAGGCTTTGGAAAGTCCTTATCCAACATAGAGTGAGAATAAGCTGTAGAATATTCTCACAATGTTGTTGTTTTCATTCCTCAACTCCCCAGAAGCAATTGAAGAGATCTTATGATTATCTCTGATTCTTCCGGCTCAGAAATGATGATCACAAGATGCAAAAAGGAGCCTGAGTGGCGCAGTAGACTAATGCTACTGTTAAAGGTAGTATTTAGCTTCCAGCTGTCTGCAATTACTGCAAGTTCAATTCTCACCAGGCTCAAGGTTGATTCAGCCTTCCATCATTTCTAAGGTAGGTAAATTAAGGACCCAGTTTGTGGGGGCAATAAGCTGACTTTGTATAAATATACAAAAGTATGAAAGCTATTGCTTAACGCCTTGTAAGCCGCCCTGAGTCTCCGGAGAAGGGCGGTATATAAATAATAATAATAATTAAAAACAAACAAACCAAAAAACCAAAAACCGAAACCACTTCCCTACCCTGAGCTGTGGTCCTTAGAGTAGCAACTCAAATCCCCTTGTGTGAAAATAAAGAAAGTAAGAGGGATTAAAAAAAATCTTTTTTCTATGTCACCTCATCCTGTGTTGAAGAGGAGACCAGAGAGAAAAAAATATATATTAATTGATCCTTTGGTTGATTTTAAAGGGGGAGCTGCAAAGCTGTTAAGTTAAGCATTCCCCTGAGAGAGCTTCACATTTAGGAGCCAGAAAGGAGGTGAGGCAAGCATTCCTGCTAAGGGGGGAAAAAGCCACAAGTAGTAAAACAATAAGCGCAACAAATCAACAAAGGAAAACGCTGGCTTTGAAATAATTTGAACTCTACTGAGCCGGATTGGAAATAGAGTGGCTCAATTGTACAGCGTCGCTGACATCTTAGGAACACGGATGTCCACAAGGACTATTAACAGTCTTGGTGAGGAATCAGTGCCGCAAATTTAATAAAGCGAAGGAAACAGTTGTTTGGGGTGATTAAACTCCTTGTTTAATAATAATAATAATAATAATAATAATAATAATAATAATAATAATAATAATAATAATAATAATAATAATAATAATAATAATTTTATTTCTATACCGCCCTTCTCCCAAGGGACTCAGGGCGGTGTACAGCCAATTTAAAAACACAAGACAAAACAATGATTAAAAATTAAAATAATTAAATAGATTTGGCCCAATTTAAAACCCCAAAAATTTTAAATACCCCAATTTAAAATTATTATGTTGATAGCCCAGCCTGGCGGACCAACAGGGTCTTCAGTGCGCAGCGAAACACCCGGAGGTCGGAGATCTTACGTATTTCCGGGGGCAGTTCATTCCACAGGGCTGGGGCTCCCACAGAGAAGGCCCTCCCCCTGGGTGTCGCCAGCCGACATAACTTGGCTGATGGCACCCTGAGGAGACCCTCTCTGTGGGAGCGAACTGGCCGGTGGGAGGCTATTGGTGGCAGAAGTCGGTCTCGAAGGTACCCGAGTCCTGTGCCATGGAGCGCTTTAAAGGTGATGACCAACACCTTGAATCGCACCCGGAAGACCACATCTTCAACAAATTTGTGTCAGGTAGATGTATCATATCTAGGTTAGTGTCCTTCAAACTTTAGGATGTGCGAACATCAACTTCCAAAATGCTGGCTGGGGAATTCTGGGAGTTGAAGTCCATTTGTTGTTGTTGTTGTTGTTAGTCACAAAGTCATGTCTGACCCATCGCAACCCCATGGACAACGTTCCTCCAGGCCTTCCTGTCCTCTACCATCCTCCAGAGTCCATTTAAGCTCACACCAACTACTTCAGTGACTCCATCCAGCCATATTAAATCATACATCTTATAATTGCCAAGTTGGGGGAAACACTGATCTATATGGCCTCCAGATGGCAGCAAAGGGTTAGAATTTTGTGTATCTCTTTACTCCCATCTATTGATTGTCTTGATTTTTGCATCCCACGTGCATCCCTGGGAGCTCTTCCTTGTGCCCTTGTGTGGAAATACTCTTTCTTATTTCATTGGCATCTAGTTAGGGATCAAAACAGGCAATATATGGAAAGCACTTCAGATATCTATGCAGTTAAACAGATGGAGTAGAACATCTCTCTGTAAATTGGATCATCGGTGCCATAGTCATACACCCAAATGAAACCATTCTCACAAAGGAAAGAGGCATCTGGAGGTACAGGTAGACCTCAATTTACAATCATTAGTTTAGCACAGGGGTCGGCAACCTTAAACACTCAAAGAGCCACAAAGGTCCTAACTGGAAGCCCCTGTTCAATTCTAGAGCCAACCAGAAGTCCAGTTCCCCCATCATAGTTGCCTCCTAGCATGGCGTCCTTTTTCCTCTGCCGACTGGAAGTCGGTTCCCCCACCATAGAGTCTCCTCCTAGCACGGCATCCTTTTTCCTCTACCTGTCCTAACCAAAAGCCCTATCAATTGTGGAGCTGACCAGCAACAGGGAGCCACAGCAGAGGGATGAAAGAGCCACATGCGGCTCCAGAGCTGCGGATTGCTGACTCCTGGTTTAGTGACTGTTCAAAGTTGCAATGGCACTGAAAGAAGTGACTTACAATTAGTAAATTGCCAGGCACCCAAATTTTGGTCACATGATCAAAATTTGGGTGCTTAGCAACTGGCATATATTTATAATGGTTGCAGCATCCCAGGGTCACACGGTCGCCATTTCTGATCTTCCCAGCCGGCTTTTGACAAGCAAAATTAATGGAGAAATCCGGATTTGCTTATCGATTGTCAAGTGATTGACTTAACAACTGTGAAAAGAAAGGTTGTAAAATGGGCATCACTCATTCACCAATGGAAATTCTGGCTCCAGTTGTGTTCATAAATGGAGGACTAATTGTGCATCCATTTGTGGACAAAACTCATTTAAACCAAACCCACAAATGAATAAGCATTTCTGAAAACAGCTTAATGAAGACTGAAAATATTTTTTTTTTATCCACCAAATGCTGATATTTGAGGACAAAGAAAACCATAAGAAAATTGACTGAAAGCCTGGCATTCAATATGGGGAAAACAGTTATGATAGACTGGCCAGAATTCTGTCAAAAATCTCACTCCGTATTATCAACTTTTATTCTTTCTTCCACATATTAATAATTATGATATTATAAATGGGCAAGCCCTATATATGCCAATGTAAATAAACTCAGTTTACTCTAAATATCCAGTCATTCATTCATTTTATTTCGGTCACTGACCAGCCAAACAAAACAAAAGAGTCACAATTGATTAGAATAAAACAAGTTACGCAATTGCATAACAATACTCTTCATATTACCTTTATATTACAAAATGGAAAACGCGGCTTCCTTTGAAATATTTCTGCTTATCTACGTTTATTAAAATCTCTCTTACCATTTCACAGCGCACATTTCAAGTTTCTAATATGAGTAATTATGTAATAAGATCAACTATCTCGGAGACAAAAGGCAGGAGAAAAATCATATCGGGGTAGGATTGTACCTGAACAATTCCTTATTAAAGTTTCAGTGAGGAACGCCCCACGAGCTGATAAATAATAATTAAGCAAATTATGAAGCTGATATCAAATGTGGGTATCTTACCACAGCTAAATTAAAACGGTGCGAGGAGGGGCAAAAAAAAAGAAAGAAAGAAAGAAAGAAGAAGTGGAAACAAATCCTACAAATTTGAAAGGAGCTTAATTTGTTTGGAAGCCAACTTTGTTTGTTTGTTTATTTTTAAGGCATTTTGCTTGTCAGTCACTGGGTTACTGATGTGAAATAACAAGTTGGTGTATGTGCTCCATCGCATCTGAAACATTCTTCCCCCCCCCCCTTCTTCCATGAAGTCATGGAAATCTAGATGCTGGAGGTACATGGGGAGGAAATCTTATACTTATTGCAAGCAGGCTGTTTGGGGTGTTGTATATTTCATGTTCTGGTGAATTACTTTAGTTTTCCAATTTAAACAGCGTGCTGAAGCAGAAAAGTTGGTTCGTTGTTGTTGTTTTTTTTCTTTTTTTTTTCTTTTTCCCTTTATCATCTTTCTTTTCTTTTCCAAAGAAAGGGCTGACACTCATCTTATGAGCAGCGTGGCTCGGAATACTAAGTGCAGCATGCATAATCAAGAGCGGCGAACGAGAGTGATTGCAGCTTGCGTGAATGTGTGTGTGTGTGTGTGAGAGAGAGAGAGCTGTCAAAGACCAGAGATCAGGCGATTATGGGGTGGGTTATATTACCCACCGTGGCAGCTCCGCTTCTGGTGACAGGCAAGAATCGCATTCATTGCACATCATTTAGCATCATATTAGTGTATGGGGAGGCAGGCGGCAAAAATGCCACCGGTGCAGTCAGCGGTGGCATTTAGTGGATTAGTAGCAATTGCAGACTGCCAAGCCCTCTGTGGAAAAAAGATCCTAGAGGAGCTCAAAAGCCGAGCTATGGGAAACGCCCACTCTTTAGATGATTCCTCCACTCTGGGTCAAACCCATGGAAGTTTTGATCCTCCTGTTCTGTCCCCAACCCCACGCACACACACCAACAGACGTTCAGGAGTTAAAGACCAAACCAGCCGGCAAAATCCTTTTCCTTATGATAACGGAATTTGGCAACAACCTAGTGGCTGCCTGCCAAGAGTTTATTATTTACAAAGAGGAGAGATAACTTCTCCCCACTTCTGATACATCAAAGGAAAACAGTTCAATAATTACGGAATTAAATCAAGTCCAGAGATACTTCCAGCAAAGTCTTAAAGCAAAAGTCCGGCAATGCAGAATGGCATGGAAGCTTTCAGCTTTGTTCGTCACAAGGTTTGACTGGCCACCACACTCTCTTTTATATCCTGTGGGGTGTGGTCCAGTGACTCAGCCTAACCTCGGGCACGCCCTTTCTTCTGTTGCATGTGCTTATCTCTGCGATGCTGGCGTGGGTCCAGCCAAGACTTATTACCCTCATCACTGTCCATCTGTTGTTGCGTGGACGTGCTTGGCCCCGGCCCTATCTCTTGCTCTTCGGCGGACACCGAAGGCATTGCCAGAGAGGAGGGTCCTGGAGAGGGAGGCCTTGCCAACTCCTCTCCTTCACTCTCGGAGTCCTCTCCTGCCGATGACACAGGCTCAGGTAACAGAGCCACAACACCTCCTTGTGTTCCATCTATGGTCTGCATTTCTCAAACGTCAATGATTAGATCATCTTTTTGGGAAGAAGATTGGCAAACATTGTACCTTCAGGATCGTCAGTCCAAAACCCAAATGACTGTCAGGTCCTAAGAACCAAGAATGACACATGGGAGTTATTTCGAGAAGTTCTGTTTTGTTGTTCACCTACAGACAGAATCTTGCTGGAGTAAAGCAACTATCTACAGAAATATAAGGTATACTCTGTGAGTCGCCAGGGAGGGTCTGACTTCACCCTCTTCCTGCCTACCAAATAAGCTAAGGCAGTAGAACACCAAACACCCAGCCCCTTAACCTTCCAGAAGGCCTTATAGAGTTGGCTTTTCTCCCAAGTGCTAGAATAGAGTGAGGTTGGAGTTTGATGATTGTAGTGTATTGGCTACATTAAAAGTGATTGTTTACTTTATTTTATTATTTTTATTAGTTCGATTTATATGCCGCCCTTCTCCGGAGACTCAGGGCAGCTTACAATGCATTAAGCAATAGCCTTCATACTTTTGTATATACCTGCTTAATAGGGCTTTCGCCCACCCACCCCCAAGCGGTATTCTTTTTTATACAAAGTCAGTTTATTGCCCCCACAATCCAGGTCCTCACTTTACCTACCTCGGAAGAATGGAAGGCTGAGTCAACCTTGAGCCTGGTGAGATTTGAACTTGCAGTAATTGCAGGCAGCTGGCAGCTAGGTGCTACTTTAACAGCAGTTTTAGTCCACCGCGACACCAAGGCTCTTGGTGCTTTTTTTGGTGCTTTCATTGTATTGCTTTTTGTTTTTATTAAGATTTTTTTTTTAAATGATGTTTGGTTTTATACAATTGTGAGCGGCACATAAGCGTGTTTTGTAAGATGGATGGCCATAAAAGATAGATAGGTAGGTAGGTAGGTAGGTAGGTAGGTAGGTAGGTAGGTAGAGGGGTGAAATCCAGCAGGTTCTGATAGGTTCTGATGAACCGGCAGCAGAAATTTTGAGTAGTTCGGAGAACCGGCAAATATCACCTCTGGCTGGCCCCAGAGTAGGGTGGGAATGGAGATTTTGCAGTATCCTTCCCCTGGAGTGGGGTGAGAATGGAGATTTTGCAATATCCTTCCCCTGGAGTGGGGTGAGAATGGGGATTTTGCAGAATCCTTCCCCTGGAGTGGGATGGGAATGGAGATTTTGCAGTATCCTTCCCCTGCTACACCAATCAAACCACGCCCACCAAGCCAAACCCCGCCCACCAAGGCATGCCGACAGAACGGGTAGTAAAAAAAATTGGATTTCACCACTAGATAGATAGATAGATAGATAGATAGATGAGAGATAGATAGATAGATAGATGAGAGATAGATAGATAGATGAGAGAGAGATAGATAGATGAGAGATGAGAGATGAGAGAGGGGGGAAAAGAGAGAGGGAGGGAGGGAGGGAGAGAGAGAAAAATATGATACAGAGATACAATAGAAGAAATAGGTTAGGAAGACGAAGTGAAAAATAAAGAAGACCTTCTCCAGATTCTGTAGTATCCTTTCTTGATTTGGATCTTTCTAGATATGTTAGAATCACAGAGCGGAAAGGGACAATTAAAGCTGCTGAATCTAGCCCCCTCCCCCCCCATCAGTGCAGGAAAACATCAGAAACATCCATGACAAATGGATATCTAGCTTCTACAGAGATCGGTGAAGAAGATCTCACAACCTCTCTTGGGAAATTGGTTCCACCGTTGAAATGCTTTATTGGAACGTTTCTTCTACATTCAGTCAACTTCTGCTTTGACTCTCTTCTACCATGTTCTAAACTTTGACTCAACACATTTCATTGGGATTGATATCCTTCCTGTTTTTGAAGAGTGATATCATATTACCTCTCGGTTATATTTTCTCAAGACTATACATTCCCAGCTCCTTCAGTTGTTCTTCATAGGGCTTAGTCTTTAGTTCCCTGTTTAGCCTAGTCATCCTTCTCTGAACCTCTTCCATTTTGTCTCAATCCTTCTTAAAGTATAATACTCAGAACAGGACACGGTATTCAAAGCTAGGTCTGACCAGAAGAGATCAGAAGAATGATTACACCCCACTGCAGGTTCTTGCTCAGTTTGTAACCAACTGTTATTTTAATATAATTTTTCACAAGTACCAGCCATCATCCATTTTATACCCATGGAGCTACATTTTTAAATGTCGATTAATAGCATCCATGCTGGGTGAGACTTCTGAAAGTTATCTTCTGAAAAACAGGAAAACTACAGCAGTGACATAGAAGATGTACTGCCAGAAGTAACCAACCCATCAGTCTGGGAATGGAATCAAACAATCTAATATCAGAAGGGGCAGCATTCTGTATACGTTGGAATGCAGATGAATTCATTAAGCCACATGCGATGGTGTTGATAGTGGCAAAGCAACTTGAAAACCTGGCAATCCCCGTTGTGTCAAGTGTTTCATTGCCATGTTTCAGAATACAAGGAAGAAATGCTTGTGATTACAGGACCTGAAACTGTAGAGCACAAGCTTCCAAGATGTCTATGGAGATTCTCAATCATCCAGATCAGGGGTCTGCAACTTTCTTTCTTTCTTTCTTTCTTTCTTTCTTTCTTTCTTTCTTTCTTTCTTTCTTTCTTTCTTTCTTTCTTTCTTTCTTTCTTTCTATCTATCTATCTATATATATATATATATTTGTTTTCTCAGGTTTTCGCGGGTGTTTGTATGTAGGTCTTTGGTTATTCGGGTCTTCTCCCACGTAAAATTGGAAGTGTCTTGGCGACGTTTCGACGAAGTCTCATTCGTCATCTTTAGGCTGGTGTTCTCGGCTTCGTGCTTCCAGGAGCAAATTGCTCCTGGAAGCACGAAGCCGAGAACACCAGCCTGAAGATGACGAATGAGACTTCGTCGAAACGTCGCCAAGACACTTCCAATTTTACGTGGGAGAAGACGGGAGCCACAAAACCTGGGTGGGCGTGGCCAACTCGATGTCACTCACTTCCACCAGTCACATGACCCCCCCTAGCCACGCCTACCCAGCCAGGGCAGTGAACCAGTTGTTAAAAAACATCAGGAACCACAAAACCCTTTTGACATATCTCTCTCTCCCCTCCCTTCCTCCCTCCCTCCCCCCTCTCTCTCCCTCTCTCTCTGTATCTCTCTCTCTCTCTCTCTATGTCTATGTCTCTGCCCTGTCTGCTTCTCCATCCCCTGCCGTCACTCTTACCTTCTCAGGCCAGGCAAGGAGTGACTGGGAGGGGAGGGCGAGGGGTGGGGCCAGCTAGTGTTGTGATCACCCAACAGGGAGCCACAGCAGAGGGCCCAAAGAGCCGCATGTGGCTCCAGAGCCTCAGGTTGCTGACCCCTGATCCAGATCATGATTGTGTCAGATGTGCTTTGCTTCTCCACCAAGAAGCATCTTCAGTTCAACTTTTTGGATGAGAAGTGAAATCTTGTCACGGGAAAAAAAACAAACCAAAGAAGTCCAGTTGCCTTTTGAAAAGCACCTTTGAGTCAAGATTCTGAGATATCTGAGATAGGTTCTAAAATCTATCCTTGGCTTTGCTGAACAAAAAGAAGAATCTGTCAAGTGCAAGGAACCAAGAACGACATGAGGAGTTACCTTGTGTCCCCCAAAATAAGACATCCTTTGATAATAAGCCCAATCGGGCTTTTTGAGTGCATGGCAATAAGGCCAAGCACTTATTTCAGGGTTCAAAAAAATAAAATAAAATAAAATAAAATAAGACAGGGTCTTATTTTTGGAGAAACACGGTATTAGGGGTAGTTTCTTTATTGTTGCTTGGCCATAGACAGAAATCTCATCAGCCTAAAGCACAAATCTGCCTAAGTATTAGACATACCCTGTGAAAGGTTAGGGAAGCTTCACCTTGGCTCTCTTCCTGCATACCAAGGATTCCAGGCTGAGCTGCTTCTTGGAGTGGGATGTAACCATCCTTCTGTGACTCTGTGCCACATTCCACCATAGGAACAGCCAATGAAAGCATAGTTACCAATAGGAACAGCCAACGAAAGCATAGTTACCATAAATGTCTATGGAGATTCTCAGTCATCCAGGTCACGGTTGTCCCAAAGGTGTTTTTTCAAGAGGCAACTGGACTTTCTGGTTTTTCTTTGAAGAACATTTCACTTCTTATCCAAGAAGCTTCTTCAACTCTGACTGGATGGTGGGGAATGGAAGGATTTATATTCCTTGCAGACAGCTGGACATTTTCATTCTTTTAGCGAGTTGTTAAGGTCACCTGGATATTTATCTGTGTCATCAGGGTCACTTGAGTGGTGCAAATTGGTGTGGAACCTTCTTGGAATTGTTGAAAGGACTGTGTTGTAGATTGGAGATAGATGACGTCATATCCCTCCCTTCCTGTTGAGCGAGGGCTATTCAATTTTGACGTAGATGGTCTCTTTGACCACTCTTTCGAACCAGCGGTCTTCTCTGTCCAAAATGTGAACTTTGCTGTCTTCAAACGAGTGGCCTGTGTCTTTTAAATGCAGATGGTCTGCTGAATCTAGTCCTGATGTGTTTGTTCTCCTATGTTGTGCCATGCGCTTATGAAGTGGTTGTTTTGCTTCCCCCATGTACAGATCTGCACCTGGCTCTCTCTATTGTACTGCATATACCACGTTGCTCAGTTTCTGTCTGGGTGTTTTATCTTTGGGGTGGACAAGCTTCTGCCTTAGTGTATTCTTGGGTTTGAAGTGTGCACGTATGTTATGTTGGCTGAAAATCATAGTTACCATAAGGGACAGAAACCTGGTGGAGGTCTTCCTCCAACTCAGCAAGGTCTTAGCAGAGTTTTGCCTCTTTCCTATCCTTCTTCTCTGTCTTCATGTCAGTTCTTCTCTCTTCCCAGGTGTTATCACCTTCTTTCTTGTATGTTAAACTAGCTTCATTTGCAATGGCCATATCAATTTCCCACTTCCTCTGGATGCACATTACAAACTGCAGCACACCGAAGTATTTGAGTGCCAAGGGGAAGCTGCAACAGGGGGAGCATAATTGCTGCCTGGATAAGAGTTTAATGTCTTAATCTAAAAATGGATTAAGATACTTATTTAATGGATTATTTAATGGATTAATTAATGGAAATAAGTATGTGTTGCCAGTACAGCCCAGGAATTTTCAGAATAGTTGCGTTAATTTTAATCTTAATAACATGCAGCAGCATTTCTTAGTGCGCACTGCAAGGCCTTCGCAAGTGTACGGACAAACAATAAACGTTAAATACATTTCTGCTTTATCATAAACAGATCATTCCTGTGCTGATTATTTAGAGGTCCTTTGGAGCAAACTCACATCGTTTTGTTTCCTTTGGTTAAGAACCAGCAGCAAAGTGGTTGTGTGAAGCAGTGGTGGGTTCCTCCCGGTTCGGTCCGGTTCGGCCGAGCTGGTAGCAGTGACGATATGATGTCACTGAACCGGTTCTCCCCCCCCGCCCTCCTACCCCCCCCACTCACGTTATTCTTACCTTTTATTTGGTCCCACCCCCAATCTATTGCTGCCTCCTGAGTCCCAGCTGATGACTAGAGGGAAAAAAAACTGTTTAAACTCTTGCCGTGGGGCTTCAAAGGGCCGCCCTACAGCTGATCAGTGTTAAAAGCAAACAAATGAGTCGGGTCGTAAGTGCGAGGACTGGTCGTAAGTGAGAGGACCTTCCAGAAATGACTCTGACCAGCTAGCCACGCCCACCTAGTCACATGACCTCCAAGCCACACCCACAAAATAAGCCACGCCCACAGAACCGGTAGTAAACACATTTAGAACCCACCCCTGGTGTGAAGGCTACCATCTTGTCCCTCCAGGAACTTCCCTGAGATTCAATCCACTCCCCCACCCCCCAATCTCTTGAAGTTTAGATGGAGGCACAAGGAACAGGATTTTAGAAGTCACAAAGAGATGAAAAAAGCAGGAATGTGTTAATAAAATGGAGCTTTCTCCTTCTTGTCATACTTTGATGGATGCATCATTCCAATCACCAAATTCTAGCAAAGATAGAGGTAGGGATTGATCCTACCTCTAGTCCTAGTCCAAGCATGGTTTAATTTTCATTCTGTAAAGCTGATTTCTTTACAGATTACAGATTAACAGAGTTGGAAGCAGTGGTGAAATCCACATTTCTTTTCTACCGGTTCTGTGGGCGTGGCTTGGTGGGCGTGGTGTGGCTTGGTGGGCATGGCTTGGTGGACATGGCAGGGGAAGGATACTACAAAATCCCCATTCCTTCCCCACTCCTGGGGGAAGGATATTGCAAAATCTCCATTCCCACCCCACTCTGGGGCCAGCCAGAGGTGGTATTTGCTGGTTCTCCGAACGGCTCAAAATTTCCGCTACCGGTTCTCCAGAACCTGTCAGAACCTGCTGGATTTCACCCCTGGTTGGAAGGGACCTTGTAGTCATCTAGTCCAACCCCCGCCCCCACTCAAGCAGGAGACCCTACACCATATCTGACAAATGGCAGTCCTGTCTCTTCTTGAAAGCTTCCAGTGATGAAGCTCCCACAACTTCCGAAGGTAACTTCTGTTCCATCGGTTGATTTCTTCTGACACCAAAGGCAGATAGCCCAGAATTCTGCTAAGAGTTCAGATTTACCTGAACTTCACACCTGAAGCACTTTTAGTACAGATGGGACTTTCATTTATCCTCATTTTAGATTCTGAGCCTCGGTAAAGTGTTGGTTGCAGTCTATTGATCTGGATCAGTGTTTCTCCAACTTGGTAAATTTAAGATGTATGGACTTTAGTGCTGGCTGGGGAATTCTGGGAGCTGAAGTCCACACATCTTAAAGTTGCCAAGTTTGACAAGCACTGATTTTTGTCAAGCCCCAGACCAAGAATGTGTCAAGATTCGGTGTCGTCTCAAATAAATTGCATTTCAAACAAATAGTCCTTGATCGAAATCTTTCATTTATTAGGCACAACAATCGAAAACTCCGACTCAGTCGCAGCCAACATTGACTTCCTGGTCTAAACCCTCCCTTTCCTTTCCCCACTGCTCTGCTTCTCATTAGCCATCTTCCAAGTCACTCTGCTGTTATCTACTACTTCAGCTCCAAGGAATTTCCCCCCTCCCAACCCATCTCCTAGGGGATAGTATCTCCAGGGAAAATAAGTAGGTGAAAAGTCAAGCGTCCTCTTGCCAGATGCCCCCACCTTCTCCTTCTTATGTCAGCACTGGAGTGAATGCAGCTTGGAGTGCTGACAGAATGACACACATGGCATTTCTCCTAAGGTGAATTCTTTATTATTTCATACCTATAGACAAAATCTTGCCAGACAGAGGATTCTACTATCTGCATCTACAGTATAATCTGGGAACCAGTGGTGAAATCCAAATTATTTTACTACTGGTTCTGTGGGCATGGCTTGGTGGGCATGGTGTGGCTTGGTTGGCGTGGCAGGGGAAGGATACTGCAAAATCTCCATTCCCACCCCACTCTGAGAACAGCCAGAGGTGGTATTTGCTGGTTCTCCGAACTACTCAAAATTTCCACTACCAGTTCTCCAAACTGCTCAAAATTTCTGCTACCGGTTCTCCAAGACCTGTTAGAACCTGCTGGATTTCACCCCTGCTGGGAACTATTAGGGAGGAACCATCTTCATCCTCTTTCTATCACACATAATATCTGGACTGAGTTGCCTCTTATTCCTCTGGACTGTTGCACCCACCTCCCTCCAGGGATTCCACCTCCTCCACTATATTCCATTACAATTTTAAAACTTTGGGGCCACATCTTGGCTAGAGAAAGATTTTTTAAGAACCCACTGTTGGTTATTGTTTATGTAAAGTGAAATAGAATGGGAAATAAGGCCACACTTGAAATACTGCATCCAGTTTTGGTTGCCACGATGTAAAAAAAGATGCTGAGACTCTAGAAAGAGTGCAGAGAAGAGCAACAAAGATGATTAGGGGACTGGAAGATAAAACATATAAAGAACAGTTGCAGGAACTAGGTATGTCTAATTTAATGAAGAGAAGGACTAGGGGAGACATGATAGCAGTCTTCCAATATCTCAGGGGCTGCCACAAAGAAGAGGGAGTCAAGCTGTTCTCCAAAGCACCTGAGGATAGGACAGGAAGCAATGGGTGGAAACTAATCAAGGAGAGAAGCAATTGAGAACTAAGGAGAAATTTCCTGACACTTAGAATAATTAATCAGTGGAACAACTTGCCTTCAGAAGTTGTGAATGCTCCAACACTGGAAGTTTTTAGAAGATGTTGGATAACTATTTGTCTGAAGTGGTGTAGAGTTTCCTGCCTAAGCAGGGGGGTGGACTAGAAGACCTGCAAGGTCCCTTCCAACTCTATTATTCTATTCTAGTCTATCATCACTATATCACTGCAGTGGAAAACAGATCACGATCTGGCTAAGAAGCCCTTCGATACCTTACCAAGGCAGAGAAAGATACTTTTGTGCCTTAAAAAAAAAAAATTCCTTAAAATATAGTTTCTCTATCTTGCCGGACTCCGCTTTGCCCCTCCAGCATTTGTATTCCAGATTTGGACAATGGCTGACTTTCCAGATCAGCCATTTTTACCTAAAGATCAACTTTACCTACAGATCAGCTATATGCTGCCACCGGTGAGTTATGAACTCAGTCACTCTCTCTGCAAGCTTTTACTCTGCTCTAAACCCAGCCGAGTGTGACAAGTTGCAAAAAGCTGTTATTTAAGTTTCGAAAAAAGGCACAGCCATCTCTTTCTTGGCCTTTGTAAATGCCAGCTTGCCTGGCTATCTAGGTCACAATCTACTGCCTACCTGCAACAATGCAGTTGTGAAGACTTCCCCAGAATCAGAACCGATGTGGAAAGTCATACAGAAATTCTAAATCGATATGTTGTTGGGAATCATGTCCTGGGTGGGGACACAAGGGGGGCGGGGGGTTTACTTAATCAGGAGTCATTCATCTGTTCCGCACCCCTACACTTCTACCCCAAAACATGCTGTTTTTTGTGTTTTCCCTTCAACAGTTACACATTTACAACACGGATCAAAGTGAGATTAAAGCCAAGACAGCCAGCCAAGAAGAAATAGATGCAAATCTTGTAACGTGAGGTTGATCTCATTCCAAAACTGCCAAGAATACACAACAAACAAACTGTTTAGCAGGTGCAATGGGAAAGATATGCTTCACATTTAAAGTAAAATACCTGCTGGGAGACAATCATTTTATCATAGGGAAGCGACGATAAGACCGTTGCTTTGTGGATCTGCTCCCTCCCTTTGGACGGATACAATAACTCCGTTTTATTTCTTGCCTCTGAATATCCAGGCTCTATTCATGAATCCTGATAGATTCTCTGAAGAGCAACAAACAAAAGCTGATGCGTCCTCCCGCCTTTTTCGGTTTGTCAGAGATGCATTTAGTTTTCAAATCAGAAAGAGGCAGGGAGAGAGTCTTGTTTTCCCTATATTCATCTGCAGAAGAACAAATCAAATCACAAGCCGGGGACAGGGGAAGCAAAGGTGGAAAGGCCGATGGCTTTACAAGCAGGAATGGAATGGAATGGAATAGAAAACATGGAGTGGAGTGGAGTGGAGTGGAGTGGAGTGGAGTGGAGTGGAGTGGAGTGGAGTGGAGTGGAGTGGAGTAGAGTAGAGTAGAGTAGAGTAGAGTAGAGTAGAGTAGAGTAGAGTAGAGTAGAGTAGAGTAGAGTAGAGTAGAGTAGAGTAGAGCAGAGTAGAATAGAATAGAATAGAATAGAACAGAACAGAACAGAACAGAACAGAACAGAACAGAATAGAATTATTTGACCAAGTGTGAATACACACAAAAGGAATTTGTCTCTGATGCAGAAGCTCTCAGTGTACAGGTAGTCCTTGACTTACAGTATGACTACAATTGAGCCCAGAATTTCTGTTGCTAAGTGAGAAAGTTGTTAAGTGAATTTTGCCCCATTTTACCACTTTTCTTAGCATAGTTGTTAAGCGAATCATTGCAATTTTTAAGTAACACGGTTATTAAGTGAATCTGGCTTCTCCATTGACATTGCTCATCAGACGGTCGCAAAAGGTGATCACATGACCCCGGGACAGTGCAACCCTCATAAAAACGTGCCAATTGTCAAGCATTTGATCGTGTGACCATGGGGATGCTGAAACGGTAGTAACTGTGAAAAATGGTCATAGATCACATTTTTTTCAGTACCGTTGTAACGTTGAACGGTCACTAAATGAACTGTTGTAAGTTGAGGACTACCTGTACATGCAAAGCAACAGTGTAATAACAATAAGAATAGTACCAATAGGAAAAGGTAGTAGAAAAGATGAGAAGAATAATAGTAATACAGCAATACTACATGGGTAAATATTCTTAGACATGTGCTGTGGGAATTAGGTGTTCAGCAGAGTAATGACATAAGGGGAAAAACTGTCTGTCTGGTTATTTTGGCCTGTAGCAGTGTCCCAAGGGGAGAAGTTGAAACAGGAACAGTTTTTGGACTCAGTCTTCCCAAATTTAGTATCAAGCAACCATCAAATGAAATAAGAGGCATTAAGAGGTCCCTGATGGTCTCTGAGCTTGGTTGTTTCCTTGCAGATGTTTTAACATCGTCACGATGTTGCCTAGTTTGGGTAATGAAACATCTGCAAGAAAACAACCAAGCTCAGAGACCATCAAGGACCCCTCATTTCAACCCCGAGATGTTGTGGCCCATACACGGCCTGTATAGCTAGTAGCTGTTTCCAACAGCGAGGAGGCTGGTGTGGTGCTGCGCCAGCAGCCTGTGCAGCTGGCATTCAAGTCGGACAATGAGGAGGCTGGAGAAGATATGGTGCCAGAGGCAGGGATTCAGCCAGGGCCTTCAGAACCTCCAAAAGCTTCCTTAAGTGAAGAGGACGAAGAGGAGGAGCCTCTTCTTGATGCACGGGCGTGCAGAGCTGCCAAAAGGCAGGAGTGGCTCCTCAGGAGGAGGTCTTCTCAAGAGTAAGGCTTGGGGCTAATTGGTCACTCCCTTAGCCTATTTAAGGAAGAATGACAATTGAGGCAATTTGCAGGGAACAACTTCGTTCACTCCTTCGTATCTTGATCTTAGTTCTTTTATCAGTTACCTGCAAATTACTTCTGGGCATTCTGCCAACCATAGTAAGCTTTCAGTTATTATTCTTTGAATTCTTGTCGGCTGTTAATGCAGTTAATTAACAGCCGTTATTGTAAAAGACTGGTTTATTTAGTAAACTAAGGTTTGAACATACTTTGTGTGTGCTGTGTTCTTTGGGGTCCCTAGCTGGGGCAAAACACGAGCTACAAATATTCTCCTTTATTGATTATGGGCACTGTAGTCTGACACATGAATGACACCAATAGGAAGGTGGCTTGAAATGGTGATGTATGCTAGCCAATTTGGGGGAGAGGGGAATGGCGGGATTTATTTCTCGGTTTGTACTTTGATTGATAATCAAAATATACAGATAGATACCTTCACGCCCCAAAAAGCATCTTTTGGGTTGTTTCCTTCCTTCGTTCTTATTTCCTTCCACATGAATATTCTTTTTAATCTCCCAGTCCATTCGGCAGATGTCTGCTAAAGGATTTCTTTAATGTGCTAAGAGACAAACACTGTAATCTCTCACACTGCTGATCTGGAACAAGAAAAGCCCTTTGCAATCTTGCTCACTGCATATTCCTGTCACGTCCTCCAGACTCAATTGTTTTCCTCAGTGCTCTGGTTCACATCTTTACTCTTTTTCCTTTGGCCTTGCGTTTTGAATGCCACCTTCCTTATCACGTCTGAGATATCTTCTTCCCACTCCTTTTTGTCCTCTAGCCAGGAATACTTCCTTGCATAATTATTAGCCGACTAATATTCCCTCCCCGTCCGAAGGCTTATTTACAGTTGTCATTGCAGAAAGCAGATTTAATCCTATCGACTGTTGTTCTAAGATTGCCTACCACTTGTAAAAAAAAAGGCAATTTCTCCTTATTAAAAAAAGGGGAATGAACAAATTCTAGTGTTTTGACTCTTGAACAATTCCTCTGATTAGATGTGGTCTCTGAAGCAAACTCTCAGTTCTGTTTGTTCCATGAACTTTGGGCAAATAGGGGTGGGGGCTGTTTTGAGAGAAAAAGACAGGTTAAAAAAAATCCATGATATAAAAAAAAGATGTTGAGACCCTATAAAAAGTGCAGAGAAGAACCACAAACATTAATTTGGAGGGACTGGAGGCTAAAACATGTGAAGTACGGTTGAAGGAATTGGGTATGTCTAGTTCAGAGGTGGGTTTCAGCAGGTTCTGACCAGTTCTGGAGAACCCGTAGTGGAAATTTTGAGTAGTTCAGAGAACCGGTAGTAAAAATTCTGATTGGCCCCGCCCCCATCTATTCTCTGCCTCCCAAGTCCCAGTTGATTGGGAGGGAATGGATATTTTATAGAATCCTTCCCTTACCATGCCCAAGCCATGCCCACCAAGCCACACCCAAAGAACCAGTAGTAAAAAAATTTGAAACCCACCACTGGCCTAGTTTAATGAAAAGAAGGACAGGGGGTGACATGATAGCAGTCTTCCAATGTCTTGCAATGTCTAAGGGGCTGCCACAAAGAAGGAGGGGAGTGTCAACCTATTCTCCAAAATACCTGAGGGCAGGACAAGAAGCAATGGGTGGAAACTAATCAAGGAGAGGAGCAACCTAGAACTAAGGAGAAATTTCCTGACAGTGAGAACAATTAATCAATGGGAAAGCTTTCTTTCAGACGTTGTGGGTACTCCATCATTGGGGTTTTTTAAGAAGAGATTGGACAACCATTTGTCTGAAATGATATAGGGTCTACTACTTGACTAGAAGACCTCCAGGGTCCCTTCCAATTCTGTTATTCTGTTATAAACCGAAATTCTGTACATTTTCTATTATTTTGTCATTCCTAGATTTTAACCACATCATTATGAACTTCTTTATCTGCCTAAAGAAATGCAGAAAGAAAAAGAGAAGAAGAAGAAAAAACATTTGAACAGTCCTATACAATGACGGAAGGTGGCTCAGTGGCTAAGATGCTGAACTTGTCGATCGAAAGGTCGGCAGTTCAGCGGTTCGAATCCCTAGCGCCGCGTAACGGGGTGAGTGCCCGTTACTTGTCCCAGCTTCTGCCAACCTAGCAGTTCGAAAGCACGTAAAAAATGCAAGTAGAAAAATAGGGACCACCTTTGGTGGGAAGGTAACAGTGTTCCGTGTGCCTTCGGCATTTAGTCATGCTGGCCACATGACCACGGAGACGTCTTTGGACAGCGCTGGCTCTTCGGCTTTGAAACGGAGATGAGCAGTATCCCCTAGAGTCGGGAACGACTAGCACATATGTGCGAGGGGAACCTTTACATTTACCTTTATACAATGATGACAAAAAAGTGACTATTGAGCAACTCCATTTCAGATCTCAGAGATAGCAATGCCCTTCACAATTTGATGCTATTTAGGGTATAAATGTTTCCTCTGAGAGGTTATTGAGATCTCAGGAGTGGCCCTTACAACTGCTGCTCTGGCTTCCTTTGTTACACATCCAGACAGCTATGTCTCTATCTTCATTCTGGATTATGTATGTTTTAACAGTTCAGTCCTCTCCACTACAATTTTTCAAGCTGGTCTTATCTGTGACAGGTCAAGCAAGGGATGCTAGCTAGTGATATTATTTGGTTCATCCTCACCGCCGAAAAAAGGGAGCCTCTTAGAGCAGACTGCTATAACACGTACAATGGGCTGTGAACCTGAATGGTTAATGTCCTTAGAAAATAGGCTGGTGTGATCTGGTCTGATTTATGCCTTGGGAAATGCTTATAAGATTGCATCTGCTCCTTGGAAACGACTTTGGCATAGTGGCAAATTGTAGTGTGTATCAAATCTTGAATTCATTTTAGATATTTTCCAAATGTAGTAGAAGGTGAAAAATCTAGGGCAGGGCAAACTCACAAAAAAAAGAGGGGGGGATGGACTTTTATGACCAAAGTCATGGGAAATCCAAAGATTACAGGAGATTGAGGATACCGATTGGTCTTCTTTAGCTTGGAGGATCTATTGTGCATTGTAAGGGCAAGGGTGGGTGGAGTGGTAACGGAAGCCTTCTGGAAATCTTTGGAATATCACTTTCAGATCTGATGATTGTGAAAACATTAGCTGTACAAGGCTGTCCCACAATATACTGTGTTTTCCCAAAAATAAGACAGGGTCTTATTTTCTTTTGACCCCCCCTCCCAAATAAGGGCTTGGCCTTATTATCGGGGGGGGGTGTCTTATTATTTTGGGGGTGCAGGAGGCGGCGAGCATGGGACTGGATGTCCCGTTGCTGCCATCGCATCCCCTCCCTGGTCTTCACACCGGCCGAGCGGCCCAACATGTCCCACCCCACCCCAATGGCAACAGCTGCTTCCCTCCCCCGCCATCTCTTTATTGAGAGGGGGGGCAGGTGGGGCAGGGGAGAAGCGAGATGCGTGGAGCGAGACGCGGCTCCCCTTGCCGTCTCTTCTCCCCCCCACCTCGCCAGGCATGACAGGGCTCCTGCCCCTCACTTAGCCACCTGCCCCCTTTAGGGATCATATCTTTACAATGTGTTTCAAGAGTTGAACCTGAGATTTTCTCCATAGAAAGTACATTCATGAACTACCTGAAATATGATCTTGTTTGATTTCAAGGACTGTAATGTGTGCATACTTAACAGAGCTTTTTATACAGGTAGTCCTCAATTTACAACAGTTCATTTAGTGACCATTCAAAGTTACAACGGTACTGAAAAAAAGGGAGTTACGACCATTTTTCACACTTACGACCATGGCAGCATCTGTTCTGGCTCAGCTCTGGATTCCCAAGGATTGTGACACATACCAACAGTCCTTATCAAAGTTATAACATACCAAGAATAAACAAAGTCCGGCAAAGGTTGGCAACCAGCCCAGAAAACAAGATACAGTAAGACACTCACTATCCAAACTGCTCTTTAATAATTACACGTTGTTTCCAGCAAGAAATTACTAACTGCGTGCGACTTAAATAGGCTAAGGGAGTGGCCAATTATCCTCAAGCCTTACTCTCGAGGAGACCTCCTCCTCCTGAGTAGCCACTCCTGCCTTTTGGTAGCCCTGTGTGCTCGAGAATTGAGGAGAGGCTCCTCCACTTTGCTCTCTCCACTTGAAGGAGCCTCTGGAGGTTCTGAAGGCCCAGGCTGAGTCTATGCCTCTGGCACCACATCCTCTTCAGCCTCCTCGCTGTCCGATGCGAACGCCGGCTGCACAGGCTGCTGGCGCGACCCCACACCAGCCTCCTCGTCGTCGGGATCAGCCACGATCCACGCAGGCTGCTGGCGGGCCACAACAGCATCCACAAAATTCAAATACATGGCAACTGACTCATATTTATGACGGTTGCCACATCCCGGGGTCACGTGATCCCCTCTTGCAACCTTCCGATGAGCAAAGTCAGTGGGGAAGTTAGATTCACTGAACGACCATGTTACTAATTTAACAACTGCACTGTTTCACTTAACAAATGGGGCAAGAAAAGTTGTAAAATGGGGCAAAATTCACTTAACAAATTTCTCACTGAACAACATAAACTTTGGCCTTAATTGTGGTTGTAAATTGAGGATTGCCTGTACTTGACAACGGGAATGAGTTATGAAAGAGTTTGGGTCAATAAGCTGAAAAATATATATTTGATGTAAAAAAAAAACCCACATAAAAACAGGATGACCTTTCCCAAATTCCAGAAGGAATTCAAGCCTATTAATTTTAAAAGGTTCACCCCTCCAAACAGGGATGAATTGAAATTGCAATAAAAATTCTGCATAGAATTACTTCAACCTTTCTTTGTGGAGTTATCCTATCCATGATAAAATAGAACACAGAATCATAGGGCCAGAAGGAACTTCAGAGATCTTCTAGTTCAACCTCCTGCTTAAGGCTGGAGACCTTACACCATTGTGGTCAAATGGTTGTCCAGTCTATTTTTGAAAACGTCCAGTGATGGAGCACCCACAACTCTAGGGGGCAAGCTACCCCATTGATTAATTGTTCTCACTGTCAGAAAATTTCTCTCTACTTCTAGGTTGGATCTGTCTTTAACAAGCTTCTACTTTCTCTGTGACAGCCCCTCAAGTACTGGAAGACAGTTTCATGTCCCCCCCTAATTCTTTTTGATAGGCTAGACATACCTAGTTCCCTCAACCGTTCATCATATGATTTAGCCTCCAGACCGTTTATTAACTTGGTTGTTGTTCACTTCACGTTTTCTATGACAGTGATGGTGAACAGAAGTGGGTTTCAGCAGGTTCTGACCAGTTCTGGAAAACCAGTAGCGGAAAGTTTGAGTAGTTCGGAGAACTGGTAGTAAAACCACATCTATTCTCTGCCTCCCAAGTCCCAGCTGATCAGGAGGAAATGGAGATTTTGCAGTATCCTTCCCCTGGAGTGGGGTGGGAATGGAGATTTTATAGTATCATTCCCCTGCCACGCCCACCAAGCTATGCCATGCCCACTAAGCCAAACCCACAGAACCGGTAGTAAAAAATTTTGAAACCCACCACTGGTGGTGAACCTTTTACTCACCGAGTGCCAATCAGATACACGCTTCGCTTACACACGGCTTACCCGTGGCCTGCATGCCAGGGGTGGGTTCTACTTACCTTTACTACCAGTTCACATAGCACCCTCGTGCACTCCTCTGTGCATGCGCAGAAGCTTCTGCACATGTGCAGATCACCTATGATGACATCCAGGTCAATGGGCGGAGCCTCCCACCGGTTTTACTACCGGTTCTTGCGAACTGGTCCGAACCGGGGGCAACCCACCTCTGCTGCACGCGCAACCACACCATCTGCACATGTACACAGCTTTTGCGCCCCCCTGTGTGCTGCACATGCAATTGTTCCATCTGCACATGCACATGGCTTTTGTTCAGGAATGCATGTGCGCAAATGCCATCTGTGCATGCGCACCGCACACAGGTAATCATGCACGCATGCGCAAACATGTGCGCATGCACAGGAGAGCTCTGAAGACCAGCTGGGTCTCCGGAATTGCACACATGAGCACTGGAGGCCCGAACACCAGCTGGGGTGTGTATGCATTTGCAGCTGCAGGTGAGTTGGGAGACAGCTCACATGCCCAGAAAGATGGCTCTGCTTACCACCTCGGGTACACTTGCCATAGGTTCGCCATAATGTTCTAGGATCTTAGCATATTTATTTTTTTTGGTATTGTGGTGACTAGAACTATACATGCAGACTCTGAACCAAGTTCTCTAGGTAACATCAACCAAATATACGTTGTGGCCCGTATGCGGCCTGTGCGGCTAGTAGCTGATTCAGACAGCGAGGAGGCTGGTGTAGTGCTGCGCCAGCAGCCTGTGCAGCTGGCACTCGAGTTGGACAATGAGGAGGCTGGAGAAGATGTGGTGCCAGAGGCGGGGATTCAGCCAGGGCCTTCAGAACCTCCAGAAACTTCCATAAGTGAAGAGGACAAAGAGGAGGAGCCTCTTCTTGATGGACGGGTGCACAGAGCTGCCAAAAGGCAGGAGTGGCTCCTCAGGAGGAGGTCTCCTTGAGAGTAAGGCTTGGGGCTAATTGGCCACTCCCTTAGTTGTGCAGGGAACAACTTAGTTAACATACCTTTGTGTCTTGTCTTGCTTATCTTATCAGCTTCCTGCAAATTGCTTCTGAGCATTCTGCCAACCATAGTAAGTTTTCAGTTATTATTCTTTGAATTCTTGGTGGCTGTTAATGCAGTTAATAAACAGCCGTTGTTGTAAAAGACTGGTTTATTCAGTAAATTAAGATTTGAACAGACTTTGTGTGTGCTGGGTTCTTTGGGGTCCATAGCTGGGGCAGAACAATATAAGATACCACAAATGAATGCAGAGACAACCTTTACCCTAAATCTGAGGTGTAAGCCATCCTCTCTGAAAAGCCTTTGGGATGAGTAACATCAGGAAGGAAAACAAGGGGTCTCCACAACTCCACAATAGTCACCCAGTTCTGAAAAATAAGGGCCCCAAGCAAATTGCACTAATATGAGAGATAGGTTGGCGTGAAGGTTTTGGATGTGCAATAGGTTTGGGGTCAAATTGCAATCAGTTTGAGCATTCTGTTTGAAGACAATGTGAATGAACTACTTTCCACAAATCAGTTTTTCGGAGAGAATAACTGAACCGATTCACTCTTCTAATTGAACAGACTGAATCGATTTGTCCCAGTATGGATCCAATTTAGGAAACTCAACAGATATCTTGCCATGTTGTTTGAACTAGATTTGGAGTGAATTCCATAAATCCAGTTTGCAGAAGGGCTTCCATTTTAATGGATTCTTAAGACCCCTATATGAAGTGAGTGGTGAGTCCATAGAGTAACATTAAGCCCACTAATTGTTAAGGATATTGTTGTGTCACCACAAGAGTCATGGAGCTCATAAAGCAGAGTACCATCAGAAGATTTTACGCACGGAAACGGTTTTGAGAGTAATTGTGAAGAACATGCAGACAAACTGGTTTTATATTACTTTACTTTGAGGGTAAAGCGAAATCATAGGCATTTAACAATCCAAGTCTTAGCCATATAAAGTGCAATACAAGATCAATCCAGGGATATAAAATCTTCTTACCAGTTTGTAGAAAAATATAAGGAACATTCAGGAACAATATAGTTATATTGTTATATAATATTATATTATATATGTTAGTTATCACCTTTAAAGCACTCCATGGCTTAGGACCTGGGTACCTACGAGACCGTCTTTTGCCACCAATAGCCTCCCACCGACCAGTTCGTTCTCACAGGGAGGGACTACTTAGGGTACCGTCAGTCAAATTATGTCGACTGGCGACTCCCAGGGGGAGGGCCTTCTCTGTGAGGGCTCCAACCCTTTGGAATGAACTGCCCCCTGAGATACGAAATATCCCTGATCTCCGTGCTTTCCGCCGTGCCCTCAAAACCCTGATGTTCCAACAAGCGGGGCTAAACATATGAACATGTGAATGTTTTTAAAATGTTATCTAATTTTAGGTTCTATTTAATTGGGCCAAACTATGTTATAGTAATAATTTTAATTAGCAATTTTATGATGTTTGTGTATCTATATTTTTCTTGACTGTACACCGCCTTGAGTCCTACGGGAGAAAGGCGGTATAGAAATATAATAAATAAATAAATAAATAAATAAATAAATAAATAAATAAATAAAGTTCAATAAATATCAGGAAACATTAATAAATAACCCATGATCAAACAATGACCATTTAGAGAGACCAAAAATAATTACAGCATAGTAGCAGGTAAAAATATGGTGTAGTGTACACAACTAACCACAATAAAGCTCTCCTTAAATACATTGGCTACAGAGCTTATCCAATCAGGGTGCAGAATGACTCAGCAATGTTCTTAAAGCAACATAATACATTTACACAGTACAAACATACAATGTTGGATTATATATTGCCTGGCCAACTAGTTAGACAATGACCATTTCCTAACATAAATCATCTCTCTTCATCATGGAAGTTGTACATTGTAGGAACAGACTGCATGCAGTTCAGTTCAGTTCAGTCCCAAGTCTCCAACATTACACCCATAGGCACTAAGCTGCCTAGTGAAATGAATGTCTAGCACGCTCTGGGAACCAGAAATGGAAAGAGCGCCTTATATAAAATAATCTATAATTCCAGGAAGATGAGAAAGAGATTTAGAGTAATTCTACGTATGAGACGACCCAGTTTAGTCTGAGGGAAGGGTTAAACCCGTTATCGGTCTTGAGTCCCTTTGCTCTCACTAGAGAACTAAGTCTAGCCCACCTTGAATTCCTTTGAGCCTTATCTACCGCTAATTTGCTTGGTCTGTTAGTAGTTCAGATTCTTGCAGACAGCTTAAGCTTGCAGTAAATCAAATATCCATTTGAATTGTGCTGATCTTCTGACATTTTGGTGCATGACGTTCTGCCCTAAATGCTTGTAACTTGAAGTACAGAATTGTTTGACAGAATTTCAAGATTCTATTGCTTTACCATACTAGTAGTAAAGATAATTCCAGACACGTGGTTCTTGCTTCCTGCGTTGATCAGATTTGAAAGATATGATACCCCCAGATATTTAAAAACATAATGACGTAGACTCATCTAGTGCAGCATTCTCCCTATGCAGTGGTGATTGGATGTACTCAAGAAGGTCATAACGGTGGACTGAAGTACAGAAGGCACATCTCTTACTGCTTCCCAGCAACCAGTATTTAAGATATATGATTCCAAAGGGAGTGGTGTGGTGGCCTAGTGGTGAAGATGCTTGTCTCCCACTCGGAAGGTTGAGAGTTCAATCCTAGGTAGTGGCAGATATTTATCTCCTAGGACACAAAGAAAAAATATCTGCTGCAAACTTCGCATAGGCATCAGGAAGGGCATCCAGCCAGTAAATGCTCAGCTTCATCCAGCTGCCATGACTCTACCCCAAATTAAGGGATTAGCAAGTCATAAAAAGGAAGTTTTATTGCCTATGATTCAAAAAAAGGGGAAAAAAACCTTTTGTATGAGAAGTGATTAATCTTCCATGAACCTGTCCAATCCTTTTTTTAAAACCCTCCAACCCATCACAGCTGCTGCTAACTAACTCCATATTAGTGGTGCAAGAAAGCATTACATTGGTTTTGAAACTCTCATAATTTAATTTCATTGGAAGAGCTTGAGCTGCTTACAGATCCTTTTTTTTTTTGAGCTGCTGCTCAAGCAGGAGATTGGAGGAGAAGACTTCCAAGATCTGTTCCAACTCTGTTATTCTGTATTTCTCTTCTCAAACTTCTCTTCCTCCACCTCATCTAGATCATACATCATTTTTTATGTCCCTGGCATGTCTCTCCTTACTTTCTTTCATTTCAAACTAAAAAGCCCCAGTTGCTTAGTCTTGAAGCTCACCATGCTATGATTTTTTATTTAAAAAATAATAATTAAAGAAGAAACTGAGAAGCAAAGAGAACAAAACACAAACCTGAAGAATAAATATTATATCCAAGAGTGCCTCTGAACCCTTCATAGATATATTTAGAAAATAAAAAAATGATAGACAAGTTCAGCCCAATGCCTTGCTGTCATCTGTGACCCCGTGGTCAAAGCTATGTATGACCAATGCCATTTTGCGCATGTCTGTAGCATGCTTTCCAAACATGTCATCTTTTCATCATTAAAGAATTCAAGTCCACAACTCATTGGTAGAGCAGATGTCTTGCATCTATCTGATGTAGTGGGTCCAACCCAGTGGTGCGATTCAGCCGGTTCGCACCGGTTCGTGTGAACTGGTTGTTAAATTACCCACCCTCTGCTATCAAAGTGGATCCTGGGCACTATGCTGTGCTACAATGGAGTAATGGTCAACAGAGTGGAAGGTGCAAGGGAAGGAAAAGACTGCTTCCCCTCTTTCTTCTCCCTGCTCTTCCTTCTCCCCTTCTGCCGTCCACTCCATTTCCCATTTCTCCATTGTAGCGCAGCACCCAGGATCCACTTTGATAGTGGTGCAGGGTAATTTAACTAGTTCACCCAGGGTCAGATTGGCTGTTGCGGGAAGCTCGTCCTGCATGTGCAGTGGAGCTGCAGGATAGGGATGGGCCATTCCTCCCAACCTGACCCTGGGCAAACCGGTTGTTAAATTATTTGTATCCCACCACTGCAGTGGTGGGATTCAGCCAGTTCTCTGCGGATCGTAGTGGCGACTGTGGTAGTGGTAGTGGCGACTGTGGGAGGCTTGACCCACCCGTCCGGACATAATGCGTGACTGCTGCGCATGCACAGAAGGTTGTGCGCATGTGCAGAGGTGGTGCATGCGAGTGCACATGCGTGCACGCTCACATTTGCGAACTGGTAGGGAAGGTAAGTGAATCCCACCTCTGCACCACTGGTCCAACCCTTTTGTTTCAGCCCTCAAAGAGACCTTTTCAGTTGAAAGCTAGATGGATCTATATTTTTGGCTCAGGATAAAACATTTCAACCTCCTCATCAAACTGGAGGTTTTAACTCTGTTTAGAAGCATTGCAAACAACATCATCATCTGCACTTTTTTTGCCAGGTTGCTGGTGCCAAGTTGATGCTTTGCAGCCAACAATGCAGGTTTTTTTTTCCCTTCTCATTGCCGCAATTGTTTTTCAGGACAGTATTCAATATTAATCACAAAACAATATATCTAACAACTGAAGTTTCTTTGGGATTAAACCCACTGTGCAAAAAACCTTACTCTTTTAGTCAGATATTTGGTGATCTTCCATATAGATGAAAAGATAAACAGAAAATGATATAGAAAAAAACCCAGAAAGATAAAGAAAAATATGTTGTAAACAATAAAAAAAGAAGAGAAAAAGAAAAGAAAAAGAAACCCAACCCAACCCTTTAAAGAAGCAATTTCCAATGTTATTTACAGCAATTATAGACCTATTTAAAACTGTTTTCCCCCTTCTAAATTATGTAACATAATTCCTTTCTTCCCATATGCAATTGGTAAATCCAGAAATTGCCAGTTCATTTTTATCCGTTTTTAGCAAAAACGTAGGAGTGTCAAAGTTCCGACTGATGAACCCAACCAAGTCAGCACTCCGAAACAATCAGATTCCTCAAAGAACTGTTTTGTTGAGTACATCATTTTGGCACACATGAAAGCAAAACCAACTCTAACTATTTCCCACGGTTTTAGTATGATTAAACAATAGATATTCCCCTCCTTCCTTGTCACAGATCACATTGTCCACATTGACCTTATTTTTTGGACTATAAGACACACTTTTTTGTCTCCCAAAAGGGGGCAAAAATGTCTGTGTCTTATAGACCGAATATTGCCAAAGCCCTGCCCATCCGCCAGCCATTTTTTGGCTTCCGCACGCCCTATTTTCAGGCCTTTTTCTGGCCTTTATTTTTGGCCCATATTTGAGGCTTTTTTTTTTTTTGGTCCATTTTGAGGCTTTTTGTCCCTGTGTTTGAGACTTTTTTCAGCCTTTTTAAGGGCTTTTTCTGCCCATTTTTGAGGCTTTTTTTGGCCCATTTTGAGGCTTTTTGGCCCATTTTTGGGGCTTTTTTTGGCCCATTTTTTCTGAAAAATGGACCAAAAACCCCCTTGAAAACGGGCCAAAAAAGCCCCAAAAATGGGCCAGAAAAAGCTTTGAAAATCAGCCGAAAAAAGCCTCGAAAATGGGCTGAAAAAAGGCTCAGAAACAAGCCAAAAAAAAAAAGACCAGTTAAGGGCTGAAAAAAGGCCTGAAAAAAGGTAGGCCAAAAACTTTTTTTTTGGTTGTTTTTCTCTTCTAAATTTAGGTGCGTCTTATAGTCCAAAAAATATGGTAGGTGTTCCAGTGTGTACCTGGCAACTCCTTCCAGTCAGCAGCTGTTGAGATGACCTTGGTTCCCATGGGACAATCTGTTGTTATTGTCCAGTCTGACATTCCAGGCCTCTTCCTTTCCCTCCCTCCCTCCATACAGTGTGGCAAGCTGAGAAACAAAAAGATGGCTGTGGCAGCCTAGATCCGTTTTGAAGTTGACAAGGAAAAGGACAGGCAAAGCCCAGGGGTAGAGTCAAGAGAGGAATCAATCTAGAGTTGTGACATTCCCATAAGCATCCCAAGTCCTCTATTAATTTTTATCTAGTGCCAAATTTGTGCTGACTGTTAGTTGACTAGCTCCTTGTGTTTAGGCATGAGCAATAAATCAACTTAACTGGAACTTAACGTGTGATCCTAATTGTTCGCACCTGACAAAAACATCCATAAAAGATTTCCAGTGTTTTACAAAAGGTAATTGTTGTTCCCTCCTTAAAAGTCTAAGCAGATATTTCTGCACGTTCTGGCATCTTCACAACCCATTCCTCCATTGGGGATGTTTCTGTATTTTTCTGTCTTTGAATATATAACAGCCTCATTGCAGTTACCACATATAAAACCAATCAGCATGAGTCTTTTCCAATTGTCCATCAATAAATCCCAATACAAAAAATGCCTCCTTATTGTTAAAATTCTTTAAAACGCTCTGCATCATCATATGCATTTGTGTCCAATTTTATTTTATTTTTTGCTTTTTCACACATCCACCATGCAAGGAAAAATGTCCCTTCATATTTTTCACATTTCCAGCAGCAATTAGAAATATGTTTTTATATCCTTGCTAATTTTTCTGCTGACATATACCAACAGCACATCATTTTATATAAATTCTTTCTTAAGTTATAAGACAGTTGAATTTCAGGCTGTTAGGCACATTCTTTTCCACCGTTCATCTGTATATTATTACCAAAATGCTTAGCCCATTTTGTCATAGTTTCTTCTTCCATCTCAAATCTTAACACAAGTTTATACATTTTAGCAATTACATGTTCATCATTTGTACATAATTCCATTTCAAATTCCATTACATACCGTTATCTCTCTGATATCTTTTTAGACACATTAAACCTCTCTTTTAATTGTGTATTTAAAAAACCCATTGAAAAGTAAATCCCTCTGCAGTCAATTGTTCTCTTGATTTCATCTTAAGTTCTCAATTTTCCTCTACTAGCAAGTCTTGATATCTTAGCCATTTATCCTTGCTTGCTGTTTCTGTTCTATAAAACACTTCTTGTACTGAGGCGAGTAATAGTATTTTTGGGCACAGCAGGATTTGCAGTATATCTGATCCATATTCTTAATATGGCATTCTTCTCAGACTGATTTTTGACTTTTGCATATCATAGAAAACCATGCCACCTAAAACTTATGTTTTTCTCATTGTAAATGTCAGGTTCCGGAATGGCACAGTGAAAAAAAAAACCTCCAAACAACTATCTTCTTTGATGTAGCATGTTCTTTATCTTACGCTCCAGCACGATCCAACAATCACCTGTGAAAAGTGAAATATTGTCAGTGCCATTGCACAGTGCTCCCCACCATCTTTTGAAGTCTCCTGCTTCCATCCCGTGACTCTACCCAAGTTCCGCTTTACACCCCCCCTCCCCAGCCAACATTCTTTCTTAGTTTGTTCTCCTTGGCTAGCCATCCACTGCTGCGGATTGGTTCCCTTCAGGTGGAGGCCCTGAACATCAGCTGTTTCTGGGCCCGCCTCTCAGCTGTGTGGTAGTGTTGGCAGCAGCAAAAATGGCAGCACCCAGAGCAGCAGCCATGGCGCCAGTCTTCAGAGGCTGCAGCGGCAATGGCAGCAGTCATAGCTGTGAGGAAGGCACCAGGGATGACGGCGGCAAAGGCTGCAGCGGGTGTGATGGTAGCTGCAGCGGTGGCGGCGGGCTCTGGGTGGCTAGGCTGGCGGTTCAGTGGTCTCCCACTAGTCCCTCCAGAATGGCAGCCCCGGCATGTCGGGTTGACAGTAAAAATGTAAGAGATTCCCTGTCAATCATGTCCAATTCTAATGGCTCATCTCTGTTTATTGGCTGAAGGAGCCAGCGTTGTCTGAAGACAATTTCCCTGGTCATGTAGTCAGCATGGCCATATGCCAGAAGTGCACAGAACACTGTTACCTTCCCAATGAAGCGGTACCTATTTGAAGTGGTACCTATTTATCTACTCTCATTTGCATGCTTTCAAATTGCTAGGTGGGCAGGAGCTAGGACAAGGAATGAGAGCTCACCCTGTTGTGTGACGGTCGGGTCTTGAACCCGGGCTGTCAGTTTTCCAGCTGACGAGCTCAGCGTGTTTAACTGCTGAGCCATGGCGCCCTACTTTCTAATTGTAACATTCACATATTTCTTAGCAACAGCCATTCTTTCATCCAGACCAAACTGCAAGCCGTAACGTAAGAATTTAAAGTCTGGAGTCCTAATTTTCCTTTTTCCTTTTTATATCTTGCAGGACTTTATATTTAACTCTTGGTTTCTTGTCCTGCCATATAACATCTGGATATATTTTCTTGCCATTGTTTAAAATGTGCATCATTTCTCAAAACAGGTATTGTCTGGAATAAAGTCATAATTCTTGGTAGCAGTTGCATTTTTACCACAGAAAATCTTCCAAACAATGATAATTGCAATTTTCCCCACCTTCATAAATCCTTCATAATTTCACTCCATACCTTAACTTAATGTAATAATATGAAATAACATACAGTTCATATTAGTCAAATTTTCTCTAGTATTTGATCTTTTTTTAAGATCCATATTTTACAGATAATTTTCTTTGGACTTCTTACCTCATAATCTTTGTCACTATCCCTTTTGTGGGTCTGTCGTAATTTCAGAAGATCTCTAAGTGACAAATCATAAGGCAAAGACAGCCTGAATCACTGGTGAAATCCAATTTTTTTTACTACCGGTTCTGTGGGCATGGCTTGGTGGGCATGGTGTGGCTTGGTGGGCGTGGCTTGGTGGGCGTGACAGGGGAAGGATACTACAAAATCTCCATTCCCTCCCCAGTCCTGGGGGAAGGATATTGCAAAATCTCCATTCCCACCCCACTCTGAGACCAGCCAGAGGTGGTATTTGTAGGTTCTCCAAACTACTCAAAATTTCCTCTACTGGTTCTCCGAACTGGTCAAAATTTCCACTATCGGTTCTCCAGAACCTGTCAGAACCTGTTGGATTTCACCACTGGCCTAAATCCCAATTGTCTCTTTGGCAAAAATCCATGTTGGTCTACATGAAGAAGTTATTAGATATTACTTACCCCTATGACAATTTATTTACATTTTGGTAGGGTTCCAGGGTGTTGGGTTACTCATAGAAGATCAGAACTAGGAGTGAGATGTTCAATGAAGGTACATATTCATTCCATGTAATTTTTTCTTCAGGACACTGAATGTTAGGGTCAACATTACTCTGAACTTCATAAAAGGAAAACCTGTAGTAAATGTGGAATAAATTAATATTCATACATCAATGGGTTTCAGCCACAGGCAATTTTGAAACATGGAGCCTACAAGGAGATAGTAATAACAGGGCATGACTGTGCAAGTTAGTTTTATCTCAGATAAGGAGTCTTCTATAAAAATGAAGCTTCTTGATGTTTTGGGACTGTAACTTGCAGAATTCCTAAACGGGTGCAATAAATATGAAAAATACTAAGTTGGGGAAAGTTGATGTACAGATCAAATACACTAGATACACTTAGGCACACAGTTTTACTAATATAAGTATTTCACAGAAAATGTGTCCAAATTATGTTTCAACAGTGGCAACCAAGACTCATTTTTTACTCCTTGATTCATCATCATCTTTTACAAAACCCAACTTTTTGTCTTAATTTGCATCCTATTTTTATGCTTCCCAAGATCTTTTAGTGTCATATAAGGCACAGACAAGAACATTTCTCATTTTGTTTTGATCTTCTTCTAACAAACCTACAACAGCAATAACAAATTAAACGAAGAACGAAACCACCACTGCCCCAGCATTCAAATTACTAATCTATACACCAGTGATGACCAACCTTTTTGGTGCCGAATGCCCAAAGCGCGTGTGAAACCCCAAAATGCAATGCAAGTGCCCCCCATCCATACACCCACCACCCACCTATTTTTGGCTTCCAGGTTGGTGCAGGAGGCTTTCCAGGCCCAAAACAGAGCCGGGGCCATGCGCATCCCCCCATGCCCCATTTTGGCTTCCAGGTTGATGAAGGAGGCCTTCCAGGCCCAAAATGGGGCGTGGGGGGGCACGCACATGTGCATGATCCCCCCAAATGCAATGCGAGCACCCTGCGCATGTGCCCCTCCCTCCATGCATGTGCACCTGCATCCCCGCCTGCACCCCGCCCCCCCGCGCATGTGCAGCAGAGACCCGAAGTCCAGATGGCCGGTGGGAGGAGTGCCCACAGAGAGGGCTCTGCGTGCCATAGGCTCACCATCACAGCTATATGCTGTCTGGTTTACTAATACAATACCATAGAAAGAAGAGAAAGGGATATATGCCTTGGTGGCGCAGCAGACTAAAGTGCTGTTAAATAGCACCAGCTGCCTGCAATTACTGCAAGTTCAAATCTCACCAGGCTCAAGGTTGACTCAGCCTTCCATCCTTTCGAGGGAGGTAAAATGAGGACCCGGATTGTGGGGGCAATAAGCTGACTTTATATAAAAAAGAACACCGCTTGGGGGGTCGAAAGCCCTACTAAGCAGGTATATACAAAAGTATGAAGGCTATTGCTTAACGCATTGTAAGCCGCCCTGAGTCTCCGGAGAAGGGCGGCATATAAATCGAACCAATAAATAAATAAATAAATAAATAAATGAATGAATGAATGAATGAATGAATGAATGAATGTGCAAAAGATCTCACCAGCTCTGTTGGGGAGAGTGCAAGTCCACAAAGATGAACAGATTCATGCAACCTCAAAACCTATCTTCCCAGGGTTCAACTGTAGCCTCCAGACACTTGAGAAAAACCTCGACGGTATCACTTGCTACACAAATATTAGTCATTGCTGGCTTTTGCCATGTGCATTCCTTTGATTCTCCAGATGTTAAGCTAGGTGATAACCTTGCATGTTCTCTGAAGAGTCAGAGCCCTGAACATAATTACAAGGTTATGCTACAGATTAAAACTACTGACGTGCCGTAGACTTCCCTGAAATCCTAGGAACTGTGATTCATGAGAGATTCCTTCTAGAGGAATATCTTTTCTCCTTCTCTCTGGAGCCTGCTAGAGTCGAAAGGTGCTTCTCAACAATTAAGTCTCTACAATTCTTTGTTAATGTTGTCACCTTACCAGCATGACTACTCAGTTCCTTCCGCAAGTTCTTTTAAATACAGTGTGTACCATTAACTATCTCTAGCCGGATATGATTAAAGAAGCATGAACTTCATGGTGACATAACAATACAAATTCTACTCTTTCATACTTAAGTTCCAGCCAGATGCCATAAGTCACTCAAGAAAAATGTCTCAATGAAAGATCCTTGCCAGCCTCACAAGGACAATGATGGACAGAATGAGTGTCTCAAAGGTGCTTCCCCCCCCCCCCGAAAGCCAACTGGACTGTTTTTTTCCTTGAGGAAGAAGAAAACATTTTACTTCTCATCAGTAGTGGGTTTCACTTACCTTCGTTACCAGTTCAGAACTGTAAGCGTGCGTGTACGCATGCACAGAACCTTCTGTGCATTCACAAAACCCTCTGTGCATGCGCAAAGCGTCTGTGATGATGATGTCTAGGTGGGTGGATGGAGTCTCCTGTTGCCGCTGCTATCGGTTTGCCCAAACTGGGGCGAACTGATAGAAACCCACCACTGCTTCTCATCCATGAAGCTTCATCGGCTCTGAGGGTGGGGAGATGGGAGGATAAGTACTGACTGTTGAGAGTGGATGGTAGAGGGATGGAAGGATAGGTGCTGACCGGATGGTGGTTCTTTGCAGTCATCTGGTCGTTAGCACTCTCCCTGAGAGCTCTTGAAGCCACTTTGAGTTAATCAGTCAGAGAGTGCTTTAACGACTAAATGACTGCAGAGAAATATCATCCTTCCATTTTCCCCACCATCAGAACGGATGAAGCTGCTTGGATGAGAAGCAAAATCTCAAAGGTGCTTTTTCAAGAGGCAACTGAACTTTCTGGTTTTTCTTTGAAGACGTTTTGCTGATAAAGAAATAAAGGGAGACTAGTATAGATCTATTTCAAACTATTTAGCTCTCATCAGCTAGCCATACCCTTACTCAGATACCCTTCAAGTTTGAATCCGAGTAAGGGTATGGCTAGCTGATGAGAGCTAAATAGTTTGAAATAGATCTATACTAGTCTCCCTTTATTTCTTTATCAGCGAAATATAAATTTGGTATAAAATGGTTTGCCGTGAATACGACTGCTTGAGGGCTCCTGGATTGGAGCTGAAAGGCAAAAGGGATGCAGTACGCTCCTTTCCACATGCTGGGGTAGCCCAGGTGTCTCGATAGAAAAATACTTAATCTCTCTCCCCTGGCTCAAGCTGATGAAGGGAGGAGAACTTGTGGCTCAGAGGTTAATACAACTGCCTAACCTGCAGGCAGACAAAGTTCGAATCCAAGTAAGGGTATGGCTAGCTGATGAGAGCTAAATAGCTTGAAATAGATCTATACTAGTCTCCCTTTATTTCTTTATCAGCGAAATTATATATATACACACACACACACACACACACACACACACACACGTGTGTGTGTGTGTGTGTGCATGTTTTCTGAGGTTTTTGCGGGTGTTTGTATGTAGGTCTTTGGTTATTTGGGTTTTCTCCCGCGTAAAATTTGGGTTTTCTCCCGCGTAAAATTCTCCTAGAAGCACGAAGCCAAAAACACCAGCCTGAAGATGACGAATGAGACTTCGTCAAAATATCACCAAGACACTTCCAATTTTACGCGGGAGAAAACCCGAATAACCAAAGACATACATACATACATACATACATACATACATACATACATACATCCCCTTGTAAAAAAGGGGTAAAGTGTATTTTTAACCACTGTGACATTTCAAGTTCAGAAAATAAGATGATGCATATTTGTGCTTTGAACAGCTAAGCTTCTGTCTGCATGCATGGTAAACAAAGCAGATGGGAGGATAAAAGCAAAAGTTGAACAATTCAGAATCATTACAAAACAAAGGGATTTGCCTGGCAGATACAGTCTGGTTGTTGTGGCATGTAGTGCTTCACTGTGTCTTTTTCTTTTTGCTACTGGGATTAACTTGCAGTATTTATAACCATCTTCTTTCACCGTACAAAGGGGGATTTTGCTCATATGCATGTTGTGTAACATTGTTACATGAATTTTTTTCCACTGGTAGAAGGCTCTTTTATGAAATAAGAATGTACAAATCTGTCAGTACACAATTCAGAAGACTTGTTGACTGGTCAGATTTGCTCCCCATCAAAGGTTCCTTGTGAATCCAGATGAAGCTCTTGTCGCACAATCATTTTCATAAACAATTCAGATAAAAATAAAATTACTTTTCAAGATGAGATCCTTTCAAGTTTAACTTGCAGAAAGCATCCTTTGTTGCTTTGATATCTGAGATGCTTAAAAGGTTGTTAGTAGAATCAAAATGACTCACAGTTCTGTTGTGAACATTATTGGAAGCATTCAAAACATAACAAAAGAAAGCACAACAAAATTCTCTTTTCAGATGTTCTTCAGCTCTTTTTTTTAAAAAAAGGCTTTACTTTCAGTCATAGCCAACACATGTATAGATGGAAACAAATCCAACATTCAGTTTCTAATTTCATGACTCTACTAGCTGATAACCTGGCATTGCCCGGGTATTTATGTATCTCATGCCTTACAGGCTTTTAAAAGTATACGTACAGTATACACATTATAAAATAAAATGATATACAAAATCACTAGTCTCTGGGCCCTACCCCAGGGGTGAAACCCCAGGGGTGAAATCCAGTAGTGGAAATTTTAAATAGTTCAGAGAACCGGAAAATACCACCTCTGGCTGGCCCCAGAGTGGGGTGGGAATGGAGATTTTGCAATATCCTTCCCCTGCCATGCCCACCAAGTCATGCCCACAGAACCGGCAGGGAAAAATTTTGGATTTCACCCCTGCCCCACCCCCTGTCCATCCAGCTGCCCACACCCACTGGTAACCATCATCTGGTGCCCGGCGGTGTTGGGGCTGCACTTGTCCAGTGGCCGCGGTAACAGCCTGGCCAACACCCATCTGGTGGCAATGGTTCTCCTCGCCATCCAGAATGGCCCAGCGGGTGGCGCATGGCCGCTGTGGAAGGCCACCAGGACCGATCAGCTATATTCACCCTGAGGGGTGTTAGGGGTGTCTTACCACCACAGTATTTTTTTCCAGAGAGTAAGTCATCTGTGTACCAAGTTTGGTTGAAATTGCTCGAAGCGTTCCAGAGTTATGCTGGAACATACAAACATACAAACACACACACACACACACACACACACACAGAGAGAGAGAGAGAGAGAGAGACAGCCATTTATAGATAGATAGATAGATAGATAGATAGATAGATAGATAGATAGATAGATAGGTAGGTAGGTAGGTAGGTAGGTTTCAAGCTCTAAACTCAGAAGGAGGGGTACCACTTGGTCAATATGAAGAGGGAACATGAGGGATGGATTCACATCTTTTATTGTTTGTCATCCTGAAACAGGAAGTATTGATTTGAGGAAATTTTCTAATATAACACCTATTTTGTATGCAAAAATAAAATCTTAGGTTCAGGATTTAGTATCTCTTTCTAGTGCATGAAAAATATCCTTTCTAGAACCTAGAACCTAGAACCTCACTCTATGTCAGCATCCCCCAAGCTTCTACAATCTAGGTCCTTCAAGGTATGTTGGATTTCGATTCCCAGATAGTAGGGCTACTGGCTATGACATGGAGGACAAGACTGTATTAGATGGGTCAATAGTATAACTCAGCATAAAATATTGAACTAGGTCAACCTGTGATGTGACTCAGTAGAAATTCTGAATAGAGTTTCAATTTCTGAATTAGATAGATCAAAAGTTTGACTCAATAGAAAGCATTTTCTTATCTTTTAAATACCTAGCCTTATTCTAACATTTTCCGATGTATAGCACTGAAGGAATAGTGTTAAACAGCAGACAGCTCTATTACCTCAAAAATCAGACAATCAATAGCAATGAAAAACCTGTGGGAGTCCAGATTCATTATAAGTTTACATTCCAGGCACAATCCTACATTCAAGACACAGAAAAATCTCATTAGAAATTCTTCAAAGGTCTAACAATTCTCATTTCATTCACAAGGACTTCCCTTTTTTATTGTCCTCTTCATTTCCTGGTTTCTTAGATTCATATTCTACTCATTTTTAAAAGCTCCAGACAATTTACCTAACACTGCCTCTTCCAATTTTTCTCCACAACAACTATCATGTGAACCAGGGTTTGCTGAGAGAACAAGCTGATTGAACCAAAGCTACCCATTGAATTTCCAAGGTTAAAAGCAAACTTGAACCTTGGTTTCTCCAATGCCAGTCTAACCCCTTAACCAGGGGTGAGCTGCTGGGCGTTTGCAGAGGTTCAGGAGAACCTCTAGCTAAGATTCTGTGCAGTTTGGAGAACCCCCAAATCTCATTCCTGGCTGGCCCCGCCCACCCCACCCCGCCCCTCCCAGGATCCCCATGCGGCCCGTTTTGGATGCAGATAAGTGCAGGGCGTGCATGGAGGCTCAGGGAGGGCAAAAATTGGGCCTACCTGAAGCTCGGGAAGGCCGGAAACAGGCCCGTTTCTGGCCTCCAGAGGGCCTCTGTAACCTGGGGAGGCCATTTTTGCCCTCCCGGAGGCTCGAGAAAAGCCTCTGGAGCCTGGGGAGGGCAAAAACACCCCCCCTGCCATGGTTCAGGAGGCTGACTAGGCCACACCCACCATGGCCACGCCCACCCAGCAACCGGGCAGAGAACCCCTTGCTAAAATTTTTGAAGCCCACCTCTGCCCTTAACCACTTTCATAACCTAATTTACATGGGCAGCAAACCCTGGGTTTAACAGAACAACTGGGGAAAGAAATGTTTATTATACACAAATGTCCATTCAGTGGCAAATGAGATTTTATAATGTAAAGTGTAATGCATGAAGTGTAAAAAGGTATCATATAAATGAAAAACAGAAAACAGGTTTTTTTTTCATTGCATCTGAAGCTCAGTAACACCCTATGTGTGTTTGTGTATATATATTTTTTCACTTTTTTTCTCTTTTTCCATGAGCTATCCCAAGTGACGTTACACAGTCAAATTTAATGCATAATAATTATGTTTGTTCAACATACTTATGGTAATTGACTGACTTAATCCTTTGTTTGGGTTGAAGAATAATTTGGACTCCAACCAAATGGGTCTGTTAACATATTAAAACCAACTATCATCATCATCATCATCAAAGTTAAAATTAAATTTAGCATGTTGCAGGAATGCAATAAAGTTTTAAAATATATTTGAATAACAGTCTTTAATAAACAATCTTTAATAAACAGGTCTTCATTTTGTGGTTCATGATTGATTGGATTGTTTGGGTCTGAACCATCTACAAAAAGAAAAAAAGAAAAAAACCCTAGAGAAAATTGTGGTGCCAAGTAAGATTGGAGGAAAAAGAAAGTTATCCTTTTATCCTGTTCCATAAAAATATAGAATCTCAACAGGAGTAGAAGAATATAGGAAAAATAATGTGATGCATTTGTAAAATATTCTAAGAAGCTTATTCAGAATAATTAAAAAAAAAAAACCTGTGGAGAGAATTTACATTATTTATGTATACAGCATTTCAAGAAGAAATGAAACAAGAGAAATACAGTTGGATGATTCTTAGATGCTTCATGAGATTAAATAAAATAGGCATAATCCCTGATTAGATTTCAGACAAAATTTATTCTCATGATTCTTATCGGAGAGGAGGAGATAAGAACTTGACTTCAACTCAAAACTCTACTTAAACCATACAGTAGAGAACTATTTTTCTGTGAATTTGTCTCAAGAGACTAAGAGTGATGTTTGTTTGGAGGGCAAGGAAGGAAACTGAGGGCAGTGAAGCTCTTTGCTCCTTTTCAAATGTCAGCTCTGTCCTCTTCTCCAAAATGCCAAGGAAACCTTTGACTCCTGCTTTGCAAGTCCTTTTTTTCCCCACCTTCTTTAAAAAAATTGCAGGTCTCTCTGCTCTTATCATTTCTTTGTTGGAAGAAATATCCTTCTGGGTTCAGTTCCAAGTGGGGGGAAAAAGACACTGGATTCATTCAAGTTGCTTGGAAAGAAGGTTTATTGATGAACAGGATCACATGGCTTGGAGATCTCGGGTGAAAAAAAGGGAAGAGATGCTGAGAGTCCCTGGGTTTTATACCCTCTCTGGCTTTGAACTTCCTGGGCCACAGGAAGAGTATCCTGATTGGTTGCTGTCAGAGGTCGTAGCTAGTTTTGTACGTTGTCTCTGTGTTAGGTTTGGTTGAATCTTGTCGGGTGATGCAATGAAGGGCAATAAAATGGCTCTGCCAGAAGGAGGTAGATCTTTGTTATGTAGAATAGACTGGCCCAGGCCTTAATGGCCCATTAACAAAGGTGGGGGAGGGGAGACTGAGTTTCTACCTACCTTTTAGGGGAAATATTCTGCCCTTTTAATATTTCCTAAAATATCTTATTTTCCTAGGAGCGGGGTGGGTTTTAACTTCCTACATATCAATCAATCAAAATAGATCTGGAAGGGACCTTGGAGGTCTTCTGGTCCAACTCCTGTTCAAGCAAGAGACCCTATACCTGTGATGATGAACCTATGGCATGCGTGCTAGAGGTGGCATGCAGAGCAGGGGTGAAATTCTCCCGGTTCGGACCAGATCGCCCGATCCGGTAACGATGGAGGCGGGTGGTTTGGAGAACCGGTAGCAAAAATCCCTGCCCCCCCCCATGCCCAGCTGAGCCGCACAATCATCAGAGGCTTTTTTTTTTACTTTTAAAAGTATTTTTTCTACAACCTCTTCAGCCGAAAAAATGCTTTTAAAAGTAAAAAAAAAGCCTCTGATGTTTGCGCAGCTCAGCTGGGATCATCAAAGGCTTTTAAAAGAAAAGAAACCTTTTTTCTTTTAAATGCCTCTAATGATCAGGCAACTCAGCTTGGATCGTCAGAGGCATTTAAAAGAAAAAAAGTCTCTGCCGATCAGGCAACTCAGCTGGGATCGTCGGAGCCTTTTGAAAGCATTTTTTTTACAACCTCTTAGCGGAAGAGGTTGTAGAAAAAAAATGGTCTTAAAAGTAAAAAAAAATTGGCCACGCCCACCCAGTCACATTACCCCCCCCCCAAGCCACGCCCACAGAACCGGTAGTAACAAATTTTAGATTTCACCACTGATGCAGAGCCCTCTTTGTGGGCACGTGCGCCATTGCCAGCTGTTCTTCTCGTTTCCAACTGGTTTTCACGGGCACTGGGGCACCAGAAAATGGCCTGAAAACGGCCCAAAAACAGCCTGAATACTGCCAGAAAAACGGCCCGAAAATGGCCTGAAAATGGTCCTGAAAACAGCCTAAAAAATGGCCAAAAAAGACCAAAAAACAGGCATGCATGCACCGGCCAGCTGATCTTCGGGTTTCTGGCATTCCGGCATGTGCACCTGCACATGCATGCACGCGCGTTCCGGTTTGGCACTCGGTGCCGAAAAGGTTCACCATCACTGCCCTATACCGTTTCAGACAAGTGGCTGTCCAATCTTTTCTGGAAAACTTCCAGTGATGGAAGTTTTTACTGTTTTAATCTCTTCTCCATCAAGACCATCGTTCCCAACGCTTTTTCCTGTTGCCCTGGTTTTTTGGAAAAATGCCCTTTGTTTCGGTGGTCTTGTTTTGGGTTTTCAATGAGGAGAGTGGATCATTATCCCCCTGCCTCCTTGGCAAACAATTGCTTCTTTGGTAAAATATCTCCACCGAACGACTTGGTAGAAATATCCTCAAGTGTTTGGACCGCAGAGTGAAAGTGGTGGCTCGCCCTGCAGATTTGCACATCTTTTGATGTGAGTGAGTATATTATCTGCCTGGCAGCTGACTTCAGACATTTTACACCTTATTATTTCCAACATCCACTCTCTGTCTTTCTTCTTTTTTCCGGCCCCCTCCTCATCTCCTTCTAAGACCTGACATGAATCAAACTGAGAAACTTCACTTTTTCACTCACATCTTGTTACCTGTTATCTAAGTGCCCTCTAATGGCATTAATAAAACAATTTCCTCCACTTGAAAGGGGAATCCTGCCATTTTGCACAGGCAGGGGTGCAAAGCAGCAGTTGGGCTGCCGTTGTCTAGAGGTTAGACAGGCTGTACATTATCTTTCCCTCAGCTTTTATGATTTGGGAATAAATTAGGACTTTGGCAGAATAACAGGGACAGAGAACAATGGCAAAACCCCCCAAAATCCTGAGGATTTGTGTGCTTGGAGATTCTCAGTCATCCAGATCACGGTTGTCCCAAAGGTGTTTTTTCAAGAGGCAACTAGACTTTCTGTTTTTTTTCTTTGAAGGCATTTCACTTCTCATTCAAGAAGCTTGTTCAGCTTCTTCAGAGCTGAAGACATTTCCTGGGTGAGAAGCGAAACGTCTTCAAAGAAAAAGACGTTTGATAGTACAGGGGTTGATAGTACAAGGCTCAAAGAGCCTTGATAGTACAGGGGTTTAGTGCACCCTGTAATTAACACAGCTGCCTGCAATTTCTGCTGGTTCGAATCTCTCCAAGGCTCAAGGTTGACTCAGCCTTCCATCCTTTCTAAGGTAGGTGAAATGAGGACCCAGTTTGTGGGGGCAATAAGCTGACTTTGTATAAAACATACAAAAGAATGAAGGCTATTGCTTAACGCATTGTAAGCCGCCCTGAGTCTCCGGAGAAGGGCGGCATATAAATCAAATTTAAAAAAAATAAAAATAAAAAAAAATCAGAAAGTCCATTTGCCTCTTGAAAAAGCACCTTTGGTATGTGTGCTTGGTAAAGTAATCCAGGGATGTCAAACTCAAGGCCTGCCCTGTAAACAGTGAAGGAGCGGCCTGCGGTGCCTCTGCCAGCAAAAATGGAGCTTGCAAGGGGCATGTGCGGGCCTCCCTGTCAGGGCATTGATTAATCCCATTTTTGGCTCTGGGACAATCACCCTGGTTAGAGGATGGATCGTGGCCTCTCCAAGTTTGCAATATTCTGAAATAAAACGCAAAGAAAAGTTCTCTAATAAAACTCATTTATTTGTTATAAAGAAAATAAAACACCTCACTAACTAAGAAAAATAAATTGTTACATTTTGGCAAGCGAGATCTCCTGCCGGTCCAGCCGGACTTCTCTGGCAGGAGAACAAAGGAAAAGTGTGTGTGAAGGAATGTGGGTGGATGGACATGCGTAGTAGCTTTTGATAACAATTCTTGGCAAGGTACGGAAAGTCTGATAGTCCAGAAATAATTAGCTCAGCTGGTAAATAAAAGAACGCAGTGACACTCCCGAACTCTGTTTTTGTTGGCAGAGGGTTGCAGGAAGCCATCTCAGCTGAAAATGGAGCTCGGGAGTCCATTTTTGCTGGCAGAGCACTTGGGCCACCACAGGTGGCCCCCCGACATCATACCCATCCCAGCTACGCCCATCCTGCCCCCCTCCCCAAGGTCAAACACAACCCTGATGTGGCCCTCAAGGAAATCAAGTTTGATATCCCTGCCCTAATCCGTTCTTATTCCTCAAATCCAGGAGAGCAATTAGGAGAAGAAGAAAGGAAACATGTCAGAGGTGGTATTCAGCCGGTTCTGGCTAGTTCTGAAGAACCGGTAGTGGAAATTTTGAGTAGTTCGGAGAACCGGCAAATACCACCTCTGTCTGGCCCCGCCCCCATCTATTCGCTGCCGCCTAAGTCCCAGCTGATCGAGTCTCAGCTGATCGTCTGGGTCTTCTTTTGTTGCCCTGCATATGGAGCTGGAAAGCAGGTTAGTAGGGTGGGGAGGGAATGAAGATTTTATAGTATCCTTCCCCTTGGAGTGGGGTGGGAATGGAGATTTTGCAGTATCCTTCCCCTGCCACGCCCACCAAGTCACGCCCACAGAACTGATAGTAAAATATTTTGAATCCCACCACTGATTAACATGTGTATGTGTCTCTGTGTTTGTCTGTGTGCATGGACATGTGTGTGTATGTGTGTGTGTGTCTGAGAGAGAGACTTTTTTCAGTTTCTCGAAGTCAGAATTCAACAACTTGTTTATTGTCTATCTGGAGTTAATAAAATGTAACCAGCACTGTCTTGTTTCTCCCCTCACCCAAATCAGTTGTAATGATGTTTCTAGGCAGAATAAACACATTTTAAATCCATTTTTCAAATTAATCATGAAAGCAATTACTGTGCATTTCAAAGATGCTATTAAAATATTAAATATTCTAGCGATCTTCTTCCTGCATTCCAGCAACAAAGCTTCTTTATTCATATCAAATTATGCCGCTTTGTTTTCTGCTCTGCAGCATGGCTTCTGTACGTACCAAGGTTTCAAAGGCATGGACATTAGTTTCATTTCTGTCCACTATCCAATTCTTCACTTTCCAAGTTCTTAGTTAATCAGAACATTTTTTTCCAATTCTAAACACTCCTTCCTTTGATTCTTCAATCCATGCATAGTATTTTTCAAACCTCTATTCAGCTTCTGAATTCCACATTACCTAAACAAAAAAAAAAATTGTTTGGCGGTCCTCATCTTACAACATTTCATTTGGTGGCCATTCAAAATTAGAAACAGCACTGAAAAAAATTCATTTACGACCTTTTTTCACACTTATGACCATTGTATGACCTGTAGTCATACGATCAGACTTCAACTGCTTGGCAAGTGACTCGTATTTATGACAGTTTCAGGTGGCTCTGGGGGGGGGGTGTCATGTGATCATTTTTTGTTACTTTCCGGCAAGCAAAGTCAACAAGGAATTCAGATTCACTTCACATCTGGGTTACTAACTCAAGAACTGCAGTGATTCCCTTAATAACTGTGGAAAGAAAGGTCGTACAATGGGGCATAACTCACTTAACAAATGTCTCGTGTAGCAACAGAAACTTTATGTGCTTATGACTCAATTGTGGTCATAAGTCGAGGATTACCTGTATTTTATAAATGTTCATAAGCGCAAAATATCAGAACATTGCATTCCTTTGAAAGGAGATTTCCCTCTCCCCTTTTGATTCCAGTGGGGTCCTAGCCAGAAAGAGGAAGCATCTCAGGGCCTTCTTAGATGATTCTTCACACTAGGAATGAGAAGAACAGAGGCCAAGATAATCTTAGTTCTGAAGAACCAGTCCCAAGTTTCAGTATATTGACAGAGCCAGTCAACACAGACTTATGGACTAGATAGATCGGGGTCTGATTCAACAGAGTACAATTTATGTTCTTATGTTCATATGGTCACCATCTTATGATGATTGTCATTCAGAATAACAGAATTGAAAAGGACCTTGGAGATCTTCTAGTCTAAATCTCTGCTCAAGCAGGAAAGCCTATATCATTTCAGACAAATGGTTGTCCAATCTCTGTTTAAAAATCCTCCAGTGTTGGAGCACCCATAACTTCTGGAAGCAAGTCGTTCCACTGGTTTATTCTCACTGTCGGGAAATTTCTCCTTAATCCAAGGTTGTTTCTCTCCTTGATTGGTTTCCCTCTGTTACTTCTTGTCCTGCCTTCAGGTACTTTGAAAAATAGGTTGACATTCCCCCCCCCTTCTTTGTGGCAACCCCTTAGACATTGGAAGACATTGGGAGACTGCTATCATGTCACCCCTAGTCAGTGGTGGGTTCCTCCTGGTTCGGTCCGGTTCGGTCAAGCCGGTAGCGGTGACGATATGACGTCACCGAACTGGTTCTGTTTGTTCGGGAGCTGCCCCCCCGCCCCCCCACGTTATTCTTACTTTTTATTTGGCCCCGCCCCCAATCTATTGCTGCCTCCCGAGTCCCAGCTGATTGGCTAGAAGGAAAAAAACTGTTTAAACTCTTGCTGCACGACTTCAAAGGGCCGCCCTACAGCTGATCAGTGTTAAAAGGCAGTGTGGTGGTAGACCGGTGCCTCCAAAAACAAATGAGTAGACTGGTGCCTCCAAAAACAAATGAGTAGACCGGTACAGCTCTGCAAGCAGTTAAAAGCCTGGTAGACCAGTACCTCTGCTAAATCCTAAAGAATTGTCACATGACCATCAAGCCACGCCCACAAAATAAGCCACGCCCACAGACCCGGTAGTAAAAAAAATTAGAACCCACCCCTGCCCCTAGTCCTTCTTTTCATTAAACTAGACCAGTAGTGGGTTTCAAAAAATTTTACTACCGGTTCTCTTATCATACCTCTCCTAGTTTTACAAACTTGGAGAAAAAGAGTTCCTGTTAAATGGAGAAGGCCATCTGACATGCAGCTCAAGAAAGGCAACAGAAGAAGAAAAGCAACCTAAAAAGAAGAAGAAAAACACATATTTGTTTCCTTTGCTCTTTTAAAGTCACCTTTTGGTGTGATCTATTGGACATTTTGAGTTTAGTAGCCCAATTACAATTGCCCTAAAGAAATGGGAATAGCAATAGCAATAGCACTTAGATTTATATACAGCTTCGTAGTGCTTTACAGCCTTCTCTAAGCGGTTTACAAAATCAGCATATTGCCCCCAACAATCTGGCTCCTTATTTTACTGAGCTCAGAAGGATGGAAGGCTGAATCAATCTTGAGTTGGTCAGGATCGAACTCCTGGCAGCGAGCAGAGTTAGCCTGCAATACTGCATTCTAACCAATGCATCACCATGGCTCACTTGGGAAGCTAAGGGACCCCTTCCCAACTTTATTTAACACATAGCAGGTACAACAAATTTGGCAAAGACATTAACTGGGACCTTATCCCATTCAGTCTCCCCCCACCCCTTATAATTTTCTCCAGTTGGATCCACTTGGCCTCCTCTTTATTTTAATTAGATTCATCCACAAAACATTCCTGTTTCAATCCACTTAAGTTTGGTATCTGTTTAAAATGGACAAAGACTCCTAATTAGTTTTTTGTTTCATTGGCAATCTTCCTTTTAAGCTGTTATTTTTGTTTAGGTTTATAAATGGCTAATTTCCAGTTGTTTTCATGAACATATTTGTTTTGCTGTGTTTATACTTCGGTGATTACAAGTGGCTTTGAGGTTTTTTTTTAAAACTTGGAAAGATAGTATTAATTTGGAAAGATATTATTACAGTCTCCTGTAATGTGAGACTGTAGATTTTTAGGGGTGTGTGTGTTTGTTTGTCTTGGCTTTAATCAAACCTTAAATCCTCGCATCTCTTCTGCATATGATGTTTGTAGCAGATGTTCACTCTGCTTGTCAAGGGTCCATTAACAAAAACAGCATCTGTGTGGAGGGGAAGGAAGCTGCTATATTAATCCTACATGCCTTTTTGCTTCTGTGGGGGAAAAAAAGTTCTTTTTGTGTTCTGGGACATAAATGCAGTTTTATATTGCACCGATGTCCTGTGATACAACCAAATATCTGATCCTACGGTTTTGGTATCCTTATTTGGAAACCTTTTAATAAGTCGTACTTCAAACACAACGCATCAAAGACGGAAGGTGAACGGTAAGCAACCACAGGAATGTATCATATGATCAATGTGCAACTCAGAGCTACATTCTTCTTGAATTAGACTTACTCCCAGATCAGTAGTCTTAGAGTAGCAGCACTTGGTGCAGGGGTGAAATCTACTTACCTTCCTTACCGGTTCGAAAGTGAACGTGCTACGCACATGTCACATGCACGCACAGACCTGCACATGTACAAAACCTTCTGTGCACGCGCAGAAAATAAAAAATACATTACTTCCTGGTTAAAATCAGGAAGTAATGACACCCAGGCGGGTGGGCGGAGCTTTGGTCTGCTACCATTACCAGATTGCCAAACCAGGGGTGGAATGCTCCCGGTTCGGACCGATCTGGTAGCGATGGCGGCGGGTGGTTCGGAGAACCAGTAGCAAAAATCCCTGCCCCCCTCCCCATACCCAGCTGAGCTGCACGATCATCAGAGGCTTTTTTTTTTACTTTTAAAAGCATTTTTTCTACAACCTCTTCAGCTGAAAAAATGCTTTTAAAAGTAAAAAAAAAAAAGCCTCTGATGATCGTGCGGTGCAGCTGGGATCGTCAGAGGCTTTTAAAAGCATTTTTTCTACAACCTCTTCAGCCAAAGAGGTTGTAGAAAAAAAATGCCTTTAAAAGCCTCTGACGATCCCAGCTGAGTTGCCTGATCGTCAGAAGCTTTTAAAAGCATTTTTTTCTGCAGCCTCTTAAGGTTGTAGAAAAAATGCTTTTAAAAGTTAAAAAAAAAAATTGGCCATGCTCACCCAGTCACATTACTGCCCCCCCCCCCAAGCCATGCCCACAGAACCAGTAGTAACAAATTTTACATTTCACCACTGCGCCAAACCAATGGCCAAGATCACTACTGGACCAAGCAATCAGATCTGATCTGGGAGCATTTCACTCCTGACTTGGTGTACTGAATATGAGCATTGATTCCTTAAAACAAATGAAAGATTTGACATTCACTTTAGTTTAGAAGAATGGCATTGATAACATGTGTGTTTCCACTTAAAGCTTGGAAAGCTAAGCAGTCTTCAACCTGCTTACAAGATGGATAGGAGATTTGCAGGAAGTCCCTTCGCTGTAAGCTAAACTTGGAAGTTGGGGAAAAAAACATTCAAGAGAACCACTTCTGTGCTGTGTTGTTACCAATCAAACTACATGGATATGTTTCTCAAGTTACCAGGATAGTCACAGCAAATGGCAGAATGGTTGATAATTGGATGAAAGACCCATAAGAAAACTCCAGACTAGACTAAACATCTCAGAAGGCAATAGCAGACTACTTCTTTCTTGTTGACTGGAAAATGATATGGATATAGCCATACAATTGCCAGGAGTTAAGCATTTCTCATCCCAATGTCATGTTTTTTGGGGGAAGGAGACTTATGAGTTTCCTCTTCTGGGGTGTATTGAGTTCCTTGTGCAGTTGGTTGGCCACTATGAGGACTAGATGGGTCGGGGTCTGATCCAAAAAGGTACAGTTTATGTTCTCATGTTCATATGGGTTCTCATGTTCTCATGTTCATATGAGTTGGACTAGAAGATTTCCAAGGTCCCTTCCAACTCTGTTATTCTATTCTATTCTATTCTATTCTATTCTATTCTATTCTATTCTATTCTATTCTATTCTATTCTATTCTGGTCTGGTCTGGTCTGGTCTGGTCTGGTCTGGTCTGGTCTGGTCTGGTCTGGTCTGGTCTACTCTACTCTACTCTACTCTACTCTACTCTACTCTACTCTACTCTTCTCTTCTCTTCTCTTCTCTTCTATTCTGGTCTGGTCTGGTCTGGTCTGGTCTGTTCTGTTCTACTCTACTCTACTCTACTCTACTCTACTCTACTCTACTCTACTCTACTCTACTCTACTCTTCTATTCTATTCTATTCTATTCTATTCTATTCTATTCTATTCTATTCTATTCTATTCTATTCTATTCTATTCTATTCTTCCATTCCCCCTTGAGTTCATGGCATCTGATACTGAAAGTCTGTGAAGTGCAAGCGGGATATGGCAGCTGACATGGTCAATGTATGGGTGAGACACTGTCAGGAATGACTAGGGTTGTGGACCAGAGGTGGGTTTCAGAAGGTTCTGACCAATTCTGGAGAACCGGTAGCGGAAATTTTGAGTAGTTCAGAGAACCGGTAGTAAAAATTCTCACTGGCCCTGCCCCCATCTATTCTCTGCCTCCCAAGTCCCAGCTGATTGGGAGGAAATGGGGATTTTGCAGTAACCTTCCCCTGGATTGGGGAGGGAATGGAGATGTTGCAGGATCCTTCCCCCGGAGTGGGGTGGGAATGGAGATTGTACAGTATCCTTCCCCTGCCACGCCCACCAAGCCATGCCATGCCCACCAAGCCACACCCACAGAACCGGTAGTAAAAAAATTTGAAACCCACCACTGTTGTGGACTGTATTGAGAAGAAAGAAATGGCAAGCTTCTCAAGGTGATGGTGACCTTGAAAATCATATGGGCACGTCACCAAGAATTAAGGTTGTTTCAAAGGAGATGTTACCTTTACAGAGAAATAGTGAAAAAGAGCTATCACTCTCTTGCTTTACTGCTCTCACGTGTCAGCGAATGCTAGTCTAGACAGGTCATTGACCTGGACCATTGGAGGGTTCAGATACATGCTGACCATGGTGCTTTGGATATAATGGTCTTACCAGCCCTCACACTCCACCTGCTGAATGGGGTGGAGAGGTGACAATGGTCTTGCACACCAATCACTCTTTTCGGATTAGATCTGCTGACATTATCCTTATTCTTTTAGGACCAGAGCTCTGGAATGTCAGTGAGAAATTAATTGTCAATACCGGCCTTTATAACCAGTATAAAGTAGACTCAGCAGCTCTTTCCGGTTGATGATTCTAAGGTCTTGGCTTGGTAGATTGTCATTACATTGCCATGATAAGCAGATCTGTAAATGGTTTTTTTTTTCCTCCCTCTCTCTTCTATTTCAAAGCTGAATTATAGTATTGGCATTTAACATGAGAGTTCATCTGTCTCCAGTCATTGTACTGAACAGTCAGGCTATCAATTAAAAGTATTTTTTTGCTATTTTTTTCTTTCTTTGGGAAAAAAAAAAAGGATGCAATAAAACATGAAATGAATTAGCAGAGTTCAGTCGGCAGGAGTTAAGCTTTGAGTCTTTGTGCAATTTAAAGGTTTGCATGTGTTCTGCCCCAGCTACGGACCCCAAAGAACACAGCACACACAAAACCCGTTCGAACCTTAGTTTACCAAATAAACCAGTTTTTTTACAACAACCGCTGTTAATTAACTGCATTAACAGCCGCCAAGAATTCAAAGAATAATAACTGAAAGCTTACTGTGGTTGACAGAATGCCCAGAAGCAATTTGCAGGAAGCTGATAAGATAAGCAAGACAAGACACGAAGGTATGTGAACAAAGTTGTTCCCTGCAAATTGCTTCAGTCAGCATTCCTCCTTAAATAGGCTAAGGGAGTGGCCAATTAGCCCCAAGCCTTACTCTCGAGGAAACCTCCTCCTGAGGAGCTACTCCTGCCTTTTGGCAGCTCTGCGCACCCGTGCATCGAGAAGAGGCTCCTCCTCTTCGTCCTCTTCACTTAAGGAAGCTTCTGGAGGTTCTGAAGGCCCTGGCTGAATCCCCGCCTCTGGCACCACATCTTCTCCAGCCTCCTCATTGTCTGACTCGAGTGCCAGCTGCACAGGGTGCTGGCACAGCACTATACCAGCCTCCTCACTGTCGGAATCAGTTACTAGCTGTACAGGCCGCTGACGGGCCACAACAGCATGTGGGATTTTGCTGACAAAGTTGTTCCATTTTATTTATTTGTACCCTGCCTGAATTATTTTTACAAATAACTCAAAGTGGTGAACATATCCAACATGTCTTCCTCCTCCTATTTTTCCCAAAACAACTGCCCTGTGAGATGAAATGAGCTGAGAAAGAGAGAGACTGGCTCAAAGTCACCCAGCTGGCTTTCATGGTTAAGGTGGGCCTAGAACTCACAGTCTTCTGGTGAGTAGACAAAGTTGTGTGTGTTAGGAAAAGTGTGTTCAAAAATGATATGTTTTTTTTTATTTTTATGACCCCGTAATCCCTTTATTCAGGGTGGAGTGGGGGCAACTGAATGGAGCTGAGCATTTACTGGCCAGATGCCCTTCCTGATGCCTACCCAGAGTTCACAGCAGATATTTCTGATTGAGAAATATCTGTCGCTGCCTAAGATTGAATGCTCAACTTTTCATGTGGGAGGCGAGCATCTTTACCTCTAGGCTCCCATGTCACTCACAAAAATGACATTATAGCTAATATACATAAAATGTATAGGATTGTGCAGAGTTCAGTTAAACAAATCATTAAGCTTATGTAGAAAGAACAAAACAAGTGTAATGTTTGGAAACTGAGCAGATTCAGACTTGGTATATTTTAGATATGTACGAAGTTATTCCTTTTTATGGACTCAAGAGATTTGTGAGTTATGTTATGTGTAATGACATTTGCTTCTTGCCCAAGGCAAACTAGTAAGTTACTTTTTCTGTTACAGTGATATCCCTTATGCTAGTAAAATTTCACATCAGCTTCCATTGAAGCACCAGAACACCAGAAAATGTTGAATAGCATGTAATTGATAGGATTAACAGTTGGAAAATTCACAGGGGTTTTGCCCTGATCCTGTTGAGAAATCTGCGAAGTCAGCCCATCAGTATACATTGTGAGAAGCTCCAACGGTAAGTTGGAGCTGAGTTTTGAGGCTCTTCCTCTGAGACATCATTTCTATCTTTGCTGAAGATAGATCCAAACCTATTAGGATAGACTTTCCCAATGTTTCTGACTTTATGAACCAGTGGGAGGGGAGCAGTGGTGGGATTCATAAAATTTAACAACCGGTTCTCTGTCCTAATGACCGGCTGGGTAGGCGTGGCCAGGGGGTGTGACAGACAGCACTTGGCCTCCTGCACCCCTCTGGGAGCAAAAATGGGTGGTCCCTCCCACCGCCCATTTTTGCTCCCAGAGGGGTGCAGGAGGCCAAGTGCTGTCTGTCACACACACACAGACCCGGTGCCCTGTTTTGGGCCTAGTAGGCCTCTCTGCAGCCTCCTGGGAGTGAAAACGGGCTGCAGGAGGGAGCACACCACCGCCCCGTGCCTCGTTTTGGGCCTAGTAGGCCTCCCTGCACTTACCTCAGAGCCAAAATAGGGCGTGTGTGGACTCTTGGAAGGGGAGGGGAGGGGATGGGCCAGCAGCAATTTAACTACTGATTCACCCGAACTGGCTGAATCCGACTACTGGAGGGGGGAGAGGGGATGGTTCCACACAAGCAAATGGCATGCCTGCATGTGCACACACAGCTCCATTTGCGCAAGCGGCGTGCACGCACACTTATTGGTCACACAAATAGAGCACGCATGTGCTTGCCCACTGCTCGTGCAAGGGAGGATATGCGTGCTTGCACGCTTGCTGGCCATTTCCATGGCCCTGTTGCAATGCCCTCACAGCCCACTAGTGGGTTGTGTCCCACAGGTTAGGGACCCCTGTATTAGGAGATATCTGGCTTGTTCCCCCCAGATCATCAAAGCTTTCTCCTTCTCAGTTAATTCATAGCTAAACTGACATTTTTACATTTTAATCCATACGCCGTGTTAAGAAAATGTCTGGGTTTCTTCCACAGTTTTCATATGCAAAGTGCCCAATCCTGTCTAGTTGCTGAAACCTAGTCAAATGGCATTAATGACTCACAATCCAAAACAGAGGGATTCCAAGAAAAAAAGAATAATAGCAATAGCACTTAAGCTAATATACCGCTTCACAGTGCTTTACAGCCCTCTCCAAGCGGTTTACAGAGTCAGCCTCTTGCCCCCAACAATTTGGGTCCTCATTTTACCCACCTCGGAAGGATGGAAGGCTGAGTCAACCTTGAGCCTGGTGAGATTTGAACTGCCAAATTGCAGGCAGCCAGCAGGCAGCAGAAGTAGCCTGCAGTACTGCATTCTAACCACTGTGCCACCACTGTGCTCTAAGGAGGGAGAACATTAAATAAATAGGTTTAAGAACAAGTTCTTCAAATTAGTTTCAGGCACAACTAGATGGGATAAAACTAGTTTTAAAATCATGAGATGCCATCTGTCAATCAGGTAATCATCGGAGAAATATGGAAACAACCAGCCTTAGAGCTGAGCTAATGGAATTTGTCTGCTTCCCTTGTTTTCTCTGAAGAATGAAAAAAGTCCAAGAGGTTTCTGAAATTATTATTTCATCTCAATTTACTCCTAAATTTTGTTTCACATGTTTGTTTTAGATTTCCACACACCACACTTTTTCGTACACATACTGTATAAAGGTGATTTTCTTATCCAGATATGTTGTTTTTCTCAACATATCTTCGTCCTTTACTGGCCTCCATAAGGAACAATCCAGATCATCCTGAGATTTTGCTTTTCGTTGACCTTTGGTGACCGAGACAGGTTATCTCACTTCAAACATCTCAAAGTTACTTTCTGACTCTCATCACTCTGTTCCATACAATTTCCAGAGGCACACAAGAGTCAAGCTGGGTCAAATCCCTCAGCAGCAAATAAAATGTATTTCTGAAGAAAAAAAAAATGAGATTAGGGGATACTTTATAAACTGGTTATTTTCTGTCTTCCTCTTTTTATTCTAATGAGTTGAAAATGTGACAGTGATACCGCAAAGGTTTTTCAGAGTTCTGTTCAGGGAATGAAGTCTTTCTGAACTTGAGCTGCAAATAAGGTCTGTGCCACCAACTGTAGCCATCCATCATAAGAAACAGCTTGTGCCTCATAAAAAAAAAAAAGGACTTTTTAGACAAAGTCAACCAAATGGACATTAGGAGAGTTTGATGGTAGCAGTCTGTCCTTCAAAGGCAGGATGAAAAAAAGTGAGGGGAAATGAGAAGAGTGCGGCAGCCGTTTTCCAAATTAGATTGATGTATTGCCTTGGCATTTTCTCAAAGTAAATTATGAAGAGGGCATAGGACACGCTACACAAAATATGAATAATCTTTGTGCTATGCCAAAAGTCTTGGCATCATCTTTGCAAGACAAGAAGTGCAATTTGTTATTCCTCCTCCAGCAAATTCATGTTCACAATCCTCTGCAATTCTGCCATCCTGGAATCAAATTTTCAGAGGAAGGTCTCCTTGTTACCCCAAAACGATTTCAGTCTATTTTGATTTTTTTTCCTCTTATTTCCTCTCTATTTCCCTCTGTACCACTTTCTCTTGTGAAGGTCGCATGACTCGTTTCTGAGTGCCAGAAAAGGGAAGAAATCTCTCTGCAAGGAGTTGTATCAAGGGCAGGAAATCAGGAGTCCAGGAGGTTCAAATGAATATAGGTTTATTGTATGCTAATGCTCTCTACAAGAATCTGAACTACTAATGGTCAAAGCAAATTGGCGGTAGATAAGATTCAACAGAATTCGAGATGGACTGGACTTAGATTTCCTGTGGGTGCAAAACTGATGACTCAAGACTGATGATGCATTTGACCCCTCCTTCAGTCTCAGCCTGGTTATCTCCTACAAATTGATGATCACTGTAAGCACAGTGTGCTTTTGAAAGTCAAAAAAGCTAAAAAATATCCTTTAGATATCATATCTATCAAAACAAGACTTGAATATATGTAGCCTGGCAATTATTCCCCTGATAATGACAGCAACCTAGGCTTGATAAATGTCCTGTCCAAATGAAAAACAAAACAAAACCAGAATGAAATGTGTTTTTCACTCTAAACCAGGGGTGGGTTCTACTTACCTTTACTACTGATTTGCAATGGGGCCACACGTGCAGAAGCTTCCTGATGACATCCAGGTCAGTGGGTGGAGCCTCCCGCTGGTTTTACTACCGGTTCTTGCAAACCGGTCCGAACCGGGGGCAACCCACCATTGCTCTAAACCATAAGATATGGCTGAAAGGCATTCAGGAAAAGTAGAAATGTAGGAAATAGCTCACTTCCCATGTCTATGGAGATGCTCAGTCATCCAGGTCATGGTTGTCCCAAAGGTGCATTTTCAAAAGGCAACCTGACTTTGGTTTTTTTTCTTGAAGACATTTCACTTCTCATCCAAGAAGCTTCTTCAGATCTAACTCTACTGAAGAACTGAAGAAGCTTCTTGGGTGAGAAGCGAAACATCTTCAAGGAAAGACAAAGTCCAATTGCCTTTTGAAAAAGCACCTTTGGGGCACACTCCCCAGATGTTCCAGTCCTGTTTTGTAATGTGCCCTTCTGTTCAGAACCAAGGTAGATATAAATTAGCTCCTACCAAGATTGATGTAAATTAGCCTAGATGTCTCATTTTTGGCCCAGAATCAACATACCTAAATACTGAACTCAGGAATGTCCATAACTTCCCAACGAAAGGACCGACAACTGAGAAACCATATTGCCTGAAAAATTCAGAAGTGTTTCAATCTAGAGCAAGAGAGAAGTGGGAGCTGAAGAAGGGTTCCTCTTAGGAATTTTAGTTTTCTTGTCACGAAAGCTTGATCTTTTGCTATGAAGACGTGTGACTGACTGATTGCTAAACAACCTTAATGGCTTTTCTTTCCTTAAAATTACAGCATAAGGAGATTAAAGGGCCAAATGAACAGAAGTCTTTCCATCTGGGGCCTTCTTTCTTCATGTTTAATGCATTTTGCATTTAGTTGAAGATTGGGCCAACTAAATTGTTCTTAGTAGTCCCCCGAGAGAAAAAGTTAAAGGAGTTGTTTCTTATTCTAATGTTGTAGATACTCTTCAGTTTCATTTTCATCATATCAGGAAGCTGCTGTTTAGTTTAATTTAGTTTAATTTGCACACAGAACATCACTTCTTACCTCCAAATGATCTTTAATGAGTTTTTACTATATGCCAATCATCTGAAACCCATTGTCCATCAGGTACATTGGGTCTCAGCTTCAAACCCTATCGGTCATCTGGGCTGCGAATTCTAGAAGTTCATCGCAACATCTCTGGGGAGATATCACGTTGAGGAAAGCATCATGACACACAGGTAGTCCTCAGCTTACGACCACCACTGAGCTCATAATTTCTGTTGCCAAGCATGACAGTTGTTAAATGACTTTTGCCCCCCATTTTACGACCTTTCTTGACACAGTTGTTAAGTGAATCATTGAAGTTGTTAAGTTAGTAACACGGTTGTTAAGCGGATCTGACTTCCCCATTGACTTTGCATATCAGAAGGTTGCAAAAGGTGATCACAGGACCCTGGGACACTTCAACTGTCATAAGTACATGTCGGTTGCCAGGCATCTGAATTAGTGATGGTGGGGATGCTGAAATCTCTTTTTTCAATGCTGCTGTAACTTTGAACAGTCACTAAATGAATGGTTGTCATCAAAGACTACAATAGAGAGAAATGAACTGGATGAAAGTTGAAGCATATTTCACAAGAGCCTTGGTAGTACAGTGGTTTAATGCACCCTGTAATTAACACAGCTGCCTGCAATTTCTGCAGGTTCGAATCTTACCAGGCTCAAGGTTGACTCAGCCTTCCATCCTTTCTAAGGTAGGTTAAATGAGGACCCAGTTTGTGGGGGCAATAAGCTGACTTTGTATAAATATACAAAAGTATGAAGGCTATTGCTTAACGCATTGTAAGCTGCCCTGAGTCTCCAGAGAAGGGCGGCATATAAATCAAATTAAAAAAAAAACACTGTTGGCAAAGGAACAGCATGCTTTCTACAAAACTCTACTTCATGAAGATCTTGAAGTCTTGGTTCTTCCTCCAACTGAGCCAGGGTGTTTTGTGAGTACATTTCATTGAGTAGGTGTGAGTTGTTTCTGGCACAATGTGCTTTATTGATCTTCGTTATACTTTGATGTTTCCGTCCTCTTTTAGCTTCCAGAGTCTCATGGCAAATAGATGGTCATATGAGTGGGTGAAATAATAAACCAGAAATAAAATGTTATTAAAAAAAAAAAAGGCACAGTGCAGAGTTGAGTCTGTTGTCTAACATTGTAATGGTATGTGGAAACGACCTTGGGAGACCGGGGGAAGAGATGCTGCCTAGGGAACAGTCATATAAGAGGGAGCACAGCCTGCAGCTGCATAGTGGGTGGAGCAAGAGGCTCAAGATGGACCCTAAGTTATTGGGCTGTAAAGGTGATGATGGGAGAATTATACTTTTGGACATGCAAGATTCTGTTAATGCAACTTTACAATAAAATAGAAATACTTTATTTGGTTGTGTTTCTTGTCTGATCTATCTAATAAGGCTGACAACAATGAGAAGGAGAGGAGAGGAGAGAAGTGGAGAGGAGGGGCAGAGGAGAGGAGAAGAGAGAAGTGGAGACGAGGGGCAGAGGAGAGGAGAGAAGTGGAGAGGAGGGGGAGAGGAGAGGAGAGGAGGGGCAGAGGAGAGGAGAGAAGTGGAGAGAGGGGCAGAGGAGAAGAGAGGAGTGGAGTGGAGGGGCAAAGGAGAGGAGAGAAGTGGAGAAGAGGGAGAGAGGAGAAGAGTGGAGAGGTGGGGGAGAGGAGGAGTGGAGAGGAGACGAGAGGAATTAGTATCATCATCAAATCCAACATTACACTTTCAGATTAACTTTCCAGTCAGCCCATATCCCCAGCTACAACCTAGCAACATATCAACGATCCACAAAAAATATCACCACAGCAATAGAAAATGTCTACCCAGATAATAGGATGAGGAGTTATTATATCACACCTTGCCATTGGCAGACCATGCTATGGGTCACTCAGCTCTACAAAGCTTGGAGAAGGATTGTAAACTTTGTTAAGGTAAAAGAACAGCCTTCGAAGCCCATCTGAGTTTTTCAACTATGATTTCCTCTCCATCTTTCAAGAGAACAACAGCGTTTTGAGAAGGGCACACTCTATAAAAAGTGTACATTGCCATGAGTGTAACAGTACTCTACGTTGTTTCATTTGGATAAGCACAAAGCAAGGCATTCTTTCCGTACAGGAAGACAGTTTAAAATAAAGAGAGGGAGAAGGACACCAATAAAACATGCATTTCTAGTTCTTTTGTGATGGAACGAAAGATGGCACCCATTTAACTGGAGATGCTCAGAATCCAAATTCAAACTTTCTCCGTAAATATATGTATATATATATTCATGCTCGTTGTTGATCAATGGCCAAGATTGCAACTGTAAGTGATCTTGATGTAAAAACATGGATGTCAGCATTTTTTTCCCCCCAGAAAGGACTGTTTTATGTTTTATTAAATTTCACAATCTGTAAAAGAAGGCAAGGGGATGGAAAGGAACATTTATTGTTAAATGAAAAATCAGCCAGGGATGGTAAGAAAAGCTGCTGAACCCCTGGAACGCAGCAGAAAATTTTACTACTGCAGATTTTAGTATCTCAGCAGCTCTGGGAGGACAGAGAAAATTTAGGACTATATCAAGCCAGCCTGGAAAAGATGTGGGGTCATAATCCCACTTTCCTAATATTTCTAAAATTGGCATGGTGCATTTGAAATAGTGATTTTCCCCCCCTCCTACTCTAGTAGCAGAGAACATCTCTTCTTCTATATTAGGAGGGGGGGAAATCACTATTTCAAATAGTGTAGACACTTGCTTCTACTTGGGAGATTGAGAGTTCAATCCTAGATGTTTCTTTCCTAGAGCACAAAGAAAAAAAAAATCTGCTGTGAACTCTTTGTGACAGCAGGAAGGGCATCTGTCCAGCAAATGCTCAGCTGCATTTAGTCATCCTGATTCTATCCCAAATGAAGAGTTTATAGGGTTGTAAAAAGGAGGATTTTTTTATAGTAGAAGAGAAGAGAAATAGAACGTATAGAAATGACTACCATTAGTTGCTACACAAATGGACAATCTGGAACTCATGGGTTATGGACTGTATTGTCCTTAGTGCAACCGCTACATTGACATTTGGGTGCAAAACCAATTTTTTGCCATGTGAATTTCCTCCCTTCTGTATTTTATAGATTTCAATTACATGCCTTAAACCTGCACAAAACTTCCCCATCTATCTGTAACCTTTAAATCTTCCATCACCAAAGAGGAGGAGGAGAGGGAGGAGGGGGAGGGGGATCCAACATTGGAAGTTTTTAAGAAGAGATTGGACAACCATGTGTCTGAAATGGTATAGGGTTTCTTGCTTGAGCAGGGGGTTGGACTGGATGACCTCCAAGGTCCCTTCCAACATTGTTACTCTGTTACAAGGAAGAGGAGGAGGAGGAGGAGGAGGAGGCGGGGGATGGGGATGGGGATGAGGACAAGGACAAGTTTTTGTCCTTGGTTTAGCTCAACAGACAGAAGCACTGTAATTTAACACCAGCTGTCTGCAATTAAAGTAAGATCGAATCTCGTCAGGCTCAAGGTTGACTTAGCCTTCCATCCTTTCTAAGGTAGGTAAATTGAGGACCCAGTTTGTGGGGGCAATAAGCTGACTTTGTATAAATATACATAAGTATGAAGGCTATTGCTTAACGCATTGTAAGCCGCCCTGAGTCTCCGGAGAAGGGCAGCATATAAATCAAATTAAAAAAAAAAGTTTTTGATTGTTCTTAGCCAGTGGTGGGCTTCAAAATTTTTTACTACTGGTTCTGTGGGTGTGCCTTGGTGGACGTGGCATGGCATGGCTTGGTGGGCATGGCATGGCTTGGTCGGCGTGGCTTGGTGGGCGTGGCAGGGGAAGGATACTGTAAAATCTCCATTCCCTCCCCAATCCAGGGGAAGGTTACTGCAAAATCCCCCATTTCCTCCTGATCAGCTGGGACTCGGGAGGCAGAGAATGGATGGGGGCAGGGCCAGCCAGAATTTTTACTACCGGTTCTCCGAACTACTCAAAATTTCTGCTACCGGTTCTCCAGAACTGGTCAGAACCTACTGAAACCCACCTCTGTTCTCAGCATGCAGGCTCTTGAAGATTAAAAGGATATGACAATCTTCTGCCACAGGTCCTTTCCTCTCCTCCCATTGCAGTCATAGGATAGCTCTTCCAACAAGCGGAGAAACATTCTTGAACTATTGCTATGTTGTTAATAAATGAGAGAAATGGTGAGCACCATTAAAAAATAGTCCACATAATCCACTCTTGTAGAAGAACAGGCAATATACAAACCTGTCTAGCTAAATATCCTGAATATGTATTAGGATCATGATATAAGGTCAGCATACTGATGGAAATAGAGGCCTGTGTGTCTATTCCTTATGCAGCTTTCTTATGAGATAAAGCATTTCCATAACTTCTTTTGGATTGCACATTTCCTTAAGATAACACAAGACTGATTTCAATCTAACTTAATATCAAAAGTTCTTTGAGGTGTTGCTTTAGATTAGATGTATTCCAAGTTCTCTTCAAAGTAACGATTGAGCTTGTGTGTATTTTGCACACAGCAATCCAAAAAGTGTATTACAAAAAAAAAAAAAATGCAAACTCTGCGCTCCAAATAAATAATTCACATTCACTTACATTGTGTGAATAAATCTGTTCATTCTGGTAACTGAGCTGGGGAAATCACAAAACAAGCTGTAGATTTCGATTCAGAAAGATTTCTTTCTTCTTCTGCTCGAAAGATGTAGCATTTGCTGCTTTTGTTATATAGGTTTCTTCACTTAGAATCTCTTCGTAAATACTTATTTCACTATTGGCTTAATAGTTAGGGAATGTACTCCGAAGCTATTCAGTGGAGGCAGATCAATTTGTCCCGAAGAATTGATTGAAGAAACAGAGTGAACATTGGCCTGTTCAGACCTACAGGTTTTGGAAGAAAGTGGTAACTGGATGAGTCTTAATTTATCTCATTCAGTTTCAACTACAGTTTTATGAGACAAAATCTGCCCCATCACTCTACTTCAATTTCTTTTAAGAAGAACCTACATCTGCCATGATCTGCATATACAGTATATCACAGAAGGGAGTACACCAGAGGTAGGTTTCAGCAGGTTCTGACCAGTTCTGGAGAACTGGTAGCGGAAATTTTGAGTAGTTTGGAGAACCGGTAGTAAAAATTCTGACTGGCCCCACCCCCATCTATTCTCTGCCTCCCAAGTCCCAGCTGACCGGGAGGAAAGGGGGATTTTGCAGTAACCTTCCTCTGGATTGGGATGGGAATGGAGATTTTACAGTATCCTTCCCCTGCCATGCCCAACAAGCCACTCCCACCAAGCCATGCCATGCCCACCAAGACAGAACCGGTAGTAAAAAAATTTGAAATCCACCACTGGAGTACATCCCCTCACATTTTGTAAATATTTAAGTATACCTTTTCATGTGATAACACTGAAGAAATGACACTTGGCTACAATGTAAAATAGTGAGTATACAGCTTGTATAACAGTGTAAATGTGCTGTCCCCTCAAAATAACGCAACACACAGCCATTAATGTCTAAACTGCTGGCAACAAAAGTGAGTATACCCCTAAGTGATAATGTCCAAATGGGGCCAAAGTGTTAATATTTTGTGTAGCCGCCATTATTTTCCAGCACTGCCTTAACCGTCTTTGGTGTAGAGTTCACCAGAGCTTCACAGGTTGCCACTGGAATCCTCTTCCACTCCTCTGTGATGATGTCACAGAGCTGGTGGATGTTAGAGACCTTGTGTACCTCCACCTTCTGTTTCAGGATGCTCCACAGATGCTCAATAGGGTTTAGGTCTGGAGACATGCTTGGCCAGTCCATCACCTTTACCCTCAACTTCTTTATCTGAGGGGGCGTACTCACTTCTGTGATATACCGTAGATAGATGAGAACTGTTTTGGCATGAGGAACATTAGTTTGCATTATATTGTCTGTTGTGCTTAGTCAAAGAAGATAAATATATCTTTTTCTGAGTACCAAGAATGCCTGAAACGGACATTTTAAAATGACTGAATATTTGTCCTTTAGTTCTCAAAGATGCTTTTCCAAAAGGCAAAATGGACTTTCTTGGGGTTTTTTCTTTGAAAACATTGTGCTTCTCCTTCAAGAAGTTTTGATCTGAAGAAGCTTCTTGGATGAGAAGTGAAATGTTTTCAAAGAAAAAAAAATCAAGAAAGTCCAATTGCCTTCTGGGAAAGCATATTTGGAATTTTTAGATTTTTTTGTAACTCCTTTAAATATTCTTGTGCACCATTTCACTTGCCAATGGAGGAAACACTATTTAAGATTATTCTAATTTGGATTAAAATATTCTGCCCCCATTCAGCCAATGGTAAGCAGTGTTAAATCATATCCACTCTGATTTGCCTGCATTGAAAAATGGGAGGAAAATAAATTTGATAGTTAATAATAATACTCCAGTCTGAACATCTGACTCACTGTGCATTGAACAATAATAATAGCAGAGAAAGTAATAGAAAATGAAGAAGCTAAAGGGATTTAGAATTAAAAGAGACAGGCACCTGCCACACAAGATCCAGACTTAACAATTGTCAATAAGAAAGACAAAAAAAAGTCTGGATAGTGGACGTGGCAGAACCTGGAGACAGCAGAAGAGAAGAGAAAGAACTGGAGAAGATAACACAATACAAAGACATGCAAATAGAAATAGAACAACTGGGGGAAAAGATAGTACCAATAGTAATAGACCAGTGGTAGGATTCAATTTTTTTTTTACTACTGGTTCTGTGGGCGTGGCTTGGCGGGCGTGGCAGGGGAAGATTACTGCAAAATCCCCATTTCCTCCTGATCAGCTGGGACTCGGGAGGCAGAGAGTAGATGGGGGCAGGGCCAGTCAGAGGTGGTATTTACCGGTTATCCGAACTACTCAAAATTTCCACTACCGGTTCTCCAGAACTGGTCAGAACCTGCTGAATAGCACCTCTGTAATAGATGCCTTGGGTGCATTCCCAAAACAACTAAAGCACTACCATCAGCATTGACAAATTCACCATCAGTCAATTGCAAAAGGTAGCTGTATTCAGAACAGCTTACATCTTGCAATGTGACACAATCAAACACAACCAAACATCAAATCTAACACAATCAAATATCAACATTTGTCTACTCAGGTTTTTAGGAAGGACTCGAGGTGGACAACAAAGCCAAAACTAGTCTGAACATTTGACTGACTGTGATGAGCCATAATAATAACAATTTCAAAGGAAGATATTTTGGCATAGGCTTGTACTGCTGACAGAAATTGAACTTAAAAAGTATTTAGAAGTGGCAGAGTTGCACTTGTTATTGTAAAACTAGATTAATGCCCTTTTGGCTGTTCCACCATTCTTATCATGCGTTCATTTCTTATTTTGGTTCTAAAAACTCCTCACCAGAGAATGGAGAATCTGATGCAAGACAAATCCAGGCAGATTTCTTTTGCTCCACCGGTTCTGAGGTCGTGATCCAAAAGGTGACTTCAAAGTGGTTTTTGTTCGAAGCCGACAAGGTTCCAGGTAGCAGGAGAAGTTCAACCTGTGTGAGGAAATCCATTTAACAAGCTGCTAAGCATGATTGTGTTGATATGATGAGCGCTTGCTTTTGCTTGCAAGAAAGATGCTACAATTCTCATTTTCATTAATAGTATCACTTGCTACCACCTGTCACTGTAGAATTTAGATTAGGCTTTGTTGATGATCTGAGTAATAACGTGAAATCAAAATGCCTATAAAGCTTTGCAATGTTGAGGAGTAAGAACAAAATCATTAGGTCAATTTTTTATTGTTTTAACTATTTTTTTAATTTGATTCCAGGGGCTGGAAGGATTTTTATCACAGAAATAGAAATCTTATTAGTCGAGCCAAATTTAATATTTTTTTGGGGGGGGCTGTGAGAATAGAATAGAATAGAATTCTTTATTGGCCAAGTGTGATTGGACACACATGGAATTTGTCTTTGGGGCATACACTCTCAGTGTACATAAAAAGACAAGATACATTTGTCAAGAATCATAAGGCACAACATTTAATGATAGTCATAGGGTACAAATAAGCAATCAGATCCTATTAGGAAACAGTCAATATAAATCGTAAGGATACAAGCAACAAGATTACAGTCATACAGTCATAAATGGGAGGAGATGGGTAATAGGAACGAAGAGAAGATTAATAGTAGTGCAGACTTAGTAAATAGTTTGACGGTGTTGAGGGAATTATTTGTTTAGCAGAGTGATGGCATTGGGGAAAAACTGTTCTTGTGTCTAGTTGTTCTGGTGTGCAATACTTGAGGGTAGAAGTTGAAACAATTTATGTTCAGGATGTGAGCAGTCTGTAAATATTTTCACAGCCCTCTTTTTCACTCGTGCAGTATATAGGTCCTCAATGGAAGGCAGGTTGGTAGCAATTGTTTTTTCTGCAATTCTAATTATCCTCTGAAGTCTGTGTCTGTCTTGTTGGGTTGCAGAACCAAACCAGTCAGTTATAAAGGTAAGAGTTATAGAAGTAAGGTTTTATTCTGTGGGAAGCCCCTCCACCCCAGAAGAATGAAATATTTTGGGGAATAATAAAAAAAAGGCAGGATAGAATATTTCCCTAAAGAAGAAATGGGGAAAAAATCTTAAGGGAGGCAGAAACCAACCCCAGTTTCCCTGCTCCAAGCAGAAACTGAGGAGGCCAGCTTTTAGAAATGCAGGAAACTCAAATACAAAGCCCAAAGAAGGTATATAGAAACCCACCCACTCTCAACTCCATTTTGTCAGCTGCCCAGAATTACATGTGGTTAAGGTGACCAATCGTCCTTCTTTAGGGAGGACAGTCCTCCTTTTGTAAGTTCTGTCTCTCTTGAAAAGTGTCCTCCTACATGTCCTCCTTTTCGATATATGAAGACTAATCTGTAACTCTCCATATTCGATCGATGCCGATCCGATCCGTTGCATGTGATGTGACGTATTTGTATTTGACATGGCGATTTGTCAAGGCTTGGTACAGTGTGGCGAGACACAATTATGAGATGCATGCGAGAATTGTTTTGAGAGAGTGCATTGCGCGCAAGTGGCTTTGTTTACTTCTTACCGAAACAGACATGGCACACACACACACACGTGTCCTCCTTCTCATTGTAAAAAAGTTGGTCACCTTACATGTGGTTGGTGGTTCTGCTTCATCAATAAATGGAACCTTTCTTTCCAATCAGCTTCCAGCTTCCATTTTATTTCCAGTGCCTTTTCTCCTGGCTTGGAACTGAACCAGATGGATTTTCCTTCCAACAATTCTGAAGGAAGTTCAAACATTAGCTGTCCGTATGATCGCAAGGTGTGTGGAGGAGGTAGAAAAATTCCTATCATTGTTCACATAAGTATAAAGATCCTTTCTGAATTTTTAAAGAAATTAAATATGGAACTGATGGTTATGGAAATGACTGGGTCAATTATGAGGTAGATGGATTAAACTTGATTCTCAGATATACAATTAAATACTCAGTTGTCCTATTGTACTCCAACAAGGAAAAAATACAAATGATTATGTTCTTTTTTTTTTTTTTAGCAGAATGAAAGGAAATGTCCTGTCAAATTTCCTGGGGATTCAATGAGATGAAATATAGCATATTTGACAGGCAGTAGTGAAAGGATCCCCAACATATATTCTTTTAAAATCTATGATTTGTCGTCTTACTATTTTGAAACAATGAGATTTTCGTGGGGGCGCAGAAATATATCCCTTTAAGAATTGCTGTAGGGATTTTCGTTTTAGTTAGCACTCAGAAACCTCCCAATTAATCCTTCCATCCAAATCAGGACAAAAAATAAAATGCACACCGTTCACTTCAGTGAGCAAAAATATAGTAATGTTTATTTATTGAACATCAGCAATTTTTTTTAAAAAAAAAGGCAAGAGTGAGACAAAGAGTGGCTGCAGCAAGGAAAGAGAGATAAAAAGCGAATAACATACAATAATTATCTATCTATCTCAGAGGTGGTATTCAGCCGGTTCTGACCGGTTTGCCTGAACCGGTAGTGGAAGTCACAAATGGGCCCGCCCACCTGCCCCAACTGTATACCATCCTATTTAGGTACGTTTTTGAGGCCGGGCGCATGCGCGGAAGGTGCACGTGCCAGCAAAGCACATGCGTGGAAGGCTGGGCGCTGTTGTGGCCCGTCAGCGGCCTGTGCAGCTAGTAACTGATTCCGACAGCGAGGAGGCTGGTGTAGTGCTGCGCCAGCAGCCTGTGCAGCTGGCACTCGAGTCAGACAATGAGGAGGCTGGAGAAGATGTGGTGCCAGAGGCGGGGATTCAGCCAGGGCCTTCAGAACCTCCAGAAGCCCCCATAAGTGAAGAGGATGAAGACGAGGAGCCTCTTCTCGATGCTCCATCCTGTGGTTTGTCCCTTGATAGAAAAAAAACAAGATTTTTTTTAAAATAGATCTCTGTCCTGCAAAATGTCCTCTTTATGGCAGATTTTGAAAAAAAAAAGTTTCATGTTGATCTTCACTCACCTTAACTAATCTTTGTTGTTGTTGTTGTTGCTGTTATTTGCCTCAGGAAATATTTTTTTCCAGAGAATTCTAGGATCAGAATGGTAGTCATCACAAAAAGGGCAAGCATTATTATTACAGGTAGTCCTTGACGTCTGACCACAACTGAGGCCAATGAGGCCAAATTTGTTGTTGTTAAGGGAGACATTTGCCCAGCGGTGAAATCCAATTTTTTTTTTTACTACTGGTTCTATGGGCGTGGCTTGCTGGGCGTGGTATGGCTTGCTGGGCGTGGCTTGCTGAGCGTGGCAGGGGAAGGATACTGCAACATCCCCATTCCCTCCCCACTCCTGTGGGAAGGATACTGCAAAATCTCCATTCCCACCCCACTCTGGGGCCAGCCAGAGGTGGTTTTTGCCAGTTCTCCGAACTGCTCAAAATTTCCGCTACCGATTCTCAAGAACCTGTCAGAACCTGTTGGATTTCACCCCTGCATTTGCCCCATTTTACAACCTTTCTTGCCTCAGTTGTTCAGTGAATCACTGCAGTTGATAACTTAGTAAGTTATGTTGTTAAGTGAATCTGGCTCTGTTCTGCCCCAGCTCCGGATTCCCAAGGATTGTGACACACACCAACAGTCCTTATCAAAGTTATAATGTACCAAGAATAAACAAAGTTCGGCAAAGGTTGGCAACCAGCCCAGAAAACAAGATACAATAAGACACCCACTCTCCAAAATGCTCTGTAATAATTACACGTTCTTTCCAGCAAAAAATTACTAACTGCGTGCGACTTAAATAGGCTAAGGTAGTGGCCAATTATCCTCAAGCCTTACTCTCAAGGAGATCTCCTCCGCCTGAGTAGCGACTCCTGCCTTTTGGCAGCCCTGCATGCTCAAGCATTGAGGAGAGACTCCTCCACTTCGCTCTCTCCACTTGAAGGAGCCTCTGGAGGTTCTGAAGGCCCTGGCTGAGTCTCTGCCTCTGGCACCACATCCTCTTCAGCCTCCTCGCTGTCCGATGCGAGCGCTGGCTGCACAGGCTGCTGGCGCGACCCCACACCAGCCTCCTCATCATCGGGATCAGCCACGATCCGCGCAGGCCACTGGCGGGCCACAACAGGCTCCCTCCTTGCCCTTGTTTGTTAGAAGGTCGCAAAAGGGGATTGCATGACCTTGGGACACAACAAAGATCATAAATATGAACCAGTTGCCAAGCATCTGAGTTTCGATCACATGATCGTGGGGATGTTGCAAAGGTCGTAACTGTGAAAAATGGTCATAAATCACTTCTTTCAGTGCCATTGTAACTTTGAATGGTGACTAAATGAACTGTTGTAAGTCAAGGACTGCCTGTATTTTTTTAAAAGAACGTAAAAATGAAAACTTGTGGTGTCAGCCATTTTCCTGGAAATTGTTTGGAACATTACTGAGTCCAGAATTCAGTGGTTAAGGGTAATAAGAACGAAAGTGAATCCCATCAGTAAAACCAGTGGAAGTGTCAGGCGTGAAAGACCAGGATGCAGTACATGTTAAGTTCCAAATAAGTTCCAGATAAACTGATTAATCACTTATGCCAATGCACAGTCAGCTAATGGTTAGCACTGTCTTAACATTTGATAAGGGTTAATGGAATTCAAGAGGGGTTAGACTTGATCTGCTTGTGACAACATAGAGACTCTTGGCCAATTCCTCTTTTGACGCCGTCCCCAGGCTCTGCCACTCCTTCTTCTACAGGAAAGTGAAAATAGGGATTTTTATTGGTTTCTTTGTTAAAGTTTTAGAATGAAGTAAGCATTGTTCACAATCAATTTGTTGTTGTTAGTTGCGAAGTCATACCCGATGCATCGCGACCACTTGGACAACTTTCCTCCAGGCCTTCCTGTTCTCTACCATCCTCTGGGGTCCATTTAAGCTCACGCCGACTGCTTCAGTGACTCCATCCAGCCACCTCATTCTCTGCCGTCCCCTTCTTTTTCTGCCCTCAATTGTTCCCAGCATTAGGCTCTTCTCCAGTGAGTCCTTCCTTCTCATCAGGTGGCCAAAGTATTTGAGTTTCATCTTCAGGATCTGGCCTTCTAAAGAGCAGTCAGGGTTGATCTCCTCTAGGACTGACCAGTTTGATTGCCTTGCAGTCCAAGGGACTCTCAGGAGTCTTCTCCAGCACCATAGTTCAAAGGCCTCAATTCTTTGACGTACAGCCTTCCTTATAGTCCAACTATACATTGCAACTGGGAAAACCTCACAATCAGTACACAACTTTTAAATATTTACACATATCAGAGATACCCCCAATCACTGGGTAGGAAACTGATATGTCTGGATCTGTAACCAATAAAATCAAATATCCCATTTAATAAAAAATGTAATATTTGTGGATGCCAAGCATCAATGATAGAAATGAAATTCTTATTAAAATTCAGATTAGAAGGTAGTCTGCTGCTGTCTTCAATGATTCACGGTTTTAGAAAAGCATATCTAATTAATAAAACAAGACCATAATAATCTGAGGGAGGGAGGGAAAGCTCTTTTCCAATTGGACCGATCAGCTTAAATACTGGGATCTTGGACAGTGATGCAGAGATGAACAGCTCCCTGTGTTCCGTGACTGAAAGTCATCATTAAACTGTCACAGATCAATTATGTCTCCCCAGAGTTTATTAATGGCACTGTTATCACTTTTAATTCCAGGTCACTAATATATAAGGAAGACTGCTCCATGGAGCATAATAGGCCATTGCAAAGATACAGGCTGAATCTTTTTTTTTTTTTTTGCAATTATTTCCCAAGTGGGCTTGGGTAATAGAAGTTATTAAATAAGACCATTGATCTTGGTTAGGCTGATTTGTTAACAAGGAATTTCTTTCCAGCCCCAGTTTGTGGTCCATCTATTACCAGACAAGGGGGAATACAAAGATGAAATAATTATACATTCTTCCTTTTGTGGATAAAGCATCCTTTACCTCCTGGTAAGAGCCTTGGTGGCACAGTGGTTAAAATGCAGTTATTGCAGGCAAACTCTGCCCATTGCTTAGAGTTTGATCCTGATGGAGTTCGGGGTTGACTCAGTCTTCCATCCTTCCAAGATTGATAAATGAGGATCCATATTATTAGGGGCAATATGCTGACATTGTAAACCATCCGGAGAGTGCTTTAAACTGCTATGGGGTGGTATATAAGCTTAGATCCTGTTGCTATTACTATCTTGTTAAAGCAAAAAAGCAAAATAAAGCAATAAATTCAAAAAGTGAAGGTTATGATCTCAGTGTCAGGTTTTAGTGTCGTCTCAAATAAATTGCATTTCCAAACAAATAGTCTTTGATGAAATCTTTCATTTATTAAGCACGACAATCTGGCCCCGACTTCGTCATAGCCAGCACTGACTTCCTGACCCCAATCCTTCCCTTTCCGCTCCCCAATTCTCTGTGTCTCATTGGCCATCTTCCAAATCACTCTCCCCATATCTACTACTTCAGCTCCCAGGAATGTCCCCCCTCCCATCCCATCTCCTAGGGGATATTATCTACAGGGAAAATAAGTAGATGAAAAGTCAAGTGTCCTCTTGCCAGCTGCCCCCTCTTCTCCTCCTTATGTCAGCACTGGAACGAATGTAGTTTGGAGTGCTGACACTCAGTGCACTAGGGAAAACGAAACTGCTGACAGGAAAATGTACTTGCCCAGTGACTTCTTTTTGATCGCTTTCAGAAGGAACTGGAATCTTCCAGACTCCCTATCCCAACTGGGTCCATGGTCATCCAAAAGTCATCCTGGGTCATTCCTAAGTGCTCCCATTCAAATCCGAGGAGCCGCACTACTGAAGAGCCAGCTTTGGCAGTGAAAACAGCAGATTGTCAGTAAGAGAAAAGAAAGTCTCTTACTGTGCAGCAGCCATCTTGGGGAGGAGTCCACCACTGCTATCCTGTAGAGCAACAGTGGGAAATTAATGTTCCCAAGGGGGTCATATGAAGACCTGGGACTGTTGTGGAAGACCAAACCAACAGTTTCTGGCTGTGTTTCACTACTCTCCCACAAGACCATGCTTCGACTGAATGATGGTGGGTGGTTGACCACAGGTCCCCTCACACAATAACCTCTGTTGCCATCTCCTCAGGCTGCTCCAGGTGAGGGGTAAGCTCTGTGCAGGGGCAGAAAAGCTCTTTCTTCTTTTGCCCTCCATGTCCACCAGCCAACTGAAGGAGCGCATGGCAACTGCACAGAGCTGGACCCCAACTCAGATTCTTCTCATGTTTACAGTGTGATTGTTTACATTTGATTTGTTAATTTCCTCACAAGGGCCAGACAGAGTCAGGCAAAAGCCCGGACTGCAGACATACAATATTTCATTCATGTTTTTTAGTTAAATTCTGAGTATAAGTACCACTTTTTTGACAATTTTTGACATGTTTAGACATTCTTTTACAGATGTACTTTTCACTGAAGTTTTTTTTAAAAAACCAAATAAAGATTTTGCTGTGTAATTCTTGATGCTTTCTGACCTTGGTTGTTTGTTTGCAGATGTTTCGTTACTCAACTAGATAATACATGGATGATATTACTTAGTTGCAGTGGTGAAATCCAAATTCTTTTACTACTGGTTCTGTGGCTTGGTGGGCATGGTGTGGCTTGGAGGGTGTGGCTTGGTGGGCGTGTCAGGGGAAGGATACTGCAAAATCCCCATTCCCTTCCCACTCCTGGGGGAAGGATATTGCAAAATCTCCATTCCCACCCCACTCTGGGGCCAGTTAGAGGTGGCATTTGCCGGTTCTCTGAACCGCTCAAAATTTCCGCTACCAGTTCTCCAGAACCTGTCAGAACCTGTTGGATTTCATTCTTGCTTAGGTTTTTTTTTTTTATTATTATTATTATTATTATTTTTATTTGATTTATATGCCGTCCTTCTCTGGAGACTCAGGGCGGCTTACAATGTGCTCAGCAATAGCCTTCATCCTTTTTGTATATTTATACAAAGTCAGCTTATTGCTCCCACAACTAGGTCCTCAATTTACCTACCTTAGAAAGGATGGAAGGCTGAGTCAACCTTGTTGGGTAATGAAATATCTGCAAGCAAAAACCAAGGTCAGAAAACACCAAAAACTCCACCTTTCAGTCCTGATATGGTTGTCCTACTGATATTTCTAATATTGAAACAAATTCCACTGCAGTTCAAAAGTAGGAGCTTTTGAAATCCATTTCCCTAGAAATCCATGGTGGATTTCTTTAATATCCAAAGTGGGCTTGTTTTTGGACAATCTTCCAATAATCAGTTAATAGGTAAGTAAGTCATTTCTTGATTGATTTCCTGAGTAACAATAATCTTCCATTCCTAGCATCCCAACAGAAAACAATAGAAATAGCCATCAACTTAAGGGTGCATACAGGGTTAAATCCTCCATGGTTTGTCACCGGTATGCTGCCTGAGCAATGCGCAGCAAATGCACGCTGTGCACGCATGGACAATGCGCACCAAACATGTGCTTCGCATGGAAAAAGGACACTTAACAAGGTAAGTAGAACAGTGAGGGTGGGGAACAGCTGTGCCGCACAATTTAGATTGGGTAGAAAGCAGGAATTCCTGCTTTCTAGTGAATATAAATTGCGCAGCACAGCTGATCGTTGGAAATACAGGTTTGGACAACTGGTAGTTTTTTTTTTTACTACCAGTTCGCCCGAACCGGTGCGAACCAGTAGGATTTCACCACTGGTTGTATATCTACCTGAAATTACTTTATAATGTTGCAAGTATCCCAAGGCTGTTTTAAACAGCCAAAGACCCCACTAATATTTTAGTTTGCGGTTGAAGCTTGTCAAATGTCTTAGTAAAACAGAATACCTAGAAATCAAGTAAATTCTCTTCATTATTCATAGTATTCTGGATGGGTATCACACTCAATGACTCCGGAATGCGAAAAATAGCCTCAACATTTATTAATTTTTACTTGAAAGAACCATGGGGTTGTTGGTTTTTTTTCTGTATTATTTCTTGGGTCATGATTTTCAAGTAGCATTTAGTAAATCCTACTCTGCTCTTTCAACAGAGATTTATATTTTCTGTAATGTGCCTGGGATAAGGATTAGCCAAGGTGATAGGAAGTATGTGGGAAGGATTTGTAAATGGATTTTCACTTCCTAAATATAAGGCTATATGGTTTCTCTTTTTGACATGCCGGTGACATAACCTGATGCTTACTTAGGGATCACTGTAAGGTTCATATGCTGCATGAATTTTGGGGATGTTCTTAAAGAAACACACCATATTTTCCTATTCTGGAAAACTTAATTATCTTGTACATTATGAGCTACGGTGGCGCAATGGTGTTAGAGTGCAGTAGTGCAGGCTACTTCTGCTGACTGCTGGATCCAGCCCGCAGGGTATTTAGATCTGGCCTGCAAGGCCTCCTGGGAAACAGTGAAAGATTGGCCCACCATGCTTCTGCCAGCAAAAACAGGCTCCCAAACTCAATTTTTGGCTGCCATGGCCTCCTGCAACCCTCTTTCAGTGAAAACAGAGCTCAAAAGAGCCATGTGTGAGCTCTGTTTTCTCTGGCAGAGGGTTGCAGGAGGCCGTAGTAGCAGAAAACAGAGCTCGGGAGCCTGTTTTTGCTGGCAGAAGCACCACGGGCCAGTCCTTCACTGTTTCCAGTGGTGGGCTGCTCCCGGTTCGGTCCGGTTCTATAGAACCAGTAGTAAAACCAGCAGGAGGTTCCGTCCACCCGGCACAATATCATCATGGGGTGATCTGATCATGCACAGAAGTGAAGCAAAGCACACGCGTGCGCAGTCCCGTTGCAAACCGGTAGTAAAGGTAAGTAGAACCCACCCTGGGTGGCACCACAGGCCAGAGCTAAGTACCCTATGGGCCTTGAGTTTGACACCCCTGTTGTAGATGGTGCTGAGAAAATAGGACTATCAATATTATTCAATATGATAGCTCAGCAGAAGCAAAGACATTTCATTTTTGAATATCAGACTCTAGGCACAATTATCAGGAGTTGATAATCGTCTTCACTTTTCTTTTTGACCTTGTCATTGGCATCTAGGTAGTGGCTGGCAGACTTCAGATCTAATCCAGCAAAGGGCATAGTTATATTATTTTGTTTCACATTGATACTTTCGTTCCACTGTTCTGTTAATCATCATATGTGGCAATTCTCTTTAAAGTATCAGAGAGAGATTTTTTCTCACTTTTATAGCCTGAAAGAATTTAAGAATTTAACAGGGAGAATGGATTGAAGGTCAGAGAAAGAACTGGGGAAAGGAGAGGAGATTTGCAATTTGAAGAATATTTTTTAACAGAATAACAAAGTTTGAAGGGACCTTGGAGGTCTTCTAGTCCAAAACCCTGCTCAAGCAGGAAACCCTATACCAGTGATGGTGAACATATGGCACACGTGCCACAGATGGCACGTGTAGCCATATCAGTGGGCACGCGAACTCAGCTCCAGCACACATGCACGCGGCAGCCACTTGATTTTTGGGCCTTCTGGGCCCACCAGAAGTAGGGAAACAGGTTGTTTCCTGCCTCTGGAGGGCCTCGGGGGGGGGGGTGATGGGAAAGGCCCATTTTTCTCTCCCACCTGGCTCCAGAGCCTTTCTAGGAATCTGGGGTGGGCGAAAACGGCTTTCCCCACCCCCCGGAGGCCCTCCAGAGGCCAGAAGTGGGACCAGAAGTTGGCAAACGGGTCGTTTTTAACCTCCGGAGGACCTCTGGGGGGGGTGGAGAAGGCCGTTTTCACCCTGACCAGATTCCTAGAGAGGCTCTGGAGGCTGGGGACAGCAAAAAATGGGTCTTCTGGTCCCACCGGAAGTTGGCAAATGGACCATTTCTGGCCTCCAGAGGACCTCAGAGGGGATGGGGAAGGCCGTTTTTGCCCTCCCCAGACTCCTAGAGAAGCTCTGGAGCCAGGTGAGAGAGAAAAACAGGCCTACCGGGCCATCACGTGCCAGCAGTGGGGGGAGAGGGGGGTGGGTCACGCATGCAAGCGTGGGGGCGGGGAACATAGAATTATGGGTGTCGGCATGTGCGACCATGACCCCCCCAACCCCTTCCTGGCACGCGATGGCAAAAAGGTTAGCCATCACTGCCCTATACCATTCCAGACAAATGGCTGTCCAATCTCTTCTTAAAACCCTCTCATGATGGAGCACCACAACTTCTGGAGGCAAAGCTGATTCATTATTTTCACTGTCAAGAAATTTCTCGTTAGTTCAAGGTTGCTTCTCAACTTGATTTATTTCTATCCATGGTTTCTTGTCTTGCCTTCTGGTGCTTTGGAAAATAGGTTGATCCCCACTTCTTTGTGGCAGCCCCTCAAATATTGGAAGACTGTTATGATGTCACCCCTACTCATTCTTTCCATTAAACTAGACATACTCAATTCCTCTAACCGCTCTTCATATGTTTTAGCCTCCAGTCCCCTAATCATCTTTGTTGTTCTTCTCTGCACTCTCTAGAGTCTCCACGTCTTTTTTTATAATATGTGCGACCAAAACAGGATGTAGTATTCCAGGTATGGCCTTACTAAGGCTTTATAAAGCGGCACTTTATAAATGATGCAGTATTCTTACTAAGGATATTAAATATCCTTTTTTTTTCCTGCTTGCAGTGAAAATTCTGGTCTTTTAGTTTACTTTATTGTCATTGCACATGGTACAATGAAATTAAATGCCGAGTTCAGTGTACATTATAACTATAAAAATAAAAACACAAACATACATCCTTTACATTCTATATAATTGAAATTGAAAACCCGATATTGCACTATACCATAGAATTCAATATGGTTATTGCCCTGGGATTCTGCCTATTTGTCCTTGTTTTTATTATCCTGTACCGTCTGCCAGATGGTAATAATTCAAAAAAAGGGTGCCCAGGATGAGATTAGATGGATCTTTAAGAATGTTTTGAACTTTCTTAAGGCAGTGGGAGCTATAAAGTTCTTCCAAAGAGGAAAGAAGACAACTAATGATCCTCAGGGCAATGACGTTGACCCTCTGGAGTGCTGTCCTATGTGCCACTGTGCAGCATTTTGTGCAGATTTTGACACAAGTCTGCTAAGATGGTGTAACAATGACCAGAATTTTCCATAGGATTTTGTGGGATCATACTCAGGGCCTTCTAGACCAGGGATTTCCAACCTTGGCAACTTTAAGCCTGGCAGACTTCAATGGCTGGGGAATTCTGGGAGTTGAAGTCCACCAGGCTTAAAGTTGCCAAGGTTGGAGACCCCTGTTCTAGACCAGCATTTGCCTCCATCCGATGTGAGGATGGTCCTTCACTTCAACACCTTTAAAAAGGGTTGTCATTGTTATAAAAATAGGAAGGCCCCACTACATGCCACCTTGAGTCTCTGGAGGCGAGTCTTATTGTGAATGTAATAAACAGCTAAATAACATCAGAGGACAGAGATGCCCATGGCAACTAACTTTGAAAACTTCACATAACTTCCTAAATTAGAAACAGTATATTTTTAGCCTGGTGAATAAAAATAGCTACCCAACCTTGTGAGCTTTCTCATTTGCTTCCAAATCAGAATGATGTAAAATGCAGGCCTAGATAAATAGGAAGACTAGCTGTCTGTCTTCAGAAATTTAATAAAACCTAATAAAAGTATAAAGTACTGAAGCCTGAAATGGAGAATGTTTTTTTAAAGGAAGTATTTATGCAATTTATAAACCCTCTAGACCAGAGGTGGGTTTCAGCAGGTTCTGACCTGTTCTGGAGAACCGGTAGTGGAAATTTTGAGTAGTTCGGAGAACCGGTAGTAAAAATTCTGACTGGCCCCACCCCCATCTATTCTCTGCCTCCCAAGTCCCAGCTGATCAGGAGGAAATGGAGATTTTACAGTATCCTTCCCCTGCCACGCCCACCAAGCTACGCCCACCAAGCCACACCCACAGAACCGGTAGTAAAAAAATTTGAAACCCACCACTGTTCTAGACCTCTTAGTGATGCTGAGTGGCATACAGCTCTAAAATACAGTATATAGGTAGTCCTCGACTTGCGACCACAATTGAGCCCAACATTTCTCTTGTTAAGTGAGACATTTGTTTAGTGAGTTTTGCCCCATTTTACGACCTTTCATGCCACAGTTGTTAAGCGAATCACTGCAGGCGTTAAGTTAGTAACATGGTTGTTAAGTGAATCTGGCTTCCCCATTGACTTCGCTTGTTAGAAAGTCGCAAGTGGAGATCACATGATCCCAGGACTCTGCAACCAACATAAATATGCATCAGTTGCCAAGCGTCTGAGTTTTGATCACGTGACCATGGGGATGCTACAATGGTTGTAAGTGTGAGAAATAGTCATAAGTCACTTTTTTCACTGCCACTATAACTTTAGTTGGAACATTTTCTCTCTTTTCTTAATACTTCTCCCCCCCACCCCCCAGTTCTTCACTCTTGACACAGGAGGCTGTCAGGAAAGGAACATATTGCTCTTACCAGACGTTGAAATTGATTGCTTTAATTTTGAAATGATGCCAAAGGTGTCTCATGTGCTCCCTTGGACTCACACCGCCTACTCATAAGTCTTCGGGATCAACGAGTTGGCCAAAATCCATACGTGAATCATTCAATGCCTGCACTGCACCCATCAGAAGTTCCTGTCCTGTGTTGATGCCAGCTGGACGCTAAGCCAGTTTAAGACATTTCTGTCTGGATCAGTGGTGGGTTCCTCCCGGTTCGGCCCGGTTCAACCGAGCCGGTAGCGGTGACATATGAAGTCACTGAACCGGTTCTCTTTGTTTGGGAGCTGGGGGGGGCGCCCCTCCCCACACGTTATTCTTACCTTTTATTTGGCCCCACCCCCAATCTATTCTCTGCCTCCCGAGTCCCACCTGATCGGCTAGAAGGAAAAAACCTGTTTAAACTCTTGCCAAGGGGTTTCAAAGAGCCGCCCTACAGCTGATCAGTGTTAAAAGGCAGTGTGGTGGTAGACCACTGTGCTCGAAAAACAAATGGGTAGACCGGGACGCTCCAAGAACAAATGGGCAGACCGGTACAGCTCTGCAAGCAGTTAAAAGCCTGGTAGACCAGTACCTCTGCTAAATCCTAAAGAATTGTCACATGACCATCAAACCAGGCCCACAAAATAAGCCACGCCCACAGAACCAGTAGTAAAAAATTTTAGAACCCACCCCTGGTCTGGATGGTGATATTTTGGCACTGACTTGCCCAGTTCTAACTCTAGACTGCGGGCTGATGCACTTTACCATCGGATAAAAGTCTGTAGAGATATTCTCAGTCATCCAGGTCATGGTTGTCCTAAAGGTGCTTTTTCAGGAGGCAAAAGAGCTTTCTTGATTTTCTTTTTTTTTTTTTTAAGTTTTTTAAATTTTTTACACAAACAAACAAACAATGTTATTTTTTCTGAACAGAGTATTGGCTGGTTCACAGATTTAAACAGTTTTTAGTCATTTCAACTAAATTTGCAATTTATAAATTCCCTTTTTGCCATAATATTTATTCTATTTTTTAAAAACCAATGTTACCCTTCATCCTAACCTCTAATCTTAACCAAATTCAATTTTTCCCTTCATCTCTATATTAAACCCCTTAAATTTAAAATCTCACATAATATAATTCCTAATATTTCCTTATATTCCCTTAATATAATATAATATATTTTAATTGTTTTTAATATTTGTATTTCATGTTTTTAATTCTGGCTGTGCACTGCCCTGAGTCCTCAGGGAGAAGGGCGGTATATAAATTGAAAAATAAAATAAAATAAAATAAAAATAAAATAAAATATAATCACTAATGTTTTCCATTGTCAGCTATTTCAATATCCAACATCTTAATACAAATCAATTAATTATGTGGTGTTTCAATCATTCATTTCTTATAAAAATAATAAACCCAATTCTTTTATATCATACATTTCCTTAAATCTTATTCCAAATCATACAATCCAACATCTTAATGAAAATCAGTTAATTATATAGCCATCTTTTCTCTTTATATATACAATATATAAAAAAGACCTTCTTGTTTTTCTTTGAAGACGTTTCTTGGAGGAGAAGCGAAAGGTCTTCAAAGAAAAACAAGAAACTCCAGTTGCCTCCTGAAACAGCATCTTTAGGATTACCATTGGATAATTTCCTGGAAGACATGGCCTCCCAACTTCCCGATTCAGGAAAGCCATTGTCAATCTCTTTTCTTTTCTGAATGAATGTTTTAGGAAAGATGCACTTTAGAAGGGGAAGCCAGGTTCACTTAACCACTGGGTTACTGACATAACAACGACAGTGATTCACTTAACAACTGTGGCAAGAGAGGTCATAAAATGGGGCAAAACTGACTTAGAGGCTTTCTTGCTTAGCAACAGAAATTTTGGGCTCAATTGTGGTCTTAAGTCAAGGATGACCTGTACTTACATTCAGTTAGCAATGTATAGGGTTGTTTCTTCTTCTTCTTCTTCTTCTTCTTCTTCTTCTTCTTCTTCTTCTTCTTCTTCTTCTTCTTCTTCTTCTTCTTCTTCTTCTTCTTCTTCTTCTTCTTCTTCTTCTTCTTCGTAATTTCCATAAATCCAGCTATTGAATCTGATCTAGGATTGTTTCATTTCAAGCTTTGCCTTTAAGAAATAATTATATATAAAGTAATACGGAAAACTTTGCTGAATTGTTTAATTATTCAGACTCTAATGTGATAGACTGAATGTTCTGCAGTCTCATAGTGAGGTTCACAGCAAAACCGTCCAGAGGTGGGTTTCATATAATTATATCACCGGTTTGCCACGCACCGAAAATGTGAGCTCACGCGCCATCCGTGCATGTGTGCAGCCTTCCACGCATGCGCTTTGCTCACGTGCATGGCTTGCATGCATGCACATGGCTTAGAAACGTGGCTAAATAGGACGGCATAGTGCCGGGGCAGGCAGGTTGCCACAACCGATTCACCCGAACTGGTCCAAACCAGCTGAATATCACCACTAATACAGTCCCATAATCAACCTTGGTTGCCTACTTCAACTGATAACTAACAAATGCATTAAACTGTACTTCCTGAGAATGCTCAGGAAGATAAATCTATCTCAGCATCTACTTCTGTCCTACTATTGCAGCACCATTGAGAGTGTCCTGACATACGGTATTCTTGCATGGTATGGGAGCAGCTCTGTAGCAGACAAAAGAAGCTCTACAGAGAATCATTAAAACTGCCCAGAATATCATCGGGCTCCAGCTACCAGCCCTGTTTGCCATCTTTGAATCTCGCTGTTTGAGGAAGTTGCATAATATTCTCAGAGACTCTTCCCATCCTGCTTACAATCTTTTTGGACTGTTGCCTTCTGGCAGAAGATACAGAACAATTAAAATTTGGACCACACAAACTGGACAAACTGGACATGTATTGAAATGGGTGTTTATATGTTTTTATGTTTTGTACGTTTCATTCTTCTGTTTAGTTTATACTTATAAACAAAAATTGGAAAAAAAAAAGGTGAAAAAAAAAAACTTGGACCACACATTTTCTGAACAGTTTTTATCCCAGAGCTATAATTGCACTCAACAAGGAACTAAAGAGCCACCATTAGTGAGTTGTTGGACAGCATTACTTGGTCTGTTGTGTGAATGTTTGGGTGGTTTAGGAGCGGGGAATTTGTGGTGGGGAGTGGGTGTTTGGGGATTGTTATGTGTGTTTGACCTGGTCTTTGGGTGTTAAGTGAATTTCGTTGTATGGGTATACTGTGTATACATGTACAATGACAATAAAGTTATTATTATTTACTTTATTCATTAAACATGAAACTCAGTCAACTGAACATTCAAAAATGCATCACAAATACCACTGACTGGTGCTAATGGTTGATTCGGATTGTTGCCAGCACTCTAGGTATCAACCAAGTACCTTCTTAAGATGTACAATGTTCCAAGTAGCACAGTTTTTTGCAGTTATTTATTTATTAGTTTGATTTATATGCCGTCCTTCTCCAGAGACTCAGGGCAGCTTACAATGCATTGAGCAATAGCCTTCATACTTTTGTATATACCTGCTTAGTAGGGCTTTCGGCCCTCCCTAAGTGGTGTTCTTTTTTATACAAAGTCAGTTTATTGCCCCCACAATCCGGGTCTTCATTTTACCTACCTCGAAAGGATGGAAGGCTGAGTCAACCTTGAGCCTGGTGAGATTTGAATTTGCAGTAATTGTAGGCAGTTGGCAACTAAGTGCTACTTTAACAGCACTTAGTCCACTGCGTCACCAAGTTCCGCTGGTGTTATTGCAGGAAGCTGCCATTTGTGGATGTATCTTATAAAATTCTTGGACATAGTACCAAGTGCCCCGATGACGATGGGTATCACTGTTACATGTTTCATCCATAGCAGTGTAGTTTCGATGGCCAGGTCGTGATATTTCATGATTTTTTTCCAGTTCTTTTTCTTCGACTCTGGCATCTCCTGGTACCGCAATGTCAGTAAATTGTACGTTTCGGTTTTCGACAACTGTGGTATCTGGCATGTTGTGTTCCAAGTGACGATCTGTCTGTATTCAAAAGTCCCACAAGATCTTCACCTTCTCATTTTCTATAACTTTTTCTACTTTATGTTCCCATGACTTTTTGGATACAGGAAAGTCGTATTTTGTACATAATGTCCAGTGGACTAATTTAGCAACTCGGTCATGTCTAGCTTTATAATCAGTTTTTGCGATTTTTCTGCATTATTATTATTATTATTAGTTAATCTTTAGTGAGATTCACAGCCTTTGAGGCTGGTTAATAGTTCAGCAGCTCGAGTCCTAACCAAGGACCTAGGAACTGTTAAGGTATCGTCGGAGGATGTAAGCTGTTCTGAGTAAGGTGTTTTTTTTGTAGAGTCAAAATGCTCAAGTTATTATTATTATTATTATTATTATTATTATTATTATTATTATTATTATTATTATTATTATTATTATTATATAATCTTTAGTGAGATTCACAGCCTTTGAGGCTGGTTAATAGTTCAGCAGCTCGAGTCCTAACCAAGGACCTAGGAACTGTTAAGGTATCGTCGGAGGATGTAAGCTGTTCTGAGTAAGGTGGTATTATTATTATTATTATTATTATTATTATTATTATTATTATTATTATTATTATTATTATTATATAATCTTTAGTGAGATTCACAGCCTTTGAGGCTGGTTAATAGCTCAGCAGCTCGAGTCCTAACCAAGGACCTAGGAACTGTTAAGGTATCGTCGGAGGATGTAAGCTGTTCTGAGTAAGGTGTTTTTTTTGTAGAGTCAAAATGTTCAAATTATTATTATTATTATTATTATTATTATTATTATTATTATTATTATTATTATATAATCTTTAGTGAGATTCACAGCCTTTGAGGCTGGTTAATAGTTCAGCAGCTCGAGTCCTAACCAAGGACCTAGGAACTGTTAAGGTATCGTCGGAGGATGTAAGCTGTTCTGAGTAAGGTGGTATTATTATTATTATTATTATTATTATTATTATTATTATTATTATTATTATTATTATATAATCTTTAGTGAGATTCACAGCCTTTGAGGCTGGTTAATAGCTCAGCAGCTCGAGTCCTAACCAAGGACCTAGGAACTGTTAAGGTATCGTCGGAGGATGTAAGCTGTTCTGAGTAAGGTGTTTTTTTTGTAGAGTCAAAATGTTCAAATTATTATTATTATTATTATTATTATTATTATTATTATTATTATTATTATTATTATTATTATATAATCTTTAGTGAGATTCACAGCCTTTGAGGCTGGTTAATAGCTCAGCAGCTCGAGTCCTAACCAAGGACCTAGGAACTGCTAAGGTATCGTCGGAGGATGTAAGCTGTTCCGAGTAAGGTGGTATTATTATTATTATTATTATTATTATTATTATTATTATTATTATTATTATTATTACTATTTTTGCCTATCATAACCTATCAAAGACCTTCTAGGTCTTTTAATGAGCTGTTCCATTATGAGGGCATAAACCACTTAATGAAAAGTTGTAGCCCAGAGAGGGAAACCTTTGATCTACAGATACTACTGAGCAACTATTTTGAGTAGAACCAGTAGGAATGAAGAATGCTGGGATTTGTAGTTCAGCCCCAGGTTCTTCATCTCTTTTGGCAAGATTAGGTGCCCTTTCACCTGAAATTCTGTCCATCTCTAAATTATTAAATTTGTCAGTGGGAGTAAATATTGATTCAATTGCACAAATTTTGGAGATCTGCTGAAAGGATTTGCTGGTTATCTTTAGTGGCAGGCTTTGAAAAGCATCCCCAAAGTCTTCAGCTGTTTTAGGGGAACATTATCAAGGTGGGAATTTTGAAGGTGCGTGGAAGGTGAGTGGGGCAGCGGTGGTGAAAAGGCGCATACTGAAGTTTCAGCATCTTTATTGTTTCCAGATTGAATTCTGGTCCATTAAGCAGGGGCTTTTAATTGGATAATGCAATTTCAGAAATATGGTGAATAATAAGTTCATTACACCTATTATCTAGTGGATGATTACAAAGGATGTGCGGGAGAAAAGGATATTAACCGAGAAGCCTTTGTTGCCTTAAACACCTTCTCCACGATCTGCAGACTTATAAATCTTTAATCACAAAGACTTCCTCCTGAATCCTTGGCTCTTGTGATAAAAAAAAAAACAATTGTGGCAGTTTTCAAATGGATACTGATGTTCTGAAAGGAAAGTTCATTTATTGAGGAAGTTTGCATGGCTTTAAAAGGCAAACAAACAAAGCCCACCAGAATTTTTAACCAGTGATCAGGGGTGGGTTCTACTCAGTGGTGGGTTCCTCCCGGTTCGGCCCGGTTCAGCTGAGCCGGTAGCGGTGTCGATATGACATCACCGAACTGGTTCTCTTTGTTTGGGAGGTGGGCCCTCCTGCCCCCCCCCCGTGTTATTCTTACCTTTTATTTGGCTCCGCCCCCAATTTTTCGCTGCCTCCCGAGTCCCAGCTGATCGGCTGGAAGGAAAGAAACTGTTTAAACTCTTGCCGTGGGGCTTCAAAGGGCCGCCCTACAGTTGATCAGTGTTAAAAGGCAGTGCGGTGGTAGAGCAGTGCTCGAAAAACAAATGAGTAGACCGGTGCCTCCAAAAACAAATGAGTAGACCAGAATGCTCCAAGAACAAATGGGTAGACCAGTACAGCTCTGCAATAAGTTAAAAGCCTGGTAGATCAGTACCTTTGCTAAACCCTAAAGAATTGTCACATGACCATCAAACCATGCCCACAAAATAAGCCACACCCACAGAACCAGTAGTCAAAAGTTTTAGAACCCACCCCTGGTTCTACTTACCTTTACTACCGGTTCGCAATGGGGCCGCAAGCTAACCTGATCTCATGGTTTTTGTAACCATCTGTTTTGTCATAATTTCTTTACTTACTCTTTCTGGTGTGAGAACCAGCTCTTGTATTACAGGCAAGCTGAGATAGCCAACTTTTATTATTTTTGTCATCCCCTTCCAGCTTCTTGCTTCTCTGGTCCACCTTATCACTTCTTAGCATCTTTTTTTCACTGAAGTTAACTTTTCCATTGCTTATAAGTCTATCCACATTGCTCCATAAGTCCTCATTTGCTCCCCCTTCTTGTTGTCAAACTGGTTCTCCTCTTCCCCCACATCACTGATCTTTACATTAACCTGACTTCAGTGGTGAAATCCAATTTTTTTTACTACCGGTTCTGTGGGCGTGGCTTGGTGGGTGTGACAGGGGAAGGATACGGCAAAATCTCCATTTCCACCACACTCCTGGGGGAAGTATATTGCAAAATCTCCGAACTGCTCAAAATTTCCGCTACTGGTTCTCCAGAACCTGTCAGAACCTCCTGGATTTCATCCCTGCCTGACTTACTCCTTACTCCTGAGTCGTCCTTTTTGCTTTAGCTACTCTTGCCTTTTGGCAGCTCTTTGCATGCGTGCACTAGGAACAGACTCCTCCTATTCCTCTGCCTCTCTGCTATCCACCTCTGGAGCCTCCAGAGTCTGTGCATCGCTCCCAGATGGCCCTGGCCCCATCTCTGCCTCCAACGCAGAGCCCTCATCCAGGCCTTCCCCCTGACTCCAGGACGGGCCCATTGTCCTCCCCAACCTCCTCACTGCCTGACTCCGCTGCCAGCTCCGTAGGCTGCTGGCAGACCACAACAGTTTTAAGTTCTAGCAGCAGAAAACAAGAACCAAAACCGCTGAGAACAGATATTTGTGAAGTCGGACACATAAAAGGGAAAAAAAAAAGGAAGACAGTTGTGAGCAAGTCTCCCCTTCTCTTCATTCCCACCGCAATCAATCAGATAATTCCCATGCTAGAACTTAAGCCCGTGCTCCAGCAATCAGTCCCTTGCAGTCTCTAATTACGTCTGCAATTCTGAATGGCCCCCGTGGTGAAAAATGAGCTTTGTGTCCAATAAGCTGCATTCTTAGATAAAATATGAGCACTTATTTAAAGTACGACCTCCACTCCGGATGCCAGACTGAGAGTGTACCAAAGTAATAAGAAGGCAGATGTCTTGAGATTAATAGGGAAAAAAAAAAAAACCCTATGTCATCTGGGCAACCTGGCAACCAGCTCATTTTGGGGGAAATTTCACCCTCTGCTCTTTGGATTGCTCATTAATTGCCATAGCACTAAAATAGCCACCCATGCGTTCCCCTTTGGTCTGCATTAAAGCAGAAGAAGCGACGTATGAATTTATTCTTAGCAGAAGCCCATTCAAAACAGGATCAATCTATCCCCCCCTCCCCCCGCCCCGGGCGGGAGGGGAGAGAAGAGAGTTTGCTGGAACAATTTTGATGGTTTCTGTTATGACTAAACATTATGATTTACCTTTTAGGGGCCTTCTTTTCTTTGCCAAGCTTCCGAATAAGGAGGTTTCCTCTCACCCTTCTATAGCATTTTACAATGAATTGCACAAAGCAAAGAAATGTCCTTAAGCTTGGTACCAAGTGGGTTGACACCCCCCCCGCCTCCCTGCCCTCCCAATTATTCTGTAATTCACACCCTGCAGGCTGGAAAGCTCCTGAGTCACCACAGTAGGGAAAATAAATGATTAGGACTTGCTGGTGTCTGCAGGGAAGGCAAAATTATGTTCTGCAGGGAAAGTCAAGAAGCTTTGTAGAGATGTACTGAGCTGAGTCTTCTCCCTGCTTGGGAATAAACATCTGTTATTTGAACGTTGCATCGCCACTTTGAAATTCTTCATCGGTATTACTACTACTACTATTACTATTACTATTACTATTACTATTACTACTACTTCTTCTTCTTCTTCTTCTTCTTCTTCTTCTTCTTCTTCTTCTTCTTCTTCTTCTTCTTCTTCTTCTTCTTCCTCTTCCTCTTCCTCTTCCCCTTCCCCTTCCCCTCCTCCTCCTCCTCCTCCTCCTCCTCCTCCTCCTCCTCCTCCTCCTCCTCCTCCTCCTATGGCATATCTGTGGGAATGCGAGTGTTGCTTTAGCTCAGCTCTAGCGCACATGCACGCGCTGGCCAGCTGATTTTCAGGCCTTCTGGTCCCACTGGAGGTTGGGAAACAGGCCATTTCTGGCCTCCGGAGGGCCTCTGGGGGGTTGAGGGTGGCCGTTTTCATCCTCCCCAGGCTCCAAGAAAACCTCTGGATCTGGATGGGGAGGAACAGGCTCAAGCTCAACCCTTCCAAGACTGAGTGGCTGTGGCTCCCGGCATCCCGATATAGTCAGTTGACTCCATCACTGACTATTGGGGGGGACGAGTCTTTGGCCCCCACTGAAAGGGCTCGCAATCTGGGAGTCCTCCTGGATAGGCAGCTGTCTTTGGAGGAACATCTGACGGCTGTTACCAGGGGGACCTTTTATCAGGTTCGCCTGATTCGCCAGTTGCGGCCCTTTCTTGATCGGGATTCCCTGTGCACAGTCACTCATGCCCTCGTCACCTCTCGCCTTGACTACTGCAACGCTCTCTACATGGGGCTCCCCTTGAGGAGCACCCGGAGGCTCCAGCTGGTCCAGAACGCAGCAGAGCGGGTAGTGATGGGAGCAGCATGGCGCTCCCATGTAACACCGCTCCTGCGCGAGTTGCACTGGCTCCCGGTGGTCTTCCGGGTGCACTTCAAAGTGTTGGTTATCACCTTTAAAGTGCTCCATGGCATAGGGCCTAGCTATCTTCGAGATAGCTGCTGCTACCGACGACCTCCCATCGACCCGTGCGCTCCCACAGAGACGGCCTCCTCGGGGTGCCATCAGCCAAACAGTGTAGGCTGGTGACCCCCAGGGGGAGGGCCTTCTCTGTGGGGGCACCTACCCTCTGGAATCAGCTGCCCCCAGAGATAAGGAGAATCCAAGACCTCAGTGCCTTCCGTCGTGCCCTTAAAACCCATTTTTTCAAGCAAGCCGGGCTGGCTTAAGAAGAAATTTTAAATGTTTTAATTGATAATGAGTTTTAATTGGGCCAAATTTATATATCTTTTAATTGTTTTTAATATTTGTACTGCATGTTTTTTAATTCTGGCTGTACACCGCCCTGAGTCCTCAGGGAGAAGGGCGGTATAGAAATTCTATAATAAATAAATAAATAAATAAATAAAACACAGGCCTACCGAGCCCATCAGTAACCTTTTTGCCATCCCGTGCCAAAAGCGGTGGGGAGCACAGGTAGGTCGCGTGTGCATACATGGGGGGGGGCAGGCACAGGGGGCACTGAACGTGACCCCTCTGGACTCCCCCCACTTTTGGCACACGATGGCAAAAAGGTTAGCCATCACTGCCCTATAACATTTCTGACAAGTGGCTGCCCAGTCTTTTCCTCAAAGCCTCCAGTGTTGAAGCTCCTAAAACAACTTCTAAAGGCAAGCTGTTCCATTGGTTGATTGTTCTCACTGTCAGAACATTTTTCTGTATTTTTACGTTAAGTTTCTCCTTGATCAGTTTCCATCTATTGTTCCTTGTCGAAAATAGATTGTCCCCATCTTCTCTATGATAGCACCTCAATGCTATCATTTCACCTCTGATTCTTCTCTTCAGTAGACTAGCCATGCCCAGTTCTTGTAACTGTTCTTCATATGTTTTAGCCTCCAGTCCCCTAATCATCTTTGTTGCTCTTCTTTATATTCTTTCTACAGTCTCAACCTCTCCTCCTCCTCCTCCTCTTGTCTTGGTGACTTCTAGTTACTCATCAAAGCTTTTTGTTCCACAGTTATTAAAACACTTTGGGGGTATATTGCCCCCTCCCCTCTTCTAAAGTTGTTAAGCTTTCCCCAAGGAGTCTCAGTTAAACAAAAGAGCTCTCAAGGAGTTCTTTATGGCTGCATTGTCCAAAGAAGGAGCATCTGTTTATAGTCCAGCTCGTGAATGACTTTATTTGACCCAAGTTTGCAGAGCCTTTTTTTTTTTTTAATTCCCCTTCCTTTGTCTGGCTAGGAAGGGTTACATTGGATTCTGAAAGCAAATCAAATGAAGTTTATATTTCCTTAGCAAATATTGTGTGTGTAGGACTGCCACTTCTTTTTGGTCTGTGTCTGTGAGTGTGTTTGTGTGTATGTGAGAGAGAGAGAGGTAGCACACATGTATGTGTGTAGGTTTTCTTCCTTCCATCTATCCATCTATCCATCTTTCCTCCCTCCCTCCCTCCCTCCCTCCCTCCCTCCCTCTTTCTTTCTTTCTTTCTTTCTTTCTTTCTTTCTTTCTTTCTTTCTTTCTTTCTTTCTTTCTTTCTTTCTTTCTTTCTTTCCCCTGTCTATCAGTCTAACTAGCTTGTCTTCTCTCCTCCTCTAGTGCTGTTTGTTTTCCAATACTTCTCTGATCAATAGTTCATGATGATTTAGCAATGTTTGTTTATGCTGATAGCTTCTGATTCTGAACTCAGCCTGATTCTAATCCCTGTTCTGTATTAGAAGATTCACATCCTGACTATTCTCTAACAGTTATTTCATTCTGTCACAGTCTACTGAAAGTTTGTGCTCTGAAAGTCCCTGATTCTTTCTATTTCAGATCAATATACGCTCTCAATTTGTATCTATGTTCTTTTTTCTTCTTCTTCTTCTATTTCTTCTTTATTTTTAACTTTTGAGAAAGAGACTTTCAGAGACTTTCAGGTCAGGTCATCCTTCTAAAAAGATGCAGATTTACTAAAGGTGCCAGCCTCTAAATGTCAACTCTTCTAATCTCTAAAAGTTAAAATTTTGAAATGTACTTGGAGTTCATGGAAGGTCACTTCTGAGACTGTGTTTCTTAGGAAATTGTTCAAAAGATAGTGTGGCCAAGTTGATAAGATCAGGGGTGGACTTCAAAAATTTTAGCAAGGGGATTCTCTGCCCAGTTGCTGGGTGGGCGTGGCCATGGTAGGCGTGGCCTAGTCAGCCTCCTGTACCACGGCAGGGGGCAGCAGCGTTTTTGCCCTCCCCAGGCTCTGGAGGCTTTCCTCGAGCTTCCAGGAGGGTGGAAATGGCCTCCCCAGGCTCCAGAGGCCCTCTGGAGGCTGGAAACAGGCCCGTTTCTGGCCTTCCCAAATTTCCAGTAGGCCCATTTTTCACCCTCCTTGAGCCTCTGTGTGCACCCTGCACTTACTTGCATCCAAAACGGGCCACATGGGGACTCCTGGGAGGGACGGGGTGGGGTGGGTGGGACCAGCCAGGAGTGGGATTTGGGGGTTCTCCAAACTGCACAGAATCTTAGCTAGAGGTTCTCCCAAACCCCTGCGAACCCCCAGCAGCCCACCCCTGGATAAGATTCTTGATTGTCTCTTGGTGAGATGTAAGTCTCCCATATTTGTGGCCTAGATACCTTGGCCTGGAGTAGTCAAGGTTTATAACCAGCAGTAGCATAATTCAGTACCAAATGCAAATGACCTGGGCTGGGAATTTTGATGAGGTACTTTTTGATATAGAAGTTTATATTTGTTTTTCTTTTGTTTGTTTGTTTGTTTGTTTTTTAAACTAACCTTTAGTGTGTTTCAGTTCCAAAAAGACGAACTAAAAAAATAGATTGAATTTAAAATTAAACAAGATGATGGGTTTTGATTCTGCAGGTTGGATTTCAGGTTTTGGGACCCATAGTACTTATTCTCAATTAGATACATACTTATTCTCTACAAGTTTAGAGTTGGGGAAATGCTGGGTAGCCATTTTGTCATCTGTGACAAGAGTAGGCATTTTTCAGTTTTGGCATTATCAGAGAAACCTGCCTGTAATGATTTGGGCATTGATAACTTTTTTTTTTAATTTGATTTATATGCCGCCCTTCTCCAGAGACTCAGGGAGGCTTACAATGTGTTAAGCAATAGCCTTCATCCTTTTGTATATTTATACAGTCAGCTTATTGCCCCCACAAACTGGGTCCTCAATTTACCTACCTTAGAAAGGATGGAAGGCTGAGTCAACCTTGAGCCTGGTGAGGTTCGAACTTACAGTAATTGCAGACAGCTGGTGTTAATCTCAATGCTATCAGTCTGCTGAGCCTTATTTATTTAATTTCTATAGCCCCCTATCTTGCCTTCAATTTGCCTTCAGAAGCTGTGGCTGCTCCATCATTGGAGGCTTTTAAGAAGAGACTGGACAGTCACTTGTCTGGAATGGTACAGGATTTTCTGCTTGAGAAGAGGGTTGGATTAGAATACCTCCAAGGTTCCTTTTAACTATGTTGTTCTGTTCTGTTCTGTTCTGTTCTGTTCTGTTCTGTTCTGTTCTGTTCTGTTCGGTTCGGTTCGGTTCAGTTCAGTTCGGTTCGGTTCCGTTCTATATCAAGCACATGACTCTGCTTCTAACTTCAAGGGTAAATTACTACAGATTGCTTCTTTTAACAGAATAATGGAATAACAGAGTTGATAGGGACCTTGGAAGTCTTCTAGTCCAACCCCTATTCAAGCAGGAAACCCTATACCATTTCAGAGACATGATTGTCCAATCTCTTCTTAAAAACCTCCAGTGAAGGAACATCACAACTTCTGGAGGAAAGCTATTTGATTGATTGTTCTCACTGTCAGGAAATATCTCCTTAGTGCTAGGTTGTTTCCAGGGGTGGGATTCAGCCGGTTCTGACCGGTTCAGGCATACCGGTAGTTCCAATGATCAGATGGGCCCGCCTGCCTGCCCCTGCGCACTTTACTTACCTTTATCCTCTCAGCTGATTCGTGCAGCAGAGCGGATTGCCGTGCCTCAGCTAGGTTAGTCCCCAGAAGTAACGCGGAAGTTTAGTTTTGGCATACAGCGCATGTCAGGTATGGGTGCAAGCAAGGCGCGGGTGCAAGCAAAGTGTGATGAGCGTAACACGCAATCCTACCATTGGTTGGTTCTATCCTTGATTAGTTTCCATCCATTGTGTCTTGTCTTTCCTTCTGGTGCTCTGGAGAATAGGTTGACTCCCTCTTCTTTGTGGCAACCCCTTAAATATTGGAACACCACTTATCATGTCATTCCCTTGTCCTTCTTTCCATTAAACTAGACAGTTTAATGTTTAGCTTAGGGACAGTCTTTGTCTTAGCTTAGTTTAGTGTTCTGCCCCAGCTCCGGATTCCCAAGGATTGTGACACACACCAACGGTCCTTATCAAAGTTATAACGTACCAAGAATAAACAAAGTCCGGCAAAGGTTGGCAACCAGCCCAGAAAACAAGATACGATAAGACACTCACTCTCCAAAATGCTCTGTAATAATTACACGTTGTTTCCAGCAAGAAATTACTAACTGCGTGCGACTTAAATAGGCTAAGGGAGTGGCCAATTATCCTCAAATCTTACTCTCGAGGAGACCTCCTCCTCCTGAGTAGCCACTCCTGCCTTTTGGTAGCCCTGTGTGCTTGAGCATTGAGGAGAGGCTCCTCCACTTCTCTCTCTCCACTTGAAGGAGCCTCTGGAGGTTCTGAAGGCCTTGGCTGAGTCTCTGCCTCTGGCACCACATCCTCTTCAGCCTCCTTGCTGTCCGATGCGAGCGCTGGCTGCGCAGGCTGCTGCGCGACCCCACACCAGCCTCCTCGTCGTCGGGATCAGCCACGATCTGCGCAGGCTGCTGGTGGGCCACAACAGTTTAGGGACAGTCCTTAGGCCATCCCTTGACCCTAGCTGGCACAAGTAGTAAAGAAGTTTTCCATAGCCCCTGTTGGCTTCTTAATCCAAAGCAAGGTGCTCACAAGATTTATGGCTTAGGCCCATACTATCTACAGGATTGCCAACTCTTGTGGAGTCTTCCCTTCTTTCTTAGGTCATCAGAAGACACTTCTTCCAGCTCTTGTCAAATATATGTTTCATGTAGGTGATCATCCAATTGCGGGAAGCCCATTTAATTATATCACAACAGCCTAGCTTCTTGGGAAGAACTTGGCATGGATGAAGGCCAGCACAGTTAAAGAACTGGCAGCTGTGATTTCACATAATAATAATCTGAAGAGCATCAGGCTGCCAATGGCTAGTGCAGAGTTTCAAGAAAGCAAAATGTAATAAAAAATAGATTAAAAATATGTTAGGATGATTGAAGTGTAGGTTTATTTGAGACATGATAATGACTTCTCTCACCTAAGGTTGGAGAAGATGAGCAAGAAGCCTTATGAACTCCTTAACCTTGATGAAACTGCCCTAAGAATTAGAGAGAATAGGACTATGTCTCCCAAAATAAAACTGAATTGCAGGTAAAAAAAAACCCCAATGTATTAATTGTAGCTAACTGCTAAAACCATGATTGGCTGTGAAAGAAGCAGAAGCAGAGAGAAGATGATTGGGACATAAAATGAGTATTAGAAGTGTGAGCCTATTTATCACAGTTGTTTCAGACTAGTGAGTCTAGTTGAAATTCCAACATTGATTTTTCCCCCCCATGAAAATAATGAACCTTTAACTATTTAATTAAGATTTTTAATCAGTGCAGCCAATGTTCATTTATGCTCACGAAAGAAGAATTAATACAGCTTTTCGGTAGCCAATAATTGATATAAAAGAAAACAGTTATGGATCTTCCTGTAACTTATAATATTGCACAATTGCTCAAAACCTTTTTTTCATTCTGTCAACTCCAACTCATGTTAATATAGGGACACGATCCTGAATTTCCATCATCGTTCATGAGATGATGACTGATAACAGAACTAATTGCAGGGAAAATTCTTATTGATCTCGGGAATGATCTGGGTGGTGGAACCAGATTAAATTCAAACCTTAGTTCTCAATATATATTTACCCAGGCATTCATTATTCCATTCATTTATTCCTTCATTGGACAACTTTACATTTAATTCACGTTTCAGGGATATCATGTACAGGATTAAAATCAATTTTCCATGAAATTAGCAGTAGACTCCATTTATATCACATAGTGGAATTAATTGTTGGTCATTGGATGACAGCAAGAATATGTGTTCATTAGAACAACAATAACAACGCCATCCCCCCTCAGGAAGTTAACAAAATTGGATTTCCCTAAAACACGGGATGTTTTAAACTGTTTTAAGCATCCCAGCTTTTTAACCGTTATTACTTTGCAATTTTAATAATGAAAATCAGCTTGGATTTCTGAGTTTGAGAGCAGGAATGTACTTTGTTTTCTTATCTAAAGAGGCAGAGTAAGAAAATTGGAATTGGATACTTACTCTATGCATCAGGTATAGTGTCAGTTTTGGAAGACAATTTTCTTTTTGCTTCTAAACTGCCACATATTTTAGCTGGGGAAGTTGGGAGGGGGTTATTGTTGGACCTAGTTATAACTTTGTTATAACTTTGAAAGTTAGTCATAACAACATTCCGTATTCAAGGACTTTTGCCTGCATCTGATGGAGACTGCCTGAAGATTGTATCCGGTGACGTGTGAAGAGTTGATTGGACAATGTGATGAACTTGTGGGTGTGGGGCAGGGCTGTGAACTCTTAGCTGGGTGGGGAAAACCTGGAAGCTTCAGATTCGGGTTTTCCCAGATGTGCCAACATGACATCTCTAATAAATTGGAACTTTGAGGAACCTCAGGCCTCAGAGCTTTATTTTGTTGGGGGTATTCCTTGGAACCCTGACAAATAGTCCCAAACCTCTTATTTGCAGTACCACCATATATGATCACCATACAAATGAAATTAATCATCTCATGATCAAAAAGGAACATTAATGCATTTGAACTTCAGGCCTATGGAGTTACTGTAGATCCATCCATGCATGTACAATGAAGTTTTAACAGAATAACAGAGTTGGAACGGGCCATGGAGTCTTCTACTCCAACCCCTTGCTCAAGCAGGAGACCCTATACCCATGATGGCGAATCTATGGCATGTGTGCCACACGGAGCCATATCGGTGGGCACATGAGCCATTGCCCTAGTTCAGCTCCGGCACGCATGTGCACACCAGCCAGCTGATTTTCAGGCCTTCCATGTCCACCAGAAATTGGAAAACAGGCTGTTTCCAGCCTCTGGAGGGCCTCCAGGGGAGGGAAGGCCCATTTTTCACTCTCCCTAGGCTCCAGAGGCTTTCTAGGTCCCACCGGAAGTCAGCAATCAGTCTGTTTCTGGCCTCCTGAGGGCCTCCAGGGGGGTGGGGAAGGCCGTTTTTGCCCTCCCTAGGCTCCAATAAAGCCTCTGGAGCCTGGGTAGGGCAAAAAATGGGCCTACCGGGCCCACTGGGCCATCACGTGCCAAAAGCAGGGGGAGCTCAGTGGGGTCGCATGGGAATGCACAGGGGGGCGGGGCGCATTGAATTATGGGTGTGGGCACACACACGTGTGACACCCCTGTACTCCCCCCACTTTTGGCACATGACAGCAAAAAGATTAGCCATCACTGCCCTATACTATTTCAGACAAATGGTTGTCCTATCTCTTCTTTAAAAAAATCCAGCGTTGGAGCATCCACAACTTCTGGATGCAAGCTGTTACACTGATAAATTGTTTAACTGTCAGGAAATTTCTCCTTAGCTCTAGGTTGGGTTTGTTTCAGGACTTCAGGTGACAAGCCTGCATTTGATTCTTTCCTATTGCTGTTAGATGGTAGTGAATTAGAATTACAGAAATGGAAGGGACCTTGGAGGTCTTCTAGTCCAATCTCCTGCTTAGGCAGGAAACCCTGTACCGTTTCAGACAAACGGCTGTCCAATCTCTTCTTAAAAACTTACAGTGTTGGAGCATTTACGACTTCTAGAGGCAAGTTATTCGACTGATTGTTTTAACTGTCAGGAAATTATCCTTACTTCTAAGTTGGTTCTTTAGTTGATTAGCTTCTACCCATTGCTTCTTGTCCTGCCCTCAGGTGCTTTGGAGAATAGGTTGACTCCCTCTTCTTTGTGGCAACCCCAGAGATATCAGAACACTGCTATCAGGTCACCTCTAGTCCTTCTTTTCATTAAACTAGACATACCCAGTCCCTGCAACTGTTCTTCATATGTTTTAGCCTCCAGTGCTCTCTCTGCACTGTTTTTAGGGTCTACACATCTTTTTTACATTGTGGTGACCAAAACTGGATACAATATTCCAAGAGTGGCATTCTTTGTCCTGACTTAGTTTAGAAAGCTTAGAAACGGAGATGAGCACCGCCCCCTAGAGTCAGGAACGACTAGCACATATGTGCGAGGGGAACCTTTACCTTTACCTAGTGGTCATCTGCAATTTTGTCTCTTTGATATATTTGGAAGAGAAAGGGAGAGAGAAAGAAAAAAGAAAACTAATGGCTTTTCCACAATTGAGCGTCTTTTGTTGCCGTCAGGATGCGATGAAACCATTTTATTTGGTGACTCTCTGACAACCTTTGAAAACAAACAATGCCAAGTTCTTTTTTTAGGGTTCAACATTTTGAATCTCTGGGAGGCTGGGCAGCTGGGAACCCCACACATATCCCTAATGCAGAGAATTCAAGCCGTGTGTTTAAAAAAATAAAACGGCTTCAACTTATCCCAGCTAAATCTTAAAAGGCTTAAGAGAAAAGGAGAAAAATGGTTAATTTGATGTCAGCTCCCAAGTTGAAAAGTGGGAGAGGAAAGGCAGGGGGGAAAAAAGGAAGGGTAGGAGGGAAATTGACTGATAAGGAAGCCAAGAAAAACTAAGAAAGGAAACCATAAATAGATCTAGGCAAAACGCATTCCTGTAGTTCTTGCTTCTTGCTCTTTAACACCAAAGATGATTTGTTTTTAATTTACACTTTCCATCTGTTGATTTCAGGCCTGTCAGAAGCATTGGTTGAGGTCTTCGGTCTTGTGACAGTAATGAATTTTCATGGCAGCCCACATGGCCTTTTGACACCCAACTCCAGGAGGGGGACCAGCTTTTGAAAGATGCTGCATCTGCTATCTGTTGGATGAAGGCTGCAGCTGTTGTGTGCTGGCAGATTGACGCTTTCTCTCTCTTCTCCCCCACCCTCAGCAGTTCCCATCCCTTTCTGACTGCGTTCCACCTTTGACAATGAATGGACGGTCTTTCTGGAAATAAAACTGGGATAATGAGGGAGGAGATAAGTTCAGGTATTGTCTTAACAGCAGAAGGACTCCACTTTAGGGCAGGCAAAAGGGCGCTGAGCCTTCTGGTGGCATATGGTAGCCCACTTCAAAAGACAGCAGTTCAGGGACCAGAAATAGATAAGCCAGAATGAGGAAAAAAGTTTTATGTAATGTAGATGCCATGAACACTGAATTATTTAAATACAATTGATAGGTTTGAAATGTTGAATGGTTTCCCATCGTATGTCGTATTAGATGTTTAGAACTGGGTAGTGGTTTTTGGAGAAGCATCAAGGGATCCTTGAACATTTTACGGGTAGCATGTAGCTTTGCTATTTAGAGTCGGGCACTTCTGATTTATATGGTACCATTTTTCAACAGGGAACTTTGAAATGGACCAGAGTTTCCTTGGGGTCCCTTCCAGTGCTACCTGTGCATATCAAGTTGTATATCTCTCTTGCAAGATGGTTTTGGTATCTATATGCCAATGAGAGAGAGAGAGAGAGAGAGAGAGAGACAGAGACAGAGACAGAGACAGAGACAGAGACAGAGAGAGAACGAAAGAGACAGACAGACGGATGATAGAAGGAGAGAGAGAAAGAGAGAGAGAGAGAGAGAGACAGAGACAGAGACAGAACGAAAGAGCCAGACAGACGGATGATAGAAGGAGAGAGAGAGAGAGAGACAGAGACAGAGACAGAGAGAACGAAAGAGACAGACAGATGGATGATAGAAGGAGAGAGAGAAAGAGAGAGGGGGGAAGGGGAGAGAGAGATGGATATTTATTTATTTATTTATTTATTTATTTATTTATTTATTTATTTATTTATTTATTTATTTATTTATTTATTTATTGGTTCGATTTATATGCCGCCCTTCTCCGAAGACTCAGGGCGGCTTACAATGCATTAAGCAATAGCCTTCATACTTTTGTATATACCTGTTTTTGTATATACTTTTGGCCCCCCCTAAGCGGTGTTCTTTTTTATACAAAGTCAGCTTATTGCTACCATAATCGGGGTCCTCATTTTACCCACCTCGGAAGGATGGAAGGCTGAGTCAACCTTGAGCCCGGTGAGATTTGAACTCGCAGTAATTGCAGGCAGCTAAGTGCTACTTAACAGCACTTTAGTCCGCTGCACCACCAAGGCTCCTTTATATGGATATAAATATATTTATATGGATATAAATATAAATGATAAAGATAATTATGCTGGAAATACACTTTAGTGGGGTTTTATTTCTTTTCTCTATCTTTCCAATCTTTTCTCCCCTCTCCCTCTCCTTCCTCCTCCTCCTCCTTCTCCTCCTCTTTCTCTCCTGTCTTTTATCTCCCACCCATCCTCCATCTACCTTTTGGTCTCCAGAGGGTTTCTTCCCAATGGGAGTCCAGGGTCAACCTCTGTTTCTCTGAAGAGAGGCCTCTCTTTCCTTGGAGGAGAACTACAATATATGTTATTGATATTCTTGGCTTGGCGTCTCCTGGGACCACATGGGGAGCTTTTACAGATTTTTACAGAGCTTCTTCAGTTGCCATGTTATACTAAAAGTCGGGGTGAGAGTTTGTACAATCAAGGAGCTGGACTAATAAAACAATAGAACAAGCAACAGGGAAAACAGAAAGCTAAAGAGAGCCAAAGGTTGGAGCTGTCAACTCAGTGATTAATTCTTGAGCATTGTTCAACTACTGTCATTTAACGTTGACCTGAAATCTTTCTAATTGCCTTTTTGATAGAACTGTTATACCTAGGAACTGTGGCTTGCTGTGAATAATCCTGTTTCAAACAGCCATGCCAGAGACAATCTCACTTCAGCTTCAGATAGACCTGATGAGGGGAAAAAATATGGTGCTTTCTGGTATGTGTGTGTGTGTGTGTGTGTGTATGATTTATTATTTCACTCAAGCACTCGTCACTTCCCGCCTGGACTACTGCAATGCTCTCTACATGGGGCTCCCCTTGGGGTGCACCCGGAGGCTGCAGTTGGTCCAGAATGCGGCCGCACAGGGGATTATGGGAGCAACGGGGCGCTCCCACGTGACACCTCTCCTGCACGAGCTGCACTGGCTTCCTGTGGTCTTCCGGGTGCGCTTCAAGGTGTTGGTGATCACCTTTAAAGCGCTCCATGGCTTAGAGCTGGGGTATTTGCGAGACCGCCTTCTGCCGCCAATAGCCTCCCACCGGCCGGTTCGCTCACACAGAGAGGGCCTCCTCAGGGTGCTGTCGGCCAGACAGTGCCGGCTGGCGACCCCCAGGGGGAGAGCCTTCTCTGTGGCGGCACCAGCCCTCTGGAATGACCTACCCCCTGAGATACGCACGATAGCAGACCTCCGGACTTTTCGTCGGGCCCTGAAAACACACTTATTCCATCTAGCCGGGCTGGCTTGATCCCATCCTCTCAATTTTAATTGATTCGGTTTTAATCTGGGTTGTTTTAAATTATTTGGGCCAAAATTATTTAATTGTTTTTAAAAAAAATTTAAATTTTGTATACTATGTTTTATTTTGGCTGTGCACCGCCCTGAGAAGAGCGGTATAAAAATAAAAATAAATAAATAAAAATAAATAAATTTTCTTTTTTTAGGGGAAAAAAAATCATGGAGGAAAATAGTTGCTACTGTTGAAGCAATAGTGTCTTTTTGATATTGATGGGGAAAATACGATCTGATAATAACTGAAAATTGACTGAGAACAGGAAGAATAATTATGGTAGCAATAGCAATAGTAGTTAGACCTATGTACTACTTCACAGTGTTTTACAGCCCTCTCTAAGTGGTCACCATATTGCTCCCAACAATCTGGGTGACAAATGACCTTTACCTTTTAAGTGGTTTACAGAGTCAGCATCTTGCCCCCAACAATCTGGGTCCTCATTTTACCAACCTCGGAAGGATGGAAGGCTGAATCAAGCTTGAGCTGGTCAGAATTGAACTCCTGGCAGTGGGCAAAGTTACCCTGCAATACTGCATTCTACCCACTGCAATACCATGGCTCTCTTAGCAATATGGAAGGGGGATTTTGGCTATTGATTACTATTGCCTTCTTCCTAGATCCATCCATCCATCCATCCTTCCTTCCTTCCACCCTCCCTCCCTCCGTCCCTCCCTGATTAATCCACAGAACTGGAAATTCCTGATTGTCTCCCAAGTACAATAAATGAGACAAAATTTTAGCTTTCTCACGATGATGACTTATTCAAATAACTAGACCTCAAACTTGCAGATAAACAATTAAAGTTTCTGCCTGTGTTATCTTCTGCTTCACAAATATACCTGCTCAGTACCAAGGGTTAAATTGATTTACATGTAAAAGTGAACCCCGCAAACTTGAAATAATTTTGAGAGCTAGAAAAAAAAAATCCCTTCTGTTCAAACAGAAGAAGATGACCTGATATTTTTCTAATTCCTGTCTCCCCATTTTCACTCCCTGCTCTGCATCCTTTGAATCCTGTCAGTGGATAGTAGTTTTTTGCTCACTAATTATGTTATTGAATAAGTCTACCACAGTATTAGAAAGACATCCCAGTATTTGTTGTTTTTTTAATTCAGTGTTTGCATATAGTTGCTAATTTGCAAGAGTTTCTTGGCAGCTTCGCAAAACAAATAAATAATTAAAGGCATAACATAAAGCAAACACTTTATTAAACCCATTTAAAACATAAAAGATTAGCATACATATTACTTAAACATTGTGAAAAGAGAATTACCCAACTGAAGGATTCTTTCAGTCAGTTGAGAGATATAAGTTACAGTCTTGTTAAAAATATATATATTTTAATATAGACTGGACCCCAATATTTTACCATAAGTTAATTTACTAAGGGACCAAAGAAACAAACTTTGCATCCAAAAACCCCAGACTCCATTGCGTTCTCCTGTTTAAGCAGTAAAAGTTGAGAAACAGTGATTAACAATATATAGGTGATCATATTCAAACAACAGATATTATGAAAGAAGGAAAACTATGGTCAAGCCTCATGTGCTATTGTTCAGAAGGTGGATGGACAGTTGTTTTGTTAATTATGTACATGGTAGATATCTGGATAGCTGGATAGATAGATAGATAGATAGATAGATAGATAGATAGATAGATAGATAGATAGATAGATTGTCAGATGATAGACAGATAGAGAATAGATAGATAGATAGATAGATAGATAGATAGATAGATAGATAGATAATAGACAGACAGAAAGATAATAGACAGACAGATAGATATGAGATCGATGATAGATAGACCGATGATAGATAGATAGATAGATAGATAGATAGATAGATAGATAGATAGATAGATAGACAGACTGTCAGACAGATAGATGATAGGTAGATGATAGGTAGCTCGATAGCTAGACAGACAGACAGACGGATGGATGGAGGGATGGATAGATGGACAGACTGTCAGACAGATAGATGATAGGTAGATGATAGGTAGCTAGATAGCTCGATAGCTAGACAGACAGACAGATGGACAGACGGATGGATGGACGGACGGATGGATGGACAGACTGTCAGACAGATAGATGATAGATAGATAGATAGATAGATAGATAGATAGATAGATAGACAGACAGACTGTCAGACAGATAGATGATAGGTAGATGATAGGTAGCTCGATAGCTAGACAGACAGACAGACGGACGGATGGAGGGATGGATAGATGGACAGACTGTCAGACAGATAGATGATAGGTAGATGATAGGTAGCTAGATAGCTCGATAGCTAGACAGACAGACAGATGGACAGACGGATGGATGGACGGACGGATGGATGGACAGACTGTCAGACAGATAGATGATAGATAGATAGATAGATAGATAGATAGATAGATAGATAGATAGATAGATGATAGATAGATGAGAGAGAGACAGAGAGAGAGAGAGACAGACAGACAGACAGAGAGAGAGATGGTAGAGAGATGGGTAGTGGACTGATTGATGTAGCTTGGCCCATCTTGACAGTTCACAGAAGCAGAGAAGGCATAAGATCATATTTTCAACTTAACCCTAATTGTCACTTTACTGAAAAGATATCATGAGTAGGCTGTTCCAAAGGAAGGGGAGCATTAGAGCATTACTGAGAAGGTTCAGTTATGGGGTCCCTATAGGTGTCCATCCCTCAGCGGTGGGAACTTCAGCTAGCTTTGTTTCCCAGATCTTACCAGATGGACAGAGTCCCAATTGGTGAAGGCAGAGCTATCCAGGCACTGAGTCATATGAAGCTTTCAAGGTGAGGATCAGAACTGTGAATTGGATCCTGGATTATTTGTTAGCTGAACATGTTAACACTTTCACTTTTGCTCCATTGTGGGTCATCTAATCAGCATTCTTTAAAAAAAAAACCACCACAGGGCTGTGATCCTAATAAGAATCCTCCCCTAATTTACAAGGAAATGTCTACTCATCAGGGTTCAATGAACGAATACAGAAGCAGTTTCATAAGAAATTGTGCCTTAAGGTTTATTTGCAGGGATCCTGAATGGCTGGCAAGCTGTAACTCTCAAGGGTTCAAGAGAACAACAGGCTCGAAAAAGGATGCTGCTTAAAGGATCTTGACCAGGCTGGAGCCTTGATTTATTCCAGCAGTTTTCCTTGCAATTGTCCTCTTTCCTTGCAGTCAGATACTTTACCTTCCCTAACCTGCTGTTGTTCCTGCTGATAATTCCAAAATTATGTTTGCAAAGGTTTTTTTTTTTCTCCCCTTTAACTAATCCTTTAAAGTCTAGTTCAAGGATAAACGCAGACAATTCCTGCTTTTAACTTCGCTTTGATCTTGCTATACCAACAGGACTGCCAAGCCAAAATCAATAGCAAAAGCAGAAAACTTCTAAAATGGGTGGAACTCATGCCTGGATGATTTTTTGCTTTCTCCTTTGGGCACTAAGAGCACATTCCAGCTGCAATAACTACAGGGTTTTATCTCTGCTTAGCGCACCGAAGAAAAATAGGAGCACAGTTTGAGAAAAGGCCTTTGCTCTGCTTATTAACATAACACTTTTACACTCCACCAAAGCGAGCAGGAAAAGTGACCATTATCCTCATGAGTTCCGAGGAAATGAATGAGGTTGAATGATACAATAGGGAGCATTTTTTCCCTCTCTTTAGAACAACTATTTTGCAACTTTTGCATAACCCATCACAAATGTGATAGATTTGAGGGTTGGACTAAAAGACCTCCAAAGGTCCCTTCCAACTCTGCTATTCTATTCTATTCTATTCTATTCTATTCTATTCTATTCTATTCTATTCTATTCTATTCTATTCTATTCTATTCTATTCTATTCCATTCCATCCCATCCCATCCCATCCCATCCCATCCCATCTCATCCCATCCCTTTCCATTCCACTCCACCCTACCCTACCCTACCCTACCCTACCCTACTCTATTCTAAATACTGTCTCCAATATTTATTTCATTAGTCTTGTTTCTGATGAAGGCATTCATTTTTGTCTTTGTCTCTAGGTTATAGTTGTCATTGACAAGTTAAAATTAATCATTTTAATTAATGATTGCTCCACTTGGGTAGCTCTATCAGGGCAAATCAAGCCATATTCGCCTTTCACAGATCTAGACAATGACTCTTGCCCTTTTCCATATTCTTTCCTTAGAGGCAAGGCTGATTTGAATTTTCCTTTGTTGAACCAAAAGCTGCTGTCAGTCCTGAATACAAAGGAATGTGATGATTTTAATGCTTCTTTGGCAGTTTAGGAAATGCATGTGTTTTTTTTCTCCAAAATTGTTTTGGAAAGCATCTACAGACAAGGATCATTATTTTGGAAGGTCTTCCTCCCATTTCTTTTTCTTTTTTCTTTTCAAATTGCTCATTATAATTCAATATTATCTGAGACATTTTCCAATTTTGGTAGAAACAACAGGTCTAGTCCTACCCAATTTGAGCTGTGGCTTCATTCCCTACTGCCGTGGACTTCTTCCCAATATGTTTGTGGCTTGTTTATTTATATCTGGTCTTTATTATTTTTATCAACAACTCAAGGTGACGAACATATTGAATGATCTTAGTCCTCCTATTTTACCCAGAAAAACAACCCTTGGAGTTGAGTTGGACCGAGAGAGGATGATTGGCCCAAAGTTGCCCAGCTGGCTTTCATGCCTAAGACAGAACAAGAACTTCAGATTTATATCAATACATAATGTGTAACAGATTACAGAATGCAGAGTTGGAAGGGACCTTGTAGGTCATTTAGTCCAATCCCCCACCCAAACAGGAGACCCTACACCAGTGATGGCGAACCTTTTCGGCATCAAGTGCCAAAAAGGGAGCACTTTGTATGCGCTCATCAGGGCCACGACCAGGAAGAGGAGCTGCCCAGGAGGCATACGCACGGATGCCCAGGGGGCATAGGCACGTACGGATAAGGTACTTTTGGTTTCCGGCACGTGCATGCGTGCCAACCAGCAAGTCTTCCGGTTACTGCCATGCATGCACACATGCTGATCAGCTGGCGGTATGCATGCTCCCACCAGAAAATGGAAGACCAGCTCTTCCGATTTCCAGTACTGCTGCAGGCACAAAGGTCAGCTGATCATCACGTGCATATGCGCACCAGAAACCTGGAAGAGGAACGGATAAGGCCGCGGGTGCCAGGCGACATGGCTTCATGTGTCACTTCGGGCACGTGTGCCATAGGTTCGTCATCATGGCCCTATACCATTTCTGACAGATGGCAATCCAGTCTCTTCTTGAAAGCTTCCAGTGATGAAGCTGTTGTGATCTAGGCTTCCTGAGTCATTGAAACACACGAGTAGTCCCCAAAACCTCTTTTATTGCAACAGCTGTGAATTACATTCATTCACAGCTGAGTCCCAATTAGTTACAAAAAGTCTTTCGGGAGAAGTCCTTTGGGATAATCACCAACGTTTATCTCCCTTGACACGCTGCCGAAGACCTACTTGGCAAAGCCACATGGCGTCCAGAATCAAACAGAGATGCCGACTTGGAACAGAATTAACAATGTTGCTTTCCTGCAAAGGGCCCACGTGCCGTTGCTCCTCTTTAAGCCTTATGGGAGGGGCCAATCATCTCCAGGCCTTACTCCCGACTTGTCCCTTTAGTTTAAATTGTTCTTGCCTTCTGGCAGCTCTGCGCACGCACGCACCAGGAACAGGCTCCTCCTGTTCCTCTGCCTCTCTGATGTCCGACTCTGGAGGCTCCAGAATCCGCACATAACTCCCAGATGGCCCTGACCCCATCTCTGCCTCTGATGCAGAGCCCTCATCCGAGCCTTCCCCAGACTCCAGGATTGTCCCACGGTCCTCCCCAGCCTCCTCATTGTCTGAATCTGCTGCCAGCTCCACAGGCTGGTGGACCACAACAGAAGCTCCCACAACTTCTCAAGGCAAGCTTTCCATTGGCTGATTGCTCTCACTGTCAGAAAATTTCTCCTTATTTCTCGGTTGAATCTCTCCTTGATCAGTTTCCATCCATTATTCCTTGTCTGGACTTCGGGTGCTTTGGAAAATAGCTTCACCCCTTCCTCTCTGTGGAAAATATTGGAACACTGCTATCCTGTGGTCCTTCCCTGGTCCTTCTCTAGCTGGTGCCTTAACCACTAGACCAAACTGACTCTTGGCCTAAATATGATATGTTGCTTGGGTCAAAACAGACACTGTATTACTATTTTCAATATTAGAGGAGCTCAGCAATGGTCGATTGGTTGCAAAAGTTGATGGAGTTAGCAGAGATAGCTAAATGGACTGCTTTGATCAAGGGAAAAAACACAAATACTTTTGTTTCTACCTGGAAATCACTTCTGGACTTTGTGCTTGAGGTGGAAAAAAAGTGAAACTTTGATTTTGGGTTTTACCAATTAGATAGATTTGTTGTTATAGAAATGGCTGGTTTAAACTCTTATGTAAAAGTAAAAAATTGTGGTTTGATGTTACTACCCTATTATACTGCAACAAAGGAAGTCAGAAGTCAATGCCTTTTCTTTCTTCCCCCCTTCTTTTCCATACTTTCCCCTCCCCTTTCCCTTCCCCATTATTCCTACCATTTGCTTTTGTATTTTTTTTTTGTATGTTATATTATAAACCAATAAAATTGTTTTAAAAAATAGAGGAGCTGTATCCCCCTTTGCATCAGCTTCCCCTATTTGCAAGGTCCAACCATTGAAGAAATACCTACTGTTGATTTAAACCACTTGAAATTCAGTCACTAGGGAAAGTGGGGAAATTCTATTTTCATTATTTTTTTCCTATCTCAACATTTTTAGCCTGTGCTAAAAGTGAGTCCAGGAAAAAAGTATTAGATATGTTTACCACCTTGAATTATTTATAAAAATAATAAAAGCAGAATATTCAAGGGACTTCCTTTGGAGTGAGAGTGTTAATTACACATATCGATGGCAACATGGTGATGATGATGATGATGATGATGATGATAACGATGATGACAACAATTTAGGAGTAGAAACTGGCTTTACTTCTATCTTAGAAATATAATTTCTATGCCATTCATCTTCCCAACTTATATTTCTTCCTGGATACATTAGTCTAAGTAGTTTGCAAAAATGCATTCTATTAGGCAGGGTACGTTTGCAAAAAGGTGCACGCATTAACTAAAATTGCTCATAACAATGCATGCATTAAGACAAATGGGCATGAAAAGGGGTGTGTGTATTTTCATGCATATTTGTTTTTACAAGGGCTAGGCTAGCCGATTGGCAAAGGCAAGGCATGAGATGTAGGTCAGATTGACAGAATGAGAAACTGAGTCAAACTGCACTTGTCAGATTCTTCCAGCCTCCCCCACCCCCCAGTTTTGACCTAATGGCTTGTCTCCATCACTCACTTGAGATATTAGGAGTCAAGCTGTGCTTCCCCTCTTAATGCATAATTGCCAGCATCTCTAATACAACTGAAGCATATTATGGGTTTAGTGACAATATGGTATATTTCCAGGGTTTGGGCCAAATTGCATCGCTAATGATTCACAAAAGGCCAGGCAATTAGTGTTGCATTCAAAAAGGACATGTACAGCTTCATGCTTGACTTAAATTGGTGTATTGTTAGGAAGAGTTACTCATGTATTTCTGGAGTACAACTGCCTAAGTGCTAATGCATACGCTTTTTTGTTTGTATAGATCATTTTTAGTGGCAAATTAAAGATTTAGTTACATCTGTGAAAAAGCCATGCTAACCTTTAGCTCCACTTCTTGAATATCTCAATTGAGTATTGATACCTAGCAGTGGTGAAATCCAATTTTTTTTGCTACTGGTTCTGTGGGCGTGGCTTGGTGGGCGTGGTGTGGCTTGGTGGGCGTGGCAGGGGAAGGATACTACAAAATCTCCACTCCCACCCCACTCCAGGGGGAAGGATACTGTAAAATCCCCATTCCCTCCCCACTCCTGGGGGAAGGATACTGCAAAATCCCCATTTTCTCCCTACTCTTGGGGGAGGGATAGTGCAAAATCTCCATTCCCACCCCACTCCAGTGGAAGGATACTGCAAAATCCCCATTTCCTTCCCACTCTTGGGGAAAAGATACTGCAAAATCCCCATTTCCTCCCGATCAACTGGGACTCAGGAGGCAGAGAATAGATGGGGGCAGGGCCACTCAGAGGTGGTATTTACCGGTTCTCCGAACTATTCAAAAGTTCCGCTACCGGTTCTCCAGAACTGGTCAGAACCGGCTGAATACCACCTCTGCCTGGCAAGCTTCCAGTAAATAGCATTCCAGAAAAGGCTATTGAGAATTAAATACAGAACAATCTTTCCTACCAGGGGCCACATCAACCAAACTATTGGCCTTCTGATTCAATCCTATAACTAGCCTAATGATCTGGGAAAGACACAGGCCTTCATGGAAGGATAAAAGCACAGGCACTCTTCAAATCTCACGTGGAAGGCTATTAATGTAATTAACATAACTTATTTAATTGAGTCACCACCCAACTCCAAACTGGGTAAGGTATTATAAAACCAAATAAAATACAAAATACAAAGAGTCCCCAAATGTATGGACTCCCATTCTCTCTAACCTAAAGTATGGGGAACGTTCGGGTTGCCAGGGCTTTCTATAAGCCTGACTAGGAGGCTCAGTGGCTAAGACACTGAGCTTGTTGATCAGAAAGGTCGGCAGTTCAGCGGTTCGAATCCCTAGTACAGGTCTCTTGCATGAGCAGGGGGTTAGAGTAGATGACCTCCAAGGTCCCTTCCAACTCTGTTACTGTTAAATAATAGCCTAGAAATGGCATTTAATGCTTATATACCACCCCATAGTGATTTATAGCACTGTGTGGGGAAGTTTACAATGTAGAAGCATTTTTTGCACATTGCAATCTTGGGTCCTTATTTTATCAACCTTAGAAGGCTGGAAGGCTGAGTCAATCTCGAGCCCTGTCAGGATCGAACTCCAGGCTGTGGGCAGAGTTTGCCTGCAATACTGCACTTTAGCCAGTGTGTCACCAGGGCTCCCTAATGCTAACAGGGTGGTAGGCCCAGGGGTGGGTTCTAAATTTTTTTACTACTGGTTCTGTGGGTGTGGCTTATTTTGTGGGTGTGGCTTGGAGGCCATGTGACTAGGTGGGCGTGGCTAGCTGGTCAGAGTCATTTCTGGAAGGTCCTCACACTTACGACCAGTCCTCGCACTTACAACCCGACTCATTTGTTTGCTTTTAACAGTGATCAGCTGTAGGACGGCCCTTTGAAGCCCCGCGGCAAGAGTTTAAACAGTTTTTTTTCCCTCTAGTCATCAGCTGGGACTCAGGAGGCAGCAATAGATTGGGGGTGGGACCAAATAAAAGGTAAGAATAACGTGGGGGGGTGGGAGGGCGGGGGGAGAACCGGTTCGGTGACGTCATATTGTCACTGCTACCGGCTTGGCCGAACCGGACCGAACCGGGAGGAATCCACCACTGGGTAGGCCCATTAATATTGGAGGTGCCTCATTCTACATGGCATGTGCTGTGACAGAGTTGGAATGCTTCCTGGGTCCTGATAGATGATACTGTTTAATTGAAGAGACCCAGATCCCATTAACTCTGTTGTCTTGTATGGGGTGCATGGGCTGACACCATGGGAGACAGGCATGAGTTACTGTCTGTTCCAGCACCTGCTGGGACCGTCTCATCGAGGCGTAGAAAAATAAGTTATTGTAGAGTGCAGCGTGAGAAATAAAAGAACTCATTTAGAAGCCAATGATTGTCACCAATTTGAATTTTCATTGCATTTATAGGATGCCATATATACAAGTTACAAGAGGATTGGATTTCATCGGTAATAACTTTGGAATCTATTATTTCAGTCTAAACGGTGTCAGTTCCTGCTGAGTAGGATATTGCTATTTGAATCAGTAAATACGGGTAAATGCAATGGGAAGGTGGATTTGTTCCTTCTGTTGTGTAATGAAATATACTTTTTTTGGTAAGTTATCAAAAGAACATTGCCAAAGATATCAATATCTTTGAGCCGTGGTGGCGCAGTGGTTAGAATGCAGCACCTGCGGAGCTAACTCACTGCTCACTCCAGGAGTTCAATTCTGAGCGGCTCAAGGGTTGACTCAGCCTTCCATCCTTCCGAGGTCGGTAAAATGAGGAGCCAGATTGTTGTGGGCCATAGGCTGACTCTTTAAAACCGCTTAGAGAGGGCTGTAAAGCACTGTGAAGCGGTATATAAGTCTAAGGGCTACTGCTTGTGCTAATAAAGGTTAATTTTAACTTTTTGTCAGCATTCTTTTATGCTAGAATTCTTTTGGGTTAAAAGTGGTTAATTCTTCTCATTTTAAGCTTGATTTTTTAAAAAAAATAAATAAATAAAAAACTGGATTTGCCAAAAGAGGTTATTTGAAGTTTCTTTGAAATATATTTCGTCATTGTATCCACTGTTTTAGACTCGAAACTTAATTCAAATTGTGTTTTGGCATACATGTGCCTTTGTCTTTGGTAGCAATGTATCTTGACAGATTGATACAGCAGATTGCACATGTGCTAACCTCTTTTGAAATGGTCAGAGTATGGAAGTGGCTTCCCGTTTCTCTTTTCCAAATGTAATTGTAATTCAAACCCAGCATTTTCTAACAGTAATCAAAGCTGAGCAGAAATAGCATAGACCAGTGATGGCTAGCCTTTTTGCCGTTGAGTGCCAAAAGTGGGGGTTGCGCATGGGGGGGCGTGCGTACGTGTTCCCATGCCCACAGCCATAATTCAATGTGCACAACCCCTCTACACTCCCCCATTTTGTGCTTTTGGCATGCAATGGCACAGTGGGCCCAGCTCCAGAGGCTTTCTTGGAGCCTGGGGAGGGTGAAAGCAGCCTCCCGGAGGCCCTCTGGAGGCGGAAGTCTCGTTTTTCACTCTCCCCAGGCTCCAGAGGCTTTCTAGGAGCCTGGGGAGGGTGAAAATGGCCTTCCCTACCCCATCCCCGGAGGCCCTCCGGAAGCCAGAAATGGCTCGTTTCCCGACTTCCAGTGGGCCCAGAAGGCCCAAAAATCAGCTGGCCGGCACACACATGCACACTGGAGCTGAGCTAGGGCAATGCTCGCATGCCCACAGATATGGCTCCGTGTGCCATCATGGACATAGACATTTCAGTGGATTGACCCATTAGTACAATGTAAAACAAACTAACAGAGTTGGAAGGGAACTTGGAGGTCTTCTAGTCTGACCCCATGCTCAAGCAGGAACCCCAATATCATTTCAGACAAATGGTTGTCCAATCTATTCTTAAAAACCTCCAGTGTTAGAGCATCCACAACCCCTGGAGGTAAGTCGTTCCACTGATCAATTGTTCTAACTCTCAGGAAATTTCTCCTTGGTTCTAGGTTGCTTCTCTCCTTGATTAGTTTCCATCCATTGCTTCTTGTCCTGTGCTTTGGAGAATAGGTTGGCTCCTTCTTCTTTATGGAAGTTAAATATCTAATTCCTTAGATATTGGAACACTGCTATCATGTCACCCCCTGCGCCTTCTTTTCATTAAACTAGACATATCCAACTCCAACAACCATCCTTTATACGTTTTAGCCTTTCTAACAGTAATCAAAACTGAGCAGAAACGGGATAGACATTTCAACATAGAAAGTAGAAAAAAACGGAAGGCTAATAAGGCACGAGATGTTGCCTTGATACTCTCATGCAGTACATGACAGATGTGCTTTGAGTATGGGATGTTACTGAATGTTACACTACGGTTTCTCTACCTTGTCAACGTCAAGATCCAGCCTGCAATAAATACTGCATTCTAACCACTGCACTACCATGACTTGTCAAGTCAGTTAGAGGCTCCCAAGATAAAGCATTGACTGTTTTGGGGTAAGCAAAATGACACAGGGTAGAGGTCTGTGTATTCAGGGGTGGGCTTCAGAAATTTTAGCAAGGGTTAATGGGTGGGCATGGCCATGGTGGGCATGGCCAAGCCGGCCTCCTGCACTATGGGTGTCACTGCGTTTTTTGTATTTGCCAGCTGTGTTTGAACTCTAAGACTTACCGTAGCTGATCAGAGCTCTTATCTCTAAGCTAATTGCGCATGTCCACATTCTTTCACTTTCTTCTATCCTTTCTTTGTTCTCCGGCCAAGAGAGGTCCGGCAGGAACGCTGCCAAGATGTAATTAATTAGCTAGTAAGATGTTTTTACTTCTTTATAATAAAATGTGCTTATTAGAATATATCTCGGTTTTGTTTTCTTAAAGTATACTTCAAGGAAAGGTCACGATCCATTCTCTAATCAAGGTGCAATTACCCAAAAGCAGAATGGGATTAATTGCCACCCTGACAATGGGGGGGGATGTTTTTGCCCTTCCCGTGCTCCAGAGGCTTTCTTTGAGCCTCCAGGAGGGCAAAAGTGGCCTCCCCAGGCTCCGGAGGCCCTCTGGAGGCCAGAAACAGACCCATTTCCAGCCTTCCCAAACTTCCAGTAGCCCCATTTTTCGCCCTCCCCGAGCCTCTGTGTGTGCCCTGCACTTACCTGCATCCAAAACGGGCCATGTGGCGACTCCTGGGAGGGGTGGGGCAGGGTGGGCGGGGCGGAGCCAGACAGAAGTGGGATTTGGGGGTTCTCCAAACTGCACAGAATCTCAGCTAGAGGCTCTCCCAAACCTCTGCGAACCCCCTGCAGCCCACCCCTGTCTGTACTGTGCTGAGAAAATGTGAGCTTAGAATAGGAAAAGGAGGTAGATAATTTTGTTTTGATTTACAAATCTCTAAAGCTATATTTGTTTCAGCTCAATTGCTTGCCTAATATGCTGATGGCCACCTGAAACTGCCGAGGGCAGAAAGTAATAGTGAGATTTGTCCCTTCAGAACGGTTCCTTTCCCCCTCAATTTGCAAATCAGCACTCCTTTACACTGTTGGCTTTTCTAATATTTATTTCCAATCTTTTAATAAAACAATGCCCTTAATTTCTGGCAGTGATGCAAAGAGGTGCAGCCCTCAGATTCCAATTAAATTCCATAGGAAATTTCCTATAATTAAACCCTATGCATTATTGAGGCAGAACTTCTGGAACAGAGGGAGCAGAAAAACTAATTAACAATCATTCACAATCACTCAGCTCCTGCAGTCTATATTAAATTATGTCCTGTTTGGAAAAGAGGCAGTTACATGGGGGAAGCTGAGATGTACTGAAGAAGGCAGCATGATGTTGCCACATGCATGACACGAGCCAACCTGGTGACGGGCCACACATCCCACGAGAATAAATTGGCTTTGAACGATTGGTTTGAATGACAATTAAAAAAACAAACATACTTGTCACTTTGATGTCATATTTGATGGAACGGGTAATATTAAATGCATAGAGAAAGAATAACCAGACCACCAAATTTCATAAGAGCTTAGCATTTGTGCCTAAATCCAGTGGTGGGATTCAGCCGGTTCAAGCATGTTAGGGTGAACCAGTTGTTAAATTGCTGGCTGGCCCCACCCCTCCCCTCCCCGCCCCTTCCAGGAGTCCCCATGCATCCCTTTTTTGCTCCAGGTGGCTGCAGGGAGGCCTACTAGGCCCAAAATGGGGCACCGGGGGAGGGGGGCTGCCGGTCATTAGGGCAGAGAACCAGTTGTTAAATTATTTGAATCCCACCACTGCCTAAATCTCACAAGTTTTTAGACAGGAATTGTCAGGTGCAAGAAGCCAGGAACCACAATAGAGTTCAAGAAAAGATCTCCAAGGTTCCTTCCAGTTCTGTCTCTTCTCTTCTCTTCTCTTCTCTTCTCTTCTCTTCTCTTCTCTTCTCTTCTCTTCTCTTCTCTTCTCTTCTCTTCTCTTCTCTTCTCTTCTCTTCTCTTCTCTATTCCATTCCATTATTTCATGCTGCCTATATGCAAGAATCTGAACTACTAACAGTCAAGCAAACGGGCACTAGATAAGAGTCAAGAGAATTCACAGAGGGCTGGATTTAGATATCTTGTGGGAACATAGTGATTCTAAACCGATGACGCATTGGATCCTGCCCTCAGGCTCAACCTGGTCATCTCCTACATCAACATTGACATCTCATTAGGTTTGATGGACTCTCAACTTTTCAGCCATTAAAAAAAACTGTATAATTTTAATTTGATTAGGGGTTCCAAAGATAACATTGTGGGGGGGGGGGTGAGGCTTATCTAGATCAAGATGACCAAGATGAAGAGAAAAATCTTTTTGCCGATGTTTAGCTAGATGGTGATCTCCAAAACCTGTTGATCATATATGGTCCACATAGACGAAAAGTTGACTTGTATCATATGGACCTGGAATATAGCCCAAATATAGAAATTGAAATATAAACATTTCATATTTATAGCACCCCGAGGGGAGAAAAGTCATTTGACATGCTCTGGTAGCATGACAGCTTCTAATACATTTTCCGTCTTATACACATTGAAACATATAAGAAAATCAGAGCTGCTCTGCAGATTCAGAGTAGCCGACTCTCTCTTGTGGTTAAATTAAAGGAAGCCTATGAGGTATTAGCAGCAGATGTGCTGCATGAATAGGGCAGCTGTGCTCTTAGCAGGATCCTTACATAACTAGTCACTTGTGGTCCATCTTAAGTGGGGTGGAACTCAGAAGCCTCTGCCAGAGTCTCTTGGTACAGAAAAATCAGGTAGTTTGATTTAACTCTAATGAGCATGTTTGATGTGAGCCAAATGATATGATGTCCTTCAGTGTCAGCCCTGGGAAAGCTACGCTTCACTGAAACCAATAAGCATTCAAGAATCAAGAAACTCCTTGACATCATTCTTTCCCCCGAGTTTCCTGTCCTTCCTCCACCTTCTCTCGCTCTCCCTCCCTCCCTCTCTTTCTCTCTCTGTGTCTCTAAATCAGCCTTTCCTCCTTCTTAAACATTTATCGATTAAGTCATGGTGAGTGCCCCCATCCGACCTTTTGTGGTCCCAGTGTGTCTCACAGCCCCTGGAAGTGGGGGGTGTCGTGGAGTGTTCGAGGCATTTATTGACTCTGGGTACACTCGATGTCTGATTAGCTTGTCGTCAGTCAATGAGCTGGGGGTTAGGATACGGCAGTTGGCCAAGCCATTGTGGTTTGAGCAGGTGGATGGGTCCCTGCTGGGGGGAGCCCCTACCACCCACATCACAGAGCCCATAAGGTTGGAGATGGCTATGCACTGGGAGATAATCCGCTTCATGGTCGTACCAAAAATGACCGAAGCTGTGATCCTGGGCTTGGCCTGGTTAGACAAATGGGGCCCAACTATATGGTGGGAAGGTGGATATAGGCGGCTGAGGATAGCCTGGGGTCCCTTCCCTCCACCACATGAACATGTCTGTAGGGAGACAACCTGTGCTGGAGGGCCAGTGCATCAGAGAACTAGGAGCCTCCTATACCCCTTGGAATATGCTGATCTAGCAGACATGTTCAGCGAAAAGGAGTGTGACGTCCTGCCATCTCACTGTAGGAAAGGGCTGCACAACCTGTAGAGGCAAAAGGACCAAATTGACCAATTAAAAAAATGTGTAATGGTATGTGTGAATGACCTTGGGAGACCGTGAGAAGAGCCACAGACTAGAGAACAGTCAGAGAAGTGGTAGTTCAGTCTGCAGAAAGAATGGGGACCTAGGAAACATTTTAGAAGGGACTCTCCCTAGTTTCATGAGCCATAAAGAGGATGGGGGTGGAAAGAAGTGTTCTTGCAAGATTCTGAGAGAGAAGTAGAATTACAGTTGATCCCAGCCTTAAGGACCTCTAACTTGAGATGGTTCAAACCTGACATTAGCCTAATTTGGAACGCTGACACCTAAAGCAAGACAAGGCCTGCTGAAATTCACTTCTCCTTCTCGTGAGTTATCCTGTATTGTCCTGTGGCAAGCTGTCCCACAGCGGATTGATCACTGTGAGTCAGCCGAGGTGAGTCAGCCATAGTGAGATGACTGGGTGGAGTTGGCTTTGACAAGTTGTCTCATTCCATCTCCAGCAGGCCATCACAATATATGGCCTACAAGGCACCTGTATCACATCAAGCAGCCTTGTGGGGCTTACGGGCATTTTTTTAAAAAAGTCAGTAAATTCACCACTGCCCCAAAAATATGAACTGCAAAGTACTTTGGAAGCCTCCAAATCTCACCAGGTAGACCAAGCAGGAAACACAGCTAGATGTGCTAATTCTACTTTATAGTAAAGTGACATTATGTTCTGACCTAGGCTTCCTTAGAAAGTATACAGCGCAAACTTAGTCCCGGAAAACCTTCATACGGCTGTGAATTATTGTCCGAAAGGCTTGTCAAACAGTCTTGCAGGAGAGTGTTTACAAATACCCACCTTATCTCCCTTGGAATGCTGCCAGAGAACTAATTGCCAAATGCAGGGCAAGGCCAAACTTAGCACAGAGTCTTTATGTCTTATGGGAGGGGCCAATCATCTCCAAGCCTTACTCCCCAGTTGACCCTGTTTTCTTAATTGTTCTTGTCGTCTGGCAGCTCTGCGCATGCGCACACTGGGAACAGGCTCCTGCTGTTCTTCTGCCTCGCTGATGTCAGACTCCAGAGACTCCGGAGGCAGCAAAGAACTACCAGATGGCCTTGGCCCTCTCTCTGCCTCCGACTCAGAGCCAGCGTCCGAGCCTTCCCCAGACTCCAGGACTGGCCCACATTCCTCCCCAACCTCCACAATGTCCGAATCTGCTGCCAGCTCTGCTGGATGCTGGCGGGCCACAACACATTAGCAGAATCTTACAAGTTTCAAAGTACATTTCTTCTCCCTTACACTTCATTTGTCCTTCTCTTGAGTTATTCTGTGTTGAATTGTACCGTGGCAAAAGACAACCGGGGTTAGTTGACCAGGGTGAGTCAGCCACAGCAAATTGTTCTAGGCCAGTGATGGCTAATCTTTTTGCTGTCGCGTGCCAAAAGGGGGTCATGTCGGGAGGTCTTGTGCATGCCCACACCCATAATTTAAGCCCCTCGCGCCCTGCCCCCACACATGCGCACGTGACCCCCCCCCGCATTTCCCTCCCTTTTGGCATGTGATGGCAAAAAGATTACTGGTGGGCCCGGTAGGCCCATTTTTCACCCTCCCCAGACTCCAGACGCTTTCTTGGAGCCTGGGGAGGGTGAAAACAGCCTTCCCCATCCCCTGGAAGCCCTCCGGAGGCCAGAAACGGCCTGTTTCCCAACATCCGGTGGGCCTGGAAGGCCCGAAAATCAGCTGGCTGGTGCACACATGTGTGCTGGAGCTGAGCTAGGGTAACATTCACGTGCCCACAGATATGGCTCCACGTGCCACCTGTGGCACGCGTGCCATAGGTTTGCCATCACGGTTCTAGGCCCTGTTGGAGAAAGCAAGTTTTGACTACGTTGAGAATCTTTTCGTTCTGCTTATTTTAAATGCGTTATTACAAAAAGCAAGTCCCATAGTCTGCAAGATTAAGTGATAGGTTTTTCCTAAGTTTCACTGATGCAAACAATGATGGTGGTTTAATTGATTTTCCTTCATAAGAAAAAAACAACAACCCATAAACTTAAAAATGCAGCATAACTGAGGTATAGTTAGAATGAACGCCTGTCCATGACTTGATTGTACATGTAATTCTGATAATTATATTGAGTGTGGATTAAATAATATTTAAAAGTAGATTAAAAGAAGAAAACCCTAATACTTTTTCATGTCGGTATGATTCCTAAGACACCTTTCTTGCATTAATCCCTTTACGAAAATTCTGTCTCGTGGTGCCTTATGTCTGGGACATCCAGATCCATGTAAATCCTCATTTTATTGCCTAGTATGTCGGATGGATTTCCACTCTGGGAAATTAATGGCCACATATTTCATCAAATATTCAGATCAAAATTTGCTGGTCTTCTCAGAGAAGTCAGAGAGTCATATTAATTTTCCCGTTGTTTCCATGGGAAGAATACTGAACATCTACAACAATGCATGGAGTTCGGCAGAACCTGTTTTATTTTTGTTGCATTTCTTGGGATATTCATAAGCACACAGAATGTTATGGATTTATGCAATCATTCCAGGAAGTGCTGCATACAAGATGCACCATCTGAATATTGTTATGTTTGCTCATAGATACAAAAATCACACATATTTTTGTATGCATTTTCCTCGATATAGTCATTTTCAGCCTCATGTATATTTTTTACTGATACAGTTTTCCTTAATGCAGTCATTTCCATATGTAAATTATGAGGTCCTTGGTGCTCCCCGAGCTTGATTGTTTTTCTGCAGACATTTCATTACCCAACTAGGTAACATCATCATGTAGGAAAACAACCAAACTCAGAAAATGTCACAGATAAGGAGCCTGAGTGGCGTAGGAGGCTAATGCCTCCTAAGGCAGCATTTAACATCCAGCTGCCTGCAATTACTGTGAGTTTAATTCTCACCAGGCTCAAGGTCGACTCAGCCTTCCATCCTTTCTAAGGTGGGTAAATTGAGGACCCAGTTTGTGGGGGTAATAAGCTGACTTTGTATAAATATACAAAAGTATGAAGACTATTGTTTAACGCATTGTAAGCTGCCCTGAGTCTCCAGAGAAGGGCGGCATATAAATCAAATTAAAAAAAAAAAAAAAGATACCACAGGATGACCCTGAGCTACAAATGTTATCTTCTATTGGTACATAATGTAAATTTTTAAAATGAGAATTGCACTTAAAACATGAAGCCGTAAAATTTTCATTCTGTTTAATTTTGGAGTTCAGTAATTGTGAATAATACTGGGCCTTATTAAAGGTAAAGGTTTCCCCTCTCCAGTCATGTCTTAGTCTAGGAGGTGATGTCTCTACATTTCTTAGTCAAAGGAGCCAGCATTGTCCAAATATACTTTTGTGATCATGTGGCCAGCATGATTATATGTCAAGGCGCACAGAATGCTGTTACTTTCCCACCGAAGTGGTACCTATTTATCTATTCTCATTTGCATGCTTTTGAACTGCTTAGGTGGGCAGGAGCTGGAGCAGGTAATGGGAGCTCACCCCAATGCTCAGTGCTCGTGTCTCAAACCCAAAAATCTCAACATCTTTAACTGATGAGTCACTGCAGCGCATTTCTTATTAAAACATTAATGAAATAAAGTCCTCATTTCGTTAAGTGATACATATGCCAAGACTGACTTACATAGTCCATGAAGATCATTGTTTAATATTATATTCCTGGTACAATTCTTCAGTTTTATCTCAAGATCTCTTAAGTCATCTTCTTTGTCCTTTCCTGGATGACATTAATAATGCTGTTTAATCCCACATTTAATTTTGCATGAATATATTTTGACAAGATGCTACGGTTTTTCATTGGTTTGAGTTAATAGTTCATTTGGGATGCTAATTACTCAAATGACAGTCACTTTGTTGAGCCTTCAGGAAGTTCCTCATGGGAGTTGTTTACATTGTTTTAATTGTTTCTTAATATTGTTGGTTTATTATAAATCATGACAATTTGGCCCCACTGGATGTACTGGATATTACAATTACATTATATTAATAGATCTGTAATTGATTTAATGAGAGCTTTTAGCATGGTTTGAAAGGCATCATTGACTATCCCCATGACAAGTAATGAACACACAAGAACTGGAAGGTGATGTTTCTCAGTGACTTTCGTTAAGGTAAAAGAAAAAAAATGGAACTCAAGTTCTCAAAAATAAGACATAAGCTTAAAAATGCAATTAGTCAGAGAAGGACATGGAATTAGTCTGCAGTGATGAAGGTGTTATTAGCTGGCCTTGTTTCTAATCAACTGTTTCTTAGGAAGACACCCTGTTGTTCCAAGAAAATAAGCATTAGATTTATATATTTTTCTCTGGAGGGTATCATTAGTCTGGATAAGTGAAAGTATAACCTGGGCAAAAAATTTCAGTTATAGTATTCAATTAGACAAATGGGAAAAACTATGGAAAATAAATTATAAATTGACAATGTCTGTATCCTATAAAGAAAATCTCTATAAAATGTTTTATAGGTGGCACTTGCCACCAGCCAGATCGGCAAGAATGTTCCCCGGCACGCCATCAACATGTTGGAAATGCAACCACCACAAAGGCACCTATTACCATATGTGGTGGACCTGCCCAATGGCGAAACAATATTGGCAAAGGATCAAAATACAAATAGAGGAAATAACACACCAAAAAATAGAACTAAGACCAGAAAGCTTCTTATTAGGCATAGTGAATGGATACTATGAAAAAGAAACAACCTATTTAATTATACATATGATAACAGCAGCACAAATACTATACGCGCAACACTGGAAGAGTAGTGATATACCAACACCAGATAAAGTAATCAATAAAATTATGGAATGTGCGGAATTAGATAGACTCACAAAGGAATTACAAAATAGGGAAGAACATGACTTTTATTTAGTATGGGAAAAGTGGTATAGTTGGTTGAAAGATAGGAAAGAGATGAAGCAATAGGAAGTAAATAAAATGACCAAATATAATATGATGGAAACAAAGAACAGACATAGGTCAACAAAGATCAATATTAGATAGACAAAAGGGAATGACCAAATAAGGAAGAGTCAAAATACAAAGAGAAATGTATATTATAGTTGCGACAAACTGGACATGTATTGAAATGGATGTTTGGATGTTTTTATGTTTTGTACGTTTCGTTGTTCTGTTTAGTTTGTACTTATAAATAAAAATTGGAGTGAAAAAAAAAGGAAGTATAATCCAGAGAAAACAGACTTATTCTGAAGATGGTGAATATTCTGATTAACACAGAAAAAATTAAGAGATTCCTTCTGGCTTCCCTGCTGGTTTTGCTTGGGGGAAGCTGGTAGGGAATGTCAGAAATCATGATCGTGTAAACCCGGCTTCACCACAGAACCTAAACTCCAAGGATCCATTGTTCAGAACTGACATAACTTTGAATGATCACTGAATGAATAGTCCTAATCTGGACAGATTTGTATCTGGCTTTTGAAATCGATTTGTTAAATCCACTGGTACTGAGTTTCTGGCTCCTCAGAGGCAGTTCCCATATTTTTATTTTTATTTTTGTTTCTGTACTTTATTGTCTGTTGTTTATGCTATACTTGACAGCTCAGTTTCCAATCTTCTTTCTTTGTACAAAACAGTAACAAAATTCCGGCCTTCCTCCCTCCCTTCCTCCTTTCCTCCCTCCCTCCCTCCCTCCCTCCCTCCCTCCTTTCCTTCCTTCCTTCCTTCCTTCCTTCCTTCCTTAGTTACTAAAACTAGTTACTAAGTCTGCATTACTATTAATCTTCTCATTGTTCCTATCACCATCCCCTCCCACTTATGACTGAATGACTGTAACTTTGTTGCTGGTATCCTTATGATTTATACTGACTGTTTCTCTATGACTATCATTAAGTGTTGTACCTTATGATTCTTGACGAATCTATCTTTTCTTTTATGTACACTGAGAGTGTATGCACCAAGACAAAGTCGTCCCTTTTGCTTTAGCTGCTCCTGCCTTCTGGCAGCTCTGTGCATGCGTGCACTAGGAACAGGTTTCTCCTGTTCCTCTGCCTCTCTGCTGTCTGACACTGAGGGCTCCAGAGTCCGCGCATCACTCCCAGATGGCCCCTGGCCCCAACTCTGCCTCCGACGCAGAACCCTCATCCAGGCCTTCCCCAGACTCCAGGACTGTCCCACGGTCCTCCCCAGCCTCCTCACTGTCTGACTCTGCTGCCAGTTCTGCAGGCTGCTGGTGGACCACAACAGAAGCATCATATGATACATTGGAGCTATTGTGTTTTAGGAGAAATAGTCTAGCAATCTACACTCCGTGTATGGTGCCTCTTGCTTCTGTCTTAACTCAGACTTTTTTTGCCTATGGTTCAGTCATTTGGAGAAACTCACTTAATTTTTTTAAAAAAAATTAACAAATTGACAAAGGTTATCCCTTTGTTACCAATAATTTATAGCCAGTCACTATGATTCTGAGCTTGTTGAAAGGAGGGGGAAACTGGATCAATTGAAATGTTGTTGAATTAAAAAGTCCCATCAGTTCCAGTCAGCATGTTAATGGTTAAACATTATGTGAATTGCAATAAACATCTGGAGAATCACATTTTGGCTTGGAATGGCTCTTACATTTGCTCGATATAAATAACAGATCACATGACAGAGAATGTATACTTCAGATTACGTGTTTCGGTGTTGGGATTACAGACTGATTTTTAAAATAACAACATATTTAAAAATGTTGATATTGTTCTGGTTACTATTTCATTGATGGTGGGTACCATCATCATCATCATCAATCTTCATCTTCACCATTATTTCCCCAACTTTCCAATTTACAACGAACCAAGGAAAGGAAACAAAGAGACAATAATCATATTAAGAATTGGGGCTTTGTAAAACAACGAAGCCATCATTCAAGTATTATTTATTTTAAAACGTACTTCAAAAGAAAAGTAACAAGAAAAAAATAGCTTTTTCCATCTCATATAATGGAAAAATGCTGTACTTTATATATTCCCTTGGGGCACATTATCATTAAATTCGGCTTAAATAACTTTTGGAAAGGTATTATCAAGAATGTTAAAACACACACACCTCACTCTTCTATTATTCCAGGCAAAACACAACATAGGTAAATATACAAGTTTAGGCAGGGGTGGGTTCTAAAATTGTTTACTACCGGTTCTGTGGGCGTGGCTTATTTTGTGGGCTTGGCTTGATGGTCATGTGACAATTCTTTAGGATTTAGCAGAAGTACTGGTCTACCAGGCTTTTAACTGCTTGCAGAGCTGTACCGGTCTACTCATTTGTTTTTGGAGGCACCGATCTACTTATTTGTTTTTGGAGGCACCGATCTACTTATTTGTTTTTGGAGGCACCGATCTACTCATTTGTTTTTGGAGGCATCGGTCTACCCATTTGTTTTTAGAGGCACCGATCTACTCATTTGTTTTTGGAGGCACCGGTCTACCACCACACTGCCTTTTAACACTGATCAGCTGTAGGGCGGCCCTTTGAAGCCCCTCGGCAAGAGTTTAAACAGTTTTTTTCCTTCTAGCCGATCAGCTGGGACTCAGGAGGCAGCAATAGATTTGGGGTGGGGCCAAATAAAAGGTAAGAATAATGCAGGGGGAGGCAGGGGGGCGGGAGTGCCCAGCTCCCGAACAAAGAGAACCGGTTCGGTGATGTCATATCATCACCGCTACCAGCTCGGCGGAACCGGGAGGAACCGGGAGAAACCCACCACTGAGTTTAGCCCAATTTTTCTCTCATTAATCTAGGAATTCATCCTGGCTCTGCCCACTTCTCTTTTCAATGTGAATGTGACCCAAATATATTTTGTACCTGTTTGTTTTGATAGGTAGCATTAGATCAGTGATGGCTAATCTTTTCCGGACTGAGTGCCCAAAGCATGTGTGCCCGAACCCCCAAAATGCAATGCATGCACGCCATCTGCACATGCGCCCCCACACATGCATGTGCACCCCCACACACGTGTGTGTGCCCCTGCATGTGTATCACCCCTGCACATGCACACGCTCCCTGCACTAGCCCTGCCCCCTGCGCATGCACAGCAGAGACCTGAAGACCAACTGGCCGGCAGGAGGCACCCGCGCATGCACAGAGAAGCTGAACTTGGCTGACGGCTCATGTGCCCACGGAGAGGGCGCTGCGTGCCACCTCTGGCACGCATGCCATAGGTTCTAATGCCTAATCACGGCATTAGATTGTGGTTTGTGGACAGGCATTAGCAAAAGTCTTCCAAAGAGGTGACAAACCATCGGAAATCAACCTCTCATTTATTTATTTTTTAAGCCCCATGGATACCATTTTGTGAAGTGCCATTGATCGGAGGAAGGCTGGCACCGAAGCCATTTTCAATAACGATGCTCTTCAATCACAGTTCCATTCTGGAGGGATTTTCAATTTTGCTGCTGAAATCAGGCAAGCAGCTGCACCGCTGCTGCCGCTTGTCGTGAAGTGATACAGTGGCCAAAATGTTCCCCTCCCTCTCTCCCTCTGCCCTCCATTTTCGGTCATGTTTGCACTTCATTTCACCGAACGTACATCTGATTCATTGACATCTGTTAAGGAGGCAGTGGAGGGAAAGTCATGCATATGCATGGTAGGGAACCCTGCCCGCATTTCAATGAGGTTGCCACTGTTGTAATAAAGCCATT